>NC_133908.1:5973870-7242161 GCF_964199755.1 Larus michahellis | reverse complement strand
GAAGCATTTTGCAATAGTGGGAAAGCATGAGTCAGAAATAAGACCTCAGATTCTGACTTGCAGCATTTTGCTTAATGCAGGTTTTTTCATTAGAAACTAGGAATCCTGTCCTTGAGGCGCCTGTGAAGTGAGCTGTTTAATGCTTATTCTCTGATAGTCTGGGGTGAAGTGCAGTACAGAAATGCTTAGTCTTGACAATCTTCAAATTATCCCAGCAACACTGTGAGAAATAACGTTATTCAAAGCTATCCTTTCTTGTAATATCAGTACTAATTTCAGTTTCTTTTAAATTTTTTTGTTCTCTAGTCTCTCACAGAATCTGAGTTTTGCTTCAGCATTTCTCAAGCATTTTCTTTTATTTCCTTCATGAGGAATTCAATTTGCTGCAGTAAAATAATCTTAGTACTGAAATAATAGATATATTAAAGTATGAATTACCTTGGTGGCAATAAAGGACAGGCTTTTATTGCTTGCTTATCAGGGAGGGTTTGTGTTCGAGTTCACTGAATTGTAATGTAAGTGCATTACATTAGGACTAAATTTAACCTGGCTTGGTAACAGCAGCATACGTGAGTAATCCATGAAGACAGTACAGATTTATATGTCAATGATTTAAAAAATAATAATAAAAAATTGGAACTGCTTCCATGTTTGGTTTTTTTTGGCAAAGAGGCTGTCAATAATATTGAAAGAATAGGTGAGTAGCTATTTTTAAAGGTTTTAATGAAAAAAAGACAGCAAATCAATAAGAAAGTTCTTCTAGATTGAGACCATTCCCAGTCGTCCGAGGAAGACCTCCAGGCTGCAACACAGGCAGGAGGTGTGGAACCAAGAGCTGAGGCAGCAGGATGCTCCTCCGGGCAGAGCTGGTATCCCGTGCAGCATTTTCAGCAGCCCCCAGAGTTTTAGGGCTTGTTTACAAGGAGAATGATGTGAAAGAGCTCACCACGTGGCTATCTCAGCAGTTTAATTCAGTGCATTAAACTGAACTGGAAAAGGCTCCTTGTCTGTATCACGCTTTGAATTCATATCCTGCCTCAGTTTGGAGTCACTTTGTCTTTAGGAATTGTGAGCAGCAGTGGCTGAGTTGCACTTGGGCTTGGCAAAGCTCTGAAGGAGATTGTGTGCTTGGCTGTGTGGCAGCAGAGTCACAGAATGGCAGGGGTTGGAAGGGACCTTCAGAGATCATCTAGCATGGATTGACCAGAACTGTGGAGTTTAAAGTGGTGACTGAGTGGTTTGGCTGCTTCTATTGTATTTTTTAGGTATCATTATTTGTCTAGTCTTGTGATAGTACTGACAGCTGCTTTGTAGTCTGGAAAACCTGATCTGAACAAAAGAATAGAGGGGGTCTCTTGCTTGTGTTGAGTAGCTCTTTTTTTTGTTTTCATCTGTTAATTTGTTTAACCAAATCGCCATCTGACAGTAGCAATGGAGACGGACTCTGTTGACAGAACTGGAAGGTGATTCCAGCGACGGTGCACACATCCTCATGCAGAATTGCGCTGGGGTCCCTTGCATTGCCTCTGCCCTTGTGTTTGTTGCGGAGGAGCTGGGGCCAGGCATGAGCAGAGCACGGGGGCTAGAGCAGGGTGATCCCTGCCATGGCGGGCTGTCGTTCTGTGCGGGTGGGTGCGAGTGAAGGGCCTCTGATGGCAAAGCTGGGTCAATGGGATATTTGTCAAGTTCAGCAGCGTTTTGTAGGGAGTTGTTTCCATGGGCCTTGCTCTGAAGGTTGGATTTTGCTCTCAAGGGCAGACAAGGAGGAAGCGAGTCTGCAAAGCCTGAGCAATGTAGTCATACGTCTCGATGGAACAGAGGTAAAAAGGAGGAGACCATATGGTGTAACCTTTATTTTTGTTAGGTTCCCTGATAAGCCGTTGATTTGATAAGAAATGCTGCTCCATTGGCTGAGCTCACAGGGTGCAGTTGTTCTCTGATAAGCATGTGTTTACCGTCTGCCATAAATGCCTGAAGTGACAGTTTATGGCGGGTAGGATTGGATGTTTTAAATGCTGAGTGGATGCAACATAACCGTGCTTTCACAGGCGAGGTTGCCATGTACTCAGGGGTTGGTTGAAGAAATGGGCTGAACTGTAATGTTCATTTGTTCTTGAAGCAGACCAGTTGGACCCCAGGGGTAATGCACAGTGCAAAAATTATACAATAGAGATCCATTTGAATACAATATCCAGCCTCAGTAACCTCCTCAAAAAGCCATGGAGGAGGAATGCAAAGATGATGTGTATTTTGGTACAAACCGCACATCTTTTTAGAACTAGATGATTGTTTTGTTCCTTTGTGTTCAATACTCATGCTGTCTGGATCTTGATTTAGCCTCCTTTAGAGCAATATTCCAACACATCAAGATTTTCAAACCCGGTAAATCAGTTAACTTCTGGTGGGTTTCCCAATGCCAGAGGCCCAATAATGTCCCAACTGGAGGTATTCAGGAACAAAAAAATGGTTAGTCTTCATATGTAAGAGAAAGGAAATAACTCACCGTCTTTGGGCTAGTGAAGGGTGCCATGTTATGTTTATATGTGCTGTTGCTACTTGAGCTGGGTAATTTTTCTGAAACCCAAGATATATTTTTTCTGATTAAAATCTGAAGACACTCTATTATTTCTATAACCACATTTAAGTCTTGTAATTTAAACAAATTAGTTTGCATTTCACATATCAGACACGATGATTTATAGAGGAAAATGAGTTTTTGCATCTGTTTTGTCTCTTAATTAATTAAGTTTTGATTGAAGAAAGTTTTTGAAATAGGGTGTGAAGGAATTTTCCATCCTCAGTGAAGAGATTTCTTGGTTTTTGCGGTATCTGGTGGTTTTGTTATTTTTTTCTTTTTTTTTTTTTTCCCCTGTGTGCGTATGCCAAGAAATCTTGAATTCCCTTTCCTGATTTTGAAAGTTCAACCTGAGGGAATTGAGCAATTTCTGTAGTTTGCACCGTTCACTTTCTGTTTGTATGAAGTCAACGCCTCTGACAGTCAGTTACGGCACCACCGAAGGGACCCGGTTGCAGTTTACTCCAGGAACTTTCCTCTGGTTACTGGCGTGACTCGTGTAGCCCTGGCTGCTGGAGCCCGTGCAGATGCTGGGTGTGCCGGGGGCGATTGCCCAAGAGCCCAGCTCTGCTCCCTGGCCCCGTGCGAGCTCTGCAAAGCAGAGGGTAAACGGGTGGTTCTAAAGCTGCTCTGCCCTCTCTTATGTACATAAACACTAGGTGATATAGGCAAGTGACTGCTTGCTTTGGAGACACAGGAATGTGTCAGTAGCCTAATATTGCTTTTCTGCTCCCGCATAAGGAGAGAAATAATTAGGAATTGTGTCAAGGCAGTGTCTGGTGTCCAGAAGAAACTGCGTCAGATTGACTGATCCTACTGTCCAGTTGGGGGAGCTGGTTTTGTTTTGGATGTCACTTGCCAGCTACATTTAGCATGAATAAGTGCTTTCAGATGTTCTGTAAATCAAAGTCTGGCCTGATCTAAAAGGTCTGTTACGAGCAAAAATGGAGAAAAAGATACTGGATTTTTCTGGGCGGTAAATCATTTTGGAAGAGGAGACATTGGGCTAATAGGCTCCTGAGCTAATCCTGTCTTGCAACATGTGGGTGAGATGTTCCAGGTGAAAATCCCACAGGGCTACAAATAAAATGTTTCTGTTGTGTTACACCAAATTACAGCAGGGGTGAGGCTGGTCCTGCGTCCTATTTGCTGCCTTTGATTTCCCTCTCCTTTCCCACACAGCAGCTTGTGGCAGATGTAGCCACCGCTTTTAACGATGGACCTTTGTCAAGCCAGGGAAAACGGCCACTTGAATTCAGAGAGAAAATAATGATCCTTTTGATTAAGCAAGCCGGAGGTGGTGGATGGGCTGCACACGCCGAAGGGGAGAGCTCAAAGGGCACCTGCCCATAACACAAGCGATGGCAGGAAGGGCGCCTGGCCGTAAGAGAGAAAAATTGGCCTTGTGTTTGGAAGGAACAGAGGAAGAGAGATTAGAGGTTAAACTAGAAAGAGTGTTAAAATATTCTCGGTGTATGATGGCTGGAGCTGCGGATTTAAATTGCTGAAATTACCTTGTCAGGATGCCTTATCAGCTGCTGTTCTAGTGATTGTTTGGTTTAGATAAGAACTCAAGTGCGATAAAACCTTGATAACAGTTTAGAGATTACAGCTCTTTTGAAACTGCTGGCACTTGCTAGGGGCTCACTGGGCTGCTGAGAAGCTACGGTTGGATTTATTCCACTGCATTATTTTTTTTTTGTCCTCCGCTCCCCTTCTCTTCTTTTGTTTGGTGTTTTTGTTTAAGTGCTTAAGCTCTTGTTTTGGATCGTTGTTATTTTGAGATGAGCAACCTCTTCTGGGCACTTTCTGGGAACCGTGCATGTGCGTAGAGGAGGCGAGCCATGCCGAGAGGAGTGGAAGTGGATGCTGAGGGGAAGAAGAAAAACAAGGTACTTCTGCACCTTTTGCCATCTGATCCGATTTAGGCGCATTGAGCTGCATGCTGAGCTTCAGAAGCTCCAAGGATACAAAAGGCTGCTGGCTCAGCATGCTTGGTAGCATTCTCCATGTACTGCCCAAAATACAAAGTTCCTGTAAAAAAATCTATTAGTTCATGACAGATCACTTAATGGAGATGTAAAATACCAGTTCTTAAAAATCTACCTGATGTTTGTGGCAGTACATTTGTGTCGCTTATACTAGTTTTGACTGCTAAGCTTTGGGGTTTGTGATTTTTTTTTTTTTTGGTGGGTTTTTTAGTAACAAATCTCCAGCTGAACTCATCTGATAGTAAGTGAATGGGTCAGGGTTACTGAAACCAATGTGGGTATCTTTGTCCAATTCTTACTGAAAGTGATTTATATGGTATGGCAATATGGCCTTATTTCTTCTAATAAATTATGCACTCAGCAGCTCTTGCACATCTGAAAATGTATGCTGCTTAGTTTTTCAAAATAGTTTAGATTGATTTGTTTTTCATGTAAATATAATTTAAAACGAGGAAGCAGAGGAACTATGGCGCTTAGATGAACAATACGGAAAATACTGAAGTTGTAGGACTACGGCTAGAAAATGGAAATTCAGGATAAATTTTCATGGTGAAAACCCTTTTTAGTATTCTTTGCTTTTAGATGTCTGCTCATGCTCATTAGGCTTAATAGTAAAGCAGTGCATCCAGGCATTCCTTGTCTACAGATGTGTTTTTAGCCTGTCCAGCCAAAGGATAAACTTAAAATATTATGAAGTCAGCATGGGGAAGAAGTGTCTGCTGAGATAATTACAGATCTTGTGTATAAATTGTATTTACAAAACTCTGAAATAATGTGTGACTGGTCACGCTTAAACTTTCCTTGGTTTGGGAGGCAGGAGAGCTGTTTGCATTACACCACTTGGGTTCTCCTACCTAAAAGCGTTACTTTTTTAAACAACATACAGATGACTACAAGGTATTGCACAACAGAACAGTTGTAATTCTCATACCAAGCAGTATTTGTAACACACTGAAGTGTAATAAATACTACTATTATTAAGTGAGTATTAAGAGGAGTGTCTGATTGGTAAGACTGGATCTCCACCTTGCCTCTTACAATGCTGCGCTGCCGCATTAACCAGACGACGTATTTTTGTCCTGTGGTTACAAGGGTGCGGCTCCGCCGGGAGCCTGTGGCAGGCAGGGCATCAGGATTGCCACTGCTGAGCCTGGCGGAGATGTAACTGGTGAGTATTGATGAGTCGTATGTTTTTATCTTGTATCTGCAAGAGTGGAGAAAAGAATATTTGGGACAGTATGTGAGGAAGCCTTAACTACAGCTTTCAAGTACATTTCTTTACATTCTGGGCTAAAATATGTGATAATGTGTTCAGTGTTGAGCCCTTGTATTGAAGTTGTTGAGAAGCTGGATGGTGCAGAGCTGGAAGATGCTGGTTACTAGTGCTGTTCATCCGATCAGAGTCTCGAGATGTCAAGGTGGTTGCAACTTGTACCTACTTCTTGTAGTGTGCTTGAATCTGCTTTTCCGTTTTGTAGTGGTTTTTTGACATGGTGTTTGTCATGAGTTGATTTCATGTAGCTTATTGGGTTTTTTTTATTATTTTTTTTTCTTCCCCTTTGGTAGCAAATCTGGCATATCCTCTGTTCCACTCTGCAGTCTGATAACACGCTAAGTGTGCTCCAGTTGGCACAGACACGACATGTTCCACAAAGTCCACAACAAAACTTTGGACCACATTAGTTTGACTATCTGGGGATATGTAAATAATTGCAACACAAAGTACCAGGGGAAACTGTACTCTGGAATAATGAGACTTTGCTTTGTTGGTGGGTTTTTTTTTTTCCTTGTTTTTAACCCGAAATGCTTCGTTTTTTTCCTGTAACATGGGAGGAACCTTTTTGGCAGTTGACTTACTGAATGTATGCCTGTGTATGCTTGCAACTGCTGAAACGTGTCATCTAAAAGCACCGGTAAGAGAAATTATCAGTTAAGAGACTGATCATTCTGTATGTTGGATCACTGTGAGCTAAAACTCAAACTTTATATGAGGATGATAGCATATACACGGCAAGTTTTTAATGGGGCAGCGTTTGTGCTGGAGATCTGGTTCCTGTCCAGGAACAGATTAATTCTTGAGATTGTGAAGGTTAGGTTTCTGATGTGATGATAGTTTGTTGATTTTTGTATTATTTAGGTACTGATATCAGAGGCATACTGAGAGGCATAGTGTAAACCATCTCTAGCCCTAGAAGAGGTGACACTAGGTAAATAGGAGAGTCAAACCTGAAAGAAAAATAATGATCAGACTCTATTTTTAGAAATACTGGACTGAGGTGTAGGGTGACTGCGTGATTTTTGTAGGGTTGTACAGGAGGCCTGTCAAAGAGCAATTAAGCGAAAGGTGAACCACAGCAGAAATAGAACTCCAGACTATTTGAGTTATCTAATCAAATAGTAAGAATGAATAAATAAGCTACCCGGCAGCTGAGATTACTTTAGTGAGTACTGGGTTAGATGCTTCTTAATTGTGTTCAGGCGCTCATGGGCTATATTTTCAAGTCTGTGTTTATGACTTGAGATTGTACGGGGTTTTTTTTTCCCCCCTCTTAATGAAAGCTCAACATTTCTTTTGTTCAGCAAATTTCAGAACTTGGAGGATGATGCCAAATTATCACTTCCTCACAACAAAACAAGGAGCTGGCAGCATTGCCTTTCTCTGGAAAATGTGGAAATATCCCAGGCTTACGCCAGCCGTACTCTAATTTGAGGTTTAACGCTCTGTTAATATCAGCCTACGCTTGCATCGCTTGAGTAGATGTGGGCTGGGACTGGTAAGAGCGAGGAGTCCCTGCGTGGTGTGGGGATGGTCAGAGCCTGGAGCTTGCAAGAGAACTTGCGAAGGAAGAGTTGGGTGGCTTTTACTAACCGGGTCAAACTGTGCTTGAGGTTTGCAAACGAAGCCTAACGTGAGCTGCCATGGCAGTTTGGTCTGTTGTGGAGTGACTGACAGCTGGTTAATCCTCTGTCAGCAGATTGCAGTCAGTGGCTTGGGTGAAAGTAGTCCTTGCAGGTGTCCTCTCTTCAAGACGCACAGTTTCACAGAGCACCTGTGGATACAGTCTCACCAATTCCTGTGTGTGAAGAAGTTACCAAAGCTCTGGCAAGGCATTTCAAAGAATTCATTGCAAAACTCAGAGGTTTCGCTTTTTACCCTAAAGTTTCATTTTGAATCTCAGCTCCATTTCAGGTGATGCTGAAAGTGAAACTCGGCTAGGTAGTTACCAAAGAAAATCTCACAAATCGTGTATAGCTTACATGCAAAGCAGGTAGGATAGGGAAGACAGATGATAGATCATTCTTTTGGTTCTTGAGAAGCATCTTATGGAGACTTACAGTTCTGCAGCCGCAAGACCTACGTGTCACTGCTATATCCCACTGTTGCTATCTGGATTTTTCAACTTGGGACTCTTACAGTAGACATCAGCTTATTGTTTTCTTCATGACATTCTGCTTTAGCAATTAGGAGGTAAACTCTGCATTACCTCTTCTGATTTGGTGCTAATAGTGACAGGACAGTGCCCTCTCTTCCTCTAGAGCCTGACTCTGAGTTACTTTTATACTATTGAAAATATTTACATCTCCTACATGCAAGTAATTCTGTTACTGTTCTCTACCACCAAAAATGCAGTAACTTAAATTGCACGGAGGAAGCAAACATAAAGGTTTTAATGCCAATCTCTGTTATTACTGTGGACCCTAGTAGCGCACATAGCTGAAGGAAAGGGTGGTGACAGAACTGCATCCCCTCAGCGTGCACATCTTCCTTTGTGTGTGTATGAAAATAGAGCATAGGTACGAAGGCGGTCTTACTAGTTGAAACCACAGTGCTGTTCCTAAATGCAGAAGGGGCAGAAGTTATGACTCTAAAGATCTGGTTTTTGACCTGCTGGTCACCTTTCTCATGTCTCTTAAGACGCAGAGTCTTACGTTAAAAATTAAATGCAACTACAGTGCTCGGAACAGCTTCAAAGTGGCCTAGGTAATTTTGGGTTTGCATTTGACCCCAGAAGCACTTCAGTTGCATGGGATGTCAGGCTTACATCCTGGAGATCATGACTAAACCACGGCAATTTATTTAGCTACAGTGAAGAATTTGAATTATTCTGGGTTTGGTGTGTTGTTTTTTTTTCCTTATAACCTCTCAAGAAAGACAAACTTTAAACTACCACACACAGCTGGTGTTTCTAATAAGACACAGATGTGTTTTGGGATCTCTCCCATCTCCTGCAACATTTAAATGTAGATAAATAGAACTTAATCAGCTATAAATAACAGCGTGTCATGCCTGTGGATCACTAACCTTCTCTGGGACTCCCACAGGACTAGGGTTAAGCTTAATTACTTCAGTCTACTACAAACAACAGAATAATCAGCTGTTAGATATTGCATGGGAGAAGGTGGAGGGGAGCATGAAGAAGCAAGTCAACATCCATAGCCAGTGATGTGACACCCAGGCCTTCAATGTAGGATATTTTTAATGTTTCGAGACCAATGGGATTCTTTTATTCCCTGTTTTGGATTCAGTGCACTGGAGGTTTAATGTCACTAGTCCATCTGTGAGTGCTGTTTTAAAAACATTCTGGGGGCACCTGTGGACTCTTTTTCCCTCCCCTTAGGAATATTTTCCACCCCTCAGGTAAAACTGCTCAGATTTGCTGGAGTACAAAGGTGGTGATTGTGGCTCTTTGGCTCTGTTGTAGATGAAGAGAAGTTATTCCTCTGTGGTCATTGCATATTGCTAATTTGGGAAGGCAGCTTGGTACGGCTGGTCTTGGAGTATGGTGACCATCAGCCACAGACGATTCTCCTAGGGCTGGGGGAGTGAATGTCTCTCTGCTTCCAGCACTGGGATCTGTGTGTCTGGCCAGGCTGGCCCGCATGGGAGCGCATTACTGGGCTGTTCCTTTCCAGCAGCTTTCTGCTGAAGCAAATGTGAGGCAGATGCTGGTGAAATCACTGAGACCCATCTTCCGTCGCTGCTAGGTTCTGCTCTTCCTGCCCGGGCGTTACTCAGCGCAGCACTCTGCTGTCACCTGTGCGGTCACCAGCTGCTGTACATCCCATGGTGCATAAGTGCCATAGGTTACCATGGATCAATAATGAAAACAGCTGCTGTAGGGGCAGCGCCCCATTTGTATGTGGAGTTGTTTTTTTCTCCTGTAGTACTATCATCTTTTGATCCTTTTTGAAATGTAGGCTTTCAGTCTCTTGTCTGCCTCTGTGTGATTGTCACACCTCTTGAGGTTGTACTTGACCTGAAATATCCACACTATGCAATCACTAATAAGTTGTCCTGAAGTATTTCATATGTTACTACTGAGGTGACATGCCAGTTTGAACAAGATGTCCTTAGACCTTTGTTCAACACACAGCCTGGTTTCCCCGGTTAGCCATGACCATTACCATCGCACTTCCAAATGGTGAGCCATGATGAGGGAAACTGTAACGTCCCAAATTTCTTAGTTGTTTCAATTTGTATTGGTATGGGTGAAGTACACTTTTGCTTAGTAGTTTATTTGTTCTCTAGTACAGTTTTTGGTTAATTGTCACTTGTCTCTCAGAGAACTGGTGAGAAGGTATTTCCTAGATATTTTCCTCTGTTAGCTTCTTCTCTTTCATGATGACAAATGTAAATGGCCCATGTGATTTGCATAACCTTTTCCCAGCTGCAGTGGATTTTTTTTTTTACAGTATACTTGATTTACAGCAGAGTTGTCCCTGCCCTGTGTCTCCACTATATGGTATGGCGAGTGGCTGGCAGGTAAAGCCGTGGGTGATTCCGTCAGGAGCTGAGGGCAATCTTTACAGCTCTCCTCAACAGAAGGGCCTCGCAAAGGCTGTCTGAAAGGAATCCGGCAGTGCGTCGGCATTCAGGGTTTGATTTGTGGTGTGGATTACATGCAGTTCAGCTGCATGGAGCCTGGGTTGGGCTTGGCTCAGCGCTGCGTGGGTTTTGGTGTTTGCTGCTGGCCCTCCACCCCTTTTCTTTTCAAAGCAGGAGCAGGTATTGGGGAGTACAGTTAACACAACATTGCCTGTTTGTCTTTTTCCCCTTTTCTTGCATCCCCATAAGCTGCATTTACTTCATGGAAATGTAATGAAAACGTTGATGATGGGGGAGAGCCAGTCCTGATGGGCTGCAGCCCAGGGGCCGCCTGGCTGGGGGCGAGCTGGCCGGCAGCAGCGCTGTGGCCCTGGCCCGCACACAGCCCCTGCTTGGGTGATTTCCCCTGCGGCGGGCCGGGCGCAGGAAGACAGGGGGATATTGATTTATAAGCTGTCTGTACAGATGTTTTCGTTGTGGTTTGCGGTGCATTGGTGCCACTTAGTGGGGGGAGAATTGAATTGACGGCTTTTACCGTTCAGGGGAAAATGAGGAGAGCTGGGTTTCATCTTCCAGCCCCCACCTCTAACTCTCCAACCGTATTTCTGCTGTTTAAATACTAATTCAAGCCTTCTGCTAGCCACAGAGCTGCTACGGGTCCTGGAGGGGGCTCTCGGCAGGGCGGTGTTGGCAGGCTGGACATGCACCCACTCTGGTTCCAACAGAGGAAGGTGGCACTGAAAGCAGTGCTGAGTAATTAGGCAAAATAGTCTGGCTTTGCTGATAGAAAAAATTAATCTAGCCATGCCTTGTGTCATGCAAGGTTTTGGCAGGCTTAAAAATCATTCTTCCTCCGCGTTGTGATTTCCACTATTTTAGGTGCAATGGGAAGAATGATGGAATGGGATGGCGTTAGCTCTGTTTTCAGTTTTGGAGGAGCCAATCTATACAAAATGTTAATAGTGTTTATTCAAAATCATTGAACTAGATTTTCTACTGATTTCCCCACAGAAAGGCCTGTGGGGAAAAAGGGAAGTCCTGTGTCATGGTATTTGTAAGCAAGCTGTTCTGCTCCCCCAAAGAAATGCTTGTGGTTAACTAATGGTACCTGCTGTTCGCAGCTATAGAAAATGGCCACCAGCCACAGGCCTCCATGTCAGCCTGGGGTTTCACTGTGGGGTTGCAGTGGGGCATGTTGTGCTCAAAATGCTTTGCAGCATCCTCTGTTTCACATGGGGGGTGTGCAACTGTGGAAGTTCTGCGTTGTCAAGGTGTTTAAAAATACCTTGTGGTTGATGGATATCTATGTATTTTTGTCTCATGTAGGAAAGGACACCTGAGGGTGGTTTTACCTGGAGTTGAATTTAACTTTGTATTTTTTGCATGAGCTCCTTTCCTTGTTGAGTTGTTTCTCTGTGTTCCCCTGCTGGGCATGCGGTGCCCTGGGGCTCCAGGGAATCTGAGCCTGGCTTTGCAACTCTTCCATGTGGGGAACTGCTTCTAATTTTAGTGAAGTTTCTGGGGATGGAACAGTTACACTTTCAGTCCTTAAGAAAACATACACCGACCAAGGATTGTGCTTATTGGCCTTAGTCATGCCTACTGTAGCTTTCATCTAGCCAGTCCCATTACCCTCAGCAGGAAAAGCAGCACTTGGCAGGGGGCGGCAGGTCCCACCTACAGAGATGTTCCCCGGAGCCCTGGGTAGGTTCCTTTGGGCGCTGCGGTGCTCTGGGCTCCCAGGGGAGAGAGCTGAGCGCTGGCGTGGGTGCGTGTCCTGGCGTCACCTCTGCGTTGCCCTGCAGGCAGCCCTTCCTTCTGCAGGCTGCCCGCGGCGGCTCCCCAGGCTTCCTATTGCAGAGCTGCCAGGCTGACGGCTCCTGGGCCATACGCGCGGGGCATCAATACTTGCATTTTCTACCTCAGTTTTGAACCCGTTTATGTCTGTCTTGCGCTCTCACCAGAGGGCACTGCACAACATGTTGCAGCCTAATAAATAACCTCTTAACCTGCTTAGCTGCTTTATGCTCAGTGGCATGTTTTACAACGTTACCTGGAGTCCTTGAATGCTGGTTCCCATGGCAACCTGATATAGCATTTTTATTCTTTATTACTATCACTGTTTTATTGCTGCCTTGTTCAAATGTGCTGTCATCTTTATTTTGTCTTGGTGTGTGTGTGCCAGCCACAAATCTGTTTCTAAAAATTATATTATTAAACAATTTAGTGTATTTGGAAAAAAAGTGATGATCTGTCACTGTCGATTTAATATTAAATGGAGAAGCACACCATAAATGGAAATGAACTCGAAAGAAAAAACAAACCAGCAACCCAAATATTAATACAGACAGCTTAGGATGTTTGATGGAGGCACAAATAGTTGGGTAGAAGCAAATTAGTAGGAGAAATACTGCTTCTGTAAGGGAACATTATAGTCTTAATTTCCGTGAGAGGGCATGCTGACAGTGTCCAGATGTTCTTAGGAGTGGGTTTTGGCCAAAGATGGTCATGGGAGCAAGAACCTTAATTATTTTTAAGTGAAGCTTGAAACATTTACAGAAGGAGCTGTATGGCCCAATATGGAACAGCCAGAAATTAAGCTGGTAATATGGATCCTTAATACAGATCAGGTTGTGGATAACTTGCTGTTTGCACCATATTTATGTTATTCCTATGGCTGATGTGTTCTGCTTCTCTGCAAGGGCCAAGAAAAATTTCTTCTTCTCTCCTTGGTGATAACTGGGTTTCAGGAATCGGGGCAGGAGAATCACCTTTGCTGGAAGACTGGAGGTGTTCTGGTCCTCACAGCAGATCCTGGTCCTCCCAGTGATGCCACAAGCTTCCCCGTGCCTAAGATCAACTGTTGACAGATTTGGTGTCGAGAAGGAAGGTGGGCTTCCTGCAGGTGGGATTAACAGGGACCCTGGGGGGAGAGGGTTTGCCTGCATTCCTAGTGCAGGGCAGTGCATCCCCTAGGATCCTTTGGGGATTCTAAGTAAAAATTATTGGGCTTTTTTTCCTGCTGCAGAAGATAATAGCTGATAGTGGTGGAGGGGGTGGGTATTTGGAGGAGCTGAAATGCATTCCTTACCGGCACCCCCAGGAGAGCTGCCAGGACTTAGGCAGGGCGCTAGCAGCTGGCTTAGGGCAGGGGGGAGCAGTGGGTGGCCCGTGGGACATGCCCTGCTGAAACCTGGGCGGCGGGGGCTGTTTGGGGCCAGCTAATCACAGCCGGCAGCAGGAGGGGATTTTTTCTTCAGGGTAAAGAGTGTGTTTCTGGGAACAGCGAAGCAAACAGAGTTAAAGGCAGTGTGATCTTATGCATGCAGGAGCCAGCTGGCAAACCCCAGATAACAGATATCTTTCTAAGCACATGTTAGAAGCAGTGCTGTTTTCAATAGCTCCCTTGTACGCGCTGTCGTCTTCCTTCCCTACTCGAAGTATTAGGGGGCTTCTATAAAAATATTTGTTCTTTCTTAGCTCCTCTAACTCACTCTTTGCTATCGACTGCTACTGTGCAGCTAAGCACGGCAGTAGGATATAAGTATCCCCTGTGCAGAGGGAGGATGTTGAAAGGACCGGGGTCAGGGCTGCCTCCTCGAGGGTGATCTGCCTTATTTAAGGAATGGAGAGGCATCATTTGGAAAGGTATAAATTATCTAGGACAGCACATAGAATTTTACAACCTGCACTTAAATCCTTCATTATATCTTTGTGCCAGCAGCAAGGTGGATTCTGCAGCCTTTTCTAAGGACACTAACCTAGAGATTCAGATGCTTTGGAGAACGTGTGTGTCCTTCCAGAAAAGTCTAAGATAATTTTTCCCCCTGCTTCATTCTTTGCGAATTCCTCTCTTTTGGGGTGATGCTTTGTAGCAGGACAGGTTTGACTGTGAGACTTTGTCAGGGAAGTTTCTTCAAAGTGCCTGAAGCACACCCTTGTTCATCTCTAGAACACAAAGCTCCCAAAACAGATATAAACGATCTGTAACTGGAACTCAGTCCTTGGTTGGGAAATGGGGTATGACTCTACCTGGGCAGGAATAGCTTTTCTAAAATTAAAACATTCCTAGACTGACAGACTGCTGATTATTAAGAAGAAAAGTAGGGAGAGCAGCATGGGGAAGACAATGGCTTTCAAGGAAGCGGATTTTGGTCAGCTCAGAGCGATGGTCTGGGCAAGCTGCTGGGAGAGAAAAGGAAGTTTAGGAGACTTGAAAGTTTCTTAGAGAAGCGAATGTAATGGCGCAAGTATGAACTCCCTTAATGGAGAGGACAGATGGGAAACGTAGTAAGAGATTACTTTAGCTAAATCATGGGCTCTTTAATGGCCTGAAACTCAAAAGCAACATAAAAAAATTGGTCGAACTGTTGAGAACAGTTTCAGCGTGAACATTCAAAGAAAAATGAGAGGGCCAAAGTCCAAATGAGCTACAATTGGCAAAAGACATAAAGGGCAGCCGGAGGGGTTTCTATAAAAGTATTTGTAGCAGGAGCTGGGCCAGAGAATGAGTTAGTCCACCGCTCCGTGGAAAGGAAAAGCTCTCAAAAGATGGAAGTGAGAAAGCAGAAGGGCTGAATGACTTTTTTTTATCCTTTCAGTTCTTCCTGAGAGGGTCAGCTGCAGCCAGCGCACTATCGGGAAAGAAGGAAAGAATAGGTTTGAATACTTAAGTTAGCAGAGCCTGGAGGAATTCAGCTCTGGGTAGTTAGAAAACTGGCTGAAGCGATTTCAGTGCCATTAGTGATAATCTTTGAAAATCTGTGGAGGACAAATGAGGCTTGAGAAGACTGGAGAAAAGAAAGCTCAATGGGGTATCTTTCAAAAGGGGAGAAAGGGAGGAGCTGTAGGCTGGGAAGCCTTATAAAGCTGAGAGGGTGGTTTTTTTCAGGGAAGTGTGATAAAGATGATCAAGATGTTTCTAAGCACATAGAAGGCAGCAGTCCCTCGAAGAGCTGGAGACCTGCCGCTCCTGCAGTAGTCACTACTTCCATTAATACTTGGATGACATACTAGAGAGCACGGTTGTTTACTTTGCAGATCATGCTAAGCTGAGACAGGTACAAGCACAGTCGAGTTCAGGAGTAGGATTCAGGGGGATCTGAAATAATAGGAACTGTCTTAAAAAAATAAGTTACAGCTTAACAGTGCTAAGCAAAGGAGGAATGAATGACTGTAAAAGGCAAGAACTGGTCAGGTACCTGTTCTGCCAGAAATGATAAAAGAAAGTGTGCATCGAGGCTTTTGGGTTTACAGCAGATCACTAAATATCCCTGGATCTGCAATGCCATCTTAAGAGCAAAAAAAAAATAAAAAAATCATTAGGACTTAGTAATATGGTTTACTATAAAATGTGCAAGGCATTCTGTTCACTTATTTCTGTTCTGGTGATGGGTGCAATATGCTTAGTTCTGAATGTCACTGTTCAAGGAGGGTAGTGGCTGTCAGAAGAGACATTAGGAAAAATTGCAACGAGAAGGCTAGTTAAGCATGGGGGCCGGTTTCCTTGGGGAGGCTGCAGCTGAAATGAAGCAAGAGTACCCTCAGGTGACTTCTCAGCCCAAGATAAGATTTATTTATTTTTTAAAAACCATCCTTTTGCCTTGTAGCAGAAAAGCTGAGAGATTTATTCATGCCCAGGGATTAGTAGCGGTAAGTAGATGAAAATACAGAATTCCAACTTAATTGGAAAAAAGAGAAGCTTTTTTGGACGTGCAAGTAACCAGGTAAGACACCAGCTTTTGGCCATCTTATGAAAAGATTTTGTACCTGGAAGCTGCTTTTTCTTTTTTTTTGCCCCCAGGTAGCCCAGCTGGATAATAATAATAAAGGTCCAGCTTCTCCCTGGAACTTTCAGTTGCATTGGGATCCTTAGGTTCTTACAGTTGAAGCATCAGCAAAGCTGTAGAATACTCTTCTCTTCTTTGTGTACTTGAAATTAAATTTTCTAGTTTCATACTGTGGTTTGAATGTTAGTGAGACAGATCCCTAACTTAAATATTGCTGTTTTGTATGAAATGCTTAAGTATGGTGCCTGGAAATTCTTCAGTCCATTGTTGATTTTTCATATCTCCCGACTAGCTGTAAGGGTGCCTGTAGACCTATAAAAACATAAAAACATGAATAGACAGAAATTAATACCAAGTTCTTCAAAAGGGAAATGGAGAATATAAATGGTGTCTGGGGTGACATCAACACTTGGATCCCCCTCTTTCAGTCTGAAATCAGGCTTAGGATGGAGATGAAATAGCATCCAAGAGTTTTCATGACAGGAAGAGTCTTCAGACATCAGAAGACTCTTTAATTATGGGCAGAGTGATTCATTCAGTGGTCGGCATCTGTATCTCATTAAACTATGAAATCCTTCACTGTTTCTCCTTTAAATATGAAGGTATCCCTGTTTTATCTTTTTTGGCTTAGCACAGTTATATTTTATGTCAGATCATTGCAGCGTACCTTTCGAGTGAGCCTGAGTTATGTGCAGATTATTTAATGCTGAAAATGTTGAGCAAATGTAATTCACCTGTGTCGCTTTCTCTGGAATCTTTTCTCCTTCAGCAACCAAGCGCAGCAGAAAAGCAGCTTGAAATGAAATTGGAGGATTAATTTCAAATTATTTGGGGAATGGGTGTAATCAATAAAAATAAGCTGCTATTTGTATTTTTTCCCCGCTGAGCCCTAATCAACAAGTGAGGATTTTCCTGAAGCAAATGATCTCAACCGGCCCAACCCAACTCCTGCTAAAACTGATGGGGAGAAAAAAAATATCTCCCATGGACTTCAATGAGAGCAGCCTGCTTTGAACTGACTTTTATTGTGGTGGGGAAATATGCATTTTTGTCTGCAAGACATTGACCATAAATACCTGCGCAGATGAATACATCTGCAGCTTGGTACAGCCGTATGAAGCTGCATGAAGGTCAGGCAAGATAATCACAGGTGAAAGCCTTTCATTACGCTTTTCTTTCCCCCACCCCACCAGAAATAAATTGTCAGGCATATTTTGGATCAATAAGGAGGGTTCTCAGGCTAAAAGGGTCATCATAACTTGCCAGAATTTCCGTATTTTTTCCACCATCTTGCTCTGACTTTTTGGATTTTTGGAAAGAGATGGTGTGCACATGCACAGAATTTTACAACAAATTAGAAGCAATTAAGTATTTTCAGTTTTCTTACATCAGTTGTGATTAGTGCAGGGCCTTTCTACTCTACTGCCTCTTTCCAAAATGCATTAAGGCTGTCAGATGTAAATTGGGGGCATCAAAGCACTTTCTGCATAGGGTTCTGAGCTGGTCTGTGGTGCAAATTGCTCTGAATTCTCCCAGTGTGTTCAGTGCCAAGCACAAATTGCATTTTAAAAGCAATATTTTGTTTGGCTAGCATGTATTAATCTAACTGTACTCAGCAGCTGTGAGGTTAAATGCTGGCTTGCCAGTTGGCTTTAGGGTTTGAAAGAGAAACAGCAGCAACAGGTTTCTGAGCCTTGCCTGTGATAAAGTGATGCTGGAAAGAGTGGGAGAGGAGAGGGCGTGGAGATGCCTTAATTTATCAAGGGCAAGCACTTAGCCACGCAGCCATTTGTCACTCTTCAGTGGGTGTTATGATCTGCCCAGAAATACTGAAAAGAGGGAGAACTAGGTGGAAAGTTGGGACAAAAATATATAAGGAGCTGGAAAGAGGGCTGGCTGCCAAAATCTCTGGTGTTACAGTTGGCCCCCAGCTTTGCTCCTTGCTTGTCTTGGCGCTCTAGTTGCAAGACAAATATATTTAGTTTACTGTTGTTCGTGAGAGCTGGCTGGCTGCGTCGCGACTGGTGCTAAGCAGTAGGGAGGCTTCATCTCATGAGTCATCTGTGAACGGGGAGCGGGACAGGAGGGTAATGATTTAGGTCGTGCAGGCTGGGCTGCGAGGTTTTGGATGCTCGCTCTCATAAGCATTTCAACAGTAAGAAATGGCCACAGGATGAAGCCTTCTGTCCTGCGGCTTGGGGCAGCAATACTCTGCTGGTGTGGGTTGGCTGATAAAGCAGAGAATTTGGGCTGAACCATGAGTAGTTTCCTGCTGCCCCAAGGGGAAGCAGGTGTGGGGAGTTAAGAGGAAGAACGGTCTGGTGGTTACAGCATCCCAATTCAGGAGATTTAAGTCTCCTTGAAGCAGCAAAGAGCTGAATTCAGTCTCCAATCCTCGTTCTTTATCTGTGTAACAGAAATCATGCCAATGCCCAGCTCACCAGAGCACTGTGAGGATAAATCCACTGAGGACTCTGAAGTGCTCAGATAAATACCTGCGAGAGCACAGGGAGGCATCTGTGCTTGTATGGGGGATAAGTGCTTTATTAGTAATGACCCGGAAAGGGACAGAGCTACTTGCAGGTATAGTAAGCACAAGCAAGTACCTCCTGTAGTTGACAGGCTCTTGGTACAAATCATTTGTGGAATAAATGACACAAGAGAATTCATGCTTCCTAAAAGAGAAGGAAAGAAGTCTCTGCTGAGCTTAATAAAAATGAAAATTTGGTAATGGATAATACAAGACTGGAGGGGGGTCAGAGCCTGCTTGACAGGAGCTGTAAGGTCACAGATAAGTAGGTGCCCGAGTCAGTTGCAGCAATATACAGGAGATTGTTGAAGGAAGATGCATCCTGGGAATGTCTCCCACAGAACAGCAAGATCTGGGGTAGCTGGAACTGTGGTTGTGCACAGCAGAATTCAAAGGAATTATTGCAGCAAAACCCTAATGGTGTATTTGACATCATGCCTTTAAAACGGCGGGGTGGCTTCCAGGATCCTTGTCTTTTGAACTTTTGAAGGTCCCCATAAAACAGGGCGGGAGGAGGTTGCCCTGTGCCGCGCCAGCCCACAGGGTCTCTGAGCCCGAGGCCGTGCTTCCAGCACGGTCCCAGCTTACAGGGAGAGGGGCTTCAGCTCCCTCCCTTGTGCGTCTCGCCACATCTTCCCTTTCCTCCCAGCCGCCAGCGTATGTGCTCGTAACTGCTGCAGAAAGCTCAACCAGCCAAAAGCTAACATGATTAAAAAAAAATAAAAAAATTAGTTTCTTTTGGGCTAATTTCCTGAATTGTCTCACCACTTAGTCATGAAGGTACTGGTGCAAGAGAGAAGGTGGGAACATATGGCTGGGGGCAAAGGGAAGAGTGGGAATTGGTTAGCTTATGACTTCCATCAGCTAAAGCTGCCGTGGGACTGTCACGTCTGGGCTGTTACGGCTCTGTCTCCTTGAAATGGAAGAAATGCATCAAGCCGAGGTCAGGAGTTCCTTTCGCGTGTGGCAGCACACAGACCGCTGCTGCGGCGCGGTGCCGCTCTGTCTCATCTTTCCCCGTGTGTCAGCGCTATCAGCATGCTTTGTGCATGGCGTGTTTCAGTAAAGGAGCGTTGGAGGCAGCATCCTTCCTATGGTCTTCCAAAAAATGGGTTGTCTGGGGAGCGGCAAGCAACTGTCGCTGCATTGCAGTAGGCGCAACCTAGAAGAGATACGGGAACATACCTGGACAGGTTCTGTTTGTGAAAAAGCATGAATTTTAACTCATTAAACCACCAACCCTCCAAATGTTGTAAACTTGAGGTCGGGAAGCAGCTGTAAATAGAGTGAGTGGAAAGGAAACCCAATTAGCTGCTTGCCATTTTTCCAGAGTTCCTGCATGGAGGTCATGCAGATGTTTGTCACAGCAAAAGGCCTCCAAGTTGGTGCAGTTCATCTCGATCGATACAGGCTTTCACTTGCCTGCAGTGATGTTCCCTGGCACTTACCTTTAACTGTAAAAAGAAATTATTTGAGAAAAGGCCTCTCTTCTATATAGCTATTTTTTTCCTATTATAATAGTTCAGCCGCCTTCTGCTAGTCTAATTCCTCCTGCTCTCCAGGATTCACATTCTTCAGGAATATAACAACTGCTACCCATTATTTTCCCCACTGTGTTCACTGCAGGGCCAACTTATACGTCTCACGTTTTAGACATTTTCTTTTAAAAATACGTTACTTACTAAGCTTTTATTTTTTCTTCCAACAACTTTATTAGTGTCTAAAAGACAGGCTAATGTACAGAATTGAGATGCACTCATACCGGAGGGGTGCTGTTCTCTCCCTTCTCCATGCAATGATGCCTTGTCTGTATCCAGCCAAAATTTTGCTCACCCGGGCACTCCACCTTGTCATGCCGCGTACCCCTGCCTAGATTGCTGATTCCCCTCACCACCCCAGAGGACTCGTATGTGCAAGATGCACTTGTAATTCTTGAGACACAAAGCCATGACTGGCTACCTCTTGCGTTACTTCTCTGTGTTACGGTGTTGGTAAGATGCTTGCGGGCCCGTTAATCTCAGAGCTAAGCCCAGGGGTTTGCCATTCACGAAGGAAACTTTCACTATTACCCTGAAAACAGAAGCATAGGAGGAATTAATTTGGAAAGAGCTTAATGGGAAATTTTTATACGCCATCCTGCTGCCAAGATATTGTGCCAGTTGGGTGGTAGTAGCATGGTTTTTAACTTCTCTCTCTGTATACAAATAGGATGACTTAACCTCTTCCTCTTTATCCCTGAACAAAAGAAAAAGCTAACGATTTGAACAGATGTTTTGCAAATTGGTAGCTGGCTCATGGTGCAGTAGGGAAACAGCGTGGTCTTTGAACAAAACTGTATGTCATTTGCCTTTGGTGCTTCCTTTGTTTGCTACCTTGTATTGTGCCTAGACAGGTCCCTCTTCCAAAGGACAGAGATCACAGAATCCAAAACAAGAGAAGTTCACAACAGGAAAAGCTGGTAGATTGTGCCTGATTGAGCCCTTGGGAGGATGGGAGAAACAGCATCACAAGCCAAGACCTTGGGGATGGCAGGGGGAGGAGATGACTTGGGTACTAACGGTGGGAAGGTGGCGATGGAGAGAAGGAAAGGGTGGAGATACAGGGACTTGGAAGTGTCCTGGCCACGTGGTGTTGCCTGGACAGAGGGGTGACATGGAAAGCTCTTGAATGTGCACCAACAAGTGAGAAGCGCAAAGCCTTTGCTTTGATTGAATGGCTCCTTCTTTGTGCGGCGTGAGGAGGAAGCCAGGGCTCTCCTAGGCCTCCTTAATCCAAAGAAATTGCAGCAATTTAGCTACATCATTTTCTGCGTACACATAGTTAAACTGGTG
Organism: Larus michahellis; assembly: GCF_964199755.1. NCBI lineage: Eukaryota > Metazoa > Chordata > Aves > Charadriiformes > Laridae > Larus > Larus michahellis. Next base: position 7,220,618 of record NC_133908.1, on the reverse strand, counting down.
TAGTCCTTTAGCGTGAACGCTCAAATTAGTTTAAGAGTGGCTGATATAGATCAAATGTATTGGAACTAGCTAATTTGAGAGTGTCCATGCAAGGGGGTTACGCCAATTTAATATCATCAATTTAGACGCCAGTAGATGCATTAGTGCAGAGTTTGAATGCAAGCTAACAGGGAGAGCAACTAGGAAACGGCTTGAAGAGGCTTTTTTCACTGAAACAGCGTGTAAAGCTTCTAAAATGAATAAAATCTTTGAGTTTTTATTTATAGCAGAAAATTGTGGTATCATCTCACAGGGACATGATCTTTCTGGGGAAAGAAGGGATCTTAATTATATTTTCTTTTTTTAAAGGAAAGAATAGGGGAAGTGCATAACATATGTATTTTATGCTTGTATCTCCTCAAATCTTTCAGAAACGTTCTCCCAAAAATGCAAATCTTTAAGAGGTAGATTTGGGTCTGGATGACAGTCAGGTGTCCCAGCACATGGTATTATAGTCTAAAATGAAAGATTAAGTATAATATTTCTGCACACATGAGTGGTTGACATCCCTCAAGGTTGCTATCACGCCTAACTGAAGTTGGGGTTTTGTGCAATATGTTTCTTTCTTCCCACACTTGAGATATCTCTTCCCTTCCTCCCCCTGCTCCATGGTGCTATTCTGCTTCCCGAACTACAATTAAAATGTTGACACCTGGCTTGGCTCTGCAGATTAGGATTTGATTTTCTGTAATTATACGTTATCGCTCACATTCAGTAGCAATTTTACCTTCTGTACAGTATGATAACACTTATTAATTCAATAAAAGAAATCAATTCACAGGCAATTTCAAAATGTAACACCTTGGTAACTGAGTACTAACCAATCAGATTATGCATCTGACATTGTGCCTTGTCATTTAATCAGTAATGGGTGATTGCAAAAGCAGATATATGTCAGATGTTAATTAAGAGTAACACAGTTTGGGACCATAATGTTAGCAGCGCCTGTTTTGTTATGATGCTGTGCTGAATATAGCTAATATTTGACTTGCACTTAAGTATTATTTACAGTAAATGGAATGATAAGGATATTTATTCTGTCTCTGTGTTCCAACAGATGTATTAAATTTTCTTTTTAATCAGTGGAACATACTGAGTGTTAATGGACTGCTGCACAGTACGTGTCTGTGTGGGGTGTGGAGGTGGTTTTGTTTATGGTGAACATGCGCCATCTTATCTTCTAGAAAGTTATATAGTCTTGCTTTCCCATGGCATTTTTTATCTTCTTAAAGTGTTTTACTTGGCATCTGCCAATCAACTGTTCCTATCAGGTTATTGTTATAGTGTTGAAAAATAAATGTGAAGGGCTTGGGTATGTACCACCTCCAAATCTGCTGAAACCCTCCCCACCTGCCCCTCCTCGTCCCTTGCAGCAGGTACCGGGTGAAACGCGCTCTCCTTCACCATGGCCCAGCCTGGACGCTACTGAACCGTGGGCAGGTAACTGGCATTGTCTTTCACTCCATTTACACCTCCCATTTTCTCCCCTTCAGCATGTCTTGAAGCTCATGGTTGGTCACAAGAGTTAACCTAGGGCTTGTTGCCCTCCTGGGGTCCGCTGGAGCAGGATTGACTGCATTGTCACCCTGATCTCAGCTGCAGGTCAGGGTTGCTTGTTGGGCGCTTGGTGCCACTGACTTCCAGCACTTTCACTGGTGATGGAGGATATGCAGGACCTGGCCCTTAATTTTATATCTTTACTTTAAAGACCCGTTTGTTCTGTGTGATTAGGACCTATTAGTCCAGTTAAATTAAGATGAGAACAGGTGAAGTATGCCTGAAACTGACATTTCAGCTTAGCCAAATGTTATCATGCTAGACACAACCTTGCTTTCTGATTTGTAATTAAGTTAGAGCCAAGGCCACCAGCTATTAAACTCTACAAAACAAACATAAGATGTAAGGAATCTCCAATAAAGTTGTAAACTTCAATTAGGTGGCACCAGCCCAGGGTCCTGAGCTTTCATTGGACACTTACCTAATTTTATTATAACAGCAGCATCCTAAATGAGCAGCTCTGGGGCATAGTCTATTCATTTAACAGTCTGCATATTCATTAAATCTTATAAATTGGCATCATAGTTTTGTTTTTAGCAACTTATTCATTGAAAGAAGGAGGCCTGTTCAGTGTTAGATCACTTATATTTTCTGTTTGGTAAACCATTTTCATTCAGAGCTTGCCTAAAATGTGGCAGTTCCTATGAGCCAGGGTAAATTTTCCTGTTAAAGTGATTCATTAATGGCTGATAAAGCAACATGAAGCTTGTAAAACCATTTGCTGTGTAATTTCAGCAAGGAAAGAGCTGTCTCTTTTGCCCCAAGATATCACTGATTTCAGGGAAGTGGAAGGATTGCGGGTGGAGGTGGCAGCAGTGGAGGTTTCCTACTTTTTTTTTAAACATCAGTCTCTTTTTCCCCTCTTCCCATTTTACCAGCAGACAAATGCAATAGTACTTTGTCTAACTTTATTTTTAAAATCTTACTTAGATATTGCCATATTTTATTCTGTTATGGTTTCCCAGAACAAAAAGATACTTCAAAATCATGTTCTGTGTAATTCTCTACATCGTGGTTTCATGCTCACTATTCCAGGGTGGGCACTTGTTTTGCCTTCTCCTTTCATTATTGTCCCTCTGTATGACTGAACCAGTCAGAACTTCAGTGATTTAAGCAGAGCTCTGACAGCTCATCTCCTGATGTGTGAATCTTGGCTTGTTGCTTGAGCGTGGCTTTCTTGAACTTCTAAGGAAGCAGAGTGTTTATTTTCAAATCTGCATGCCAGTAATGAGGCAATCCTGTATTTTGCAATAACTAATGAGTATATCTGGAGAGAGCCCAAACCTTGGAAACTGTCAGTTTTGAAACTGTCTCGTTAAACTAAAGTTTAGGAAATACCTTGTCCCTTCAAGAGGTCTTATTGTGCTGCTTTGTATTTCTATGTGTATTTACATGTTTTTATGTATTTATGTAATTACAGGTATTTCTATAATGAAGCATAATTATGACCTTAATTCTAGTCTGAAAAAGGATAACCTAAACTATTTTATCATGAGAATTTTTACCTCTAATTTGGATCTTACTGCAAGTTTTCTCAGTGTTCTTAAGAGAGTGAAAAAAGGTTTCTCTTGAATAGCTGTTTTATTAGTTTATGTTCTGCTGATTATCCTGTCTGTGCAGGGAATGTAAGACAAGTAGTGAAGAGCCCTCAAATAGTCTTTCAGCAGAAAGAAAGTGACGCTTACAAAATTTTCATGGATTGATCCATTTATCAAAATAGCCACAGAGTCCATATCCAGAATGGTGAAATGATAATAAATATTGGGTGTCAAGCTAAGAATGTAAAATTATCCCCCAGTAAATGTTTTTATTAAGTTACCTTATCTTAAGAGCTTTGCTTTTGCTCTCTTGCATTTTCTTAAGGGGAAGAAAAAGACCACAAAATATCGAGTTGCTTCAAGCTGTATTCTTTGTCATAGAATCAGAACATTAGTTCTTTCTTCATCAGCTTCTTATTTTCACAAGTTAAAGAAATACCCATTTTCTAGTCCATAGCATGGCAACATGTAACTGCTTGTTTTTCACAGGGTCTGCTGCTTGTGATGTACTTTGTAACCTGTACTGTCTTCAGAGGCAGCTGATAAAAAGAAGGGACCTGTTATAATAACGGAAAACAAACACGTTCTTAACCCTTTCCTTGGTGTTCTGCTTCTACTGAGTAGGAAAATGATCTATAACTTGAGGGAATCAGGACTGAACACCCAGTAAATGTGTGAAATAATTCATCCTATGGGTGCAGTGGGCAGGGTGAATGACTGCCCCGACACCCGCCCTGGTGGTGCACCGGGAATGATGATAGGGCTTTGCTTCCCCTGGTTCCTCCTCTGAAACAGGACCTTGAGTGCAAAGCGTGACCCTGGTGTTTTCGTGGCAGGGTGTAATTGATAGATAAATTGATACTGTAAATAATATGGAACGACTGAAATTAGGTCAAGCTGCTGGTTTGTCTGTGATATGGAAGACTCCTGTTTGTCCTTTAAAAAGGGATTTATAATGGGATTCTCTGCATGTTTGTGCATATTGAAGGAGGAGCAAATCATGGGCTGCAGGGTTTGATCAAGCTGGGACAGAACAGTGATTTTTAAAAGGCAGTGCTGGCAGAAGCAGTGAAAATTTTATGAATGCACAAGTAACCTCACGTCACCCGGGGATTATTCCTTTAATGTGTTTATGCCTTTATCAAGGACGGTATGGCTTTGTTGCCTAGCTATATAGCATTAACTTGCTACTATCTGAGAAATAATACCCATTAGTAAGTTCTGACTTATGTATTTATTTCCCATGTTCCTTATCTGGTGTTAAGTTGATATAAATCCTTCTTCCGCCAAATCAGAACATGGATGAGTTTCCTCTGGCAAAAACTGATACTGCAGCTTGTCCTTTAGCTCTCAGGCCTCACGGGTTTAACATCAGTGGTTTGACCTCTTCCGTTCAAAGGATAACGTGAGCATCGCTATCAGTAGAGATGCGTGATGACAGAGTAATCATACTTCGTACTGAAGATTACTATGCTTTTGGCAGTCACAGATAAACTCAGCCGCATGAACTGAGCATAATGACATTATGTATGACTGGTTTCTAGTTAAGAAAAAAAAAAGAGGGGGGGAGGCAATAGCAGATATAAATGTGCCTGAGGTCAGAGCTAGGAGTACAACTTGACTCCTTGTCGTGTATGCTAACCCCAGTGCTGTCCTGTCTGCTGGGCGACTGTCTTGTGGTTTCCTGGATAAGCAGATGTCCTGGAGAATTAGGGATCGCTGTCAAGGGGCCTGGTGGCAAGAGTCCAGTCTGCTCTTTGACATGGAGGCTTTGCCTTTTATGTCTCCATATGCGTATATTCCTGCCCAGGGGTTTCGTGGAAATGACTGCTAGACTTTGAGATAAGTTAACCTCCTCAAGGTCACTTTCTTTCATGCGTAGGTAGTGTCACGTTGCCACCCTTGCAGCTGGTCACTTACCAAGCTTTCATAAAGCCACATCGTTGAAAAACATAAGGATTACAGAGCTGAGAGTCTTCACCCAGCAGGACCTGTACATGCCAGTGAAACTGGAACTCAACATAAAGACATTTAGAGAACACTATAAATAAAGACATATATTCCTTTCTTATATTTAAACTTGACTACCATATATCACAAGTTTATCTCTGTAGTTTCATGGCCACTAAGAAGGTTCATGGAGTTTGGGGAACTGTCTGTCCTGTAGCTGTTGTACTGACTTAAGTAACGCACGTGGTGAGTTAGAAGGCAGGTAGAATTTTGACCTGTGAGATAAGCTCTGCACTTCAACAAATAACATTTCAAAACTTCAGCATTTTCAAATAGATTTGGAAGGATACAATATAGATCTTAAAATGCATGGTTGATTTAGTTTAAGCTGTGATATTAAAGATGGATAAAACCAGAAATGAGCTCTCACTTTCAAGGTCATTATTTCTGAGTTCTAGGTCATTTGATGTATTTGCCAGCATACTGCAGGCTCTGAGAGCCGAGTAGATGCTTAACCATGGTAACAGTTTTACTTTACTCCACCCAGTATTGCTGCTGATTGGTAGAGTAAAACCTGGCTTTCAACCACGACACAGGGGCACAGAGACACTTAATGGCAAAACTGGAATCTCTCTGGTGAAGCACGGGATTAGTCAAAGAATACTGTAAATTTTTACCACACTAGTTCAGATGGGCTCTTTATCACCTGCTTTCTCTATGGGAAATCAGAAATCCATGATAGCACCAAAGCAGTTCATTTTAAGGCACTCTGTAAGTCTCTTGAGCAGATGGGAGAAACTTGGATTGAATTAAAACCATATTGTGAAAGGTGATCATTGTCCCGCTCTGTATGCGTTTCCTGAATTTACTTAGGAGGATGTTTAGGAGAAGAGGGAAAGGACTTGATATCGTACGTTGACATCCTGGGAACACAGTCACTGGGATGCTGCTTTCTTTAAGGGAGCTGTACTCCAGAGTTCATCAAATAATTAAAATCAGTCCCCAGAATACTGACCATCACATAACTATTCCTGTCTCAGCCATGCAAGGAATCTGTCTCCTGCCTTTCTGCCAGCACCCCTTCTTCCATTTCACTTACCCTTCCTGTCTCGTGCCCTGCAGCAGTGTGTCATCGCTGAGATCTCAGTGTGTTGCTGAGAAGATAAAGGGATTCTAGAAGACCCTGGGGATGCAAAATGGTATGGTGCTTGGTAGGTTACAGCAGTAAGTAGATTACATGATGGGTCATTTGCTGTGAAGTACCTACCTGCAGGATCTACCCCCTCCTTGGGTCCCACTTACGTCTTTACAATGAGGCTTTCAGAGGTCTTAACCGTTGTGTAAAGCTTGTGCTGGTCCTCTGCACGCAGCTCTAGTTAATCCTGTGTTCCAGGTTGTTCTTCTCATCAAAATGTGGGGACGAAGCAGTGTTGTGGGAAGGTCAGAGAAGGCTCCGCATTCCGAAGCGTGAGAGCAGCCCTGCTGTTTCCAGGCTGTGTGGGGAAGGAAGAAGGGTAGTGGCTGGGGGAGGTTTAGGAGATCAGCAGTGAAGTTAAATCACTTCAGCTCTGCTGAGTGCTGTAGCTAAACCTTTGAGATTTGAAGTTTGTATGACCAATCTGAGAGACTCTTCTGCCAAATTATGTGATGAAAACCAGAGCAGATGATGTCAAGGCTCTCCTACAGATGTGCCCTGCACAACCACCACCACTCTTAGATTCATCGTAAGGAATTAAAGAGCCTTCGCGGTGGCTAAGCAGGGGTGTGCGTCTTTCATGGTACCATGAGCTGCTTACGTTGTTTATGTTTCCATGGTATATCAGGAACAAAGCAGCCCAGGTACAAAGCCTGTTTGAAAACTGATCCTCAGTGAAATGGGAATTTACAAATGTGGCATGTTCTTCTCAAAAATAAAATGGAGTTTTACCCATATTACTATTAAAGTATAAAGCTTTAATTATGCCCTAAACCTACTCCTTTAGCTGGGGGGCTCACATGATTAGCAGTGAGAGGGAAGAAAAAAAAAAGGCATCTGGAGAGGCTGTGTGGTGCCGTGTTTTCCCATATGTGAAATTTTATACAGTACAAATTATTAAACACTAAACCTCCGGAGAAAGATCGTAATGAAAAATTTAGCACTCCCCCATCAGGCTGCGACTAATTTGCCTTCTGACTAGATCTGAAAGAAGAGAGGGCTGTGCTTGGGGTAATCCTTGATGAGTAGCTGGCAAGAGGAAACAAGTATTATTATAATATAGCGCAACAGGAGCAGCAGTGCGACACTTCTGCAGCTAGCCTCACTGAGACGCAGCCAAGGTAAAAATAAAGTAAAAATAAATCCCCGTTTTCAATAAAAGTCTGTGGGAGCGTATCCCATTCTTTCTGTTCTGATTTTGGCCTCAAGCTCCCAATCTTCATCTCGCAATGCTTCTTTGTAATAAAGATGTACCCTGGAGAGGAGAGAGGAGACCTGGAACGGGTGCTCTCTGGCTGGTATGTTAGGCGGTCCTGTCTCCTTCATGCATGTGGGCATATGCGCATCATCTGTCACGCGTGGGCTTGCATCTTCCCCCTACCCTTCTGCCACTTGCACCTATTCCCCAGCTGGGGGATGTTGCCCGTAGCACACTGCGCTCAGTCCCTGAGCTGTGCACGCTCTGGGGCTCCAGATGTGAGAGCTCGAGCAGCTGCTCAGGGACCCGCATTGCACCTAGTGCTGGCCCAGCTGGGCTGCGGGATCCCCTATCTCAGCCCCTTGCGCTCTGAGCACAGAAACATGGGAGATGGGTTGGTGTCTGGCATGTGAGAGCCATTATCTGCTCGGGTGGGATGCTCTTCTGAAGTAGACCATCAAGCCATGCCTGAGAGGCATGTCAAATCCATGCCACTGCTTGTCCTGACCACAGATCCAAGTGGTCCACTCAGTAGTGCCAGTCACTATCCCCCAGGAGATTGTGGTGGCGTTTATAGAAATATGTAGCAAATTGTGGAATGTGCCCGTACCTGTTTGACACTTTGGTTTGTAGAAAAACATTAATTAGCAGTCTTTTTGAAGTTGTTTATCAATAGTTCCCATGTTTATTTTGCAGGCGTGTATTGGCTCGAAAGGACAAGCAAAAGGATGCTAAAGCTAGCCTGAAGTGACGGAGGCACCCATTGCGTGATTCTCTGTGATTACCATTGTTCCATTATGCTAGGTGTTTATTACAATTAAATACTCCCTTGCCAGAGCAGCCGGGGTCGTGGTAATTGTCACTGTGGGAGAACTGATGCTGTTGCAGCAATAGGCTGGGTACTTTGAGGACACCCACCTTTTTCTTGTCTCTTTTCTCCATGTTTCTTGCTAACAAAAGAAAGGCCCTATGTGGCCTCATGGGCAGTTTATAATGTCTAGTCATAGCTGGGACATGCTTTTAACAACAGAGAAGTAACCTTGTCACCTGCACCACGTCCGCTGGCTCAGAAAGCCCCCAAATCCCCAGTTTCCTGGAGGAAGAACTTCCCTCACCACCCATAAGTTCATATTTGTCCCTAAAAGCCAGGGATCGGTTTTGCTTCGATGCTTCAGAAGGAAAGGGCTGTAGGCGCAAAACCCCTTCTCCCCACCAAGTCAATCCAAAATCCAGATTTTACAGTTTAAGTCCAAGAAAACCCAGCACCGGCAGATTGCTCTTAGCCCCTGCCTGGCAGGGTGTTGATTAATAATTTGAACCTGCAAATCCTCTTTCAACTTCTGTGAAATCTAAATTGTCCATCTGAGGCTTGCTTCTTTCAAAACAATTCTACTGTGATTTTCACTGCCAGCATAATTCTTTGTAAAATAGATAACCCTGTCAGTGGCAAAGCTGCGCCGCACACCTGGAAGGCAGCACAGCTGCCTGAGTGCTGGCGTACAAATGTGGAGAGGAGGCGATAACTGGAGAAGATCAGAATTTAAACTGAGTTCAGTTCAGATATATCCAGCTGTATTCTGCTTCCTTTGTGCTGTACCATATATATTTGTCTGTTTCAGGAGATTTTTTTTTAATTTTTTTTTTTTAAAGGCTGAAATTTTGAGGGTAGAGCATGATAGATTAGAATCTCAACGCGTTTAGGAGTCGGGGTACCTGAGGCACTTCAGAAAATCTCAGCTTTAGGACTCACCAGAAGATAATGGTGCAGCCACGTATTCACTGAATAGCAGCAGGTCACTGTTAGATCCTGCTCCTGCCGCTGCATTCTCCCCGTGGGCAGGAGGAGCTGAATTTTTGGGATAAAACAAAAGAGGTTTCCATGAGATGAGTTACGGGCTTTTCCCCAGGTAGGCTGTGAGGTGGGAGCGTGCTGGTGGATGGTTTTTAGGAAGGACAATACCGAGCGTTGACAAACACGGCATAGTTTGTGAACTTACCTTGTTGTGAGATGCTTTTATGTTTCACACTTAGCTATTCTGTTTCCATTTTGGCTCCTTTTTTTATGGTTTTGGGAAAAGGATATCATTTTACTCTTGCATCAGTGCAAATCCATAGTAATTCTATTAATGAAAGAAAAATAAATGGTTTTAGAAACCGTGAGAAAAAGAATCACCTCTGGTGTTTTTGAAAAAGGACTTTGTTTGCCCCGTAATTCAATATTGCTCTGTCGTCTCAATAATGAGAGTTCAGCTCGTAATGGCAGCACATTACAAGAAAGGCTGTACAATTTAAACATGTTGTAAATCCAACTAATAAGTATAAATTGATTTTTAAAGGGAAAAAAAGTGCACAAAACTAGTCTTATACCATATGTTTCAACTCTACCAGAAACCTTACTTGAATGGTATTTCAATGTGCTTTACCTATTGTGTTGCAAACTTTTTCAGGCTCTGTCAAGTTGTAGTAAAGCTTTTAAAATACAGATGGTGGTAAAATCCCCAGTGGAAAACAGACTTCTATTTCAAACTTCAGTTCTGTTTTTTTCTCTTCTAGTTCATAGCAGATTTTGACAGATCAGAAGAAATATTCACAGCTTGATGCAGCTGGATTCTTCTTTGGCATGAGCAGAAACATCTGGCCTCAAAACAGTGCATTTTACCAAAGGGCCAAAATACATGCACATGCATCTGTTGTGCTAGTATATTTTCCTGTGAACTCAAATATTAATTGCTTTGTTTTGCTGAGACAACAGTGTTAGTTCAGTGAATAAGATTGTTTCCTTTAGCCCTCTGTTAATGTTTCCTGTAGCAGTAATATTGTTTTAAATAGGAAACTGTCAGGTACGTTGTGAATAGCAGCAAGGTAAAGTGTTTTGAGCAAGGATATTTATAGTGCAATGGTATCTAGACATGTACTGTTATACGGAATTTGCATATCAACTGAGACAACTATTAGCGCAAAAGCTCCACGTGAGACCGGTTTTACATCTCTAGGAGACTCGTTCAATTTTTGCATCATAATTTTAGAGGCTTTTGCCATTCCCATTTGCTACTTCTGCTGTCCTCTTGCTGCTCATCCACAGGCAGCAACAGGGGAACATTAAAGATCGGAATAATTACTTGACTGTCTAGCTCTACCTGTAGTTCCGCCTTGGTGAATTTTGTTATTTTAGGCCTTGTTTCTTCTCCCACACTCGCTCTTACAGAAAGAGCTACAGTTCAGAGAAGTCCTTTTGCTGGCTTTTGGTCTCTGGATTGAGCTTTCTGTTTTGTTTCCGCTGGTTACAGCGGTTCTGGGCCCCACTGCTGCTTGTGACAGCCCGTGGGTATTGCCCAAATCTGTATCCGAGGTACATCGAAGCCTCCTGCCTTCGGGCAGCACTGAGGCACAGGTCTTTCTGCCCAAAGTAAAACCTCACTGTCCCATCTGTCAAGAGCAGTCCTGAATCCCCTTGTGTCTTCCCAGGAGCAAAGGCGTGCTCCCTTATCCCTCTTCCACAAAGCCTTCCCATCTCGTGGCTTCATTTTTTCACGCTTTATCTCTGTGCCTCTTCTTACTGAAATGTTTCCTGTGGAGGTGTGGGGTTTCCATGCACTATCCAAAAAAGCAACAATTCCTTTTTTTGCTTTCTCAGCAAGCTCTACTCTGTTAACGTTGTACTTTTTTTCTAAGAAATATTTGCTTACGCATCATCCAGGGAGAATGATCTTGTGGTTAAGATGCAAGATGGTTGCTATTAAAAGCTGCAGTACTAAAAGCCATCCAGTTTTCTCTGCAGTTGTAGTCCTAGCCTTATCCCAGGTCCATTGCTTGATGTTCCCAAACTCATCGGATCTTTTCATTCCATCTGAGAAACTGGGACGATACTACTACCCACTGCATGTCCTTGCTGTTTAAACTTGATGGGTGTTTGCAGAGTACTTGGAGATGCTCTCAGGAAATATTAGTAGAATCATTAATAAATGCATCTTGCTGCTATTGTGTTATCCTCTAAGGTGCTGTTTGTGTAACTCTAGACTTTCCCACTGAACAAGTAGAGAAAACAGATGCTTGTTACTGTTTAAAATACCTTTCTGCACCAAATGTGACAAGGAAGATAAGTGCTTCCTGCAGCTAAGACCATTCTTAACGGGAAGGACTGTAGCAGTCTAACTTGACTGAGCTGTTACCTTAATTTTGCTTTAAAAGCTGCTTCTTCCAGGTCAAGTTAGACTGATTCATAATTTATTTAATCTGGACAAAACTAAGGTTTGGCTTAAAGCTCAACAAGCCTGCTATGCATCATTTACAGCAGTTTAAGTTAGCTTCAAATCAGGCTTTTAGTTAAACTAGGGGACTTGTTTATTTTGATGCTTGACAGGCCTTTGTGCCCTCTGTGAAGCGACGCGGGCGCAATGGCTTGCATTTCTTGGGGGACTGCCTGCGGCAGGTTTCCCCTCCTCTGACCCCGGCTCAGCACAGCCAGGCTCCCTTCTGAGAGGGAGGATGTCTCGCCTCACTGGGAGCAATCCAGACCAGTGGCTGACCTTCGGTAGCTGGTGTGAGTGTCAGCCTCGCAGTTACTTCTGCAGTTTGTCCTTTCAGCTGTATCAGGATGCAGTGTACGCATCTGGAGGAACGTGGCCTTCCAGCTGCAGGGAGAGGATTACTCCTCAGCAGGACATGCAAACGTGGTTTTTTCTTTTTTCTTTTTTTGTCTGTAACCATCACAAGAAGAATAATCTGAGCCAAACAGTTTGGGGTTGGATTTTGGAGGCGTACTAGTAAGGAAGAGCACTCAGAACAAGGACACTGGAGTTAGCTTTTTTTTTTTTGTCATGACAGTATGAAATCCAAATCCTGTTTCTCACTCTAAGCTACGCTGTTTCAGCCCGTACATTTGTGTCTTAGAAATTTTTAAAACTATGGCTGTAGGGAAAACGTAGTTAGTGCCAAGCCACTCTTGTGCCGCACATCATGAGAGTACAGTATAGGCCAACAAGAAGCATCTTCCTCCGCTATAAATTGATGCAGTTTATGTTATCTAGGAACCTTACGTAGGGCAGGCTCCCAGTCCATCTTTACCGAGCTTTCTATGCTTTCTTTGCTTCTTTCCATCTTTTGGTAATGTGCTGTGTCCCCTGATGACAACAAGTGTCAACCAGCTCTTTCACAGAGCTCTGGACTCTGCGCTGCTTTTGGAAGAGCTGCTTCCTGTTCCTCAGCTGCGAATGTTGATCTCAAAGTTCAGTAATCATTAGCTAAAATAATTGTCACCCCTTTTTAGTTATCCAGGGCTGAAAATTACCAAAGGGCTTCACCTTAGTTGCTCTGGCTGTAATTATTCTTAGATTTTTGTTTTCCTCAGGATGTCAAGCAGCAAACAGGACGTCCCCTGGGCATTTAGAGGAAATTGCTTCTGTGTTGCTTTGTGGAGCTGGCTGTGCTTGCTTGGTAATTTAACACTGTTTTCTCAAACGAAAAAGCTTGCTGTGGGGGTGTAGGATCTCATGGCCTTGCTCAAAGTTTCCTCAACAACAGCGATGTCTTCACCGATCACAACGGGTCATCACAACCGGACAGCAGTGATGTTTCACATTGGCTCTGCTTCAAGTGCAGAGCCAGGGGACCCGCTTTCCAGACCTGCAGAGATGTCACATTTGCTCTGATTCTTGCCAGAGTAGCTTGGGTCATCTGCTAGTGCGGGGAGCCTGAAGAAAATGTCTCTGGTTCTTTTTGGGACTTACTGAAGCAGCTGTGGTTAGCTTTCCGTTGTCTGTGGGTGAGGAGGGACAAAGATGTCTGCCAGGGAAAGGAGAGGTCCCAGGAGGTCTAGACAGAGGGCAAGGTAGGGCCTTGGTAGAGTTTAAATTAGCGATAAAAGCAAGTTGTAGGTCTGACTAGAACAAGGTAGAAGTTGGACTAGAAATATGTGCAGGGTGTGCGTGGGGGTTGTCTCTGCTTTGCCAAATTCACATCATACCACAGCTCATGCCAGCCATCCACCAGTTCCCTCTGCTTTGAAGTGGTGGTTCTCTTGCCTTTAATGCCAGCTTTTCCCCCAGCTGCTGCTGTGCCGGAGCCTTGCTCCTAGAGGTTTTACAGGGTTGTCAGAAATAACGCGGGGAGGTAATGAAGATCAGTTCAGGGACGTGATTGTGGGCTGGTTGCAGAATGGCTGGAAACAGTCGATGTTAGGCCTGATCCCGTGTGTGTGAAAAACTGTCTGTTATCTCCTGTGATTTAAACTATGCCACTGTAGCTTAACCTTACGCCAGTGCTGGCCAAAAAAACTGGTTGGGTCTCTGGTTGGCATCCATTTCTGCTACACTTGAGCTCCCAGATGATCAGAGGCCAGGGTGTGACCATACTGCGAGGGTATGGGACGAGCTTGTGGCTGTGGCTCTGTCTGCTCAGTGCTGTCGTCTTTGACAGCAGTTTCAGTAAAACTCATCATTCCCTGGGCAGCCTTTGTATTTATTTATTTACTTTGTTTCTTTTCTTTTTTCACTTTAGTTCATTAATTGCATGTGTGGCTTTATCTGGAAAAAATTGCAAGTAATTTATGCATGCCTACAGTAGCATATGTTTTATATATTGGGTTTATAGGGATGGTACTGATTCCTGAATTAATTTGAACTGCAAATTGTTGTTGTATCTGCACACAGTATGTCTTTTCTTTTTTTAACATGTATTATATGACACACATCTGCTGGTGTTTTAATTGTGTTATTGTGGTGCCTCGGAGTCCTAGTAATGAATTTGAAACCCTACTGTACTAAGCACGGGTTTTTCACATGGGACGCTTGCGGGGTTTGAGTGAATTGTTCAGCGAGAATGTGGATGCTTTTGTCCCTGCCTTGAGCTACAGACAAGAGCCCACAGGGTTTGCAGGCTGCCGTGACAAAATCCTCCTTCACCATCCATCAGCATCAGGATGGTAACTTTTGTTCCCAGCTCTAAGGAAGGAGAGATCTGCAGCCACACTGGGATAGCTGCTGGCAGTTTTTGCTTTTTTGATGGCAGTTTGATTGATCTCTCTGGTCCACATAAGAAGGACTTGGATCAGTTCAGGACAACTCTCCAAGTTTGTACCACAGCTTAGGCTGTAGCTGCCATGGGTTGTCAGTTCAGAAGAGCTTTGCCTTGCTGTCTCCTGGGGAAGGCTGTAGACCAAGCCAGCCTGTTACTTTAATTAATTCTCATCCATGCTGTATCCAGGAGAAGGTGGCCTTGCTTTCCTTGCTGTGGGGTTGGATTAGTTCCCTTTGGTTTCAGCATTATGCTGGAAGATCATATGGACGTGCTTGTCCACTGTGATGCTCCCAGCTTTTCCCGAGTGAGCAGCTCTGTTTGGCAGGGTAGTCTCTCTTCTATAGTGGCTATAGGCGGCCACCTTCGTTCCTCCTAACCATAGTGTAGCTCTGCTTTGGGATATGTGATTTGTAATCAGGTGTGTTTTTCAAGAAATCCAAGCTGCTGCCAAAAACTGCCTTCCCCTCCTCTTCTTTATTTATTTCTAAGCAGGTGTTGTTGGCATCTATGCATTGTATCTGCAGTGGCCTTGAAATATTTTTCTCAAATATTGATGGCACTACTGAATAAAAGCAAGCCTTGTTTAAAACCTTTTACCTTCTGTAGCAAACACTGATGATTATTTATTGACACTACTTTTTGAGAATTTAGCCAATGTGTTCCTCAGTAAATATATGCTTTGTTGATATTCATATAGTGCTAATTTTTATCTGAATGTCTTGCAGTATGAGTGCATCAGGAATCCTGAATGTGTCACATTTATCCAGTACCCTTTTCAACCAAACTTATCAAAGAAATGAAACCAGGCTTATTCAAGAAGATTTAATTTTCCAGAAAAACCTGGTTGACTTGAAATAGTTTAATTCAGTCAATTGAATCCAGTATTGGCGTTTTTTCTTCTTCTGTTCAAGCCTGGTATGGCAGCGATGTGCCTATAGCTGCCCAGCCAGTCCTGGTTGCTCCTTTGAAATGTTTCTCCAGTATCTTTTTTTCCAGTTTTCTCAGTGGCTATTCCAAGATCTATTAAAACATCTGCATGCACGTGGTCTCCATTCTAGGGCTTGTGCAACAGATCTGGACTTTGTTCATAGCAAATGTTGTCTAATACATTCCTTTTGTTATCAGAAGACTGAGGAATGAGTCTGTTTTCCTCCGAGGACAAAGCAGAACTGCATTTGAATGTTTTTGCCTATCTGACATCATTAGTAATGTGTTTACCTTGCTTTTTTTACTGTCTCTTACTAAAATCACTTTTGAAGGTTATCATCACCTTTTGTCTTCGATTTATCTTTGATTCAAAGCCCTTGCTTTTGGTGGGTAAATATTACTGGAATAGCAATACTGTAGTATACAGAAAGATTTTTCTTGGTTGAATTTCCTAATATATTTTGAAATATCTCCTGCAGCTTTGGACAATTTAATGTGTATATTAAATCTACTTTTGCTTTGAACATCACAGCTGTTGATATTAGCCTTTAATAGATGGTATCTGTATGCGTAGATGGCAGCAATGTTGAAGCTGTCAATTCTGATTGCCTCCTACATGGTGTTTAAAAGCATTGTGTAAACTCAGCCTAATTTGGTCCGTTTGCTCCAGCTGAACACAGCTCTTTCCTTGCTAAATGGATGCTTAGTCAATCGTACCTCCTTCCTGCTCAGAGTTACTTCCCTCGCAGTGGTCCTTTCGATATGGTCAGCTGCGCTGGGGTTGGTAACACTTGATGCATCTGTTGTAAGAGTCCTAAGCTGATCTTTAGCGTTTCCATTTCTTTCCCATCACTGAAAAAATGTGCGAAATCAACTTCTCATTTGATGCATATTGGATGGCATTTTATAACCGAGAATCACAGATTCGAATCACCTTAATGGGTAACTTGAAGCTACAAATCTTATTTAGTAACTTGCTCAGAGGCTTTCAGCTCTCTCATCATATTTATTGGATGCTATTCCTTTAGCCCTGTTGCTAAATTAAAGTGTAGTTAGGGCATCCGACTCTGGCTGAGCATTACAGCTGGTAAAGTAATTATTAGGTGCTGCCTTTTTGTTGGTGGTGATTATGTCTGTCCC
This sequence comes from Larus michahellis, assembly GCF_964199755.1. Classification (NCBI taxonomy): domain Eukaryota; kingdom Metazoa; phylum Chordata; class Aves; order Charadriiformes; family Laridae; genus Larus; species Larus michahellis. The sequence continues at coordinate 7,204,060 of NC_133908.1, read as the reverse complement.
TTGTCCAGCTATGGTTTCATTGTCATCTCCCAGCTTTACAGGCTGCTTTTCTTCAGTCACCAAGTAGTGCGTGTCTTTTTTTTTCTTTTTTTTTTCTTTTAATTTACGTCTACACATGCCTGCCTTTATTTATAAACACAGATTGAGGTGCCCCAATAAGTTTATTTGATTTCTCAGGGTTTTCTTCACTGAGGGAGTGCGGGGGGTCCTGACTTTTTTTCGCTGGCAATTGCTTATGGTCTGCCTTCCACAACAGGACCTGAGATAAGTCATCACTTGTGGTGGGTACTGTTTTGATACGTGTTGTGCTGTTTTTGTGCTGTAGCCCATGAATCTCAAAATCGTGTTACCCCTTTATCGCCTTGTCTGCCTCTCCAGGCGGTCCCGAGGGCCCATAGGTGCCCCTGCGCGCATCCTGTTGTGGAAGGCAGGTTTTAGCTAAATTGGTTAGGAATGCTATTTACCCTTCACCAGTCAAAGTCTCACTCCTGCACACACGCTCGCTTGCTGTAACCTAAGCAGGTCTACACTGACACAGTTTATCATTGACGTATGTCAAACCCAGATTTTCCCAGCTGTCTACTACCATCTGCCAAGTACGGCTGGGGGCATGCAGAGTGCAGTTTGCTATGCAGGCCTGATGGCAGCTGTAAAATCGAGCAGTTTTGCCTGCTTAAGTACCAGCTCTTTTCCAAAATAAGCATTAGCTCTCGCATCGCAGTGAGCCGCCCGATCCTGAGAGCACAGGGAAGCGGTGCCGGCTCTGCTCCGCAGCCGAGGCCACCTGCCAGCTGAGAAGCTGTGAAAGATGTTTGTGGCGGTTCCAGTGCATCGGTTGAGCTGCAAAAATGCCAACCCTGATGCTCCTCATGGCCTCTCTGCACCGGGCACTAGTGAAAAAGGCTTCCCCAGTCCCCAGCAGCACTGTCCCACACTTTTGGCCACACCGCTTAAAAATTGTGAGGTCAAACATAGTTTCTCTCTAGTTAGGTATTTAGAAACGCAAAGCAAGTCAGGCAGGGTTTAGTAGAGTCTGCATGGGCACTGCAGAAAGCCTCGGGCTGCACGCATCTCTGGTCCTAGCCCGAGACTTGCGTTGCATGGCTAGCGGTACGTACGGGAGCGCAGAGATGTGGGAGCAGACCTGGAGAAGTGTCTCTGGGAGAGCTAAAGCTGAGCTCAATGTAGGATGTTACTCTGTCGAATAGGAGCAGCGTGTAGCAACTCATCCAAAAGCTGCAAAGGCAATGGACCACACCAGATGAGCTTGGTTTTCATTGTTTTTGAAAATGTAAGATGACCCTCATGACTAGTTACAAGATTTAAGATTAAAAGTTAGGCTATTAATGAGTAGTTAACGTTGCTCAAGCAGCTGAGAAACAATAGCTTTTAAGTATTTTGATATTTTAATATTACTTTTTATTACAGTAAGATGTTGTACTTGCCTTCCTGTAGCAGCCGACTCTGACAGCTTCTAAGCACGGAAATCCTTTGCTAACATTAGTTCCATTTCTTTGCGTCCCAGAGAGAGGTAAAAATTAACCAACATGTTACAGACTGCAAAACTGCAATACAGGTTATTTAAATAACTTATCCAGAGGAAGCAGATAAGCCAGGATTAGAACACAGAAGTCTGCATACCAGTCAAATGTATAAACTCTAAGCTTCTGAAAAACATACTTTCTGAATGAATGTGGTTTGTTGTTTGGTGTTTTTTTTTTTAAAAAAAAGACTATTTTCCTTCTGTATTGTAACTTAACGCTGCTGCTGTTTTCCTCTTCATCACAGTAAGTAAAAATGGACATGTCATATTTAAAATGAGCTATAGCTAAGATAGCCGATCACAACATCCACAGCAGCACCACCCAATTAGAAAATCTGCTCTAATCTAACCTGATGCTACTGTCATTTTTTAAAATGAGTCCTGCTTCAATCATAAAATCCTTAGACCATAACATTGCTTTCTACGCCATATGTCCTTATTTAGAGGAAAAAAAATGATTGCACCCTTAATTCAAAGGGAACGTTTCCCTCTGAGCCAGAACTCAATAAAATGTATCAAAAAAATTGTGGAAAAGGGCAAGCAAAGAAAATCAAATTGCAGCGTGTGAAACGATTTAAGGAGGGACCTGGGGAATACATAATCTCCAAACTGCCAAGTTAGAGCAAGTATAAAATATACAAACAAGCCTGATATTTTTCCCAGTTGATCTCATTATGAGGTATGCTTGGGATAGATAAATTTTGTTAGAATGCATTAAGGCTGGATTTTCAAGGAAACAAGTCAAAAGTAATGTGTTTAGCCGATTCCACCTTGTTTTGATACATGGGTCTTTTCAGGCTTAAAGAAGTACATTTTTAAAGCCAAATGGTTTGTTTTGTTTCAGCATTAAAACCAGAGGCAACTGGGTGACTTTTTTTTTTCCCCACTTTCTGGAAAACAGACGTTTATAATTCCAGTGTGCTCTTTAATCATTGGGGTAGAGCTCTGTGCAGTATGTTTCACTGCCACTTATTGTTGCCTGCTTAAAATACACTGAACTAGCCTTGAGTGCGATCCCTTAACAGACTGTTTCGTCCACAAATAGTACTTTTTCCAAGTCTCCAATATATTTTAATTAAATTGTCCATTTGTATTTATTAAGGCAGTTTACTGTCTCCTGCTGCAGAAAGCTGCTACTGCTGATAGTCTACCAAGAGAAACATGAGCTTATCTGGGAGTTGATAATAAAATGCAAGCATATGTTAGCAAAAAGGTCTTCCCAAAATGTTGTTTAAGCATCATTTTCATGTTTGTTGGGAAGGGGACGGGCCATACAATTAGTTTTGATAAGGCTTTGGAACAGTTGTTCTTAACAATTCTTGTAGCCATGGAGAATCATAATCTTCGTTAGTGTGAATGTTATCTGCAGAAAATTTTTCTTCCTTAGATTGACCCTAGAGAAAGAGTCGAAAAAGGGTCCTTTGGCAGAGCAGATGATGAAGCCATTACACACTGATGAGATGTAAAGTGGTGTTCAGTTTAGATAGATGAGCATGATAAGGTGGATTCATCCCTATCGCTGGTGATCTGAAAGCTTGGACCTAAACTCTGGGACTTGGATGCCTCTCAGCTGTACCTGCTTATCTCCAAGTAGCTTGTGCCAAAATAGATTTGCCATGAAGTCAGTAAAATCCTAAATCGGAAGGTTGCGTTTGGTCTGTCCTTTCTCTCAACGCCAATGAAAATTGATTTTTCCAGAGCTCTAAAAAGGAATTAACCTTTTTTTTTTCTCGAGGAGTTAAAGTGTTCCTGAAAGGACGGACCTTGGCTGAGTGCCCTTTGCCCCTTCTGGTCTGGAAGGGCTTCTTTGTTTTCATGGGACCATTCCCAGCTCCCAAGCGTAGCACAAAGTAGGTGGGTGCCATTCCTGCCAGTGCTTGTCCACTGGCGGAGGTGAGAGGATTAGTGGATTAATAGATCCATCTGAGCCACCAGAACAGGCATCTCTGAGATGAATATTTTAATTACGTCTCTCCCCGAGGGCGCTGCTTTCTGTCTTGCCTTCAGAACAGCACAGAAGGAGGTTGTTGGGAATTTCTTTTCCCATCATGTGTGTCTGCAAGACCTGTTTTGTAGAAAGCAGACACAAACCCAAGCAACAGCAAGAGGTTTAAAATCAGACTGCTGTGACTTTAAGAGAAAGAAAAAAAAAAAACTGTTAAGGAAGGAAAATAAAAATCCCACAGCCTGTTGTAGCAGCTGTAGCTTCAGATCGTGTGGAAAATGAAGGCAGATGATTCAATTTGGCCTGTGCCCCGAGTACATTTCCAAATGCTTCTGTGTGTGCGCAAGATAATGAACAAATATATTGAGATGGCACAAGATCAGTCCGAGTTTGCCGCTGCACAAGCCGTGGAGCTCCCAGTAGGAGCGCACTAGCTGTGCTGGGTTAATGGGGGTGAGGGTCGGGAAGCCCAGCACCTTTCAGAACAACTTAAGAAAAGAATTTGTCTCCTTTTGCCCCAGGCTCCCCGTGGCACTCAAACGGAGCTTGTGATAAATCGAAGTGTATTTATTAATAATGAGCAGGGGCAGCGTGCCCGTGATTTGAAAATAGGTGTGCCAAATAAAAATGTGCTTTCCTCTGACATCGGAAAAGCTTAAGTAAATGGAGAGCAGGCTGATCTATTATGATTAAAAAGCGGGGGCTGAGAGCCAGCAGAGTGGTAATGAAAAAGCCCTTTTAGGGAAGCAAGACCTGTTCTGCCCATTCACATATTCCTCCACCCCCGCCCCGTAAGGAGAAATAGGGAGGGGAAGGTTGGATGGGGGAGATGAAAAGGCAGCAGCAGTCCAGGATGGCAGAGCTGGACTTTAATGAGAGATGGAGTTATTACCGGAATGAGTTATGATATTTAATCATGCTACATGATGTCCAACCGTGCAAGGTTCATAATTCTTGGCTCCAAACGTGGCTTGGTACTGTCGGCAAGCACCTGCAGCATGCAAATTGATCGTGGCCTTACAAACCCACCGTACCTTGCCCCAAGCTGTTCCTTGCCAAGCCAGCCCGGTCTGCAGCGCTGGCCTGCTCCCACAGAGCTGGAAACGGCATCCTTCATCTTCTCACACACAGACTTATAGTTTCTGGTAGAAACTGAACCATAGCTATTGGGATCGCCTACCGCCAGCTTTTCTCTGGGGTGTGTGGTGTTGTCAGGTGTGTTATTTATCTTGCGGGAGCCTGCATTGGTCTGGTTTTAAGCAGCCTTGGGTTTAATTAATGCTTTTGGAGAATTCTATTAATTTCAGTGATGAAATAGGAAATAGGCTCTGCTTGAGTAAAACTTTGCCACCTATTTACTGTTTCAGTGAATTCATGCTGATGCAAACAAACATCTTGCTGACTTAGAATTTGGATGAGGACAGGATTTGGCCTTTGGAAGAGATAAATTACCAAAATAACTTCAGTTGTCCCCTTTTTGCTCCAGCTTAGCCATCCTGAAGTGACACAGCAGTCAACCTCCGTTTCAGCAAAGATTCCCTCCCACCCCCAAACCTGCGGAGCCCAGGCGGAGCAGCACCTTTCCCAAACACTCTATTGCTGAGCTTTGGGCATTGGGGTTGTTTGGAGACTTTTTGCTTCTCAGATGACTCCTACGATATTTTGAACAGACCTAAAGGCAATGCGATCAAACATACTCAGATTTGGCCCACATATGCTTCTACCTGCTGTTTCCTGAGCTTCTGTTTCGGCTCTGTTACGCTGAGTGGAAAGCGCCGTCTGGCAGGGCTGGAGAGGAGCCGGCGCTGCCGTCAAAGCAGAAAATAGCAGCGGGCTGTGTGGGTACTTTCAGACAAGCAAAGTCAACAAGCTGGAGAGCAGAGTCCTTCCTAAATGCTGCTTGTGAGCGATTTTAATGCTTTTCTGTGACAGCAGTAGGGCAGCTTTATCCAAGCAGAAAGGCAGCTTCTCTCGGTCAGCCCTCCCCTTCCCAAGCCTATGTTTAGATGGGTTTTGGCTCCTCTACGCTGAGGTATTTAACAATGGTGGCTGGTGTTGCTCTAGTGTCTGTGTAAGTCTCTGACAATGTGTTGTACAAGAAGACGTAGTGTGGTTTGTGTGTGAATTTGGGGAGTTGCTTATTGGTTGGGGCCTGTGTTGTGCTGAGGCGGCCATGAGGACCCCAGGCTGGGGCTGGGGCCCACCTCGCCTCAGGCCCACTGCGCCTTTGCGGACTCTAAAAAAGCAATAACCTTTTCAAAGGGAGAGGAATACTAGTTTTTATAGCAAAGCTCAATCAGGGAACAACATGGTCAGGAGGAATTTCTTCATCTCAAGTGAAAACACCCAGAGAAAATCACTAGAAATCAAGCAGCCAAGCCAGAAGCAACTTTGGGAAAGAAGCTTTTGACCAGTTTGCTAATACCCAGATCTGTAGAGAGTGCCTGTGAAACCAATGCATCCATTTAGCAGAACAACTTGTCCTCCTAGTTGGGTCCTGCATGTGGCTCATTAGGGTAATTACTGATGAATTAAGGCAGCTTGGCTCAGCGCTTGGGCTGCGGGTGTGCGGGCTCCCCTGCTGGCAGGCAGCAGGTGTAAATGAACAAGATCTGTCAAAAAGGCTGATGACCCTCTTAATTCACAGCAGCAAACTGGGGACAGAGGTAGTGCAGCAAGTTTAATAATTGATATTTACTTGGAAAGGTTAATGGCAGCAGTGATGCTTCTAATTTGCTTGCCCGTGCAAGACCTTGTCAGGTCAAATTGTCTCAATTTGTTACCGTGGGTGTAGGTGTAGTTTTCCTTTAATGAAATTCGGAGAAAAGAAACAGGTGGTGTGGGGAGCTGACTGTAACTCAAGAAAAACAGCAAAAGGTTGGAGTCTGGTAACAGGTTGGGTGAGCCTGTGCTAACTTTAAACAGCTGGCAGTTTAGTCTTTTTGAATTAATTCTGGTGAACATTTGCACTTGGGAAGGTGAAAGGATTTGGAATGGTGTAATTTATTTTTCCCTTAATTTGCAGCTGCCTAGGAGTTGTTTGGGTTAAAAGTGTAATAATTTTGACAGGCTTTGATGTGTTCCTAGGTGGGAGCAGTAGGATTATGGATCAGAAATCAGAAAGCCACAGAACTTGATGGGTATTTCTGGAGTGTATTTAGGGAAATTGTAATTCTATCCTTAGTAGTTAAGTGGTTCCTGTTTCAGGGAGAAACAAAGCACCTGCTGTGTCTGGAAGCTTTGAAATTGGCAGGTCGGACACTTTACATCCAAGAGTTTCAGAAGAGCTGGCTGATGACTGGGAACCAGTAGAGTTGGATTTTGAGTAAGACCCAGATGATGGAAGGAAGCTGGTGTGCCGATGTTTTGAAAAGGCTGTAATTAATGGGGTACTGTCTTGGCATCAATTCAATCAAAGCAAGATAAAGGGATAGCTGAAATTGTAGTTGGTTAATAAAGACCTAAAAAGAATAAAATAAGTGACTAACAATCATTTTATGTATTTAGAAAAAAAATCGTACCAAATCTCCGTAATTACATGTGGGGTTAAAGATTTGATGGATAATGGTCACAGTAGTGATGTAGTATAGTTGGATTTCTGTGCTTGGTGCTGTTGGCCTTTTTATTAAGGAAACAGACAATGTGGATTGAACATGACGAATTTCAAGTGGATTATTCCCTGCCTTTATACCTGATGCTGGTAGTTGGGAATGCAGGCTCACTGTCGGTTGGAAATGCTTCTAGGAGATCACAGCAGGGATTGCCTCTTGTTGCTGTGTTATTTGAACATTTTGACGTAGGAGCAAAGGTGAAAAATGGGTCTTGATAAAAGTTTGGTAGGTGGGCAACTTATTGGGGAGGTGGTTTGCGATGGAGGAGTCAGAACACTGATGCTGAGAATGGTTGTTGTGTGACAAGGTGGCCGTGAGCAAATTTGTATTTCTCACACTTTGACGTGTCTGAGTCTAAAAGTCTAATCCTAAGGAAGAATGTATATTGATGTAAGGCAGCAGAAAGGCATGCAGAGTAAGGACTTTAACCAGAAATATACTGTCGCTTGAACATGAGCATGATGCTTCCTCTGTATTCTTCCATACAAGCCTGTCCAGGTCTGTATGCTCCAGACTGGATGAGTACTGGAGTTCATTCTGCATATAGCGTCTTGAATATGGTATTGAAATATTGATAGACTGTGTGACACTTAGTTGCAGCCATATCAAACGTCCATGGGAGTGTAGTGATCGGTATGCTCCCGGGTCCCAGGTGTCAGTGGCTGCGTGCCCACCGAGCACAGTTCCTGGTGCCGCAGCGACAGGGCTGTTCAGACACGCTGGGGTTCTATCAGAGCACCGTGAGCAAACCCTGCTAGCTACTGAGACTGCAGTGAAATAGGACAGAAAGAAACAAGGGGATTTTATTGCCATTAAAAGTACCAATTTGTACAAGCCGACATTTTAAATAGTGTAATTTAAATGGAACCAAACTGATATGAATAGAACCTATTAATAAATTAAACACTTCTTTCCACCCAATATTTCACAAGGGAATTAGCAGAATAATTTGTTAGTAAATGAGCCCAGGAATGAAGCTGTGAATGACATATCTATGCTATCCTTCTCCTCCCTCTGTAACACTCTTCGCAGATGTAAGCGGAAAGTTGCTGTGATTTCAAACATTGGTGCCTCTCAGATATATACACACACAAGCACAACTTCCAGTGAAGGAAGGATGATTTAATGCTTAGAGAACCATCCCTGGCTGTAAGAGTTAATCACACTCTACTTCAAATCTTGTGCGTTATCTCAAGCAAGTTGTTTGAGGCCAGTATCTGTCATGGTATTTAGGCACCTGGCCATCATGCTGGTACCGACCTCTCAGTGCCATCGCTGGCGGTAGCCCGAAGGCACATCTCCAGACTAGCAACCGGAGACCTGGCTGTTGGGTCAGCGGTGGCCCAGCAGCAAGCTGCACTACTGACACACCAGCGTCACAGCCGGGGTTTGCTGGTAGCAACGAGTGAAGGGGGTTTGTCTGCCCGCTTCCTTCTCGCATCAGGCCCTAGGACTTCGGCACAACCTTGCCTGCTTCCAGGAGTGCTAAAAGCACCCCTTCCCTCGCACGTTAGCAAAAGGGAATATGGACACAGGTGGTCAAGCACAACTTCAGAGAAGCCCCGTGCATTCAAAAGCATCCTCTCTAGGGTGCCGTGGGCGTAGGAGTGAAACTGAACCGCTGTTGGCAACCTCGGGAACAGGTGGCAGAGCAGTGCTTGAAAATCTCCTTTTTCCCCCTCCTTCTTCTCCCTCTAGATGAAGGTCCCTACAAGCAGAAGTGGCAGAAATAGCGAGGAAGACAGCATCAGGGAGGCCACAAGCTCTCAGCGGAGCAGCTCAAGGGACCGTCTCAGTGATGTAAGTACCATTCAGGAGAAAGCATCGCTTCATTGCAGCAATTCCCACTGCTGACATGGCTTTTCATAAATCTTGCTGAACAAATGTTGGCATCCAGAGGTCACTGTGTAATAACTTTTTTTTTTTATATCATGATTGAGTGTTATGGCATAAGTGGTTGAGCTGCCTTGCAAACACTATAATCATGGTGCAAATAATACGATAAGCGAAAGATCAGAGATGGGAAAACAAAATGGAATTGTTATTCCTCGGGGAGAAATGGCTTGATGTTTTGTTTTGTTTTCTCAAAGAAGTTGTGTTAAAAAGCTTTTTGCAGTATCTTTGGGTTTAGCTACTGCACATAATCACGTAGTTTGGGTGCAAAGTCAGTGCATCTAATTTTATGCTTCCTGCCTCCAAGATACGAAAGGTTTTGGGGGGAAAGCTGTCTTTCTCTCTGGAAATTCGATGGTACATTGAGTGAAATGTTATGATAAAACAAAAGCAAACGGTGCCTTAGTGTGTAAACACACAAATGAGCTTTTGAGTCACCGAGAAATCAATGGCAGTGCTGGGATAATTTTATATGAAGGCTTTTTGTGTTAGCAATTAGCATTTCGCCTTCATTAAAACATGATTTTTTACTAATTAGGACCTTTCCCGTTAGGAGAGATTTAAATGAAGAACAATAATCAAACGCTGGCACGAGCATGTCTGAAATATTAAATTTGCCATTTCAATGGCAAGCCACAGAAATCCCAGAGCGAGTGGTTTTCATGTTGAGTTCTATTAATGTAAAATATGCTTCATAACTAAAACCTGTCACAGAAAACGGCTCACACCAGCTAAATTCAATTGGACAGTTAATTTAGCTTTAAAATTGAAAACACTACCTCCGCTTCAGGATGCAAAAGGAAGGAGGGGGGAAAGCCTTTGATAAGTGTAATGTATTTGCTATTAAGGCTTTCAGAGCCCATTCTACAGGAGGAGAAGGGAGAAAAAGGGGAAAAAATGGCTCCCACAAATGTGTTTAAAAGCTGAAAGTATTTATTAAAAATGTCAGCAGAAAAGTGCTTTTGGCAGATTAAAGCGGGATTCAGCTTGACAGCTCTGACAGGGAAATGTGACGGGGGAAAATTCTCTCTACATGTTTGGAGTGCGAATGGGGCGCTGTAAACAGCCGACGCAGTGGGAGGAAGAGAAAAATAACATGTCCTGTGATCTGCTTCCAGGATTGTGAACCCACGCGCCGCGGTGGGGGAAGTCGGCAAGGGGGGGGCCCTTTGGACAAATCCCCTTGCTGCAGGGCGTCTTTGACTGTGTTATTAGTCAATAATGATCGTAATTTTATATATACACGTCTATTTATGCGATTCTCTCCTTCCCCTCCCCTTGGCCACTCTTGACAGGTATGGGAGCAGGGGCGCCTGGTAGCATTGCTGTACCATAATGTGGGGCCACCGGAGAGGAATAACGTATTCAGATGAAGCGATTAGCTTAGGTCAAAGCATTAAGTGGTCTTGGAGACTTTTCTTGTTAAGCCGATACAATTCTAGTTTTTCTCCTCCTTTCCCTTTGCCCCCAGTGTTGCAGGCTGAGCCTGCAGGAATTGAGTCTGAGTGCCTAATTCCTGTAAAATCTTCAAAGCTATTTCAGCAGCCAGTGAAATTCAGTGGGAAACAGGCACTCCGTTCTTTTTCAGTCAATGGGGACGTTTGGGTAGTGCCTGAAGGCCGGGGCACACTTCAGAGGTTTGCTGAAGCTGCTCTCATGACCTGGCAACCCATTGCAAATGAGAATTTTTCAAATTAGTAATTAAACAGTTTGAAAAGTAGGGTTCATGAATCACAGAATGCTCTTCGTTCGTTATTTGACGAGTGCAATTTAGCTTTAATTAGGTATAACACTTCCTCCGTACTAGTAAATGTTCTGTAGTCTATTAGTGACTGTCAGAAAGTCTTAGAAAGTCCCGCGGGTGCAATCAGATGTTTTTCCCTATTTGTGTGCAGAGGAATAAGGCGGCAGACTTTTTCTTTTGTAGAGAGGGAGCAGGGAAGGGGAGAGAAGACGACGACATGCTGCTGAGTGTCAATTCCTGCAGGATTTTCTGTCCAGCCTTGCCCGGTCCCTGTGCAGCTCTGAAGCCGTCTTTCCTGGCATGCTGTTTAAATAGCTGGTGTGCAGCCAGGCTGATGCACCCCCTTATGTGTGGCACTGAGGATTGAAAAGCCACTGGCAGTAAGGATGTAAAGGGACGGCAGGGACCGTTTTTCTTTGCGGCCAGCAGTTACCCATGGAGGCTCCAGCCCACGGCTGTGCTGGGGTGGCCACCCCTCCTGGCACCTGGGCTGTTTCTTGCTCTCCCCTGAGTAGCTTTCCTGCTGTTTTGTGGTGCATTTGGTCTTCAGGACCGTTTTTCATGCTGCCTTTCTCTCCTATGTCTTTCCCCGTTAACTTGGGTGAACAATGGAGTAAATGAGGCGGGAGGTGGCAGGTTGGGCTGCTGTGCGGCGGCACACAGCAGGTGTGGTGGGAAATGTGTGTCTGAAAGTGTTGGCTATAGCGTTCAGCGTTGCCACCTTAGGAGCGCTGGAGTCCTCCCTCCAGTTTCATTGTCAGTCTCCATTTAGAAGGCGCTATTGTGAACAGCTTAGCTCCTCTGTGTGATTTGTTTCTTGAGGTGACTTGTTCAATGGGATGCCAGCAAGTTGTTCTTTATTTACATTAATGCATGTCCTTAGTCTCTAATGGACCATGAAGTCAAGAGGTGGCCTGCCCTGTCGTGAAATAATTGCACTCTACAGAAAACTGAAGCAAATGATTGATTGTGTCTTACACACACACACAGCCATCAGTCTGTCCACAACAAAACCCAGAGCATTTTGCTGTTTCTTTGCCACAATGAAACTTCTGTGGGGAGAAAGTGCTACAACTTCATACTAAGACAGCAACTGTCTTGTGTAGTATATCTTTCCAGACATTACACAGAGTGTTGTTTATTATGGGTCATTGGGGAAAAAAATCCTTATTATGATCTAGTGAAATCATCTCTGGCTGCAGAGGTTTGATTTGTTGAGGCTGGTCTCTTCCCTGGGATGATGAAACTTCGGAGCAGAAAAGCAGAGAAGTTTTAGCCCAGGTTTGCACAGCAGATGGTGTGCCGAGGGGGAGAGGGGATGGGAATTTGCCACTTGTTTATGTTCCCAGTGTTGATGTAAAATTCCCTTAAAATCTACTACAAAGCTGACATCCCTATTACACGTGTACTCTGGGGTCTTCTACAACCAGCTCAAGTCAACAGCCTTTTTCCAAAATGGGATTTTCCTCTGCTGTCTTTCATAGTGAAGTAATTGGAAGTTGCCAGAGAATTAAGAGCCAGCTAAGCCATATTGCTGTTTTGTTGTGTTGACCCAAGTAAAAGTGGAAGGCTTGAGCATTTTGTTTTGGTTTTTCCCCATGTTCCATAATTGTCTTAATCTTTTCTGGTGTCCTGAACAGTCCAAAAATCCACACAGAGCCTTGTATAATGGCTTTAAAAAAAGGTTTTTATCTTTTTCTTGACCCATCAGCTTAAGAACTGCCTGCTTTTTAATGGATTTTCTCCCTCGCTAAATTGAATGGATCGTCCCTCATTATCATTTAAATAGAAGCCTCACTCCCTGTGAACATGGAAAATTTGAATGTGGTAGTAGAGCTGTGATAATTTGAAATATTCGGAAGGTGGGGGCAAGGAGGGGGAGCAGGCGGCAGAGTGCAGAATTGCTGAATGTAATTGTCATGGATTCTCAATTTTGTTGCCACAAGATGGGAAAATAGACTAATAATTGTCTTCCAAACCTAGTAGAATAGTTGCCCTAGTTAGCCGGAGCTAACACTCTAATTGTCATGGGGGCACAGAGATGAATGAGGATGTATGCAGGGCACAGCCAGGGCTAAATTGAGTGATATACTAAGGCAAAGAGCAAATTGGCAATTATTGGCCCAGCTGAAAAGGTTGGCAGGTGTGCTGCTTTCTCACGAGCCCTTAGGGGGAAATTGGAAATATAAAATATCGACCATAAATACTCGCTGATTAGGAAATATGTTGCAAGAGGTGCTGGCCACTTAAGAGTCAAAACTCTCCTTTTCAAGGGATTCACTTCAGCTGTGCATAAAACCAGCAAGCGCTGCTACTAAGTTGATCAGAGCTTTTTCCTCTCATCCCCCATCCCCCAGGCTATCTTTTCTAATTTTCCATCATCCTAGCCTCATATGTTTGTTTGTTTTTCTTTAAACATAATAAGCGAAAAGCAGTCTTTTAGGATATGCAGAGATTTTCCTCTTGCTAAATGTTCTTTGATAAGTGTTTAGCATATTGTATAGACTAGATATAAAATTCTCTCTCTGGTAGATGAATACAAAATAACTTCTGTGATTTCTAATTCAAACAGTTCACTGTGATCTGCTTTTCTTTGTGTGCCATCACAGGCACTATCTCCCCCTTCCCTCCTACTTTCTGTGCCACGCTTCCCCTCCTGGGGCAAAGGGATTAAAGCAGCAGCAGGATACAAAGCTGCAGGTCTGTTACATGTGCCTCAGGCTGAAGTACCTTGCCAGGAGCATGATCAAATGAGCCTCTGAAGTGAGAATTTGGACCACAGTCGGACCACAGGTCCATATTTATCCACTTCACAAACTTTGGCACATGTGGGACACCTGGTCTTGGCTCCGGGCAGGGTGGCAGTGGGACAGCAGAGCTTGGCATGTCTCAGGCCAGGAACACCTCAGTGCAATAGTCAGAGATATTATTGAGAGCACTGAAGGAGTTTTTTGGAAGGCCTGCAAACTCTTTGTGGCACATGCTGTCTGTTGTTTCCCATGTATAACATGCTAGAATCTGATCCCCTATTTGAAGAGTGGAATAAGAGCATTTTAGAACTTAGAGAAATAAAGGTAGCAACAGGATAGTTTTAAGATCTCCTCCTCAAACCATGAGTCTTGGGAAACTGGTTTGAATATACATGCAAGGATTATGAAACTTCTCAAGTCATGTTCTTCTGGAGGCAAAAATTAATGTCTCTTCAGCGTATTATCTGCTTTTATCTTTGTGTCCCTCAGGATACTGAAAGCTTGCATTTAAACTGCTGCAGCAGAAATAATGAGCAAAGTTGTAATGACTTGCACAAAGCTTCAGGTAGTGGACGATAGCTAGGAAGAACGAAAGTCTGGAGAAGGTTTTGTGAAGTTGGCCGAGGGGTGATGGTTTGAATGGGAGCAGCACTCGTGCATGTTCCATGTGTTTTGGAAATGTGAGGTCTTTTCATATTATTTCTGGCTTCCTGTGTGCAGTTCATTTGTTCCTGCTCAGCACCCGTCTTTCCTTAGCTGTCTGTGGCCATCAGCTATAGGAATCTAAGTGTCTTGGTTGGAAAGTGTTCTGTAGCTTATCAAGCCAGTTACAGATGTTTAGACTTTGTGTAGTTTGATGTCTTACTGAACTGGTTTTGCAGTATTTACAAGCATAACCCTCTTTGTTTATCCAACATAATAAAATAAGTGAATTAAAGAAGGAACACATTCAAGTTTTGCATGACATCCAAAATCATTCATCATGTATTGTGGTTATCTTGACAGGTCCTGGTTTCTAATCGAAGTGAGCATCAGATGCACTCTGTGACCTTTTCCAAGTCAATTGCACTCATTGTATTAACAGACAGGAGTGTGACTATGGAAATTAGTTGTGTTTAAGAGACTCTGTGTTAAGGTCTGGGATATCTTCTGCCCTAGGCCCTCTTTGCCCTCCTCCACACTTACCCCTCTCCATCTAAAACGGTTAAGTTTTGTAAAGGACTTGCTTGGAGAGCAAGATTTCTCCAGTATTCAAAGCTGAACCAATATTCTGTTTTTAAATGTTCTGTAAATGACCAAGTGGATGGGTAAACCTGCACGCTTCCTTGTGCCTCAGTGCTGTCTGACTGCAGAATCGGGCTAACTGAGAAATAGTGGAAGACAGGAAAAGCTGAGGTGAGTTTTCAGCCTGAGCAAATGCTATAAAACATAATTAAAAATCAGTTCTCTCCATATTATTGATTAACTCTGAGTGCTAATCAACCAAATCAGGCTTACAGCATTGGGCAGTATGATAAGTTTGAGCCTGTGATTCAGTAAGGCACTAAATGTGAGCTGGGAAGTCTGCCTCAGTTCCCTCCTCTGCTGGGGACTCCTTGGGTGACACTGGCCATGTCTAAGTCTCTCTCTGCCTCAATTTCCACACTAACATGGATGTGACATTCATAGTAGTGCTAGGAGGTTCTTTTTGGGGACTGTCCCTTGCCCATGTAGGAATAGCTATTTGCCAAAACAGCTATTTCAACAGCTGACTTACAGGTACCTGATATACTTTTGGTTTCAGCCAACAGAAATAACACATTTCAGAAAAGCTGGAATGAACATTTCTGGAATATGTTAATTTAGGTATTTTAGCCAAAGAGGAGGGAAGCGAATACCAAAACCAAGAGCTAATTTTGTGGTCGTGCTGCCGTCACCTGCTTTTATCAAATTCCCTTATAGTGAGTTCATATATCAAGAACACAAAAGATCCAAGTTGAGACCTGCCTGACCCATTGAGAGTGGGGAATTGGCTTGTGGTGTCCTGTTACCTTAATTATTACTGGATTTTAAAGCCCTTCCTACTGTCTTTCTAGTTCAATAACTGCAACCCAATGGCTTTCAGAAACTGAACAGAGGGTGTCTTGATTTCTTTTGCATCGTGAGAACAGTGGAAGGCCGTGCTTTTATTTATACAAGGGAAATAACTTTTCCTGTCAATTAACAGACAATCTTGGAAAACCTGCTGAAGACTACTGGTGAGATTTTGTCATAGTTTTCGTTTCTAAATTGCAATCACAGTGTTTATCAGGAATAAAGGAATAAATCTTTTAAATACAATTGCAGATTGCAGTGTAACTCAAACGCTCAAGGACATTGGTGGGGGGGATAGTAGAGTCTTTCAACAGTAAGATTTTTGTCTTTGCTGCCAGAAAGGTGTATTTTTTTTTATATCCAGTGTAATTAACACGAGAGCTATCCCAGGGCAGAAATAATTCACTCTGTGACATAACCGAAATGTCTTGTCTGTGCTGTCTGGTTTTGTTTTTAACCTTGGGCTTAAAAGGAACCAAAAATCTTTAGTTGTAAAAGAGCACATCATCTGCAAAATATTATAAGCCATTTATCTTTACGCACAAATGCCATCTAGCACTGTCGTTCCACTTATGCGTCATAAAATGCGCAGACCACACTCATTTTGCCCCTAACTAGTAACAGTCTCCCTTAGAAACGTCGGGTATTGCAGACAGTGCTGAAAGAGGCGTGAGAGGCACAAAAGCCGGTGCTGAAGCCAGGCAGAGAGGGCCTCTGCCCCCCCCGGGGGTCTGCTCGGGATTGCTTCACGTGGCAGCCACAGCCCAGAGGACCGGCGTCCGCTAGATCGGCATGGCTGTGTCCCCCGCAGTGGCTTTGCTGGAGGGCTGGCAGACCCTGCCCGCTGGCCCTGCCTGCGCGGAGCGAGCAGCACTTGGCTCGGGTGGGCACGTCGCTCTCCCCATCTCCTACTTCTTCTGCAGTCTTGGGTTCTGCAGATGTGAAGGCTTTTGGAAAGGGATGCCATGGCAGTTGTTCCTGTGTCTGGCTGCAGAGAGTTGGCCAGGTGGGGTCACGATCCTCTGTCCTTGAATTGTGTGTTTAGCTGCATCTTTCCTGGCTGCGGTGATTTCTTCAGACAGCGTTTGAAGACCAAAACTGAGCCTGGCTTGAAGCAGTCAGAACTGGTTTGGGTTTTGGTCTTGGGTGAACCAACGCCACCAGGCAGGTGCTGTGCTAGTTGGTGCAGTGCTAACATGAATGTGGCTATCTGGGTACCGTGGTGACCGTCACAGCCTGCTGCTTGAGGTGCCTTCAGATGAGGAGAAAATTGACCAAAATAGCAAATAGACTACTCTAAGAATTTCACGACAGCCCTCCATGTAAGTGCTCCTATCCTGTAGGTAAGAGCCTCTGTAAGTCATTCCAGCTGAAGATTTGCCCCAGTAACTGCTCTTGCCAGACAAGCACTCCTTCATAGTCAAAGGAGGTTTCTTCAGCTTTGGGTAGATGCCAAGTTAAACTTCCACTAAGATTTCTTATATTTGCAGCCACTATTGATAACTTTTCTCATTATTTGATCTTGATATAGAAACATATGGATTGAGCTATGTTTATATCAACCCCCAAAGATTTTTTTCTTTAGGAACATCCATCACAGTTGCACGCAAACTGCTCTGCTCTGGCATTCATAGATGATATTAGCGGGGGCTCTCAAAGTTTCTACATGTGGCAGTGTGGTATGGATCCTCCTAAAGAGCCCGCAGTGTTCCCACTAACCAAGAAAGCAATAGCGGTTTGTTAGATGTGCAGAAAAATGCATGCAAACAGCTCTGGAGAGCATGGAACATGGCTGTCCATAAACCTAATTGTTGGAAAGGATTTTACGAGTTGAATCCAAAGTATTCACTAGTTACTAACTTTATATGTGCAATAAAAATTCCAAAGGGAGGGGAGGAACACCCTTTTTCCCCCCCTGATTTCCAGGAAATTTAATGGTAAAACTTGTAAGGGAGAAAGAAGTTCTTAGATGTGAAAAAATGCCAGAGTAAATTGCCATTCAGTTTTAATTATTTCTGATGTAACACTTTATTCAGCAACTGGTTTTATTGTTTTCTACTCAGTAGTTTTAAATCAGTGGTCTGCTGATTCCTAGGGTTCTTGGACAGCTTGGGATGCCTGAAAGTTATCTAAGAAAAGCAGGACTGTTGTTAGCGTGTTTGAGTTTCTTGTCCAAGGATCTGCTCCATCCTGGGAAAATACTTTGGGCATGCACAAGACTCAAAGATTGAAAATAACTGTTGAAGTGAAAATGCTCTGAGCGGCTGTTTCCCTAGAGAGAAGCTTCTAACGAAACCTCTTGTTTCTGTTTTTGGTTATTATTTCCAATTTGTTAGACCTTGTCAATCTTTGTTAAATCTAAGTTGATGGGGGGGAGAGAGAGAACTGCCGTGTTTTTTCCTTTCCTCTTCCTCCTGCCTCTCCAAGCAGGTAATTTGCCCTCTCTCATTTCTATGTGTACTTTAGGTGAACCGCCTGATCAAGCTATCCAAAGTGTCAGAACAGATAATTGTGTTCAGCTATTCAACATAGTTATGTAGATAGCAGGATATTGTTATTAACCTTTTTTTCTATACAATGCTGAATTCCATGAGTTGTTTGGGATTTTTTTTAGAAGTATTTAGAGGGAGGAACAGGCTTCTCAAAAAAAAAGGAGGTAAATGCTACTGCCCTTCATTTCACCATTCTGTAGCTTCATTTCTGGGCAGTTTACATTAAAGAGGTATATAAATCACTCTCTACTTTTTTGTAGCGTTTGAAGGCAGAGGCCAGATTGATGTGCAATATGCAAAAGGCAGAAAGTTAAACGCCGGTAGTGGTTTGTTACAGCTATCTCAGACTGCCCTATGAAAGCTGTTCTTTTCCTGCAGAACAGAGGTCTCCTGAGCTACAGCAGGACAGAGGTGCAGGCATCACATGCCAGGGTTGGGGACTGGCACCCAGTCACACGTTGGCTGCAGACTGGTGTGTAAGACCTGGGAAGAGCTGTGCCAGGGCTTTCCTTTCATCTGGCACCCTGGTTCCTGCCCCTCCTGGCGAGAGGGTTAACGGGGAGCCCTCCATCCTCCAGCAGTACACTTGCTTAACTCTAGGGCATTACTGTTGTCTCTTCCTTGCTTTGGAAACTTTCCTCCATGGGCACGTGCCTGGCAAATTGCTTCTCTGGTGTCCAGGGCAGTTGCAAGACAGTGGCACAGAGTGTGCACGGGCAGAGCAGCAAGAGAATTGAGTCTTCCATTGAGTGCAGGAGCCTGGAAAGGTTTCCTGCATGTATCTAGGTATATTCTGATCAAAAGGTTTGCAAACTAGTAGTAGAAAGGAACTGTTATCTTACTAGTGGAAAATTACAAGTATTTGCAGTAGCCTGCAATCGGTTTGCATCAATCTCTTTGGGGATATTGTGCTGTTGTGGTGATTTAGTAATGCGATAACTCCTGACGCTGCTCCAAAAAGGCAAACAGTCCTCAAGATCAGCCTGCGACAATTTGATATTTTTGTGCAGGCTTTGGTACCCACTAGAACATCAGTCTTGGAAACAAGACTGCTAAGACTCTCTGAATCCTGTTTAATAAAATCACATAGCGGGGGCATCATGATTATAAATCACACTTGGAAATTGGCCTGCAGAGTACTTGCTGGGTCATGTGGTGTCATATGCCACCACTGTTTCCAGCTTCTTTTCAATTCCCGAAAAGAAGGTGGATAGCAGCAGCTGGAGATAGAGGTGGAATTCATTTAGCTGCTTTGAGAAAACCACTGCCAGCAAAAACCAGCAGCTCGACAGTCTTGGGTCGTAGAGAGGGGAAAGGGATCCAAGTGACTGGAGATGGTGTAATGAAAAGGAAAAGAACCAAGTGATTTGGCAGCGTGTGAAAGAGGTAAGGATGTGGTAGAGAAAGGAGCAGGAGGAGCTGAAATGAAGAGCGGGAGTAAACAACATAATTTAACTTATTCAAAAGGGACAGAATGCTTATTAAAGCTCTGAGAGATGATAAATTAGTGCTTTGCTGCTATTGTTGTTTCAGATAGAGTTGTCATGTGGTAATACTGCAGCGGTGAAGGGTGGAGGCTCACGAATTCATAGAGGGGAATGGAAGGTGGGATACATGGTTACATGATTGAAAGTTGGAGTTGATGAGGCAAAATGTGCAGCCCTGATTCAGAGGAGCATCCTTACACAGCATGCTGTTCCTTGCAAGCTGCCGTTCCCTACTGAAGAGGGACGGTTCAAAACGCGTACTCTGCTGCTGTGAAGACGTATCCCATGCTGAGAGCTTTTCCCTTAGTTGGGACGTGCTGTCAAAGCCCTGCTCTAGCTTCTGAAACCCTTGTCTGAAATAGCCGCAGAGCCCTTACCTGGAAATGCTCTTTTGCTGTTACTCCTGTGGCAGCACACAGAATGTCAGATCATTTGAGGCACTCTGGTTGTGAAGTTTTCCCCTAAGAAATACTGGGCTGGGGGAGGGAATCGCAAAATGATTCTTATCTTACATTACACAGAGTCTCTTGCATTACTTACTGTGGCATATTGTTTCCTCCCACAGAGTTCTGCTCAATCGCTTTCAGGAAGAGGCTACTCCGTAAGTCATTTTACAGCTAATTCTTTCACTTCTGTTGATGTTGATGGCAGAGGTTTACACTACCTGTTGCATATCCACTGACATGAAAGAAATGCAGAATGTAAGAATTAGGGTTAGAGTACAGGACTGTCATGCACCTGGCAGGGGACAGCCCTGACACATGAGAGCACATCAGGAATCTGGGGGCTTCTCCAATTTAATTTTATACTTATGGGGGGGGGGGGTTGTTGTTTTATAGTGGATTTCAGCTGATAGTCACCTCCTGAGAATTAAAACATATGAGCGGGGAGAGTTTTCAGCACTGGTGGAAGATGCTTCCCTCCTCTCCTCCCTCCCACATAGAGGTTTTCATTTGTGCGTTAAATACAAGAATCAAAGCCAAAATTACTCTATTTTAAGAAGAATTATGACCCTCACCAATGTGAACAAAAAAAGCCAATATTCTCTCAATTACAAGCTCTGAGTTATAAAACAAGCTCCCTTGTTTTTAGAGGAGGGTGTTGCTGGTCTTTTCTTCACAGGAGTGCCATACGTACCAGTGGTCTAGGGCTGGTGTTACAGGGGCAGGGTGTCTTGCATATGTGTGCAATGTAACAGTGATGTTTAATTGACCATTTCTGTTCACGTGTACCTTATTTGTGTGTGCTATAATGACATTTCTTCATGTAGAGGTGGTATAATTATTTGTTTATTTTGGGTGCCTTTGCTGCTCAGCTGTCCAAAAAGGCAGGCCCATAGACCTTCTTGTATATATTAATAAGGAAATAGGAGAGGGTGCGAGTGGCTTAGCAATGTCAACATGAAAATTCCTGGAATCGCATTATGTCTGACTCTCCTAACAAATGTATGGTGTGTAGCTATCTGTTACGATACCCTGGTTGTTCAGCCAATAAGCCATGAATACCCTCATAGCTAGTGCAAAGGTTATAGATGAAGGCGTATGCTGATCTTGTATGCAAATCTGAATGCGAATGTCTCAGTCCAGCTAACAACTCCTCCCTACGGTTATTGGCAAGAATTGCTGTTTTCACAACCTCTGCCATGGTAAAGTTTTGCCTTCTAGGTGAATGGTCCCAAACTCTGTGTCTTACCATGAGCTTAACTGCTCACTTTTCATAGACCAGAACAAGGGTGGATTTTATATACTTCAGGAAGTTGATGTGGAGACCTGGTATGCATTTTTTTTTTTGTGATAATCACATGAATGATCTTCTTTCAATAACTTATGTTGTATGTTTAGAGTTATATGATGCAACCTGTGAGCTCCTACCCAGTGCTGTGCACGCAGAGAAAAAAATGCTAGGCAGCACAGAATTTATGGTCTGATTTCATAGCGACGCTGTCACATGCTGTCATACATATTACCAGAAATTCATAATACAAGACTAAGTACGTTTTAATCATAAACCCATTGCAGAATAACATACGACTCAAAGTCTTACAGTTTTAATGAAATAATGTCACAAATTTTTAGACAGTAATGACATGTCTCCTAAGTATCCTTCTGTCTAAATCTTTCCAGCATCCCAGGTGAGTATCATTACTTAATTCATTGAGTGACGAGGAATGTTTGCTCTAGGACCAGTTGAGCGCTGCTTCCCATACACATGAACAGCTGGATTCACCTAAGCTTCTAAAGGCAGATGCTGTATCTTCTATTTGTCTGTAAAATGCCATGCATGCCTGTGGCACCACATAAATAATAATGAATCATCTTCACAGATTTTATGACTGAGGGCATGGTTTGGGAATTAAACAATTTCCCACTGGCTATAACGTAGGTTGTGAAATCTTAATGGAAAAAGGCCAAAGAATTCTTTTTTAGAGTCTCAAGGCCAATAAATCATAGGACTGTTTTCCTCCATTGCTGGCTGATAAGAAATTTACTTTTGTCTCTCAGAGAAATGATTTTGAGACAATTTCTAGCTCCTTCTTTGTGCACGTGTGGGGACAAGGTTCTTTTATTTAGCTAACCCATAACTTCTCAAGGGAGGTAAGAGCTTTCTGTGTGCCAAGGCAGTATTTTGAGATCACAAGTAGTGTGAGATGGGGTTGCTTTTCCTTATGGGTTGTCATTTTCCCTATTAAACTGCCTTCTCCCTCACCATGTACCAGCTGTTGAGGCTGACCGTTTCCCTTAAGACTCCAGTGCTGTTCTAAATTGATTTAGCATAAGGCAGAGACTATCACTTCCATCACTGCCAGACCTCGCTGGCCCAAACCTGCGTTGGAAGCTGATTCTCCCAGGTGGCAGAGAGATGTTCAAACCATCGGTTCAAGACAACTGGCCCCAAACCAGCGGTTGTCCATAATATCTTGTAACGGTTTTCATTTTCTCATGAAAGCATCAGTATATGAAACACTAAGTCAGTATTTCGGCTCTGCCCCTGTTTACATCAAATAGGTTGTTTGCCAGACATGGTGAAAGCGTGATAAAAAAACAGCACTAGCAGGAGGCATGATGGAGAAACCGTTCTTGTATTGAGTGTTCTTGATATCTGTGCACGGCTTGTGGTGTGGAAGACTGTCACTTGCAGAATGATGATATATATCGTTACTCCGTGAAGTTCTTGTACTGGGTTTCATAAGCAGCTGTTTAAATACCACAAACTATTTTGTGCATGTTCATTTTTAATTAGCTCATTTCGAATCTGCACGCTTCACCATTCACTTGCTTCAGCCGTCCTCGCAGAGATGGTTGCTTTCAGAAACATTTGTTGAAAATGCACATTTTAAGGAAACGTGCATTTGTAAAAAGAGGACTTAAAACCTGTAGCAGTCATCTTACATGAAAAATCTCACTCCAAGATTCAGCTCCTCCGGCTGGGCCACAGAGAGAAGGCAAGGCCTGCCTGTGCAGTCAGGGGAGGCTAACATTGAAAACCTCGGCAAACTGCTCGTATATAAGGTGTCAGAGCTAGAGTTAAGAAGAAAACTAAATGCAAGTGTCTGAATAATAACTCCTGAGTGTTGAATAACCCAACAACTTCATTGTCCTCAGGCTTCCCATGGAGCGTTAAGTGTCTAAATAAGGACCATGCTTCAAATAACTCTGAAATTCTGGTCACATTGAAGTTACCAAATAACCTCTGGTTAACTTCTGTTTCACCTAGATGTAAATTCTATTTTTGAAAATTGTAGCCTCAAAACCAGCATTACCGGTGACTTGGCACATAGTTTCACAGTCTATCTGTAGATATCACAGGCAAAATTTCTTATAAATCTATGTCCCAAAATATAGTTTTGAATGGTGTTTACTTTTACTTGGATAACATGAGACATATCTGTGTCTACTGTTTCTGCAAGCTCCTTATCTCATCAGCAGCATGTGTTTCATATTCTTATCTTATTAAATGTATACTTCCGCTGTGCTGAGAAACAGAATGCTAGTTTGTTTATGGAGGTTAATATCTTATTCCCTTTATGACTTGATGGTTACAGACGTGTGATAAACTATTCTAGCCATTTGTCACACTTCCTGCACACACAAATGAGATTAGTGATTTTAGTCAGAAAGGTCTGTCTGTCCTTTGAGCAGACAAAACAGATTTTCTTCTTGGTAACAGGATGAGAGGCCTGTCTACCTGAAAATGCACTGATTTGTTAAAAAATACGCAGAGAATTAGAAATTAGCTCTATGTTGAGGTTTCTATATATCACTGATATATATCCACCCCGTGGACCATTTTTCAGATCTGTTTCTGATAGTTAAGTCAATTTAGGACATAACATAGTTAGAAAGTAGTTACAGTGAACTTAAACTGTCCATGCAGTTTGTTATTAATGACTATAAAGTTGCAGTTGTTTGTCAGGTTGAGCATATCGTGTAGACAAACCCAAGCTGCAGTTGAACTTGACTCTGTTTTGTAGAGACCATGGAAGAAGATAGAGCTGGGAATATGTGGTAGCTTAATAAAATAAACAAAAAACCTCTTCCAATAAATTATGTAGTTTATTTATAGAGCATCTGTGCAGCTGTTCCTCTTCTGAAATGGAAGGGGCTAAAATATGGGAGTGAATAAAAGAATAAACTTGAAAGCATATGGCGTGTGGCTAGCTGGTGAACCAACCTGTCTGAGTGTACCTTGGAACAAAAGTACAGGAGGGAGGAGATGTCTTTGTTTGGTTTTATTTGTTCTTGGAAGATTTTTTTTTTTAATAAAACCAGTAACATACACTTGGCAACAGCGGCAGCTGATTTTTATTCTGAGGTTCTGTAAAATATCAAAGTCTTGCAGCTTAGTCAAATCCCTGGCAGCTCATCAAAATCTGTTGATTTTACATCTTCCTTGTTGAGCGCCGGAAACCGGTGTCTCAGATAACTTCGGCTGCAGCTCATGGATAGAAAGAAACGTGCAAAACACCATAAGGCTTGCAGAGACACTTGGGTCATCCAGAGTCAACAGTGCTATCTGCAGCCTTCTTTCCTTCGACTTGGTGGCATAGCCTGAGAATGATTGTCTCGTTACCCAGATGAAGCTGGAACGTGAGGTGGTATGGGCAAGTACTGGGTAGGCATTGAGCACCCTGAGCCCTTCTGCACCATCTGCCTGTACCCCAGTCTGCTTCTTCCTGACTGTTTCTCTCAAATTTTGTTGTTGATTTTTGGAACTGGCTTTCTAGTTGCTTGTGCTGATCTTTACAAACTTCTAGGACTCCTCTCCTGTGCAGTTGATGTGGCTGTCGCCCAGCACAGCTGCCCATGACCGCCCTGCCTCACGCAGATCTTCTTAGCTCCTACCCATGGGTACACTTGCTAGGACTGCAAGTACTGAGCTGTAATTCACCTGATCTACAGCATGGAGGTAGTGCCCAGCCCAGCAAGCTCAGTGGGAAGGAGGACAGATAGGAATGACTGCAAAGTGGCTAGGTAATCATCAGCCTAGGAACTGTTGACTCCTTGCAGGTTTATATACCCTCGTATACCCTGTAAAGTTCTTTTCATGGCCTGTTGTAGTATTGTGCCAGCTCAATGCAGTTCTGTGAAACCCTGAAACAGATGGTCCCTGCTACGGAGGCTGTTCCCATGCCAGAAATCCTGTGTGCATGCACAGGCAGGTACACTGTTTCAGTGTAATGGTTACAGAAGCTTGATGAAGATCAGCAGCATTCCCCTGATCTGCTCCGTCCTTCAGGGATGCTCTTGTGCTCTTAAGATGCTAAATTATCAAACTTGGAAAAGCACCTTCAACAGCATCTTTTCTGTACAGAGCTCAGCTCAGTACCGCTTCTTACATGGAGCATGGTCCAAGATGCCAGATGATGATTCTATACCTTGCCATCTTTGAGATTGCCATGGAGAAACTGGTGTCCTCAGAAGCATATATTTTTATATAAAGATCAACAAAATTATTGCTATGAAGCATATACTTCTGGTTGGGAATTCTTGAGCGTGTGCTCATGGGTGCGGAAGCATGCTTGGTGACCAGAGGCAAACTTGAATTGTAACTAATGGGGTTTCTCCACCTGCTGATCTGTCATACACTGGTGAAAAATCTCTCCTTTGTAGGTAGGTAGCATTTCTTAGCTGGGCTGGAAAATTCATTGTATTTTAGGACCTCTGATAAATTAGCATTTTTCCTTGCCAAAAATCAATATTGGAAACAGGGCTCTTGTTATGAATCTAAAACTCCTTGAGCTGGAGCCAAAGTTAAATGATAAAAGTGAATTTAATATGTATTTCCTACAATAGTGTGCCTGTGGGCTGGCAACGTGAGCAAGACTTTCTGGACAAGATTTATGAATAGGGGAGTAATAATTCCAAAATAAGTATCAATCTTGTTTTGCCATGATGCCAAGTATAAAAGAGGGACTATAATTGTCTTTTTCTTCTGGACAAGAAAAGGAATGGCAGATAGGTCCTCTTCAGGTGGAGCAATACTCTGTCTTCTTTCAAGACAGATGCTCAGCTAGCAAGAGAAAAGAAAAGGGACTATAATAAAGTGATGTGTCCTGTAAGAGCAATGACAGCACAAAGCCTTAAAAAGAAAAATAGAAAAATAATAATAGGTAATAGAAACATAAATATTTTTGAAAGGAGTTCTCCCTCTAAGATAGCAGGAATTTTAGAGACTCAGGAATATAATGGTGGGTGTCAATCCGAAGCATTTAAATTCTGCTGGTTTTCTTTTCTCTTGTTCCTAAATAGCCTCACTTTACAAGAACTATCCCCACGTTTGAATTCACCTGGACATGCTGAGTTCACTGAATAAATAGTTTGTTTGCTCTGAGGGTCATGTGGGATGGAGCCAGGTTGCTGAGAGCCAGATGAGGAGTTGGCCCCTTGGCTCCGGAGGCTGTCCCACACCCCATGAGCTCAAATGCTCTTCAGTAATTAGTGCATATATTATTCCAGATCCGTGGGAGCTCTTGAGGGTTTTTGAAATGTCCCATGAAAAGCATAAGCAGAAGTACAAACATAAATAAACTGCATACTTCAGCTTTACAAGTACTGAAGTCCATGAACTTCCTTACAACACATTTTCCTTTAGAAGTTCCCTTTTCTGAAAGTCTGTTTCTTCTTAGATGACCTCTGCTTTTAATTAGGATGAGAAGTCCCATAAATTTTCACTCATCTCCACAGCCATAAGGAAGCACAAAGGGCCCTCTCTGGCTGCCTGAGCCAGTGGGCCTGGCAGAGGGGCTGCCCGGAGGCTCCCACGCAGCCGGAGCGGCAGCGGTGCCCTTTGTCCCTGCACCCGGAGCAGGACAGGATGATGCCGATTTCCATCATCCCCCAGCTGCAGGGCAAGCACAGCCAGCTGACACCACGAGCCCTCACGAGCCCCTTGAGGGACAGGGCATATGACTTCTGTGTGATTCTTGCTTGCGTTTTTAATCTCCCCTGGCATTACCCTCGGCTCGGGGTGGTGTGGGGAGACCACGTCTCTAATCTGACTAGAAACATGCTATTGTTATACAGACACATCCCCCAAAATTCCCAGTGCTCCTTGGCTTTTGGGGTAGGATAACCTCGCTGTCCCTGGCCTCATACGCTAAAATGAAGAGTTGTTCTAAATCCATCTTGAGTTCACCAGCCTGGAAAGGATTACATCCTGCTGAAGAGAAAAGGCAAAGGATTTTGAGAATATCTGGTCTTTATTTCTGGACTTTTTTGGTTAAGACTGTCCTGAGGCAGTTGTGTCATAGGTACGCTGTAGCTTTCTTTGTGCAGTAGGGCAAGGTGTTTGCTTCTCTGTCTCGGCTGTTTTCACGTTGTTATTTGCTCTCATGGCTCTCTTTCCTTACAGTCCATTTCCTTGTTTTAACTTTCTTTCCCTTCCCTTTACCAAAACAACAAAAAGATGATTAAAACAGACAGTCGATTAGAGTCAGGGCTACTTACCTGATGAGTACGGTCAACAGGGGTTAAGTGTGGGGCCTCTTGGGGGATTTGCTTTTGAATTTTCTTTAATTGGCAGTTCTGGGGTTTTATAACTAGACAAGGGGTTAAAATAGCCCGTTTCTGAGGGCTGCTGGAGCGCGCTGGTGTTTGTTGTGATGGGTGCTGCGGTAGGTTCCTCAGAGGAAATTCACGGGGGGAGGAACACAGGTTCACGCTCTCTTGTTTTATCTCATATCTTAATATGCCCTTGCAGAAACGTGCACCCGAAACCACGGAGTGTAAGGGGAGCAGCAGAGAAAATAACAGCACCGCTAACTCAGGCTGCTGTTGTAGAAATAAAAGACGAACAACATGCTTTATTGGCCTTAACAGTAGGTGAACAAGAGAGAACAGGAAAAGGGATTGAGTGCGTCAACTTTGTGGGCATTATTGGCATTAGAAAACACCTTCCATAATCTTAAAGTGTAAGATTTAAACTAATTAATTGTGCGGCTCAGTGGAATACCCTGTTGTCCTTACACTCAGGGAGTGATTGCTTATTGGTCCCAAAATTATTTTCCCTGTGTTAAACTGCAGTGAAATAAGCTAGTCTAAAGAGGGTAAGTTATTTGGGTTGGTGATGAAAGTAGTCACTGCACATGCAGAGTGTAAGGAAGGTTTTCTGGATCTTGGTGGTCTTTACTTAATTTCATCACTTGCATTTTTTCCTTGCCCTTTGTTTTGGTTGCTTTTTTTTTGGAACTGGGATATGTTATTAAAGGCTAGAGAGAGATCTTCAATTTCTTCCCTGTCCTAACAGAAGACAAAGACACAACTTTAATTTAACAAAAAACCAGATGTAATCCTAAATCAGATCTCACACCAAAGAAAGCTTTTAGTAACATGCGGAGGGTGTGGTGGCTCTGCTGCAAAAACTGCACATGGGGTGAAAATCTGCTGTAGGCTGAGGTTTCTCTCGTTCTCGCTTCATGTTTCAGCCTGGCTGCAGCATGGCTGGCTGCTAAAATGTAAGTACACTGGGGCAGGTAGTTGTGTCTGCAGTGGAAAGGCAGCACTCCTCCATCCCCAGGGCGGGAGAGGACAGAGAAGCGGCACCATGCTTACTTCTGCAAGAAGGTAGCTCAGGGAGGAGCCCAGGGTTCCCTTGTAGGAATGGTTAAGCTCCTGCTGCAAGAGTGAATTGTTGCTGAAGAGATTGGATTTCTCATCTGCAGCACTTGCGTTGCTGGAAGAGGAGCGTTCAGATGGAAACCCTGGTCAGCCATGCGAAATGTTTCTTGCACGGGCTCAGCGTTTTCACTTCTCACTGCTTTGGCATTTCAGTGTCACAGTTCCTTGTGGTCGGCTCCAGCTCCAGTCACCATGGCGTGCTGGTAACATTTTAGAAAGGTAGTAAATACTTTTTGTAGTAAATAAAGAAATGAAACTGTGAGAGACTCCTTACATGATGCAAAAGGGCCAACTGCAATTCTAGAAAGCCAGGGAAAGCAGGGCAAGGGCAGAAATGTAAATGAATCCCTTGTGTGTAACTCGTGTGTGAGATACGAATCATGCAGGGGTGGGGGACCTTTGCAATACCATTTGGCAACTGGTATGGGCAAGTACCCTCTGCTTTTTCCTCAGCTCTTTGTTTTAGTAAATGGCTTTAGGGAGGCAGTGGTATAATTTTGAAGTTCAGGCATTGCCATACCCCAGAGTTGATATTTGTAAGTCTTGTTTTAAAACCCATTGATCAATGAGACTAATTTAATAGAGAAATTTTTAACTTCCAGTTCAGAATACCCAGTGTTTCAGCTTAGTTTTCAAGTGATTGTAGCTGTTCTCTCATTTTTCAATTCATCACAGGTCAGGAACTCAAAGGCATTGAGGTTGAGTAAAACAACTGTTCATCACTCTGAGCTCTGCTTTGCTTTTGTGGGAATTGTCTGCTTCTGTAGCACCTTCGGTTTCATTACTCTTTTTAAAGTTTGGTTTACTAGCCTGCTCTTGGAACAGATACAACCACCAAAGCTGCTTTTTAATTAGCCCTGTGGTCCATCCGGTGTGTATGTGCTAACGTCTTGGCTGTACAAGGTACTTCCAATGAAAGGGAACAGTCTGCCATAGAGTCTCGTAACCTTGAGGTCAGTTTTGAGCTCAAAATTGCTTTTGATTATGGTGTTAGTATGTGTCTCAAAAGAAATAATAAAAAATCCAGCGAGTGCTAGGGTTCCTTACGTGATGCTGCTCGGTTACGCACTCAAATGGTATCACATCTAGATTTTAACAGAATTAACAGCTTTATTTATAGATTCTATCCAGATGCATTACTGTGCTACTGGTTGTGAATATTCAGAGTTTTGCAACCAGAATGATGGAAAATTGGCATACAGTTACATCATCGTGGACACGTCTGCAGTAGTTTCTACCGGAATGTAGCCTGATTCATACCTTTGCTGTCTGCATTTCATCTCTCTGCTACATGACGGATGAGACTTTATGTGCCTGAACACTTACAGCCTAGATCTGTAGTATCCTGAAGAATTTTCTTGTCTGATTAATTCACCACGTGTGTCTTCCAGAAAGCCTCATGACATTGGCAGTCCTTGAGAAACATGTTAGAACTGCATAGATGCTAGGTGTTTGCAAACCTCAGTTCAGGTTTTTTACACTGGTACTTCGCTATAGCAAAAAGAAGTTTTGGAGTTGATTCAGAAGCTACTGTATGTGGTTCTCAGGTTTTCTGGACTTGGTCATACTAGATGTTGGGATGGTTCATGCTACCCTTGGAATCAGTTAAAGCAGGATGCTTTTTGGCCATATTGTAGCAATTAGAGTGCTGAGATGAAGGTTGGTATAGACTGCATAGTGTGTTCTTTTAACTGATGCAGCATCATGCTCAGACCAGTCAGTAATTATCAAAGGAAGAAATTACCAAAGGAAAGGTGGGTAAAATATATACACGTTTTAATAGGTTGATGAAACTGTCGTCAGCTGCAGTGGGGAGCTGCTTTATTTTGCCTTGTGTCACATACACTTTACAAATAGCTAGAACTGAGCAAGTAAAAACCTAACTGTTGTCTGTGGAGTTTCACCCTACCTTCAATTGCAGAATATGGTTTAATATTACTTTTCTTCAAAATTATTCTTGGTGAACTGATTCCCTTATATCATCAGATCATTGTGACAACTGTTAGAGTGCCGAAAGCGATGTCCCATTGAGTGACTAAAGCCACGTGCCCTTCTTTCTGCCACCTAGTTAAGGACACCAAATGGTGCCAGTGGGGGAAATTTCTTACTGACTTCACTGCGTGAGGACTAGGACCTTCAAGGCTCTGGAGAGCAGCTGCATGAACAGCTGAGAAGTTAAACTTAGTGGGATACTTGTAGTGAACCAAAGATTCAAAATTTGTTCTCAAAATCACTCATTTAAAAGGCTTTTCTCTGAAAGCGTTCTTCATAGCAAAATACAGGCAGGTGTTGACACAAGCACGATTATAAGGCTCGTGATCAAAGTTAGATCAAACCTCATCTTCCAGTTGGCAGAACACATTTTCCCCACTGCATTCACGTTGCTCTTCCAAAGCTGCTCAACAGCATCTAGGCCAAGTAGCACACAGGTTTAAGAGACAAAGAGCTTGAAGCATAAAGTTTAGGATATCACAGTGAAGACGCCCGAGGCCACTAAGCACTGTGTAACTGGCAGGCGTCGAGTTGTAACGGCTGGAGGGTGGTCACAGACTTCTTCAAGTATCTTTCCCTCCCCCCAAGGACTTGCTGTTCTCTGAAGGGCCCTGGTTCGGTTCGGTTCATTTCTAGAGAGCTGGCGAAGAGGGCAGGAGAGAGTAATAAATGGTCCCTTGAAAACAAGAATCAGTAATAACATGTGGCATGACAACCTAGACAGCCTATTTAACTGCAGCCAGTTTCCTGCTGAAGATTCATTTCTACGAGATTGTGAGCGCGCTCAAACAGGAAGCTCAAACTTCACTAAACGGTTTCAGTATCAGTGTGTTATCTGTGGTCATTCCCCTCTACAGCTTGCGGCCAGCTTCTGGTTAGCAGAGAAAGACACTTTGAGCTGAGCTGGCATCAGTTCCCACCTACTTAATCAGTTAAGCTGTGAGCTGTGTGGTTAGCTCGAGTCCCTGGTTGTCTTGTGGATTGCCAGTGACAGGAAGGTGGAGATGCATTGAGTGGTTCAGACAGGAATAGCTTGGTTATCTGATGGTCAGCCCAGAGACTGATAAAATTATGTGAGCTCTTTTCTGAGAAGACATCAAAAAAGCAGAAACTGTTGTCTCTAACCACCTGAAGAGTTTACAACGTCAAGGGAAATTTTGCTTATCTTAAAAGCCTCAAAACTGTTAACCCGTCTTCACCACTGCAGACCACAGCAGTGCCTTAGACTCTCGATGCACAGAACAAGGCTAGCAGATGGTTACGTGCAAAGCTGTAATATCTTATTGAGGAAACGTTACAGCTCAGATCTTTCAAAATTACTTTGGCACTTCAGATTCGGAGGTGAACAACTTGAAACATATGAGAGGAACCAGCCTTTTCTGAGGGAGCATGCTCTGTATTTTTAGAAACATCAGCCTCTTTGAGGCTCTCACATTGTCAGGAGTTTGGGCATGCAAAGTGATGAGTCACTTTTCAAAGCCTGTTTGATGAGCATGGACTGATCTGAAGCCAAAATGATGGTGGCTTGGTGGCTGTGACATGGGCTTGCAAAGGTTAAGACAGAGAAGGTGGTTCTGTCCTTGGGACCACTTACGGCACTTTGTTTTCATCATGTCTTTGCTGAGCAAACCTCAGGATTAGAATGGACAAGCTTCAGAGGGAGACCTTGAGCAAGTGAGGTTTTAAATTAGTACTTTGAAAGAGGCTTCGGGCAGTTTGCTCTGAGCCTCAGTGCCTGAGTTTCTGTAGCCTTAAAATGGGGTAGTGGTATTCGTCTCCTTTGTCCGTTAAGATGGAGAGTGTTTTACTGACTATTTACTAAAATAGCTAAGGTAGTTCTGAACAGAAGGTCCTCCTAATTTTGGTGTCTTGTGCCTGGGCTATAAGGAGCTGTGTGCTGCTTGTCCCATGTCCCTGTCTGACCGTCCCTCTCCTCAAATCGGCTCCTCCTGTCCCCCGGCCGTGCCTGCAGCCTGGCTCCCTGCACTGCAGGTGCCTGTTGTGGCAGTGGCCGATGTCCTGTGGCTGCTGCTGAGCTGGAGCAAGGGGCTGGGATGGCTTACACCCATGGGGCAGAGGCTCCCGTGGGCGGTCCAGAGCCCTTGCCCCCATCACGCCAGTGCTGGGGCTGCAGCACAGCCTGCCCTGTGCCTGCGCCACCTCAAAACTTCAGCCTGCATTCGCACAGCCTGATGCGTGATTTGTAGCTGTAACGATCGCCGTAATGAAATCCTGCTTGTCCATTGGTTTTGTTCGGGTTTTGAAATAAAGCTGATGTGTTTGTTAAGGGCGTGTGTTTGTACAGGAGGCATGTAAGGTGCTTTTGTCTGCTTACGTTGCTTGGCTCAGCCTCTGTCAATGACAACCATAACAATCAGAGCATTTTTGACTCAAAGCTATTTCCTTTCCTGGTGCAGATTATGTCTGGTATGCATAACGTGTTAATTTAACAAAGCAGTTCTTTTGATACAGCTTTAATTTTTTAACAACAGCTCGGAGGCAATGATGTACAGATTATATAGTGTCAGTTTCCCAATTAAAGTTTTACAGGAAAATACTCTGGTTTTGCTTTAAGCCTGCGTTCAATTCTTCCTTCTGGCACTTGTGCAAATGGAAACCGTGCTATTGCAAAGCATCCATTTGAAACCTTGAAATATTTATTGAGGCTGCATTGAATACTGAAACAGGAATCTTCCTGTAGGCTTGTTGATGTCTGTCATACGCATATATTTTGTAATTAAATGTCTGGAAGATTGTGTGTGTGTGTGGTTGGTTTCTTGTGTTTTATTTTTTTGCAGGTTTTGTTGTTGTTAGGCTGTTTTTTCTGAGAAATGTATTTAACACATCCCTTTTAAGAGTTCCTATGAAATCTTACCCAAGGCAAGACCACATCTTTGATGTATAGCATAATGAATATAAGGCTCCTACTAATTGTTGTGAAGAACACTGAGGAGGTGGCTAAACTGCTGCCCTTCCTAGAATGTCAGACCTTGCGAAGATTGTTCCTGCGGCATAACATGCCTGTTTGTAGGATATGGGATGGACAGCACCTGAAGGGACTAGAAGAAAATATTCTTAAAACAGTACCCACAAACCGAACAACTTTATATATATAATTTTTTTCCTTCCCTCTCTTTTCCCGTCTTCTTCCCAGCCCTTTGGCTCGGATAATATCAGGTCAGTGACTTTTCCTATTTGTATTACCTGGAAGCAACCAGGACTGACGATATCCAAACTTCTTTGCTGGTCTAGGAAAGCCTGTGACCCCAAGTGTGCTCTAAGGGATGTGATGGTGTGGAGCATAAGCTGAAACTCAAAGAGCGAAGCAACGTAGCGCTGGCATGAGACAGGACTAGGAGTCATCAGCTTCAGTGACAGCAGAATGTGCCACCGTGAAGCTGCAGAACCAAATACCTGGTGGCATCTCCCTTGTGCCCAGGTCTCTAGTGTCCTGGTGACACTCTCAAGGTACTAGCCAGTGCTCAGTCCCACCAGAGGCATGTCCTGGCTTGGAAGAGTCTCACACACCTCAAAGTTGTGCGATGACTAGAAGAACTGGAGTATCAGATACCTAATTTAGATTAACCTGCAGGCAGCAGCAGCCTTAGTTCTTGCCCAGATTTGCAAAGATCTCTGCAATTGCATCTAAATCCAGCCATCAGTGGGGAAAGTACAGCTGCTTTTACTGGATAGTGAGCATGATCTCTGAACCTGAGACGACCCAGCAGGCTGTGGCTGGGGCAGGCAGCTTCTCCGCCTTTGGAATGTGCTGAGAGTCTGAAACAGTCTCTGCTGCCAAAGTGCCAAGGAAGCCACCTGGCCCACTTCAAAACCAAATGCTGCAGTCTCATGTGTTTATCACTTTCCTTGTTTTCTTTCTTTTTCTGTTTCCAACCAATCTCTTTGGATTAGTCCTACTGCTAGATAATTATGACTTTCATATCTACATCTTTTTCTTGAGCTTGGCTGCATTATTTTTGGACGGCTATTTAAGACTTTTATTATTTTTTTAAAACATACTGTGTCCTTATTTGCATTTCAGAACAAACAAACAATGATATTTCTCACAGTACATCACTCTTCAAACATTTTTCTTAACAAGCAGAACTTTTTCAGGCATGCCAGAATCAGCTTTGTTATATGAATCCTATTTATGGGTCTTAGAGCATTGGAAGGGAGGGAATTAAATGGGCTGTTCCACAAATACTGTATCTGGTGTCATGTGACAACGTAAGGTGAGAATTGGTTAATATTTCAAGGGAATTACAGTAGATCCCTAGAAGAAGGACCTTTCTTTGTTCTTTCTTTCTTCTCAGTGTTTCTTCTTAAATTCCCTGTGTTATTTCCCCTCATCAGACACTGGAACAGAGACTGAGGACCTAAGCAGAACGTCTGCAGGATGAGGGGCACCATGTAGAAATCCTTATTAGACGCTAAACAAGATGAACACACAAACCTCTCGTGTTGCTGCGGTATGATGGGATCTTCATACATATATGAAAAAAAAATAGGCATTTATGTGGGAAATAAAATGCAAGGCCTTCATTATCAAAACCAGAAGAAATTGATTCTGTGGCAGTGTTTTATTTCAGTGACTTTATTTGTATAGTGGCCAATGATCGACGCAAAGTGAATCGTTTAATCTGAGGGATGTTAGCGCAAGCTGACAGTTAGTCTCTGCATTGCTGATGGGCTTCACTGTGGTTGGTGCAGAGCGCAAGTATTGTGGGCAGCGTCGCCTGTCAGGCCTCGCTTAATCCATAAACTCCGTAGATTTCAAAGCATCTTGGGGGAAGGGGGGAACAGCAAACCCACCCAGGGATTTTGGAAAGTCTTTCTGTTGAGTTCCTCAGTTGAATGATGGCCACTGAGCTGTTGGATTGGCAGGACTGATGTGGTAGTCGCCTTTTGGAACTGAATGCTAAAATGTGAATAGTCTTGCAAATATAAAGGAAATCAGTTCCTCAAAAGCTTCCAGTACTATTGCAGCGTTTAATGAGAAAGATAGTGGACGTTGTTTTAGGAAATGTGCTTTAAATGAAGTGTACGTGTTCGAACATGCATGAAGAGCAACGCAAATGAACTTTAGATTAATCTAGTGTTTACTGAGAGGGAGTTGGGCATGTTCTTAACTAAAGTGTCCACACGCTACCCATCTTGTTGGCCCAAAGTGCTCTGACACACTGTGCATCAGCGACTTGCGCTTTAAAGTTTGTGTGCAGGTGGTTGGGTCAGCAATCAAAACAGGCTCACTGGGAAGATCAAAGAGGAGGGCAGGTCCTCAAAAGAGAAAGAAGAATTGGAAGGGCAGTTTGCAGTTTCACATTAATTTTCTTCATTGCTATACCGGACAGCCAGGGAAAGTGAGTAGAAGGTGATTGCGTGAAAGGGTTGAGTAATGTTGAAACGTGCAGAAACAAAGCTGCTGTGGGGGCTGCCTGCCAGCTCTTGGGGGCGGGGCGTGTGGGATGGATCATAACCTCTGAGGTGTGCAAATGATTCCGTGTCTGAACAGCACATTTGGGACCACCTGGTTTTATCTAGAGGTTTTTGGGGGCAGGAAAGAAGGCTTTGGAGTTTTTTTGCTTTGTTTTACTTGAGGAATGGAGTGCAAAAGAAAGCTCTTCAATAGGACTAGTTTCTGCTTCACTTCAGGGATGTTTTACACCTGATCTGACCAAAATCTTATCGCTGATCTGTCTTTGCCTTGGGCAAACATCCTTGTGCGTGTTCTGTTCAGGTAGCTCTTTACCTCACTGGCACTGGACAATGAGTGGGAGAACGGTAGGATTTTTTTTCATCTCTGTCCATGACAGCCAGTTTTAGTGGCCAGTCCAGCCCAAACCACAAAAGTAGGAAGTTGCAGGAATCCCAAGAAAGCCCCATGTATAGAGGGAGTGGGTCTCTGCTGGCCAAGCAGGACCACAGCGTGGCTGTGGCTTGCGGCTTCACTGAGCGTGGTGTTTTTCACTCACCAGTACCTTCTCAAGTTGATTGATTTTGTCAGAATTTTCTTTAAAAGAAATGAATTCTTATCAGTGGTCGTGAAGCCTAAGGCAAATGTGTCATTGAAAATAAGCTTACAATGGCTTGATCAAGATCTCATGACTTGAGGTTTTCAGACATTTAAATGTGTTCAATTGCTGTAAAGCTGGAAGCACGGGTAGGAAGGACTCACAATTAAAGTTGCATTGTGAGGAGCAGATTCAGAACTTCATGGTCCCTTGCTGTTGGCATTTTCTGATTTCAGACTTGTAGTAATGCACTTTTAAAGTTTTTTGGGTTTCAATTTGCTCAGTCAGTTGCCCTTTTACCCAAACCTCCTAGGTTTCTCTCATACCTCACTTAGAGTCTTGCTGGTGGTTTTCAACCTCTTCCAATTTGCAAACGCTGTAAGAGAAACGCTAGTAAAGTTGCAGAGCCTGGTATTTTGAATTTCAGGCCATCTTGACCACAGGCTTGCTTTTCTTAGCTACCTTTTTACAGCTCATTTAAGAAGTACTCAGCAAAGCCGGAGGTCTGATGTCCCAGGGCTGAAAACTAGTGGCTTGATGCGGTGGGGCCCTGTTTCTGGCCCCTGCCTCTAAGCACTGCTGTAGCATAAATACTGACTGTGCAAACCAAGTTTCACAGACGTTTTGTTTGATATAATTGTACCTTTGGTGTCGGTGCAGACTCAGTGTGTCTGTCCCTGTGGGCTTTCTTCCTTCTGACTGGAGTTGGGGTCGGATTCTTTGGATATTGTTGAGGTCTCTGACGCCTATTTAATTTTGTTGGAGTGGTATTTTTGTGACACCATGGTGCCATGAGAGTTGTAAATGATCCCGTTGCTCAAGTAGACCTTATAATTTGGTTGGAAAAATTGCTTTCCAGTGAAACTCAGCCTGAAAGTTAGCGTCTTCATTAGTCACTGAAGTGGCCTGCAGTAGTAAGACTTACAGATTATTTTACAATATGTACTTTTCTGGTTGCTTGCACAAATGTAATACAAAAGTTGCTTTTATATTAATCTTTAAAGTTGCAGACTTGAATGCTTATAATTTCAGCATCCTGAATGTTAACCAACAAAGGAAGCGTGGTTCTGTGTTCAAAGCGCAGGAGGAGGAGACAGAAGGTCTGTGCTGTATTCCCAGCACTCCCATAATCTGGCTGTGTGATCTCGGGCAGGCTGTTTGCTGTGCCTTGGTTAACTCATGTGTGGGGCGGGGAGACCTTCAGGGTGCATTGACAGGCCTGGTTGTGTCGAGGCTTTAATGGGATATGCTGGCGGAAAAATGTAGTATTGTTCAGAGTGCAGGAATCCGTGGGTTTAAGAAGTTACCCCAATGGTTAAAAATGGCATTTCTTCAACTTCTGTCCAGGGGTGGCGTCTGCCATGAACATCTTCATCTTCAATATTATTTCCCCCCATCATATTTTTATATTTTGCGCACAGGGGCTCGAGGAGACAGGGAATTTTGGAATCAGTACAAGCACAGGTGATGGTTTATCCCTGAATCCCGGCTGTTTCCTCTTGGCTATCCCAATGTGTAAGGTTACCTCTCCCTGAAAAGTTCCTGCAGAAGCCCGGCACGTTGTGTTACAGATGGCCCCTTATTAACTCTGAATTTCCCCAGCTTCTTTGCTTTTCCAGGTTTGAGTTAGACAGCTTGATGTTACTTCAGAGCCGTCCTTTTGATGGCTGGAAACGATAATAGCCTGTGTCATCTGCCCTTTAGATGGAAGGGTTATGCCTCGTCCTTTATTCCCCGGCTCTCCCTGCAAACCCCATCCCACAATGCACCCGCGCCGCTCGCAGGTGTTCCCGTGGATCTGCCCTCTCACATGCACCGCAAATTAGTAACAGAAGCTAATGGCCCAGCATGCGGCCATCAAAGGGCTGACAATTCCAGCCTTTCCAAAGGGCCCTTTATGTCAAAGCCCCCCACGAGACCTGTCCGGCTGAAAAGACTATTTGTCTGTCCCTGTGTGCGGGCCTGCCGCAGCGCCGCGGCCGGCTGCTGGCCTCACGCTGCGCCCCGGACTGTTGCTGCTAGCAACAGATAAAAATCACTGTTAGCCACAGCGGGGCCCACAGCACATCAATCATCTGGCCCAGATAAAGGCCCCGGGCCTTTGGCCCTATCCTTCGGTTGTTTCTAAATAATTTCCAGTGGCTGAGCATGCTATGGTGTAGGCTGGGTAATTCAGTCCAGAAAACTTAATTTCACTAAAAATGCTTTGATTCTTTTTTTTTTTCTTTAAAGACTGTTTTTGTTCAAATAGATGTTTGTTTCGAAAGGGGGAATTTAACTGATGAAAGGGATGCCGTGAAAGTTCATAGTGAGAATAATAAATAAAACTGTGTGGTTAAATGTAAAGTACAACCAAACGGGCAGCAGGAAGAATTAGCATTTACCAAGAGCAACAAAGCAACTTCACACATTAGAAGAAGCCTCTCTCGGCTTCAGCGTCGTTCAGCTTCCTGAATGTATATATATTTAAATAGAGATTAATCTTTATATATGGATAACGTCATTTCCACCACACCTTTATTAAAGAGATTTATAGCCGGGTATCAAATTACACTTTTAATACAGCCTAGTTGATTTTTTGGTAGCAGCAAATCGTATTTGTAACTCTGAATAACTAAACAAATTTGACAGTAGCAAATTTTCTCCTTGACACAGCTAATTCTTCATCCTGTCTTAATGTTCTGCTGTAAAGCCATAAGAAATTGTGATGCTTAGAGCCTGACAGTCATAGGTTTTGTTCTAGCCACTTAGCAATCCTTCAAAGAAGAAACCATTGCAATTTAAATTGAGGGACATCACAGACTCGATAGCAGGGAAACGCTCTCTGTAGATAAGCCCTGCTTTGCAATCTTGCTGGCTTGTGCTGTAAGGATAGGGTAGGTAGGATATAGTGGAATATTGAAGGTAAAATCAAGTGTTAGGTCACAAATAAAATCTCTGTGGAAACCCTAAAAATTAAATCTCAGTCAGCCTGCCTTCTGCACAAGCATCTTTGCATACTAATTGCATGGGCCTTTGTATTATTGTAGATACTAATTACCACTAGTTCTCAGTGGGAATTGGACACCTAATTCTCTAATGCTGCTTTTAACCTCCCAGCTTGCAAGCCTTGCATTTCAAGGCACCTCAATCCTGCTGGTGTCTTCCAAGTACAGGCTTGATCCAGCATGTGGGCACTGCTGCTGTTTAGGTGACGAAGAATCTGGCAAAATTTTGCAACGTAGGCAACATTTCTTGGTTGGATATGATCATGGACTTCAACAACAGCTGGAAAGGCTGGCTGAACAGCTGGAGTCTGCTGGAGTCCTAACACAGAAGCTGGTTTACTTTACCTTCTTGTTGTTTGTCTGGCTATGTTTAAGCTAAAAGCAACAATCAAAAAGAGTTAAATTCTCACCTGACTGGTATTAGTGGGAGCTTCCAGCTGGACAGGACTTCATCCAGAGTGCCCTAACAAAGCGCTGAGCCTCTGAAATGTGACTTGTTGCTTTGTGGAACCTGGTGTTGCGTTTCATACTTCGCTGGATGAATGTGATATCTATGAAGAATTTGAGTAGTTTTGTGTAGAAACAGGAAAGACATTAGCCTGACAAAATACACCTGTGCAATATGTCCTTCAGCATCTTCTCTGAAAACAAACCAAATTTTAAGATTGATCCTGATGGAGTTTGAAATAGGTAACAGTAAAATATTTCTCAGCCAGCAAGGTCACTGTAAATGCTGGCATTGGATCTGGATGATGTGCCCCTACCCTGTTTCCCCTTCTGCTTTTCTTTTTAAAC
Source organism: Larus michahellis (assembly GCF_964199755.1). Lineage (NCBI taxonomy): Eukaryota > Metazoa > Chordata > Aves > Charadriiformes > Laridae > Larus > Larus michahellis. The sequence goes on along the minus strand of NC_133908.1, from coordinate 7,163,618 downwards.
TCCTATATAATATTGCGTAAGAAATAATGCAGGGAATGACAGAGAAGGGTAGGCTTAAGTAACCCTGAGGGTGCTTATCTTCCTTGGCATTAACTTCATATCCACATTCATTATGTGAATGGGCCAGGGAAACTGTTTCTGTGACAAATGGGAGCGCAGGGTAGGTTGAACAGACTCCATTCAATTTTAGGTAATGGTATACAGTCATCTATATGGCGATGTGCAATGCATGGCGTAGTCCCTCATTTAGAGAAGTTTGAATGCATAAAGCCCTGTAAGAAACACTATGATAACTCAGTTTCTTATTTTTAGGAAGAGTTGCAGTGCATGCAGTTAGCTGCTCCATTCTCTCCCCTCCCTTCTTTTAATACACCAGTAGAACTTCCCTCCATCCCTAGTACTGCCTCGTCAGGCCTGAACTTCCAACGTAGCTGCAGTTGCGAGGGGGATGGGGAGTGCGAGAGAGATCCTCAGGTAGGAGATCGACAGGCACATTGACATGGCCATTATTATTCCATGGCAGATGGGATGGGTTACTCTTCCATCACACCGCTGCGTGCGTATATCAGACAAAAGACAGTTTCAATTTGAATGGGAAGATGAGTGGAGTTGGTACTTTGCTGCAAGCTGCGTGATACTTGGGCAGAGGGGCCTTCAGAATCTTAACTGACACGTCTGATCCTTGCTATGCAACATGGCTGGTATTTTGCTGAAAGGTTACTTGTGGAAAATGTAGCAGCACTTGTTGATAAATGTTCTTCGTGCTAATTGACCACCGTGTTTGCAGACAGATGCGCTGACCTAGAGCTTCCCACATGCTCGTGCAAATCCCTAAGATGGGCTAATTAACTTCCCCATCTTCATTTCCATGGCAAAACCCTCTAAACAGAATTATGCAAAACAAGTGAAAGAAAACATTGGGCCACAAGGAGGAGGAGACCCAGGTTGCATATAATTTATGTGTTAAGAAACAGCCAATATGGGATATCTTCCTTCAGTGGGAAGACACAATATTTCCTCTTTAATGGGTAGGTGAGAGTGCAATAAACAGTGAGGAATGATCAGAAAGTCAAGATGTTGTTTCCCCTACCAATTTTTACATGATGTCATTTTATGGAATCGAGGAACTCAATTCCTTAGTAGTAATGGCATTTGTAAAATTTTATTTGCCCTCAGTAAGCTGATAAGCAGTAGTTTTAACCTAGACTTAGGATGGGGTCTTGTTTGAGCCAAATCTAGCAGATGTTAATCTTGGAAATAGTTCATCTGAAGCTGAACAAATCACTCAGGTGAGCAAATGGAGTAAACACTCACCGTCCTCAGGAAGCTCTCGTGCCTTGCTATCCAAAGGCATCCTCCGGTTGCTCGATGGAGGCCATGCAGGCTCTTCACAGGGTTTTGGATCATGTTGGAGGTCTGCAACTGTAAACAGTCATGAGGTGTTGAACAAAAGGCATTTCCTCTTCAAGTCTAAGCTAATACGTAAGGCAAATGCTCTGTGATACCAAAAAAACCCATGTTAACCTTGTGCCTTAAGAGGATGCCATTCCTTGGGATGGACAAAAAGCTCTTTTTGTAGAACTTAAAAAATCTAAGAGCATTTCTTGGTTTTCTACACAAACTAGGCTGTGACTTTTGAACAGCATTGTGAGTTACAAATGGCAGCTACTATGTGTTGACATAGTCTATTGCACACAGACCTGTTGTAGGTGTCGTGCAAAAGTGTGCTCTGACACACACTCCCTATTGGTTCTATTTTTCATATATGGCATACTGTCGAAAGACAGTCCAGAGCCAGTCCCCTTCGGGGAGCCCTCTGAAAGCTGCGTCTGGGCATCAGCAAACCCAGGAGGCTTCATCCTGCTTTTTAAGCCTTGTCTTATAGGTACGCCATAGGAATAATTTTAATGACAGTGACTGCTGCTAGGGAGGGGGAGGTTTAGTTTAATTTTTTTTAATTAGATACAGATCTGTTGGCAACACTTTCTTCCATTTGTGTTAGATTGATGCCTGACTTGACCTAAACGGTTCATAATTGTCATAACTTTCCGGTGTTACTGCCTTAGTTTAATGGTGTCCACTGGTTATTGTACGCCATGCATTACCCTATCGATCGCCATCCTGCTCGGTGTTTCTAATTACACAGGAGGATGAGACGAAGTTGTTATACCTGGCATCTTTCCAATACGGGTGTGCTAACATTGCAGCCTGTCTTGCCATGTCTTTGAATGTGGTGTTGATCCCACCACCTTGTGCGTTTAAATTATTGCTAAATTGCAGTGTTTTGAAGCCACAGGAATATTGCTTAAAGAACCCTTCTCATAAAACAGCTCATTAATATGTGTGCTATTCAGGGTTTGCCAAAAGTTTTGTGGGCTGTCTTGCCTCCTCCACTCTTTGCTCCTCTCTGCCATCAAAATGTCTGCAAGGAAGTGTGGGCAAAATTGATTCCCCTGTGGCTGTTTCAAACTACACAGTTCGGGCTCATCCTTTGATCCCTCCTCATGACTTTATTTCATTATCCCTTAAGTATAAGGAGGAAAGTTAATGACATCATAAAAACTAGAACTCTATAAAAGATGTTTCTGCTGATTTACTGCCAATGTACTAGCAGCATGTCATATAACTGCCCATTAAAGATGGTGAGTTGCTCTCCTGCCTGCAGCTTTCCTTATCACCAGCCCTTTTATTTATGACCAGATTATAGGGATTGGGTGTGCACAGTAAAACATAAAACTTATTTTTATCATGCATATAATTAACCCTTTAATTATGGAATTAAGTTGCATCCATCCTCCTTTTTTATTATTATTATTAAATATTCCTGTTTGTCTTCAAAGAGCTTAACGTGTTGCTGCAAGAATACAGTTTGTGGTTTCTGGTTATACCGTATCTGTCTTTCCCTTTCCAAGCATTACCTAAACATTTCTGATCAGTGAAGAGGCCGGAGAGATAATAGGAGCTTTCTTACTTAGATAAACGAAATCAAAATTTTCCTGTCCAAGGAAGTTGAATTTGGTCCATGAAAACCCTGATCTTCCTGCTTGCCTACTTAAACTCCCAGCTCTTCCTCCAGCTTTCCTCCAGCCCCTTAGGATACATAGTCAGCTTGGTAAGTAGTTATTTGACATTTCCCATCACAGAATCCATCACCAGTCTCACTGTGATGGCTGATTGGTCTGGTCGTGCAGCTCTGGGCTCTTGCTTTGTGCAGCATAACGTGTAGTTCTGTAATACCCTTCCAGTGGACTCAGTGCCTGCTGTTTCCAAACAAAGCTTCTCATTTTGGCTACCAGTAACAATTCTGGATGCCAAACACCCCCTCCCTCCCGCCTACAACTCTAGATACTTCAAGATAAGCTTCATATTCTGAAAGCAAAGCTTCTCTTAAAGTATCTCGAGTTGTAGACAGGGGTGGGGGAAAGGTTGGGTGTTCAAAGTGATTCATTGCTCCTGAGAACCTTGGCCAGGGAAGTTACTTGTTTAAAACTAATCATGTTCCTTGTGCATCAGGCATCATCTATTAATGCAATCACAATGGTTTGTTTGCTAGATACTGGCATTGGATCTCAGTCTTGGGAATGCACTGTGATCAACTTTACACATTATTAAAAGCTGTTTGTCTTTTTGTCTTTTACCCAGTTAGTTGTTCTGATTTCATTTTGCTGATCATGAATTGCTGACAAAGAATAGGGATTCCTCAAGTGAAAAGCAAGAACAAAGCTTTCTATTTGTACCTTTTCTATTACCCAGGCTTTATATTAATACCTACATAGTTCTTGAGAATGTCTAAGAACAAAAGTTCTTTAATAGCTATTTTCCTGGGGTTTTCCTTGGCTGTAGTATGAATTTAGGATTTCCACGTGTAGTGCTGATAGGCTGTCCTAGGGAGATGACAGCGAAAGGGATGCTGTGCTGGCTACGCAGTTGTCACTTGTCACAACTGGGAAAATCTCCCTGATGGTTTCAGTTGTTTTGAGCTGGTTTCCTCCCTCTCCTTCCAGGAAAGAGAGCGAAATGTGATGTATGATTGCATAAGCTTGTTTTTACTTGGGTGAGTGATGGAATAGGAGAAGTTCCAAATGAGGAAGTCATAAAGAAAAATAATAAAGGAAGGAAGAAGTGAATTAAACTCCGAGTGCTGTGTTGTGTGGCTGTGATTTATAAAGAGGTATTTATTTATTTCTTACAGAAAAATTTCTGCATAGAGTAAGATTAATAATAATGTTTAAAAATAAAGTATTACTGTGTCCATACTGGACCCTGGCTGCCTGTGTTCAGCTCCCATTCATTTTGTTTAAGATAGGGTGGATATCTCTACACTGACAACAGCACTGATGCTGAAAGTCTAGCCAATAGACAATGGTTTTCATTTTGGTATTATCCCCATTTTATGAGGAGTAAAGAACAGCAAATACCACACCGTTCTGAGGGAAAGGTATTGAGCGTGAAATACATTCTTAATTACAAAACTGCTTTAGTTGATCTGATGGCTTTAAATGATGCGGTATGGCCCTGTTGCCTTCGAGGCAAACCTTGATACTTGTATAACTCCATAATAGGTGGGTGTTCAAATTGAACGGAGACTTCCCATGTCCCTCGATGTCTAAGCCTGGGATTCAGAACCCGTTGAACAGGCGAGGGAAGCCTTTTGCGTGAACCTGTCTACACATACGGGTTTTAAGGGTGATGGTATCTCAGTTCGTTGGCTTAATGAGAAAAGGCCTTCTAAATCATGAGGGTTGGATATTCCATGTCTGCATTGGACCAGGTATTCCAGGAGCTCCCCTCCTGCTTGTCTGTGCTTCCAAAGATCCTGTGCTCATTGAAAGCTTAATTAATTAATGAGTAATCAGTTTTTAGCTCTAGGGTATCAATTTGAAGGAAAAATTGATTTTCAAACCCAAATGTCTTATACTTAGACTACTTATATTCTGAAACCACTGTGCATGTCATAGTCCTATTTAGAAAAGTGTCCAACTGCACTCAAGGGCAGGCAGCCCGAGGAATGAATTTATTCTTACCCGTCAGAGGATGAGTACAACAGAGGAGCTCTGAATATCAGTGTGCTAGTGAGAAGGAAGCTTGTGATTCTCGTACCTGAATCGAAATTGGCCAAGTATTTAAAATGCACATTTCATTGCTGCCAGACATTTACCTAGCATGAACATTAATAGAACGAGAGGGAAAAAAATTAGTGGTTCAACAATAATTTGAAGTTCTCTGTTTATAATGTGAGAAATCATCAATTAATTCCATACCTGGAATAAAACATGCCCTAAGGCCTACCATCTGCCCACATTTAAACTTGAAGATAATAGATTTGGAAGAGAAGTTTGTAATTATTTGCTAGGTGGTTCTGATTAATTTACAAGGAAAATTGCTAATACCGATAGTGTATTACCCTGGGGCCAAGTGGAAATCACAATATTGCAGAAAGGGATAACACGTAAATGATGGCTTGTGCATTATCTGTTAGGCTGATTGGACAGTCTGATTATTTTTCTTAAGCCACTAATAGATGCATATAAGATTAGAGTGTGCTTTGGACAACATGACTATAATTCTCACCTAACAGGCTGTAGAAAATAGGAAGTAAATATACCCCTGTGGCATTCTTAGAAATTGAAAATGCTAAAGGCTAGATTATAAAATTATAATAGATTTACACCAGCATGACTGAGATCAGAATCTTGCCTCGTAGCACTGAAAAATACATTTGTGGAGTGATCTATACTAGAAGCCTTGGAAATTATCATATAGGGAATGCACGCGAGCAGTCTGGCAAGTACTCGAGCCCTTTAAAGACGTGCTGAAAAAGCCAGTGTGGAGTCTTGCATTAAATTCAAGTTGAAACAGACTTTACTGGACTATAGCCCAGTGGGTATGGAAGAAGATAATTTAGCTGGGACTCTGAAATATTTAGTTTTGGCTGCTATTTACTTGTGTTGGAGAACACTGTGGACCTTCTGTGCACCATTACGGTTAACGGCTGTACAGCTGCATGATTAAAGACTGACCTTTAAAAAGAGTGTGAGTTCTGTGTTGCCAAGGTACAACTGGTGGAGCAAAAGGCATGTGTAATGTAGTCCTACAGTAATAGAAGAAAATGGTAAGGTGAACCAGAAAGCCCCTGTCTCCGTGCCTGCTGGCCGGAGTCACTCCATTGGCTTTGCTGCTTCTCCAGTTCTGTTCTGCTCCTATGTGGTTCACTTGGTGGTAGCGAAAGCCAAGTGGAAAAGGATCCTTAAAGGATTATAGGTGGGTCTTTAAATTTGGGTAAAACTGCCTCATCCATTTACACCAGCAACAAGCACCCAAACAGCACCTCCTTCCCTCTGATAGAGCTCTCTGCCCATGTGGATTTACCAAGAACGTGTCTCCCTGCAACTCCTCATCCCCTGCTGCCTGTGCGTCCTCCACTACCCCCCAAAAAAAATCTCAGCACAGCACTCATATAAAAAAATTAAGAAGCATAAGCCAATCATTACCAGTAAGGTGTTCATTGCCTGGGGGCGGAGGTTGTAAGCAGTAGTCTTGCTGTTTCTTTTCTACAATCTTTATGCTCGTTCATACTTAAATGCTGTAGGGATCATTAGCCCTAGATGTTATCAGTTGATGCCTAACAACTCTATCGCATATATCATTTTAGAGACTTTAAATTTTCACTTAATGGAAAAAAAATGTTGAATGTATGTGTGACAGAAGGTTTGAGGCTTTATGCTGGTATTGAGTAAATAGGTCTGAGGTTCACCTTCATGTGATAGGGAGAGGAGTGGTTTAACTCTCTGAAACACAATGTAATTTGATGCAGCCAGTGAGACACCCATGCTTGGAGCACGAGGTGGCTGGACATGGATTACAGCAATGGATGCAAGCAGATTCCAGTCTTCTCCAAATCTCCCTTTAAATGCAGTAATGAGACCTCTGCACCATGGTAGAGTGAAATCACAGCTGCCAGATGAGGTGTGCATTAGATTTTGAAAAACCTAATAGTTTTTGTTTTCATTTACACAGAATGTTTTTGTATTCTGAAGTGCAGCGATTTTATGACCGGCTTTCAGTAAAAAACAGCTCTTGTGCAGCACCTCTCAGCATATTCAAAAGAAATACTATTATCACGAGCAACATTTTTGCTGGGTATAGAAATTATCAGCTTTGAAGGAACACAGTAAAATTTTAAGGCCTTGGTGCTCATTCTCAAATTGACATCTTGTCCCGTACCATCAAGATCACGTGACATTCAAATCAAATAATAAACACACGCAGTGTGTTTAGTTAAAATACAAAATAAAAGTTTCCTTCAGCAATGGAGCACCTTGCTAATTTTTCATTGTAAGTGATAATTGAAATTCTCGTGTTATCCTGGAGGATTCAAGTGATTATTGTCTTAATACTAAACACAGGTCTGTGTACATCACTGAGACAATGTCATGTAGCCGGGACCGAGCCGGGAAGCAGAGCGTGTTGGATCCATATGCTCAGCAGCTCGTATGCATACCCTTGTGGCTGGCGACTTATACAGCATCTCCCTCAATTTCATCAGACCAAATAAGTTATGAGACTTAAGGCCCTGACAGCCTGCTGCATTTTTAGAGGGAAGAGGTATCAGTCGTAACAGAGGAAACAACAGATTGGAATAGGTTCTTGTTTTCCTTTTCTGTTTCCCCATCTTGTGTTTTCTCTCTCATTGTTGAACTTTCCCTTACCTCATCCCTTCTGCTGTGAGCTCTCCTAGCTGCCACTCATCTTTAAATAGTCTTGATAACTTGCAATATCAGTTTTGTGCTGGTGGATTGTTGCCATACGCCACTGTAAGTTGTCAGTGAGCATTTGAAGCTGTCAGTCGATCCACTCTTCCCAAGCCCTGCTGCTGTGTGAGCCAGAAAGCCTGCCCGATGCCCCTGCTTCCTGCGGGACCAGGCTTTGCCCAGGCTGGGTGTGCTCCTGGGGTGCAGCTGGTGGGCAGGGACAACCCTGCTGGTATCAGACCTTGCAGTGATGCTGGCAGGGATCTGGGAAGAGTTTATCTCCATGGTCAAGTGCCTAATTCAGAGAAAAGCTGGAGGACCAGAGCGAAGAGAGGCCTTGGCAGTGTGCAGAGACAGGCTCCAGGGCACGGAGTGTCCCCATGCCATGGGCAGGTCCAGCAGCTCCCCGGGCTCCTCCTTGCTCTGTTCCCACCGCGGCTGCGGGGCAGGGGAACTGTGTCCGCCTGGCAAAATGCTTGGAAGATGAGGGCGTCACATCTGTCTCATTCTGCGTAAACTTTGGCAGTGGCTTCAGTAATGATTTCCCCTGATTTAATTGTTCAGACAACTGTCCATTTACCATCAGCATTTACAGAGCTTTTATTAAAGCTAAACAGACATGTGCTCTTTGTCACTGCCACGGTGTTAGGAAAGTTGCAGACACTTCATTTCCAACACTTCCTTTTATTGTCCAAAAACTCTTCTGGAGAAACTGGAAAGGGCTACCTGCCACTTGCATTGGCTTGCCTGGATCCACTTAGTTACGCTTGAGCCCTTCATTTTCAGAGAGTTGTATCTGAACATAATGTAAATTATTTTTTTTTCCTCTGGTTACTTTTTAATTAGTATCCTGTAACTGCTTCAAACTTGTGTGGAAAGTGTTTTTTGATTTCTCTTTCATTAGGTAATTTTAATTATTCACACCATTGACTTCATTAAGTTAAAACACCGCAATATTATGTGTGAAACAATGATCTTTGGAACAAGAGAAAAATGATTCCTATTTTTGGGGGAGCAAAATGACTAAAGTGCGACTGAAGCCAAGTGGACAGACAGATGCTGGGCTACCCGGGCCCTGCTGTGTCCTGATGGGTGATGCCCGCAGTCTTCCTTCCTCTGCACTCACCCAGAGGATTAAATACAAATTGATAATGCATGATTTCCCGCTTCTGTTTGTATTTTTCCATTTCTGTTCCATAGCTATGAGACTAAAACAGAGCGTTGAAAGGCACAAAAGGGGACATTGGAAGCAGCGTGGCAAGTTTGCTGTGGGATTGATGTTCATCATCCTGTGGCATCCTGAAATGCCGGTCACTGAGAGATCTTTGCTTCAGCAAAACACTTTTAGCTTTCAAACTCAAGTATATTAATACAGAAGTCTTGTGTCTCGGTTATGTCTCACAGCATCAAAAATCAAAATCTTCTAACTAGCAGAATTGTAACCTCCTGCCTGTTGTTGTGAAATTCACATTGTTGGCAATATTGCAAATGAAAACAGGAAAATACGGTATGAAGCAGCATTGTTCCTGCAACTTCAGTGCTCCTTCAGTTGGATTTATTTAGACGTTGCCTGTGGGTTTGGTTATTTTGAAGTTCCTGTTGGTTTTAGTAATTAAGTTTATTGTGGCAACGTGTAAGAATCACACTAGTGTTAAATGCTAGGCCCTGTGTTCAGGACTGTGTTGTTCAGTTCTGCTTAATTTCAGCCACTGGGTCATCCTGTCATTTTTCAAACTGGCTGACAAAATCATTAGCGCCTTTTAATAATTATTTGTATAGGTGCTTATCATTCTAGATGTACCAGCATCTACATTCCTTGTGCCAGTGCAGATGGGGCACAGATGAGATGTTAAAATTAGCGTCGCCCAGGAACCGAATAACCCCTGGTCCGTGCCAAATCCAGTTCAGAAGTGATGGTCCAGAGCAGTTCTTGCAGCCCTCCCAGGTGGATGTGCACCCAGTGGGCAGCTTCATCTCTGCCAGTGGAGGAAGAGCTGACGGTACCAGTTGTGGTCCGGGCCAGCGGTGGGCGAGGTGCGTGGTGGCCACAGGCCTCTCCTGCTGATGCAGCCAGGAGGGCACAGGGCTGCGGTGCTGCGTCTGCCGGGCGAGCAGGGACCTGCTCCGAGAGCCACGCGCGCTATTTCGGAAACGAGCATCTCAGTTTAACTGCAGCACTGTATCAGCAGATAATTATCCCGTAGTACTGCTATACATTCTCACAGTTATCTATTCCGACTAAATAGATTAAAATGTTTTTTAAAAAGTGATGGTGGGAGCTCTTGTCTTCACTAGATGTGTTTTGTCTTTCAAAGTAAAATAAAACTGAGAACTGCAAATTGCCTGTTAGTCATATAACAGGTCTGGCCTGAAGTGCCACTGGGTCCTGTGCCCTGAAATCCTTTCTCAACCAGGACAAGAAAATTATACTTCCAAGCTAATTTGACATTTAAAAATATATATATAAACAGGCAAGTATGTCCAAATCAATCCTTGAAAAGTGTGTTTTGAACTACAGAACATTTCTGTCCTCACAGAATGACAGTTAAAACATTGCTGGTAAAGCAGTAAACGGAAATTTCAGTTGCTTGTCAAAACAAGCAGCACTTTCCTTCTACAAAGCATAAGATGCCGAACAATAGGCAGCACCTTTCAAAACGGCATCTTCATTATACAGTCAGGTTTCTAATGTAATCTTTTCATCCACGAATAGTGTATTATTTCTCCATAACCCTTTATAATAAGTGGACGTTAAATTAATGCTACATGACAATGGAATTCCTGCAGAGTTATGTACTACCCCGAGATGAGTGCTGAAGGAATTTGGTACGATTAAAAGGAGACAGTGGAAGTGGAAGGAGGGGGGTGCTGATGGCTTATTGCAGGCGCCTCCACTGAGCTGAGAATAACGGGACTGTTCGAGGGTTGCAAGCCTGAGGGAGGGCTAAGAAAATCCACAAGCCCAAACCTGAACTGGAAACATAAGTGTTAGGACTTATTTTCTGGCTCAGGTTGTTGGGAAAATGATTAATATTCTCTGCTACATTTTTGCAACTTTAATCATTGAAATACCTTTGTCTTAATGGTAAGCAATGGTAAGCAGGATGCTTGCATGAATTTTGCTCCGTGGATCAAAGCCGTAGGAAGCTGTAGCCGAGGGAGGGGTTTGGTCCTGTGTGTCACGAGAGGGTCCCCAGCCATCCCTGCCAACCCCGACTCTGGTCTGCAGGGGACCAGGCTGGCTCCTTTCCAGAGGTCACCTGGGCACAGTTGACATGACAGGTGACTTCAGCTGCACTCCAGCCCAATAGCATTGGGCCTTCTTCCACCAGGTTTGCTTCCCGCGCTGTCCCGGTGTGCCCCTCCAGCCCAGCAATCCCGCCCAGGGCCCAGCGTGGGCAGTGCCCACCTGCCTCTTACGGAAGCACCGCCTCGGTAGGCTGCAACGTAGGTCTCTGATTTTCATCCACTTTGAACCGAAAAGGACTGGAGAAAATCAGTTGTCTGATGTCCATAGGGAGATTGTGTCGATTGCTTAGGAGGTCTGTGATGCAGCTCTGCCACATGCGTAAAACCTTTGCTGGCACGAGATCTGCATTCCTCCCCTTCCTCCTATCCAGGGTACTGAGTTGTAGCATCCTGATAAAATGTAATTTTAAGAGGAAATAAGAACCAGGCATGAAGAAGAAAGAGCAGCAGCAATTTGCTGTATTCTTTAACGTGATGGAGTCCCTTGGGCTTTGTTGCTGGAGAGGACAGGAGGGAAAACTTGTGTTTGTCTTTTCCGTACAAAGCTGAATTACAAGTAATGGGGAGTCCTGTCTCTCTGCATTCCCGTTGCCCATCCCATTGTGCTGCTTCTGAAAGTACCAATTTCAATCCAAGTGAGGACTCAAGAGCAGCATATTCATGAAAAAAATAATGGATGTCTTTCTGAGTATTATTAACAGTCAGTGGCAGTCAGTAGACGTTTTTCTTGTATGCTACAAAGCAGTAGCAGATAGTTAGCAGAGCAAGCACGCTGTATCATCATCCCTGCAGAGAACAGAAGTAGCAGACAGTTTCCTTCCTTCATGGCAAACAGCCTGTAAATGAAATCTTCCCTCTGAAGACATAGCAGAAGCCAGATGGGAGAGGAAACCTAACCTGGAGTGTAAAAGCGGCATCCTGCTGCTGACTTCTTGGAAGACAACAAACAGTCGGAGGCAGCCTTTGACCAGCTCAGTCGGTGGTAGGTGCTGATGAATAATTGGGCAAAAGGCAGCAAGTGCTGCTGTTTCACGCCACCGAGATGTATTTTAGTCTGAAACAGGAGCCATTTTCTCATTGGTGCAGCAAGAGCTGCATATTCCAGTGAGCATCCTTTTCTCTCCTGGGCTGCAGTGACACTGGCCCTAGGGGAAGCTGCAAGGCTCATCCTTTCCACTGAAGAAAGCAAGAGTTAATAGTTCATTCCAGGGAGCCACAGCCCTATTTGTCTAAAGGGATGAGGATCTCTGTTCCCAGCCCCGGTTTATCCCCAAGCCTTACAAGAAGGAACTGGCACCATGCTTCCGTGCAGCCTGAGTGCAGGCTGTGGGAGCAGGAGTATGTGTGGTTCCCCATTTTGCCGAGCTGTGACCTTCCAGAAAGAGTCCCTGCATTAGTGCAGCACTTGGTAGTAGTTCTCAACCTCAATCCCAAAAATCTCACTTTGGTTCAGAGTAATCATAAAAATGAGTTTCTTTAAAAATAAATAAATAAAGCTCATCCTTGTTAGCAGGTGCTACCTGAGGCTGTCAAAGAGCTGCGCTGGCAGGATGTTCTGTTTCCACAAAGCTGTCTGTATTCCAGAGGGTAAAACGTGCAATTCACAGGCTTGGCTGCTGCTTTCCACCCTTTCCTAAAAGAGCTGCAGTCTCCTTGTGAGCAGATGTTACTAAATCAGTCTACCCCGAACCCTTCGGTTCTTCTAAAGTCTTCTCAGGGAACTCATCCTTCTGTCTCGTTTTTGATGCTCTGAAATACATTTTTTTTTTCAACACCCACATTCAGCCAAGAAATGCTACAAATAATTTAGGTAGCATAGAACTCTTTCTTCTTGGTGCCTTAAAGTTAACAATACCTGCCAATGGTGTACTCGTGGCAAATAAATATCAAAAATAGGAGAGACTAAAAGGATGTCTCAGAAAAGGAAACACAGATAGATAGAGATGCAAAGATAAGTAGGTACAAAGAAACATCATGAGCTAATTATTCTCAGTGCATTATCAGAGCTGAATTGCACATACGTCATGTACAGAGTTACCTTCCTGTGAACCAGAAAGTGTAGATTAGTAGCAGACGCATCTGGTAAGTCTTGATGGTCCGTTGGGCTGATCAATAACATCAAGTCCTATCTTCCTTTTCTCTAGATTAAAATAAAAGTGCCTGGCAGTTTGGTGGGCCCCCGAGCTGGTGCAAGAGCACGGGCAGGGTTTGGGGCCAGCCTCCGTGGGGAGTGTTAAACACTTTCTGTCACAAGTTTGCCTAACTTCTCTAGCAAAGTATTAATGGACAAATAGTAACAGCAGGAAACATAACAAACATTACTTGAAAGGGTTGGGATCAGCAGGGTTTTTGTTTTTAACCACATGGTAGTAAATGCAACATATTGTGAAGGAAAAACTAGCAGTAGTTAATACATACCTGCTAGCAGCTATTTGCTGTGTAATCTCATAAAAGGACAGGATGCTTCTGTTTAGGGTTGCAAGAAAAGAAAAGTTCCTTCTTCCCCATGTTTTCCTCAGGAAGTACCTTTGCCTTTCATGCTAAATTATAATATTTTTGTTTCATGCTGAAGTCTGAGCTATGTCTGTGGAATTTTCCAAGCCTTCCTCACTCCCCGTGCGGCTCAGCCCCAAGCCTGGGGCAGTGCTAGGGCTGTGTGCGGAGCAAAGCCTGGGCGGTCTCTGAGCCCTGTGCCTGGCCTGCCCCTACTCTGCCCACAGTCCACCTTACCTTCAGTGAAGAAGGTGCCATTCACAGCTTGTGTTGTCTTTTCCATCAAAACGCAGGTGCTTCTCATGCTCGTAGTTGATTTTCTTCCCCTGTACCCACTCTTTCATCTTCTGACATTCCCATGTCCTGGCTTCCATCCTTCCAACCAAGGCTTTCTAGAAGGATGCTTTTATAACTTATGGTGCTGAACTGGGGTTGACAATGCATGGGTGTAGTTTCTGGCTGTTCAGTGAAATCTTTTGTTTAATTGTAGATAAATCAATTAACTTTTCTGGTCTAGATCCCCAAGACACTGAGCTGATAAACCCCCAGTGGGTATACTTGCTTGTCCACCCATAAAATGGGTTGAACTTCCCTACTTGAGCAGGTGACATTGGGATAAATTCTTCGTAGGTGCTGAAGAATTTTGAGGAAAGGAACTGTGAAAGGGTAGAGACAGGTGAGCTAGAAAATAGGCTGGGACTGGGGGTCTGGGGTGTACGTTGTGTTTCTAGCTCTGCTGCTGCTTTACTAAGATAACTTGGTGACCAGATTTTGTAAAACTGAGATTTTGAGCTTTATTAAGTGAGGTCTTTGAATTAGACTGGGTGATGAACTTTGTATCAGTTGCCAGTGTCATTAACGCTGAAGTGGTACAGGGTGTTGTACCTATATGGCTCCTAATGGGTTGCAGAAACTGCATTACTACATAGCAAATGTGATCCTGGTGTGCTAATTCTTCTCCCACCCCTATTCGGAAATACAGGTAAAGTAAATTATGAGCACAGTTGCTTCCCCATTGCCTTATTCTGGCCTGTGCTCTCTGGTCTGTGACTTGGGAAGTGAAGGTCAGGATGGTTCATTGCCTCTCTCAGTCTTTTTTGCTTGTAAATTTATGCTGTCTTCCTCCAATTCTGCTCGAATTTCAAAAACCAATGGGCCAGACCTTTAGTGGGAGTAAATTGTCATAGCTCCATTGATTTCAACTGAGTATGTCAGATTTCACCAGTGAAAAATCTGTCCTGTAAGCTGAAATGATTAACTTACAAAAACATTTGATTATCACATTTGTAGTTTTCTATTGTTTTAATGTACTGTAACAAAGCCTTTAGAAGGATGATAGCTCATGATTGAATTATCTTTTTGTCCTTTTATTATTTTTTGTTCCTTAAGGAGAAAGAGATCTCTCTCTATGTTCAGAGTATTTGTTTCATAGTGGTGATGCCTTGCAAAAGAGCTGATGAAGTCCTAGCTCCGTGGGAATCAAACGGGACCTTCTCCTTTATAGTTATCACTTTAAACCTCTCTGCATAAATGACTGGGTTGTGATTTGTGCTGCACCTGGGCATTATTTGCAGGTAATGCACAGTGATGTGGGAATGCTTGTGAGCTTTGCTTTTTCATACAGTAGATCTGGTCGGCAGCTGTGATAAATGGGCTCTGTTGTCTTTGTTTCACACCAGTTAAGAATTGGGACCTACCTATAAAAATGATTGGGGAAAAATTTCGATGTAACATAATCCTACCTGCGTGTCAAAAGCGATTGGGCTGATTTGCTGAAAGCGATTCCAAAGCACTGTGTAATGGTAGGGAGTGTGTTGTTGAAGGAGGCTGTGTCTCCTGTCAGTCTGTGCCACGTGCAGCTCCAGCCACATCCCTCCAGGGATGAGGTGGTGTCAGGAATGACAAAGGAAAATTTGGTAATTTTATGCTTGGATTTCTTGTTCGCAGGGAAAAAAATAAGTTTTGCCCTGCGCTTAGTACTTGGAGGAAGTAATTACTCTGGTTTTATGTAATACCTTTCCCCACACCGAGTGACACAGGGCATTCGTCATTTGCCGTTTGACCTGGTTTTTATAGAACATACTTAAATGCAGTTTAATTTCATCAAGATTTATTCACAGTAAATTTCCAATTATTACTCATGTCTTAACGGCTTCATCCAGAAAGCTTGAAGCTTTTCCCCAGCATATCATCAGATGTTCTTTAGCACTATAAAATTAGTTAGAAAGTAATTTTCTTAATTTGGTTTCTTGCAACCAAATAAATGAAAATCCATCTCCAGCTGAAGCTGCGGGATTTAGGGTTTTCCTTTATTAAAGAGAAATGATAATCTATAAAGTAGGGATGTGGCTGGGGACGAATATTAACTACTAAAAGGCTTATCTGCCATAATATCTTAGAGATGCTTTGGCAACTAGCGATTCCCCATTGACATTTTTTTATATATTTTGCTTGCAGCAGGAAATAGGACAGCTCTTATGTATCCTAAGGTAAAAAAGGAAGATTTGGTTAAGCACCATCTCTTCTGCATGACTCGTGATGTGCTGGAATAAAAACAGCAAGGACCCTGATTTAATATAAGTTTGACACCAATTCAGGGAAGCATTTAAGCATTTGCTTAAGTACATTCTTGTTCAACAAAGCACTTAAAACATGCTTAGCTCCAGGCACTTTCGTTAAGTCCTGTTAATGTTAATGAAATTTAAGCATGTGCCTAACTTTAAATAGATGCTTAACAGCTCGGCTGAGCGGAGTGCTACATTTTAGATATGTGACACTGGTGTTCTTCCTTTTTCTGGTGAAAAGAGAAATAATAATTCCCCATGGATATGATTACTAAAAGGCATTGAGAGGTGTCGTGATTGACTGCAGATAGAGGGAGCAAAATGACATACCGCAGGTGTTGCTGACAGAAGTTGAAGTGAAATGAGACTCCACCTTTCAATCTGCTTATGAAGATTGCTTGCCGTTTCCATCCTAAGGCAGAGAAAATTGTGATAGGTAGATACGATACTAAACATACACCAAACCTAGAGCTGTGCTGGAAGTATTTTATCTAAAAGTCAGTCACTGGTCCATCCTTTGTTGGCTAGCCCAATCCAAAACCTGGGGAAGCCTTTAGCCCTGAGAGTAAACAGTCTAAGCTTCTAGACAAGAAACTAGAGAAACCCCTAGGGTTCCTCCTGATTTTAGACATGCGACTTCTGTTTTTACGGGGATATGCTCGCCGGTCACTAGGATTACTGCAGCAGCAAATGTGTGAGCTCATCAAAGCCTGACCCTAGAACTGAAATCCCAAACTCCTCCGACGCCTTGAGCATCTTCTATCCTGTATGAGCAAGGCTCAATTTTGAACTCTTAGTCTCTCTCCCGATGTCAGCATTCACAGTGTGCACCCTATTTGCTTTGCTCCATCATCTGTTTGTCAAATTTTCCATGTTTTGCTGATTGACAACATTGTGTAAGCTGTCCTCAAGCCATTTCCATAAGCACAGCCAATTATCGGGGCACCCAGCAGCCAACGTTAACCATGCCAGCTCCCTGTCTTCTGCAAAGAAATACATAAAATGTGATAATGAGTAAATGAAGTGTGAAGGCTTTCCTTCCTCTGATTTATGTGCAGAAGTGTTTCTAATTTTCCTGATGTTATCTCCCTTTACAGGATATAATTACCTGATTTACTTGATTGCCTTCTGGGAATATTTTTTATAAATTGACTTAAAATTGTTTATACTGTTGCAAACTGATAATTTCATAAAGTGCCTGCTAATCTGCTTGAGTTGTTTGTTGTATTTTATTTTGTATTTTTCCTCTTTGCCCTTCATTATTTCTATTTGTAGTTATTATGGGAAGTTGATATCATGCTTTGGACTAAGCTGAAAGTGTAGGATAGCTTGTCTTTTCATGTCGCTGTCTCAACGTGTTACTAAGAATAGACTCCCTTACTTCACTTTACCAACCAAAACCAGGGCTTTAACTTTTAATATACATGACAGCACCTCAGGAGGTCTAAAGAAGAGGTCTCCATGTGAAATGTGGTGTATAACAGCCCTTGTATCGTTACTTTAGGTACATTCAAACAGATGTTGGTGAGAAGTCCTCTGGCTTCACCTGTCTTCAGTTCCTAAAATCTGAAGGCTAGGACCAAGCAAGAGAACGTGTTTCCACTCTCCTTGAAGACACTGAGGAAGGACCTTCAGGAGCAACTCTTAGGCTTCCTTTAAGTTCATGACTAGACAATAATCCCGGGCTTTTTTATATCCAGTCATTACGTGGACACAGGGTAGTGGTTTATCCTTTGAAATACATAAAGCCATATTTGGGAAGAAACAAACAATCATGTTGAAAAGCATCAAGTATTAGGTTTGTATTTTACATTTCCAAGTGGCTTGTAGATGTAATCCTTCTGAATGCCTCAATGATCTTGGTATTTTCAGAGAAGAAAGCAATTTCTGGAGATACTTTGTGTGCACTTTATTCTGCTGCCGAGGACTCTGCGTTTCTCCTCAGTGGTAGCGATGCCTCCCTGGTACCATGGCAAATCGGTCATTTGGCTCAGTATTTCATCACGTCCTGGCTGGGATCTGTTCTGGGTGGTTTCAGCTCTTCACCTCTCACGCTAATTACCGTTACCTCTCACGGTAACGGTGCCCATTACTGTGGTGTGAACGCACCTGCGCTAAGGAGGTGCCAGAAATAGAGATGCTTCCGGCTATCTTGGGGCCAAGCTTATGGGAAGATCCCCATGGTGGACATGTAAATGGGACACACTGCAAATCAAACGTTGGTGATTGCGGTGGTGCTTCAGTAGCTTTTAGTGCTTTTATTTTGCGTTTGTGACTTCAAATGTGTTACAGTTAGAGAAGACCTAGCGATTGCTTGGTGTTGTTAAAGAGAGGTATAATTATGATTTTATTTAATGGCTCCTCTAACATGCTGCTCTATCTTATTACCATAAACTGAGCACTAAGCGAAGTGAAGAAGCCTCTTCGTTATTCCACTCGCTGTGTTTATTGTTATTGTGCACATACCCCCCTGCCAGAGATGCCTTTCGGTTGATAGCTTGCATTTGTTCAATGATACTTTACCTCCAGCACTCCCAAAATGGCATCTGTTGCCCGGAGGCCACATGCTCCTCCCGTATAGGCAATTGTGCGATCTGTAAATAGCTATTAGACTGGCATGGCCTAAATTAACTGCAAATTGACAACTCAATTGTAAAACAAAAAATGACCTAGTAATTAACAGGATATTTCCATAAAGGCGTAATTACCATTTAGCAGGGCGCTATTTGTACTTCCCTTTATTCCAATAAACCTTACTCCTTTTTTTCACTCTTCTGCCACAGAAGATGGTATTGTTCCAATCTTTATCAATTTTTCAAGCTGACTTTAGAGAAATAAAGGAGGATGAGCGAGTAGTCAGTTTCTGTCCTCCCCTCCCCTCTCCTGTAGGGAAGAGAGGAGTTCATTTGTACTGAGCAACCTTCCCTTAGCAGGGGTTTGGTTTCTTTGTTTTAACTTGGCGATAGCATCTTCACCCTGCTCGTCAAAGTTAAAGGCCTTCCTCCTTTTGTCACTTACAATCAATGGCGTGTTTGGCTCTCCCGGCAGCCCAACCCCACCCCCTCGTCCCTTCTCCTCCTCCAGCCCAGGGAAATAATGGCACTGATGAGCTCTTCTCTTTTTGTCACACTCCTGCCAGCAGAGGAGACAAATTGATTTATGTATGTGGCATCCTACTCCTGATAGTGCCATAATTTACCACTAAATATTGCTTTGACACAATAGTTTTGTAACAAATACATAATGCATATTGCTCTACTTTCCCTCCACCTCAATCGGTTTTTGAATTAATGGAGTGAGACTCCCTCAATTCAGAGGAATCTCATGTCCAACGCCTGCATGGAGCCTTGCAGAATACCAATCTGCCGCCTCTCCTCTTTCTCTGCTTAGTGTCACCTTGAAATGAAGCTGGCTCCCCCATTAGGTTTTTTTCCCCTTCCTTGCACTGTCAAATGAGGCGGTTCTTCACTCCTTCACAAGGAGCGATGCTTTACTCAAAAAGGCCTGACTTGATTTATTAGATAAAGAAATAAATTGTGTAAAAGGCTGGAAGGCTTTGCATGTCCTTGCACAGAGCTGAAGTGTTACATGGCAGCTTGCAATCGCTGGTTTCATTAAACTGGAGGAACACACTTGGAAATGCAAAATCCTTTTTGAATAAAAAGGACAGGCTCTTTCTGTCTGGCTTGATTGATAAACTGTTTCTGCCTCCCGTCCTCGCTGTCACAGAAGAACATATCCCACAAAGGGGATTCCGCGTCCTCAGTAATTATTCGGGCAAGTGAATGGCTGATTCAGCGCTGATTTTTTTTATTTTTTTTTTTTGAACAATAATATCCATAATGGTTATATCACTAAAATCATCCTTGTGTTTTCTCATCAGATGATTTAAGAACAAAGCAACAGAAGCAGCGGTGCAACTGGGAGGTGGAGGAGTTGGAGGGTTTTCAGAATATGTGGTATAAAATGCATGCTTGAGCTGGACATGGGACAAACTGAGCCTGGGTGACAAGTAGGAGGGGTGTGATGACTTTGTCTCCGTTTTGGGGTTTTTTTAACTCATTTTGATGGTGTACATCAGACTTAAGTGCAGTTTTCCTCAGTTAACCTTATGGGTACTTTTTTTTAAAAAAAGGGGGGGAGAGAGAAATTTCTTTTTCTGTATTGCTCTGTAAATAGTTTGAAGTGCAAGGGAGTCTGTGCCCCAGTGACAACGCTGGAAATTATTCTGCGTTTGTCTGATGAGCAGGCTGGTTGGGCTAGTGGAAACCATGGAGCTTTGCCCCACAGAGCGGTCTGTAAGTTGCTGCGATTCCCAAAGCCTGCAGACATGATGAAAGCCCTGGTATTTTTATGTTTGCCTGTTTTCTGTGTTGCCCCTTTTCTCTGTTTCATACTTGGTGTTTCTTCTTTACCAGCCAGGGGGGTGGACAAACCTTGAGGTACGCAGAGGTGTGGGGAGCAGCTGCTTACCAAGTCCATTGGTAACACAGGGCAAGCCTGGCAGGGGCTGAGATGTCATATTTAAAGCTAAGCGGTTTTGCGTCGGTTGCTGAATTCAGGTGTCCTACCCCACCTCCCTCACCCCTTCTTGCAGCTCAAAGCAACCATGCACCTGCTTTGTGGCAATTACCCTGCACTTACGTGCTGCTAATAATGGATGTTTGCTCCCTGCAGGTCTCATTTTAATTTTCCGTCAAGCTACACTATTGAAAGAGAGGAACTTCTGAAATGATTATGGGTTGTAAACTATCTGGCAAATTACTACATATTTCTAGCACAGTTTCAGTTGTCAGAGATACTTCTCAGCCTGTATGCTTCCGAACAGTTCTATCAATTATATTTCTTTTGACGTTTGAGTGGAGCTACTGTCAGCTTGCTTTGCAGCAGTTTCTCTTTGCTTTTGCAGCTTGCTTGTGTAACCAAGTATGAGAATCCCAGGGGAGTCTGAATCCTAAAACAGTCATAAATGAAAAGTTCTGTTTTGTATGATATTTTATTTTCTGGCTGTGAGAGAGGTTATTTACAGGCAGGTCAGATTTGAATTTCAAATGAGCGGGGAAAATAGAGATGGAAAAGACAGTTTGCCTAAGTTTGTCCCCTTGCAGATAACTGGATTGTGCCCTGCCCTGTGCGTGCAGCCTGGCTGCCGGTGGCCAAAGCGGCAGCAGCCATTCTCTGTGTCCCTGGGAAGGTTGCTGAGCTCTTGCAGTCGCTCTAAATTGTCCTTTGTTTAATGAACCTCCTTATTTTTCCATTATGCACAGGCCAAAATAACAGCCTTAGTACTTCCCATTTTTAGGTGTCTACATTATTCAATATATTGTTAGTTGTAGTTTTTCTCGGCATTGTTTTAATGACAACATACTTCCACTCCACCGTTGCATTCTTGCATGGCTATTGCTGTCAAGGCCGCCTTGTTCAATCCATTCTGTCATAAGTCATGAGCAGATTACTTCAGTTCCCTAATTATTTTTGCTGTTTGATTCTCTCCAGTTGAGTAACATCATTGTAATTCAGGAAGGTCTGTTGCTGACCGTGGTCTCCAAGCAGTGTCAAAGCTGTTAGACACAGAATGATGGATTCTCCTCTGTCATGTAGTGCCTGGTCATACGCCACAGTGATACATCATTACTGTAAGTTTTTTAAATCAGTGTATTGAACTGCAAATGTATGACCCAACCAGCTAGTCTTAACTAAGACTTATATTAATGCTTGTGGTTTAGAAAAAGAAGACAGCAATATTGCAGCATTACGTGTATAGGTCAAACAAGTTATTTGTTCTGGATGAGCGAAGTAACAGAATTTGTTGAGGCTACCGAAGCTGTATGCTGAGAATGTGGTACTGAACACAAACCCGTCAATGTTTTAACGGGCCTTTACTGCTGCCCATTTCATGGTTTTATTGTCTCTTTTTCTTTTGGGGGTAGGTCTACTGCAGCATCTTTGGTTTGTAACACTTTATTACTTGACCCCAGGAATTGTTGTGTTGTCAGATGGTCATGCATTTTGGGAGGGATACTATTTAGATATGATTCCTTCAACAAACTCAAGAGCTGGTAACCTGTCATTACATACGCCAAGAAAACTGCTTACCTGAGCCCAATAGCATTTATAGATGTGAGATATTAATATTTCTTTCAACTTCTTCATTTATGAAAGGCAGAAAGCAGTGCTGATGAGAATTACGTGCAGTGTTTAACAAAGACAAGACTGTCAAGTACCGGATTACTGCAGTTTTCTTGAATCTCTTTTCTCCTTGAAAATCGTACATCAATTTACTATAAACATTGCTTAAGTAACCAACACTGAGCAAACTCCTTCCATTCCTCTCTTGTCTGAGAAATCCCTTCTTAAACTGATCGCTAAAATTATAGCATTTAGGGAGAGGGAAATAGCCCACAGTCATCAACATTATCTCTTCAATCTTAAGAATACCAGTGTCTTATCACTCAGGCAGTTGTTGAGCAATTCATTTCTCTGCCTCTATGCAAGAGGAAACAAAACAGCTGGGTGCCTATGAGAAACATTCATTATAATGCCAGAGTAATTAAGAGGTTCTCTTAAATGATAACTTTGCTGAGCTTTCAGATGTTCCTAAAGCAGGATGCCTGTTAAGGTTGAAACGTACAGGCTACATTATTGTCAGAGTCACTTAATTACTGTCCTAGAAATCATTAAAGTTTAAAGGAGGAGCAGTGCTGGTTGCTACTAGTTTGTGTGTGTTTAGAAGTACAACGTCACGGACAAGAGCCACAGTGAGCGTTTGGTACGTTTTGGGGTGTTTGATAGGATCTACACTTCTCACAAAGGAAACGATAAACCAGTTGCTTTAAACCTTAAATGTGTCTGTATCTCCTCCTCCAGTTACGTTTCATCTCCAGAAACTATGATCGAGATTTGATTTTGCCACAAAGGAAAGAGGGAAAGTTGGAAACCATTGTTTACTAAGCGAGTGGTTCTAACTCAAAGGATTACTGCGTGTGACTGCAGGTAATCCCCAGTGACGCTTTTAGTTGAGCTTGTCAACTAGATCCTTAGCTGTCTGCAGAAGAGGAATATGGATGGCATTTACTTTTGTCGTTAGAGTTAAGGATACATACATGTGCTAGTCTCTCTACTTTCTTCAGTTTTATCACTTTGTGCTGATGAAGGGAAGTCTAGAAGATGTTTTCCTACCCACGTGGTTGTTTGAAATTGTAATCCAGATTACAAGATTATAAAATCTAATCAACATCTTTTAAAATGAATAGCTTTCTGAAACCAGCCTTTCCCATTTCTCACAGTAAAGATCTCCCTCCTTTGGTATGGGTAAGGTAAACCAGCTTGTTCCTTACAAAATTCTCCAGAATTTGGCACATGCCAGGAAGCTACTGTGCCTTCAAAGTATGGACAAACAACAGCTCAGGCATTTGTGCTGTGGTTCATGGCCACCTTAATATTTCCAATCAGGGGTACTGACAGTTCAAGTACAATGCAGCCAAGTGCACTGTCTAATAAGGTTGTATAATTTTGATATAACAGCCTAGCTCTGTTGTACTATTAAAGCTTTAAAATATTAATGCTCGTTAATGGTGTCACTCAGCCATTTTATATGATTAGTTTTAAGTCTCTCTTGGGTAGGCAAGAAGGGGAATTTTTAATGAAATGTTCCCTGCTCATCTGACCTGCTGTATTACTGCATGAATGCCATTTTTATGAGGCAGGTTTATGACGTTCATTACTCTGCTCCTTGAGCCACTTCATGGCTGCTGTAATTTTTAAAGAAGAGATAAAAATAAGTCAGTTCTTTCTTTGCAGTCAAGAAGCTCTGCATTCTAGCTTTGACCTTTAAGCTGTCATGCATGGATTAATCACATTTCAGCTGGAGATTGTTTTAGACTTAATACTAGCAGTGGACTGATTACCTTACTTGCCTTACTGGCTACTTCTTAAGGAGGTTTGTCAATGATTTAGACAAAAAAGACATATTCCGAATAGTTCCCTTGTTTGTAACCTGCCAGCTTTGTGTATGTATATGCGTTCACATAGGTATACTTGCACATGTCGAATCTACACGATAACGCATATATTTTGAATGTAGATATCCTTAGTACCGCAACCACAGGTTGTTAGCACAGAAAATAGTGAGTTGAGCAGCACTGGAACAGGAACTAAAATTCCCGACTCCCACTTCGGAGCTGTAACTATACAAGTTTTTTCTTTGGGAAAAGAAACTTAAAAAAAAAAAAGTTACCCCAAAACATCAGCACTCGCACAGCTGTTTCCAGGTGAAAAGGTATTGTGTTGTTATCTACCCAAAATGGGATCAGAAGTTTAACTGCAGCCAGCAGCTGCGTACAGAAATTTGGCAGAACAATAGCACGAAGCTGCTGCTGTTATTAGCAGCAGCGTAAGGCTTGTGACCTTTGATAAGCAAATCTGGTGGGAACGCTGCAGTGAAGTATCCAGGACTGGCAAAACCAGGGTATTTCATGATTCAGTCATCATTTAAAGAAAGTTCATGAAGCAGAAAAAGAAACAAGTGATGCCACATTAGGATCGCGGTGCGGGAGCAGGAACTCTGCCGTTGGAAGGTGCAAAGACATGAGGAAAGCCTTGAACATGCTAAGTGAGAAATTAAAAAATCTGAGTAGTCCTTAACTTTTATAACAGAGCAGTTGTTTTCCTTTTGGTGTCAGACAGTCCTGTACGCACTGGAAAGTTTACTTGCTTCCTAAACCAGATGTTTTGAAGGATGTAGGTGAGAAATCACATTATAAAATCATCACTTACATAGTGAGAGCTGCGGTATTAAACAGCAAGTAAAGTTTTTAGCCAATATGTAAAGTTTGCACGTGCTTTCTTGTTAAAAAGATCCTGCCCCTCAGTGTAACGTGGCTCTTTATTAGCCAACTGGGTAAAGACCATGACTTAGGTCAGCAGGAGCTGGTGGGAAGAGACAAGAAGGGTGAAGTCCCTTGGTGCCCCTCCTGCTGCCACTGTGCAAAGCGTCAGAGAGCTGATAGTAGCACCATGGCAAGTGTTCAGATGGAGAAATACAGAGATGAGAATGACAGAAGAGACTAGAGAGTCACAAAGCCCAGTCTGGGCAACACCGTTGCGATGTGCTGTAGTGTGAAATAAACAGAGACCATCGCTTGTCAAACTGCAGATAAAAGGCTCCCTTTTACTGGGGGTTTCGGGGCGATAAAATAAATGATGACAGCAGAGTCAAAGTGGTTTGTGCATTCAGCTAGAAGAACCCAGTGATAAAAATAAAGCTGCATAATATATATTATATAGATGTACTTTACTCTTTGATACTTGTATATCAATGAAAGGTGAAGATATCTTATTCCAGCTTCTAAAATTTCTGTTTGCAAATGCCTGGATGTGCTTTTTCCGTGATGCCATGGCATTCGTGTGACCTTCTGTGAGCTCCTTTCTCTCCCCCAGTGCCCTGCCACCTCCCTCGTATTGTAGTGATTCGGGCTGGGAGTTTAGAGATACACTACTCCAATATAGTAGCTGAATTTTTCTTAAATATTTAAGAACCCAACTTTTCATTTGTGACAGCAATTTGAGTAACATTACAGTCTATTATTGCAGTACACGGTATTACTTAACAAAATATAAGGCTCTAAAATACACTATTTTAGAGTCCTCGTTGAGAAACAAATGTATTAAGTGTGCATACATCTGCTTTTACTAAAGTGACAGGTACTAACTGTGCTGCTCCCCTCTTCCATTCACCTTTTTAATGTGATTATCTGACTGTTTCAACAGAGCATAATTTGAAGAATGGGTTATATACTGAGCATTCTTAATAAGACATGATAAAAGAGCAATTCATTTACTCCTCCCCTAAGTTTCATATGAGACGAGTGAAATTTCTACTGGAGCTTCTTTTGTGAAAAAAGCAAAAATCATCAGTGCTGGGAACTGGTCTCAAGCATCCTGGTTTCTTACTTACCTCTATAGGTAATGAGACAAAAGCATGTTACAAATATTATCACATCAATTAGATTTAAAGGAGGGATGGTAAGATTAATCCTATTTCATAGACAAATTCAGTTGTTCGTACATGTGGCCTATTATTATGGAAGATAAAGTTGAAATAGGAGAGCTGCAATTCCCTTACCTTGGCCGCTTTCCCCTAAGGAAGATGTTGGGTGCAACACGGACTGCCTTGGCGCAGCTGAGGTCAGGAATATGATACTTCTCCACTCAGAGCACAGAGCATCCTACCTGTCATTGTCCCTTGATGATAACATTTAACCACATCAACTCTTGGTTTGCAGCCCTGCCAGCATAATCCTGACCTTTTTTTTTTTTTTTTTCCCCTGAAAATGATGGTGCAGTGATTTCCTGTAAAAGTCAGTAGCTGTAGCTTTATCCTTTTCTCACTTTACCTACCATTGAGATCTCTGTAAAAAGCTTTCTCAGGAAAGGTTATGGAAGAGGTGAAGTACCTAGACAATCTTTTATTGGACAAACTGATGTAGCTGGTGAAAACAGACGAGCCCTTCTTGAGGTGCGGAGCAGAAGTGCCAGACTTCACGCTGAGTGCAGCTTGGGAGCAGGTAAATGGGATGAGCTTATTGTGTTCTTCAAGCACCTCTAGTCTTATTAAAAAAAAAAAAAAACACCACAAAATATGGGGAAGCAAAAGCAAATCCAGTTTAATCCATCACGTGGAGGCTCAGGATATGGCGTGTTTTTCTCTTGCAAGGTGGCTATATGCTCTCGGAAGGCATTAGGTATTTCAGGCAAATACTAGGCAAAACATGTGCCAGACTGTTCAAAGCTCTCTCAACTCAGCCTCGATCTGTGAGGGATCAGCTCTTCGTGAAAACAGAATAATTATCTTAGCATGGACAGGGAAGTGGCTTAGTGTTAAGTGACCCAGAAAGTACCTGCTTTGCATGCTGAAATACCTGTTTTCCCTCAAAAATGCCTTTTGACCACACTCCTCCTGTGACAGCTTCTTCCTCCCCTTATTAGTGGCATGGGATCTGTACGGGAGTACTAAACCTGATGCCGGTAGCACTGCATTACAATGCACTTAAAAGTATATAGTTAGATACATAATGATATCAATTTAATGGAATTATGAAATTGATAAAGTAAAGGTGGCCATGCAAACCAGTCGAACACTCAGTGCTGCAGACACAGTCTTTATCTGCACGTTCACTTCTGTGTTTCCCCAGTTGCAAACATTGTAAAATCATCCCGGTGTGACCTCAGAGAGGGTACTTGCCGTCTGTGCCCGCTTACCTCCTGTACAAATGCAAACCCTGACAGTATTTGCAAAATGCTTTTTGATTCTTGTTGGGAGCTTTACAAGGGCAACTTTCTAACCATTGTTTTATGTGACCTACGTTCTTTTATTTGTACGTTGTGCTCTTATCATGGTGTGAAGGCTCCTAAATACCTTGCGGCACATTGTATTCCCTCTGCAGGTACCAGATCAGAAACGTGTGTCTGTCTTATGTTGTGTATCACTCTCCCAAGAGAGTTAGGCAGTGCGGGTTTTTACAGTATCATGGACAACAGGAGAAAAGAGTGGTAATCCTACAGCAGCAAAATTGGTTTTTAGAAAGACACGTGCTGTGTTGCAGTCCCTCCCTTGTCCGGATCCTGGAGTCACGCTCTCCAAAGGACCCTCCCTCCACAAATGGGTTGCCTGTGTGTGTACCTTACACTTGCGTACGCTCGTAAAATGATTCTAAAGACAGACTTTGTTCTCTGTTGCTTCCCACTTTCTAAACAGTGCCTATGACCCCCTTCCTCCAATAAAATAATCCTGGAAGCCAGGCTAATTGTGGTGGCCTTCCCCTTGAACTGTATATCATACAGCTGTCTCTGAGAGAGCTATAAATTCCAGCATTTATGTACCCTGAGCTTCCAAGTATCTTTAACTTTTATTGAAAAAGACAACATTAAATTACATAGTCTGAGCAGATCTCCTCCTCTCCTCCCATCTGGCAAGAGACTGCCCAGCGTTTCCATGTTGTGTGCTGCGGGCGAAGCTTGCACGGACCTTTGATGAATTCCTAGTCAGTCTCCTGAGGTTGCATTTTCTTCCATGATACATGTGGGACCTTCGTTTACATCTGCGCTATTGTTTCTCTCATAAATACATCCCGTATCAGTACCTTACTTTGAAGGAGCGGTGGGAAGCGTAGTGCTCTGTCGCAGTAGATGAGCTCTTGTGCTAAGGCACAAAATGCAGAAGTGTTGTCTTTGTGGTGCCGGCACCTATCAGCACACTGCTAATTAACTCGACGTTATTTATACCTCACTTCTTGAAGTCTGGAACACAACCCTTCCATTTTAATTTGAAGCCTAATCTTGAAGCTGAAAGATAAAACCAAAACATTACATTTACATGTAGATATCTGTTAGGAAACAATTTGGGCAACAATTAAGATACAGAAAGAGGGGGGGAAATTCCTCGTGTGGTGTGTCCTTAAGGAAGCACCAGAAGATAATTTTTTTCAAACTTACAGTAACTTTCTGGGCACTCTGTAGCTGAAACAGCAAAGAGACATGGCAAGCAGCTAGGGCTCATTTCATCCGTGTTTCCTGAAGTCTGTACCGCTGTTGTCTTTCATGGCTTTCCTGCTCTGGCCAGGCATTGTATACTTTGGATTAAAAAGGACTTAAATGTCTATTTGGCAGCGTCCAGAAAGAAATTAGCCTCTGTGGACTAAATGACTGGAAAATCATGCTCATGCTGCTACCAGTTGTCATTCACCGGTGGCTCCTCGTTGCCAGGGCCTCCAGGTGCTGGAAATCTTTACACCAGTTTTTGTCAGCGGGCCGTTCTCTCCTGTATGGATGTCGGGAGAGACCTTGGAGACATCCGTGTGTGCCTCTGTAGGCCTGTACCTTGTGTAGCACCATGTCTGGGGACTTCCTCTTTTGCCCAGTGACCACCCTTGGTGGAGAAAACCCGCACAAAAGGTGGGGAAAACGAGCTTGACCACTCCTGGAGTGGTGATGGTTTTTCTGCCTGCGATGGTTTTTCTACCCCTTACTCTATGTCACCGGAGTTTTAATTTGCATTTTATTTGGAGTTTTTAAGTTGTAGACCTTATGAAATACGGAAAGCGCTGTAGAAGAGAGTTCACCTTGTTAACTGCTTTTCTCTGAGTTTTGTTAATGTTCTTAGGATTAGTCTTGATTATAATTAACTAAAATTTAAATTGGATTATTTTTACAAGTAAGTAACATTAATTTTCTTAACTAGCTACTGGGCAGTGTTGTTTGTTATGCGAGGTGACCTTTTTTAGTTACTAAAGAGGCAGAGTTTGTGTGTGATGGCAGCTTAATAAAATTTTTGCTTGGGCAAATGGTGAAGTTTTTGGGAAGACACGCAGTTCAGGTCGCTTGTGCTGTAAGAGCTGAGAATATGTGCAAATCCATAATGTAAAAAAGCAAGAAGGTGCTGCGTTGGGTAAGGCAATGAACTGTGCCAACACACTGGGATTCTAGAGGTGTTTTAATGCATAGAAAAAAGTTTTGCCCACACTGGTGACAACCTGTGTGACCTCTCAGGAGAAGGAAGAAGGCTGAAACAAGGGGACATGTTTGTGTTAATGATAAGATTCTTAATAGTACAATGAAGAAAATGTTATTGAACATGGTCCTCACAAAAGCGATTATCTGCCTGGGATTTCCGTCCTGTCAGGGTCATCTGAGTCTGTCTGCAAATGCCAATTTATACACCCAAAGAGGGATGTGGTGTAGCCTTGTTTGGTTCCTGTAAGCTATGATCGTTGTCCGTGACGTGAGCATCAGTCGGGCGTGTTCCAGCTGCCCCTTAGCTGGAGTCTGCAGCGGGCGTGCTGCTCTCCGTCCCACCATACAGAGCTCTGGCTTTGCTGCAGCTGCAGCAGTCTGTGCTGGTGGTTGCAAAGATTTCTGCTTTCGTTCCTGGGATATTGGCAAAAAGGGCAGCAGGACATTCCCAAACAAGACTTTGAACTAAAATGGAGGTGGACATCCGTCCTGCCTGGGGACCTCGCCTGGTGCGTGCCTGTAGAGTGACTTCTTCCTTCCACAGCCGTGGGCTCCCAGTGTTTCAGGAACTGTCTGCTAGAACCACTTTTGTTCCCACAATGTTAAATTGTTCCGTGTTTCAATTGTATTGCTAAATCATGTAAAGCTTAATAATTAGCCTCCTGGTTGAGCTAGGTGTTTGTAGGTCAGCTGCACGTATTAGAAGAGAGTACCAGTCGTAAATGTGTCTTATTTTGTAATGTGAAATTCTGCACTCCACATGCAAGTGAAGAATTCGCTGTAGCTGCTTATTAGTAAGTCTCATCACTCCATATCCTGTGTTCTCTCTAAGCGTTATATCGTTGCTTCATAATTACATTTCACCACTCAGGAAAGTGGATGGGCAGAGGAGTCAGAAAATCCTCCTTATCTTCTTTCCCAAATAATATTTTAAAACTAGAAATCGTAAGTTAAACTGCATCTTCAGCTTACGTTACTGTTCTCCTATCAAGTATGCGGAAGATGGATCTTTTATTTAAAGGGGTTACAGACAGGTTAACTGACTTCTGACTTAGTAAAAATGCATATTTCTCCTGGAAGTCCTAGATTCTAAAACTGATCCAATTGTTCTAAATTTGGAGGAAGCTGTGCTCTGTTTTCCCTTTAGAGCTCTCCCATATGCTAATGCTTATTTTATATCATAAATATGCAGTGACAGCACTCGTGGGTTTTCTCTTTTTTCACACCATACATTATGTTACACGTATGAGAGCAGAATTCGTCATTTACATTCGGAGCGACTGGAAGGATGCTCAGTGCCATGCACAGTTGTTTGGGTTGTCCCTCTCAGATACTGGTGGCAAATGCCGCTGCGGGATGGAGGCAAAGGCTGGCTGTGCGGCTCTTGGAGGATCTGCTTGATTTGTGGTTTATGTTTTCTGACTAGATTTTAAATGTACTTCAATGATTACATATTCTCCACTAAAAAAGCAGGGGTGAAAAAAAAAACAAATACCAAGAAAACCAGTAAACCCGACAGCATGGAGTGAGAGTGTGGTCTAGAAAGTCACACCAGGAGGCAAGGAGAAGGAGAAGTGGGAATGGCCAATCTGAGCAGTTCGCTGCAGCTTCCCTTTTATTTCCAGTACAGCAAGCCGTAGGTCTTCCTTCCAAAGCAGTTGTTTAATTACAGCTTCAGGAACATAAAGCCTGTTATTATTTTAATGGAAGGAGCTGAGACTGAAATAAAACTGAGCTGGGCCCATGTCTTTTCCTGGCAACTTGTAATTTCATGGATGGAAAAAACACCTGTTCAGTGGGGAATCCTTATCATTATGTTTTAGATTTCCCCATTAATTTATTTTACAGTCTTTAAGCACATATACAGATGGAAAGCAATCACGTTTAAGGCCGCTCATCACTCTCTCCCTAGGAATTATGGTGGGGATGTCAGTTCTTCATTAATTTACCATGGGCAGGCTCAAGATTTACCTGTGCGGTGAGTGCTGGCTCGGGAGCAGGGGGACACAGGAGCACGCACTGGGAGGGCACTGGGCACAAGCCGTCTCCATGCACGGGAGGAGGTCACCTGCAGCTCAGGGACTGATAGTGCCCTGGGGTTCTGCACCCTCGTCAAGATTAAAATACTGATCTTCAGCTAGAACCACCTACCCAGAAGTTACAAAACCTGGGCTTTTTGCTGAAACCATTCAAAAAAGTTAAATTTAAAAAGGGACCTTTGTGTCCTTGTAGGCTGAATTAAGCAGCGGTTGGTTTTTAGGTGGCTGCCTTAGATCCAACCGCCAGGGCAGGGTTTGAGGACGTGATGTTCCCCTGCCGCTGGCAGTCCTAGGCAGGCAGTGTCCGCCACGACTCGCCAGTGAGCTGTGCCCCTCCGGCTGCACAAAGTGTGAGACTTGGAGCGTAAACGAGAGAATTTCCTGGAGCAGGCGGCTGGAGCCGCAGCCATTAGGCTGGAGTTGGATGAAAGCAGCAAATCCATGAAGCGCTGCAAATGGGGGTTTGGTTCTTTTCCTATAGAGGAATATATGGTTATATTTTGATGGGGTAGAAGTAGCATAAGGCGTGAACATTGAACAGGAGCGACCCTTTGCCAGGACCAAAGACAGCATCTGGAGATGAAGGCTGAACGCAACTGGAGTGATTAGCTTTGTATTACAAATCACAAAATATGAGATAAGGTGATCATGGGGTCTCCCCAGCTTGGGGAACCGCTCATGAGATACAGAGATTTCCCCTTTCACTGACCTGATCAAATCAGTATCGGTTAAAAATTGATGGCTGTTGAACATGCAAAGCGAAACACAGTGGGTGATAGCACACCGTGTCCCAGCAGTTGGGTGGCTGTGGTTGTCCAGAAACCTCGCAGTGGGGCTGGCCCCGTGGCGGCTGGGCTCTGCTCTTGCTCTGAAACGTGCAGCTTTGCACCAGCCAGAGCGGGGAGAGCAGCGGCGAGGAGCAGCTCTGGTAGTCCCAAGCTAGTTAGCACGGACGTGACCACATGGCAGCGAGGGAGCAAGAGCCTCCCATGGGGTGTGGTGAATTTTGTGCCACTTCTCCAAGTTTTGGCACTAGCAACGTTAAAGGTACCATGCGGGCAATAGGTTGTGGTGCAGTCACACTGGTGGTACCCTTCCCCGAGCGGGATTTGGTAAGGTGGAGGATGGGGCTTGCCGTAGGCTAAACCGAAGTGCTCCGATTCCAGCAATTTGCTGTTAATAAATATGCATAAAAAAATGAAACAAAAGAGTATCAATGCTATGCGATGATCATTTGACTCTACATGAAATCCCTGACAAGGAGGAAAGTAATCTGTTGTGGGGGGAGAGCTGGGAGGCTTCTCTTATTTCATCCTCCCCTCCTTCGTTCCTCTTTTAATAAAGAAAATCACTTTTCTTTGTCACCATTTTAATGATTCCCAGGGCGCTTCACAGCACAGACATAAATCTGGAAATCAGCTCTCAGAAAGAATGAGAGATTTCTCTTCTCTAAATCACAAAAGTATGCCGAGCTCTTTGTAAATCCCCACAACAATGTAATTGCGGTTCTCCCATCATTATGTGGAATGTTTTTGGTGGCTTGTTTACAAGCTAAATAAATAGCTGCACAAAACATCTGGAAACACAGTATGTCTTAAAAGGCTGCTTTTAGCAGAGCTTAGAATCTCAGTTATTGCTGGTCTTGAGTCTTTCTGATCTGATTGGGATATATTAATACACTGTATGGAAATATTTGCCTGAAATATGATGAATGCTCTTAATTATTCATGGGGAGTTAGAATGATCAGTGCTTTATGGAAAACTGCATTGATCTTTCTGTATATTAAAAAATCCTTGTGCCTGGATGGTTCCACTGTCCAGTTGATGTCAACTACCTGCAAGGACAGGGGATTAAGGCAGAACCGGGAGATGTTGGAACATTTGTCAAAATCCTAGGAGATGCCCGCAACCGGTAAACTCTTGGGATCCCAGTGGTTTTGCCTGATAGACGCTTTGTACTGTGGAGCAGTGTTGGGGGTTTTTACCCTGCAAATACATTTATAAAGAAGAGAAGCTAAACTTTTTAAAATTCAAGCTAATCCATTGAAGCTTAGCGGATTGGTTTTTATAATAGTAAATAATAATAATAGACTATGGCAGGCAGCTTAGTCTCTCCTGAAGTCCTGGCCGAAGCATCATGAGTGACCCTCAGCTGCATCCATCAGCTCACAGTAATTGAATGTTTCTCAGCTACAGAAATCTTCAGTACTGATTTTGAACTCTGCACATGTATGGTTTTGAACCCCGTGTTTCACATCCCCTTAGATTTCTGCAAGCCGAGTGGAGCAATCCCATCTCAGCAAACTGTTTAAGCTCGGTGGGAAAGCACATGACTAGGGAAACATTTTCCTTTGTTTCGGGAGGAACATGCTAATTTTTCTTCATCTGTGATTCACTTGATGACCTTTGTGTGGCCCTGTGTGTTCCAGGCTGTTGGGTGGGCATTTTGGATCGGTAGGGGCGGGGGTCTGGAGTGGCTGCTGTGGCCGTGGCTGTGGTCCGGCTCAGCTGGAGACCTGCCCTGCCCTGGGGATGTCCCCGTGCTGCAGCCTGGTGGCTCTGGGTACATCAAAACAATTACAATTTGAGTTCTGCAACATCCAGTGTAAGTTTTAGTTCCGTTGCGCATGTAAGGACTTAGTAAATCAACATGAAATGTATGATAGTTACTGTACTGGTAAATCATGTTGCCTGGGTCACTGCCCACATTAGCCTAACACAGTAGCTCTTGTGATTTGTGTGGGGTTGTCAGTGCCGTGCTGTGTCTGGTACAGGTCTGTGCGTTGGTTTGGGACCCAAAAAGGAATCATGCATAGGTTGTCCCAGAGCAAAAATTCTCCCCTGCATTTTTGGAATGGTTGTTTTCATCTAAAATGGCTGTTCAAACCCAGAGGCAAACCAGAGTGCAAAACTACATGAGGACGCTATGAAAAACTTTCCAAAGGTAAGGACAGTGACATGCTGGAGCAGATCACTGTTCTTCCAACAAAGAGCAGGTGGTAGCTGGTCCTGCTAGGAGGAAGGAGGGCCTGGGTGGTCCCATCCAGGGCTGCGATGCTGTGAACACTGTGGGGGGATGACGTCCTTCCCAAAAATCCCAGTTTAACTAGTCAAAAGCCAAAGCTGGGTAGCAGGGCCTGGAGGCTGGTACTTCTTACTGAGTATTTGCCTCATTTTACTAATTTCTTGTGACTTCAGGAAACATCTGGGATTCTCCTCAAAGGTTGGACAGTTCTCTACTGTGTTCTTCCTTTTTTTAAAAAAAAACAGGTTTTTGTCATTGCAGCTCTTTGGGGGTTTCTTTTTTCCCTAATGCACAAGGGGATGGTGGCCTCTGAGAGCAAGTGCTGCAACAGCCAGGAACCTTCCAGATGACAGATTCATGTTCAGAAGACTTTGTACGGCTGTGGGCCATTTCCTGGGGTTACCAAAACGTTGAGGGAGGGGAAAGTTGGCAGATTCCTGTCCTTGTCACATGCAGTGGAAAAAGATTGACCCAGAAACCTTAAGTACTTTTCCCCATAAGGTATTTGGGAACTGTTGTAGCCTGCTCATGGCCCTGTGAAAAATTAATAAACAGAATAAAAACAAAACAACTGAGATTAATATGTGATTAAAACAAGCTTTTCTAGGCTTAGCGCTAGTTCTTGTTCTGGTTATTGAATACAATGGAAATTGCACCGTAAATTTTACATGCAACATTGAGAAAATAATACTAACAGTATGTTTGATGGTCTTTTACACTGCAATTAACAGGGAAAGAATGCTTTGGGGAAGGGTTTTCCCTTTTAAATACAACATTTCAGGATGGAATAAGACTTTGTTTACTAGTCTGGTATTGAAATGATTACTTTTAAAGCGTGACTTGAGCAATCATGATTGCCTCCTGCGATGAAGGGGGAGAGAATGAAATTCCCATTTCTAGCAGAGGAAATTCTCTTTCCTTGTGTCGCTTGAAGGATCTGTTGTGCTCGGCCGCATTAATTGAGTCCTACTGATTTCAAAAGTTTTGCTTTTCAAACTTGAGACAAGCTGCACCAGTTGTAAGTTTTATGAGGAAAAAATCTGTTACAGAATAGGCCTAAAAGGGAAAAGAAAACATGTCTGTCCAGGCCGGCCAACTGGCACAGCCCTTCGTAGTAGTAAAACGGGTAATTTTCAGCCACATGGGCCAGGGAAGATCCAGAGCTGGGCTTTTTTCCTTCCTTCTTTCAGAAGACTTCGGAGACTTCTAAAATAAGCAATGGTTCAGTCCAAAAAACTAGCCACTTGAAAATCATTTCCATCCGTGGCCGGGGGTATGTCATACTCGGGTTTACTGGAGCTCTGTGCAAAGCCTATGCACTTGTCAAAAAAACAACAGAAAAAAGAGGGGGGGATCTACCTCGTCTCCTCTTTCTTCAAACCACCCCTTCTTTCATGCGCCTTCCCAAATCTGTCATAAAAGGTATCCCAAGGTGGTTGTTAGTGAGCTCCCCTCATGAGAGATGATTAAAGCCATATGAGACGGAGCCCCGAAACACAGTCCCTTTGTTAGAGAAAACAAAGGCCTTGGTAATTGGATTCACATTGAGTGAGGCACTTAAAACAGCAAAGTAACAAGAAAAATCTGCCGGGTTATGTCATAACTGCCAGGGTGGGTGTTTTGTTATTTTAAAAGAGCATGACCGTCTCATTTTTTTACTAGCTTAGTCTGGTATATTGAAGTGGAAGATTAAAAAAAAAAATAATATCCCCAATTGTAACATATTTTATACAACCAACAGAGTTTGGGACGCAGAAGGCAATGGGACGCGAAACAGGTCACTGCGCCGGTGCAATAACTATAAAGCAAGGAGCTATTTTTATCTGTTTGCCAACGTTGCAGCGCGTCGTGTAGGATATACCCTCCGCGAGCCTTCGGCAGGGGCAAAGAGTCAATCCCAGCGCATCAGTCATCCTTAAACCTCATTTGTTTGGCTCATGTATAAACTATTCAGCTTCCAGTTGGCCTATAGAGTCATTTTCCATAGCTCAGGAGCAGGCTTTTACACATGGGAACTAGTTGTCACCATCTTCTGCTGTGTTTGGGGGAAAAAACTAATAAATACCAAATTGAAGGGAGACCTGAGCTGTCTTATGGATTTACTGCAGAAGTGCGTGTCTTCCAGACCTTTTATCATTGATTTTGCTCTGAGTGCTAACGGTACAAGGAACAGCTGACTGTGCCAGATTATCGGGTCTCCAAAAAAACAGGTTGGTGTTACTTATGGAGGTGCTAGTGAGATCTTGCAGGAAGGATGTGAAGTGGCTTTCAAGAATTGCTTTTCACTGTGTCATGGCAAACAATTTTAGATTTAATATGCAAATGTCTGCCAAAGAAAAGTATCTGGTTTGGCAAAGACTAATTTATTCCATCACAGGCTCCAGAGTAAAAATAAAAACAACTACAGAAAAAAAATCTGCTCTGAAGATCCCAGCGCCTATAAAAGATTAGTCTTAAGAAGAGTTAGCAGAGTGTTGAAAAATGTCGTGTCTTGTTTTCCATTGAAACTTGGCTGGCAGTCTTGGACAGAAAACCCAGAATCACATAGTCTAACACCCGCAAAGCTCAGCACTTTTCAGCTCAGATTAAAACACTTGTAGTCGTCTGCTTTCTTGTACCAAAGGTGTGATACAGCTCCTAGGAAGAGTGAACATTTGATTACCAGGTCAGTCATTAGGTAAGGGGTAAATATTCATTCCTCACTTTGGAGAGATGGTGGAGAACTCTTTTATTAAAATCTTTCAAAGCCCTCTGGGGATTAAGGCGCCTAGTTTCTATTAATTTGAATTAAGCATTCAGATCCCGCTGCTAGCTTTGTGAAAACACAGCTTTCCTGCCTCACAGTTAACGTACCTGTAGTTCAGAGGTTTTGGTTTGGATCCCAGCATCCCCAGCAGGAGTTGTAACTCCCAAGCCAGGGAGGAGAGGTTCAGCATGAGGCCACAACAGGTTTTGCAAATATAGTCAAACTCATTCGCTTTATCAGGCCACTGAGATGACGGATAGCAGAATGACAGTTTTTTCCCTTCCCCCCCCCCCCCCTCTTTTTTGGGGGTAGGGTTACTCTCTCTTGAAGTAGCTGAATGTGCTGCAGCTTTTGTGCTTCACAGGCTGGCTGTCTTTCTCTCCTCGGCAGCAGGTCACTTGTCTGAGCTCTTGGTGCTTCTCCATCATCTCTCTTCAGACCTGAGTTCTTCTGGAAATCTGGCAGCAGCAGCCTTTCTCTTGGTTTTCATTCAACCTCTGGGTTTAAGCTCCCAGGAAAAGAAAGACAAGGTGTCTGTGTAAGACTAAAGAGTTCCCATTTCATTCTTCACTTAGATGGGAAATGACCAAAGGGATTTAATTCTCTCCTTGCCCTTCGTGACTCTGAGAATGGAGGGAGAAAGCTGCCAAAGCTTCTGTTTGGCTGAGTTGTTCCAGGATTTAGAGCCTAAAGCCACGTCTCATTTCTATAAGGCCCTCATGCTCTGCTGATAATCTCTGAACTGTTTCTTCAGGGATGAACAAACCTCACTCACTGAGTGTGAACTGAAAAAAAAAAAAAAGTACTGGGCTGGTGCTGATTTTGCTGGAGCTGTGAACGGAGGCTGGTGTATTCCACCAGGGCATAGAGGTATTTCGCTCCTACACATGTGGTGTTATGTCTCCGCTTTTGGTCCAGCAAAAGCATAGTATCCCAAGACTCTTCTGGAGGGAACAATTGTGAATACAACCCTTAAGTCCTAACTGAGCCCTTGTATCTTAGGTCTTGATAGGGTTAGTATGATACAAATTAAGGCTAACCTGTAAATGAGTTTGACAGTTGCTCAAAATTGGCTGGGGATAGCAGTTGAAACCCACTTCTACAATGGGTGCAAGTGACCGAGTTGCAGAAGCTCGTGCATTTGGGGAGGATGGAGGGGAGAACAGGGAGATCGGTGGGCTCTCATCTGAGACGGAAGAGCAGAACCAAGTGCCGGCACCTTTGGACAGCCTTCCCAGCTTCATCCCCTGTGATTCAGGTGTATCAGGCAACCCCTCAGTATGTTGAAAGCGGAGGAGGCATGACACATTTCCATACCAGCCCAATTAGGAATACCAATAGCAGGATAATAAGCAGTTCAGCATCTAGAATCGCTCTGGGGAGGAGGGAGCCACAGCGCTTCTCATTCCTGCAAACCCATTCCACATTTGTCTCCAGTCAGGCTTATTGCTCACAGAAACCTGAACTGCCTGTAATGCACCAGATGTGCAAAAAGAGCAGCCGTTCCTCTTGCTATCATAGGCAGCCACACTTACAACAACAGCGACTTGTGCTTTGATTGCTTGTCTAAAACTAAAATTCAATTATGCAGTGCAGGCAGGCTTTGCTGTGACACAGAGGGTTAGAAATTAATGTTAACACTGTTTCTGGTTAAGACTTTTTGTGTTGATAAATAATTCATAAGGCAGTTAGCTCTTTGAGTCTGACAACACAAGAATATATTAATACAGTAGACTCAGCTAAAGGTCAGCCCTGAACAGTGAAGCATCTGAGCCATCTTTTATTCATTTTCTGACACAGACTCATTAATTATTACGGCATTTGAAGGTCTGCACGGGAAAAGTGCTAATGAGAAAAAGGATATTGGGTTTGATATCTGACGCTCACTCTTTGAAATGACTTTAGATTAAAAAAAAAGAGAGCGGAGAGAACAATACAAAACAGGCCAGGTAAGACCTTTTCTTTAATAAAAACTAAAATAAAAAAAATGAAAGACTAAAGATAGAGTCGGGAGACATTATTCAATCAAAACCAGACGCTGCTGGGTTGCAGATTTGAGCGGCTGGTGGATGATGAAGTTTCTAAGAAAGCATTAATATAGACATGATTAAAAGATGTCCCTTTTTAGGTGTGATGTAGTTGCTTTCAACCTTGTTTGTTGCCTTCAGGTTTGTTTTCCACATTTTTCATCTTGGCTGACCGTTTACCCTCCTACGCTGTTTAAGATCTCCAAATGAGGATTGCTCTAGCTTTGTGCTTTTGTCGCCTGATGTTTTTCTGTACCTTTTCCATGCCACGCTGTTTTTAAATACCTTACAAAACCTACCTTGATACACTCATCCATGTAGCCATCTAGCCCAAAAGGCTCCTTTACCCTGGTTTCCTAAAAAAACTAGATTTTTGCAATCACATGTCCTTGTGTGTCTGTCTGTGCTTCCCTCATTCTAATCATTTTTTTAAGCCCATCAGCGAGTTGGTCCATCAAATTTGATGGAACAATAAACATTTCAGAACCAGGAAGTTCATTCAGTGTTTGTGGGCAAAAAAAGAAAAGAAACCATCTTCAATATTTCCACTAGGGAAAATGTTGAAGCTTAAGTTTATGCATATTAGATACCAAAGAATTTACACGAGAAGAAACTTTTAAGCACAAGCCAAAGGCAGTGGGGCCTCATTAGCAGTTCTGCTTGGGGAAGTGTCTGCAAGGTACGGAGTGGGAGCAGAACTCTGTTTATGTATAAGACAAATGAGAGAGCGGCGTGCTTTCGAATTCATTAACACAGGTGTGTCTTTATATTTATTAAGGAATGTACAGGAACCAGATCTTTAGTGACTACTATAAATCAGTGCAGTTCATGGAATTCAGCGGGACTGTGGTGATGCCAGCTTGAAGGTTTGATGTGTGTATGCAACTTGAAAAAATATATACTTCCAGCTCGTGGACTTCCAAATAATGGCTTATCTTTAATATCAGGTTAAAGTCAGGCCACCAACATACCCCATAATCTTTACTGCTTAACTGCACGTTCCCGTGGAGTTACTGGGGAAATACAGCAGGCTTGCAGAACTGCACTGCACGTTATTTTGGTCTAGGAAACGTTTCTTATTTACCTAGTGCAGCCTGTGTTTTGAAGTGATACTATGCCTGTGAAAGGGGTGAGCTAAGTTTTTGTGTGTGCTAGTAGATAAATGGAAACTGTCTTGTATGGGCAGAAATAAATGATCTGTTTTGAGTTTCAGTTAGTCTTGCTCAGAAAAAATACATTTTCTTTAACTAAGATGAAACGGATGCTTTAAAAATAGAGTTTTTTCTCCATGCAATCAAAATTGCACTAAAAGATACACCCATTATTGATGCGAAAATTCTGAGACACCGAACCACGCTGAAATACAGTTATAATACCGTGGGTTTGACATAATCATTGACAAGAAGAGTGCACAGGAGCTGAGCCCAAAACTCTGCCTTTAGCTTTCATGCCACTGTGTCTTGGTACTGCTCGATGTGTAGGAGGGGAGAGCCCGCTTTAGTACTGGACCGTAATTCAGGGCTGCCATGCTTCAGCACAGGAATCCCATCTGCGTAGAGGAGTTTACAAAACCATCTTGTGTCCTCAAACAGTAAAACATGCTCACCTTCGTGACCTGATTGCAAACCTAAAGCTGCCAGTACAAGTCACCTGCTGCAGAGAGAGTCTTAGACGACTCCTGCAAACAAGTACATTTATTTGTTGAAAATGACTGGACTATGATTTCTTCCTAAATTAAGGCAAAATTTAAAACTTTTAAGGTCATGTTACTCACCTTGGTTAAAAGTCACCTGATTTTTCAAGAAGGCTTTGAAATACAGAGCCCCCTTCTGTTCTGCCCATGGGTAATAGCTGCTGGTAAAACGTGAGAGACCTTCCCTGTGTCAGACCTTGGCTGAGTAAACTGGCAAACTCTATTCACTAAACCAGCGAATGATGTTTCAAGGCTGTGAAAATATTAGCATGTAATGTAACATCTCTGGAAATGTAATGTTTGCTACAGCTGTGTATAAATTTGTTTAATGGGTCTCTAACTCACCATCAGACTCATAAAGGCAGCCACTGTACAGGCTATTAGGCTGCAGTAACTTAATTGCTCGTTAATTGGGTAATTAGTGCTTTGTTTTGCTTTAAAGCCTAAACACTCATAAAAAGTGAATTAGCTGAGTAAACAAGAATGGAATTTTCATGATATGCTGTCCCAGTTATTGCACATAATTAATCAACCTTTTATTATCATTCCTTTTTCTTTTTTTTTTTCCCCTCCTGGTGACTGCCTCAGGTAGGTTGGGTAAACATCCCAGTTCAAACCCCAAGGAAAGCGCCCAAGTATATCTCATTAAGCTGAGGCTGGTACCTGTGTTCCACGGTACGGGGTGGTTTGTGTGCAGCACCAGCGGCTGAGCTGGGGTGCTGTGACCCCAGCACCGCGCTCGCCTCTCTGTCCCCAGAAGCAGAGCGGTTCATGGGCAGCTCAAGGGGCTGGGACCTGGCAGAGCCAGGCGGCTCTTCCGTAGGAAGTTGTAGAAGAAAGGACTACTTTACCTCTTCCTGTTTCCCGACGTACGTGGTGTTCAGTTCCATAGCTCAGGCTAATCTACCAGAAATGTAAATGAAAACCTAGCAGCCTGGAAAACTGGTTTATTTAACCAAGATGTGCATTAACATGAAACTATTGCTCTACTACCTCAGGTATTTGGGCAAGAGATGGGCCTGGAAATGAACGCACTTAGCAGAAAATGTTCCTCCCAGCTTTCATGCAGGTAGTTAAACTAAATATTGGAAGAGGAAAAAGTAAATGGAAAGCCTGTTTGCACCCAACTATTGGAGGCTCAATTTGCACTCCCAAACAGGATCGCAGCCTCCTCAGCCCTGCCAGGGGCACACGGAGTCTTGAATGCTAGAAGGATTGCAATTGCTTGCGCTGCTTAAACAGTGTGTCCTTAATTGGGATTACGGCCTTTGCTCTAACGAGCGGTTGCAGTAGTGCTGTAGGTGCTCCATGGTCCTCTTACTTACCTTGCTGGGCCTGACTGTTTAACGATGTCTTAATAGGCTTTGAGAACTCCTCAAGAGG
Organism: Larus michahellis; assembly: GCF_964199755.1. NCBI lineage: Eukaryota > Metazoa > Chordata > Aves > Charadriiformes > Laridae > Larus > Larus michahellis. The sequence goes on along the minus strand of NC_133908.1, from coordinate 7,121,139 downwards.
CGGAGAGCAGGAGAGAAAGGAGTTGGTGCATATTTTTTAATATTTATTCTTGCTTTAGAGAAAATTTTAAAAGGACAACTGATGTCGAATATTACTCTTTTAGTGTAATATTACATGTAGAATTTTACACGTGAAGGACATCTTGGTTCCAGTCTAAAGCGATGGAAGTTAATGCTGGATTTCCTCACTGAAGGGAGGTTAAGTATTTACTGGTAGAAGTTAATGTCATAGTTGCCTGAGCATGCATTGAGTAAGGCTAAAGGATTTGGCTCGCAAAGAGCACAAAATGCAATTAAAGTGAGTCCCAGTAACTTTTATATTCAGCACTTGTGGTCAGATGTTGATACTAAATATAAGCAGAACTTTACTGTAAAAATTAGACCTCTTTTATTGCAGAGCAATTGAGGTTTTACGAAGAATGGCACTGATCCACGGAGACTTTTTCCTAGCAAGCTGATAATGGGAACAGCTGCGAAGTTTGACACGTAGAAAGTTTGTCAGAAATCTTTGATCTGGTTGAATATATGAAGTTAACCGCTTCTTTCATGCAGCACGTTTTCCAGATTCAGCACTGTCTATGGTTGCATTCTTGGCTGTGCTCTGTACGGGCGTCAGTTAACGAAGGGCTAAATGGTCTGTGAAGGAGAGCACCAGGCTGTTCCCTCCAACGTCGGAGGTCAGCTGTGGACGGCTCCTGGCAGCAGAGTTTCTTAGAGATCTGGTTTTGTGTGTGCTTTCATTTAAAACCCATCTGTCAATAACATGCAGAAGTGTGCCACGTAGATGTTGCTGTATTCCAAGAGATTAGAGCATGGTGATGGTTAGCTGGTGGTGCGACTGTGGTTTTCTAGTGTTCAAAATGCCGGCTGAATATGGTGAAATCGTTTCATTCATCGTGAGTACGGCTGAAGCAAAAGGAAGGACTGGCCAGATTCAAAAATCGGGGGCCTGCAGTTATGTTAGTTGGATGAATTCTGTGTTGACGGTCTCTTACAGACCTGGCATTTCTTGAAGTCACTAATTAAGGAATAAATACTCCTTTTTTGTTGACTACAATAAGTCCACTAGACCATTGCTTATTGTTTCTACTTCTTGAGACATGTGACTATACAAAACCTATAAAAACTCAGGAAAGAGACTGGCTGCTGTTATGTAAAGAGTTAGAGGAAAACTGAATGAGTGATCTTAATGAAAAAATTGAGGCTATTTGAAATACCTTGTCTCTCTGCTGCACTTTTAATATGTATGCTGCAAAATTCCCTACAAAAATGCTGACTTTAAAAAAACACATGTGAAAGGTGTGTGATATTTTCCATGTAATCTTATACCTTTGCCATTTTTTTAAAGTAGCATTCCAGTTAAGTTTTGGAGAATTGCAGAAAACGTATTCTGTAATTTGTACTATTCATGTACTTTGAGGGTTATTTTTCCCTTTTGCAGAGATTTTTCCAGTCTACAATGAAATATTGGCTCCTCCAAAACTGTACTGGAATTTTTTAAATTGGCTGAAGGTATAAATGCCTGGGATTAACAAGTTTCAGCCTTTTTTATGAACATATATTAAGCTATGTGTAAAATATATATTTCTACCAAATAGCGATTTATCATCTATTAATATGCAGGCTGCAGCGTCTGGCACATGCTGCAGCGAGTAGACGGCAGGTTTCCCGTTAACCGCTGCTTGCCCCTGCGCGTGAAATACATCCATCCACATTCATCCCGAACGGGGTGCAAATTTGTAAAGCAGACTGCTGCCGAAGTGAGGCAAACTTGATTTATTGTTTCACAGTTGTGTAAGTTCTGCTTGTGTTTTGGAAACTTCACTTGCTCAGTAGCTGTTGAGAAGGAGACGGGGGGAAGGAGGAGACAACCTGGTAAGCACCGATGCTCGGCGAGTTGTGCACTTTCCGCCTCTCTTGATGTGATAGTCTATTAGTAGCAGTCAACATCCAAATTGGAACCCTTCCAACGAAGGCAGTCTTCGGAACTGAAGCTTCTTGTGTTTCTTGCCTTTGATGAAGCACACAAATACACACGCATCTTACCAAGTAGGTTTCACGTTTAACCTGTAATCCATTGGCCAAATGAAAAACCCTCTCACTTTTGCTCAGGAGCTTTGTTGCCACTCCATTTTCTCTGTTTGTCAGGGTTATATTTTCCCTTTTTCATTTGTGAATCACCTTCCTTGAAAGCACAGTTCATAGTGGAAAAACTTTCTAGCCGGATGCCGTGTGTTCCTTACCAAAACTGAGCTTGAGAAAAAAAGGGAGCATTGATAGAGCTGGGGGTTTTTTTGTTACCTGGAAGCTGGCACTAACTTTTTGTCGAGCGAGTGCTCTAACGGGGATCAGTGAAGTTCCTGGCAGGTTTGTTATTAGATGTGAGCAGCTACTAATGAAACCAGAGAGATCGCAATGGGGCGCAGCATTACTGCGGGACAGTTATTGTCAGTGAGTCACCCAGATGTCACACAAACGATGGGGTGGGATTCTTGTTTTTCAAACATCCTCCCCTCAACCTTTTGGACCAAACCAAGGAAGACAAAAAAGACAAGTGTGCAGACATTTCTGTTCCCTCCCGGCTCTTCTGGTGTGATAGAGTGGTTCAGCTTGATATTTATCGTCATTATTATTGCTAGTATAATCATAAGGGTGACAATCTTGGCACGGTGGGGATACAGCCCTCTGCAGAGAATCCCACCCTTGGAAGGCTGTGACGTTGTTTGGCAGCTGCCTCCATCTCTCTGTTTCAGGGAGTTTTCAGAAGGACTGTAAGGGATGATAAAGGCTGACGCAGAAGATCAAACTGATAAATAGTCGGAAAATTTTCACATACAAAACCCAGCAAATCTGAAAGCAGAGCCACGGCAACAGGGAGATTTATGTATTATGTATTGAAAAATACAAGCACGGCATGCTTTGTAAATGCTGGATCGCCAGCTCTCCTGAGCTGGGGTTTACAGTCTATTAAATTACTCTGGGCCGCAATCTGTTATAATAAATTGTTTGCATAGCACCTTTGGAGCACACTGCCAAGCAGAAAAAAAAGAGACGACTTTTCCTCTGAAAAGCTTGCAGCCTGACCAGTGAAGAGTCGCAAATGGGGCAGTGGTTCAGGACAGAGGAGGTGGAAAAAATATTAGGAAGAGGGACAGCAAAGAAGGCTTTCCAGGGGGGTTGTTTTTTGTTGTGGCTGTGGTAAAGGACAAGAGTTGGGGCAACTAGAAGAGGAGGAGGGAAGATGCTGGAACCGATTAAGAAAAAAAAGACAAGAACAGGCGAGGGGATTTCCATCTTTTCCATCTTTCAGACTGCATGGGATCAAATGCATTGCTACTCTGAATAATGCCCTCGTTTAGCTCAGTTGTGTGATGGATTTGAAGCTTCAAAACATAAATGAAACTAAGGGCCTAGATAGCCTAATGCCGTTATAAATTTTGAAGACTTGGTTTCAAATATGATTCAGGGGCCTTAGCGAAATGCGTTTGGGGATCTCGGCTCCATCCCCGTTGGGTAATTGTGCGCATCCCAGAACCATCGCATCTTGGCATGCCGCTGGTGCTCTGCCAAAGGGAGGCTCCAAGGCTGCAATAGCAAGGGCAGCTGCAGGTTGTGATTTAGGAATGTTGGCTGGGAGATGTGGAGGCAGAGCATACGAAGTTTCTGCCTAGAAAGCATTTAAAAATAAAGGAAAGAGAAAAAAAAAAAATCTCCAAGTTTATTCTCCCTTATGGAAAAAAGCATGTTGGAAAAGAGGCGAGTGCTTTGTGAAATTGCCAATGCCCCGTTTTCCTGGCTTATAAAACTTTTGGCAAATACATCAGCTGTATTCCCCTCCCCTTTCAGATTACATGTAGTGTGTTTGAAATGTTTTTTTAACATTCTCCAAATCACAACATTAAAAAGGAGGAAAAAAAGACTGAATAAAATCGACTAGGTCAAAGATGAAATGCTGGCCTAATGCATAGCAAAAGTAGCTGCATCCATTAACGTTGCTATTCTAAGGCTCCTGGGCATTCTCTGTGCCCACCGCTTGGGATTACTGACATTTTTCTCTGTCGTCCAAAAATATAGAAAAACTTAGGTTGCAAACATCCTCAACTCTGTTTGAGTAGCTCTAATTTACATGACTTAGGTAGGCGTAAAAGATGAGAAATGACCTTTTCAACATGACTTCAGATATTAAAACGATCTTACAATCTTATTATCATGAGAACATTTCGCAGAGTATTAAGCTCAATAAATTACCTTTTCCCCAAGCTGCTAACCCTCGATCCCTCAGGGGCAGCTGCAGCAACGATGTTGGTTCACGGCCTTCTTATTTTAGCTGAATTGCTTAATTGGTATGTGTTCTACATCCCCGATTGAGTATTTGGAGCACAAATGAAGGTTAGAACCTTTGCGCTAGTTATCGACTGGAAGAAAATTGATTCACGCTCAGGAGTGCAGTTGGGAGACAATTCACAATCCTCCTTAGGAAGGAAAGATCCTGCTCTTTTCTTTTTCCCTGGATTTCTTGCAAAGGTCACTCCAACTGAACATTCTCATGTTTTTGGTTTGGTGGTTGCTTTTTTTGACACAGCAGATCACTGTTTGAGAACCTGAGTTTTCCTTTCCCAGACATGTTTGTAGCTGAGCTTGAAATCGTGGTACTGTGGATGCTGTCCTTCCCTCTCTTTGCCTCCCCCTCGTCTTTGCAACTGCATTTGTCGTTTTCCAGGAGACCCTGCTGGGTGGGACATCCTGTGGAAAAACAAGTTGTTATTCCCCAAGTGTTCTCCAACTTTCTTGGGTCCAAGAGAGAGGGGAGGAAAGGGCTGTCAAAGAACATCACCGTGTCAGCTCCCAACCTCAAGATGTATCCCATAAGGTGACTTTCCAAGGATGTGTTTCCGTTATGCTGAACATCTTCAGTTCAGTGAATGAAAACAAGTCCTTAGCTAAAGGTCATTCAAGAGGAAGTTCAGGAATGCCAGAAAGCGACAGCAAGATTTACCAAATTGCCGTGCTGAACAAATTTAAACTAAATGCACGTGCCTTGTATTGCCTAATAATTGCTCTTTTCTTTGCAAGATGATCAAGCCCTTCTGTGCATCAACTGCTACAACTGCCTTTGTTTTTCTGTGATCTTTGTAGCAGGAACCTGAGCTTTCTTGTGGCCTGTATTAATAGAAACATCAAAATGGCATAGATTCTACTTTCTTTTTAATGTTCATTAAAGGGCAAACATGTGACTTAGCCAGCCTCAGCAAGATTCCCTCTGGCGCCGTGAGCATGCCAAAAAGAGAGACAAGGCAGCCAAAGCAAGAGGCATTCCTGGACTACAGTGCGTGTTACACATAATCCAGAAGGGAAACGGAAAGAAAAAGCTTAAAAGTCAGACAGACACGGAGGGGGCAGCAGGATGTCAGCTCAGCATGTTGACATGCCACAATCTGTTAGCTCAGTCTCATTAATATGGAGCCCAATGAGTAAGGAGATAGACAGGACTGGAGGAGGAAATTTGGCAGCGTCAAATAAACCCAGATACAGGCACTGAGATACCGCGAGGTGCTTCCTCTGAGGACTGTTGTAAAATCTGAATAGAGCTCAACTCCTGAATGCATCCATGGGGAGTCTGCAACCTTGAGTGTTTTGTTCAGTGGGTGGTAACTAATCTGAGAATTGATGAGTTTTCACCATTGTACCAAGGGACAAAAATACAGTAGAAATTGTGACTTTTGTCTAATACATGACTGGGTATTATGGGAGAGCACATTTGCTGTGACAGGTCTTGCCTCCCTAATCCATTCAGCCCATGGGCTCTGCAGAGGTTGGATGGGGGTTTGGATACCATCCAAGGGCCAGTAGTTTTCCCAGGCCCTCCCTGCACAGGTTGAATGTTTGTAGAGGCTCGAGCGAGTGAAACTGCTGATACCTTAAAGGTGATTTCAGTGTTGGCCAGTGTCTGAAGATATTTAATTGCCATAGTCTGAAGGAGCATATAGAAAGGCTGGAAGTTATTTTATTTGGCCACTTGCCTCTATTTCTTGTATTTCGTAGCACTCTATGCTTTGACTGAAAGCCTTTTGATGTCATTGAGAGTCTTAAAACTTGTGATAAGCATCATGATAGTTTAAATACATAAATTCAGATTTCTACTTCTGGTAAAAGAGTAAGTGTGTTAAGTACTTGCATACAAAGTCCTGTGGAAATCTAACAGAAAATGATCTGCTGCGTGGAATGTAATGCAGAAAGATATTGCTGTCCTAAAAATCTGTAAGGTAAAAATAGGAAACACAAATTTCTGTCAGCATTTATAGATGGCAACAGTCTGTAGGTCTCTTCAAGTACTGTGGACGTCTCTGTCTGTTTGTGGATTTACCCTGAGTGAGTTGTGTATTATCTTTATTTTAACACAGCTAAGTTTTCAGAGCCAAAGTCAAATATCAGCATGATCGGTGACTGACCATAAAAATAAGTAAATGGAGCACTCCCCTGATTTTTGGCACTTCTGAATTGTTTTTTCTTGCTATTGTTTGGAAGAGTCTCTTGGGAGCTTGAAAATGAAAATGTTTCCTTATGTTTTCTCTTCCCTTAAGTCTGGCGCTGAACTGGAGGGTTACTCTTGACTGTCAAACTGTTAGTGTTTGGGTTTTTTTGAGAAAATAAAAAAGCTTTAAATCATTTAAATTCTCTTGCGTCCCACACACATACAGTTAAAACAAGAGTTTAGGCAGATCATGGCTTAAGCAGAAAAAGTAGTATTTGCTTCATATGTTGCAATACTTATCCATGCTTGGCTTGTGGTACCAGGCTGAGCTGATGGAAACAGCACATAGCTAAGCAAATGCTTTCTTCCTAATATGACCATGTTGTAGGTTGGTCCAGGTCTCCTTTCTCAACGGAGACACTCCTCCCAGGGAGCAGTAGACACAAGGGCCAGCCATGCTTCCCCAGGGTTTTCCCAAAGGAAATCCTTCCCATGTGAGTATGGTCGGAAGCGCGGGAGAGTTGCAGGTGTCTCATGCTGGAAGCACACACGGTGAACTGCCCCGAGCCCACGCACATGTCCCCGGCACATGACCCTTCTGATGGACCATGCGCACTCCTGTGTTGGCTTGGTGACAGGAAAAAAAAAATTCAGCTCTGATCCTTGGCCTTGCAAACTTCTTGTCAGATTCTCTCCTTCCAAAAGAAAAAATACACGCATACATGGATTTTCTGTGGTGTAACCATATTTATAACTCTTCTAATAACCTGTAGGGTTGTCCCGACTGCGTCTGTGCTACGACATGGCTGCGGTTCATTTTGCCATTCTGATAAAAGCAGCATAGTCCTTAAACCACTTGAGATCTCTCTTCCCAGAAAAGAAATATGTTTGTTATTAGGCTGTGTAGGGGAACATAAATAATTGTATTGGGAGTGAGATAATATTTGTAGCTTTTATTTATATTGTGAATGCCTGCAGCGAAAGGTCTAAGGAGCAAACGAGCAAATACCTTCTTTTTCCAGTGTCTGTATCATGCACACTGTCTGTGGATATCAAACATCAATTCTATAACTTACAAGTTATAGAAAAGCTAACTGTAAATATGTCAACATTTTCTTTGTCATCCCAGAACACTCAATAATCTCTTAGATAACTTGGATGTAAGCCGGGGAGTGCCGTAGCAATAAGGTCCAAGGCTTTGAACTTGATTCAAAATTATATGGAAACTTAGTGTCAAATGTGGAGATTTTGATGTTCTTACAGTAAGTTCTCTTGCCAAAGGGACAAAATCCAATATTTGATATTACTTAGGATTTTTTGAGTGCTGTACTTTTCATGCCTAACGTGCTGTCAGTTCTGTGACCTACGCAACAGCGTTGCAGCTGCAGCCCACGTTACCTTCCATCCTGACTCTCCTTGGCGCTGCCTCGGTTTCACCCCAGATTTTTTACCTTTTATACATAGATCATACGTACATATCAAGAGAAAGTTATTGATCTATGACGTTTCCAAGCTTTCTGTGCCAGTGGAAACACCAAAGTTTTGGTGGTGGTCGTGGCAACTTGAAGGTCAAGTGATGGTGGCATGGGACACTTTGAAGACCTTTTGTGTTTTTCTCCACTTTCTTGAAACTTAGCTCATTCAACAGTGATGAGTCTTCAACTGCCTCTTCGGGGCAAGAGCCACCGTTGTGAACTTAAGTGTCTTAGTGCAGGGATGAGAACATGTCCCAGATTTCTTGAACACATTTTTTGCTTGTGCCTCACAGTTTGTGTGCTGCTCTTGTTGAAAGGAATAGCCAAGTTATCATAGAATCATAGACTGGTTTAGGTTGGAAGGGACCTTAAAGATCATCTAGTCCCACTCCCCTGCCCTGGGCAGGGACACCTCCCACTAGACCAGGTTTCTCCAAGCCCCGTCCAGCCTGGCCTTGAACTCCTCCAGGGTTGTGGCAGCCACAACTTCTCTGGGCAACCTGTTCCTGAAAAGACAGGAGTTCCTAAAAGACAGGAGTCCTAGTTGTGCCCCAAGAGAAGCGGGAAAGCAGAGACACCACGGTTTCTCGAGTGCCTTTGCAGCAGTGCCTCGGCTGAGCCAGGGGCATGAGCTCCATGGGGAGACGGGAGCGGAAGCATCCAATTCTCACCCTGCCAGCTCCAGGCTGGCAAACCTCCCTGCTGGCAGCCAAGCCGCTGGGGACAAAGTCTGATTGAATTTCCCAGCCTGGAAAATCTTCTAAGAAAGGAAAAAAGAGTTAAAACAAAAATAGGGAAAAAATGCCAAATGGCAGCCAGGAAGCAGAGTGCGGCTTCTAGGCCAGAGGCCAGCTGAGTCTGAGTTGTCTGACACACAGTAATTAGTCGTTACGGGGAAAGAGCCCGCTCCCTCGCAAAGGAACAGCAGATGTTGGCCAGTACTGGTGGCAGTGGGGTTTTTCAAAAGGAAAGAGCCCTCCCAAGTCTCCTTCTAGGAAGAGCATGCTTGCGGGGCAGAAGGGATGACTTTTTAGGAAAAACAAGGCAAGTCAACACAGAATTGGCAAGTGCGTAATTTTGGTTCCTCAAGCCATTTTGTCCTTCTGAATGATTTCTTTTTATCATCCTTTCATGTCCCGATTTCTAAAAAAAAAATTATAATTTCAGGATGAAAGCGGTGCTTGTGATGCAGAGAGCAGCCGCGGAGGCGTGATGTGGGAGGGTGTGGGCACGAGAGCAGGCTGAGCATGGGGAGGGCGCTGGGGGAGCATGGGGAGGGCGATGCCGAGCAGTCAGACTGCAGGTGATCAAATATACGTGGCTAAAAGCTCTAGGGAGTTTTAAGCCAACATAGCAAAATACAGACTATTATTTCCAAAAAAAGCCATTTTTAGGGCCAGGTGGAACCAGTTCCTTCAGTCACACCTTCTGTATAAACCAAGCCAGGTAATTTTATTCTTTCAGTCTTGTAGTGAGCCCGGTAGCTTGTGTTTGACCAGTTCATATCACCCAGAAAGTCCCCCAGTCTGGGTGAGAAGCCTTTGAGCAGTGACGTACTGTAGCAGATAGGCCAGTGGCTGGGGCAGGGAGTGCTGCGGGTGACACCTTCGGGGGAACGGCTCCACAGATGCCCTTGGCCTCCTTTCCCACACATACTGTGTGCCACAGCTGCATCCAGCCTTGCTTCAGGATGGTGCAAATCCACCATTTTTCTTTCTCCTTTTTTCGTATTTTGTCCGCTGTGGTGACTCAACAACATTTTGTGCCAGATTTCTAAATTTGTCCAGCTTTACCATCCCACCATTTCTTCTTGTTCTCTGTTCGTGACTAGGAATAAAAACAATTATATTATCAATAAATCCCTTCAAACCCAGTGAAGGAAATTTTGAAACAACAGAGACTAGCTTATAATTGTTGTGGCTCTAGCTTTGGCTTAAAGCGAAGAAGCAGTTGGGTCTGGCATATGAAAAGGTACATAATTCAAGTTTCTGTCTTCTGAAGCTCCTGAATCATCAGCAGGGATTCCACCCAAATTTGAAGGGCAAGTATGAACTCAAAAGCTGTGGGATTCTTGGATCTCTCTTTTCTTGGGAAGGGTGGGAGCAAAAAGAAGGCACAGAATGTTCTCGTAAGCTTTCCCAGGGAAACTGATATAGTAGCATTGGGAAAATGCACACATGACAGGAACTAGTCTTACGATCAAGGCAGTAGAGGTGCAGCTCTTGGGTACAAGGTACGTTTTCCCGGTAGATTCTCATTTGGTGCAGTTGTGACGGAGGGACAAAGGGGAACGAGTATGAACAAGGCGTGCTTATGTCTTCTCTGCTGTACTCTCCTGGGGTGCACCCTTTTGTTCTGGGTTCCTCAGCTCAGACCTTCACTCCAGCATTAGCAGGAGCGTTGTGCTTTCAAACTGCCCAGGCTCCTGCGGGGTGATTGTGGCATCACTTTTCTCATGAAGTTACAGTTGTGCAAAAGCCATTTCTTTTCAGTGAGTTGAGCAAGTTTCCTCCTCCTCTTTCTTAGGAGGATAACGAGAACCAGACAATCAGGTTGAAGCAGGAAGTTAGAAATGTTTATTAATGCTTGCTTTGAATGTGTTTTACTGCAAAGAATCAATAATATCTTAATTGCCACTAAGGAAGAAAGAGTGACTTACTGTCTGTGTTGGGTGGAGTTTTGGGGTTTTTGGGGGTTCCTGTTTGTTGACATTAATATCTTTTTAATTGCCAGTTTTAATTAAACAATATGACGCTAGGCAGAAATTTTGTTTCTTTAATGCAAAAGAAGACAAATTTTGCAAAGTTGTCTTCCCCATTAAGATCAGGATGTAAGAATATCAGATTAAAAGAAAAGCACGCTTGTCTTTGTTCTTAAATGGAGGGTTGGTTGTTTTGAGCACGTAGCCGTCCCAGGTCACTCAACCACAGAAAGTCTGTTCAAAGGTATTTAAATTGACAACACAGCCTAACGCAAAGAACGCGCTTTTGTCTCTGTTTTCATGACGAAGAATTACATTAAATGGGGGAAGTTATCAGGCTGAATCTTTGTTATCCTAAACTTCTGTTTGGAATAGAATAAATTACTGGATCAGGTTCTTCTCTATTCATTGCTGGATTTGGTAATTGTGTAACTGAATATGAAATTATGACCTAGTTTTTTGGAAGTGGTAGAATACATAAATACAACCAAAGATTTCTTTGATGTGGTCCTTTTTTGCAGTTGTAGTTTTTAAATACACAACCAAGCTTTTGCTAAAAACATGTGAGACGAAGGTGAGGATTAGGAACCAAAATACTTGCTTGTAAAAGAATATTTCAGACCTACATTTGCTTGTGTTGAGGAGATTTGGAAAAGAGGGAGTGTTTGGTGGTAGCTTTTGCTTCTTGTGATGTACATCCTTGCATGGCAAAAGATGCCCCATCCATATAGTGTGAATGAGATACATGTCAAGAGGGAGCCGTAGCCTCCCTTACAGCTGCAGTTTCATTCCTCTCCCAGACTCCATGTTTTTTAAATAGTCGCATTGATTTCTCGTGTTTGGGATGCTATTTGATACCTGGACAATAAGATTTTTCGGGTGCAAGGACTCTGTTTACTCTAGAGGAGCTTGAAGTGACCAAGAAAGAGAGGAAGAGAGTAAACAGTTAACGCATTCAGGAAACAGACTTCAAAGTTTGTTGTGAGAGTAACATTCTTCCTCCTGGAAAGTTCAAAATGCCAGAGTCTAAAAGCCACTCAGTACTTCAAAAGCAAATGTATCACAGTAATACATAACCTTCTAGATAAGGTGTCTCCTGCCAGCAGGAAAAAAGAAAGTAAGAGCGAGTGTGTGTGAGAGAGCCGGACAGAGAGGTGCAGGGTGCGGTGGACAGGATCTGGGCTACAGCTGCAGGGGTTCTCCTGGGTGGAATCCTGAAGCGGGGCTGGAGGGGGAACCGAGAGCTCCCAGGGGCACTTGGCTTCATCCCGTCTCTCCATGTTTCTTGTGGCAGGAGGTATGACGGAGCAGGAAGCTGGTGCACCCCACTATACGGCTGCTCCTGGTCAATCCGGCAGCCTGACAATTGTTCTTAGCTACATCAGAGACCGTCCGCGCTCTGCGTCCTTCACATTTCTCAGTGCTTCCAGTCCTGTTTCCCAAAACTGTGTCTGCAGCAGTTTCAGGATGCTCACCGAGAGCAGACAAGGAGCGTTTGGCAAGTGTATTGCTGCATGCAGATTTTTTTGGAAGGCAAGTCAAAGCGGGAGTAATCACTTTCATGAATCATTGTGGTAATAGAAAAATTCTCTTCTTTATTGACCTGTGCAGCATGGCACTGATATCAATCAGTACTCTGTGCGGCTGTGGGTAGCCTTATGAACATCATTCATTCAAGCGATAAAAACCAAAAAAAGCATCTAGGCTTCATTTTGTTCTAGTTGCAGCCTTCTTGGCAAAGGACTTCCACTAATCCATTGCGACTGTTTAAAGTCTCGTACATGTATTCATTATTATTATTATTCCCCAATCGCTGCAAAGACATTTTAACTGTTATTTTCACTATTAAAAGCATCATTCCACTCCTACAAAGAGAGTAAAGCATGTTACCAGCAACTGGCTGATGGTCAAGCAGTAGCTGTGCGCCAGCAAACCCTATCCATTGACTCTAGGGTGGGAGAGCAATTTCAGAGACCTTTGCTGTGAGGCTGAAGGCAGTCTTGCCCTCTGACGCTTAGTACACCAGAGGATTAAGCTTCCTTCCAGCCCTCTGTAGCTGGTTGTGTTGCCCATAGAGGGTAAAGAGCTGTCTCTGAAGTGCCAAGGGTGAGCCTTGGGCACGAAGTGGCAGCAGTGACAGCCAACATGGGGCCCCTTGGAAGAGCAGGACTTTGCCTTCAGCTCCATGTCCAAAGCTGCTGCAGCCCTGGGCAGAGGGCTTTCTTGCTGCTTCGTTAGCTTTGGAGCAGCAAAAGTCTTTTATGAAGTGTTGGTACAGCACCTAGCCAGAGCTTGGGGAAGGGCAAATGATGGAGAACTCTTTTTTCCTGCTGTATCACCAGGTAGTAGATAGGTGGATAAGGATGCAACTGAAAATATTTCCTCTGTTTCAAGCTGTAGCAATTAGACTGCGCGTCCCCGCTGATGCGTATCAGATAGATGCATAAAACCATACAACTTTTTTCCTCAAAGGCCCTCATATGCTTGAATATTTTGTACTGTTTTCAATAGCAGTACAGCTGCACCAGGGCTAGCAAAAATCAAATGCTCATGTAGACAAGGCCTATTTTATCAGTGCACTCGCAGGTTTTTTTCATGACATTGTAGTAAAAACACCTGAGCCCTGTCTATTTTCAGATACACGGCTGTTGAAAAATGAGTGTGTTTTGTAGCGTACCAGAGACCACAGAGACCGAGCTTCTTGGTCTCTAACAAATACCGCTGGAGAACATTAAGCAGCAATTCGCTGTTTCATTGGCAGGAAATAGGATGTTTTTGAAGTGTGACAACGTGTCTGTTTAAATTTTGATGAGACACAGGTTCACCAAAGGTAATAAGGGTTTGTTGGCCATCCTGGAGTGCTCACTGCAAAGGTAGGTGTCTGTTTTCAGTGTCAGCTGATGGGAAAGGACATTTGTCAACCAGTGCCATGAGGTGTTGCTCATTCATTGTATCTGTTCCCCACCTGTTGAGGCACAGAAAAGTGTCACTGGCCACTGAGCACTTCGCGTGGCTAACTGTTACGTTTAAATAAGCTATTCAAACCTGCTTGAGGTATGCGCTGGAAAGAGCCCTTAATTAAAACTCGGTTGGAATTAGAGCCTAATATGGGCCAGGTAGCGGAACAGCACCTCAGGGAGGGGAGACTTCTGGTATCTTAGATGTTAATTTGTTATAAATGCTATAGGTCAGGTCCTGTCCTTTCCTACTTGCCAGGGCCAATGCTGTTAGGATCCGCCATGGGCTTTCTGTGCACTAATTTCCACCTGGCTTTGTAAGGCCACTATCCTCGTGTTTGAATGGTCCCTTTGGAGCAGATCTGTGCTTCAGGAGTACTGTGGGATTGTCGGAGTCTTGCTGGGTCATCTCGTGCTCTTATTTTCGCAAGGTAGAAAGCGAGTTAATAAGGTAGCTCCATTACAAAGCCTAGGTGTCTTTTTCTGCTCCTTGTCTTTTGCTGGGAACTGTTAGCAACATTCACCTTCTTCTTTCTCAGATGTCTGAGATGTACTTTGGACTGTTCCACATTTTCTGTTTGTGTAAAATACAGTAAAAACTGCAAACAGGAAGGATGTATGTGATTGCCTGCTGGTTATGAAAGCTCCCGTAAGCGCCAGCTTGGAACAAAGGAAGCACTGAAAAAGGCAACTGTAAAGAAGCAAAGGATTAATTTTAATGCAGTTTAGAAATTCCAGCAACTTTTTTCTGAGCGTAGAATAAACATTTTAGTGAATCGAGTGAAACAATCTGGAGGAAACAGGGATTTGTGTTCTTCTTGATGGAGTTGATCCAATTTTTAGTGGAAATTATCCTTCAAAGCTTTGCTGAGGCCCAGATTCAAAAAAAGCAGCCCTTCATATTGAGCCTGTTCAGATGAATCATTGTTCATTATTTGTGTTATACATTAATGCCTAGTTGCTTCAGTCGAGATAGATGTTCTGCCATATGCAAGCACATATTAGAGAGTCTTTGCCAAGAGCCTCCTAGATAGCTGAAGCGGGGAAGGAGCATGGGAGAGGAGGAGGAAGGGAGGGTGGATGACGAACCAAGCATCAACAGAGAATGTGATTTCCAAAAAAAAACCTCCGCTGAAAGTCTGCAGCAGAGCCAATGTAAAACCAAGGTTGCCTCCCCACACATCTCCCTCTAATAGCCCATCATCCATGGACTCCCAAGACATTTGATTGCACCTACCTCTTCCTTGTATGCATTTCCTTAGCTGGGAAATCACACTGTCTCTGAGCGTGATTTATTAAGGCTCAAATTGAAATGTCATAAATAATGGGATCTGACTTGGTGGAGCTGTGCTGCTGTCCAAGGCGCCAGCATTAAGAAGGTCACAGCGCACGCAGAAGAGTGTCACCTTCACAGCTCGGTTTCTTAGCCATTATTCCTGGACTTAGCAGTAGGCTTAGGAGGAGAACTAATGAAAACATCACGCCGGTAGTGGATATACAGCAGCCCAAATGCTCCACATCTTCCTTTGATTCAGCATAATATACAGTCTACAATTTTTATCTACATCTCCTCAAAGAAAAAAAATAAATAAAATACAGATTTTCCCACCTGCTATGCATTACTATACTTATCCTGTGCAATTGAATCAAAAAGGAGATGAAAAGAGGGTTAATTACCATATGTCAGTGTTTCAGATTCCACAGATTCTGGGAATTATGACACTATTCAAAAATTGATGAAGATTCAGAGATAAATATTTTGTTTCTCATCAACAAGAAAGTTCGCTGTCTGGAAACATCCCATCCCTCCAGCACACGGGATGCTGTACCCAAGCAGTGTCTGTGCGTCGCACCCTACTCTTGGGTGGGAAAGAGAAAGCGTTTGAGACCAGAGTCGTTCCTGTAGGCCTGTTCCGTTTCATAGACTCAGTGGGCCAAGCTCGTCACTGGATGTTTTGCAATTAAGAAATTAAGACAGCAGAGATTTTGGCCCATCTCTGCAGGAGTAAGAATCATTTATCATGACTCTGTTGCCTGGTTCCTGATGTGCCCCGGAGGGGTCTGCACTCAGCCAAATGTGAAGGTGTGTTGGAGCATTAGAAATAGTTTATCTTTCACTAAAACATCCGATCTTGATTTTCAGTTGTTTCAAGATATTACGGTGTTAGTGATGGACTGCGACATTCAGACACTTGCCTTCTGAGTTCGTCACGAGGATAGATTTGCTACATCATCTACTCTTTACTTCTTTTTACTCGTATTAATGATTTAAGTTATTCCCTAATTTCCGTAGGTAGTTATAAATAACCGCATAGTTTTTCTTTCTTTTTTTGCTACTTATAATTAGATGTTACAGTGACTTTATATTATTGTTCTTACAACTTTAGAAAGACAAGAATTCTGTAACGTTTTCATTCCAGTTTCAGAAGACACAACAGTGATGAGTGAACGGAAACTCCGTCACTCCAGCAACAGGGAAACTGAGGCACAGCTGAACTGGGTGATTTGCCCAAGGCCCCAGTGGTCTGCGGCACAGTTAGGAGCAGGGGTCTCACCTCTGGACCTCAGAGTCTCTCAGACAAACTGGGAGACTGTTAGGTACTGCAGGCACCCTCAGAGTTTTTCAAATCCTCTTTTTACCTTTCTTTCCTCTTAGAAAGGTGTAGAATAGGATTGCTTTCACGAGATGTGCATAAAGAAGGCAGCTGTTACCGAGCTGTGAATAGACCTGATTAATCAGATGTATCCACACTGGGATGTTGTGGGCCTGGTGTGTAATTTGGAGTTGTATGTTTTTAACTCTAGCACACCTTAAAAACCTCTCTGGATAATTCTCTGTAAGTCTTCTCCATCGATCATATGGAATTTTTCAGCTGAAATCTGCTTTCCATTTACTTTTCACCTTCAAATTGCGGTTCCCCAAGGTCCTTTATAGAGAACTATAAATTGTAGATAGACGTTTTTGATTCTTTTTATTCAAGCTTAATATCTTGCTCAGTTAGTGAACCCTTAGGAATTGCCGTGTGGCCCCTTATAACCGGGGTGGTAATAAAGTGGCGGATTTGCAGAAACCCTATAAAAATGTGTGCAACGGTAAATTGTATTTAGGCTACTACTGGGGAGAGAGGCATGAATGTACAATTATGAGAAGGATGTCCCTGAAGAGAGATTTCAATCCGTTGCCATAGTCTAAATCCTCTATCTTGTGGTGCACAAGGTAATTCAGGCATAGAGCAGAGGATTTTTTTTCTAAAGAGATTATATTACCCATCTCCTCTGTTGATGGATTTTATTGCACAGGTTCACTGAGAGTTTTATTATTGCATTACTTAATCTGTTTTTGAGGTTCCTGAAACATTTTAAATACAATAATGAGTTCAGCTGTGTGCCCGCGCTTGGCTCCACTCGCTGTTGCCAAGGCTGAGCTGGCCGGACCGGGACCCTGCCACCGCCAGCGCTCAGCAAAGCCATCCCTCTGCGCTAGTTCCCTGGAGAACGGCATGAATGTTAAACAGACTCATCGGATATCGTCTAAATAACAGATTCCAGTCCTTTGCCTTCTTCCAAAATAGGGCAAGGGCGAGTTGTGACACAGCTGGAGCGATGGCTGTGGGACGTGCCCATGATTGGCAGCCACTGCTGCCGCTGAAGTTCCTTGTGCCACATCTTGTTTTAAAAGCCAGCTGCTCAGATAACGAAGTGTCATTAAGAGGCGTGACGCTTGTCATACCATTTTAAAAGAAGTGTTGTGGTGTTATTAAAAAAAAAAAAAGAAAGCATTCCCATGTGGAAGTCATAGCATAACATCCTTCTTAGTAGTGTGGCAGTGGGGAGGACAGGCTTATGTCTCTTCAAATAGATAAGAACTTTTTCCTAATTGATAAGAGTTTTTATAGTGTGTTGATAGGCCTAATTTTTAAATGGGGCTGAATCCGGACCCTTTGAAAAGAAACAGTTTTTCATGACAGGTTTTTTTTCATACAGATAACAGGATTTTGCCTGCCGGCCTGCATCATTTTTTTGTTTGGTTGGTTTTTTCTCAGAAGAGCAGGAGTGGTAGATATAACCGTTGTAATAGTTTAGCGTTTATATATTCTGTTTGCTAAACCAATCTGAAAGCAGCATGGGAATATAGATCACTATTACAGTGAGTTCCCATACTGCTAACGTCAGAAATGATACAATGTTTTGTTAAAAGCGCTGCTTCCACTACTAGGAGTTCCACGTTTGTGATGCCAATTATAACATAAGACAAAAATGAACAAAAAACCCCTTGATTTTGAATTTTAGTTCATAGCTCAGGCATTGCTAAAAGTACTTTTCCCAGCAAACTTCCTCTCCTCTTCACAAGATCAAGGCAGATTGCATTTGTCTGATAGATGTGTATGTGTGTGTGTGTGTTTATATATGTAGTAGAAGCTTAATAGAAAAACTTTGGGTTTGAAATATGCTAGAAAGTTTGAAAATTGCCTGAGTGTGGTGAGCTCCTGAGGCTCTGTTGTGTGGCAGAGTTAGGTGGGTACAGGGACTTCTGCAGAGGCCGAGAACCTGGGATGAGGCACCAAGCCTCAAGCTTTGGAGTTCTCTCAACAAGAAGAGTTTTCTGCACACTACAGGGCTTAATGAATCCAATTTGCAGCCATTTTTTCATTAATGGAAGCCTGTAGTAATTAGTTAGAATGCTTAACATGAGTAAGGCAGTAATACTGGATAGTCTCTCCAATTTAAATCTTTCTTCCCATCTTTTCCTGAGTTCTTAATGCAGTGAATGAGCTGGATCTAGCATCTGAATGGGGGGGTGAACTGGAACCATTTATCCTACATGAAGATCATCTCGCAGCTGGATTATAAAGGAACCGTGTCTCTAAACTCTCTAAAGTTGCTTTATTTTCCAGTACATTGAAAACAAATCTGCTTTGTTCTTAATCTTTTTTCTTTTCTGTTATCACCAAGGTGCGGCTTCTTTCTTGTGTTACCTGTGCCTTGCAATGTTTCTGATGCTGGTGAAATAGCAGGTATCAGACTTACATGTTCAAAAATTGCTTGGGGATTACATTCAGTACAACCAAGGCAGCCCGCCTGTGTCTAGTAATCTCTGTCCTGTAAGCCACTTCCATGAATGAATAAACCCCTGGATAGCCAGCTGGAGACAAGGAAAATGTTCTACTGTTGCATGGCTGAGGACAGTTAATCTGGCAGCCTTCGTTAGTCGATGCTTAGCTCATAATGAGTCTCGGCAAATGGCCTGCATTCAATACAAACTCCTCTGTGTGTTTGAATGTTTCACCAGTCCACAATATAGTTTAAACTTTATGCTTCTAATTTTACTCGATGGAAACCAGATGAAATGAAAACAGGAATAGTCAAGAGAAAACACAGTGTTTGAAATATAGGCCTGTGAGCAAGGAAAAACCCTGAATTTTTTCTAAACCCAGATGAGTCACTAACCCACTGTGAGACTTGCCTAAATCACTTGAGTACTCTCCGTCTTTTATTAAGCTCAGCAGGAAAAGAGCTTAAGTCATGATAAAACTGACCCTGCAGCTGCGTTACTTTCTTGGGCGAATAAGCATCGGATGGAGGATGCCGTAATTTCAAGATCAAAATGGCGGAGACTTGTCATGAGGCCGTTTCATGCAGCGGGTTAGTCGCTGTTCTGGTGGCTTTGCCTGGTTATATCCCTCCCCGCTTAACCATCAGCCACGATCGATTCGGCTGCATCTATGTAGAGTTTCCTCTTTGTGGTGGATGTGTAGGAGGCTGAATTTTGGTTCTCATGAAAGCGAGAGAGTGAACGGTCGCCCAGCGTGGTGCACGCAGGTGCTGTGCGAGTCATCCAGTCATAACCCCGCTCTGCGCCTCAGTTCGGACCCGAAACTGTCCTGGCTATTTAAGGTCTGACTGCACCCACCACGGCTTCAGCAGTACCGAGGTGTCTCGTGGTTTGGGGATAGCGACATGCTTCCACAGAGATGAATCTGTGGTTATGAATATTATTTGCATTACGAGTGGAGATGGATCATTTTTTAAACCTAGATCTTTAAAATGTCAGGATTAGATCTTAGCGGAGTAACATATTAGAACGTAATAAACAGAAATAAACCTCTAAAATGAAAGAATTCTGGGAAGAGACATGCTTTAAAACTTCTCTTCTTCAATGAAGGATTTTTCCTTTCTGAGTTCTTGTCTCTTTGATCAGACTTTATCTTGTAGATTGGACCCAAACCTGAAAAATAAATATACTGGGTAATAATTTAAAAATACATAAGCAAAGAGAGATGTCTCAAGGTATAAGGGGAGAGAAGGGAGTCTCTGCAGTTGGTATCGTGAAGTTTCCCCCTTATACCTAAAGCAAATGCCTTTTTAAATGGCAAATGGTATACCAGCTTTAAGTTCCCTGTTTACTTTTTGAATCCTGGGACATTTTAATTTTTTGCAAAGCCATTTCCAGCACTGTTTCAGCTCAAACTCTCCAATTCCAGGAGTACCTAGGAAAAACAGGAGGGACCCTCTGTCTGAATATGTAAGTTATACACAGTCATTACGCCTGTGTCGTCCCTTGGAGGTTTAATTACCGGATTTCTGGTAAAGTGGAACCCAAATTGGTCATGCTGGTATATAGACACTTCCATACTTAAAACTGGAGCAAAGGGGTACGGTTTGCTGTGTCTGCAGCTCCAGCGTGATAAATGGTTTGGGCTAGGAACAAAGGACAAAACCTGTCCTGATTTACCCCATAATGTTCTCAGTGAGGTGCCCCAGGGCAGAAACCAAGCTACAAATTGGTCAACCTGAGATACTGATATGAAAATCTACAGGGCACTTTTCTTCAGTCAAAACTTCTCCTTTGTTGCATTAGCTGCTCTGTGGTCTAACAGATTTCACCTGCAACTTTGCAGTGATGTGAAATGAAAGACAGCGCATCCTACTATGGCAGGAACAAAAAGGATTGCAAGGGAAGAGCAGGCAGAGGAAGAGACAGCTTGCTTTGATTTAAAACAAACAACAAAAGAAGGCACTTGGCAGGAATGAAAACTTTGAAAAAAATGGTTTGCAAAGGATTCATGCTGGCTGATACTGAAAGCAGGTGGTGGAGCCCAGACACTCATTTCAGAAGGACGCTGGTCAGGATCTCAGTAGCCCTGGTGGGAGTCTGCCCCAGCGGGAGGAAAGTCAGCATCAGTGTGGGATTGATTCCCGAACTCTGCTGCGTTGTTCCCAAATGCAGAGTCAGAAATTATTACACAGGTATATTTATTTTTTGTTTTTCATATTGGGGTCACCACAGTGTTGCATTATGAAGAGGTGCAAGCTAAGGTCACAGGAGCAGCAAAAGGCTTTTGAATTCTTCTGGTTTTTTGTCAGGCCAGGTGTTTTCTCAAGAATCACAGAGTATTGTTCTGCTTGGGTCATGCTGGAATCAGGCTCAGACTGGGACCAGAAATCCGACTTCCGAAATGCTCCACACCCAGCGCTGAGTTAACTGGCAGGTCCACCAAGCACTGAAACAGCCATACGGGATGGGGTTTCCCAGTGTAGTCTGTCAGAAAGATATGGTGAGCACAGTGTCGGTCCTGGGAAAGTAAGAGTAGTAATTTTACATCAACTGTCTGTCCCCACTCGCTGCTCCTAGCAGATTTAGAGTGCAGCTGAGAATCCATCCTCACCGTTTTGCTGGTAAGGCAAATCCTGCAACAAAAATATGTGTCCTGAGTAGAAGAGAGTTTGCTCAGAGAAGTACAGCCAGAGAGTGAAGCGTGGACAAGAACAGCTGGGAAGGGCAATGTTGTGCCTTGATGCGCCCAGAAGAGTGGCAAGGGGCTGGCTGAGACGGCAGCATTGGAAGGCTGCGTGCCTCGGCGCTGAGATGTGAGAGCTCACGTGAGAGCTACGGTGGTCACAAGCGCACAGAATAGTGCGGGTACTTAAGAGAAGCATGTTGAGGCTAAATGCACTACATCTTTCTTTATCACCAGTCTAAGATATAGAGTTGATGAAACCAGTGTGCTTATTTACTTCTCCTTTGACTTTTTGTCTCTTGTTTACCATGTTTCCTCTAAACATGAGCAGATACCTCTCAAAGACCAGGATGGCATTCATCAGCAACAGCTTATAAAAGAAGAGAAAGAAGCTGCTAGCATTCTTTCCTGTCACTTGATTGTAAAACAAAGACTTCATATTCCCAATAACTTTTTGCTTTTAGAGTAGAAGTTGAATCCCATTGCTCTTCTAGGCAGGGAAGTGGTGGCAACAGTTGAGTGAAATCTCAGCAGATGTGAAGGAGAAAGTATTTTGACGGGAGAGTTTGCTGCTTGTAAGGGTTTGTAGCTGTCAGGAACTTAGAACTTCTTGATTTTTGGTTTTTTTCTTTGGGGAAAAAGAGCCCTAGTTACAAATTTGTCTACATCACTCATCTGAGAGTGATGTGGGTGTTCAGGGTCTCGTGCTTTAGCTGATGGGCTGCATCTTTAGTCCTAAAGGCTTAGTACTGGGAAACGTAACCAAATTTTGCCTATCAATTCCAGTGTCCTTGTTAGAAAATACTGGTAAGTACCTCTGTGACTGCCAAACACTTTTGGGTTTAGTGGTACCAACACTAGCAAGAGAAATACCTCTCAGCAGTGTGGTGTTGCATATGAAACTAAGCTATATGAGCTAACACAGGTATAGGAAACACCTGCAAACCATCCAGACTAGAAAATTTTGGTTTTAAAGAAGAGTCTTGTTTCAAAACACTACTTTGGGAGAGACTTAGTGTACCAGCATGAACTTTTGGCTCCACTGGGGTCTTAAACACTGACACGATTACGAGACTGTTTTCCTTGTTTGTTAATATTTTTAGCTGAAGGTTCTTGCCTAACTTCAGAGACTTAAGCATATGTTAAATCTGCCTTCTTGCCAAAAAGGCTTTCTGGGAAGGGAGATTAATTCAAAAATTGCCTCAAATTTACAATTCAGGTTTCTGATCTTGCAGCATGTTCTGTGCTACTGAGTTGCCGTGTCTGTGTGAAGCTCAGTGCAGACAGAGCACACGGACTATGCAAGTGACTATTACCTTGTCTTTGCCCAATAGTCTGTATTCTAGAAGCGGTGGTATGCTGAGAATTTTGATGCAGAACAATTTTTAAAAGCGTGGGGCCACGGATTAGGGAAGTTTTTGATTTGAAGAATGATTCTTAGTGACTCACCTGAGGGATTTCTCGTTATTAAACTAACAAGGAAAGAAAACATTGAGCGGTTCAGACTTCGAAGACCTCATCAAATTCCTGCTTCTGCTATGGTGAATTTGATTAGGGAAGGGAAGGAGTTCCACATGATCCCAAAAGCTTTTGAGT
Source organism: Larus michahellis (assembly GCF_964199755.1). Taxonomy (NCBI): domain Eukaryota; kingdom Metazoa; phylum Chordata; class Aves; order Charadriiformes; family Laridae; genus Larus; species Larus michahellis. Next base: position 7,098,200 of record NC_133908.1, on the reverse strand, counting down.
TATACTTGTTTCTTGTTAGTCCACTAAACGGCCTTATTCTCCTCACACTTGATCTATGCCTGACCTACATGTCAGCAAACAGCAGCTCCTTTTTGTAACCTTTAAAAAAAAAACCTCAGCTGAGTTTTAATAAAGGTACAGCTAACTTGCAAAACATCCGCATGGCTAAAGCCAGTTACTTGAAAAGAGATTTTAGATCTTCTTCGAAGCCATGCCAGACGTAGTAGGATCTTTCTTCCCAGTTAAAGTGTGACATTTTGGACTGCACACAGTCCTCGTAGAATTTCTGTGACTGGCAAAGTTGCCCTGGAGCCCGGTGTCTGATTGGCAGCACAAAGGTACGTTTGGACTGGTTTTGCAGTGATGTGCAGACGTCAACATTTCTTGGCTTCAGATGAACCATCTTAGTTCCTATGTTATGGGCAGACTGATGTTGCAAGTGCTCTGTCCTTAAGAGGACAAGCATTTTAGTGTTCATTTTTGATTGTAAACTGGGTGAATGGTGCTGGAAGACACCGTTGGCCAGTGGAAAAGGGTTGACAAGGTCACATGTAGCCTATAAAATTCCTGTTGCTTTTAGATCCAGCTGACAGGCATCCTTTAGACTTGAATATTGCTGTGTAACCTTCCCAAGGACCTCCGGAGCTGAAATATTTGACAAGAAAACTGAAGCTCAACACCAAGGTCTTCCCTGCTCATGAATTTTTCATGTCTTTGTTTGAAAAATGCTAGGCAGTAAAACCCTCTCGTTATCTCTGCTGTAAGGCACAGTAATTAACATTCACACTGGAAAAAAAAACCCCAAAACAAAACAAAAAGAACTGTCTTGTTTCTGTTGAAGCTTAATTGCTTTGTTGATTTTATCTTTTGGGTTTGTGTGTGTTAGTGAATTGCCCTCACTCCCCCTCTCTTTCTCTTCCTTCTGCTTCCCTCACCCTTTCTGTTACAGATCCCGACATCCTTCTCGTGGAAGTCAACAAAATGTAGGCCGTGGGCCATGGTCAGGTCAGGATTCGGCCATGAATCCTACATCTTCCCATGAAACAGGATCAGTTAACTAACCCTGCAGGCAGTTGGCATTATTAATGCTCTCCTTTGCATTTAGGTGCTGATAAGCTATTTTGTCATGATCGGTTTAACAAAAGCAATGGTATCATACACTTGGCAGCCGAGGCTGAGAGAGCCCTGCGCAGAGATGACACCATCCTGCAGTGCTCTTCCATCCTGGGTTTGTATCAAATTGATACCCTGTGTTACAGTTCTGTTAAAATCTTCATATTTGATGTTAACAGTCAGAACAGATCTTGTGTCAGAGAAGGGTGGAGTAGACTGATACACACTGGCACATATCCAGACATGCCTAGATCTCACACTGGTATCCCAATAAAATATTGCCAGCATGAAAATATATCTCAGGGAATTGTCTAAAGTTTATCTAAAAGCCCTTAAAATATGGAAGAGTATTCCCTGTCCTTAAAGGGAATCACCTTTATCCAGTGCGAGCCTTGCGTGTTCCACGTATCACTTTTCTCAGGAAACGAGACCTGATGCTTCCCAGGACTGCGCTTCCCAGTTCCTTCTCTGATCTGCACTCATTAATAAATAAGACCAGAGAGGAGGCACGTGTGATCTGTGTTCCTCAGTCTTTCTACAGTAGCCGAAACAAACATTTCATTAACTACAGCCCATGACAGTGGCTCTGAGTCACTTAAGTTTTGGTAGAGGATTACGAAGATCAAAACCTCTGTGTAACTGTTGTCCACTCCCGCCAAGCCCACCATCTCTTTGTATTGAGCAAGAGAGAGCTCACAGTCTGAAAGCAAATAACAGATGAGTAAGCTGCTTTGTACTATGTATTATTGTATAGTTACTAGGAGTCTTATTGAAGAGAGGCGTGTGCGGATCAGCACACAACAGTAGTTCTAGACTATCACCCCCAAGTAAAGCAGAGTTTCCCTGCTCGCTGATGGGACTTCATTGGCTTAGGGGGTGAGGAACTGGGCATGGAGCAACCCTTCAAGGTCCTAAAGCTGGCAGAGTCCGGGAACCCACCCTGCCATCCTCCTCCCTGCTGACCCAGAACCATTCTCATCCCACACTACAACTTCATTCCCTGCACTAGACTTCAGTTTCCCAACAAGTTCTTAAACTTCTCAGTCCTGAGAGGTGCTTTTCAAAAGTGCCATAAAAATTGCAGTGACTCGGTTGAACTGGAGCCTGAGACACTGTCTCTCCCCGATGAACTGAGGTGGTGCATGCTGTATAGATACACTCCTGCTGATCTCCAGGCGCGCTGGTGGTACCTGTTTTATGCACTGTGGGCAAATGTGTGATTGTAAGTGTTAATCGAAAGATAAATGTAATATCTTGACTTGGCTTTTTTGGTGCAAAAAGCTATGTATGCAAAGCACAAATGACAAATTGTGCATTGTAAAGTAACACAATGGCTTTAATGCACTCATCGATATGATAGCAGAGGTGTAGGAACAGGTTAACCACTATTCAGCTCGCTGACAAACTTTCCTAACCCCTAATTATTAGCTGCTTTATCAATGAATATCTGAGCACTCCTTTTTTTTTTTTTTTAAATGGAAAATCCTAAATCTAGTCCTTATTGCTGCTGAAAGGGAAATGAGTATGCTGATTACCTACATGCCAGTTGCTCCATCAATTCAATGTCGGAAAACAATTACGGTTTGGAAAATTTGCAGTTCATTTGCATTAAGAGAAAAAAAAAATCTTTATTCAAAGATAATTATTGCTTAAGAACTAGCTACAAAAATACCAATGGATTTTTCTTTTAAAATATTGTTTAATATTCATAATATGTTACAATGAAGAAAAGTACATATACCTACCTATCTGTCAAAGGTAGGACTCGTGAACAATAGATACCGTTCTACATGGGAAGTGCAAAAAGCTTTAGCTCGGATAAGGGTCATTATCGTCATTAATATTATCATTTTATTCCTCCTTAAACTCTGAAATAAATTGAACTAAGACTTTTCAACAGTTAAGAACCTGAGGGAGTTTAATTAACCCGTTAAAGAAAATTCCACTACCGACTTTAAGACTGATGAGGAAAAATTTAACTTAATGTATTTTAGTTGATCAAAGCACAATCCATGGAACAAAAGCTTCTGAATATAATTTTTTTTAGCCTCCCCTAGATGTTGGAGAGCATTAAGCCTTTTAAAATTATCATTAATGTATGTCAACTCCCCCAGTTTCATTTTCTAGTGACTTTGAGCAGATGTAGTTCACATTTATAACCAGCATGATCTTCACCATCTGAACATTCATGACTTTATGAAATAAGACCCTTGAGACATAATGTTTTATTCCCTCAGGGTGAGATGTACCCATGAAGTGACTCAGACAGAAAGCCGGTATCTGTTACACTGACTAAACTTTCTCTCTGTGGTGGCACCCAGGCTGTCACATCAGTGGGCGGCGTGGTTTGATTGGCAGTACCGTTTTGAAGGTCGTTTTGCTCAATGTATTCAAAGTGAGACAGATGTGGCGCTTTTTTTCAGTTCTTACTCTGATTAATTGCCTCGTTCAATTTCAACTCTATTGCAGTTAAACATTAATTCAGTAGGACTTAATAATGTATTCATTTATGATCTTGCTTGTGCATTAATGACAATGATTTGCTGTTTTTTTAATTATAGGGATCCATGCAATGCGTATTTTACATCCACTTACAGGAAAATGCTATACACTCTTGTTCTTTTATGTCAGATAAATTAAACACTCAAAGAAATGCTGAAGTACTTTATGAAATATTTCATTCTAAATATTTGCTGCAAAATATGTATTGCTACAGACGCTAGCTTTAAAACCACTTGGAAAAGATTGGTATATACCTAGGGATTACATCTTTTCATACATTGTGTGAGTGATAGTCCTAGACCTCTACAAGAGCACACTACAGAAAAACGTGCATCCTGCTTAATAAAAAAGTGCCTTTGTTTTATTTTAACACTAATTAGGAGGTTTGCTTTATTTTGGCTTTCTTATGTTTTGCTTCTTTCCAGTAGTTCAGGTGTTGAAGGATGAGGGGTTTCATGTGGCATCATGACTATGTGCCTTCAACCCACTGGGCATCTCCAGCAGACCCCTCTTTTCCTGTCCCCCAAATACTGGTTTTGAAGTCAGCTCACAAAGCATTTGCCAAGGCTGAAGTGTGACTGCATTGCATCTGTAGTGGCTTAAAGTCTACGTGGGTTTTGAATTACTGGGGACTTTCCTTGGTCACGTTTCTTATTCCATAAACATAACAGTAGTACAAAACCCATTTTTGTTCTCTAGGCCTCCACGTCTATTTCTGCATTGTAATGGAGACCAAAAGTAAATATTCATACGCTGAGTATTCCATTCTTTTGTGCCTACTCTTTTGGTACATTTAATCTTTATTGTTATTTCAAACTGAAGGGTAAATAACCATTGCACGCAGTCTCTGCTTCCACAGATAGGGTTATCCAATTCTACTTAGTACTTACATGGATTTAGAGCCACACGTCTTCTCTGCCTGGCACTGGGCATGGCTACCTACTGGGGCTTTTGTCTCCATTCAGACGTGCCTGGAGCTGGAACTACTAGTTAGCCTGGTAATCCTTAGCTGGTTACCAGACTGCGTTGACAGTACTCCGAACGGCACGTATGTGGTTTTCCTATGGTCGCATTAATAGTACACATGGTTCCTGCTAGCATAATTACTTACTGTAGCTTGAAAGGTCTGATCACCTACCGCTAAAATGACACTCTAATGGGGATTACGGTTTTCCAGCTCAAGTGTTCGGTAGCTTTAATTAAGCAGGAAAAGGCCAGATCAGTAGCAGAGCCAACATCTCTCTGTTGGGTGGCATTCTGTTTTGATCCCAAGCCGTATATGGATCCAAGGCAAGTGATGTATTGGGATGGTCTTTTTGCTGTAAATGATTTTACGTATTCTGCTCTCTAATACAAAAAAAATTCAGATGCCGTGAGTCACATATTTTTCATCTGCTGCAGGTTTCACTCTCTCCCCCCCATACTGAAGTCCAGTTTCAAAATTTCTGATGAAAGCTAGAGAGGAATTTCCTTTTTCTCTCTTTTTCCACTCTCCAGTCTGAGGCTGCATCTTTTTTTTCCCTTGCCTATGTCAAACTAAATATTTTTTTCATTCTCATTACTGCAGACCTGCTCTTGGGAAGACACTTGTTTACGTTCCACTGAGGTCATTAGATTTTAAGGTTTTGGTTCAGCAAATATTTATGGGTTCCTGAGCTAAGATATCTCTATATCTCGTGAGTCAATGAGAGTATTTCTGCTGATGGTAGAGGGAGGTGCATCAGTGTTTTTCAAATAATTACCAGCTATATCTTTCTGTCTTAAATATCTTCATCTATCTGTCTTAAATATCTTCACTGGGGCATTGACTTCCCCTTCTCTCTCTCTTTTATACATTTGTTTATCCACTTGAAATTTAAAGCATTTCTGAGCGTCTCATGGGTTCTTCAGTCTTTGGGCAGTTAGTTTAAACTTCTGCACAGTTTTTTATTTACTGATCTGGATTGCATTGGGGCATCGACCAGCCTAATCCAGAAATTTTAATTAGCACTTCACATCTTCAAAGCATTGTACAAACGTGAACTAATCATATATTAATCATGCTGAATTTTATGTTGGCTTATGTATTCTCTCTCATGTGCTGTGCATCACAACCTGTCACATGAGCCATAGTATTTGAGAGATGAATCCAAGCTCTTCAGCGTTGTGTTCTTCTGAAGAAAGGCATTTGTCTGAAAATAGCTCCTACTCGTTTTCTTCATTGTCTTCAACATTTGGTACTATCATTAGTCATTTGAAAAATGACTGTCCTTATTTCTATGGATTGTCCAATGATGATTGCCCTAATCTGTTTACTCTGATTTCTGCTTATACTGATTGTTGACTCACTTAGCTGTTTTCTGTCATTATGTGGGTTCTGGAGTTGCTAAATAGCATGTAGTATTGGTTTAATTTAAAAAAAAAAGAAAAGTGTAGTGTTCATGCCAAAATTGATTCTTCTTCTTCGCTAAGCCCATTTAATTAATTTGGAATCTCCCCCTCTCTCCTTGCTGTTTGTTTCTAAATAAAATAGTAAGATGTTGTTAGGATACCAATAGTGGGTCATTTAATAAGCGCATTAGCACTGCGCTAGGGCTGTCTGTTACAAACGCGACCCTGTTGCTAGTGCAATGGTTCTGATTCACATCTTGTCAGCCGTGACCTAACTACAGGATCTACTAAAAATAAAACCACAGTAGGTTTATTTTTAATCGTCACTCCTTGAGGAAAATAAGCAAATTTAATCGTGAGGAAAATTAGCAAGAGAGCATCTAATAAAGTGTCCTGCTCTCACACTGCGGGTAAAGATTTAGAACCTGGTCCTATGGGATGCGAGCTCCAACATTTCCCACCATCCTACAGCTCATTGTAAAAGCCGTGCCTGAGCGATTTCCAGACTTCAGGCAGATCCTTGTGGAGCCATATGAAACACCAAAGGTCGGTAAGGAGCAGCAGAGCATCTGAGGTGCCTGGCTCTTTGGTAGGTGCTTCAGGATCCTGTAGGTTTTCAGGTTGCTGAGCGTTACACAAACTTGTAATTCACACGGGCTGTGCTCAGAGGATTATTTCTGATCTGAACCTCGATTAACTCTAGCATGATGTAATTTGCTTAGACATTACCATGCTAATTACATGTTAACTTTCCATACTTACTGTGTACTGTACCTCCCAGAGGAAAATACTGTATTCAGAACAAAAAAGATTTAAAGTTCATACACTTAATGCATAAAACTTTGGCAGGAACAGAATATTAAAGTGATATATCTTCCTAATAACCAAAATAAGCAGTATCGTGTTGTTGCTGTAGGAATTTTTCAGTCAACGTTGGTTAGTTATTTGAAATATATTAGGATGATGGTTCCCACTCAGATATTTCATTCGTTTGTCACCTTTTTTAGAATGGAAAGCTTCCAGAACAGATTGTGCTGAAAACTTCCATGAACTAATTGCAGAAAGTACAAAAACGTGCGTGTGAACTAAAGTTACAAATAAACTTACACTTAAGAGCAAATTATACTTTTTGTTGGTGTTTAATGGCTTAGTGCTGCATTTCTTGACATTACATTAAATCAGATCAATACAGTAAATGAGGAAATACACCACACTGTGCATTTATCATGTACCTCATTGTCCTTAGAGGTCATCAGATAAGCAAATAAGAAAGTGATTTCTCATTTCTTATTTTCAATGAGCAATTACAAGTAATGTTGAAGTATATTATGCATCATTACTTGTTCAGTGTCCTTTATTAAAAAAGGAGAAGTGTAGAGGTTTAATGAAAGGTTTTTAGCTTACTAGGAAGTTGTAGAAATAGAGGGAACTCACTTCAAGCAAATTTTTTATGAAAAGTGACTATTATTACACATTTTCTTCATCAATTTGTAGCAGTGTGTTCTCAGAACAGGACTGTGCCATGAAAGACACGTCATTGCTATCCTTCAAAAATCAAGAAAATCGAGACCCAGAATCACAGAGCAAAATGGTTGTTCAAGTTAGGAAGGAAACTCAGTCCTTGCTTGCATTCTTGTCTGCTGACCACTTCGCTGCTTTCAAACCCTCCGTGTATGAGCAGCAGAGAGAAAGAAAAAGCGAATATTACTAGTAACATTGGTAGTAAAGTTAATAGGAACTATTTTATTAACTTCTGGTGCAGTACAGGAGTACCTTCATACCATCGCTGGTGGAGGAATGGCCAGGGTGAAGAAGCAAACATCTAGCAAAGGTGGCTTATGTGCAGAGCCATGTCTCTTGTTCTGCTTCACTAACGGTAGCTATGGCAACCTCAGGACATTAACGTATGCAGTGATTGCAAGCCGTGAGCATCAAAGCAAGTAATTAGGGAGACAAATGGGAAGTCTTGATGGATTCTTCCATCAAGATCAAAGCTTTATATAAGTTTTTCATTAATTTGGGAACAAGCACTGAGATGATTTGTATGTTCTATTAGGCTATCAATGAAAATTGGGACCAAAGCTGGATTGTTTTGTAATTTTTCAAGGAAGGGCCACTCAACCCAGTCAAAAACCATTTTAATAGCAGTGATAGCAAATCAGGAGTGCACTAGTTGAATCAGGCCATTGGAATATTCAGCACACTCCTAGATGTTTTCAGCAGGTATACAACTGTGCTAAAGTTAGGTTGTCCTCATCATTACCAGGGCCTTTAACTGTAACTCCAAAATTTGAAGAATGCAGTATTTAATCCACGACACATGCTTCTAAGGTTTCATAGGATTAGGAGATTTGCTCTCAATATCGTCAAATCACGAATGCAGCATTGCTGGTTGAAATTTAATGCCATGTGCTGTATAGATGCTCTGAGTGGATGGTCTGTGGTCCCTTCTGGCTTTATACGCTAACCTGTCTTTACTAATGAAAGAGACCAAGCAGCGTAAACCACGTGGACAGCATGAAGTCCTCAAATAACAGGGGAGATGATAAGTTGTCTGAGGCAACAATGAGTAATTGTAATGTAGATCTTTACACAAGCCTTTGGATGGGCAAGTTCTCTCTATATAGGGAGTTTAGAGTGAATTTTCAAATACCCTATTTCATATTTTCACCCAATTGCAAGCATTTCAATAACCATAGGCTGTATTTCCCTATTTCCAAGATTTGCTTTCCTGAAAGGTAACTTACCTAAATTGAGCAGGAGTTTTCCAAGTTAGTGAAACTTCCACATCACTTCATTGAGTATAGAGCTTCATGTAGGATGCAGCAATAGTCCCTAGAGCATCAATAACTTCATTTTGTTGGAATTTTGAGGCAGGCATTAATTTTTGGGTTGGGCTTTCATTTTTAATTGATGAGGGAAAAGACTATCTGCCTTTCTTTCCTTCTTGATAACACAAGTTTCTCTTTAATAACTTCAAACACCCCAATTCTTCAGTTAAAGGCGAATTAAGTTTTCCTGTATTTCAAATTAGCTCTCTGAGGGTGGCATCAGCTCTGTTTCTTTTATGTTTAAGTCCCAGTTCTTTAATCTGTTTCTAATACATTCTGTTCAGCAATTTTGCATTTCTGTTTTAGTGGAAGCAATGCTGATTAATTCCTTCTTATGACATCTGTGGCTGCATCCTAGATTAAACCTACTCTAATACAGAGCCTATCATTAAGTGTTAAATATTCTTGCAAGGCTACTTAAATTAGATTCAACATCAGTGGATCATTTAGTAGAGAGTCGTTAATTCTCCATCTTACGGCAAGGCCACATTCTGGTGATGCTTTTAATCACAAGATTATTGAGGTATGATTTGAAAGGGATATGCTGCCCATATTTTGCCTTTGGGCAAATTATGAAAGGTCAAGTTGCCAAGGAAACAAAACTAAGATAACATTACTAATTCCTGAGTCCAAGAGTTGTCTTTCCTGATCGTATCATTTGCTCACCATACATGCTTAGAAAAGATACTAGCTAACAATATCTTTGCTGTTTAGTTCCACAGAAAACGGCTTTATAATTCTTGCTCTTCTAGATAGTGTTCGTAGTGATGACAAGGCTCACCAGAATACTTTGCCTCTCTAGAACTCACAGATTGGTTGGTTTGATGGTTTACGGATATGGTAAACGTTATTCCTAATTTAGAAAAAGGAAAAGAAGGAAGGGAAGGGTTAGGATTTACATATTCAAAGGTAGCTGCAAACTTAAGATTTTACCACTTTTGACAGCCTAATTTACAGCTCTTTAGAGAATCCTGATGTTCATAAAGTGAAGATAACACAACTTCATTAAGGCACCTCAAGTTAAACACTCGGACTCTCAAAGCCCTGATATTTTTCTTCTGGTCACAAGTCAGGCCAGTGGCAGAGCCAGAAGAAGCTCTCCAGTATTTGCTGCTGTCCAGGCTGTTGTGCTTTCTCTTTTTCTGTTATGTTCTTTTTTAATTTCCTATTTCAGGTGGGAAGCAGTTGTATAGGATTGACTCCAGTGCAGGAAAACCTGTATGGAGTAGTAGCATGCTATGATGAGTCTCTTCCTTCTATACACGTGTGCGTGTGTAATACATTGTGTGCCTTTGTGTCCAGTTCCTTGTCCTTCCTTTGGACGACTCATGAAAAGGAATCATTTTATTCCCTGAAGTATCAGCATCTGAGATTGTGGTAGACTTTGTCCTTAAATTTCCATTCTGAACTGTGTTGTGTCGTAGGGCACTGCATAATGAATACGACCCTGCCAATCAAGACACTCTGTTTTATATCACTTATTACTAAATTGAAAATGGTGTTTTACTACAGCAATAAAGGGCTGGTACAGCATGAGGTACATTTTTATACAACTCTATGAACTTTGTCATTGAAAACATTATAGCCTTGAATTTGAGAGCACAGTGGAAGGCAATATAATTTGATTACCTATATTAATCAAGTAGAGTACAACATATAAAACCAGTAATGCATAAGTCTGACTGGAGCCAGATAACCCTCTTGTGCATCTTAGAAAGATTTATTTTCAGTAATATAATTCATTTGACATGAAAGTATCATAATTGCAGTTGCTAGGAAGGATTTCTTTCTTTCCTTTTTTAGGGAAAAAAACTATCATACTTTCAAGAGCAGCTTGTTCTTTTAAAGCTCTGCTTACTGAAAATTGAAAACAAAGATTTGTTTTTGTAATTGTCACAAGTTTTCATTAGCCAGCTGAGCTAACAAAGTTATTTGTTTTCAGTGCTATTTCTGCTTCATAAACAAAAGTGTTAGGTGTGAATTTAGAAGTTTTTTTTAAAAAAATATACACTGATTAGCCTGAGACCCTGTCATTCTCGACCTCTGCTGCTAAAAGCTGGCCAGAAGCTCTTGAGCTTTCAGTTATCTGTGCAGGTACTTTGCATAAATGCTGAGGAGGACCTTCCCACACTCTAGCTCCATGAAAAGGCTTTAAAGCATATTTAAAGACACCTAATTACTCTGCAGTCCATGAAAACCCATGTTGTTGTTGTATGTGCAGTAGTAGCACATACCAATAACAGTGTTATCATGAGTTGCTGTTTATGCATTTTATTGCTGCGTGTGGCTGCAAACCACACGTGAGTTGGTTGGTGCATCACAGCTGAGACAGCAAAAATCACAAGTGAAAAAAGCACTACTGGCTGTGCCGCACCTCCCGGTGGAGCAGGAAGACCAGAGCGCACAAACTGAGAGGAGTTAAAACATTGTGGTCAAGGTATTTTCCAGTTTTTCAAGCAAATTTCACGTTCACCTTTGTTCATTATGTTTCACGTATTGGAAAATTAAAAGTTTCTATGATTCAGTGTACTCTCACTCCGTGACAAATATGTAATAGTTTGTTCCATCTAATTATTAGCAGCTTTATAATCGTGCTAATAATAATGGTTAGTGATTGAAGATGATAGACTTCATTCCCAAACAGATAGTGTTTGTAGTCCCATCTCATTATTGGTCCACAGTGCAGTAAGTTGTTTTTTCCATTCTTGCCCTTTAGTCTTCTGTTATTTTTCTCTTATTTCCCCTCCTGTTGAGATGTTTCCTCTTTCTTTTATTCTCTAATCACTCCAGCCTGGATTAGCCATACAGGGGGGTGTCACTACTGAGGAAGGAGTTGGAGCTTCTATTCATAAATGACATCTATCCACACAACTGAGCATTTCCACATCAGTCCACGAAGAAAAATACAGATAAAAAAATAAATCTGTTATGACAACAGAAAGGATAAATGTCCTCAAGCCTGTTCAGAAAGTTTCAGGGTACTTTGGCTAAGGATACTTGCATTCCCACCTTTCAACGTGCGCTACCAGCCCTTGTCTTGGTCTTTGAGGTCAGTGCTGCTCAAACTACCTTTGCAGTCTGAAAGCAGAACAGCGAGGTAGGAGGCTCCATCTTGTAAGTCATTACATTTACATCAATCATTGACATTTGGGGGGCTGACAAGAACAAATGAGTATCTAGGGGGGTCGGAAGAGAGGAGCAGATGTAGTAAGCTAGTGGGGAGCCTTTACAATTTCAACTGAAATAGCAAATATGTTTTTTAAAAATTGCTTAATCTTTAAAGGTTTGTCATTTATTGGTCCAAAGAAGTATTTTCCAGGTAGTGGCGTAGGCCTCAAAGCTTTCATATTTCGCTTTGCTAAGGAATAATTCTGTAAGAGTGAATAACCAACTACATTATTTTCTTATCAAATTAGCTTGCAGCCTCTGCTATATTCCTTAGATTATATTGGAGACACCCAAATGTATGCCCTAGGCAATGCTTGTCCTTCACTTCCAGGACTTACGTACTTCAATATTTTTAAGATCTAAATGGAACGAAAGGAAAAAAAAAAAGATTTAATTTGCATTGTATTAATGTTAATGACTACTGCTGGAGATTTTTGGGAGGAGAGGGTGTGTTTTTACTTTTCGTATTTTAAGATGTTTTTTTATTTTTGTCTTGGTGAATGTCTTTGTTCCTTTGTAGCTTGCCTGTGGCAAGTGGGGCATCCATCCCTCAAGGTTTATTTTAAAAGCAGTGGTTGAAATCTGTAAGCACGTGCTCTGAGAGTTTCCTTGGAGGAATAGGTCTTCTGTAGATGTCTCAATTCTTGTGCTAAATCTTTTACCGGATTTGAATTTTAACGTTCAATAATGCAGATGTTAATGGTAGTTCTTGTAAGCTTTATATTTTTTAGCCACAACAATATAAACCTTGCTATTAGTTTAATAGCAGTGGAATTAAATAATATTATTATATTAAATATGTATAAGTATTGTAAATGTTGTCCCTGACAGCAACAGGGCCTTCCCTTCTTAGTGGCTAAAGGCATTCAACAAAACCAAGCAGCTGATTCACATAACCTTCCTATATTCCTTAAGAATGAACTGCACTTCATTTTATTGTATTAATGTATGTTGAAAACACAGTAGGTGCTTTAGATTGTTTTCCAAGTCCAAAGTTCCTAATTGAATAGTGTGTTAAAATATTACATATAGCATCATCATAGTATATTTCAAGGTGTGTAGCCTGTCGTCCCAGCCGAACTCAAATTGGGGCTTCAGCACACTCATCCTGCCAGGTCCAGAATAAATGGTTAGAAGGCTCAGCGGAGGTTTGCCTTCATACCTAAATGACGCCCGTGCTGATTCTGAAATTAATCCCCACTTCTCAGTGCTCATGCTGGAAATTTTTGGGTGTCCAGATTGCATTTGAATGGAAACATCAGTCATAATACTTGGGGGGGAACTTCAGAGTCATCAGGTGGATGTCTTCATGCATAGCCTGGTATGTTCTTTTGTCACTGCACCACTTGGACTTACAGGGAGAAGTGGGGAAGAAGAAAGTTGACAGCATAAGAAAAAGTGTATGTGTGTATGTATATATATAAATGAAATGTATAAGTGAAATAAAGTAAACATTCATGTGAATCAGCTGTAACAAACCACAGCAAATTTCATAACCAGAAATCCATCACCCTCATTCTGGAAGGTGACAGTTATTCAGCAGGATACTGAGGTATTATGAAATGCCTTTCCTCCTAAGTTCCATGCTGAAGTCCCCTCTAACAGCTTCCTGCAGCTACTAATGGTTCTGCACTGAGGGAAGACAGCCATGCATGTTCTCCACTAAATAAATATGTAAATGAAGCTTCCAAACAGAGTCATATGCCGTGGAGTCAGAGAGCTGAGAATAACTAAATGCTTTCCATTACAGAGGGGGTACTTTAACAAATCCTGTTATTTTGTAGTGGCCGAGTACTTTTTGGTGACTCCATAATGACGTGGACATGGCATAGTAATGGACTAGATTTGCAGTCCAAATAGAAGAAAAAAATGATGTTTATACTAAGTGGGGAATTACTAGACAGATCATTATGGTTAAAGTGGCTTTTGGCTGTAGCCATATTAAGTCCTAAACTCCTCCTTAATTTTAAAGAAGGCTTATAACCCCCCCCCCTCCAAACTGCAGCAGCCTGTCATTGTTGTAAATAATGGCTTTAAGCCACTTTTCTTCTGTCGGGCACATCCTGTCTAGGCATCCTTGCGTTAAACAAAATTAGAGTTGCTCTGTGCTGTGAGTCACTGCAAATCCTCTCTTGGTTTCTGCTCCTCCCTGGGGAGTGTGAGTGACCAAAGCAGCTGGGGCAGGGGGGGTCCAAGTAACTCCAAGCCAGGAGGCTCATGGTAAAGGGGAGGCAGCAAAGCAAGATGTCTCTTGCAAGCAAATGGTGTTAGTCATAGCTTAAAACTGTAGAATAAGAAAGTAATGGATGTTTCTCTGGTTCCTTAGTGAAAACCCATATACAGCAGTGAAGCTGTAATGTCCCCAAGAGTGTCTGTCTAATGAACAGAAAATGAGTGACGGGTGACACAATGCCCAAGCGAAGGGAGAATGAAAAGAACTTGTGAGCACTTCAGAAGAGAAACAAACTGCATCTCTTTTCTTGTCAGAGTCTCCTCCATTTCGTAAATTGGTGAAATGCAGTATCAGCCATTCAACTTTGCGTGCACTCTCCTTTCAATTACCCAAGCATGGCTGTAGGGTCGCACCACCGGAGCCGTCTGGAAATGAGCTGAAATAGGAAAGAGCTGAAAAAGCTTCAGTTCATTATTCGTCCTCGCAAATGCTGGGCTAAATTTGGCCCGTAATTCACATTACCCCTTGGTATAATCATAGGTGTTACAAGTGAAAATTACCTTCTGCGTTGTCCGATCTCTCGCTCTCTTGGCAAATATGGGCTGAAATTAAGCATAAGATTGTATGTATGCAGCTGGCTGTCTTTGGGTTTCCTAAAGCATTCATCCCAAAGGTACCAAGATTCTGCAGCTATGGATATGAGTCAATCACAATCAGTAAATCGACTTCAAGGCAGCTATATCAACCTACCATTAAATGCTCAGAATGAGTCCAAATAGTAAGAGAGAGGGGGAAAGAGAGATTGTATATGGAAAGAGATTTATTACGTAGAGATAGATGGATAGATCGATCAATCAATCAATCAATTGTTCTACTTTTTTTCAAACCATAGAGTAGAATAGATTGATTCTGGAAAAGACATCGTTAAGTCATCCAACAATTATGGAAAAGCATTATACTGGTATATTAAGGCCTAAAGTAGGAGGTGTAATATGGTAAAGCAGCCTGAAAGGCTCTCTTGAATATGTGGTACAAGCATTGCTGTGTAGATGGCATTGGATGCTGACTTTTCTATTTTTAATGAATGTGTCTTTGTTAAACCCTTATGTAGCAACACTTATCCGTGTAGGCTCCAGTAAAAGATTGCATTATGGAAAGATACTTCTACCTTTCCTATGGGGAGGAAGGGCAGGGATGTGGGAAACCGAGAGAAATCTGGTGGCGCTCACAGCTTTTTCAAGATGGGTTGGTCACTCTCTCCCATGAACTAGGTCATTTTTAGACTTGGCTTGAAAGTAGGCAGCTGTAGATCTTGGTAGATCTCTAGCAGTAATTTTTGATTGTCCCTTTTTTTTTTCCAAAATGCTTTCCTGTATATAGGTGTAATAATAAAGAAAAAACTTTCAGCATAAAATATGTGCTTGTCAAACCACAGCAATGATTTTCCAGTTGCTGGCTTTTTTAGTTGTGCAGCCTTCTAATATTTCTGCTTGAATTCTTTCACGACAGAAGCAAATGAAAATTACACCGTGGTTTTTAGGTCTCTGTTCCCTGATTTTTGCTTGTCATGTCATGAACTTCTTCGAAGCAGTGAAATGGCAGCCCATCTCCCTGAGAGCTCCAGACAGATTTCTAAAGTTGTCTTGTTAACAGCTTGTCAGAAACCTACATTTCAGTCTCGCTGAGTTTATATCATGCAAAAAAAAAAAAAAAAAAAGTTGCTGGAAATTATGATTTTTACAGGTTCTGACATTTTTCTAAAGAACTGAAATGCTCAAGGCTGCTGTCTCCCTTAACAGGCTGTGCTGTTTTGGGTAATATTCTGCGTTGCATCAACTGAACATCAGAGCAACATTCAGTTTCTTCCCTTTAACATGTTCTTTGAATTATTTAAGGTGTTTTGATGTTGGCTAGAATTTGTAACAAAGTCCTCCAGCTTTTATCCTAAAATATCAAAAAGGTTGAGATTTTTTCCTTCCCCCCTCCTCTTTTCTCCCTCTTCCCTAACCCTTCCTCCCTCCCTCCTCCCGCTTTTAATAGATCCTTGCATGGATCGTCAGGGGACTTTCTTTTATGTTGTACAGCATGAAATGACTTAGTCAGGGTCTTCCTGATTAATTTATGACTGCTAAGGAAAAGGGAAGGGGGGAAAAAACAGTCCTTGAGGGATTGACCCTAAGCTGCAGCAGATCAACTCAATTTTATGGAATGAAAAGAGACTTAAACAGTATTTTTAGCGTCAGTTCCTCAACCCACAGAGGTAGGGAAGCTCCCTGCGTCTGGCAGGCTGAAGCAGGGTGAGAGGTACTGTCTCTCCGGGTGACTGATGGAGTGGAATCCAGCTCTTCGGCAGCACCGAGCACTTTTAGAGTTAAAGCTGTGGCAGATTGGTGGATTAATGTGCTCTGCCTCCAAGGGACAAATGCTCTTTTTTTTTTTTTCTTTTTCCCTCCCCCTTGCTCCCTCCTTCCCTACCCTGGGCTTGCAGATGACAGCTGTTGGTCACTTAACAAAATGTCCTCTTGATTGCTGCTTCACAACAGGGGCCCCCTCAGACCAAACAGCACAGAGCCCGTACAATGCATCACTGCCCCTCAAAATTAGTTATAGTGCTCAGGGCTATTCTCGGCTGCCATAGCTAATACTCTCTTGCTGTTCTTCTCTCTCTCCCCCTCGCCCTCCCCCTCCACAGACAAAGGCTCAGCCTATACATCTGTAGTGCTCATAACCTCCCCCTTCCCCCAGCCAAATGCTGAGGAGAGAAAGGGAAAAAAAAAAAATAAAAAAATTGCTGCCCTGAGGCTCAATCTGTTTCTTACAGCTCTACCCCGGCACTTGGAAGCCGGAGCTGGTCTAGCCATAGGGAGGCCCTGACTCATTTCATCAAGCTGTCAGGGAGGCAGTGGAGCTAAGAGGACTCTGCTGCCTGGGGCAAGTTCAAGTCAACATTCGATTTCCGTCCTCCCCCCGGCCCCCGCCTTTCGCTTGGACACTTTCTGTGCTCTGGATCTAAACTTCTCCCCGAGCTGCAGCAGCTCACAGCTTCTTGCCAGGAGGAAGGACTTGTGGGACCTTATAAAGGACACAGTGGCAAAATTGCTGCAATAAATCAGTGGCCCTCTGACACTTGGCGGTAGCTTAATGTTTTGGCACTTTCTTTCCTGTGTATGCCTCAAGTCCCATTAGCAGGCTTTTCTGTCAGTCTGGCTCATGATAAAACTCTCTCTTCCTATCATCTTAAGCAAGCCCCTGCAGACATGAATCCGATGCCAGACTTAATAGGAAACAACACCCTCCCCCTGCACACACAAGCGCGCATCCATACGCGCCGCTGCTGCTGCGAGCGGCTCCCGGGAACTCAGCTCGGAGGACAGGGCGAGGGGGAGGGCTCTGAAAAATAGGCTTGATTTTCCTTCTTCCTTTAAAAGAAACATTAACAGCCCGGGATTTAAGCCTAATGCTTCCCTGAGCCTCACTATTAAAAGAAAATTCAGTAACTAAATATGGTTGGAAATAATAAGATAGCAGTAACATGGCCATCCTCTGGGACTGTCTGAGCAGGTATACAGGTTCCGTAGGTATCTACACTGTTCATATATTTTGTGCAACTTCTTACATATATATTCTACCCTGCCAGCTTGCATTGTAATTTTATAGACTGTATAATTAATATTTTGTCCTCCTCTTTTGTCCTTATACTTCCTCACACAGTTTTAGTTGCAGGTAGACTGCTTAGATTACATATCCCTCAGGGCTGAGATCTGTTTTTTCACCCAGACGGCTTAGATGTCTATCACTGTCTGCTTAATCATAATATAAATAATATCTGTAGGTATGTGTGTTTGTGTGCAAAGGAAAACAAGGCTTTCTGTCAGCTGTTTGGGCAGGAACCTGTAACTTCTGTGCCGTATAGTGCTGGCACAACAGGACCCTGCAGCCTTGAGGCTGTGTAGGCACGGCCTGGATTGTAAACCTCCGGGTTTGGGTGGAATAGAGGATACTGGGTTTATGTGAATAAGCTGAGGTGACTTATATGCAATTCTCAAAGGTTTGGAGGATGTGGCCCCGTTTCAGATAACAGTGTTTCTCTGCACCTAACTCACGATGTAACACCCAAGTGTTGCCAATCTTGTTGCAGTCTTGTGAGTTTTGGGTTGGTTTTGGTTTTGTTTCTTGGAGCTCTGGTTCCTGGCATGTGGCAGTTTATGTGAGAATCAATAATCAATGTAGCGCTTTTATTATGTGAAGAAAAACTGGGTGATCTGGAAGTTAAAATGTTGGGAATAGGCATAGAGTCAAAGGATGTTTTCACAGTTCTTAAACTTACCAGAAAACATCCATAATCACAATACAAACAATTTTAATATAGATCCTGCCACTTCTTGGACTAAATGCCTTTGCGAGGAGCCCAGTGCCAATGGAGGCGTCCCGGAGTGCAGAGCCTACATGCTTCTTCTGCGGATGCTGCTTTTTTTGAAAACTCTGTGCACAGCTTATTCCAGACCTGCTCCCCTTCTGCACTCCAAAAAACTAAACTTACGTGGCTCAAACACTCTGCAGCTGAGCTAATTGAACACCTCTGACTGTAGGTCCACCAGAAAACCTTTGTAGTGGAGATCTGGCTTTATCTGCAGTGACACAAACCTCTGCACTATCTATTGCTGTTACGTGGAGTGGTCTGATTTATGCTTGTACGTCACGTGAATCACAGCGAGTAATGTTTGTATTTCCCGTTTCAACCCTGACTTTCTTGGGATGAGGGAGGGGTTAGAGGATTATTTCCAGTTCACTGCAGGCAGGTGTGCTGCTGGTGGCGTCTGCCTTTCCAGGTAGTCCCTTCTCCAAATACACCACTGCCTGTGTTTTACAATAGACACAAGTCCATCTTTATCCCCGTTGAGATGATTTGTACAAGCAAGTACTGGAACACATCATGACTCCTTGCCTGGTGGGAAAGGCACGATGGAGGGGGGTCTTGAAACGTGAATTATCCACGTCAGCCGTCGAAACAAAAAAGAATCCGCAGGGCCTGGCCTACACGTACAGGAGCTCTGTCTCTCATTCCTCAGGTCTTTCGGGTGCAGCAGCGGAGCAGGTGCGATGGAGGGGATGGTGGAGTTGCTGCAGGTGCTTAGGTGGGGATTAGGAAAGCACCATTTATTCTCACCGCTTCATGCCCTGCTTCAGCCGGAGCCTGAACCTCCCTCCACAGCACGGTCAGGTGGCAGCAGCCGGCAGGTCGTGCCCTGTCCCGGGGAGCCCGCGGCCAGTTCAGTGATCTTTTGGTGCTGGGTCATGGCGGGTGGAGGTACCACGTCTGCCGAAGCGGGAGGAGGAGGGAGAGGCGAGGCCTTTTACGGTGCACTGAGCCCATTCCACCTGAATTACGTGTTGTTTCTGCTGAACTTTGCCTCACGGGAGGCTTTTTTCTGACTGGAATCTGTCACTGCAAGAAATTGTTTCCAAAAAGCGGCACAATTAGGGGTCGGCTTTGCAAACATTCTTGGTGGAATTGAGAGGCAATTGGCACAACCCAGTGAATAATCCTTTTAGGAGCCTTTATGAACCCAGCACAATGGCTGTTTACAGTTTCGCTTATAGACCAGGAGTGTTAACAGGCCTTTAGAAAAATCCAGGTAATTGAAGCTTTTGTCTTTCAATGAGCCCCCGTAGCTGTCAACAGTTGCCATTCTCCACATTTTCTTTAACTTTTTTGTTTTGACAAGGGCTTTTGTCCCTCTGACAACAGCTGCGTGGGAGGTGAGCAGAGGAGCCGGGCAGCCTTGGCCTGCACGGCCTTCGTAGGACCCGCCGCCGGCCTCCTCCTCACCAGGCCGGAATAAGTTGTCTTTTAAGACGCAGAAAATCCTCTGGGTCAAACCAAAATTTCTCCTATGACTTCATTATTCGTTTAGCCATCCCAGCAATGAAATGCACCAGCCTCCGTCTCTCTTTGTCGACCCAGAGCTCCGCAGGGGCGGAGGCTGGAGAAGAGCGGGTGTGCAGAGGCTGGAGGCTGTTACCACAGAAGCTGAAAAAGCTCATTGAAACTGTGTTTTTTAACACACCCCCGAAGGGAAGGGGTCGACAGTGGTTCTGGTTTTTCGCAGATCTGTCTGGGCGGGTTTGGTTTGCTGTCATCATTTTTTTCAGTGCCATTGCGTGTTCAGCAGCCTGTGGGTTCCTGTTTCTCAATGCGAATGTGGGAGCCTGTTTCTTTAAAAAAAAAAAAGAAAACCTAAGTGAATTCTGAAGCTTGGGGCTTTTTTTCACCAAAGCTGGCTGTGTTTTCTTCAGAAGTCGGTGGGAGATGAACGTGGGTTGGTAGCCATGAGTCTCAAGCTCTTACTTTCCAGGATGCTGTATGTTGAGCAGAAGTGCAAATTTTATAAATAATGGTGTGTTAATTCTTCCCCCACAATCCCTCATCATCTAGACTGCTTAGTAGCTTTGGGTCAGTTTGGGACTTGATTCTCATGTGGATTAACGTGTTGTATTTTGGTGGTTTAAGAGCCACATAGTAGGAATCAATACGGGGACAGTTTGTGTCCATGAGTGAGTCCTACGTGGCTGGGAGGCGACAGCTATTTCATAAGGCAAACAAGAAATTATGCAATTTGCTGTCAGAAATGTGGTTTTTAAAGCGCCCGTCTTGCAGTCGCACGGTGGGCTCTGTGTGCGCACAGAGCCGTGTTCGCCAGTGGATCTGCATCCACAGCCCCTCCGGCTTCTTCGGCTGCGAGACTGGCGCGGTCATGATTAAAGTAAGGAAGATGTAAGCTAAAATTAAACAAAATTCTTTGCTGTCCTTTCCATTTTAAAAACAATTAATTAAGGAGTATTTACAGATCCTCAATGGGGAAAAATGTATCCTCAGAGAGCAGATGTTTGCTTCATTCGTACCTTTGTAAAATTCAGCGTGTGGATTTGATGGTTCACTGGCTTTTTGCAACTTTCACTTATCTTCATGAGACAAAGTTGCACGTTGATACAAAGCAAAATTAGGCATCTAAATAAAGCAATTCTGCACCTTTTAGTAATGCGAACCATCCGTAGTAGGTTTTTATACTCGCTATAGGCATACAAATTTTTGAGGTCCTATCTGCTTTTAACAAGAAAAAGCCTGTCCTCTTTCTTTAAAATATCATAATGCAGTAAGAAATAGGAAGACAAGTTTTGTTACAAAAACAGCAAGACCAAAATACGCTGTATTTGAATAATAATGGTTACTAAAGTTCCCCAAAATTGTTTACATCCGCTCTCAAATATTTTTAAGCTAAATTTATTAAGGTTTACAGTACTGTGGTTTTATTAAACCAGGGCTCATAGGCAAAAGTGCCTGACTTTTAATGATAATTTTGAATGTTTTCTAGTTAATATATTTCTGAGTTTAATTTATTTGATTTTTTTATTGCTTCAGTGTGTCATTCTTTAAGTCCCTGTAAGAATTAAAATTTCTATTGTTGCTGCCTAAGCATACAATTTTAAGCAACACAGGGCTGAGTGTACTAATTTTTATGCCATTTTTGTGATAGGTGTAATTCCATTGTAACAAGCTTTAGTCTGAACTGTGCAGGTTGAATCACATCATCAAAATATTCTGCCTCTAAAATATAAGCGTGCAGGTTGAACGAGCACAATGATTAAAATGGTAACTTAGGATGCTTTAGAGTAGGCCAGGTTTAAAGGGTAAAATAACTTGGTCTTCGTTACCCACTCAATTATGCTAGTAAGTTGGGGGAATGCACACTCCCCGTAGCACGCTGACTTGATTTCAGCCCCCCCAGGTGGAGGTGAAAGGCTTCCCTTGAGTCAGCTGGCATTTCTCAAGAGCGTGTAAATAACAACAAGCGTACTGCTGTGACTGCATCTTCCACACCCCCCCACCTTGTTTTTGATGAATGTGTTGCTTTGTCAGCATGAATTAGCACTGTCCTGAGCAAGCGCAAATGCAGCAGGTACTGGGGCAGCCTTTGCCCAGCAAACCTGTTTCAGCGTGTCTCGGTGGTGATAGACAATTAGTGCCAGGAGCAGGGACTTCTAATAGTTCATGGTTACATGGCATGGGTTTGGGAAAATCAGCAAATGGCTGCTGCTGATGATTTATCAGGACTGATTTTAGCTTTGATGTGAGTGTCTGTTTTGTGAAAAAATAGAAACTGTGTTTCCTATAATAATTTTCATAAAGCTTAGTGATGGAATAGAAGTCCCCAAAAAAGGCACAGATGGCTTATGGGAAGGTATTTGCTAAAGATGTGGCTATGTGATGTTCTTGCCTTCCACGCACAAAGTATTTGTCTAGGGCTTAATGCAGTCTGCTGACGTTAACACTGGTTATTCCCGTAGGACGTGCCCACCCACTGCTCCCCGGCCCCTGCAGAGCATTGTCCTTCCTGCCTTCCTGTAGCTTCTTCCATTTTTGCTTCAGGTTCTGTTTTTTCACCAGAATGGCTACAGATACAGTTAGACCTGCGCGCGTCCTTCTAAACAGTGCCGTGGATTAGGTGGGGCAGTGTAACACAGTTTCATTTTGAAAGAGAGTTCTGCTTAGTCAAGACTATAGAAAAACAGAAAAATAGGTGCCTTAAACCAAGCATTTCCACTGCAGTTAAATGGAAATGAGGAGTCAGTTGGAAAGCTGAGCAGTCTTCACTGTAGAATCGCCATGGGAGACCCCTCTGCTGTTTCGTGGTTCTTCATGTGCTCAGTGTATTTCAGAGAATTTAAGAGTAAAAGGTTCCTCAAGTGTTTGGGGTCAATCATTTCATGTGCCAAGTAGAAGAAGAAGAGATTAAATAGTCTCTCAAAAATCTGCGGAAAACTGAGAATGTCACAGCTGAAATTTCTGCTTTGTAACTTTAGGATAGATAGTTGTGACAGGAAAGATCCCCGTTCCCTGCTCCATGAGGAGCAGGAGCTGGAGAAAATGACCAAACAGATCTATTCCTTCCTCTACATTCATGACACCGAAGCACATGCATTTTCATGGACCATTTCCACATTTGTAGCTTGTGTCATTGCTGGCTTGCAGAGTCCCCTCTTGTTGAACCAGTGAACTCGAGAGGGTGCCACCAGTTACGGAAGTCTACCCGGACCATCCCCGTCAGCTGCTGGCTGACGGAGAAAATTCCCATTGGACACAAAAGTTATGAAACGCACTGGCCACTTTTTGTCAGTATGACAGACACCAAGAGATTTATTTTTGTTCACAATCGTAAATCTTTCTCAGCTCCAGCCAACAAGATGTGCATGTCCTGAAATGTTCAGTGCTCAAGTTATCTTCCCATCATTTGTGAAAATAGAGCATTTCATTTTCAGAGGCTGTAAGAGACTACACTCTAAAACTCTTTAAGTAAACACTTCCTCCTGGGATCGTGATCTCGTTCAAACTAAAAAATGTACCAGAATTTATGATGTATTTTAATTACTATTCTTGGTACCACTCATTAAATTAGAAATTGATTGCCAGTTTCACAGTTTCCTTGTTAGATGACAAAGTGCTTATCAAGGTGAAGCAATGCAAAACTGTTACTATATATTCCACAATTTGGGATGATAAAAAGGCATGCTTTTTGTTGTGGTGTTCATCTTACAGTTGTTATTATAATGCATTGCTGATTTTCTTTTTTGTTTAAAGTTCACTTTCCCACATCCAAGTAAGAGTATACCATATTTTTGTATAAGAGAGAAATTGGCTTTGTCTGGTTTATGCTAGCAATCTAAAAGGCATTACTGCAAACATCAAAAGTGTGTTTCATTGAACAGAGAACATCATGAACAGCTATCCTAAAGATTTAAGAGGATGATGCGAAAGATCCCTATACATAAAGGTGTTTCTCAAAATCTTTTTTTCTCTCTCTAATCCACAGTGTGACAGCGAGAGTGATATTGACGATAAGGTAAGACTGAATTTTCTTCTTTCATGTGCGTTACTAGCTTGGAAATTCCCTCATAGTCAAAATAAGAATGAATTTGAAAATAATATTTTTCCTCCAGTCTTCATGTCAAATTTAAAAATATCTATAATTGAATGAAAAAAACGTTGGATCAGGTATTCTGTGATCTGCGCTAGTTTTTGTTTACAGAAAAGAAACTCCCATTTGAAAAGAAACATAATAGTCTGTCTTGATTATTATGTGAGCATTTGGTGAGACCCGAGTCATAGCATTAGTGCTGTTTCAGAGGAACTCTCCTCCAATAACTTGTCGGGAGCCTATATTTTATTTATAGTAACCTCCGAAGATGTCAATTTCGTAATCAGTTTAGAAATGGAACAACTGGTACCTACCCTCAAAGGCAGTGTGGTAACAGAGTGTTTTGTCATGTTGCATGCATATTTATCACAGAGCAATGATTTTTCTGACCTTCTTTTGGATGCAGAGGTTGGTTGTTGAAAGGTTGTAGTTGTGTGGTTTTGTATAGGGATTTCTTGTTTCACCTTTGCAAGGAAAACAGAGAAGGCCCAATACATAGCAACAGTTGCACCATGCTTTTGAGCATCAAATGTATAAAAGACCAGAGTATCCCTTGCTGACTTCTGTTCTGGCAGATCAAACTTGGCAGTCTCAGGTTAGATCTTCATCAAACTTTAATTATATTTTGGCTGTCCAGTCTCTTGCATTCATTCATGAGAAGCTGTGGCATGCAGGTTTCTACCGGATCAGCATTACAAAAGTAAAGGCTGACTTCAGATAGCCCCATCTCCTTGGCAGCACACTTGGCTGCAGCCATACATCAGAGGTTACCATGAGTTCAAGAGACTACACTAAAAGCTTCTTCTGGTTAAGTCTTTTTCATTTTTTTTAGTAGGGTTAGCGCTTGGGAAGCATTAAGCTTTCTTCAACTTCTTTTAAAAATCCCATCAGATACCAAATATCTCCAGAGTGTTGCAAAAGCTGTGTTTTGAGATGGAGGCTTGATCGAAGAAAAACATTTAAATCATAGATGTTGAATGAAAGATCCTGTACATATTTTGTTTTATATATGTGTATATATGTATAAAGTCACTCCCTGAAACCATGACAACCCCCCCCTTCTTACAAGGTTACACAGCAGCAGAGCTGATGGCAGAGGTGGCAAGGGTGAAAAATTATTCCCTAAAAGCTTAGATACCATGGGGTTAAAACATTTCCTAGACTGCCCAATCAAAGAAAGTAAAAGCAATCACTTAGAAAACTGTTTAAAGATCTGCCAGTCAAACCTCAGATGAAGTTGTAAGTGACATGTAGTTTTATTATACAGCTATGCTATTAATGATTATCTAAATTACACTAGTAGACCCAGCTAGCAGCATTACATCTGAGACTGACATTTGTTAGATTAGGTTTGACTTCACCTTGTAGAGAAGAAATTGAAATCTGAACAACATTGATTAGCTTTCAGATTGTGGGATCTGAGGTTACCTTCAGAGGAAGCTGCATTGTGTTTGGCTGGTAACCTACTGTCCTTTACAGCAAATGAAAGGCTATTATAGTGTTCCTTATATGGCATTTCTTTACATATCTGTAACTGTAATTTGACCTTCTAGGCTCACATATTTCCCAGCTACCTGCTCCTTAAGGTGACTCCACCTTAATAATAGCAACATTTCTTTTCTTCATAAGGAGAGCAGCACAAGATCATCATCTTTCTATCTCTTGCCTGATCTGTAGAGACATATGACATCGGTTCTATTAAATAGGTCTCTGGAATTAAGTAGGATTGCTTTTCTTGTCAGCAAAGACGTGTGCACATGCATGTAAACTCACCAAGGTTGAAGTGAAGAGGCTTCAAACGTTTCACAGCCATAATGTGTTCACTTGGGGAACACAAGGGCAGCCTGGCTCTCTCTGTTGATACCTGACATACTCCCCTGGAAACACGCGAAGTATTTCTCTAAAACTAACCTGGCTGGTGCAACTAGGAGCTATAAAAATACTGGCATGAATGTCCTGAGGGATTACACTGAAGAGAGTTTTTTCCCCCTTCCATGTGTTGGAAAAATGTATCTTCCAATAACACTCTCTGGCTATTGCATCCAGATGGAGCATTCGACATTCTGTCTAGCCCGGTATCAGGCTTCCCAAATTATGTGATGGGTCGGCTTCATTTCACAGCACCACAGAACAATCCTGCTTTCCTGCTTGGTCAGCAAGAAGCAGCTTTCTCTAGGTACACCTACGCGCGCTGGCACTAATGAAGGGCAGGGCAGGAATTACTAATGTACTTTTGATTTGCATAACACTTTTTGTTAGTCATAAACAGCGGATCACTGTCGTCTGTATATAACTCATGAGGAATGCACAAAAAAAAGAAGTTCACGTAGAAGTACAAACCGAGTCAGTGATAGAGCTAGAAGCAAAACTGAAATTTTCCACCTCCTACTTCTCTCTCTGTACCATGCTAATAATTATCCACTATTTATTTAGTTCATAGGTATATGGGCTATTGAGCTCTTAATGTTTTAAAACATAGGCATTAGAGTAAAATTAATGCTTTACCCTCACTGCATTGAAAAATATAAACACACTCTTGATGGTTTTGTTTTTTTCCTTGTACAGTGCTGTGCAGGACTCCAGGGGAGAAAAGTAATTGAGCATAGTCAGTCATACGTACAGTATATCAGAATTGAAGGAGCCATTACTTTAGTGCAAGGTAGAGTTGAACAGCAGATTGTGAGAGTGTTTCCAAACAGTGCGCTGCTGATTTTAATAATCTGAGAACAGCAGCTCAAGGCTGGGGACTTGTCCATCCCATCTACTTTCTTAGAACTGTCTCTGGCCAAGTATAGCCTTTCACTTCTGCATCACTGCTGAAATCTCAAAGGAAGTCAGTGGGATGATACTTTCTCACACCTATCATTCTGTCACCACACGCTTCTCGAAGAACTGTTCGAAATACCCAAACTAATAAAGTGAGCCGTCCAGCCATTTAACCAAGCAAGAAACTTAGCAAATCATGCGTTCCCAGAGATGGAAATGCAAATCCTGTTTCTGTTACTGTATGTTCATTGAAGGACATCGGTTTGGACTCTGCAACTGTTAGGAGAATTGCGGGGTAGTTTGTTGAAGCTGTGGAAATGATACTGTGCTTTTGTGAGGGAGGCGGGAGAGAAAGGGAGTTAGTCTGATAATCGTGTTACACCATCTCCGCACTGTGCAATAGCCGTGATGTGGGGCTCACGGTCCATAAACATTGTTACTGAAAATATATACTTCCTTTAATAGCAACAACAGCATTAACAGATAGCAATTACCCTTCATTTTCAGGAACTATAAAGTCTCCATTAATTCAAGATTTATGTAGTTATAGCATTTAGCACAGGAATAACACCACAGAGAATTGGTTTATACACATGTAATGAGAGAGCTTATGGCATACTTTAGTGAACATTAACATAATAGAGTAATATAAACCATCAACAGTTCCACTTATTGTCTCTTACCTGCTTTAGCATCACTGTGAAAAGTGGCTAGCAGCTTGGTAATGTGCTCTGTTAAATGGCGTTCTGCAGAAAGCCAAAAGTCAACTTGTGTAAAACAAGGGAATGAGTAATCTCTGCTCGTTACTCCAAAATGTTGCTCTCATTTTTTTTAATAACAGTGTTCAAGATTGCATTAAAAAAAAAAGCCTATTTCTTCCTTTCAAAGTAATTCAGTGTTCATGTTCTTTCAGTCTTGGACTTCTGTCTGCTGTGTGCAAAATTGTGGGTTGTCAGCTTAATTACATGGCCCCGCAGTGTAAGTGAGCTCTCCAAATCAGGGGTTACGTATCAGGCATTCCTTCATTTAATGTGGTGCTAAGTAAGATGTACAAAAAATGACACTGTATTTCTAAGCTGAATCACTATTTACCATTTATTTGTTCTGTAGTTTGTGTTTTAGCTATAGCAAGCAACCTTTGAGACTGGTAAAGCTATATCCAAGGTGGAAGCACAAGATTTGGAAGTCAGGTTTCTAAAACAGTGTTTTCATACCACTTTCTGCAACAGCACAGTGAGTTTATTAGGCCCTGCTTGTGGCGATGTGAATTCAGCCTTGCCGTGATGTTGTTTGTGGTGCTAATTTCTGAGTCCCAGTAGGTGCCTGGAAGCGTACGGCAGTGCATGAGCAGGTGCAATTTAGGACTTGATGCATGGGAGAAGAGCAGCACGGTAGTGCTACGATTGCTCTACCACAGGCTGGGTTCCCATCCTGCCACATGCCATGTTGATGTAGAACAGCTCATCACTTGAGGATGAGATTAGAGACAGTGAAGGGACCCAGATAAATGGGCTGCGCAGTGTTAACAGTACCACTGTTTCAGTATGTCAGCAGCCTCGGTGTTGTCCAGCTTTGGGTTTGTAGGTGTTAAGGCAAAAGGGAAGGTTTTAGGAGGCATTTGAGTGGGAAAATCAGGTGGCTTTATGGCTGTGAATGGGGAGGTATTATCTGTACTGAAAGGCACAGTGGTGAGTAGTAGGGAGGTGCTTATTTGAAAGTTTAACAAGGGTGATCAGGTCAGACCAGTGAGAGAAGAGGGTTTACATCGATACTGAGGATAGTGTTGGTGTTGGGAAGAAGAGATAAGCTGTGAAAGAGTCAAAACATGAAGAGTGATAGTTTGCAATTCAGGAAGTGGAAAGCTGTGTAGGGAGCAAAGCCACAGACTAGGAAAATGATCTTGCGGCAGCTTTTTCCTTGGCACAAGGACACAATTACATCTGCCATCATCAGGGGAAAGGATAAAATGGTAAATGAAAGGTGAGGTGAGAGCTTCACCAAGAACTTGGTTGTGTGGATGAACAGAGGATGCTCGTTATGTTACAGAGAAAAAGGATAGACAGGACTTAAACACAGGTTGGATATCAAGCTGTAGGGCCTGGTGTGAGTCAAAGAGCGCTGAGAACTATGGGCTTGAGTGAGAGGTGGAAGTGATAAGAGTGGAAGCAATGAGGAGAGTAAACTGTGTGGAAGATCTGGGGAGTAAAATTATCACTTCTATTTCAGCTGTGTTGACCTTGAAAGTGTGTCTACAAGCCCACAGGAAAAATCATAGTTTAGGCAGCAGGAGAAAAGGATGAAGTAATGAAGAGAGATCTGGGAGTCACTCTAGTGGAAATGGTCACACTGTGTATGTGTATTCGTGTATGAGATTACCCAGAAATAAGATAAAGCCCCATGACACCAGATGAAAAAGTTCGGGGAAGATGGTCTTAACAATGCTTAGAATTACAGCAGCAGTTACAGAGGCAGGAGCAGAGTGGGCAAAAGCTGCTGCAGCCCAGGAGGGAAGAGCTGTGTCAGGTAGCTGGTGGTGAAGGAAGGTGAGATCTAGGGAAGGGGATTGTGAAAGACTTTGGAAGTTGAAGTGCAGTTCAGTGGGGGAAAGGAAGCCAAGTTGTGCAGCGTCCATTCCCAAAGATCCTACATCGATCCAAATTTTTGTGTGTTTTGCGTCATCTTTACACTCCTGCTCTCATGGCCTCATTTGTCAATGCACCAGTTCACCAGCAATGTGTTGTCTCATGGGGCTGGAATCAGCCTCAGTCCCTGGACCCCTCAGTGCTACACATTTGAAGTCCACAGGGTGTATTGTTGGTAGCACTATTGCTGGAGGCTTCTTTTTCCCTGCTCCTCACATTTTGTCTAGCAATGGAAAAAGTGGGTTCCATCTGGTATATCTGTTGCTTCAAAGTTTAGTTCCCAGTTCAGGTAATCAGTTATTTGCTATTTTTGAAGCCTGCCCAGGCCAAGGTCCCCAAATTGGTTTTGTCAATCATCAGATGAGAAATGAAACTTGGTACTTTTCCAGTGATCCCAATTCTTACTGGCTGCAGCAGAAGGGAGAGATCAAATGTGGAATTGAACCAAGGGCTTTCACATGGCAGTATTTGCACTTCTGTTTGCATTACACTTCAGTCTATGACAGTTTTCAGCTGTGACTAGGAATGAGAAGTCTCCATTTGCCAGTAACTTCCCAGCTGGGTTTTCAGGCAGTGTGTAACTGGTCCTTTTACCATAGGATGCTCTTGCTTACAGACAGCAATGCTGAATGCAGTTGCAGAAGCGTGTGCCTGGGCTGTGTTGCCGGCTTAGCAGTATGCAGTAGTATAGCATATATATACGCATGTGTGTGCACAGAATCAGTGTTTCTTCTAAGGTTTAATTCTTACAGACTTAAAACCCAGTGATGAGAAGTGAAAACCAGTGAGAAACCTGACTGCCATATAATAATAACTGGGTAAAGGTGGTTAGTTCTCTTAATGAAAGAAAGTCTCTGTTTGACAGACGAGCTGCATGTTGTTATTAAAAACAGATCTGCTTTTTAAACAATATGAAAATACTGAATTTAAAATAACCTTGTAGCCCTTGAAAGATTCGGGTGCTATAAACAGGCAAACGTGATGTTGTTGCTAGTATAGGAAGACAAAAATTCACCACTCAGTGAATTTATTTTGTTTCATCATTCTCCATGAACAGATTTACCAGCAAAATAGCATCATGCAAGCCCACTGCATACCCAGTTCACTCAGTCGCTCTTTGGGAAACGCCAGATGGGGGAGAGCCTTGGCATGCCCTCGGCTTCTGTCGTTCCACCCACCATGTGCACGGAGCAGACACAAAGGTTCCCACTGAGACTTGGGGCAATTGAGTTACACCCTGTAAACCCTTCCAGAGGGAAAGGAGACCTACAAGTTGTCCTTCCTAACAAGAGGGTCTGCAATCCAGTAAAAAGTATTAGTAATAATGGCCCTTCTTGACCTTCGTATTTAAGTAAAGTAAGAATGCAATTTTAAAACATAAACAGACTCAAAGCTTCAGCACTAATGTTCTCCCCTCCTACTGAGATTTTGTGTTTTTCTTTTATACAGACAAAACCTCAAATTTTAAGTGCATTAGTCTGTATATGACAAGCTGAGTCATCACAGTCTGTGGTGTCCATATTCATTCTTGAAAATGTAGAAAAAAAAACCTTCAGAGCAAACAATGAGAAGAGCCTTCTAGTTTGCTGACAAAAATCCATCATTAACTCACATAAAAGGACTGAAGAGATCTTATGGAGAGCTCTTGGGCAAGACAGGATAATACCAGTTCTGTTGCTGGCAGTTGGCATGTCTCTAGCTCTCTGCTTTCTCTATTGTTTAACGTCTCCCTGTTCCAGTTCCTCATCCATGAACATTTTCTTATCTTGCCTGGGACCTTGTGAAGGTACTTTCAACATCTGAGGCAACAGGGAAGACAGCGATCTTGTACAGCTGTCTGCCCACATCAAGAAACACCACTATAATGTATCCATAAATCCAAAGAGCTACCTGTGCAATGGCAGTAACTCCTTGGAAGGTGATCAGATAGAACATAACATAGTAGGCAGGTGATAGGAATTGACAATTGAGTTAGGCAATTCAATTAATTAAATTAGATTATTTAATTAACCATGAAGATACCAAGAAGATGAGAATTTTGGAGGATGCATACTCCAAGAGCTGCAATTGCAGGCCCCCATTTGGCTTGCAAAGTTTCTCATTACTGTATTTGAGAATTGTTTTATCAGGTTAAATAATACAGAAGAGCATAGTACACATCACTGTGTGTCCCGTGCAGGCGTAAAGTCAACTTCAGGTTTTGTAGCTTTCCAATGATTCTTGCTTCTGGGTCCTATTTGCAATAAAATCCAAACTAGGTTTCACTACAGGAGTTTTCCAGGTATGTAAGAGGCAGCAACAACACGTGAATCAGTAGTAAAGACTACAAGTAATATCTGCCTGACCTTGCTTGGGAATTCACCCTTACTTAAAGCATCGTGATTGAAATGGGTATTCTTTTGCCTAGGTGAGTCTCCTAACACTTACCAGCTGCTGTTTTCACTTATCAGCTGCTTATCAACTGCTGCTTCTGTCTGCAATGTCAGGGGCTTACCATGGCACCCTGAGCCAGGGGAGATGTTTCAGCTGGTGCTGCCCAGCCTTTGCTGTACGTCCTCAGGGGCAGGAGTCCCTAAGAGCAAGAGTCCCAGCTTTCCACAAACACAAACCAAAGTGAGACACTTTCGAGACAGAGAAGACTCAGAGCGAAAGAGATTAAAATAAATGTTTGTGAATAAGCCTCGCTCTGCTCCCTGCAGGGTCACCCCTTAGTTCTAGTGCTGGCTGCGGTACAGACACGCTGGCTCCAGCAGTTCTTCCCAGGCAGCAAGGAAAAGTCTTGGTCTTTCATTCACCTGCAAGCCTTCAGCTCTGAGCCTACCCAGGGTTGAGCCAGGCATTTTTCATGGTGTAGGTTGGCTTCCTCCCACCTCTCCCACTCTCTCCCAATCCCTGCAGCACTGCAGAAGCTTCTGCCGGCGGAGTGGGCTCCGTTCTTCCCCTCGCTCCACCTGGGATGGGAAAATGAACCTTCCTCTGCTCTGCCCACCCTTGATGCTCAAAGCAGTACATGACACGTCACCTGCAAACACAGCAGTTTTCCCTCATCACGAAGCTCCAGCTAGAATAACACTCCGGTTCCATATTAGTGATTATTAATTTCTTTTTATGTACTGTAAAGATTGTGTAATCCCACTTAGTATTTTATACTTTTTAACCTTTCCTGATGGTCTTTAGTACGGAGTTCTACCCAGCTTCCTTTTTCTTGAGAAGTAAGGTGTTCTTCTTAGCAAATGGCTCACATCTGAATTTGTAGTGCCTGAAAATTCAATCTGAAAGCTTCACTTGATTTCTTTGTTTTTTATATAGTATTCCATAGTTTCTGCATTTTGATGGCTTTCATCTAATTTTGTATGATATCTGTATGATTATCTGAGGAATGTGATTTTACGTTTAGTCAAAGCTGTGCATAAGTTCAAAACAGAGCAGTGGCTTGAATGAAGCTTTTATTCTGTGTAAGTTCTTGTCTGTGTAAGACAAGACGATGAGTCCCAGCAGGATTAGTGCAGGTTAAAGCAAAGGTAAACTGCGGTTTGGGCTCTGCAGTGCATGGTTCCCATCAACACTGTGTCTGGAGTGTCAGAAGCATCAGCAGTTCTGCTTAATCGTATCCACTGATGCCCAGTCTTCCACTCGTCGATGGGTCAGATTGAAGCATCTCACACACACACACAAAAGACGTGGTTTCCAAAGCATACAGACGGACTTGCGGCCTCTGTTTCTGTGGCCTTTCCCACACCTGTGTCAAAATTAGTTGGAGATCTTTGCCTAAATCTTTGGCAGCAGCTGACTTAATTTGTGGTTTACTACTCCTGACAGTTTATTGGGGAAGCAAAGCGCGCCTTCATCTCCAATAATAAACAGCCCACCCGCCGACACTTTGACAGACTTAATGGTTTTTTATACAAAAATGGACAGACTTAATGTTTCGACTGTAGCGATCATCTGTCCTGATCTCCTTAATGAAATTAGATTAAGTGCACCTGGGAAAATGCTGAGATGGCACATTGCCTTCATCACCTTCCTTAATTTAAAACCAATTTGCGGGGAAAATATCCTCTGAAGCTGAGGGAGGCAGGGAGAAGGGGGAGGGAAGGGGATTTTAAAATCTATCTGGATAGCTACTGGCAGTTTTAATTCCTTTCCCTGCTGGCAATGTGAAATATTAACAGCCTTAAGAACTGGGAGTTTAAAGACTTGCTAACCCTTTTGCCTTTCTTAGGGGAAAAAGAAACAAAACAAAATCTTTACCATCAAGATAAAATATAGGGACAAAGTCTGGTACATGCTGGGGCTCGGAGGTGGGGCTGGGCAGGGAAGAAAGATCTGGCTGAAATATGAAAGTTTCCTGTTCCAAGAGCTAGACCATGTTTTCCTAAAATGCGTTGTAACTGCTAGATGTTAGTGATGCTACTGTCTGCTGTTACCTTGATAATGATTTAGTTGTGCAGAAAAATAGTAATTTGCCCACATAGCTGTGAAATCAGCTGCAATGTGTACATTATAATGTGACCTGAAAATGATTTAAAATGTTTCTTGGGCTCATTCTGAAGAGAGCAAGAAACATGTCTTTTTAATTAAAAATAAAATGTTGCAAAGAATAACCATAACTTTTTTTTCCATGAAGGATGATTCCTATTCTCTCTCTCTGACTCCACTAATTGAAAACACACTAACAGTTAGTTCAAGGTCTTCCACTGGTGAGGTGGTCAGAGAGCAGAGTAGTCTGTGATAGGCCGGAAAGTCTCTTTACAGCAGAGTTTTAAATGATTACAGCCTTTGTCATTTGGACTATTACAGTCCAAGCTCAACAGTGCAGTTGATTTATCCATCTCCTGTCTCAGATTTTAATGTTGCTGGAACAGCAGTATTCGTACTAGGGATGGGCGGTTTCTGATGCTTGGAGATGCATTTCTTCATTTGCTTAGAGCCAGCTTTGCTCTTCATGGAAGCTTTCATAGCCCAGGTTCTGCAGAGATGTCCACCTTGTGTCTGGGCACTGTCAGGAATGCCCTGAACCCACACTGAAAAGGAAGGTCCCACGTAACTTGGTGCTCTAGAAACGTCTTGCAGCAGGCTTGGGTTTTGTTATGGTAATCAGTGCACAGTCACTCATATTCCTTCAGCTACTAGTGATCACCGCTCAGAACTTTGGCCATGGTAACCTTTGAAGAAAATGTCATTCAGAATAACCGTGTTGAAAGTCCCAGTTAAATTATATTTATCAATGAAGGTGGGCCTAGATTTTCAAAAGTACTCCTCACCCTAATCAAAGTTAGCAGTATCTGTGGGTGCTCAGTGCATCCCAAAATCTGTTCAGCCATCTTCATCCACTTCACTGGTCCTATCACTGGGACTCCTTCTCTAAGTGGGAGTTTGCATGAGTAGCCCAATTGCTGTCAATGAATAATTTAAATGATTTAAGTCTCAGACATGCTGCTTAATAATGAGAGAAATCAGCCCCATATGTCCTTGTCCATAAATACTAGAAGATGGGGACAAGTCACTTTTAAATGGGATTCATTTATTTTTAAATGGAATCGTGGTAAGTGTTTTAAAGGTAATCAAGCATGTGTAGCTATCCTGAATATTATAAATATAAAAAGAACATTAGCCTAAAATTGAAAGGGATCCCAGTCATATATAAATTGAGTTAAGGGTATCATGTGAGGATAAAAGTGCAGAGTAACCTTTGATAACTGACAAAGATTTTAAAGTGTCTGTTCTTTTTATTAATTGCCACAAAGGTGGCTGAAGTGACCAGTGTGGGTTAAACATGTCACTATATATTACGGACATGCAGATCCTGGTTTCTGAGTGACTGCAGTCACTTTTAACCCTCTTTAAATCTATAGATAACCTCACCCTACCCACAGAAGGTGAAGTTGAAGAAAGTAGAATTTCTCGTGTCGTGGTTGTTGAGCTTGTCCCCATAAAAAGACATCGTATATCCCACCAAAAAGGTTTTGTCTCCCTCCCATCATTGTATTTTTACTCCCCCATTTTTGTGAAATGTGAGTTTCTTGTCCTACTTTTCAAGATCCTGCATCACACTACCTTTCTCCATCTCTCTGTTTTTGTCTGATGGCATCACTTGCA
The DNA here is from genome assembly GCF_964199755.1 of Larus michahellis. NCBI lineage: Eukaryota > Metazoa > Chordata > Aves > Charadriiformes > Laridae > Larus > Larus michahellis. The sequence goes on along the minus strand of NC_133908.1, from coordinate 7,062,562 downwards.
CCGTGCTGCTGGCCTCTGGGCTGTAAGCCAGCAGTCTCTCATTGGTGGTTTTCCCACGAGATAGGCTGCCTACAAGGGTGAATCTGTGGTTCTTCCCCACGACGTCTACCAAATGTTGTACATAGGGTGGTGTGCATTTAGTGGTAGTCTGTATTTACTGCAAATGCTACATTTTAAAATCCATAAGACAGGAATTGTGTCCTCCCACGGAGAAGATGACCTAGCATTTCATGGTCACTCCTGAAGTACAAATAACACACAGAAATTATTTGTGAGCATGCTTTATCCAAACTCTGTTGGGAAATCGAAGAAACAACATTATTAGCATGTTCCACTGAAGAAACTGAGGCTCAGAGAAAATGCAGCTTACCTCTAGGCCTGCAGGTAACTTCAATCAGAAGTGTTGTGGGACACAAATTCCTGGTCTTGTTGTTTAGCTCTGTGCTCTAATCCCTCTCCATGCGAGTCTGGGTGGCAGACTGTGCTGTCTCAGCCAAAACTAACCCTTGGATGTTTGCCTTCTACACCCTAACTGTCTCTGCTGGTGATAGACAATTCCTGAAAAAATAATTACCTTTAGCTGAACTGGAGTATGTTTTGGTTTTGCTTTGTTAAGAAGTCATAAAGCTTTACGTATTACGTTGAAAGTCTTGTTCTTTCTAAGGCATTAGAGCCTATTTTTATAACTTCATCGGAGAAGTGTCTTTTAAGGTGGTGGAATATCAAGATGGTTTTTGTGGATGGCTGTTTCCTTTGAACTCTTAACACACAGAGATCATTTGTGCAACTGCAACAAATTAAAAGGTGGCTCCGGAGAGGGAGAGCAAGGTTGGAAGAAGTGACAGCTTCTTGGTGTCTATGTCTGTGTTTAGTCAAAACAATGTTCTTAGTTATCCTCAGCCTTTCGAAGTCTTTGCAACTCTGGCTTTGTTTCTGCTTCATACATCATCGCCACCAGCCATCAACAGCTGAAACATTCAGAAATTGGCTCACGGCAGGACAATAGGTGATGATGTACAGTATAAACCAAATGGAAGGGTGAGTTGCCTTAAACAGATGAGTAAAAGCTTGTTTCCACTTAAAAGTCAAAATAAATCCAATGTAAAGAAAAATTGGGAAGGAAATGGGAAATAGGCTGCATATGGGAGGAGGACAGCAGTTGCCCTTCAGAGTGCCTGTCCGCAGAGCAGGTCGCAGACACGTGCTCATCCCAGCATGGAGAGTAGCAGCATGGAGGCGGAAGGAGAAGGCTTCCTGCATCTTGGCCTGTGTGGCACGGTGTGGGGTACCACTGGTAGTGGTACAGGCTGCCCTGTGCCCACCACAGCCCTCTACCTTGCACTGTCCGCCCCCGCCACGCACTGGGATGAGAAACGAGGAGCACTTTCAGGATCCCCTCTGCGAGCCAGCCGCTCTCTTGAGGAGTGGGTTACGTGGCACTTGTGGGGATGTAGGAGCAGGCATGCAGGCTGCTGCTGGGGAGCAGCTGAATTTTACCTTGTGGCAGCCTGTTCATTTCATACATGCGTCTGGGAATGGCAACATAGACTATAGGTAGCTAAATTTGTAGGGGTGGGGTTTGCACCAAATAGCTTACTTTTAGAAGGCAAATCCCAGTGATCAGCAGCACTGCTACCAGCAGTGGACAGTTGTTCACCAACTGTGCTTGTAGTGCTCGCTCTCCATATTGAGACGGGGGGGAGGGGAGAAGCATGCCTGCCAGCTAGATGAATAGTTATTTTTAGTAGCACTGTAAAATCAATTAGAACTAAAGCAGATCTGTATTAGAAGTTAATTCATATTAAGAATAGCACTACTCTAGCTGACACTTTCATCTGGAAGCAGGTGCAAGTCCATCTGCGCTGTTTGCTTTTAATGTGGTCCAGGGCAAAAAAAGGATGTTTTTAAGCCATCTTATTAGCTTCAAAAGTTATTACATCCCATCTTCTTAGCAAGTGTGCAACATCACTGGTGTTGAATTGATTTGTCAGTGCTGCCAGTTTGCATTGCTGTGGATGTAAAGGATGCAGAAGTGGTACAGTTCTTGCCTGGGCAGTCTTACAGTTTCCAACTACAATTCTTGGCTGTTCAGCTGCTGAATATATTCTGTATAATAGCTGTGCTTGAAAACATTTCAAAGGGGACTGTAAGTCGCAGTGTTCATTAGACCCATTCCGGATGTTAATTTCAAACTTTCCTCCTCCCTCCTTGCCCTCTCTCCTTTTTGCCTTCCCTTTGCCCTGTGGTCACCTTTCAAATCAATACTGTTCGACGTAGATAAACAACACAGAATGGATTGAATGGAGGTGCACTTACTTCTCGACACAGCACTCTTCTTCCCTCTATTCAGCAGAATGACTGAGTAATGCTAAAGTCTAATTTTGTACCTAAGTCTTCTCTGCATCAGGTTAAATACATGCTGAAGTGCTGTGGGACAGCAGATGAAATGTGCCCCAGTGCCCTGATAAAACAAGACCTCAGTTTTCACTCGTTCCCAAACAGGCAAAACCTACCGGCATTAGGAGTGTGTTTGGAGTCCGGGGGGTAGCGGCACAAGCCACCATTTCTTGTGGCTGATGGCTGAAACTCGCTGTTCTGTGACCTTCAGTTGTGGCTGCATCTCAGGCTTGTACCTTAGGCAAAATTCCCATTCATCATGCCACTGTAAAGAGCAAACGTTTTGGGGGCAAAATAACTCTGCAGTGAGAATCGGATAATGTAGTTCAAGTCCACGGCCTAATTCCTCTGATGATGTTGTTTAAAACATTATTTTCTCATTACCCTTTGTGAGCTGAGCTTCAGAGCTCTCCATTAAAAATAACAGCAGTGACTTGAATTAATTGGTTTGAAAACATTTCTTCTTTCAGCCATGTTCCACAACAAAACCTGGGGAAGCCAAGAAAAATGCTGGCCCAAATTTGGAAGAAGTTTTGTTTAGAGGCCTGAAGCCTACACGTTGCTCTGCAGACAAACACACACATACGTGGGTCTGTTGTAACTGCCTTGGTTTTACAGGAAAAGAAGCCAGCCAGGCTGCAGGGCTCAGCAGCAGTTGCTCCCCAGATTCTGATTTATTTGACAGCCTCCGTAATAAAGTAACTATTTGTCTAACTCTTCCTGATTAGTCTGAAGAGGTCTGCCAATCTGAAGAGGATTGACTAGTCAGGAAACCACTGGTATTTTGGCTTTTTTTTTCCTTCAGGGTTGTGATATTATTTGCAATAATTTCTCCTTTATTAAGTTTGGCATTTCAAAATAATTCACTGCTGCAATGTGAACATTTTCCACATCAACAATAAGTCTATTACAGAGAAATTTACAAAAACAAAATGACTTCATATTGCTTGCAGATGTATTCTGTAAAAATAATTGTTTTTCACTAGATTTTAATGTTTCTAGGCCTTTGTAAACATAATGCCTAAATACTTTTATTCAATAAACGAGACCCATTCAGTAATTGCTTGCACATTTGAAGTCCAGTAAATAAGGAGCAGATTTTGACCAAAATCTGTGTATCATTTAAGCTGCTTAGGTCACAGCCCTAGGGCGGAAAAGAACTGGTGAGAAACTTGTGTTTTCAGAAGTGGAGAGAACTGTGACTTCAGAAACCAAGACAAATAAGCCCCATTTCTCTTTAATTAGTGGATTCCTGCTTATGGGCCAGGCTTTCTTTATTCTTGGTTCAGTAAGGCTGGGAATTCAAAGGAGGCTGGAGATGTTAAGAATTCTGTTCTCTGGACTTTCTTTATAGTCTGAGGTTACCGAAGTCCTTCAGGCTCCATTGGAAATCCCATCACACAAAACCATATTTTTTCCTTGAATGCATTGTTTTCAGGTTGGAAACACCATTGTGCATAGATAGAGAAAATGCATGCACGACTGTGGAGGGGAAGTTGTGGCTGATGTCACTAACTGTGTACTTCGGTTTTGTGTGTATTTGGTTTAGTATGTACTAATTTTTAAAAGCCAGCAGTATGGGAGACCTCATTGAAGCTTGGAGGACTGCTCTAGTAAGCATCTTGTGGTCTTAAGATTGGGCAAAATGTCAACTTTAAACAAAACAAAAAAGGCAGTGCATGAATAATTGGATATTGCTTGTCATGCAAGAAAAATAACTTACAAAGCAAAGTAGAATCCAGAAATAAAATTGAAATAAAAACAAAAACAAACAAATACCACATGTATTGTAATTCCTGTGTGAGACATGCTTGGTGGAGTCCTTAAATCAACCAGCTTACAGACTGCATTGATGAGCTCTCATCATGCCTTATGAAAGTTAATACCAAGTGAAGTATTCTTTGTGGTGCTTTGTTTTCCTCTACAGATATTTTGCAAAGCACGGAGACTTTTTAATGGAATCGAGGAGAGCAAAATATCTCAGACAAGGTGGTTTAAAAGATAATGTGGAGTTTTCCCTTGGACTTTACTACCTTCTGTTCTTCAGATACTGTATTCTCATGGGTGGAACTCTGGCCTGTTTGAAGGCAGTAATAAAACTCCCTTTAATTTAAATAAGACCAAGATTTCAACTAGTATCAGCAAGAATACACCTTGTTTCCCCTTAGGCCACCATGGTCTCTTAACACGGAAGTATAGGTAAATAGTGGCAAAATAGCCTTTTCATTTGATAAAGGGTGGGTGCAGGAAATGAGCGGTCATCTCTCGTGGCACTAGGAGTGTGAGAGACGCAATGGGTCATGCTGACCCCGTTCCAGGTGACAAGTCATGAAAAGCAAACCCTTTGAGAAAAACCGGCTTTGTATACATCAGTCCTTAATCTGTTGCTCGTGTGTGTCTATGACAGTGTGCTTCCCTGCCGTCACAGGTCGGCCCCAGCCAGCTTGCTCCATGCCTAATTCCTTCTCCTTTCCTCCCTCCTATCTAAAGAACAACAACCCTAAAACCCCAAAGCTTTGCAGGTGTTTTCACACATAATTAAATTGTCGTAGGTAATCCTTGCCCGGTGGCCTTTTGTACAGTGGTGGGGGAATAGCATTGAAGCCACCACCATGATTTGATTACTGGGATTCCTGTGCAGATCAGCTGCTCCACGAAGGCAGCTGTGATGTTTCCAGGGCTCAGTAAAGCTTCACACAGGGAAGAGCCATTCCTCGGAGCAGCTGCCTCTGCCTGCACGAGGTGAAGGAGACACGCAGCAGGGAGAATGGCTTTGGACTCTGTACCTGGCTGGTGCCCATGGCTTGGATGATGTCTGGCTTGTAGCAGACCCTATATCCAGTGGCACCACCAGGCACAGAGGACGCAGACAGTGGTTCCTGCTTCTGTAAAAGCTTCCTGGGATGGGCGTTCTCATGGGCAGAGGTTTATATGCATCTTTGAGCTGGGCAAAGGTTGGGAGCGAGATACTAAGACACAGCAAGGTGAAAGGTATAAAGTTATACCACTACAAATAATCCCAAGCCCAAAGGTGTAATCTTATTTGTGTTCAATTAGAAGAAAGGAGTGAAAAACTAGGCAGAATTGGTCAGAAGCATGACAAAAACTCTGTGTGAGTTATTACAGGCACTATGGCGTTTCCTCTACGTGTAGCTGATCAAAAGCTTTAGCTAATGAAACAGGTCTCTTTAGCTAATGAAACAGCTTTGTATTTTGCATAGGGAATTGTGTCTATTTGAAGTGAACCCTGCCTCGGATACCTATTTCTCACTAATACAGCACATTTTCCTGGTTTGCAAACTTCATTGGGTTATTAAGCAGCAGTGATTACTGAGTTACTTATGTTGCACCAGAAAGGCCCTAAGTGTTTTGGGAAGTACAGGCTGACAAAGTGTCCATCCCTCAGCATTTTGGTTCCTACACAAATTTTATGGGCTGTGTCCCACAACAATGCCAAAAAAATAAGAGAAGTCGATTGTTTTAATGAGAAATCTCACCCGTGAACCCTTGCCTGATGTACCTCTAGTCAGACTACTGTGATCCTTTGCATTTAGAAACTCCATTACTGGTTTTGGTGTTATTTATCATTTTCACATGGCCATAGATGTGCCTGCTCTTACACATGCACGCCTTCATCTCTTGTGCCGTAGCTTTTGGGACTTACTTTATCAGATGGTTTGTGTCAAAGCATAGTATGAAAAGCATTAAAGAGAAGAAAATAAAGGGTGTTCAGAAGTGATCCTTGAGCATCAAGAACTGCAAGTTTCTTCAGGAGTCTGCAGAGGCTGTAGCATTTTTCAGAGCAGGAGAGAGATGGAAAGTATTCATTACTCCAGGAAAGTCAGGAAAATCAGTGTAACAAACAGGGGCATACCAAAGCCTTTTTTTCTCACTGGGGAATCTCTCCAGGGAATTTTATATACTGGGTATTGCCATGATACATGCTCTTTATTATGTCTCTCAGCACACAACACCACTGCCGAAAGCAATTCCATTCACTTGTTATCTAATCTCTGTCATCAGAGGTCAATGGATACAGGCCAAGGTCCTCCCTTGGCATAATTCCAAGCAAAAGCCCTGCACCCCTTGAAAGAACCTGTTTCAAATGGAGTGTAAACTGGGATTTGCCTCACCCATTGGCTAGGAATCCAGGTCCTTCAAAGTTTCTTTCCTGAGTCTATTTGCAAGAGATTTTTGAACCCTTGTTGCAGAAGAGGCTGTGGCTTAGGTGCTTTGATAGTCAGTCTTGCAACTTTGTCATTAATTTCCAAAGAAAGCTCTGTTGGATGATGCTGGAAAACACCCTTGTATTATTTGCTGTATCAAAGACCCCAGGAGCTCCAGCCAAGGACCGTATCCACAGTAGGCTATATACTTCTCAAAGAGGCTGTCCCCACTCCAGGGAGCTCATGTTCCAGGGAAAAAGCAATAGAGATGATGTGTGTGCTCTAAAGAGGTCCCATAAGCCAACATGGTAAACAGTGGCCTCGTCATACCCAAGAGGCCTAACTGCCATCAGTGGCGTTGCTGTAAAGGAGAATTATGAAGAAAATAATGAGGCAGCTCTGTAGATGTTAATGGGGAGCTCCTCCCAGGTGTGAGGGCAGGCCTGGAAGAAAGCATGGCGCAAGAAGTGGGTGCGGGAGACTGGTCTCAACCTGTTCTTCTTTGCGGTTGGGCATGTAATTCCTCTCTAAACAACTGGAAAACGATGAGAGAAGGGGAGATGCAAAGGAGATGCGATGTTTTGTGCAGTAGCTGTGTTTTGTAATAACCTCTGTTATTAGAGGAACAGAGGTTTGCATCTTAAGAAAAACACCCAGGTTGATAGGCTATCCCCGTAGCCTGACTAGACATAAATGCATGGAGTAAGGTCTCACCAGAGTAATTGGATTACCTAATAAATAGCTGGATGTGGGTCTGTTACAAACAGGGAATGCTTGCAGAGCACTCCCACCTCTTTAATTGCAGCTTTAGCCGGCTGGTAGGAATGGGGAGGTGTTGGGAAATGACATTTACAATAGCAGGTTCAGAGGTGTTGCTCATGAATCAGTGCTTCAGTGCATCCTCTGCTCCAGTCTGTGTCATGCAGCGAGGGGTTTTTATGAGTATTTTGGTTGTTCCTATGATTTATTCCTAGTGTTCTGAAGCTGCCAAGGCAAAGTAAAAGATGCTTGTCTCTCAGTGTGTTTTTTATAAGAGTAAAGTTCAGGGTTATTTTCTAAAGGCGAGAGATGAGTATGGAAAATCTTGTCCAATCTCAGCACAATTTTCTTCCTTGAAATGGCGTTTGTCTCTGTCACGTGCAGCTGACTTCGTGCTCTGCTAGAAGCTTCTTAATGACACGCTTTACTGTCATCCTGGATACACAAATTATCCTTGTTTATTTTGGGGGAGCTTGAAAGACGCGTTCTCTTCATTCTTCTCAAAGTCACAAAACATAGAGGTCTTTTCCACCCTCCTGTAAACAGGACAGGAAGGAAAACCAGATGTTAAGGTTGTCTTACAATTTATACCACAAGGCTCTGCTTTTGTGTGCTTAAAATCTGGCCAGACTTTGTCATTGTGAATTTCTTTGTTGAGCGTCTTCTTCAGACTGAATTATTCGAGTTAATTTCAGCTGAAACACTTCAGCCCAGGGTGCTCTTCCACTTATTTCTCCTCTTTGCTGCCAGCGAAGTTCAGGAGCAGAGAAGATGGGAGATGGCAAAAGCACGTCCCATTTATCCCTGTAGCTTTTCCTCTTGGCATCCAGCAGTGTGCAGATGCTGCAGGGTGGAGGTGTGGGCCTGATGTGGTGACAGGGGAACCAGAGCCTGTGCGGGGACTTGCTGGAGGGGACTGAGGAAACAGGGGGAGCCAGATTTTGAAAACAAAAATGCTTTTACGACACAGCTAAAGCATGCATGTAGAAGGAGAGCTTAATTAAGGTTGTGTGGACAACTGTAAGTACTTTTTCCCAAAATTTTTAAAAATTCTTTACGTTGCATCCTTAAGCATTTATTTTTTCATGCCTGGCTGTATGACACGTGAAATGGGTGAGACTGTTTAAAAAGTAGTGTTAAATTTTGTGTGAGCCAAAGAGCAATCCTAAAGTGAGAAGAAAGAAAGTGTTTATCAAATGCCTGTGTATGTTTTAGGGTGCAAACAGATGTTCTCTGTGTGAAACTTGGATAGAAACACAGTTTAGCAAAGCCTTCCCTCCCCTTTTGCTGCTGCTTTTAGGGATATATCAGCCCTTCAAAGATCAGGTTCTGCAGATTGTACAAACCGTTGTTTTTTGTTAACAAGGTTTGCCAAGCTCGTCCCTGGTTGTAAACCTTTATTTCCTGTAATTTAAACAAATGATGCATTTCAGAAGTGACTCAGTTCCTTAAAATAAAGATGTATTTCTACTAGCTGACTAAATGGAAGCCTGGTTTATCTATACTGCTGCCTTTCCCAAAGCCAACTGCATGGCCCATAGCGCTGCATTCAGTTCTTCTCTCAGCTTTTCTCTGAATACTTCTCCAATCTCTAGGAAGCACAAACTGAATCTGAAGAAAGAGTCTGGGTAAGTTTTCAAACCACCAATCTTTGAATGGGTTGGAAGAAAGGAAAGCAGTTTTTTCTAGGAGTGATGCTGCTTTCTGCTTTCCAGAAGAGCAGGCACGTGTTTGAGGTGATCGCTGGCTTTGTGTCTGTACCAGGGTACTTACAAAAATTAATGCAAGTCGACTAAAATGATAAAGCCAAAAGCCAAGTTAAAACATGTCCACATGGAGGTTGCCTTTTGAGCATAAGTGGCTTTTCATTGCTGAACTGGACTGTAAAGATCTAAAGTTGTTTTGTGTCGTAGAACCATTTTAACTAATCTGCCTTGTCTTTGAACCTTTACTTGCCTTCTCTAACCTTTCTTTACTGTTCCTGTGTTTTGGGTGTCGTAGTACTAGTCTGAAGCTCAGAGAGCTCTGTCTGTTGCCTCCAGTTAACGTTCATTCTTCTGTCTAACCTGTCTAACTTGCTGTCTGATGACCCACTAAGCAATGGTTTTTAATTAGCAAGCTAACTACTAGTTTGCATTGCAAATATTAAAAAAAAAAACAAAACAAAACACTTCATTCAACTTCTGTAAAACGTAGGTTAAATTATTTACGATACTACTTGTAAACTTCTTGAGTATACTTATTAAAAACGTGAAAGTTTTGTAACTGGCAGCTTCTCGTCTTGTACTGCAGTGGCTTTGGTAAGCAGTGAGAAAGAAGATGATATTTGCTTTTGTTTGAAAAATCCCAGGTTGGGCAAATTATTGGCTAGAACAGAGAGTTCATCAGATACTTGTGGTCAGCCAGAGAGATTTGCACAGGCCTCAGACACCTGCATAAGAAGAGTTGCAAAACCTGTTGTTGGAATGAATGACATGCGGGGACTCTACCAAAACTCTCCTTAGATTTCAGCATAAGTGAAAACAAATGTTCTGCTGTAAATATCCCCCAGGTGAATACGTTTATTCTCTTCACAGCTTTGAAACACGCTTCAGGCTAGAGAGGCTCCCTGGAGAGGGAATTTAGCGCTCTGAGCCAAAGGTCAGGGTCAGGTCACTCTGCTCCATTTGAAATTTGGCACCTAGGTACATATGGCAACTGCATCATCCCAGGGGCTAATTTGCCAAATCAGATTGCATCCTCTTTCATTGCTGTGTGCCAAGCTCTTATGTCAGTCTTCTCCCTGCAAAGCTGAATGCCGAACATCCGAGACCTGCTTCTAATACCAGCCACTTTTCAGCAGCTGAGCTCTCCTGGAAGAAAACCAGAGCACACCTACCTGATAATAAGAACAACATTTACATAGTGCTTTTGATTTCAAAACTTATATTAAGCATCAAAGGCAAAGTTGTGCTTGACCCTTGGAGGCATTTACAAGGAACTCTCTTCCTTGCTAATACACAAACACAGTGGGATGAGCGGACAGAAATCATAGCCTCCGTAGAGGCTAGTGCAGACCCTGACTCACAGCCTCTCTGGGGAAGCCACTGTCTCCCAGGAGTTCCCCGAGAGCTTATAATCAAAGCACAGATGCGTGAGAGAAGGAAACGGAGATGCTGGAGAAGGTAAATGGTAAGAAAAGAAGTATCCAAGTACGCTTCTTTAGCCAAGTGTGGAATCCACGGTGCTCTCAGTGTTACCGTGCTTGAGTCAGTCAGGTTATTACAAAGCCCCACGTGGGATGTCATGGTTATCTTTACACTACAGGTTCTAGCAGCTTAATTACGTTGGTCTGGTGTAGGAGGAGATTGGCAAAAACCTCGCTGCACATACAGTTATGCTGAGAAACTAGTTTTTCCCAGTATAGCTTTGCTTTGATAGGTTTTGTTACTGGGATGAGTTGCATGCAGTGTTTTGCTGATACTGGTATTGATACACGTTGTTAACGGCTCCTAAACCTTGATGTTCTTTGATGTCCTTTCCTAAAGACGGAAAAAGTGAGGCACGGAAATTAAACAATGAATGAACTGTAGCGAGTTTCTGACAGTGATCGTACTGAGATTTGGAGTGGTTTATTCCTGCTCCTGTACCCAAGCAGCTATAAAAGGCATCTCTGTTGTGTCAGTCACCAGGATGCACTCGCTGTAGCAAGGGCTGGGGCAGGGAGGCCGCAGGGGAGGGCAGAGGAAGTGCTGAGACAGAGAGGGAAACTTTGGAGAACCCAGAAGGTGCTGGAGGCTTCAGCTTGCTTCAATTAGAGGAAGTCAGTGTGTACCTCCTTCCCTCACTGCCTACCTTTGATCTTTCTTAAAGGTGTAATGCTAGAAGCAGATTTAATCATGATACAAAATACCTGGGAAATGCGGTCTGTAGCATTTATGATTCTTCTCCGAAAAGGACCTTGGAGATTTCAGCTTTTCTTTTCTTCTGGCCTTGGAGATAGACATGTTTGTATAATGCTGCTGTTTTATCATTCCTATCAGTAATGCGCTTGCTGCCAAGATCCGGCATTTTCTGATACAAAATCCGTGCCTAAAAATTGCCAACTCTGAGGGTTTTTCAATTATGACGATTGTTCTCTCTGCAGACGCCGGGTGTGAACGTTGGTTCTGGATAGTGTGTTCCCCACCGGATAATGGTGCACACACCCTTTGCCCTCTGTTTCTGCTGAGCAGTCAGTTGGCCTGATTTGTAGTGCTCTCCTCTGCCTCTGCTCTGGTTTCCTCCCCTTTTTCTCGTCTTTTAACATGACAAAAGGTTCATGTGTTTAACCTTTAGAGGCATTCCTGCTGGTCTCTATTCCCCTTGCCAAGAGGATGGGAATGTTTCTGAGTAATGAAGTCTGGGACCGGGGTGGGACTTCAGACCAGAAGGTTGTGTTTATCTGCTCCAGCATCCTCACTGCAGTCATGCAGTTAGGAAGAAAGATAATGTTGTGTTTCCAATGACTGAAGCCTCCTAGCAGCAGATAGAAGTACCTCTCAGAAGAATCGGCAACTAAACACCCATTGGTATTATGCTGTGTTCAAACGTCAGTGAAGAGTTTTTAGCCCATCAAGCTACTGAGAGCAAATGTGGGCTGTGTTTCACCCTAATTCAGTAAAATAAAAACCAAGCCAAAATGTTTTGTAAAAATTAGTCTTTGATCTTTCCTAATGCGCAGCCTGTGTTAGTGGTCACAGCTGTCCAATTCTCTCAGCCTGTTTCTGTTCTCCCTGATGCCATTTTTACATCGGTGCAGTTTCAGTGACGTCAGTGGAGCGGTTCCAGATTTATACCAGCAGTTTGGCAAACCCCTAATGTTTAAAAATCATGAGTCAGGCTCCAGAAAATAATGTGATTTTCTTAAAAATCATTATTCAGAACAACACAATAGATTAGGGGTATTTTTTTTTAATCTGCCTTTTAATGTTTCTGCTGACTGGTGCTTTTCAGGGTTTTTTTAATGTATCTGTGAGGTTTGGAAGATTAGTTTGCAGTTGCTGGTGAAAGCCATGACTCCTGCTCAAAAAATGGTCTCCTTTAAAACTTTTAAACCTGGAACTTTTAAAGCAGAACTTTCATCAGATATTCTTCTTGCTGTCTGGGCAGCACTCGGAGGGAGGTCTCTCTTCTGGCCCATGCTCTGAGCACCTACCTGTATTTGAAATGTGATAATTATCAACACAATCAATAACCATCGTTTTAATCGGCATAATCATCAATATAACAGTCATTGATACTTCATATTAAAAACCTGAATGTTGTTGTCACTGCCTCTCAGCAACAAGAGTGACGTTGATTCACCTCTTTGTTAACGTATTTTTACCAAGTCTATAGGCAGAACACAAAACTTCCTACCCTAAGTGAGTTTGGGTTTAGCTTGAAACCGCAATACCAAGGCAGCAGCCAAGTGTTCAAGCTCACAGCAAGCTAGTATTTTATACTGGTGGTTGGATTAGTTAAACTGCTCGGCAGGAAAGCCTATGTATGTATGCACTTGCACAGATCTAAACAATGCTTCCTCATATACATATAGGAAACCAGCCAGCTACTCCAGTGATTACGGTTTTGTCTTTCTGTTACCCATGCCTGTGCCTTTTATCATTTATTTGGAAAGTTAATGAAAACAAGCTTAGTACAAGGAAAAGCGCCCAGCAGAGCAGCCATCGATGCTGCAGAAGTTTCTTCTTGCCTGCTTATAATTAATGCCTCTTCCAGCAGAGAGAGACTTCATGCGGCATAGCCAGCCAGCGTATGCATCAGGCTGCTGGAACAGTGATTATTGATAATGGCTGGGAGGGAAGGCTGCCTTAGGTGGAGAGAAGCCAGCATGTCTTACCTTGTATCAAGGAAAGTGTGAAAGCCATCATTTTTTTGAAAATCATTTCAAAACATGAGTGTTTCTACCTCACCTTCCCTGCCACATCCACACCAGCAGCCCTGGGTGGTGTCAGCTACGCAGTACGGCTGTTGTGAAAGACTTGAGATGGATTAGAAGTCCAGTCTGGTGTGCTTGTGCACAAAGGCCGTCTGTGCTGCTTAAAATCGGTGAGGAAGTGTATTTTGGAAATGAAAGATGAACTGAGTATGGTGTTTCTGCTTAGTGTAAAGCATGGACTGCACAAACTGGAGTGAAATATGTGTTGAGCTTATTGAGGAAAGTTGTAAGCAAAGTGGAGGAGTGATGGATGGTGATCTCCACTGAGGTGGTCACACAGGTCTCCTGGAGTAAGCGTGGTACAATTCGTACTCGTTCATGGCACCAGACTGCTGGAGGCTCCTGTGGGTCTTGGCCTTGGGCTTTGGAGACACTGTCCCACACATAAGTGCCTTCTGCTGAACTCATACCAGGGCCTTTCTGCTGTGGGATTTCTGTGTAGGCGATGAGTTAATGACCCAGCAAATTAATTGCTTCATGAGGCTGCATTAGTAATAGACGTTCTCTTACCCCATTTCATATTATATACAAACTCCTCACTCAGCATCTGAACCTAAAAGGAGCAAAATTATGAAGTTGCACGCATTCTCTCATTGAGCATGCTGCTCTGACATTAGGGACAAGTACGCAGTTATTAATTTTAGTGCTGTACTGATGACATAAATTGTATCAACAGCAACTGAAGTTGCTGGAAAACTTTTTGCCCAGTGACTGAGAACAGTAGATGATAATGATGAAGCTAAGGGCTAATTGTTTTTTTAAAAAAAAGTTTTAAAAATTGTTTTTAAAAACTTTTTCAGATAAGGGGTTATGCTTTTCTTCAAGAAAGCCACATTTTAGTTGCTACCTACATGGTGTCTGGAGCAAAGAGCATTAAAAGCTCTGATTTAAATCCCCATCAGCAAGAGGAGAGCACATTTGACTGAGGGGCCTTATCTACACAGAGTATTGTTGGTTGTGTGACTTTATTTTCTCAATACGCATTTCTTATTCTTGCAGCTCTGCCTTTGGGACCCCCCGATAACAAATCACTATGTCAGTTAATTGTCTGGGCCTTTTTTCTTTTTGCAGATTATTCAATGAGGTGGTTAAAACATTAAGCGCAGGATACCACTGATGGGCCTCTGTTAAGCTACTGCACTACTGGGAGAGATAGAGAGAGATATAGATATATCTGTTTTCAAGAAGAAAACACAACATGTTTCTAGGAGGAGTTGGATTTAATAGTGACTGGCATTTAACCGGGTGTGAGGTTCAATGGCAGTCGAGGCTGATTTAAACTGGTGCTGCTGTGGCCCCTCAGTCTCAGCCACGCGTTCCCCCTGGCACTCACTTGTGCAGTGAGCTGGTCCAGTAAACCCGTCTACCTGAAAAACTGGGGATTTGGGGGTACTTTTGTGTGGCTTCTCTTCAGCTGGGTCAGCTCTGGATTTCTGTGTTATTTCATGAGTACTAGTTCTGGCACGGAGGAGGAGCTGGGAAGATGCAACCAGGGAGCCCACACTGTTTTAAGCTCCTGTGGCAGAGCACCTAGGTATCAAACATGCAGGAAGTTTATTTCTAATCAACCAGTCTTACATTTCAATCAAAGAATTTAAATTTATACACATAAATAATTCATGCACTTATTATTCTACACATTCAGAATGCGGAACGCACATTAACTTGTCCTTGTCCCACCCTAACAGATCTGCAAGTGTGATCATCCCTGTTTTATTAGGAGAAAATGATACCAAAGGTGAGATCCTGGTGCATTAAAATTGTCAGCAAAATTCTTACAGACCCCAGTGCAACTAAATTTTCACTTCAAATAACTGAGATCACTGGCTGTTGCGCTTAAAATAGTGGTGGCACTCTTTCTAGCTCCAGTGCAGTGATTGTGTCACGGAAAGCATATTAAGGTAGTTATGCAGCAGAAATGAGTTGAGTGTGGCATTGCCTCAGTAGCCCTAGGAACGAATAACCCCGCAGGGATTTGAATGCAGCATACCTGCAATGCCATTTGTAGTCCACAGGGCAATGCCACCTCTCATCTGAAGAAGAGGGATCAGTGTGATCACTAATTCTTTATGCTAACAAATATATCCTTGCCATTTACAGAAGGGTAAAATTTAATAATAAGCTTGATTGTGTTCAATCTTCAAAAAAAAATATCTTTGGCTAGTTCCTGAAAGAACGTTTTTTGCAGTGTACATGAGTAAGGCTTTGGCTCGGGGGAAGGTGTTGTGCCTTTCCAGTTGCTGCTCGGTTTTGTGCTGTTCTAATTCATTTTCTTTGTTGGATTTTTATTTTTGCAAGGTCTTGACTTGTTATTTTTTAGTTTGAGGAATTTCCATTTCCTTTTGATTGAAGATGTAATTTAACATTATATGTAAAGATTGTATTGCAGCAAGTATCACCTGAAATGTCTGAAGCAGACTACAAATCTGTATGAATAATGTGTAAGTCTTTCAGTGGTTGATCCATCTTCCTCTACTATGAAGCTCCCCAGTTGTATGGCTGTGCCTTCTTACGTTTCAGCCTCTGTGTTTTGGTAATCCACGCACAATACACACCACAAATCGCTTCTCCTGGGAGCTGCCTGGGAGAGGGCATGGACCTGCGACAATGTCCGTGCGTTCCTGGCCATGCTGCAGGTGGAGCTGGAAGCCCTGCCCGATGCTGGGATTATCTGGCCCTTCTCCTTCCAGGGCTGTTGTCAATTGTTTGTAGCTTTGCCAGACTTAAGCTCTTGGAGCTGAAATTTTCCATGTTGTGTGTCTGCCTACAGCAGATTTCCTTTGCTTTCAAAGTTCAAATAACAAGATTTGGCTCCCGCAAAAAATAAGATGGGGGGGAAATAAATTGGTTTGGTCAGGTTATAAGCACTCGCAAGTAGTTTGATAAGAAACTTGCACGCCTCCATGCTTTGGAGCAAGGATGTGAAATTTGGCAGGGGTTTAGCCTCATGTAAGACAGATGCCTTTTGCTATCTCTACAAAAGTTGCATCAAATCCAGCCAAGTCAGATTACTCCTAGAAGTATCAGTTTGCACGTTCTCAGAGTTTCAGAAAAACAAAGTCCCTGTGGTTGCACAGGTAGGCTTTTGAAAGGAAAATACTATTTCTGAAGTAGTTTGCTGGATATTCTGAATGAGGAATTTCCCAAAAGGCAATCCCATAAAGACATGTCTTCCATCAGGGAAAAAAATGAATGCTTAGCAGTCAAGATCACAAGAAACCCCAAGTGTACTTAAAGGGCACCTGATAAGATCAGTGAAAAAATACCCATTGCCGCCGCTTGCCTCTGGAATGTCATGTAAATCTGTCTGCACTTGCCTTTCACACTTTTAATTGAAAACATAAAGGGGTGGGGGGAGTGTTTGAGCAGATTAGCTAATTGATTGATTGATTATTTACAAGGAGTCAAAATTAGAGGGACAATCGTGTCTTTTTAGAGAGACATCAAGGCAAATTATATGATTATCAGGTTACCCAAATGCACGGTTTGACATGCGCAACACAACTGCGCCCATTTGTGCGCAAATCATGCATCAGGGTTTTTCCTAACACATTTTAAGAGAATTTAGCATGCCTTTCTCAAAACCTCAAAAGCAAAGCCGTAGCACATTAAGAATGAAATATTTAACTCTGGCAGCAAGCACTTGTCTAGCTGGTGGATGCCAGCGGAGGTTTTGATGCAGTATGACCGTGGTTTTGCTGAATGTAGTGGGGCCAAACCCCTCTCCTGCTTATTTCTGGGCCAGAGACACATGAAGAATGTGTGTTAATGTGCACCATATTCTCAGCCATCTGTTGACCCCATCTGACTTGCTCTTGCCTGTGCCTGTGGGGCTGCTCTCTGGGGAGAGCCAGCAAAGGTCAGGAGGGCACCAAAGCCTTGTTGTAAGCTGCTGAGTGGCAGTACCATCTGTAAGGCTTTCTTCCTCTGCCTCTGTTCCAAATCTGCCTTATTTAGGGCAGTGGGCAAGTATGTTGATATAATTAGTTTATCCTGAAAAAGCCAACCCCAGCCCCCAAGACTCAGCAGTCCCATCCCGGCTGGAGCAGACCCACCAAAGGGAGGACCTGCAAGTTCATTCTGGTTGTGGTGTTTGCTGACAGCCCTCTAAGCCCATGGGGCTGCGTTGGCCAGAAGTGATTTCTTGCAATGAATGCTGTGATTTGTGCCAAGTGTTATGAGACCTTTTTTTTTTTCCTTTTTTCTTTTTTTTTTTTGAATATTCACATATGTAAGACCTGCAAGTATCATTGCCAGTACTCTTGTCTGGGGATGGGTAGCTTACCTTTTGGGTACTTTGAAATTTAAGCACCTTTCTTAGTAGCAAGGGCAAATTCTCAAATGTTTCCCCTGGTAACATTCACTCTTGGAAGACTGTTATAATCTTGGCAAGAAAAGATGAAGGATCAAGCACAGAATCTGGCCTCCTCTCCAAATTGCCTTGATTTCTTATCTCAGAAGGAGAATTATTTTGCACAGATCTTGCTGTTTCATATGTTTCCCTTTGCTTTCACGGTGCTATTTCAATTAATGCCATCCTGGGGACACATGAGCCCAGTGTAAAACGTCATCACGATGTTTGAGAGTGGTTTTGAGAGTCTGTTCTGCACATATTAAAAACTGTGTCAATACATAGTCAGGCTTTTTAAAGTGGTGTTTATAGCACCATAATGACCCTGTATCTAGGTCTTGAATCAGAACAGGGTGTGGGCCCTTTACAATGTGAATACAATAACGTGTATTAAATAACATTAAGAAGTTACTGCCAGTACACAGTAGCCAATTTTCCAATGTTAATACCTGAGAACAACAAATAGCGAGTGAGACTGGCCGGGCTGGTGGCCTCGGGCCAGCTTTTCCCACAGCAGGTCCCTGAAGTGGGCCTGGCTGAAGGTGAGCTTGCTGCTCAGTGGGGCTGAGCCTCTGCAGCACCCAGCACCCTTCTCGTCCCCTCTGAAAGCAGGAACCCTGGCTGGGCTGCCTGCTCAGCGCCCAGGGGAGCCTGGCCTGCTTCCCCACCGCTGCCCTTGGGTGGCTGATGGGCAGCCGGAGTTTAGAGACCCTGATGTGAAAGTGTTGATCTAGATCCCCAGGAAATCCTGTTAAGCAACAACAGAAATGCCTGGGGCAGGGAGGGGAAAAAAAAAAATAAATCTGTCTGCTCTAAGCTGTGGCCCTCTCATTTGCATGCAACATATGTCCTCTTCGTTTGCATGTCAAAATAACCCTGCCCCAATTGCCTCAAGCAAAAAGATTAGATCTGGGGAGGAGGCTTATACCAGGACAACTTCTAGCACAACAAGGAAATTCTAAAAGAGTAAAGATAATTAAAAACAAGAGATGAAAGCTAGCTCAGTCAGCTTGCTTGACTTAGCCAAGTATCTCCCAATAATTCAAGAAACCTCTCAGTATCCAGAACTGTCCATCATCCACCCTGTTCTCCCCTGCCAGCACGATTTGGCATTTTGAAATTAAAATTGTTGTGCTTGTCCTGCTGACTCATATGTTGTGCATCTCTCTTCTGTCCAGATTTGGGATGAAATCTTGGCCCTGTGCTATAAGCCTGTGTTGTGCAGGAGGTCAGAGCAGTTAATCAAAATGGATCATTCTAGCTTTATAGCATAAAAGTCAGTTAAGCCGTTGGCAAAATTCCCGCTGATGCCTATAAATGCAGAATTCAAACTATATAACCCCGAGACGGCCAAATGACTGGCTCCATGATTCT
The DNA here is from genome assembly GCF_964199755.1 of Larus michahellis. Lineage (NCBI taxonomy): Eukaryota > Metazoa > Chordata > Aves > Charadriiformes > Laridae > Larus > Larus michahellis. Next base: position 7,043,556 of record NC_133908.1, on the reverse strand, counting down.
CTCTCCGAGTCCAGCTCTTCAGTTTAGAAGTCCAGAGGCACTCTGCTTATTTACTTTCCTTTTTTCTGCATGCGTCCCATGGATTTGAAGTGCTGAGCTATTTTAATTGCCAGAGCAAAGCTTTATTTCTTAGGAAGAAAATGTGGTTTAAATTTATTATTTTTTGGAGTGAAAATGAATGACTTGAAAATACCCCTGAATCATTTGTTCCCTTTTTTGCTATGAATTTTCTTTTACCTTTACAATAAAAGGAATTTATTTTTAATAGGATCGAGGGGAAAAATTCTAGGATCGGTTTGCACCATATTTCTGCCTACAGCTAAAATCTCAAATCTAAACCATAAACCCTTATAAATAGTGAGGAGGAAAGATCGTTAATAACCCTAAAACTAGTTTTGAGGCTCACCATAAGAACATTATCTGTAAAGGCAACATGTCAGTTACACTAACTTAGCAACAATAAAAATAAAACACACTGTAGGGCTGAAACAAGCGTGAAAGCCCAAAATGTGAATTTTAGGATGTTCTGTTGTGACGCAGCTGTCCAGGGCACGAAAGGTCACTCTACTCAGGGCTTCTGCATGAAGGTACCCCTGCTGCTCAGCACCTCACCCCGGTACTTCCCTCTGAAGCTCTTGCTCCTGATGAGCCCCATCGCTAGGAATGGGCTCCTGCAGTCGGGCTGCAGAGCTCATGGCAGCACGGAGGACATAGCGGTTGATGGATCAGTAAAACAAAGGGCGGTTTGCCGTGCGCAGGTAACCTTCCAACCTTCAATTTAGTTGAGTCCTAAATAAAATGAAAACTAGCCTTGGATCAAGTGCCCAATTATCTTTGCGTCTCTTCTGTGGGCTGGGAACTCTCCGTGGGACAGACGGAGAGAGAGCTCGAGTAAGTTATGCAAACGCTATTGTGTTAGGCTTGTGTAAGGGCTAAATCATTTTAGCCTCTGGGCTAAATCGTTTGATTGGATGGAAACCATTTAAGATGAGACTATTTTTTTTTCTTGAAATAGTTTATTCCCTGACCACATTTAAGTAGCTAGAATGTTTTGCTTGGTGGAGAGTGTGACTGTGGGGGGTGGAGAGCAAGGGAAAGGGAATTGGGACTCATTTTTGTGGATATCCCAAAATAACCCAAATGAAGACAACCCAACCTGAAATGTAAGAATTCCCAGAGGCTGCTTGGTCACAGGATATATTTCCACATTGTATTAGAGCAATTCCCTGAACTGGAGAAGACAGAGGCAGTGCTGGCTGACTTGTAGTTTTACTGCCCGGTTGTTTATTAGCAATCCTGCTGTGCAAAAGCATTGAAGAAATGGAAGTTATTCAGAGGCGACTCTGAGCCAGACTTGATTGTTAGCAGCTTTAAGGATTTGGCTATTAGCTGGTGCATTCTGTGATAATGGAATATTGTAAAAATGTTTATATAAAAAAGTGCAAATGTCAAGGCAGTGTGTGTATGTGAATGCTTCTTCATACAGTAATGGTTCTTAGACCAGAAGTGTAATAGGACAAAAAGTTGCTCTGGCAGGTTTGCTTGGTTTTTAATTTACTTTGCTATGAAACAAGGTCCTTTACCCTACACTGCACACCAGGCCCAAATTACAGAGTTTGGAACCCCAGAACTGTCTGACCTGACTACTGATGCTCAAGTCAATTCTTTTTATTATTGCCATGAGGTTTGCAGCAGGCTGCGGGATTGTGCATTGAAAGTACATCAGTGCTTTTAGGGTGAACTGGTGTTTTAGGTCGATCAGTAGGAGATAAATTGGAGCTTTCAGCACCCACTAAAGAGATGGAGGTAATTTTTTTTCTCTTTTTCGTCAGCAATTTGCACAGCCATTTCCAGTAATGGGGATAGGACACATCACAGTTTGGGGGCCAAGGGTGACTTCAACGGCAGAGCGTGAATGTGGAACCCTTTATCTCCATCACACCAACTCTCAGCTTCACCTGACTGCTGTGCTGCTCCCGTCTCCCAGAACAGCCACCCTTTTTGGACAGTCATAGAAGCATACGTTAATTAAAGCTATCGTTACACAGTCAGCCAGTTGTATTCATCTCCAGCCTGTGCTTGGTAGGTTTCTGAATAAATGCCCACTCGTGCTGTCTCAGGGTCACTGTTTCTGCCTGTTTCCAGGCTTGGATAGCTGTGGTTGCGTCAGCTTGCACTCTGAAGGTTATCTACCCAACCAGTAGGATTACAAGGGCAATATATTTCTTAATGAAAATGTTGATTCTGGAGTACAGTTATAGGGTCATTTACATTATTATGCACATAATCTCCGCCATAATCTCTTTCAGAGCAGGGGGTCTAGAATGACCTTTTAAGGTCCCTTTCTGCACTGCGTTTCTATGATTCTATGAAGTCCTTGCTGAAAACAAATAAATGTTATCAACATTCTTATAAATTATTCATTTTTTAAATCCACTGGTCATTATAAGATGATTGGCATAAGTAATAATCTGTGTTAGGGATGCGAAGGAAAGCAAAATGATAAAAAGCCTCCTTGATGTTCTGCTGTTTGTCATCTTTTCGGAGAGAAAGAGGGGTCTGACAGACCTCCAGCTTTGCCCTCGGAGGACCTGGGCTCCAGTCCCTGCCCTTCCACTGCTTCCTTTGTGGTCTTGACAAGTCATGAGGGAGAGACTGAAACACTGGTTTTGGAGCACCTTAACTGCGCTTCAGCTGGCTGCCCTCCTGCTCCCATCCCCAAACTGCCCGGACTTGCAGACTACATTAATCACAACTGTCCATAGGCATTCAGCCAATTGTATCCATCTCCAGCTTATCCTGCTTCTGTTTGGCCCATAAATAGTTTTTAAATGTGCTTCTTAGCTATATTTTGATTTTTCTAGGTTTCTGTAGGACCTTTGCTTTGCATTTCTGCTTTCAGAATTTGATTGTAGAAAATAGTTGTTCTGTGCATAAATTTTGTGCCCCCAGATCAGCTTTCTTCTCCCTCTGCTCACTGTCATCTTCCAGTGACAAAGGGGCGAGTTGAGCTGCTTTCCAGTAAGCTGCCCCATGGCTCGAACACGTTTAACCAGACACTCGGGGCTGCAGCTTCGTTCCGCTGGTCTCGGGACAGTGCAGTAACCACAAACGCGGGGCTCCGTTACTCCCTGGCTAACCAAACTGCTGCATAGGGACGACAGTAAAAGAAAAGAATAAGAAATAAAGTTGCTCATATTCAATTGGCTGCAATAAATGGGTTTAAACCATAATTCTTTGGTTTCCCCTGTAGACACTTTCAAATGCTATCCTTACAGTTATTATTTTTTAATCCCTGTGAACTCACAGCGTGGGCTGGACGCTGGTGACCGTGGTGGCGTGGGTTACACAGCTCTTCAAAATGTTGATTTTGAATCTCACTTTAACTTAACCAAATGTTGCTGGTGGGCTCAGATACGTACAATTAGCTTACTTAAAATGATGCCTCCGGTGTGCTAAGACACTTAAAATTAGGACCAGAAGTTAGGCAGTTAATCTGTAAAGCTCAATAAAGCCCCCTGTTTCATCCAAGGGTTGTCAGAAAATTCGTTCCACATCTGTACAGAAAAAAGCGAGGTGTAAACTGCCAAGAACCATTTTAATGATGGCTGGAGAAAAAAGCAGCCAGATGGCAGGCTCTGCTGTGGCTGCGGTTGGTATTTAACTGCTTTTTTATTGGAAAAATATGGGGTGAAAAATTGTGTGGGACTCATTAGGCAGCCTGCTGCGATTCTGATCAGCTTGCCAATCTGTTCAGTGTGGCAAAGATCCAAACAGCCATAAATTTTTAGCAGCGGCTTATAATCTATGACTTGGAGCTTGTTAAACCTTCTCTACTCCCCCCACTTTTGTACGCTGCTTGGTTTGGGGTTTTTTTCCCTTTTTTATTTTTTTAATAAAAGCTTCAGGGCTCAAGCTGTGCTGAAAAAAAAAAAGGTGGGGGGGATAAAGTCTCTCACAAAAAGCTCCAGTGAATAGCACGTCTCTTTGGTCCTTCTCAAAGTAAGACTCCATAACACAAGTTTAATTTTCCTGATCCTGCATATTAACTAAAAAATTGGGTGTGCTGCAGCAACATCTAAAGCAAGAGAGTGAGTAGCATTATCTTTTCATTGGCATAGAGGAGCAGTGGAAATCCTCCTCCTCCTCCTCTTGTCATCTTCAGAGGGAGGAAGGTTGTCCGAGGAGAGGGTTGTTTTTGTGGGCAGGGAGCTCCACAGTGTTTTACCTTTTTGCAGAAACAATCCTGAAGTGAAGAGCATGCAAATTTCAGAATTTCATAGCTTGGAGCAAAGTGTTAGGATCACAGCGCGACTGGCGCTCAGGGGAGACTGTAAACTGCTGGCAGGGTTTTAATTTTCCGTCGTCGTGGTGTCTGGATTCTGAAGGATTCACAAAGGATCCTAAGAGGAAACTTAAAGCTTCCTTTTTCTTAATATTTGCATATTACAGAAATCGATTTCAGACAAAGGAAAAAGAGGTTTTAGAGGCTGCTGTGACATGTTTCCAAGTAACATACACAGCACTATTGATCTGACCACTTTTACGGAGATGGAAAATAAGCAGCCAGCACTCCTTCACGGGAGTATAAATATTGGTTTTGAAAGATATATGGAAACCAGCGGCCAGCAGCGGTATATATGGTCTCTCGTATATGTGCTATTAAAAATACTACAGTATTTCTCAGAAATTGCCCCAAGTAGTGAAGTAAAATTATAAGCTATGGAGTTTTGATGCTTAACTGAAGTATTACTATACTGTAATCTTTTTATAACGGTAATGCTGAACTCGCACGTGCATTTATGTCTGTGCATGTACACTGCATGTGTGCTGTAGGTTCAAGGTTATTTCAAGGAGATGCTTTAAACAGAGCAGTGAGCCAGTTACAAAAATGTGTATGCAAATAGATGGGTGTGCACAATTGCTGTAGAGCTGTATGTAAGTTAGATTGCTGTCACAAACAGCGAAACCAAAATCTTTCTTGCTTGGCCAAGGCAACGGTGTTAACTTGACTCCTGCAGAAAGTGAGCGGGACTTCAGCTGATTAACTTGGATTTTATGTGCAATTTTGAATATGGCAGGTACGTTAAAAAGACCGTATGTATAACCAAAGTGTCAATAATTTAGGTTTCTTTTTATTTGAACTACCATTTCCAATAGCATGTCCCTTCTCATTATCTTTTGGGACAACGGTGCAATAGAAACAGAGAGAGAGGAGTTAGCAGACCTCCTTGCAAATGCCATTCAGTTTGGTTTAATGCTGGCCAAGCCTTCTTTAGCTAGTGATCTGCACCAAAATCAGAGCCCACATGGATGGATGCTTCTCTGGTTATGTCCAAGCCTTCTCTCTTTCTGTATACCTGTTTCCCTCACCTTCTACGGAGCACTATGGCATTTCTAGCTACTAGCTGATTTCTTCTAGCTATTGTCTTTGTCTACAGCATTCATGTAAATAGGGATGATAAAAGGTTATTTCTTTCCTTTCAAAGAATTTATTGTAAAGAACAGAAAAAAAACAGTATGAAAAAGCCTAGGGAGGTTTTCTCATATTTTCTATAAATATAATACAATCAGGAAGTCTTTATGTTGTGAGAAGAGGATAAATGAGCAGATAGTGCTAACAAAATCCAAGAGTGCAGGGATCTACTTGAAGTCTTCCTCCCCTTTTTTGTTCCGCCAGTGGGAATATTTGTATTTTACTGTTCAAAGAAAAACTGCCTGTTTTCTTCCTAAAGTAATAATTTATGATACATGAAGGACACTTTTTATTCACATTGACTTGTCTGTGTTTAGAGAAAGTTGGGTTTTTCCTTCTCCTAGTACAGGACTTAGGGGGTTGGGACTGGGGCTGGTTGTGGGTTTTTTTGGACGTTTCTGCCGCTTGGAGTGGGTTTTCTTTAAACAAAAAGTTGAATCACGCCTCTGTCTTCCCAGCTGGCCTCAGACTTCGCAAAGACAGCCAATTTTTCTTCACTTCCAGGAAACTGGTTTATTCCTTCCCCTCCCCACCTCGAAATATATACATTCATAACACATGAAAAAGCTCCTCTCACCCTCCAGCACACGGCATCTCCCCAAAGGTGCCGAGAGGACTGTACTCTCCATTACCCTGCCTTTCTTATTTCTCTTTCTGCCTGTCTGTGGGGTGTATAGCCATGAAAACAGCCTTATCGCAGCCTGTCTAGCAATAAGATCCATGAATACTTTGGCTCTTCCCCAGGATGGTGTGAGCACAGCGTGCCTGTCACTCACAGCGGAGCGGGGAGGAGAGCGGCAGGGTGGCAGCCGAGCCGCTGAATTTATTTGATGTGGGAGGAGGAGGCTGAAGAGGGACTACTGTAGTGTCACCAAATCTTGTAATTTTACTGCAAAATGTTTCCTTAAAGGCACAGCTCCGGGAATTCTGCAATGAGATAAGAAATTTTGACTTTCATGAGAGAGAAAAATTAACCCATGCAGTCAACTAAGGAGACTTGGCAATAGGAGCCACTCCACGGTAAAGTCAGCAAGGAAATTAAAGGAATGCACACTTCAGTTAGGTTTTCATCTTACTATTTTGAAGACGATTTTCTGATTTGGTGGGGAGAGAGGAAGGAAGACAAACGGACACAGATGGATTTGGGTTTTCTACCCTTTGGCGGTTCACTGGAAACAAGAACTGCCAATGCGTATGACTCCAGTAGTTTCCACTGGGAAGAGCTTTTCCTCCTTGTTTTGAGAAAGTAAAAAAATAGGATGAGACAGGATCTTCCCAGACACCACTAATCTTGCCTCTGTCTCCAGAGGCTTCCAGAAAAGGCCAGCTGTGATTTTGTGAGGTGAATGCTGCATTTGGGGCAGATTCTCTCTTGATCACCAAGTAAGCATCAAATAGGATGTAGAGGCTGAACTCAATTTGGGTCAGTAACCTGGAAAGGGAGGACTAAGTTCTCCAAACAGTGTTTTTTCTTATTGCACTGTATAAAGCAAAGCGTCCTCCTAGCCAGCCTCTTCAGTGCAGAATGGTGTCTGGAAGGTGGTGCTCCTCAGAGCTGTGCCCGTTGTTGTGATCACGGTGGCGGGCTGCCAAGCCCCACGTTGGGAAGGGGAGCCCATGTGAGCTCAGCGAGGGTCCCGGCTTGGCACAGCCGCGCTCCAGTCCAGGTGCTCACCAGGATCATCGTCTGCTGCACAGGCTGTGGGTGAGCAGTGCCGCTCTCGAGCAGCATCTCCAGGACTCAGTCTTTGGCTTAACAGATGGACAGGAAAGATTTGTCTGTAGTTGCTATTATTTAAAGTGCAGCGTGCATACCAGCTGGCTGTATTTAATCGGTATCTTTTTTTTCTGTGCATCATCAATGTACAGAAAACGTTTGCCTTATCTTAAATGCCTTGTTTCTATATGCAGCGGCTGTGTGGGGTTACAGTGCCCTCACCAATGCTGGGGTCGGCAGCCCCTTCCCCATACCACCTGCACCAACAGGCTGCTGTAACAGCCTCACTTTATAAGATGCTCTTTTAAATAAATAAAGACAACTCCCAGCTGATACTAGCCCTTTACTTGCTAATAACACTCAAGTCCTTTTGGCTCTCCAAAACATCCCTTAAGAGAGGGGATTCTGCATTAAGCAACTTGTTCTGTCAGGAGCGATTCGCTCTGTGACAGGTCTGGGCCGCGGAAGAGACGGTCGTCGTCTGTGCAGTCTCTGCCTGGGGAGGAGGAGACACGACAAATGAAACAGATTAGTCATCTATAGGAGGACTTGATCGTCTGTCTTCCCAGATCTCTAAGCTTCCAATGGAAGATCTAATTTTTCAATAAAGATAATTCAATTAGGAGGTTTTAATTAGGGAGTTGAAGCTGATTCCCCCCACCCCTTCCTGTAGCTGTCAGCCTCTGCACAGAAGCATCCGTGCCCCTCCATACCCGCTTCTCTTTTATTTATTTTTTTTAATTCCTAATCATCCTGGTGGAAGAAAGCAGGGAAGGGCAAAAGATGATGAAGGGAGAACAGGGACATAAAAAAATAAAATTAAAAAAAAAACCCCACAGCATGTTGTGTCATTAAAAAGTGCCTTGTATTACCCGGGAGCTTCTCCATCTGCTTTCGGTGGGCATCCCAGGAGGACTTGGCGATTATGAAGGAATTCTCGGAGGCCATTACTGGGAAGAGGAAAAAAGGCTTGCTGCAGACAGCTTAATGGACTAATTTGTAACTGTGAGAGCAGGAGAAATGAGTTGTTGGCCACGTTTTAATTTGACAGCGAGTGGCAGAACGAATGCGAAATGTGATGAGTGAGCAGGCGCGTTCATTTTTGCGGTGCACTTTGCAAGGGCCTCTTGGCTTTCCCGTGGGGGCTGTCACTATTATTTTGTGCCTTCCCCACCCGAGCGAGGACAGTGGGGGCGAAGCGGTGGGGAGGTGCAAGGGGTGAGGACAGGTTGGAGGAGGGGAAGCGTGATCAAGCAAACAAGGCTCAGGGTCCAATTTTATGCCAGCACTAGGAAGACAGGAGAGGACAGGCTAAAGAAATTAGCAGCGCGTCTTAACTCTTTGTGTGATCAGTGGGAGGAAGACACCTTATGAAGAGCATTTTTTCTGTACATAGTGACTTTGTTACCATCTGACATACGTACAGCCTCACCTTTTGTGACCCACTTGACCAAAGGTGATAGATCACCAGCCAAAGCAAAATTTGGCAGTCTTTCCAGGGGAAACTGGAGGTCCTAAATAGGTTTATCAAGCTGATGTGCAGTGATTGACCTTAATCCAAAACTCAGGTCCTCGCTAGAGCCACTCAGAGGCCATTGTCCTCCAGTGTTAGTGCTTCTACAGATGCGCCACGTCCCAGAGACCTCACCACTCTGATGCTGCCTGGTCCTACCCGTGCTCATTGGTTCATGATGTTAATTTAGGTGGTATCTGACATGGGGCCAGGCAAGTGTAGAAGTTGCCGTCCCTGCTTGCTGCCCCCATATTTAAACCCTGATAGCGATCTGATGGGTGGCTTCAGCACGCGGCAGCCTCCCCTTGCCTTCAGGTGCCTCTGGGCACATCTCTCACCCTTTGGACTGAGGCTCCTGCCTGAGGGCAAGGGCAGCGTGTTGCCCTCCCTGCATCAGGAGGGTTCTGTTCCACACTGACATTTTGTCAGATCGGTTGTTCTTCAGCTTGTGATGTTTAAAAATCGATGCTTCCCCACCCAGAGGCTATAAAAGAGAAGCTTGTATGAACTGAAAGATAAACAAATAAGTGTGGTCCTGTAGATGCTACCTTCTTGACAGCCTTTGCTCACCATAGTTCCCCCTCATACACTATTTTTCTACGTTATGTGTTCTTTACTGAAGCTCACATAAGGGGAAGAAAATCCATTTGGCTGCTGTGTTTTCCAGTGGGTTCTCTTCAATGTAAAGTTGTATGATTAAAAAGAGAAAAGACTAATTCTGCCAGAAAACACACATGGATTGGTAATAGAATAAATTGATATATATGAGCCAAGATGATTCTTTATGGCTCTCTTCCCAGGCTGCAGTACCAAGGTATGATCATGCCATAAATTGCATGACAGTTTCTTGCAAGACAGCAGACCAGATATCATCTCACACCCGTGATCGGTTAAAGGGTGGTCTCAGGGAGTCTGTATAAAAAACAGACAAAATTCCAGTTCCCTCCCTTGGACTGTCATTTCTCACAGCTACGTGCTGTGTCGAGGGCTCCTGCATGGGGTAGAGGATCCACTGCATGGCCCCTTTGTGTCGCGTACTGCCCGAGGGACCACCTTCCAGTGCCTGTGAAATCTAACAGCTACAGTTCAGAGGGGCCATAAACTTTCCACGTAGGTTTTACAAAGCATCTAGAAGGAAAATGTTCTGTTCCCTGGATTATGGGAATAGCAAATGAGGAGGAAGAAGGTGGAAGGACCTTTCTTCTGTTTTCTGCAAGTACACCAGCAGGGAAGCAAACATGGGATGTGAAGAGGGGCATGTAGGGAGTGGTTTTGTTGTGCAAATACTTGAGTGTTTGGGTCTGTCAAGGGGTGGGTTGTCTTCTTGGAGAGTGTTGGCTGGAGCAGACTGCTGTCAGCAGTGAGTGTCCCAACACTGTGCCTGAGGAGAAGGGATCCTACTGGATCCCAGCTCCAAGCATTGCGGGGTTAGGCTGGGAACAGCTGCCCATTGTTGCTTCAGTCCGGGGGAGGATATGCTGAGCCTGGTCCAGACCCGACATGTTAGCAGGAAAAGTCCCACTGGCTTAAAAATTTGTATTAGATCTGAAGATTTCAGTGAAAAGCAGCAGGGATAGGGCACTGAACTGGGACTCGTGCTGTTGACTTGCATGGGAATCCTTGTGCAAGTTTCTCTTCTTTTTTTGCTAGTCTTCATTCTTAGATTTGTTCGGGTTTTGTCCTTTTGAAACCTACACTTTACTGCTTGCGGGAGGGGAGAATGGGGAACAACATTGCCATGTTAGTATTTTGCGTTAGTATTTGCGTTAGTATTCCTTGTTATCTCCTTCAGGCACTGCCATGTTGTTATCAGCAAGTGGCCCGAGCACAGGAAGGAGGAAGAGCTCCAAGTTCCCGTCTCCTTTCCTCCTATTGACTCGCCCTGTAGCTTCAGACAAATTACTCATGTGCCCTTCTTATTTTTCTCATCAGTAAAATAGGACTGAGGTATAGCTTGAACGGGTGTTATGCAGTAAGTGGCAAGTAACATCCTTTCAAAACGTGCAGTAGGGCACTGACACTGCCTAGGACACACGGAGAGCTTTTGTTGGGGTGCAAGAAGCACCTACAGGGTCTGCCACCCCACTGCGTGGTGAAGCTGCGCTCGTAGCCCAGACTCTGCCCTGTGGACTCTGGGTGTCGCAAATGGGCGACAGCTGGTAGCTGAGATGCTACTTTGAACAATTTTGTCAACATACTGAAATAAGATCGTCTCATTTAAGTATCTGTAGCTATAATATGTGTTGAGTGTACATACTTCCCAGTTAGGTAGGTGTGTATGAGCACGCACATGCCCAGTGTGAATTCTGATTTCATGGATGCTGATTTTGCACTGACGTAACTCTATGAGGCTTGAAGAGGAAGGTGAAGTTGAATTTCATTGTGATAGTTGTATATCATTTCTGAAAGTGAATATGCAGCAATTAACCCATGAGCATGTAACTGGGGATAATATTTGTTTTCTTTTTCCTTTTAACAAGAATACAAGGTACATTCAAACTCTTCTCATGGCTTTCTCTTTTCCCCTTTGAACTTTCTTACATTAAGAAATATTCTTTAAAAAGCTTTCTGCTTTTTTAATTAAAATCATATGGCATGTGACTTTAGAAATGTATACTTACCGTACTGGACTGTTTTCTGTTTGTTAGGGTTTTTTTGGTTTTGTTTTTTTTTACAAACATCCGCAAATTTTTACAAACATCTCTATACATGAGAACAGACAATTCTCATGTATAGAAATCTTACCAGCAGGTTTATAGTATTGGTTTGTGCTGCAAGATGCAAAGGTTCATCGTCCTCCAGTCTGGCCATCTGCTTTGAGAGACACTTGAGTGAATTTGACACCACCTGAGTTGGATTACGAGAATGTATTTTTATTATTGATGATGGCAGGCGTGCAACATCCAACTCCTCTTGATATTTCTAAACATTTCTTTAAAGATAGATTAAGCATGTTTGAAATCTTCACATTATTCACCTTAATTATATGTAACACTGGGCTTTTAAAATGGGGTGGGAGAAGACCCAAGAAGATAGAAGCGTACACTTGGTCATGGCATGCAGAGGGGATGACAAAGAGGAGGGAGATGATTTTCACAATCGGAACAAAATGTTGGCCTTGTGCCTCCTTAACTCATTAAGCCTCGGCTCTTGCTTTGGTGTTTTGATAGAAGGTGTCAGGCAAAGGACCGTTTCAGTGCTTATTTTCATCTCACCTACTTGCCCGTTTCATCTCTGTCTCCGAACACTGATCTCCAGAAGAGGAAGCATTGGGATTTCTCCAAGCTGTCACCCAGCCCCAGGATGTGATCAGTCTGGGGCAGCAAAGAAACTAAATATAAGGAAGACAGATTGTGTATGGCTGTATTTATCAAGAAGACTAAGTGAATGAAATCCATGTTGCCTCCAGGACTTCTGTTCACACCTCAACCTGTCCCTTTTGAATCTAGAAACACAGCCCTCCGGTTTCAATCCTGAATGCACAGACATGTGAATGGAAACTGAAATTCCTAGATAGCAGCAGGCAAGACCGTTCATTTACCCAAGAAGTGATCTTACGTCGGGGCATCCCGCTCATTTTGGGCTGCGAAGTCCATTGTAAGCAGGTTTGCGGGGCTGGAGAGTTGGGATTAGGGAAGTTTCAGTCTGTTTCAGTCCCAGGTGAAATTTTTTAAGGCTCACGTAGACTTCTGAGGGTCCTGTGCCCTGGGTCTGTGGTACCTCAAAAAGCAGAGAATGGTGGTTGTCTAAATTCCTGCCTTAATGCAGCTTCCCTTCTGAAGACAGCAAACCTCCCGCTGCTGCCACTGCCGCTCGCCCCCCCTTTTACCTTCCAGCTCACTGCGTCTGTTCCTGGAGGCCCCGGGAGGCTTTAACAACCACTAGATTGTTAGTGACAGTCAGACACTTTAACACTTAAAGTAGAAGGTTTGATTTAATCGCAAGGCTGTCATTTATTATTTGTCTGCTGTGTTCCGCTGGGGCGCCCGCTGATCAACTGCCTGCTCCCAGGAGGGCATTTTTTTTTTTTTGTTATGTCTAAATCCTCAATACAAATTGCAGCGCTCCTAGATCTCCCAGCGGGACCCATTACCGCCTGTGGGGCATTAAGGATCATTAATAGTGCTGTCAGCAAGCTAGCCAGTTGGTTAGCTTCTCATAAATAGGAAATTAATCCATCTACTTCATTAATAATGCCGAGTGTAGCTATTTTGTTGCACTTGATGTAAGGGGCCTTGTGTTTGTCTGTAATGCGATAAGACAGGACTCCAAATTAGCATTGAATGTCTGATACAAGAGTGCAGACTCAATTACTTAGTGGAAAGGTTTTTGTTTTGGTTGGGGGTTTTTGTTGGTTTTTTTCCCCAAACGTCTTTAAAGTTCTTAAGCAGCAAGAAAAAAAACCCAACACCGATTTGCTTCATTATTTGTATTTTACAGGTTCTGTTTCCATCGTTTGCTTCTGCTTTTGAAGAATAAATTGTTGGGGAGGGAAGCCAGTGAGTGAGAAATGGGGACCACACCTGGCAGGAAAAGCAAAACGCGTTAATTAGAGACAGGGCTAACTAGCTGTGTTCATCTTGCCTTCTATGCCGAGGGTTTGGGGGGGTTGTTTTGCTTTTTACTTGCATCTATAGTTAAGGAATCGTTACAACGCTGACGGGTGTTACATTTCACTTTGTAGGAGGAGAAGCAGTAATAGGTTAAAGGAGAAAATGAGCCATGATAAGAGTTGTCCAGCTTTTTATGAGAAAATCATTTGCCTACCCAGCAAACACAGAGTCCCTGATGGGTGGTATTGGAACCACTCAGAGGATATGAAGAATTCTGAGTACATTTATCTATCGCATTTCTAATTAGGTTTACTCAATAATATCTAGGCACCAGAAACAAAATAGAGAGTTACATGGCAATTATCCATAAAAGTACTTCATTCTGTGCTTTTGTGCTGTTCAGATCTTCCTGTGTTTCCTTCCTTCCTATAACTTTCTCATCAGTGCGTGGGAAAATACAAGTAATTTTTCAGCCTTAATTATTAAAGAAAAGCTTTGCAAGAAAGGAATGGTTTCCCTCTTGCCCTTGAGACACTGTACATTTGCCTTTTTGTACTTCAGCCTTGTGAGTTTGTTCTCAGCCAAACAAACAAAAAATTCAACTAGGATGACCGACTCTTGCTAGAGTTAGTTTGCAGTATGGGGAACCACTCAACCTCTTGGGATTTTTATCCAAAGCTTTGGGGAAACTTTGCTGGCAGTCTCCTTTGTGATACTTGAAGAATTTGCTTTTACTGGCTTTCGAGCAATATGCTGTTAAGTAGCACGTAGAGGAGGGATTATAAACATATGACCATATCAGGTCCCAGCCTATGTCTGGGGCTCCAAGGCACTGCCACAACATAAATAGTAATCATTATAACTAATTACTGTTTGGGCATTGGGGAGGGAGAGCACTTGTATTTATTTTTGTAATGGGAGGCAAATAAATTTCTGAAATATCAAGAGGAGGGAGGAAGGAGCTTCTACAAAGTGAGGAGATAAATAGATTTGGAAACATTCCAGTTCTCAGAAGGCAGTAGTCTGGAATGGATATTTTCTGTTGACAAACTCTTCAAACCATGTGAGTTGTGCTGTATTTATTTACATCATTCCTGCAGTAGAAATGTGTTTTCCAAAAGCAGTGTGTGACGAAGAAGTACAGTGCAGCAGCAGGGATGATCCCAATATTCAGAGGAGCTGCAGGAAAGGATTTTGGGAATTTCCATCCCAGGCAGTGGAGATGCTTGCATGGTTTGTCTTAGATGCATGTTGCACTACAGTGCCATGTGGGAAATGGCCCTGAAGGGCAAAGTATACAAAGAATCACAGGAGGCATAGACCCTATCTCTAAAAATCTCACTATGGGCGCCCTCAAACTTTGCAAATATTCATTGTCCGAATTCCAGTGATGGTTCTGAGTTTCACAATTGCCCTCTAGGATAAGCAAGAACAAAAGGACAAAACCAAACAACTTTGAATGTAGAATTGCACTGGAGGGGGAAGGAGGGTTCAGTGTTGGAAATTCACATATATGAATTGTGCAGATTGCCTCTGTTTCCAGACCTTATGTTTTCAACTGCTGCCGTTTCCTGTTTGGAACTGTTCTGCAGCGTACAGTGAGTAGCAATCACAGCAAACTGTCCGTCTCCGTGTCCCCTCACCTATGTATTATTAGCGGCAGTGGTGCCAAGAATCCAGTGGCCGTAAAAAGCCCAGCTGCAGCCAAAATCCTAATGCACTTCCAATTCCCAGTGCATTAAGCTTGGAGGAGTCTGCTGTGTATTATCCCAGGCTCTGTCCAGTTTCTCTAGAGGTTTTCTGGTGCTAAAATCTTTGCAAGCGTTTTTGTCAAATGCTTAATGCTTTAAAACTTAACCTCATTACACTCCAGTCTATTTCTGTATTGAAGGAGAAGGGAGCATGGGAAGGATCTTTTCCCTGAAAATAAAAAGTCCAGCCAACATAAGTTAGATGCTTTGGAGGTTCTTTTATTGTAAACTACAGGAAAGGACTTTGGCAATGTGTTGAAATTGTTAGATTAAAGCTTTCCCCTCCATCACCCCCCATTCTGCCATTAAAGACCAATGCTGCTGTAAACAATTTATGGCTTTCTTAAAGGAAGTCAGATAATCCTGCCTGATTTGTGGCCATTCCTTTATTGCCTTGCCAAACTCTGCTTTGTCATTTCTGGTTGGAGGAGAAAGCACACGCAGCCACATATGTTCAAATTTCTGACCTCATTTTGACTGTTATGAGAGAGTGAGCACATGTGTCTTTGGGAAAAAAAAATAAAAGAAAAAATCCTGGAGTAAAAGAAGAATGATTTCTCTAGTAATTATGTTTTTTAAGAAATATGGGGTGTAAAATATACCATTAATGATTTTACAATCACTTGGCCAGTCAGGCAGGCGAGCTGGCTGACCCAACCTAGTAGAGAGCACCACTCCGCATTAGTGTCAAAATGGATGTTTAGTCGTGTGCAGCCATGGTGAAATTGGAAGTGGAAAGGAGCCAATGCCTCTTTCAGAGAGAGGGGAATGAAAAACCCTCTCTCTTGTTTTACAAATCTCTCCGGGGATGATGAAAATGGCTCTCTTCAGGATCCATCTCCTTCTTAGTTCTAGATCAACACATGTGGTAGGAAAATGTGTTCTGCATAGATATGTCATGGCTTCAGAGAAATTGTGAAAATAAAAGGGGCGCGTTTCTCCCCTCTGCAGACCTCCTCCTCCTCCTAGCATTTTGAATAATCATGTTACCAATTAGCGAATATTTATTGTTATAAGCAGAGCTTGTAGTTGTGCATATAATGACAGTGACCTGGCACATTTCATGATTAGGTCTGGTTTGCAGTAGCGTGTGTGCGTTGCCCCTGTCTGTTTGGTCTGGTGTGGAAGTACAGCCTAGTTGGAGATTAAACTACTCAAGTTTTAGCATGGCATAGTTGTGTCAACAACAAATGCAGGGAAAGGCAGGGATTTAAAACAAATAAAAATGAAAGACCAAACACCAGCATAGACACAATTTCATCAACAAGAAATCCTGTCATTGGTTCAATTTGTTAGTTTTTTTAGCAAACTAATATTCTCTGGTCAGCAGAAGCTGGATCTCCATCTTCAGCAAAGGCTTTCTTGGAAGCCCGTTTTCAGCGTACGCCTAAGCTGCAGGTATTCATAAAATTGGAGTTGGGGAGCATGTGTTAGGTCACTTCATCCATCCTGCTGACAAGATAGTATTTTCTGTTTAAATATATTTTCCAGTTCTTGCCCAATTCAGCCCTAAGTGTACCAAATGACAGCTTCTTCAGCCCCGCTTAGGAAATCGTTCCAGAGCCTAATAGGTCTCACGGTCAAACAGACAGCTCTTTTGCATGCAAAGCCTGGTTCTCACTTAAACTAAAGGTCATTCATACCTACTGCGGCCCTGTGAGATAAAGTATAACAGAAACTGTATTTGTACTCATGTTACGTTCTCCTGGGCAGCCAGAACAGCATTGGCTAGCCTGAACATAAATACGGATAAAACCAATAGAGCCTAAACCGCCCTGTTAACTCATTTCTTCTTGTCTTACTCCCATCATCTGTGCACTTCAAATAAACATCCCACCTTAGTTGTCTCTCCACCAAACTGTACTTACGGCCACGGGTTAGAGAGAGGGATTTATGACTGTAGAGTAGATCGTCATCTGTGGGGATGGTTTTCCTTCTGCTGGAAGCAGTGGAAGCATGACAGTATTCAGTAGTTGAAGATTGTTAAAGCATAGAACTTCTTCCAACCTGCAATTGCAAAGTGTTTCTTAGGTATTAATAATGTAGAAAATCTCATATCTCTGATGTGACCTATATGAGCATTGCCATGAAACAGATGATGCGAATGAGGTACAGAGACGATTTTCAAGAACTGTCCTCTGAAATACCCAGTGCAAAAGTTGTTGGGCACTCAATACTGCTGTGACCGTAGGAGGGTTTGCAAATGCTCAGCTCCTCTGAAAGTTGGGACAGAGAGGTTTCAAAAAGCATATCTAGAAATTCAGGGACACAGAATTACTTTGCCTTTTTTTCTTAGGAATTGTGATTCAGAGATTTGTGTCCAGAGCCATATGACAAGTCTTTGATGAATCCAGACTCTCCACTTCCAAGAATCTGCGTTCTTGGAACTTTCTAAAAAGTGAGAATATTGAGTCTTGTACCATAGTGGTGAATTCCTTCAGGAAAAGACTATCTGTCCATTCCAAATCTGGAGGTATTTTGAAAAGCTGGTAGTGAGGAGATTCTGATTTATATTGTTCAGAAAGGGCTGCAATGGAGGAGGCCTGTGCTGGTTTTAGTGCCACAATGCTGCTACATACTGCTTACATACCAGCTGCTTCTTTCTTTCTTTCTCTCTCCTTCTGTCCAACCTAACAGTGCATGAAACAGCAGACTAGACTGGAGGTAACTCAGTTGTAAAACATCGTTTGACAAACTGTTAAAAACTCTCCTGAATGGAGCATCATCCATGTTTGTGGTGGGGTTGAGATGATTATGTTATGAAATGGCATTCGATGCAGAACAAAGTGTTGCCACAGCAATAATTTCCAACATCCAGCTCTAACAATAAGTCATCCCCAGATCCTTACCACAGAGGGCCGGACTCTTTGTTTACAGTCAAAATGAGAATTGTGAGACTGCAACCCCACTTGGCTTAAGCAAGAGCTGTGGCATCTCACCAGTGTTGTGTTAATAAGGGAACTAGTAAGACCCTTACTAGGCTGAGTCATGGCGCCGACCGCCCTCCCGAAAGACATTGTCTGAGCAGGGCTTCTCCTCAGACAGTGTCAGCAATTCTCAGCAGCCAGCCAGAAGATCTGCCCCCCAGGAGCAAGACATGGGGAGGGAGAGCTGTGCTGAGTTCTGCCACATCGCAGCGCTCACTGTGAACACCTCAGATCGCTTCTGTGAACACACGCTTAGAGGTGGCTCCTTTCTCCAGTTTCACCATCAAACTGGAATTGCATAAGCCCTGGGTAATACAGGTAACGCCTCCATTTTTTTAGAAGGTCATTGGTACATGCACTGGTCCTTTCAAAACACATGTAACATCTGTTCGTTCTTACTACCTTCCTTATTAATAGAAGGCTGGTGAATAAGCAGGAGTTGTTAGGATGCACCCTGCCAGGTGAAGAACGCAGCTGCCTGCACCTCAGGACTCCCTGGTCCCAGGTTCTGTGATCAGCCCCCTGGATATCACCTACACTCCCATGACACGACTTTACCCTATGGCAAAAGAATTTTCTTTTCTTTTTGATAAGTATTGTGTAATAAAGAGACTATATTGTTATAGATTATTAGTATTAAACTTGTCACCCCTTGAAGTATATATACTTTATTAGCCTCTTCCTAGCGTAGTCTATTTTTTCAGCCAGTTATAATTTCTCCCACTTATTCTTTCCTTCATAAATTTTAGAAGACTTAATACATGCATGCCTGCAATAGTGAAAATAGCCTTTGAAGATATGTGTACGCTATTTTTCAGCTTATTTTCTAAAAATGCTTTATTTTCTATTTAGAACAAATGATTTTATTGTTAGCAAGGCGGACTTTTGGGGGTTTAAAGTCATAATCAATAGCGATTGCAGAAGAGCCCAGAGGACTCTCTGGATTTGTAATGCCAGGGAAGCCTAGATAGGCTTTTGAGCTATGATTCATTGATATCTGATGATGGTTTAACATAAATGATAAAGGCATTTTCCCTATCACACTGTGTTTTGGTGATGACGTTCCATTTCTCCTCTGGCTTTTAGCTGCCAATTTCCACTATCCACAGAAAAAAGAGAAACAGTAAATGCAACACCAACAAATAGGGTTTTTTCTGTCAACTGCCAGCTTCCACGGTGGTCGTTAGATCTCTTTAAACTGTGCAATCTCGAGTGGGAGCATAGAAACAAGGGTTTGACGCCGTCTTGGAGCAAAGCTGTTGCACCACTGCGTGCTCTCTACTGGCGTCCGTAGCCAGAGGTTGTCACTGACCCCATTTCCCCTCGTTTTGGTTTGAAATCATTGAACAATCCCACACCGACACTTCTTTATTGACACTCTGGATTTATCAAGCTCATAAAATTCAACTGGATGTGAAATGCTGCAATTAGGCTTCAGTAATATGTGTGGGTTTAATATGAAATAATTTCTGGTTTTAATCCTGTCCGTTTGTACTTTTTCCTATCACTCCGCTCCTCATCTTTGAAAGCGTATCCCGTGCATCCGTGCGGCGGTCAGTTCACTCGGCGTGGGGTGGGAGCCCTGGGTTCCCCTCCAGGCCCGACCCGCTGCAGCTCGGCCAAAGCAAACCCTGTCTGGCTAATTTATGAGCGGCACTGATGGGTCCTCCAGGGACCTCACCAGCAGTCTCATCCAGGACGCGATGACCGTGACACAAACCTCCAGGGGAGAGGGAGGCGGGTTCTAGGAAGAAGCTGGGGATGAGTTGGGGCATGAGGAACAGGAAAGCATGGGGTGTCTCTTGGCGGGTGGGAAAATTATAACCCCCAGAGCTACCTTTGTTCTGTCTCTCATGAGCTCCGCACAAATGTCTCTGCATCGTCAGGTCAGAAACCTGCACATATAAATTTGTGTGACATGTTTTTCCTCTCCCATGTTTAATGTCTACCCAGTCGATAAATAATTATTAAGCAATGATATAAGAGCTGCACTCTCAGAAAATTCAAACTTTAGTTTCAGGAAAATGAATTCATCCAGGAAAAACACCTTTGTGCAATAAAGACGTGAGAAAGTAAAATGAGATTGTGGGCTTTCTTTCCCCAGGCTTGGATATTGCTTTATCAATACAGTTCTGTCAATAAGCTGTGAACAAACGCAGGCCTTGTCAGATTTACTAACTAATCACAGAAAAGTGTTGGCAGGGCTTAAAGGATTGAGTGACCAGACATAGTAACTCATTTTAAGTGTTCCTGCTTGCTGCATTTTTTTTCTTCTTTTTTTTTCCTTTCCTGCTCCCTACTTTTGCTCTCTTAAGTGGATAGGACAGCAAATATCTTCATCTGGCACCTTCTGTCAGGCAGAAAAGAAAGATGTGCAAATGCCACAGATTTTGCTTGTCTTCAGCCTAGTTCGTGAGCCACAGCCCCAAAAATATGTATGTGCATAAATAATGTCACTCATTTAGTGCACCCGAATCTTTGCAAGCAAATACACGTATTATGCATACATTTACTGTCTGTGTAAGCACACTGTGTGGTAGATTTTTAATTTAAGGCGCTGTACTGGCTCTGAGTGATTTCCACCCATGGCTTTAGTGGGAGCTGTTCATTTGGCCACTTGAGAACAGGTTTTTCTTTAACTGAAAAAGATGAAACGAGTACATTGGAAATGCTTTCTTCTCTCTCTCTCTCCATAATTTCTGTCATGAATTCCTCTGTTTTTGCTGTTCGTTCCCTGCTGGCAGTTGCCATCTGTAGCAATTTTTCTTCTGCCAGGATTGGCAAGCAACTCCCTCCAGTGCCCGCATCAGCAATGCCTGGGCGACAGCCCGGGTGCCGGAGAGCTGTGCTACCTCCACCTCTCCCCCATCCTCCCCAACCCACACGCTCGTATGCACACAGCCTCAATATTCTGCTTTTTGAACAAAGCTTTGCTGCCGGTGGCCTGAGATATCTGTCAGCCTGTCCGGGGATGCCGCAGCCACGCCGAGGTGTGCATCTCCCGCGGCCGGCGTGCACCCCGGAACGATAGGGCTGCGTTTATCCTTCACCTATTTGCAGGCATGGGAGGATTATGCTCCAGTATCGCTTGCTTGAAAGACACTGCTTGGCTGAAGCAATACGTAGCTACAGCTCAAATTTGCTTTCCATTGGGAGATTCAGACCTGAAGTTATAGTTAATTAAGTCGATAGCCCCTGTTAGAAATGCCGCAAAGCAGTGATCGTGTGAGGAGAATCCTCCCTCTGAAAGACTGGTTTTTAGGTTCAAGGCATTAATTTTTGCAAGAATGAGGTAAAGAAAGAAAGAAAACGTGATTCAAGGATGGACTTTTTTAGATCACGAGTAAAAGACAGAGTGTTGTCATGAGAGGGAGCAGATCCTCCATTTTCTGGAAAGTGAAAAAAATTGCAAATTAAAAATATTTCCATATGTGTGAAGGTAGTAATGGTCATGAATCTGCTGTTTTGCTGATGTGATTTGAAGGATGGAGGCGGTGTTCTTTGTTTAGAGGCAAACTCTAAATAATTTGTTGTAAAGGAACGGATATATCTGTGTACACAAGATATATGTTTGCATGTAGGCTTTTGCTTTGTTTAAAGCACCGGTTCTGTATTCCTAACGTCTGAGACTCTGCATCATCTTGAAAGAAGTTCAAACAAAGACAACTCGTAACTCAGTGCAGCGGTGGAAGTGATCTGGCAGTGAGAAGATGCGTTGGGGTTATCGCAGCAGCCATAAATATCTCTGAGACCCGCGAGGAGCTTGGTGCAGGGGCAGGAGGGGCAGGCAGGAGCCATCTCTTGTTGAATTTGTCTGAGTTGGGATGAGCAGGAGGGATGTGGAGCGTCCTGCTGCCAGGTACAGCCCTGCAGCTGGAGGCACCCTTCGGTGCTCACCCCAGCTTTCCCACAGGTCGTGCCAGTGGAGGACTGCCGCTACAGTGCAGCTTTGGCAATGGGCAGAGCCTTGGGCGGGTATTAATTTCTCTGCATGTAAGCACATGCATATCTACCTTGGTGCAATGACAGTGAAAACAAAGCGGTCTGTTATTTCCGAAGTTGAAAGAGTAACGTATGCAGGAAAGTCTGGGATCTCTAGTAAGCCAGGGCTTGTTTTTTGTGGCTGTGGTTGTGCCAGTCTCGCGGGACCTGTGTGCGTCAGGCCTGGCTGCAGTCCCCTGCGTGCCTATGCCTCTGCGTGACTTGAAGGGGGGATGCGGCATCGCAAACCCCATCTCTCCCTCTGCGCTGTTCTTCCTTCCCAAAGCCCCCGAGCCCTGGCTCTGGCCCTGTTTTCGGTCAGGCTTTTCCCCTCGTTTCCCTCATGGCAGCCCAGAAGGACCTGAACTCGGCTACCTAACAGCACCGACCAGAGAGAGCACGGCTCCTCTTCCACCCAGCACTTGGAGCTGAGTGGCTTTCCCCCAAAGTCTCTGCTGGTGCGAGAGCAGTTTTGGTGGCTTGGGCTCTGGTGGAAAGACCAAGAGCCTCTCTCTCCCCCAGCTGTCAAGGAAACTCGAGGAGGCATTCAAATGAGAGACACATGGATGTTTATAATTCACAGTTTTGCCATTGTTGTCACCAGAGATTTGTTCTTCCTGCTTGGTGAGGGGAAAAAAGGAAGGATAAAATTGGTACCATAACATGGCCAGACATAACTTGTTTGAAAGATGGGCCTCCAATTATTTACTTAAGGAAATAGTGGGAGATTTATTAATAACCTCTGGCGACTTAAATAGCTCTAGTGATTTCCATGTGTGACCTGAGGCCTCAGCCTTCCTGGCTGATTAGACACGAAACTCAACTAAAGAGCTGACCTGGTTGGTTTCAAGTGCTCTGCTGGTTAACTCCCAGATGTGAGGCCGGGGAAAAACAACGTCTGTCAGAGCCATTACGGAGCGCTCCGCTACAACAGATTTAATCTTGCCCCTGATTTCAGAGGAAACAGTGCAGTAGGAGGGCTGAAGCTGTAATGAACTCTTAACACAAAAAACTATTCTCTTCCATGCATCTGAGAGTGAGCAAAAGTCCTCATCTGTCACTGCCTGCGCCGGCAAGTCTCCGCTGCTGTTTATGGATAGTTCGCTTTTTTTTTTCTTCTTGACAAAAAAGGACTTTTTTCAAAAATAAACCCCGGAACACTGTATTTTTTTCTAGCCGTATGTACCAGTATTTCCTGGGCCTGGTATCCATACTGCGGCTGGATGATTTTGCCAGATGTTGTCTACATAAGATAGCTGTTGACCCTGAAATATCTCTTAGGCTTTACGTCACCACAACAGGATCTGCTCTTTCTCTTTGTTTCCCTCCTCATAGAAGTTGCCATAGGTTGGAAACAAAACCTTTCCTAAAAAATCACCAAAGAACGCTCCTCCTGCCTTCCCATCGCCTCCAAATAAATAGGAAACAAGTGTGCTGTGAGGGGATAAGAAAAAAGAGTAGATCAGAGGGAAAAGTTTGGAAGTGGGGACGACTGCCACTCTTGGGTTTTGCTGGGGTCACCACACTGGTTTCAGATGCTTTTGAGCTCAGGGTGGGTGACTTACCACAGTTCCCAGGATGTTGCCAACTGACAGGGATGAGAAAAAATGTTAATGCCATAGCTTATGGACTTCTCGTGGGACTAAAAGACAAAAGCAAATTAGGGAAAGACAACAGAAATGAAAAGGGCTGGAATTGCATTAGCATCACATAGCTCTGATTGAAATTAAGGAGGTGTTTGATTACCAAATGGCTGCTGGTATCTGACCTGAAAACAACTAAGTCTGATGCAACAAATTGGATAAAGCAGCACCACTTAAAAAGTATTCTGATGGCGTGGAACTCAATGCTGTGTTAGCATTCATCTCGGTGCCTGTCTTCAAAATGGCTTCAATACCCAGGTCCTGCTCATGCCTTTTCTTTAATTTTGCAAAATTTATGACTAATAGAAATTGAAAGAAACAGATGTTTGTGTTGACTATAGGTGGTAGCTTTAAAAAGGACAAAAGAGGCTTACCTACTTCTGTGGGATTTATAAAGACAGCTAAAGGCTGACTGGGGAAGTTAGGGAGCTGGTTTGTTCTGTAAATCCTGGTGATTTTCTGCTAGACATCTACTCGTGCATTGTCCAGCAGGCTCTTGGGGACTTACAGAATCCATGAAATTACGTGTGCACGAAGGGTCATCAGATGGAAAGCTTGAAAGAAGAAAATGTTTTTACTCAACCTGTTTAAGCTTTCTGCTGCTAAAGTTTATTATGTTAGAAATACAGTGGATAAAATCTCAGTAGGTATATACACATACTGTTCAAGAAAATATTTTGGAAGGTCCTTGTACAGCACAAGGTAAAAAGAAAGGCACAAACAAACATAAAAAAAAAAAAGTATTTTCTAAGAATTACTTTTACAAGTGCTAAGAAGTAAAAAACTTTCTGACCTAGGCATTGTTTGTATTCACAGTTGTACTAGTCAGTAACTAAGGACATGATTGAAATCATTGAGCTCAAACTATGCAAAACCCAGCGTGGACATTCTTCTCTCTTTTTAAAACAGGATTAAATAGATTTATCTTGATCTTAATTTATATTTGACTAGGCTTAAATCAAATTGAATTTTAAACAACTGATGTAAGTTTTGCCACACGTTAGCAAAATTGTTTTTTAAACCAGTGGAAATTTGTACATAGTCAAGACGTTATTGTGAATTAGGCTAGTTAATTAATTAGATGTCTCTGGCTAATGGTTAACCAAAGATTTTGGTTCATGACATTTTTGTTACGTCTTGCGACAAACTCATACAGGTTAATTCCAAATCTGTGTCATGCTCTATAATTGAGATACGGGACTAAAGAACGCAATGAGGAACTTGTGCTATTTTGGGGCTCCCAGAATATGAAATTTGAGCTACATTTGGGTGCTTGTGATTTGGGACTCGGTTGTATCTAATAAATAGATTTGACCCACGTCATCAAATATCATGGGTCTCAGAAAAGGTTTTGGTTTTAAGGGGGAGGTCTTGTTTTTTAAATGAGGTCTTTTTCTCTGCCTTAACCCATCCTTTGGGGGATGAGGGAATGCATTTAGATCACATTTTTAAGCTTGACAGTGCTAGAAATTTATCATTTTCTGTTTCATCGAACACCAAGATTCTCACAGAATTACACTTAGAGACAGGCTTCGAGAAAAGCACCAGCAATCATAAGGCTTAAGAATTGCACTGTAAATAAGTCTGAGAAGGAGCTCTAGATCTCAGAGTTATGTCCTTCTGCCTCTGCACCCATTGAAGCAACTACTCCTGCACACAACGCCGTAATAATTCTACTTGTGCTAGACAGTCGGGCACAGCATTGTTTAAATTACTTAAAGGAATATAAGTCAAGAAACTCTGCTGAATATGTTCAGCTGTTTCACCAGAATTTGATCAAAAGAATAAACCAATAATAGTAGAGCTGCATGAAACCAATAGGAATAAAGAATTTATTCTGTTATGTTTAATATATTCTTTGGATCTCCCTTTTAGATGGGGGTGGTAAGAAGTCCGAGACATCTTGTCATTGAAATGATTAGTAAAGCTTGGTTTTTATTGAGAATCACGGAAAACGTTTCAAGACGTGAAAAAAAAAAAGCAGCATTCTACATGTTACCAAATTTTCTGTTTTGCAGCAAACGTTAGAGCTTTGTTCAGATCCAAGTGTTGCAAAGACCAGAGGAATTAGCACTTGGGGACAGTTTGCCTAGCACAGAAATCCCTGCTCCATCAGTGCTCAACAGGAGATGGTCAGGAAGGAATATAAGAAACAGGATTGTACAGGGTGAACCTTTCCCTGGTCTTATCCTTCCCGCGTCTGGCAATCGGCACTTTAGGAACTTCCTGAGCCAGAGGTCGTATCCAGACCATTGTGTTTAATTGCCACTGGTGGACTTATCCCCCGTGAATTTGTCTAATCTCTTTTTTGAACTCATTTATATATTTTTGGCCTCTGCAACATCCTGTGGTAGTGAATTCCGCAATTTAATGACATGTCATGTGGAAAAACTGCTTCCTTGTGTTTGCTGTAAAAAAAAGTTTACAGGTTTCATTCAGGAAAATTGATTTCAATTCAAGTTAAATGTCAAAATTAAGCACTTTTCTGAAGTGAGGTCTTGAGTCAAAGCTCTCTGAAGTCAAGAAGAAGCTTTCCATTATTTTATTGCAGAATTAAAAGCATTTTAAGTCTCCAGACTTGTTTTATGCTAGCAACATATTTTTCTGTCACTCAGGCAAATTATGTGAAAGAATTTGGTCGTACCACTCAGAGGATGGATTTGTGACTCTTACAGCTAATTCAGTTTGCTGTTATTGATGGTGTTAGTAGTAAAAACCCACTAATGCCCAGCCTAGGAGTAGAGTGATTGCCAACATACGGCACTAACTGAAGTCCCTGAATTTCCTCAAAATTTCATCGACAGCAAAAAGCATTTGTGCTGGAATTAGCCAAGCGTTATTTGTAGTGGAGTATGTTTTACTTCATTTTGACCACTTCAAACAAGCACGTTGGATTGGCTTGCTCCAGTTCTTGGTGACATTTCAAGATTTCAGTCAATCAAGAATTGGCCCAAGAAGTACTTTGGGGCTGGAGAGGGAGCAGATTTGGAGCCTTTCAAGAGAAAAGAGCACACTTCTGTTTCCTACTGTGTCATCCTCCCAGCTCAGCTTCCCTCCCCTCCTGCGCAAGCAGAAAGGAGAACGCCTGGGAGTCCTCAGCGAGCTGCTGGCTGCAGCCGGGAGCCTGGAGCTGGCAGGCTGAGCACTCGCTTGGAAGTGGTGGGTCCCTGACAGCAGGCGTCCTTTCAGAAAGGAAAAGACAGGGAAAACACAGCGAATAACCAAAATAACACAGCGATCCCAAGTGTGAAATGGAACATCAGCCTCCTCCTTCACTGAGGGGATGCAGCAAGGCAGGATGCGGAGGGAGGGAGAGGGTGCCTGGTGTTGGACCAGCAGATGGAACGGGGGCAAAACAACAGGCTTTCTGGCACACAGCCCTTACAAAAAGGCCACTGCAGAGGCTTCTCCAGGAAGGATCGGTGCATTTGGCATTTTGTGTTTTATCGGACTATTTAGTGTAATAAAAAAAATTACTTCTGCTTATACACCTCACCCTGCTTTTATGGTGGTACAGAAGGGTTAACTGGGCATCTGTGGTAAAAGCGATAAGGAATCGTCATTCATCCAGTGGCTCTCCGTTCGTGTTGGCAGGTAGCTGGTATCTCCACATGGGGCTCTTTTGGCTTTTTCTAAAATGGAAGTGGGAAAACCCATGCATCTTTCCATAGCTTTTTCTTAAATATTCCATCTCCTAGTCTCTTATCTCTTCATTGTGGAAGTTTTTTCTGCAGCTTCAGGGGCTACTTGAAGACGAGTGGAGTTGCAGAGGGCAGAGCTGTCCCGCAGCTGGTCGTCTCGCTGCCCCAGGGTCCCGGGAGAGCCAGAAAGCAAGCAGGTGTTTCCAAAGCAGGGATCTCGTTTTAAGTGTTAATATCAAGAGATTTAGTTAAATCTTTGCCTATTCGGTAGATTTGTTAATGTAGGTGCCAAAAGCTAAGTACCAAAATCCATTTTTGAGTTTTCAATTTGTCTTGATTTCCAGAGCTCCTTATCTCATATTGACTTAGGTATCTAATGACCCAATTCATCAAGTAGTTTAAGCATGTCGCTAATTTTAATCAAGTGCGTAATCCCACGTTTAGTTAGGCACACGTATAAGTATCTTGCTGAATGAAAAATGGGTATAAAGCCTAATTTAAGGCAAATCCCCGCTTGAGCATGTTTCCTTTGTTCTTCGTGAGGAAAATGAAAAAAAAGGAGTATTTTCGTAAGAAAACATTTTCGGGGCAGCCAACAGATCTTCAGTGTGGAGCCGGGAATCTGCAGGTGAGCTCTTCCCCTCCACGTGCCGTCTGTAACGCGCGGTGGCTGAGTCTCCTCCGAGCTCCTCCTCATCTGCTGACCCTCGCCTCCCTGGCATCCATTCCCCTCGCCTAACAATGACAAATGGAGTTATAATATTGGTTGTTGAACCATAAGCTGTAGATAAATGTGCTTCTGAGAACCACCATTAAGTCCCTAAATGGATTATATATATTTGGTTTAGAAACCTAATATTTAATATTAGTGTACTCTCCAGCGGTTGGCTTTATTTCTCTTGATAATCTATTCCCACTCCATTTCCTTTTAGATTTCTAACCTCATTAAACCTTTCATATCGCAGTTATTTTCTGTTCTAAACAAAATTAAAGACACACCATCCCCAGGTTTTTAAGAGTCTAATTTTACTCCCGAACTGGAGAAAACACAGAGATAAACATTCTTTTCAGTGATGAATTTTAAAACCGCCTTACGAGTCAGCTGGAATTGCTAACCATATTGAGGATTGTAAAAGTCTGTGAAAGGCAGCATAATAAATGATGCTTGAAATGGCATTTGTTGTACGGGAGTTCAGATGCTTACATGGTATCTTTCCCTTCTTGGTTTTGTATAAAATGTGAGGATGTATCTCACATCATACAGTACCTTAAGAATTTATAACGTTTTGCTTCTGGTCTGATTGTCTGCAAAGAATCTCAGTTACCAGCAGGGGTTCCTTAAATTCACATGGCCAGGAGAAAGCGGTATCTGTGTAATACTCTGCTCCCAGCGTGCGCATTAAACTGGTTTTTCTTGATCGAGGACACATTTCTTCCTTATCATCAGGCACTTTGGCACATTGCTCGTTCTGATATATATATAAGTATTGCACTCTGCCTTACTAGATACATTAAAACTGTGTTTGACCATTCTTCTTGGTATACAATGCTCTGGCCCCTACAGAGGCTGCTTTAAGGAAAAATGCAATATATGTGGTGTTGAAAAGAAATCTGCAGGCTGGAGGAAGCTCTAAAATACATCCTGTCTTTGTCCAAATCCATTTCTCTTTCCCTTGTTTTCCTGTAAGGCCTCAAACACCTCCGTTAATTATCAAATAGCATTAATGACATTAAATCAGCATTATACACCTCACAGCCCATCTGTTTCTCTTTCCATCTCCGCCAGAGTCATCGGGCTGAATGATGACATCACATCGACGTGTGACATTTCCATCGCAGCCAATGGTGATCTCATAAGTACAGGATCATGCCTTCACTGCGGGGTCAGCCAGGGCTGCAGGCAGACTAGGTTTCTGTTCAAGGAGAAAACTTGTTGGTAGTGGCACAGTGTTTGTTTTGCATGTGAAGTGAAACCTTTCTATGAAACAGATGAATAAAATCCCACCCGCCCTTTTTTTTTTTTAAGGGTGAAGTCTCTGTTGCAGTTACATTTGGTGACTGCAACAGTAGCTTGTGTAGTTTTGCTACTTCTAATTCCAGTGCCAAGACCTGCAGTTTGCATACTAGCGACTAGCATTTTGCGTCTTAAAAAAACCTTAGGTTCCCTTTGCCTCATGGCAGGGGAGATACTGCTATTTTCCATCCCTATTCTGCAGGCAGGAAGGTTGAGGCAGGAGCAGGGTACCCAAGATAGTTGTGCTGCACATCAATAGCCAGAATTACCACCAGTGGCTCCTGGCTCCCTGTCCTTTGCTCATCTGTTAGTCTATAAGGTGAGAGCTGATGTTTTAGGGATTTAAAATCAGAGACAGGGGTCTCTGCAATTTGCAGAAGCTCTCAACGTGCCACAGGAGCAGGCCCGGTGACAATAGGCATTTGTTTGACATAGAAAAAATGATAGTGAAAATTGGCTGAGCGGTTTCTGATCACTGAAGTCCCTGCTGATAGCTTTGTGCTACTCTTGTTCGAATTCACAGTAAGAAACAGCATGGTGCTAATCGCTGCGAAGTTCTGGGAGAAGGCTGGTCAGCAGGGTGCTTATATGAAGAGTAATGTGATGAAATGATAGGGAAATAGGTCTTTATCCTGACCTTTTTCCTCTCCCTTCCAATTGTGCAGAACAGTTAACGATGACCAGAAGCTTTCCTGGCAAACTCTGACTAGCAGTTTTGCTAATTTGCATTTGTTTTCAAGGGTTCAGCATCATTGCCTTTAATAGGATGCTCTTGTCCGGGACTTGGTCGTGGCTGTTTATGAGGTCCCTACATTTATGCTCCCCTTCTGTTTTCTTCCGCCATACATAATGTCATTTTGATGAGGACAATGTCCTTGAGTGCACTGCGTTGCAAGAGGATGCATTGTTACCACAAGTCTATTTTCAGCCAGTTTCCACCAGGTTTATTACACCCTGTGAATTCATTACGCTCCTGCTCACCTGTGTGAGATGCATGTGACACTGTTATCATCCTCCTTTCAGAGGGCAGGAGCGGACGGCTGAGCTGCTCAGTTTTAAGTTCTAATGGCTGCTTACTTAATACAGTTTTATCTTCACCCACCCATAGCAATCATCACCTTAAAAATCACCTCCATTATATCCATTTTGTTCTCCACTGCCGAACAAATCAATGCACCTCTGACAGTCTGAGGTGGTGTGAGTGTGCGGGAATCCTGAGGAATCAATTGCACCCAGGTGCATCGGAGGGGATTAGTGGTTTTCCCCAGGGAGAAACGGCAGGCGATGCTGGCCCCTGTTCTCATGACTCAGCAACTCCACTCCAATTTCCCATTTCAAATAGAGAACAGCAAGCTCTAAATCTTCCATGCCTGAGTGCAAAGTGGAGAGCCCAATACAAAGTTACGTTTCACTTTGTACTGACAGATGGAAGGCCGTAATAACGTCCCTTTCTTCATGATGAGTGATGGGTTCCCACGACGCAGGGTAGATTCGGAGTGCCGCTGCAGAGGCAGAGGCGGTGCCAGGAGCTGGATGGCTGTGGGAGAATCCAACAGATATTGTTTGGTGTCTCACGCTAGGTGGGATAGTTGCCATCTCTCCTATAGTTGTGGTGTCTCAGACTGTTTGAAAATCTGCTCCGGTACCCCAAAAATGCTGGGGATTGAAGCAGGCAAAGGGAGTGAAAGCCTTTAAGGTAATCGTTCTAGGATAGATTTCAGGTGATGGGAGGCGAGGGTGAGAAAGCATGCTTCTACTCTACTGCGTCAGTGAAGGAGACAAGGGATTTTAAATGCGGGGTTGTTTTTTCTCACCAATACGAAATTTACTCTTGGGAGTTTATATGGGGCACCTGAATCAACTGACACTAAGCAGCCATCAGGATGAAAGAGACAGATCCTTGTGACTGTAAAATGGTGATAATCCCATGCTTTAATGTTAATGAGCCTCAGTTTTTCAGGCTTGCCATATGCAGCCCCCCTGTTGGCTTTAGTAGACACTTCCATATGTGTTAGAGGTCCAGAATCAGGCTCTTTTTTCCATTTCTCATGTTGGAAGAGACTCCTTTCTACAGAGAAAATCTGCAAGTTTCCCTGTAGGTCAAAATAAAAAGCTTTTCCATCAAAGGAGCAAGTTTTCTTCCCTTTGAGCTCACTGGTGCTTTCAGAAGCTCTTCTCGTTTATGTCCAACGTGCCAAGTCAACTCTTGGTGTTCCTGTGTCTGAGTGCAGTAGACACTCAGCATGCCTCGGACTGACTCCGCGAGTTGGGAGCAGATGTTGGCTTCGTGACAGGTCTGTGTCAGCAACGTGTTTTGATAAGAACAGACTATTCCCAGCTGGTTTCTGAAGAGTTTTTCTCTTACTCTGCTTTCCTCCTCTCTTGCTTTGAGCCCTTCCTCATCAGGCTCAGAGTGCACATTCTGAAAAGACGCGCCCAGCTCTTTTCTTGATGTTGTTTTATTTTCTGCATCATTCGTGTTTTGGGGCTTTTTTAAAAGTGTCCTTCACATGCTTGGGAATCCCCCAAATTCAGCTTTTTCCTCACTAATTTCCCTGGAAGAAAAGTCTGCATTTCTTTCAGTCTGGCAAGAGCATGGAAAGATGCAATCCCTGCTTAATGTAGTTCTGCCACCAGAAACCCAATAAAAATCCAGATTTAACACAGTTTAGCTACATCCATTCTGGGAGCTCTTGGTCTGCAGCCCAGGGCTGAGCTTTGATATCACTAATCTGGGTGTGCTGTGGGAGATGGGCACAGCTGAGCCCAGGGAGTGTCAGCGGTGGAGAATCACGTCCAAACGGGAACACATTCCCTGCCTGAAGCCCAGCAGTGCTGTCAGCCAAACCATGGTTTTCTGTCAATGTGTTACTGGCCTCCAAATAAAGACTTGAAGAGGCGGAAGCTTGTGATGTCTCTCTAGATTAAATGTGGGAACCGAAGTTCACCCACTGCTCTTCTTATCTTCGATCAGATTCAGTGTTAGATTAATGTTAGAAGACCATCAAATGGGTTGGGATAATTCTTTATTCCACCTCCACCTTCATACATCTGCTTACCTGGTTAGTTGTGGTTGAAAAAATCCTGCAGTCCCTTATTTTAAATATATATGACATTTCTGCTGCCTCGGCAGGGCAGGAGCTCTTTGCTGTGCCCACGCTCATAGAGGATGCTTCAGAAATAGATGGATTCAGAGAGCCACTAGCTGACTTCCAGGCACGATAGTGAAGCAGCGTGTGATTGTGAACTAGTTACTTGACCTCTTTATACTGTAGATCTATAAAACCGGAGAAAAAGTAGAACCTCTCAGAGCTCCAGACAATTCACGTCTGCTGCATTCTCTTGGGTTATGGTGATACTGTACAAGCCACGCTGGCACAAGTAAATAACACTCCGTCGTTAGCAGTTGTCTGTAAGAGCTGGTTGCCTGTTCACCTACTTTCTCCTGAAGTCTCGGACTCCCTGCAGCAGTTTTCAGGTGAACAGCAGGTTTGGGGACTGTGTTGTAATGGGAAACCTCCGTTCCCCTTTTAACCAGGACTTCAACGCTGCAAAACAATCAGCTCTTCCCTTTCCATTGAGAGGCAGCAGTATCTAATCAGGTTTCACTCCTTTGTTGTATCTATTGATCCTCAACACTGTAAGATGCAAATTGCCATGCCTGACAGGATTCAGGGTGTTTTATCATCAATGGAGAGTAATTATCCTTGGCTGCACCAATATTGGATTGTTAAG
Organism: Larus michahellis; assembly: GCF_964199755.1. Lineage (NCBI taxonomy): Eukaryota > Metazoa > Chordata > Aves > Charadriiformes > Laridae > Larus > Larus michahellis. The sequence continues at coordinate 7,010,605 of NC_133908.1, read as the reverse complement.
CCCCAGGATAATGCACAAGGTAAAGACATTTAGAAGGCAGTCCACCTTGGGGATTTGTGTAAATGTGATGGATAGAGTGAGAGCAGGATCGCTGAATTACAGCCCGCAGGGACTGACAGCTGCATGGGGGTGTAGCCTTGGTAATCCTTACAGAGGAGATAGCGCTGCAGTTGGCATTGAGACGCAAAGTGGGTCTAAAGCTGTAAGTTTCCCTTTCTGTTTAATCCTTGTAATGTGTATATGCTGAAGAAGAAAACATATGCAAGATTTTGAATGGATTCTGTGTGCTTGCAAGACTGGCCAAGTATCTTCTTCTGTTCATTTATTTATCTAACTATAATTCAAGCTTTTCATGTGAGTGTGTTTTACAGGCAAGAGGGGTTTGGGTGCTTATTTCTTTGTCTGTGGATTCCAATTCAATACTAAAAGCAGAATTATAAATTAACAAGTAGGAGATACTTTTCTGCTTTGAAAGTATCTGGTTAACCGTTGCATATTCTGGTGTATAAAGTAGTTAAGCTGTCTTAGCTGTGGGGAGAAAACGTATGTCAACAGAGATGCCATGTTAGCTGACTAATCCTCGACTGATAGCAGCAAACCAGAAAGTAGACTCAGAGAAGAAAATCTCTTTTTCCAGAGTTATCCATATGAGCTGAGTCTTATACCTGTCACTTTTGTTTCTTTTTTAACCCAGACCATTTCTGTAGTTGCAAAATAAATAAGAACAGAGATATAAAGAGGACAAGGAGTTTGGGTGCCTGAGAACCCCTGCTGAGATTAATGTTGAGGGTAGTTCCCCAAGACCATCAGGCTTCAGATACAACACTAAACTTGCGAGCTGTGAGTTCTGTTAACATTTTTTAATGGTTTTAGTTGCAGTTCTTTCTTGTCAAGCAACTCCTTGTGTTTGACCAGGGCCGTGACTAAGATCAGCCAGCTTGCTTGGCATGCAAAGCATGCTTTCTTCTTGTTGAAGCTGCTAAGGACACTGAGGAGTAGATGCCAGAAACTTAAGCAAGTAGTCCATGCTCTACCAGAACTGCGCCAGATTTTGCAGCCATGTGCCGCTTTGTGCTGGCAGCATGTGCCCTGTGCTGCCACGGAGGTGCTGAGGTTACTGTACTCCAGTGGGATTTTTCTGACCTCCTTCACGAGCGCCCCTGGCTGCTTCATTTCACACCTTATTATCAAAGTGTGCAACAAGCTCCTTACATTGCTCCATACCTTCAAACAAGCAGGAAAGGGGTTTGCTCCTCAATCAATTTTAACTGCCGTTTTGAAATAGGAAAAAATTGAGAAAGATTAAGAAAATTGTCTCGCATACCTACGCTCTGTGTCATGCTTTTAAAAGGCAGTGAGTCTTGCAGATGTTTTCATTGCCAAGTCACAAACACATGCTCGGGAGAGTGGAGACCAGGGGACGTCATATCAGGGTGGCATCGGCACCGCTGTTCCCTTTCTTCTGCCTGTCGAAATAGCCCCCCCACCAAGCCAGGACGGGGTTCTGTGAATGAAGAAAAACGATGCGTAGGAGCTGATGCTGGTTTGGGCTTCTCCCCCCTGCCCTGCGCTGCTGGAGCAACCCGGAGCAGTAGGGATGTCCTCCAGGGCCGTACATGCTGCTGGGGGAAAGCGGCTCCTGCAGCCCCAAGCCCCATCTGCCCTGCGCCCCAGCACGCTGCTGAGCTCTGCTGGCATCGTCCACCGCCCTGCAGGTAATCCTGCCGCCGGCCGCGAGCACAGGAGCCCGCAGCCACTCGGGCAGATGCTGCGAGCAAGCAGCCCAAAGCCTCAAATCCATAATTGGCTCCCTGCAGCGCCGCGGCTCCCATTTCACCCCATGTTTTCCCTGGCAGACTGCAGTGCTGTTCCTCACATGGTGCCCTGCCAGGCCACGGGCAGCTCGGGCACAGGACAGGCGTGCAGTAAATCACCCGAATGTGTTAGACATGGACAGCCTCGAGTAGAAGCCTTCACAGATTTCAATATGCATCTGCTGCTTTTCTGCCCGTGCTCCTCCCGCACTGCAAGGGAACGGTGGAGCTGCTCCAAGCTGTCCGATTTCTGGAGAAGTCAGTGTATGTAGGGCATTACCTTTGAGGAATTATTGTTGCATGCTCCCTCTTCCCCACAATCCCTCCTTTTTTTCCCAGAAGTGACTCAAAACTGTGCGGTTCTGCGTTGAAATTTGCCGTGGCTCTTAGAATTCCTCGGGATGCAGAGAAGCAGGTTTCTGACCAGCTGACAGGCTTTCTCCGCAGTGCTAACCATTGCTCTCGGCAGGGGACACTAAAAAAGATCCATATTGTAGCTTCTAAAGATGAACCACTGCCAAAATTCCAAACACAACAATCCCGGAATTTGAGGAATTCAAGATCTGAACCCCCTTTTTGTTGCAGGGCCTGAATCTTAATTAGACCAAGCCAAAAAAACGCATGAGCCGAGAGGTTGGCTCTCAGATGGGGGAGACAGCGGTTCAGAACCAGAGTTCAGGGCTGGGACCTCTCGTGCCCCACGGCATTGTACCGTAACGCAAAGCTTGCGGAATGCCGTTGTCGGTACAGATATTTTAGGTGATGTATATGTGAGTGGAGGATCAGTACCGTATGGCATGCGTGTTAAAATAAAAACATGCGTGCACTCATGGCTGTATTTGCTATATTCCACCCGAAAGTAGTTATTTTTTTTTTATTGGGAAAATTGTTAGATTTGATGGCGGTATGTAATTAGTAGTTTGCCAGCAATAATTATAGGGCTGTGCTCCAGAATAAATGATGTAGCATTCCTGTGCATATAATATGGTATACCACAAAATAGGAGTTGGAAAATTGCAACATTGCTGGATCATCATATATCTGACATGTTGAAGGGGTTTTTTTGCTCTGATAGTTTATGAAAAATAGTAAGTATGGTGCACTGTGAACCAAAAGGCTTTCTTTGTTAAATTAACCACAATTGCAACCACAAATTATGGCTTCACAAACTATAGATTTAAGACTGGCTTTTCACAAATAGACCTTCTTTGTGTTTTAACAAAACATACATAAAAGAATGGAGCTGTACAACGATGCCAAAGTAGCACTTTCAAAATCATCAGCCCATTCAAGCCTTTGGAATACAATCATAATATTTGTTTAAAGATTAATATCCAGAAAGGGAATTCAGAGAAATCCCGTAAGCTTAACACAGTTCTGATATAATTTCTGCGTGCCTTAATGAAATAATATCAAGATAGTGACCTTAAAAAGATCGGTTTGTGTACATTTGAAAGTTTGTGTACATTTGAAAGTTTCACTTAGATAAGTGAATAATTGGTCACAAAGTGACAAAGCAAAGGTTCTGCAAAATGAAACATGACGGAAACATCCTTTTTACGCATAGCGTCCGTATATGTGAAGAACCCAAATATTTCAAAGTAGAAGGAGTTATGCCCATTTCTAGTAAAGGTAAATTTGCTGAAAAAGAGATTTCTCCAATAGCAGATGATTGCTGTAGATTCCTCCAAGTTTTAAAATATCCTGCAGATCATTGGCATGCTCATCCCAATTTTGAAAGGCATACTTTTGGCAGCAGCAAACTGAGGAGGGCCATGTGTTAACATCCTGGTTTAGCAATATGTATTCCCACATGCTAAGCTCTCGTACAAATGCAGTTTTTATTGCTGTTGACTTCAAACAAAGATGCTTTGACATCTAAAGTTGTATATGTTACAGATGCAATGCCTAACCATACTCATGCTGTATATTTTCGGATGAGCTGGCTGCGGTCCCAATTATACAATCAAGTATAAACACTCCTAGGATACAGGGCCCCATACGGAGAGTCACTTATCTTTGTTGTGCTGTGTAGTGCTGCACTGAAACATCTTGCCGTGTCTGATATTTTGTACTTCAGCTCATTTGCACGTTGTTGCTTAACACAATATATAAATAACGTATATGAGCAGGCAGCATCGCTTGTCTTCTGACTTGGAACGTAGAACAAGTATCGTTAACGTATTGTGTAGTCGCTCCCAAATTCACAGCCCACATGTCTCCTGTCCAGGAAATAGCCTCTCTGTGACATTCCCATTCTGTATTCTCTCATCCTTACACTAACAGTGAGAAGGAGGGTAATAATCCAGTTAGGAAGCATTTCTAAGAAAAAAAGTGTATTGGCCAAAACCTTTTGTGCTAAGCAGAGAAACTGCAGTTTAAGGCTTGGTATTCTGAAATGGTGGTTGGTGCTCAGCTGTTCAGCTTTGCAGCTATAGGTTGGCTTTCTGGGAAAAGTCCTTAGAAAGTTGAGTAAATTGTTCTCCTTCCATTGCTCTCCTCAGAAGGAAACCAGAGTTCTGCTTTACTTCTGCACCCATCTTTCTGAGAAACCTGAGCCTGTAAGGGCCAGCCGGGGCTATCGTCTCTTCTTCTGTCTTACAAAAGCTCTGGGGTTTGGCTGCTGTAACAGCGGAGCGCTTGGGGTGGGAGGAACTTACGCACCCGCTTTCGCTTGGATTCATCCACTGCCTGTTCCATTTAGACTTTCCCCAATGAGAGAAAGCCTGCCACTCCGTTCATTTGCATCCAGGAGGTAGCTGAGGAGGCACTTCTGAGGTGTAGAAGCACCCCGTCCTCTCTCAGCACCATCCCTTTGCGGTCCTATTTGCAGGCTGACTGCAGGGGGGGTGCTGGGAGGGAAGTGTTGGGGGGATGACAGGCCCGTGGGGAGACAGGCGGCCCTGGGGGCTGCACCACCCTGGGGACCACGCTTGGCAGGAGTCCTGAACGCAAGTCTTGCCCATCTCCTTCTGTTTGCGTTCTTCAAAGGTAACTGGATTTGTGCATAAGGTTTTCACTCCTGTAGCTGGCAGTGCGTACAGGAGTTCTTGTAATAATAATTAGCTGTAAATATTTTGCATCTAATTCTGAAAGGTTACTTCAAAGAAACATTTCTTCATATCACTTGGGATCTTTTCTTCTGTTGAAATACACATTCATGAGTGAAGCACTGCAATTACAAGGATGTTTAGAGAATCACAAAGGTATTTATTCTTGTCCTGGCTAGTTTATAGTAGCAAAAATTGCAAGTGGAAAGGCTAAGAAAATGTATTCTAAAAACAAATGTGTAATTGTTTTGTTGAGAGTTAGAGTCAACAGTGTTTATTCATGAGGCTTAGCTGCCCCAGGCGAGAGCAATCAGACTGGAGGTACCACCTCCTGTATCCTTGTTCTCTTTAATTGGAGCCATAGCCTTGGATGCCCCGAGGCGAAGGGCCGTCTCTAACTGTATTCTGTTTGGTTTATGAACATTTGAAAGTGCAGTGGAAAAAAACATTCTTTTGTTTAGACAGTTTCAGGCTTCCCCTCCCTTTTCTCTTCAACGAGTGAAAATTGCATGTCAATATTAAGCTCTTGAGCAGCTATAGATTTTGTATGTAATGCGATACTCCAATGGCTAAAGAGTTTTGCGGCGCATATGTTTTCAGGCCTGGGAGTGGGGCTGTGCGTCACTCACCACCAAACCCAGGGATGGAGAGCTGCAGTCGAGCTCATGCACCATCTGCAGCCAGGGACGCCGGGGCTCTCGGCAGCTTCAGGTGCCCGGCAGCAGCCTGGCACGCCACGATGTCCCTGCCGCACTCCCTCTCCCGCGCACACGTTCTTTTAAAGCAAATCAGAGCATATTTTAACAGTTTCACTGCAAATTCCTGTGTCACTTCATTTCTATTTTAGGCCCTGGTGAGGGTACCTAGTGCAGCTACCAGCCTAGAGACAGATTCAATAAAAGATTCAATAAAACTTCTCTCCGGCTGCCTCGCAGCAGAAGCCCAGGTGGGGGCCCGCAGTGCAGGAGGCGGCTGGCGTCTCTTATTGAATCTAGCCCTGAGTTTATCCAAGCTCTTCCTGAGTGTTTTTCTACTCTCTCTGCTGTAAAATCCTGATTTCCTCATGACATCTTTATGCAACGTGATGGTTAAGTGCTTTCTCCTCCTATTGTCAGCACTGCCAGTCTCAAACTGCTTGAAGCTTTTAGCTCCAAAATAAGAAGCGTGGTCTGGCTTGGGGGGTGAGAAGAGTCCTCCGCACTCTCTTCAGGCACCAGTCTAGTCTGATGGAGTCATGTCTCGAGGGAGGGCTCTCCGCTTGGGACAGATATCGCTGGTAGAGCGGATGGCTGTGATCCTGCAGCCTTGAGTTAGACCTGAGTAAAAATGATAGCCACAGCCCATCTCATCTCATCTCATCTCATCTCATCTCTCTGCGAGCACTTACACTGTCCCCACACCCTGACACCCCAGCACCTTCAGCACCGCAAGCTCGGTACACGATCCCTCGTGTGGTCTGCTCCAGCTGCCTGTAGGGTGTTGGTGGTCGGATAGCATCTTGAAAAGATGAGAAAACAAGAGTACACCCTATCTAAGCTTCGCTTTCACGTTGCACCAGCCCGACACCTGACCACGCTGCTCCGAGAGGAGAGTTCAAGCAAGTAACACCCGATGTTGTCATCTTGGTTTGCATGTTCAAGGGCTGAACCAAGAACACTAAATAAGTATCTGAGATTGCACCCTGTGTGCACCACTTACCCATCAATCCCCTGCCTTTCTGGAAGGGCGTTAAGTGGTTTCCGCTGCCATTGACACTACTTTAGGTTTCTGCTGTCTCGCTTCAAGCCAGCTTTGTCCCCCGTTGTGGCAGGCTGCGGTTGGAAGGAAGCAAGAAGCGAAAGGGACAGTGTGACAGGTGATGGATGGGATGAGTCCTTGGCTCTGGCAACACTTGTCCTTCGCTCACAGTAGCTCACCGCTGGTTCATCCTCCTCCGTAGGTCCATGCGAGTGGAGATTTCAGGCTCTTCAGAGACCTTCCAGGGGAATGGCCTTTCATTTGCCATGTCTCCTTAAAAGAGAGTTAGTGAGTGGTTTACCCAGTATCCCAGATTGTCTAGGGCATCGCTCCAGTCGTATCTTCACTGCGGCAAATACCAAGGCTTTAAAAGGCACCTCTTTAGTTAGTTATTTCATGCAACTGGCAAGGCTTAAGAGCCGTCCCTGAATGATATCGATTGTACTAAGAAGTATGTCATAGCTCTGGAGGCTTTATCTAAATAATCACATGCTTTTTGGAGTGTGGTTTTCAGCTTTGAGTTATTAGATTTAAACTTTTGGTCGTCTTAGGAAAACACCTCCCCTTCCAACCCGTTTCATTGCCCCCGATGCAAGGTTGGACCGTCTAGAGGATGGCATAGTATTTGCTGCATATTTGCCTTGACAAATGGCTCATTCCCGCTCCGATCCGTGGGGGTTTGCTGTGCACCAGGGACAGCAGGCTCCTCGGCTTCCTTGCCGAGAATATTTGTTTAAATGCAGCAAGTCCTTTCTCCAGTGTTGTCTTTGCAGAATGTGGAGGGGTGAGCCTTTTGATGTTTGTATTTACAGTGTTTTCACATCTGGATGTCATTTGTGACACAGGCTCTCCTCCTTTTTCTATCCCTGTGTCTTCCTGTAAAATTCATTTTGAACATACAGGCTCATGTGGCTTTAATGTGTAGTAGTCGGCCAATGTATTTAGCAGGCCTGTAGTAGGCCAATAAAGAGGTACCTTGGGTCATGCTGTGCGCTCTTGTAAATTTATCCCGAATTAACCCTGATTGGCATCCAGCTCCCCTGCTGTAAAGATACAGATGTGTGCGCTCTCCAACATCTGCTGTTTCATGAGGAGCTGTGCCATAAATCCCCGCACCCCGGTGACCTGGAGTCTGGGCTGAGGGTTTGGGGATGCTTTTGCTCCCGCGCTCTGCGGTCAGGAGAGCTGGCTGGGATGGGTGCCTGCAGGAGGCGGGGTGGCAGCGGCAGGCAGCTCCATCCCTGCGTTTTCACCCAAAAATCCTGTTGGTATTGCAAGAGGGTGTTCTCCCTGAGCAGCAGCAAGATACGGCCTCCGGTGTAAATCCTTCTTGTGGCTCCCCGTTCCGTGCAAGTGGTTTGAACATCCTTGTCCAACAGGTTTCTTTGGGGCTTGTATTAATTCAGCTTCATCTTTTAAAATGCAAACTTGGGCATGGCGGAGCAGGCTCTTTCCGCTGCCGTTGCTTGCAAAGGAGAGCAGGGGAAGGAGATCAGTCGGAGCAGCCGGAGCGTCGCTGCAGTCCTGCAGTCAGCCAGGATGCAAAAGGAAAAACATACCCATCAATTTCTAAATGTCAGCGGAGATCCCCTGAAAATTATTTATTGCGTCTGCTGTCGTATTTAATGATTTAACAATATACTAATAATCATAATATATTAACTTTGTGTAGTGATATACCAATCAATATAAAATAATGAACACATCTAATGGATTTAATAGTATACAGATGTTTACTGCCTTTCTCCCTGAAGACTGTCAGGCCGTTTCTCTGGGCCAGCTGCGGGCTGTGCTCGGCCTGTTCCCTTCCCTGCCTGGGAGGCAGCCACAGTGCCGGCCCGTGGGGACACCCTGAAGGCGCAGAGCCGTGGGTGGGGGCGCAGAGCACGGCGTCCGGATGCCGGGGAGCGCAGGGGGCTGTGGACTGGGGAGGGGTACGGGGAGGGCAGGGGCTGACCCCTCCCCAAGTTGTGTTTCCTGCGGCGGGCAGTAGCCAGGCGTGTCGGCAGCGTGGATCCCCGGCCCCTGGGGGCATTGATTAACCATTTATTAAAGCACCTATGAATCATGGCAAGAGTAATTATATTTTAAATACACCTACTAACAACTGTTTTGCAATGTGAAGGTTAATCACGATTAAACGTTTCCTTTTCTCCCCCCACCCGGATCCAAATCCCCCGGGGGTCTGGGCGCATCGCAGGGACATGGCAGGGACACGGCAGGCTGTGGCTGACATGGAAAGCAGAGGGAAAGGAGTGTGGCCTCGGCCCATTGAAAGAGCAGGGTGGGGGAGGAGGTGCGTGCATTAACACATGCTCCGTGCGCTCTCTGGCTGTGTGTGTATCCACACAGAGCACACACCACCAGGTACACAACACACACGCCCCCCCCCCCCCCCCCCCCACCGTACACCGTGGATGCCCACTGTGGCCGCACACCCTGATACAGACTGCGCATGCATGTAGATGCCGTGCACACAGGCACACACTGTGCACACACGGGCCACGCACACAGACACAGGCGATGCACAGACTGCACAACGCTGCACACCACACACGCACAGACCGCACACACACGCAGATCACACACATGCACAGAGCACACACACGCACAGATCGCACGCGCAGCTCATGCACACCTGTGCACACTGTGGACACATCGGCCATGCACAAACGCGTCCCATGGTTGTGGGTTTGGGCACACAGTGCACACCCAAACCGTGCACGGGGACACGGGCAGTGCACACACAGGCTGTACGTGCATACACACCGCCCCACGCCCACTCAGACACCCCCCCACACACCCACCCGTGCACACACACACTCTCACATGCACAAACCCAGGCGCGCACACACACCCCACGCACACGTGCACATGCTCTCACACACACTCGCGCCCACACAAACACACGTGCACAATCACACACACACTCGCTCACACACACACTCACACCCGCCCGCGCGCTCCCGAAGCGCGCTCCCGCCGGCCGCTGCCTCCCCGGCGGGGCGGGGCGGGGCGCGCGCGGGCGCGCGGTCGGCGGGGCTCGCCGTCTCGTGGCTGGATTGGTCTGGGCTGGCGGCGGGCGGGCGCGGGGCGGGGGGCGGCGGCGGCGCGGAGCAGTCGCGCCGCGGAGCGCCCGAGGAGCGGCACCGGTGGCGCGGAGCGGAGCGAAGCGGGGCTGCGGCGCGGCTCCTCCTCGTCCATGTTTGGGAATAATGGCTACCGAGGCGTGAACCACAAAAAGAAAGAGAGAAAGAAATCGGCCGCCGGGGGCAGCCCCTGGATGGGGCCGGGCTGGGGCTGCCTGCGGGGCTGAGCCTTCCCCCGCGCCCTCCGCGGATGCCGGCCGGAGCCGCCCGGGTCGCTTCCTTTTGCTGTTTTTTTGCCTTTTGGGGATTTTTTCTTTTTTTTTTTTTTTTTTTTTTTTTGGTGCGTCCGTGAGCTTTTCGCCCCCTCGCGTGCTTTTCGCCCCGCCGCGGCCCCGCGGGTGATGGACCCGTAGCGCCGTCTGAGCGGCGGCTGAGCGGGCGGGGGGGCCGCGAACTTTGAGCCTCGGCTTCGGCCAGGGGGGAGGAAAAAAAAAATAACAAAACACAAAAAACCTAAATAAGGGGTGAAAAGGGAGAAAAAAGAAAGGAGAAGAGACGCGCTGCCCGCACCCCCCGAAAGAGCAAAGGAGAAGGAGCGGGCGGCGGGGGCCGGCGGGACCCCCGGGGCACCGCCGGGCCGGGCGGGGGGGCCCCGAGCGGCTCTGCTCCGCTGGATCGTCCCGGGGGGTCCGGCTCGCCGGCGGGGTTCGCCATGGTCTGCGCGCCGCGGGGTAAGTACGGCGGGGACACCCCCCACCCCCCCCGGGGCGCTTCTGAGCCCCCTCCCGGCCCGCTCCTCGGCGGGGGACGCGTCTTTCAGCCGGGGGCTCGGCGGCTTTGCGGTCAGACGAGAGAAGGAAGTCGCCGCGTTTTCCGCCCGGTGCGATGGTTGTGTGCGTGCGGTTTTTTGTGTGTTTCTTCTTTTTTTGTGTGTATGTGTGTGTGTGTCTTTCAGCCGACGAGGTGGTTTGATTTTTCCGGCCGCGCTGTTTGCTGCCGTCTCCCTACCCCTCCCGCCCTAGCCCCGGTCTCTTTTCGGGGGCGGTCGCGCCCCTCGCTCCGGGCGGGTGCGGGATGCAGCGGGGAGGCTGGAGCTGGTCGTTACCCATCGCCGCGGGGCTCTCCGTACGGATTCATGGAGAGGGGGTTGGGGGGGGGGGGGGGAAAGACTGGGCGTGTTTAAATAAAATCAAAATTAAAAAAAGAGACGTAGCAGCGAGGAGCTGCCGGGATGCGATGTGCTTCTAAGCAGCTTTTTTTTCTTCACCCTATTTCGCACATTCCTCCAGTGCGACCGCATCCCTCTTCCCACCCCCACTTCCAGGAAGGGGGGGGCGGGGGATAAATACTGAATTGCTGCCTTCATCGGGCAGCGGAGAGCGCGGCCGGGCGATTCCCGCCCCCCCCGTCCCTCGGGCTGTGCCGGTGAGCCCGGGCTGCTCCCACCCCCCGGGGACCGTGGCGGCGCGACCCGGCGAAGAGCGGCTTTGTCGGTGCTCCCCTTCAGCAGAATACCGCGATTCGGCTCTTTCGGGGTGTTTTCGGGTGCCGGCTGAGGATGGGATTTGCCGGGGGTTGCTGGCTATTAAAAACGGTAACAAACTTAAAAATCTGTAGCCGGCGGTTAACCCCTTCGGTGCTGGTCAGAGCCCCTATCTCACAAAGAATAACAAGTTTAAAATGGTCTTCGTGGATTTTTATATTTTTTTTCCGTGTGTTTTTTTTGCCCAAGAAATAAACTGTCTGCCTCCCCGAGCCGGGGGAGCAGATTGCGGTGGCCACGCTGAAACGCGGGGTGCGGGTGGGCTGGCCAGGCGTTGTCCTTGTCCCTGCGTCCGCTGCTGCGCCCCTCTGCTTAGCATGGAAGAAAAATTTAATCCAATTAAGAAATTAAACCTTGTGTGTTTAAAAGTGACAAATTTGAAAAAGGGAGCTGGGGGGTGAAGTAAGGTTTCCAGATCAGTGGTTAACTAAAGATGGTTTGGAAAAAGAGCTCAGGAATAAGGCGAGGGCAGAGGGAAGGGAAGAGGGACCTTTTTAAATGGCAAAGGCTTGTACGTCTCTCTGGAATTTAAACTGTTTTTTAGGCTTGTAAAATCTTCTTGAAGTTGCGTATTTATCTCGGGAGGCTGCTTGCTAGCTAATCTTCTCAAGGCATGTCCTGATTTTTTGTAACATTATGGTATCCGAGGTCCTTTTAACCTAATTTTATAACAAAGATAATTTCTTGTTACGTAAGTTACTGTTCTGAATGATTGCTCTGGGTCTTGGAGATCGTCCTTAACCGGTCTCCCCTGTGCCGCAGAAACTGGAATTATTTACTTCGTTATCAATTCTTAAAAGAAAGCCTTGCTCAACTGGAAAAGGCTGCTAAGGTATTACAGGAAAATAGAGTCTTCCCGTTCCTCTTTCTAGAGAGTTAAATCTCTGGTCATCCCTGATCAGAATTTACTTCAGAGGTTTATGTTTATGTATAAATCCGATTTTCCCCACATGCAGACTTACAAGGACGAGCTGCTTGATTTATACACACAGCATTAACTTCCTACAAGTGGCAGACTTCTAATGCTCTCTTCAAGAATTTTCTTCTCTGCTGACAACGGTTCCCTAAAACTGCCCTGTGCTAAAGCCAAAAGGCACTAGCTTGGGCTGCCTGATTTTCTTCTCGAGAGGAGATTAATGCTATACAACAAGGAAGGCAGTCTTTTATTTGGTTGGATACCGAGTCTTTGCTTGTACAGAGTGAGCTTTTTATTTGGTTTGATTTGGAAGGTGGGTTATTCTGAGTGAAAGCGTAAGCCTTGTTTATCAGAGAGGGGCAGTCTGTTCTCATGAACAAATGAAGGAGCAAAATATATCCCGGTGTTATTCTATCGGGGCGTGCAGTCCGTCTGTTGGACCCTGTGGCCTGTGCTGGCTAAATCAAATAGCAGTGTCACGAGTAGCTTTGGTATTTTTAAGTTAAAAAGGGATTGGAGTATGCTTCAAATTCCAGTGATATGCTGCAGACATTTAGCAGGAGTTGATATTTATTTTGCTCTGATTTTGCAAGAATGTTGCGATTTGAAGTGTTAACTTTAAGTAATGGGTGCAAATGTTAGTGTTTGCTGTTGTTGCTTTTTAAACTAAAAACTGTGAAGATGTTTAAGGGTGATATGTTGACAAAAGTGGCAGTGAAAAGGGCTGCATTCTTCAGTGAGCCAGCCTGTGCTGTACGGTACTTTTGGAAAGCACAGATGTGTATGTCATTTTCTGCCTTAAATCTTTTCTTTCCTTTTTTTTTTTCTTTTTTTTTTTTTTTTCCTTGGCTCCCAGCATCCTTGTGTTGACTGACCCATAATAGCTAGGGATTGTGGTGTCTGGGTATATTTGAATATAAAGCAGTCTTTTTAAAGCCACGGAAGATTCAGTCAAGTAAAATTATTTGTATTATCGGAATAGGAAATGTAAGCTGGTTAATTTTAATGACTTTATGAATTTACAAGATCTGAAGTCAGGCAGGTACAAGAATGTGTCGCTCCTCACTTAATAGCGTGTTTGAGCAAAGATTGGCATTCTGCATCAGAGATGGAAATTTTAGGGTTTCTTGCAGTCTTTTATCCTTCTGAATAAAGATGGAAATTCTGAACTAGGTAAAGAAACATATGCTTTTATCCAAAATGATTTCCTAGACTGATCAATTACTAGGAGCTGTAATGAGAAATATACTCCTTGGGGAGAGGAGGGAGGGATTGCCATTACATAATATCCCTTGGGAGAATTCCTGTATCACATAATGAGGTTGGTGATGGAGCATTTGGGGAAAATGCCTATGGATAGGAACTTGTTCTTCAGATTTCCATAAGCAAAACATATTACTGAAAAATAGGCTTGTTAAAAGTAGTTCTGATATGTTCGTAGGTGGGTGCTTTGCCTCTATACACATTTCTTTTGTTCTCATAACTGCTATGTAAGAGATTAGGGGACCGTAAGATGAAAATGTCCACAAAATGAGAGATGCTAGTGAATAATTTCTTTGCCTATTTAACACCGAGGGTAAGGCATTAAAGGCTTGTGTTCTGTTCTTGGCTTCATTAAATTATTTCTGTTTATCTATTGAAAATAGGTCTTAAGGAAAAGAAAATATTTGTCTTTAATGGTGTGAACAGGAATGACCTTAGCCTCATGCTGGCGAAAATGAAATACACAGAAATGCGTATCTGTGATGATGTGGGTTCATTAAGACTTGGTAGCTGGATACGTGTTTTCAGAGCCCTCGTGATATCCTAAGGATCACCGAGGAGCTGACTTTAGATGGAGACGGAAGCACTTGTTAAAAATGACTTAAATAAAGCCTTACTTTTTTAGTAGCAATTGCCTTAAACCGGGAAAATAATTCATTTCCACACACCTGCCCTGTGGGGTTTTCCTGCTGGGAGTACAGAGCAAGCGGAGAGCCCCATGGAAGGGAACGCCGAGGTGCCCAGCATGGGCTTGGAGGTGTCAAAACCAGCAGAGGGAAAAGGGGAATGATCTTAACACCTCTGTCTCTGCTGGGGAATTTGCCTAATTTGAGTTGCTCATTTAAAATCTGAGTGGTGGTGATTCTAGTAATTTTTCAACTGGCTTGCCCAGCTTTTGTCCCTGCGGATTCCGGCAGCCGAGGGGACGCAGTGACCCCTGATGGTGGCTCTGGTAATCGAGGCAGGTTTGCACAGCTATCACTATTTTTAGGAAGTTAAAGGTGCAATGGCTGTTTTGAAGTCCAGGCCCCTATTTCAGCGTTTCATTGATAATATTTTGTAGTATTTTGTGTGCCACCGTGTGGCTGCTGGGGAACATTGCAGTCGGTGAGGTGTGGCTGGGTTTTGTAGGACAGTCCCAATTTTAGTGTCTTCTGGATGGTTTTATTTTGTGTCTTGGTTTAGTTTTGGTTATCTGTTCTGATTCACCTAACGCTGACCCAGTTGTGAGATCCCACTCATTGGAAATGCAAACCAGCGTGGTGGCCGCTCACTGCTGACCAGTGTGTTGCTTCTAGAGTTTGTGGCAGGGCTTGGCTTTCCAAAAAGGTGGAAAATGGTGCTGGATTTAAGCACTGAGAGTTTGCATAAAGGAATTAGTGACATTTCTGCACCCTGTAGAAAAGGTGGCCATCAAGGAAGGTGACAGTACGGGTGACTGATACTGGTGGAGGGACTTGGTTGCAGATGGTGATCCTGGGGTGGCAATTTTCCCTGCCACCCTGTCCCACTGCCCCTCTGGAGCATTACAGATAGTGACCCCTGTGCTGACCATCTCCCCAGCACGGTTTAACATGAGAGCATCTCTCAAGGCGGCTGATGTCATTTTATATGGTGACAATGGCAACCTGTGATGGTTGGTTCTTGTAAACTTAAACTAGGATGGTGTTGTTGACACAGATATAGAAAAACAAGTTCTCCAGAACATCCATTTGTACCTTATGTGGCTGCACGGAAAGGGTTAAGGATAAATAAAATATGTTGTCTTTAATACTATAAAAATAAATCTTACTTTCTGGTGGGTGGTAGGAGAAGAGTTGGAGTTTACACCAAGACAGCATTTCAAGGTGGCTGTTTGTGCTGTTACCAAAGGTATTTCTAGCTTGCTTACAAAATGAGATATTTTTTTTTAAAAAATACTTTTAATTTTGAAAGTACTTGGTCTAGCTTATGTTCTTGTGGAAAAAATGTTACAGTTAAATTGCTGTGGAAGGTAGCTGCAAGATTTTTAATATGAGTTAAAGCAAGCTGGGTACGCTGTTTGCCATAATGTTTCTGTGGGGGGTAAAACACATCTGTATGTGGATGCTGTTTCTGCAGTAACTGCTATACCAAAGGACATAGTGGGAATAAGTCTTGGGGATTTTTCCATGGAATAATCAACAATAAAAAGCACTTAGGCTATTAAGATACCTTCAAGCAGATCTGTACTCCAAAGCTGTAGGTTATAAAGTTATAGTATAGTCTGCCTTCAAAATGGTTGGAAATCCGTCAGAAATATCTCTTTGCCACATACCTTCTATCTCCCTGGATGATTGGCTCTCCAGCAAAGCCTTCCGTAGAGGGTGTACTGTAATCCTTTTATGTTACTTCTTCAGTGCAGATTACACAGCAAGAAATAATTAGGAGATTAATTTTCACCTGTCACTGCCAATAATAGATAACCTTGATACAGTGGCAGGGCTCGGGATTCGGGGAGCGGGAGAGCAGTTAACCCTGTAGCCATTGCTGCAGGGACCGGGCAGAAAATGGTTGCCAGAACGTGACCTCCCCGCTCGTTGTCAGGAGGAGGGAGAGCCGGCTTCGTCTCTCCGTGTGCTCCCCTCCCGCGAAGGCTTCGCCTCCCTCCGCCGCCCTGCGCCCCGGAGCCCGCTCTGTGCCGCAGCCCTGCCGCACGCTCAGCCCGGAGACCTCCGCAGCCCCCGCGTTTCGTTCGCACGCGGTTCTGTTGCTTTTCATGATTTCAATTCCCAATCTGACTGGAATTCCTAGTCTGCTAGGGAGAGGAGCAAACTAATGAAGATGGCTTCATTAGGCAGAATGCAATTTAGCCCTCGCCTCTCTCCAACAAATGCAGCTGAAAAAACATCCCAGAAGTAACTGTGCTTTTGGTCTTCAGAGAAAGCAGAGCCGAGGTGTTTCTGTTCCCTTTCAAAATTAATTACTAGCTCACATCAGGTGAGCTTAAAAATGTAGCCTGCGCTCTGAGACAGTGAAGGTAAATGGGAAGGGGAAAAAAAAAAAGCCGCCCTTCCCCCTCCGCTGCTTTTTTATTTTTTTTTCTTTTGTGCTGAAGTTTAAATCTACAATCTGTTGAAAACGTAATGGGAAACCAGCCTACAGAAAATGCCATTATTCATATCATCCTGAGCTCATTTATTTTATCTGCAATAGTAATGATAAGACAGGCTGCTTGGCAATGCTGATAAGCTGAGAAATATCTTAGAGCTATTTGTAAAAGTTAAAGCAGATCTTGGTACTGAGAGATAGGGAAACTGATGAGCCTTTGGGCAATCTGCAGAGCTGAAAGCTAATAAAGATTTTAATAGGAAGGCCTCATTAGGATTAGGGAGAAGATCTATTATCTGGGATTTACACAACACAAACGGTGGGGCAACTTCCATTTTTGCTTCTTTGTTCATTAAATGCTGTTGCTGAATGTGAAGCCTTTTAACTCTGATCTGGATCTCTTCCGACGTTTGAGGAGCCATCGCCGGCGGTTGGCTGAGCAAAGGTGGAAGGGCAGTTTGTGTGGGAATGCCTTTGCCACACGTGGGAAATGCCAGAAAGCCATTGTATTCCGGGGCCAGTCACTTTTTGGAGGTGCCTGTGTGGGAGGGTTCTTGGCAGTGTCTCTCTTCTGTTGTGAACAGTATTTCTATCTTTTGGCCCCAACAAACATCTTCAGAAAGAAATTAATCCGCTGCTGTTGTGCTGGTTCTCTTGGTGGTGAGACTGAAATACTATTACTGGATAGCTCGTCTGCCCAGTTCAGCCTAGTGGGGTGCTGACTCCCAGCGCCACAGTGGTGGCTTTTTTATTAGTTGTGGTCACCATCCAGATAAAACTGTTCTAGCAAAGGAACCGTCTCCAGTGCTGCTGGAGTTGGTGCTGTAGGAGTCCCATGCTGCAGGTGACCTGATCGAGTGCTTTGGTAGTTCCACAACAAGACTGATTTTAGCACCATGTGCATTCCTATATGTGTGATGTACGAAATGGTCATTTTTTGAGGACCCTTTGTGTGTGCAAACACCTATCACCTGGGCTCAGCTGCTTTATTCCTCATAGTTAGCACAGTCTGTAAGGTGCTTGTAAGCTGCTGAAAGAGCATTACTTTATCCAGGATTTACAGATGTATTTAATATTTTTTCTCAAGGACCATCCAGACTTTTTTTGTGGTTGATCTGGATTGTAAAGCAGGCGGAGAAGCCATGCTGGAACATTCTTTGGTTTGCCTCTGAGGTCCGAGCCATGTTGTAACCTGATTCTGCTAACCTACAGCTTAATCCATTTTTACACGCAGCCGATGCGACCTAGTTGAACCTCTAATGTAGGTGAAGGGGTTTGTTAGGTGATACCCATGCTGGCTGTGAAATGCTGCTTGTGTGACCATATCCATGCTTGGGACCTGTCTGGTTTCTTCCTCGTGTGGGGCACACACGAGCACAGGAGTCTCAGCTTCTCCCCTGTTTTCATGGTGTAGACCAACTTCTCTCCTGCTGCTGGATTAAATAACCCTCGTGGTAACTACAGTAACATTGCTTCCATGGAAGAGTAATATTTGGAAAGTATGTTCATGTATTTTCAGTTGTCTTTAATACAACATAGCAGCACCACAAGCCACAGAGAGGTCTTATTCCAGACCGTAGTTCAGGATCTGCTGGTTTAACCCAGTGGTTTCGTAGGGCCTACAGAGGACAGTGTAATGATAGACTTAACTCCAAGTATTTCATCTTCTGTGTGCTCAAATAACTTATTCAGAGCAGCTCAGCTGTGATGGCCTCCCCTGTGCCCGTACCGTGGGCAGGGCTGGGAGGAAAGCGCCTGCACCGGCTGCCCAGGACAAAGAGAAATTTCTCATAGTGGGTTGGTGTCACTTGATTGCAGCTTGTTCGTGACAAGTCACAGTTTATGTCAGCGAACCAGCGTGGCCTCCTAAAGAACTAGCGCTATTTGCACGTAACATGTTGCTCCAGCAAGGCTGCCATTTGAGAAGTTTCTAATATTTATGTTTGATATGAATGAAACTTTTTGTTTTGTCTGTAGACCGCAACGGAACTGGAGCTGACTCGTATCAGGAGTGCCTTGATAACAAGCAAGGTATGAGATCAAGTCTCTCCAACATGGGCACTTGGGACTGATTTAGCTTGATTTCTTGCAGCTGAATTGGTTGCTGTCTCTGTCTCTCTCACTCTGTCTTCTTGTTTTTTTTCTTTTTTTTTTTTTTCCTCCACTGTCTCCAAGCCAATTCACTGTTAACAGTTCCATGTCAGCTAACCTATTAGCTCAGGGTCTCATGACGCATTTGTGATACGGCTTCTCATTTCTAGCACCCCAAACCCTCTGTTGCTAAGGGAGGAAATGGAAAGGTTGTAAAACAACAGTAGCACGTGCACTTGCTTGCAGTTATCTTCTTCCTTGAGGTTTAGTTGCACAGCCAAGCAGAAAAATGTTAAAGTTGAGTCAGGAAAGGCATGTGCTAGGCTGGGTTACCTTAATGCCAGACATCCTGTGAGAATTTGCGTGCTGACGTGCCGACTCAGGCTTGTCCAGCCTGCTGTCTTCTCCTGTGGCAAGGTTGGTAAGAGCTGGAAAAGTCTCTTGTGACTTAGAAGGGAGAGAGGATGGTGAGGGAGGAACCTGTTATCCTTTTCCTCTAAGTGTGGAAAGAAGATTCACATCACTAGAAATTACAATTGTAAAAGTATCTCAGAAACAGGACCCAGGGGCAAGGCTATTGATTTTGTATTTAGAAGAAGGTTTGGTGTATTATGTTCTCTTCACGTGTCCTCTCTGAGAACTGCAATCAGAAGTGCTACTCCATCGCCATAGCCGTGTAGTGGGTGTTGAACCTTGTGGTAATTGGGGAGAACAAGCACCCTTCAGTCCTGAATCTCATTCATTATGAGCTACAGCAGAGATAAGAGGAAATGCTTATCCGAACCAGGTTACCGGCATCGGTTACATGTCAGCTTTTTACCCTGCTGTTGACTCAGATCTGTTACAGTAGCTAAAATCATCATTTGCTGAAATTCTGACCCTTCTTGCATCACTTTCTAAAATAGTACCAAGAAACACAAAAAAACCTGTCCCAGTTTTGGTGCTTGGTTGGGTTTAGTTTTCCACTGGTGTCTTCGCTTTCAGTATCCATCAGTCAGTGTTACGTGTGCTTCAAGTCAAGGCTGCCGTGAAGTGCATTCCTCCTGCTGTTGTTGGGTTTGGGGTGGGGTTATTTTGGGGGTTTGGGATTTTTTTTGTTTGCTTTGTTTCCCTCTCCCCCTCCCAAAAAAAAAGTCTGTTGTCTCTCTGGTGACCTTTACGCTCATTTTTTTTTTCACTATTTATCTCTACTGATTGTGGTAAATACCTAATCATTGCTAAGCTTTCATTTCAGAAGTTACAGCTGGAAGACTAATGTGGAAGAACTGTAATCAATAATGGCTTTTTTTTATTAGATTACATTTAAAAGTCTTCCAGACCAATGTAATTCAGGATGCTCCTTTCATAGATAGATAGTTTGTCGTCTGGGAGAACGGTTTTTTCCAGTAACGTTTTTCTAGTTTGCTGGGGGAAGTTGTTCCACTTGACATTTTGTAGAAAGCAACTGAGTTTCAGGTTTTAAAAAACCCGAGTATTCTCATTTTTGGAAACCAGTTGCAGCCCCTTTGATGTGCCAGTTACCCTGGTTTATCTGACAGGTATTAAATGGCGCTACATCCATCACTTTCATTTGTCTACAGTACCCTAGATTTTTTTTGTAGTGCAGTTTTTGGTGGGTTTCTTTGACTTCATTGTTAACGTGTGAACAAGCTGTATCATTATAAGCGCTCTCAATCCAGTATGAATTGGATCTGGTTTGGGTAATTTACTGTGTCCATGCTACATCATCGTGTTTAAAGCAACAACCTTTAAGAATGCAGAGTTTTAAAGGTAAAAGTATGCACAGTAACTTGTAGTCAGTCCCTTACTGTCCAATCCCCGTTATGTTTTGTGATCATGCAGTAGAGCTGAATCCACCATTTGCAACAATTTACGGAATATAAAATAAATAGCTGACAGTGGACCCATAATTCTGGTTGCTTACTGTTCTGTTCAAAACAAAACACCCCCAATGGCTGAAAGTAGCAGTGGCTCTTTAAAAGTATTAAATCTTCAAGCCATGTGAAATGCAATTGCCATGGCTTCTTTTATAACAGCATGCTTGTCTCCTAGAAATTATGCTATAATGAGGTTTGGTTTATATATTTTGCCCCTTTCCTCATTAAAGTGCTATCTCTCGGAAGAAGCGCTTTGTGTCTTGAAATACTGCGCGGTTAAAATGAAGGCAGGTTTATAAGGATTTAATGTACTTGGGAGCCAGGGTTTTGCAGCTTTATGGCAAAGATGTTTTAACAAAGGGCTTTATGGTAAGGGTGTGCTGTATTTTAGTCAGGCAGTTGCTCAAGGGAAAATTTTCAGTGTGAGCACATCACAGCAGCAAGGAGAAATTCAGAGGGAAACAGGCTTCTGAGATCCAGTCGCCGTCTTGGCTGATATTAAGTCTTATTTCTTTTCAATTTCAAGACCTGAAATTTTTTTACCTCTTGGATCAAGGAAGACAAAGTCTTATGCCATGTCATGCAACAACATGACCAGGCCATTTAGGTTTCTCATTTTAATGCTCAAAGGCAGGGTGGAGGAGAGCACGCCCGGGACAGCCACAGGTGGGATTATTCACACCATCTCAGGACACAGCTTGTTTTTTCAGCCTTTTATCTCTGATATTCGTTATTAAAATCATACCCTAAAAGCAAGACTTTCTAAGTGTTTGGGGTTTGGAAGTGAAGAGGGCAGCAGTTGGGAGCAGCTGCCCATCCACCGCGGCAGAAGACGTGTTCTGGATCTGCCTGTTTCTCTGGGATACAGTTAATACCCCGTGGCTTCCTGAGAGCCAGGGGGTTCTGCCATGGAAAACAGGTATAAAATTACAACCAGACACAGTTGTTGCTGGAGCTTCTCAATAGGAACTTGCTGTTATTATAAATAAAACAATTTTATTTTCAAGGTTAGCCAACAAAAAGCACTTTAGCTGGGGCCTTGGTGGCAGCCAGGAGACATAACCTCAGATCCTTGAAGCAGTGCATAGAGAGATGGTCTTGGAAACCAATTCTGAGTATTTCATGTTATCATTTGTAGCACCTTCTCTTATCCATAGAAAATTTTGGTTTACCTTGCTTCATTGATCTTTCCATCTACATGCCCTCAGGTTGGCTGGTAATGGGTATTTCACCCTGCTGGGCTCTAGCTTTCCAAGCAGAGCTACAGGTTCCTGCTAGAGGAACTCAATACCTTTTGCTTTTCCAACTTCCTCTTTCTTGCGAAGTATCATGGTCCCATGGTATTTCCCCACAGATGAATTAGTTGATGAATTTCCAAGATGAACATGGTTTCACCTTTCCGATGGCACCACGGGCTTCCTAGGACTATTTATATTTCTTTTCTGGTATTTTACACCATCTCCTAAATTCAGCGCTGCTTATTGATTTTGTTAGCTCACCTCTAGAGGGAGGACGAATGTAATTTGGAGGGTAGTTAAACTTGACAGTGATCAAAATTTGGCTGCAGTCGAGGCAATAGCGGTGCCTCTGTGCTGAGGTTGTGGAGGACCGAGTGCTCCTGCCGTGGGTTTGTGCTGTGGGTGGGTCTCGGGCAGGCTGCTGAGCAGCCCGTGGAAGGATGGAGTGCCTGTAGGGTCGGCCTTGATTTTGAACTCGTAGCTAGAAACTGAAGACTTTTCGTCCTGTTACCAGTCCCCTGAGCCATGCAGTCCCAGTGTGTGTCGCCTCCTATTAGTCTTGATGCAACCAATGACCTTGTTTGTGCGAGCGCATTAAGCACAACATTAGTGTCTAATTTGACTACTTTGAATTCAGGCAGGCTGTAATCAATCACCTGAGCTCTCCTGACAGTGAATATGGCTGGACGGGGTAAGGAGAACAGATAAAATGCATGCTTGGGCCAAAACTCTAGGAAATTGGAAAACTACTGGTGAATGTGTGTAGCTGATGTAACTGTAGCTGTGGCTGGAAACGGGTTCTTCACTGGAAAGTAAAGGCTGCAAAAGCAAGAAATCTGTGGTCTTTGTAGAGGTCTGTTCAGCTCCTTCCTGCCCACTAAATACTGGCGCGGTAAGTGAGACCGCCAAGATACAGAGGCACCTTTTAGAAGATGTTATTGGGAGAAGTTCTAACCTATTGCAGTTTTTGGATCCCTTTTGAACCCCAGCAAGACTAGTTTTAGGATGGCCAAGATGAATTATGAGGCAGATAAATAAAAAGGGCAGACTGGTATGGCTGGATTGAAAAGTGCGGTCAAAACAGATCTGTCACTGAAGATGTTATTTCCATTAAATGTTTTGAGATTTAATATTGATTTCAGTGAAATTACCCTTGAAAAAAGATTTCCTTCGAACCTTTATTTTTATATATTTGTTTTGGAACTACTTTAGGAGGCAGAAAAATGAAACTTTTGCTTCAAACAGTTTTTATGTTTTGAAATTGGCTTTTTTCACTGTAGGAACAGTTTTAAAAATATTATTTATTATTTGTATTCCAGTCATGCCTATGCACTCCAGTTATGGGTTAAACATCATTTTGCTAACCACAGCGCAGACTTGGGGGGTGGCGGGATCGGTTTCTGCCTGAAAAACCTTTGGGTTTGTGTTTCTGACTGGGGCTGCAGTGATTGCCAGTGCCTATTTTAAAAAAAAAAAAAAAAAAAAAAAAATCTCATTTTACAATATGTTGGCTGCCTTTTTGTTTAAAGAATTATAAATACATCAGCAGATTTTCCACAAAAACACATATGCTTTCTTCCTGATGAGCATGATGACGCACTGAGAATCCTTGCAAGAGGCCTTGAATCTCCTTTAAGTTGAGGATAGTGCTGAGGTTGAAACTGAAATTTTAAATAACTCTCTTCATTAAAAAAGATGCTGGTGGGGCCTTGTTAGCAGAAGAATTGCCACTTTCTGACTTAATTTTTTTTTTGCCAGCATGGGAACAAAGAAAGAAAGGAGGAGGCAGAATAAAAGCCTGTGTGAGCGTACGTACCGAGGCTGCAGCTCTCTAAACTGGTAATGGTATCTGGAAAGAGTCCAGGCTGTTGTAAATATGAACTTTTGTCAATATTCCCCAAGCTTCTGTGGACTCTAGGGTGGGCTTTATTAGCTGAAGGTCACACCATTGTGCTGGCTCCCTCTCCTGAGACCTCTGATACCTTCCTGAAAGGACAGCCCATTATCCCTGGGCTTAGAAGCCAGCTTTCTCTTCAGTGGCGCTGAAGCTGATAAGCTTAAGAGGCATATTTCATCCCCCCACTGCTGCTTTTGGGAGACAAACAGTGTTTATCGTTCCTGATTAATTCCAGTTGAACAAAAAAATAAAATAGGAGGCATGTGTGTGTGCACACGTGCGCGCACGCACAGAGACACAGACTTGACATTTTTTTTTAGGCTGGTCGTCTTGAGTATCATCAACTCGTGGGGCTGGCCGCAGCCAGCGGCCTCGAGGGCTGTCGTTTTGGTTTTCCTTGGTGGTGCGTCTGAAGGTTGATTTAGTAACATGAGAGGATGCTGGGCTGCGATCAGTGTAAAGACAAAGGGGTGGAAAGGGGGACAGGGTAGCCAGCAGCCTGAGCATCCAGGTTGGAATTGATTTGTGGCAATTAAGCATTAAGGTCTGGGAGAGCAGGACCACCCGCTGGGAGAGCAGCTTTCCATCACCTGCGAAAGATGAATGGCCCGAGGAGAGAGAAGGGCAGGGGTTTCGTACTCGGCTACCTGAAAAGAATCATAAAAACACTGTGTCTTGCTTCTGTGTCTTGCAGCCCTGTTCATCACAGCTAAATCCCTTTGCTGGGAATTGTAGGCAAGAGCGTTGGAAGATATAAATGCTAGTTGCTTCTACTGCTTTGGTTTCTCCATTTTTCTCTTCAAATCTGGCTTGAAATCTGTCAGGTGATGTCTTGCTGATCTTCTTGTTACTACTGTTTCAGTAGAAATGTCTTCTGTGCACTGCTCCTGGTTTCCTAGGGGTACTTTTTTTCCTTGTACTGAGATTCAGAGTATAGAATGAATAACAATGATGCCGTGTGCAAAGAATGCCGTATTGTCCCTCTGGCGCTCTGTGAAATGCCCAGGTAGCGTGTCCCCATGGCTGGGGCATCCAGGGCAGGAGACCTCTGCCCTGTGCTGCCCTGGGCACTGCCGGGCTCTGCAAGGCACCTCGCCTGCTTGTGCCTCAGGTTTTCTGAGTGGAAAATGAGAATATTTGCACTGTGTAGAGTCTGTTTGTTT
The DNA here is from genome assembly GCF_964199755.1 of Larus michahellis. Taxonomy (NCBI): domain Eukaryota; kingdom Metazoa; phylum Chordata; class Aves; order Charadriiformes; family Laridae; genus Larus; species Larus michahellis. The sequence goes on along the minus strand of NC_133908.1, from coordinate 6,985,858 downwards.
GGATGACCATGTAGGTGCAGCCCAAGTAGGGTCTCTTTTTGCAAAGGCCTCTGTATTTTCTTCAGTTTTGTTGTATTGTACGTGCCGAGGCTGAGGAGTAGAAGCAGAGATCGCACGTGGCTGAAAGGAGCCTGTTGAGTTCTTGACCAGAGGAGATGATATTTCGCTCCATAAAACTCAATATTTTTTTGTCCTTTAAAAAAAAAAAAAAGAAGATATTGGAGTGGTGTGGTGTGTGAACTGCTTTCTCTCATTTTGCTTTTTGTTCCTACTGAACAAACGGGCCGCGGTAGCAGGTGAGGAGCTTCACTGCTCTGCCCTGCCTCGGGTGCGGGGCCGAGGGGCAGCACCCGCGGCACCGCACCGAAGCACATTGGCTACTTAATGTACATTGCATCGAACCTTTATCTCACTTGCCACGTGGGCCATGTTTAAACCAGATTCTTGGTACTCAGGTTACAACTAACTTTATTTCCTTTGCCAGAACAGACAGAGATGGAACAATATTAAAAATAATTGTACAAAACTGTGTTTATGTCTTGCCAGTGAGAACCATGTTTAAAGATGGATTTTGCTATTAAGGCTCCAGCGCTAGTGTAAACAGAGTCTAATGGGAAAGGCTGTAAAATAATAGGGCTATTGGTTATCTTCGGGGGGAAAAAAGAATTTCCATAATGCATTTCAAACGGGAGTAGAGCTGAAGCTTCGGCTGACCAAACACAACTAGCATTTCTGTTTTAAAATGTATATAGTAGCATGCTATGGGAGTGGTGGGCCTCCAATATTATTTTTTCAAAGGTAAACTGCACAAACCTGTGTGAATTTGGGGCATTTATTTACTTCCATTTTGTGGATTTGTCTTAAACTTGTCATTCTTCACATAAAACAGAATACAGTTAAGTTCTAGATCAGAACTTCCTTAAATATAGCACAGACTCCTTTTTAAGGGCTAAGTAAAATTGAGGAAGAAAATGACTTTGAAATCAGAACCTTAGCAAAAGGTTCTGAAGCTACGTATATGGTTCTTTCTCCAGATCAGTTAAAGTGGTGGAAAGATTTTTATTAGTCCAGCGGTGCACCATAGACTGCAGTAGGATACGTACTTGCTCGGACCCCGAGTTTGGTGATAATGAAATGTTAATATGTGCTTGGCAGAGCAAGGTTTTAATTTCCCTTAAAATGGAGGGGGCAGAAATGATCTCATCGGACAAGATTTCTTTGGGCTACTGCCCACCGTTAGGTATGTCCTAGACAAGATTTATTTACTCGGTGTGAACAGCTTATTTCCCTTTCCCTCCCTGAATCTGGCCTGGCGTGGCTGTTGGCAAAAGAGCTTTCCACCTCCTGTATCGCAGGAAGCATTTTAGCTCTTGTTGAAATATGAAGCTCCTTTCCTTTATTAAAATTAAGAACCACTTTCTCACACGGCAAAGTGATAATAAAGACTGAAATTGGATCTATAACTTCATGAAAAGAAAGAGAAATTTTTTTAAAGACAAATCACGTATGGTAATACCTCCATTGTTCTCTCGCTGTGTTCTTTGTATTGCTTAACTCCCTGCGAACAAAGAACCCGTAACTAGAATTGTAAAAATAATCCAGGCGTTTAAGTCAAAACTCAAAAGGCCCTTGGGAATCTTATGCAAAGGTGTGCCCTTGAAATGGTGGCTTATGGATTGTCTGAACAGGTTTGAACATCCTGGCCCTGAGGAAATCTATGGGAATTTTGCCGCTGACTGCAGTGGGGTCAGGATTTCACGCTTGGTGCTTCGTACGTACTGCCGGGCATTGAGCAGAGCCATATTTCAGGCTTTGAGAAAGTCTGACTCCCTCCCCACAAGTAGGCAGGAGATTTTCTAGTTGGTTGCACTTCTGAATTCTAGTGAAGGAATTGCTTTTGGTCCCCCCATCTTTGTCACTTACTTAAACAAACATGCAAACTGGAAACAGGCACTTGCTTGAGCTTCAGCGGCGGGTGCCTCCTCAAGATCTCTTGTTACTGATCTAGAACTTAAACTGGTTGGGAAAGTGGTTTTCAGCTGAGGTTCAACCCTACTTAAATGAAACAGTTTGAGCAGAGAGATGGGAAATGTTATTCCCGGTAAGCATCCAGATGTCTGAACCCAGCTAGTTTAAAGTATGAAGGTTCGTTCTCTGAGCTTGAACACACATCCGTACGAAGGCTGTATTGTAAATTGAAACACCAGTTTACTGCAAAAAAATGTATTTTCTAAAAGTACAGGTCTTAAATGAACAGTGAGGGAACCAGTCCAAAATTTTTCTGCGGATTCAGCTAACCGAGGCTCTTTGAAACCCGCTTGAACATAGAAGTTAGCCCTGTTTAAGTAGGAGGTTGAGCCAGATGACCTCTCGGAGTTCCTTCCACTTGAGTGACTCTATGGTTCTCTGATGAGATGTCTCATGCCTGCCAGGGTATTTGAGCAAACCACTGGATTGCCTGACCCCTGTCATTGTAAACATGGACATCATATTCCTCTATCGTGTCACGGTCCAGGGGGAGGAGAGGAGAGTCACCAGAGTTGTAGCAAATTCCCCTTTGTCCTCAGTCTTTCAAACTGATGGTGCAGTGGCCGGTGACATAATCTGTTGTTTAAGGACTGCTATTGATGGAGTAAGCTCTGTATCTAATGAAAAACAAAAACCAAATAAACCATAATCCCCCAAAAAAATGATCCAGGGCTCCAGGAATATTGGAATACTTAAGTTCCCTAATCGTGGTTCTCCATCAAGAGAAAAGGTTTAGGAAAAATTATTAGGAAAAAACCTTCTAAGCTCTCAGCAATAATATCCCACAGACTGTTGTCAATCCAAAGTAATCCCACAAAGCTCAACTGGTTTCTAGCGAACTTGTTTCTAATTACTATTAGTAGAACTTAATAAAAAAAGTGGGCTGTGTGCCCCTCGTGTTTCTATCAGTAGTTGGAAGCTCCATTCTGTGATCAACAGGAACGTTTATTTAGGCTTCTCTGCCACTCAGGGGATCGCAGAAATGTTTCAGTGGCTGAAAGATTGGCCGTAACTTTTCCGTGTTTAGCTGTAATGGAATGTGCAAAAACTTTTAAGTTTTTTTAAGGAATTCTTGATTCCTTGAAGGTGCCTGGAGAGACCCACACAGCATGTCAGGGGGAATATGTGTTGAAAGCCACTCGAGAGAGGGATGTTTTGCAGAATAGTCTGCAAAAAGTAACAATCACAACCCAGTATGGACAGCTAGAAAATGTTACAAGTAAATGGTTCAATTTTTCCCAACTTTTTCTTGCCCAAACACAGCTAACAGACACTTTTCTTAAAAAAAAAAAAAAAAAAAAAAAAAAAGGCTTGGTTGTTCCTCACCATAGCTGTGTCTTGAGGGCTTTCCTTAATGAGCTGTCTCCTTCCGTCCAGTGTGGAAAGAAAAACAAAAGAGTTAGAGACCTTCCTTTGTCCCCACGTGATTTTAATCTGATTCATTCATTCCTAATCATTTTGAAGGATTATAAAAACAAAACCTGTTAAATCTTGGTTCTTACTTCTTTTCTTTCCCAAACATCATCATTTGGTCTTTTATCATGTTGCATTTCTTTACCCGTGAATCAGCTGCCTTTTTATTTTATTTTTTTTTTCTGTATAGTAGAAGTCGGGCAGGGAAGGAGGGGGGTGACGGGAGTGCTGCTTTCTTTGATTCGTTTGACACACAAGTGTTCCTTGGCCTTTCATACGGAGGAGTGGATGCGGCTCTTCAACAAATTGGACCTACTTGTTTGCTGGCCTAGGCCATCTTGTTATCCAGCCAGCTGTGTTTTGATCTTGCAGGGCTGTTTGAAGATTAAATTGAGACATCTTTTGTTACTATTAAGTGCAGTAATTAAATCAGCTCAGTGTTATTTAAGTGTGGAAAATGTCGCTTCGCTGGCCCATGGGTGCCTGAAGTTGCCATTAGACAGCTGTGTTGCTTCCGGTACTAGTGATGAAGAGGTAGGAGAAAAGAGCCAAGTGCTCTCTAAATAATTCTCAACTCTTTCTGGGTTACGCCGGGTCTCCTCCCCACCTTCTTGCGTGACGTTTCTCCCCCGTCTCTTCTCAAGTCATGAAGAAGAAGGTTTTTTGAGAGGGGACTCAAGCTATTGTGGGTAGGGAGCAGGAAGCGAGTGCCCTGTGCAGGGCTGTGGGATGGCGTGGGTGGGATGTGTGGCAGCACAGCTGAGTTCCCTGCATCGGCCACCACTACTCATCTGCGAGCCTGCAAGTTGTTGGCTCTGTGGACAGCAAAGGAGGCTGAGCTAGCAGGATGGATGCAATAAATGAGCAAAGTTGGCTGTTTCCCCCGCTCCCTTCCTCTGTCAGGGGGAGTCTGCCAGTCAAGTCAAGCACGGCCACTACATTTGTTCCCATGAGGGTTGTTGTAATACAATTTGCTGGTGAAAACTGGCCTGACTGTGAAGTGGTGGCACCTGGGAGATGTGAACTCTGGCTTAGGCCAGGGCTGGTATCACTCAGGGGTCACCTGGGGCTTAATGGGGTGAGAGTCAGTTGCCCTCACCGGTCCCCTCCGCCTTCCGCTTGCCCAGCAGAGCGCTGTGGGAGCAGTGGCTGGGGCAATGACTGGCAGCGGGGAGCGAGCGGAGAGGCACTGGAAGAGAAAGCGAGACCCTCGGTGGGAGAAGCAGCTCTTCGGAGGTCGAGTATGTTTTAACGCCAGGTTAAGTTGCACAGTAGTGTTGTTCATCGCTGCTGGCAGCGCTGATCACTTGAGCGTTGCCTTGCTCTTTCCTATCCTGCCCTTCAGCAGCCCTGTCTTGCCTCCTGTCACAGCTGAACGTACAGCTTGCTGCGCTCCTGGTTCCCCGTTCTCCATCGGGGAGCAGCAGCCAGGGTCGGGAGCAGCATGCCCCCCTCCCTGGGACCCCCTCCAGCCCTGCCTCGGCCCTCTCCTTAGTCTGTCCTCCGGGATGCACCCGCCTCCCATCTCCAGTAATTGCCCAGCAACATCTATTTGCATTGCTTTGTACGCTGCTGGGTTTTATGGAGGGGGAAGTGTATTTGCACTTTGCGAGTGTTTTTGAGCTGTGGCAAGGGCAGAATATGGCAGATGGGTGGGGATGAGAGAATCAGGAGCATGATGAATCTGTTTTTCTTACCTTGTTTAAAATTGCCTGTTAAAATTCAGCAGCCGCACCTCCGATCAGCCTAATGGTGTCTGCCATGTTGCGAATACACAGTCATTAGTTGGTCCAATTCATGCATGCTGAGGTAGGAGGGTGATGTGAATGCAAAGGAGCTGGAGAGAATAGGAGCTGGGGGGGCAGAGGAAGGAGGGGGAGAAGCTTGGTAATACAGTGACAATGAAACATACGGTAGTCACACTGGAAAACTTTCTCCTTCATTAGCAGGGATCTGTTGAGTTTCTGCTCACATTAGGGTAATTAACACAAGTACAGATTGTTGAACATCTGTGCAGTTTAACTATATGGCCGGTTCCCAGGCTTTAAACAGGGCTGTGAGGAGCCAAATGCAAAGCAGTATGAAAAGCCCACACACTATTCATTTTACTGAAATTAGCATTTCTGGATGAAAGCTGATGTTGCACGTCGGCTATAAATTTTCTCTGGGCTGTTGCCAGGTTGGCTAATGATCTGAGGTTAGTGTTTGTTAATAATTTTTTTAAAATTTGTTACTTTTAATATTCTGGAGGGGAAGTTTCCATCTCGCTCTTCTTTTCTTAAAAGGCGAAACAAAAAACAGGCAAAACAAAGCATATGGGTATATTATATCTAATGTGCTTCTAATCTTTTTCCAGTGGAAACCCAGGAAGGAATTGCTGCTTCAGCCTCCATCGGGGGCTGTTGGCTTCGTGGAACCACCAAGGCTTTTTAATATTTCTGACCAAACTGCGGTTTTAATTTGCTAGCCTTGTAAATACCTGGGAGGCTCCGCGTATGGTGTGTTGTAGATATGAGCTGTGTAAATAAAATGCAGAGTTTGGTCTGCAGGATGGTGGTTACACAGGTATTGCTTCTCTGCGCATCACCGTCCCGTAGCTGTGTGTGTGTGCACAGCGTTACCAGGATAAAGGTATAGCTGTATTTATGGAGAGCCTTCTGCCTCGATTATCCCAGAGGACTGTTCCTTTGCCGTGGCATCTTGGAGCTTCCTCCTTGCTCGTTTTTTTTACCTCACCGGCTGAGAGCATCTGGGACACGAGGCTTGACAGGCTCTCGAGCGTAATGGTTAGCAGCAGCAAGTTCTCTGTAGAGGGCCCTTCACGCCACCATTGCCTCTTCAGCCTTGGTCCCTCAGAGCCAGCACTTGTTGGCCTTCAGGATATGTAGCGAGACCACTTCATACTTCAGTGGTTTTTGTTCTTTTTCCCTGTGTGGGCAGGGACAGGCCAGTTTTTCCTTAAATGGATGATTGGTGAAGCTTTCTTCATGTGGGTTCCCTGACACTGATAACTCATGGTCATGTTTTTGAGAGTGGATTTTAAGCATCTTTTCACTTAGAAATTTCCACTGGGAAGTTCAGGCCAATGGTTTCAACACATGACCATCCGTTATTTTCTCTTCTTGATGTGATTCCCCTTGTGAGTTTTTTCTAGCCGTCTTCCGGTGTTTTGCAGTGCTCCCGGTTGTGTATTGACTTGGGTGTTCTGGCTGTACCTATACTTAAGCCTCTGAGCAATATAACTGCATACCTGAATACACGAACACACCTGGTTTTGTATACAATTCAATTATACTTGTACCATGCTGGAAACCTTTTTGGAAAGTGGCTGAGCATTTGAACCAAAGTGTGAAGGTGTGCCAGGAAACATAAAACTTTATAATTCAAAAGCCCAGTGTGCATAGGTCCTGTATCATGAAGACATTGACTTTTTTTTATTAGTCCTGTTAGCGCTTTCAGATACAGGTTTTAACATATGCTGAAATAGAAATTTAAAAAAAAAAAACCTGACCAGATTTTTTTTCCACAAGCGGAATTGCTGTAAGGCAGATAGCCCTTGTAGCTGGGACAACAATTAGTGCACCATGTGTGTCAGGGAATTTTATTTTAATGGAGAAGACATTCATGTGTGAAGATAAAAAGCCTACCAATGTGCATAAAAATAATAATCCTCATTAGGACTATTTTGTCCCTGCTGTTTTCACTAAGCAAAAAAATTTTGTTCATGGCGGGTTTTTTTAATGTAATCCCTGTGGGCTGATGTGAACAGAGCTGACCTTTGCAACCCTACTTAAATTTTAAAAGGTTTATATATTTGTTGTTGTTGTTGTTTAATTGGGAAAGGAAGGGACTTGGTGGCTTGGAGGAAATGTAATTCTTGCCAGGAGTGCAGCGATTTGGTCCTTTAGTTCACCTTCAGCTCCTGCTCTGTAATGGCTTACGCTCCGGCCCAGAATTTAGCTTGGCATCGCTTGAAGTTGTTGGTGAAATGGTTACCGTCCCACCACCGGCCCTTCCACAACCTTCTGACAAACATCAGAGCTTTATATTCTGTGTGACCAAAAAAACCTTCTGAGACCAAAATTCAGGCTTCAGATTCATTCCTGCAAGTGTTTATCTACGTTTGGTTTCTGACCCTCTCCATAAAGGATGTCAGAAGGTGGTGCGTTGTATGGTAACAATGAGAGACACGTATAACTCGGAGAGCATCTGTTACAGGAAGGTGACAGAGGGCATCTCCCCTCTCAGAGAAGGGAGGAGCGAATGGAGCATTGAGATTTCCTCTGCAGTAGTCTTGCCAAAAGGGTCCTGACCCTACGGTTAAGAAAAATTTGTTTAAGCCTAAATTAAAAAAAAAAAAAAAAAAAAAAAATCAAAAGAATGTAAGGCATTTTACCTGGTTTTATACAATCATATCTTAAACCAATGAATTAGCCCGACGTAGGCAAGTCTGAGGAGAGACCAAAAGAGTGAAAGGAGAGTTGTTGGAAGGGACTGGATTTCACGGGGGTGAGAGAGAGTTTCATCGGGATCCTTGTCTTCTTGAGCATGGGTTATAGTACTGCAGAAGCTGTGAAACTGAAGAATGCAATCTATGATTGGCCTGGGGGGCTGTTGACATTTTGTGTTAAAAAGATTGCTCCAGCAGTTTAGGTATTTGGTATACGTAAACGCAAATATCAAGATATTCTCATGCATTGTTTGTCGTTCTGTGTGCTGATGGCAAGAGGGTGGAAGAGGGCCACGCTTACAGGGTTTTGAGACATCTTAGCGCTGCCTAATGCAGGAAAGTGCAACATGAGAAATTGTTTAAATTAATCACAGTGTTACTGTGTTAAACAGTTGGGGTTTTTCCTAAACTTGGTGATGGTGTTTCTTTGACTGTTGGCAGAATTGTGTCACTTGATGAGGATGTTCAGTCTTAGCAAGGCTAACAGTCTCTGCTCCCTAGATTTGTACCCCATGTATCTCTGCTTGGATTTTATTTGGTCTCGTTCTACAAAAACCCAACTCTATACAGGAAAGTCATGCTCAGGGGGAAACAAGAATAGTATTCCTATTAAAACAAACATGGAAACCTGGATTATTTTCACGAACTACTAGGCAGAAACCAAGGTCACCTATTTGGGTATGTGGAACTGACCATGAAATTGAAGGGCTGCTATATCTGTAGATACACTGCCAAAATGAAACAAGATTTTCCTTTATGAATACCCCTGCTCTGCCTCAGCCCTACTTCTTAAGAATATTTCCCACAGACTGGACTTAAAATGCCTATTCTGTTCCTGAAGAGCAGAAAATGACAACGCATCCAGAGAAGTGGTTTCAGAATTTTATAAGATAGCAAAGCTGCGGCGGGTAAAACAGAGCTACTGGCCTTAAGTTACGTGGCTCTATCTGAGACCACAAATACAAATTTAGCTTGTGGTGGGACTACTTGTAATGATTTTTTCTAGCTGACTTTTCCAGCATGTACACTGTGTAATCCTCCCTGGCTGGGATGCTGTAGGGCACGCACTGCGAAACCCAAGGACATCATTTTGAAGGACTCCCAAAGTTTCCTTGGCGGTTTCATTTCGTTCATCACTTAGCTAACGTTTTAGCAGCAGGTTCTCTTGTTCTCCTACCTGATCGCTTTGACCGGGTAGTTACATTTATTTAAATACTTCAAATTAGCTCAGAGAACTCGCAGCTGTTGCTTTAGCTAGGCTGCACATCCTCAGCCACCTCGCAGACCTTTATCAGACCCCAGACTGAGAGCGTCTCCCTAACCTTGCAGTTGCATGGTTGGAATTATCTCCATTGTGTAGATGGGAACACTGAGGCAGATTTGAAATTACTTGCCCCAGGCCACCTAATGCTGACAATAGACCGCACAGTCCCTCCATGTCTTTCTGTGCCAGAACCATTCTCTTGTGTCTGCATATGGAAAAAACAGAGTAGAGCAAGCGGGGAGTGGGATTTGTTGTGATAACAATGTGCGTTCAGTCCCTAAAGGCCATCGGACAGTGATGGATACTTTGCTGTGAAATTAAAATCACCAACAGATACATGGAAGGAAAGGCTGAAATGGTCATTGCCGTGCATGTAGGTGGACCCGGGAGCGCGCAGGCGGCGAGATGAAACCAGCGGCGTTAGCCGGGTCCAGCAGCCCCTGCGCCGGGAGCCCATTTGCATTCATTCCTCTGTCAGGGAGCTGGAAGCTGCCAGGGAGCAGTTTATACTCCAGCCTGCTCTGGCCTTGAATTATGCATGACCAATTTATCATGCCCCCAGCTGAAAAACTAATTGTGTCCCTGGGATATATTTACTAGAAATTGTAGTTCGCTGTGCTGGGGTCCCCAGAGTGTCCGGCGGAGCAAATGACTGGGAAGTCGGAGCGTGTTCAGAGCAGGACTCCTGGCTCTGCTGGAGCCACCGTGCTGTTGATAGATTTTTCACTTCGATTGCCTTTCCGAGGGTTTCTCCCCTCCTTCCTATTTTTCTTACACTGCATTACACTTGATCGGGCTGCAGGAGTCCTTCCAGTAGTCTCCAGTATTAAAAAGCACACAGACTTGCCTGAAAAAAAGGCAATTTATTCAGGAAATGCCAGCCAGGTTGGGGGGGAAGAGGGCTGGTTTCTTCTGTGTGCAGTTTTTCTGGTTTTTTATAAGCACAGTGTGGCTTCATGTAATGTCTCCAATTACCGTGAACGTCCCCTCCCTCTCCAGGTCTAGAGTGATGAGATTCGCTAATTACTGTCATTTGAATGAGAGGTTGGGGAGGAGAGGATTTCTTTTCCTCATACAGAGCTCATGGGGTGGGCTTAAGCTTGCAAATGGTATTACCACCGGGTCTGGCGAAGGAGCATGGGATGCCCCGAACTGAATGTCTCAGTGATGAAGTGCCACTGGATCTGGCTGTAAACCCTCTCAGAAGGTAGAGCTGAGCCGTAAAGATCATCGGTGGGGGCGAGGTTTGAAAGGGAAGGTGGTAACTCACTGATAAATTAATCACCAAGTTCAGTCTGTCCTCCCCCACTTGTCACGGGAGGAGGATGTCAAGGAGTTAATCACAATAAAGGAGTCAACAGGAACACGACTTCAGAGGCAGAAGAGCCCTCTGGAATCCTGTGCTCCCTTTTTATTATCCTCCTTGCCCTGTCGCGTACAGCTCTGCATAATGCAGTTGGCAGGAGGAGCCTGCCCACGCGGCTTCCCTGCTGGCAGCGCAGGCAGAGAAACCAGGAGGCCTGGGGGACTGGGAGCTGGGACTCGGGAGAAAGGGATTACTCCTCTTCCGCAGCGGGCAGGAGCTGCCCTATGGCCGGGCTGAAACGGGCTGAACGCTCCATAGCCAGGCTGTGCTCTCCCACCGCTTTAATGGGATTCAGTGTGTGTCCTCTTGGGAGGAGAGCTGCAGAGGTTAATTGGGCTGGAAGAAGGGTGCTGGCAGAGGTGCTTTCTCAAGTAAATTCAAGATGTATGAAGTAGTTTGTGGAAACTATTTGCAGCAAGGGTGTTGCATGGGAAGTTGAAAGAAGTGAAGGTAGTTTTATTTTGTTTCTGAATGTCACAGATCCGGATCAGCTTTTAAACATTCAGCGGCTCTTTACAGCTTGCTTCCTCCCCCCAGAGTTCCCCAAATTTGTATTCATCATCAGTGCCCCAAAAAGATGTGGTGAAAAGATTTTATTCAGGTGACTACACGTCTTGCTGCAGAAAAAGTAGAGCAGATCTGCTATATGATGAAACCATGCTCTTTTTTGCTGAAATAGGTGGTACAGCCAGCGTTAAAGAAGATCTGAAGCTTGTAAAATTGTATTAGAGAGAAGGTGTAAACAGGTTTTTCCCTGAATGTAGCTAACCAGAGCAAAACCAAGCCTACGGAGTTCAAGGTTGGCATGGACTACCAAATCAGGACTACCCATACTGTATCTCCTCAAAGTCTGGTGAGTTGGAAATAAGCACGAGTCTGGAGATAACGTCCTTGTAGGACCCAGCGCTGTAAGGTTGCTTCGCTCCCTTTAAGCTATTGCATCTGCTGATTTCCAAAGAACAGCGGAGCGGTCACGGAGCCCAGCGGTTCGGTGGGTCTCTGTGCAGAGAGGGAAAGGAAATTTTTAAGCTGAGTTGTGCAGAGTGTGTTCCAGTCTGTTTTTCTGGAGGGTGTTGTAGCACTTACGAAATGACTGTGCTTTTTGAGCAGTGGGGAGAATGCAGGAAAGAGACTGAGAGACAGGATGGAGGCTACTTTTGTGTATTGGCAGTTGTACCATTAAGGAAAAGGCAGAGTAGGAGACAATGTGAATCACAGCGTCTTTTGTTAGTGTTTTTACCTGCAGCGGCTCAGTATTTGGGTGCTTTTGCCCTTTTATTATTCAGAATGAAGCATGTTAGTGGGTCCAGGTTATGCTCCTTTTGCTGGTGGTTCTTATTAGCTTGGTAATGATCTTCCTAGGTTTTAAGTCCTTACAAATGTGAGTTCTCGGGTTATTTGGGTTCAGGGCAGCCATCCTTGGCAGGGTATCCTGATTTCTCCTATCAAAATCTCCCATGTTCTGTTCTCTTTCAGCCCCTGTTAACTTGTCATTATAAATGGAGGAAAAAAAACACTGGCACTGTGTTGCCTTCTGGATATTGCTCTTCTCTGGACCTGCCGCCTCTGCTCTCTCCAAGGGAGCTTGTCTGTCTGGCAGTTGACAGCTTTTGAGTGGCTCTACTGGTTTTTCTTCCTCCGTTTTATTATTCAAGCCCTTTTGGCTTTGCTGCTTTTTCTCAGTCTGTTGCTGTGCTGTGCTGGAGTTGCTCGAGCTGTTTGGTTTTTGCCCGTTTGCTTTGCTGTTGTGGTGGCCAAGGTGGGCCACAGCTGCAGCGCTGCACGGGAAGGGTCGGACGCAGAGGAACCCGCAAACAAGCCATGGCAGTAGCCCAGAAGATAAAAATAAGGTGGTGGAATTGGGGTAAAACAGAAGTCAGCGTCTGCTTTATAAAAGGCTACATGACACAAAGTGACCCTCCCCTCACTCTCTTAGAGCTTTTTCTTATCCAAAGATCCCATCCTTCATGCTTTCCTTCTTCCCACTCTCTCCCTCCTGTAGCTGGGGTACACTTCGGTGTCGGTTTTCATTTACTCCTATGCTTAAAATTATGTAGTTAGAGAAAAAAAACTTGTGATCAGCAAAGAGAGAGGGGGTTTACGTGCCTTTTCAAGAAGGGGAATTTTTTTTATTCATGCTTAAGGGTTAAGGGAAATTACGCTAACATCAGCTACAACTTAAATGTAGTACTTGCTACCACAGTTTCTAATCAGTGTGAACACAGTCAGCTAAAACACCGTTCTGGCTTGGGAATTTTGGGGGGGAGGCTTGAGCCCCATGTCCTCAGCACAATGTGTTTCAACGTGTCAGCACGTTCTTCCCAGTCAGGAATGAGAACTGACAAAAATAGATAGGGGAAAGGGAGCAACACCTTTTTTTTTCTTTTTCTCTCACGATAAAACCGTGGTAGCATTTCTGGAGACGTGTGCCCATACAGTGGCACATCCGTATCCCTGGCTTACGGAGCTGTGGAGGAATTTTGAGGGGGATGCAGGAGAATAAACCTCGCCGCTCTTAAGAAATCCTGAAAATGTCCATCAGAAATGCTGCGAGTATTCGGAGGCTGCTGGAAGCGTTCCAGTATCGGAGTCTTTGTCTCCATCCATCACAGGCACTGCAATCTTTGTGCCCCCAGCTTCAAACAAGGGCTTCACGCTGTCCTCGCAATCTGCCTTTATGCAGCGGAGTGTGGAGGCTTCTAATTAGGAGGCCGAGCGGCGCGGCGGGTGGGGAGGCGTGCTGTGCCCCACAGCCGCGTACCTGATTATCCGTTGCTGAGGTCGTTAGAAGGGTTACTCCTGAGTTTAAGCCTGCTCCGCAAGACCCCTAATTATATGCTGCTCTGCAAGTTGCATTAAAAAGAAATTGTTGAAAAGACAAAGGACAGAATAACATTTCCTCCCTCGTCCTCCCCTCTCTCCCCCCTGCAACACGCACAGACACACACTCCCCCACCTCTCCCTGCTGGGCCCAGAGCTACTTTTCACGCTTGAGTTGGTGCAAGCTCTGATAAAGCCATTGAAAGATGCAGCAGGGAGACAGAGCGCTCCCAGGGACAGAGGGGAGCAGGAGAGGAAGCCGAAGTAAAATGACCCCCTCCCAGGTAGATACAGCCAGGCGCTGCTTGCTGAAGGAGTTGTCCCACAGAGCAGAATTAGAGAAGAGATTAACCGTCCTTTATTGTTTTGTTTCACTTCCTAGGGAGCAATGTAATGTGGTTTCTTCCATCGTGAAAAACCTGCTTCAGCTGGAGCTCCGGGAAGCCTGAATCACTATAGATAACGCATTCAAAGTGCAGTATCCCTTGCACATGCTGCCAGTTCTCATTTTAATCTCCCCAGACATCAAAAAAATTAAAATGTAAAATTCTAAGCTATGCAGTTGAGTGACGTGAAGGCTGCACTCGCTGCAGTGCAGTTTCCAAATCTGGGACATGCACACGTGTCCATCCCTGTCAGAGATAACATGTGCTTTCCATGAGCCCATGAAGTGTACCACTAACAGAGATGGAGAATTGAATGGGTTCTTCGTTACCGCATGTCTGGACTACTAATGAAACTAAACCCAGGTTGATAACAGTAGCACTAAATATTTCCAGCGCTTCTTGGTGCGATGGTAACATTTTCAATTTGCGGTGGAGATTATTATAGGGGTATTTGCGGTGCCAAGGGTACCGTTTTTTCAAGATTGCTATTTCAAGGGATGGGTTTTTTTATTACTATTTGCATTATAGTAGTACCTGAAAGCCTGAGTGACAGACCAGGATTTCGCTGCACGGGGTGCTGTACAAACATGGAGGGGAGAAAAAGGATTCTGTGCTGCAGAGATGGGGTTTTTTGAGACACGGCTGTGGGGTTTTTTCATTGCTTTTGTAGCTGTAGAGAAACTCATATTTGAACAGGAATTTCAAAGTCAAAATGTCCAAGTTTGAGTCACTTCTGTACTGCAGAAGCTTGCCGACTCTATCATATTATACTTTGCTGTAATCTGTGAGCTTTAAACCTTGCTCAGTCTCTTGAATATCTCAGTTGTAGTGCTCCATTGTATGCTTCTTATTTCTTAATAGTTTGCCTTCATTTTATTCTGGTGTGCAACACGATTCGCTACCCACCCAAGGCACTAACAGCAGGGAGACTTCTGCTCCTCCTGTCTGGTGTGATTTTTTTCCCTCTCCCATGCTTTCATGTATTCAGTTTGTCTCTATGTAGCGAGGAAGGTCCCTGCGGCAGTCTTGGCTGGGGCTCTGGTTAGCCTGGCTGAAGAGAGGCAGCACAGCACGGTATTCTGGGCGTTTGTTGGGGCTCCTTCCACAGCACCGCGTCAGGCACCAGGTGGGAGGTTGAATGCGCTTCTCTCTTGGTCACCTTGTGCTCACCCACATTGCTCCCTCCAAGGCAAGATCCGAAACCACCAATCGATCACTCACTCCCCTTGTTTTGTGTGTTTAATGTGAACTCATAAGCTTCTCTGTGTATAAGGTGAAATGAACGCAAACCTTGAACCTGATAACCCAAAACCTTCTCTGTGCATCGGCTTAATGTACCCCTTTGCTTTCTCGTGTCCTGCTTTTCGCTGCTGTCTGTTGAAAAACGACTTAGGTGTGATTACTGTGGGGCATCGTTCCTGGCTACCTACCCAAGAGCAGGCTGAAGATGGCCCTTATCCCACTTGCAATTTTGTGTGGCTTTCATGTTTTGGCAAGATGACACAACAGAGTTATCAGCTGCCTTGAAATTACTCCAGAGAACAAAATCTTTGGTTCAAATGGTATTTGGAGATCTTCCAGTCAGGCCTCATATTTTCATGGCATCTGTGTCTAAGATAGTTCAAAATCTCTTTGATTTAACTATGTTGTATTGCTTGAGCTGGGACTGTAATCTTGTCTTCAAGCAGGGTGCAGAAGCGCTGGTACCTCTCCAGGAGTGGTGGTACTTTCCTTGTCTTGCACACTCTTCAGTTAGCCAGAGTCTCTTGTTGGTTTTTCGGTTTTTATTCTGTGGTATCTTTAAAAGGTGCAAAGAGCAATCACGGGTTTTTTTGCATGCATGGTTTGTCGCTTTCTTCAGCCCTAAAGTCCCCAGAGTCTGCAAGTTGAGTCATTTTTCTGCTGGCACAGACCTGAGCAAGAGGCATTACTCAGAGATGGCAGGTAGTCTTGAGGCTTCGGCCATGTGTTGTCGAGCAGTCTCAGGAGTGACTGTCTTGCTCATTTTATCAGTTTGGAAATAAAGAACTTGAAATCTAGAAGTAGTGAAGATAAAAGTGAATTTCGTTGTAGTGCTTTTCAAAGCCCTGAACACATGCAAGACAGTGAAGCAGGCAGCAGGTTCAGCTGTAGCTCGCTTAGAGGTTTGACGCCGTAACCCATTGCGTTGAGCTGATAAACACCAGGCATGAGCAACTGCTGCTCTTGAAAGACAGCACTGTGACTTCTGTCTGGGCATCTGCCAAGGAGGGGTGGAAGGGGCACAATGCTAACATCTCACTTGGGCCACAACACCTTTAATGTGATCATTTTCCCTGTCTTGGAATCAAAACTGTCTAAATTCTTACCTCTCCTCTCAGAAGACTGACTTTCTGGTTTGGAGGCTAACTAGATAACAACTCAGACAAACCGAATGTGGCTCAAAAACTTACAGATTGGGAAAGGATGGCTAAGTATTTGTTATTTTTTTTACCATGCATGTCTTTCCATTGTGTGTTGGAGATGGTTTTTAGGTTTTGAAACAAGTAAGCACTGGCTGAGATGAGGTACACAGTCTGTACTAACGGAGGTTAGCCAAGAGTGCTTTGATACAGCAAGGAGCTGTATTTTTTTATTAATTACTTTACAGTTATAAAAACAAGATCTCCTAGCTGTAGCCCAGGTAGATATGAAATATCCATGACTAGTGATGCAAAAAACAGTATGCTTGCATTTATATGAGGCGATGATAAACTGTGCCCAGGAAAACACGTATGCTGAGCTGATGCAAGCACCAGTCCTACAGCTGGTGCTGATACGCAGGGACCTCGCGCGCTGGAAGGATGTGCTCCATGCATCGTGACACTGATCCCCCCCGGACTGCTTCATTTCAGCACAAATTAATTTAATACTTTATAATGGCTGCTGCACATGTATGTCACGATGTGTTTGTGGCAATGGCCTACCTCCGCTTCAGTTCATGGTGTGGTGAAGTGTATTGAAGCAACCTGGTCTGTGAGGACCTGGGGAATCGGGGAGCAAAGGAAGGGATGCAGGCAAGACGAGGAACGCTGGTGGCTATCTGAATTTAAATGAGGCCTCTTAGCTGCAGCTTCCTGAGTAGTTGTGAATTTTTCTATTTGAAAAACTCAAGGCAAATCTCTTCCACTCTTCTAAAGCTTTTCTTCTAAAGAAAACATCCCCGTGCTTTATGGAAAGAGAAGTCATAGGTTCAGTGGTCATGACTCAAGAGTTGAAAGGTTATGGTGTGAAAAAGCAGGGAAAAAATAGACTTCCTTATTTGTGCCTTCTAGGTTGTTGAGCTTTCTGGCCATCCAGCTGCACAGCCTTCGGACTGTGACCAGATCTGTATATCAAAGGTTTCCTTTTCTAACATGTCATCCAGTTGCTTCCCCAGTCTGTCCCATCCGCTCTCTAGGATTGATACTAGGCAGGTACATTTTAAAAATACTGTCAGTGGCTGCCGCTCTGCACCTTGTCTTCACCAGCACTTGTGCCGTGGCTGTGCCTGGTGGAGCTGGCCCAGCAGAAAGCCGGTACAGATTGGTTCAGCAGAGATGAATGCCAACACGATTGTCTGCCGCTAGCGTGCTACAAGAACCCCCTGCAAGTGGAGCAGTATTAAATCTGAACCTTGCAAAGATGTTTGAAAACCAGCAGAGCGGGTGGCTGGAAGATTAACTCTGCACGAGGACACTTTGGAGAGCAGAGCGCCACAATAGCAGTTTCAGTGCCAGCTTTGTCCCAGCTGCCAGAAGGGACTTTGTCAGGGGAGCCCTTCACCATGGTACTGGTCCCCTGGCTGCTGGAACAATTGCTTGAGACCACTGGCAGTCAGCATGATTAAAGCAGCCTTCAGGCTGCTTTATTTTACATGGGCAGTTATCCAGGTCCAAGGATTGGCTCAGCCTGGAAAGATGTAGAAGGAAGTTTGCCATATTGTACCCTTCCGCGCTACATCTCCTCTTTGTCTGCGTTGAAGGATCAGGCCTGGCTTTGTGGTTCATCTGCAGTCACCTCAGGTTGCAGTCCATGAAACGCTCCCAGTACCTCTGGGTATTGATTGATGTGACAAGATAGATCATTTTTTTCTTTCTACATAAAGGAGACATTTAACTGCATTAATTATCTCATTTATCGCCTGCCGAACTGGAATTTTAGCTCTATGAATTAATAATACAAACCAAAGAGCACCCTTAAAACTTTAACCCCTTTCCTTTCTCTTAAACTGTGTTGCAGCTGTTAGATCACATTTACAAACAATAAGTAATGCGACTGCTGTAACGGAGTTACTAATTTCGTGTCAGGATGGAACTGCAGGCACCAAACAAGGCTGCTGGCTCATTCTTTAGTTTCTTCCTTAGGCCAGGTAGAGTCTTCCCTTTGCCTTTGTATTTTTAAAAAGGGGAGCTAGGAGGTATGTTTTCCAAAATGGATTTTTGTCCCAATGGGAATGGCCGTCTTTTGCTTTCCTCTGCTTTCTTTATGTGAGTATGTAAATATATGTAAATGTATACAGGGGCTTGGATTTACCCTCTTCGTCTCCCCCTCCCATGTATAATGTATGTGTTAAACACGTAATCATTAATCAACTTTGTGGGGAGTGGAGACAAGAAGGGCTCTTTGATGATAGATGTATACTTGTGACTGTGCTCGTACGCGTGTTTATTAGGCAGCACGGTGCTATCAAAAGAAACCCCAAGTCCCCGAGGATACGAAACAGCGAAGGGAACAAATGAAGAGGAAAAAAATCCAACCCCTTTTACTGTAAAACCCTCTGTCTTCTACCATCTGTCTCCTTTTTTGGAGTGAAATAAATCAGGGAGAGATCTTTGAATGAGTTGCTTGTTTGTAACGCACAGAAACGTCCATGTAGAGCAGGAGCAAAGTTATGGTTAACATTCCTCTGATGGCTGGGAGTGTTGGAGGCAGGATGACATTATTTCTTTTGTCTGTACATGCTGGAAGTGGTTTAGAGCAAAAAAGCCTTCAGGTTATCATGCACAAGCACAACTGTTTCTTAGGTTTTAATATCATGTTTGATGTTACAGAAGGCACAAATTAAAGGTGGTCATTGCCCTGAAGCGTTCACAATAAAGACAACAAAACCCACACTGGTTCTTTGTGAGTGCTCAGCTCAGAACGTGCTTCAGGCTGCTCTGGGTTGCAGGAGGAGGACTCGGGGCACAGGAATTACTTGTCTGGAGATTAAGGTGGAGGTGGAGGGATTGACTTCTTTCCATTTCTCTTCCCGTGAGATACGGCAGTAAGTCTTGGGACCTGAGAGCTTGGATTGGATGTAGGAAACCCAACATTTCCTTAGTTGTGTTAAAGGGCACCCTAGTCAGTCTTGTGGGGCTGTGCATATGCTCTTGTGCAAAATTGTGTTGTCCAAAATGATAAAGTTAGAATAGCCATGTTTGGGCGGGGGGGGAATTAAAAATACAAATTATTTAGGTGCATTAGATTATTTTTCTCTGCTCTTACTCAGCTTGTGCACTTGCAAGTGCCTATTTTGAGAAATACCTAGCAAAATACATATTTTAAATGAGCTTAAAAAGCGTCTCTGGCTCATTGGGTACAGAAGTGCTGCACCTTTTGCTTTGGGTTCTTGCACAGCTAGGCAGGAGACACCAAGGTCTGATTGGAACTGCTGAAGTGCGTAGGAAACAGCAGTCCCAGCTCCATCAGCCATCTGCTGAGTCCAGCAATCAGTCACCAGCCAGGGGAGTCGGGGAAGGAGTTGCAAGCGTGTTAGTGGGGAGCGGCAGCAACGAGACTGGGAGGCAAATGGGAAGAGAAAATTTCCATTTTCTGCAGTCTGCCTGATGCAGAGAAGCGGATGGATTGGCTGCAGCGTGCCAGATTTGTCAAGGTGTATCTGGTATTGTTTTAGGAAAGTAAAAAAAACAATAAGAGCAAGGGTATACCCAACAAAAGGTATGTACATTTGCTTTGGACTAATCTAGGCTATCTTTACAATAAGATAGCAGCTTCATCCACTGTGGGCTATTTCTCTTTATTTTCTATTTCTTTCCTTCTCTCATTTGCCAAAGTCAGCACTTCCAGATTGTTTTACAGATGAGCTGAAAGCCACAGAAATTCAGAGCCTCATCAGAATTTTCCTAAACTGTTGACTATTCAAGTCTACATTTTTAGTTTTGGAGGCCTTTCCATCATTTTATTTTTCACAGAATAAATAAACAAGGCGTTGGTTTAGCTAAGTGCTTCGGCTACAGTGAGATTAAGCACATACATGGAGCTAAGCGTTTGATCAAGTGCTTTTCTGAATGCACTTTCTAGAAAATTGATGTCCTTTTTACTGCTCTTGCTAAGCTAATCAGAAGATGCTGGGGTCTGATCAGAGCCTTTTGTGCATTTTCAAGATAGTGTCTCTGGAGGATCATTATACACATCCCTCTGCAGTGAGTACAAGGAGATTGTCACCAGGAAGGTGTTAGTCACTGTGTATTAACATGCAGGATTATTCTGCCTCTTTTTTCACTGTAGGCTTTTCATCTCCTTACTAAGCAGGCACAGTCATGTCTAGGCTAAAATTGCAAAGGCTTCTTATAACACTACATTTGTGCCTCTGGTTCAAGAAATAAGCTCCAGTGAAATGAGCTGTTAGCTGTTGTGTGACTTTTGCAGAGCGGTATGGAAAGGGCGCTGGCTTCAGCCCTTGCCACTAAGCATCCAAGGGGAGATAAGCCAGGACCAAGCCACGGAAGCTCAGCACTCGGCTCCTGAAGGCACAGTTGTCTGGGGGGGTTAACAACCTGGCAGCTGAATAGAGTTGTTGCTGTCTTGGTAAATGAGCACATGGTTAGCCAAAGAGAGGTCAAGTACAGCTTGCCCTCCTGTTCCTTCCAAAAGCATCTCCTGTGCAAAGCTGGTGGTTGAATGCACACACCCCGGTGATGTTCTCCCTCCTCCAACTGGGCCAGCTTTCTTCTGCCCAGAGCCAACCTGGCCCTTTGGCAAGCCATGTGCGTGAGTGTCCTGGAAACTCTCCAGTTGGTGGCTGAGCATGGCAAGCAGTACCCAGTGACTCAAAAAAACATCACCCTTCAGATGTCACCATGAATGGAGAAGAGCAAAGCTGGGTCAGTGGTGCTCTGCTTGTTCACAGGTCCATGAGCAATCACAGTAGAAGGTTTTAGAACACACAACCTCTGGCAGATATCTACTATTCACCCCAGGCAAAGGGAACTTTACGGGCAAAATCATATTAGCGCATATGAAAAGTAAACCTAGTAATTGCCCTGCGATTATGCCTTATGATAACAGCTGCTGTTAGATGGACTGTCCTGCTAGAATACACCACCTTCCTGGTACGAGGCATGCTTCTGGAGTTCAGCTTTCCATCCTTCTTGAAATTCGCCAGACACCCAATCTAGTAATTTTTTGCACGCAGAACCATGTTTTTGTTGAAAATAGTTGGTTACTGATACAAGCCAATAACTGGGAGGTTTCTTATGGTTTCTGCATGAGGAAATGGCCTGGTTTTGTGGTCAGCAGTTGGCATGGTATATATTTGACTGCTTTAATGTTTTTTGCAGCTCCACCCAGATAGTTGCTGTAGTACAAAAGAAATAAATTTGGAAGAGCTGCCTGGGTGTAGCTGATCACATTAGCTTCAGCTGGCTTGTAGAGTTCCTGTACCCAGGACACTGAGAACACAGAGCTTTGTGAAATAAAACTAGCTGTTCCCTGTCAGATCAGTTAATGTCTGTGCAGATGGTTTCTCAACTGGAATTGCCAGTAACATCATCGGCAAAGGCTCTGAATGTTCGTTTTGGGGGATTTTTTTTGGTTTGTGTCTCTGATTGTATTCATAAAGGAAGAATTGCAAAGAAAAGAGCCAAAGGAAAGTCAAGAGACATTGAACAGGAAGGAGAAGATTATTGCAGGGAGGCATAATGTATTGGAAGTGAAAGACCATTCCCATCTATTGGGGATTTTCTCAAGAATGTGAATGTACACGTCTATGAGAAGAATGGGAAAAGGAGGGCTGACACTTTGTGGGGTTCAGACAAAAGAATATAGATTCTTTTCCCTTCGCGTCGAGCGGTCCATGGAAATTAAATTGTCCTCTCAATGCAGGGGGGAGTTCCTGTCCGGAATGGATCACAGCTTGATGGTGACTGCAAAGAGGTTTTCTCTTCTACTACCTTGCTTCACTGGGCATTTACTTGAAGAGCATAATTAGGATATGCATCTGGAAAAACACACCGCCAGGCACAGATACAGTAACACACGAGAACCCAAGTGTATTTTAGTCTGCTGCGGATGATAGAAAAGAAACTGAGACGAGCAGCATCAAAACTTACTTCCCATGAACTTTCTCTCCTTGCTTCTTCACGTACTTTGGCTTATGCACATACAAACCTCTTTCTGTGAGAGCTATTTAAATGCTATGAAATAAGTTTGATTTAAGAGGAAACTTGAGAAAGAGAACGAAGACCTGGCTGGTGAGGACAGGAAAGATTTCCGTGCTTTGGAGGGAGGGCACAAAGAGGCTAGGCAAATCCGCTGGCCCAGGGTCTGTAGCGTGGCTGTCGGTGCTGCAGCTGATTTCTCAAGGAGCTGGGAGGTGGTGAAGAAAGTTTGTTGTTGGCCAAGTTAGTCCTAGATCGGGGAGGGCGGTGAGATGCAGGAACTGAGAGTCTTTTAGGTTTCTGGAGACAAAGATGAGAAGATTGTTTGTGAAAGCAACTGGAATGGGGCATGGAAAAATCCAGGAAGGCTGTTTTACCCACGGGGTGAAACTCTCTCTTTGGTTTGGACCGTAGCCAGTGGCATGGAGTAACAGAAACTTTCAAATTCGTGCATCTGCTGCTTGGCCAGTCCTCGCTGGAGACTGTCAGAGCAAATGGAGCTGCCTGTTCTGGAACCATTTTAGCTAGAATCAGCTCCCAGAAGACGGTTGTTAATAACTCATGTCTCACCAGCCCTCTCCTCCTTCACTCCACTCCCTAAAAACTGGGCTGAGAGACTCTGCAGGAATTTGGGCTCTCTCGGGTAGGCCAGCAAGAAGGCGACGGGCTCTTGCTGAGGTAATCTGCTAAAGCCATTGCCATTTTGCACGGCAGCCACAATTCAAAGCGCAGTCGTGTTTGAACACCAGACTGACTTTTCTGTCCATTTTAATGCTTTAAACAGGGCTGTGTGTTCAGCAGTTATTTGTATAAGCGTTCTCCAGGCATTTGAAAAAGACTTCTGTTTTCCAGAAAAGAGGAGGAAAGAGGCCGGAAGGGACTACGTGGGGCAGAGTAGGGGCAAGCGATAGGGGAGCAGCCAAAAAAAGAGGTTTTTGCCTGAGGGTGATGCGTGGGTGACTGTGGGCAGGCACGGTGCTGCACGTAGACTTGCTAGGGCTCCCCCACACCTGGTATTAAATCAGAAAAAAGCCTTCCACCTTCTGTTCCTGGGAGTTATGCTCTTTAGAGCCGGGTTCGACAGTTGTTATTGCAATTTTGTGGTGCTCTTTTGATTTACAGCTGTTTTTACGACCATTGAGACAGCCACAAATCGAGGAAATCTCATAAAACAGAGAGTAAACGTCTCCTTCACAACCCAGGCAGAGTTTTGGCATCCGTGCTTATTCCATAGAGCAGGATGTGTAAACAATATTGTGTCCCCTGAGTGGCTGATATCAGTACAGTTAAGTGGTAACAGCTTGAAAAATGCATTTCTCGTATATTAGCGGTAAAACTCGAAATGGGCCCCCAGGCTAAAGTAAATTGGTGACATTTTGCAGCAGAAAAGGAAAAAAAAAATAAGGGCAAGGATTGGAACTGTGGAGCCCCAGCTTTGAAAGCAGTGGGACTGGAGCCAAAGTTGGATTTATCTGCATTATTGCAGTACGGAAATAAATGGATCCACCACACTTGTTGCAAAGCATATCTAATTGGAGAAGACAGATTATATGTCGGCTGCAAACGGTGGACTGCCCCCTTCACCGCCTTCTTACACAGAAGATGAGGTCAGTTAATGCCATATTTAATCAAAGTATAATGATGAGAGCTTCTTTCTTGACTTACTGTATTGCACCGGAGAAATGCTTGGTGCCCCTTTTCTGTAAAAAGTAGGTGAGTGCACTTCACTGCCCTTGAATGAGCAAGGGGTAGGAAGCCAAATGCTTTGCAGATGTGAACCAAAGTCTGTCTTCCATGGGTTTTTTCCTTCACGGCCTCCATTTGTAGGGATATTTAGATGCTGTCCTGGCTCCCTCTTTTTAGGTGTTCCTAACCCTGTCTGTTGGGTCTTTAATCCCCACTGCTCCCTGCGGTGCGCCTGCTGTTGTGGGTGAGGGTGTCCATGTGTGGGAACGGAGCTGTGGGGAAGAGCTAGTCCAACAGGGACATTTCTTCTCTAAAAGACAGAAACACAAGACGAGAGAGAGAGAAGGGTTGATGGGCAGAGTTGATAATTAAGTTAAAAGAGTTGATCTGATAAAGACTGGAGAGACAGCTTCTAAAATTTCATCGTGTTTCGGGATTACTGCATTCCTATTGTTTACCTAATGAATATTTGATGTTTCCTTCATGTATAGAGTTGCTATTATCTCACTGGGGTGACAGGAGATATCATCGCCTTGTAGCTTCCTCGTTTGATTACCCATGGGTCTGCTGAACATAACTCGTGGTGGTCCAGCCCAGCTCAAATTAATCTGGTGTCTGTGTGTGGAGGAGAGCTACAAGAAGGCCTTCTGCAGCTGTCTACTTCACAGACCCTGGCAGGGAGTTTTCAACTAAAAAAGCTGTCATTCCTTTATGGGACTAATACTCAAAAATTCCTTGCCCGTTTCTAATTAACCTAATGAATAATGTTAAAATTTGGGCATCTGCAAGGCTTCATAGAGCCATAATCCAGGTGGTTCAGGAAGTAGTTTTCTCATTGGATCAAGGGAGGAGGAGAAGGCGAGTGATCATTCATTTTTGTTTGATTTTGCCTTCCAGTGCTGTCTGAAAAGAGGTAGCCTGAAGTTGTTCAGTAAGGCCGTGGCACTCTTGTTCTGTGTTTTTGCAGTTTCCTTGGGCAAAATGGGAACAGACATTCCCCAAGATCTCGTGCAAGCCCTGCGCTGTTGGCAGTAGAGCTGCAATGAATGACATTTCTATCCAGAGGTTATTTGTTGAATTGTTTACTGGTGTGCTAGTGGAAAGGACTGGGCAGGAGGTGGTTGCAGTATTTGCTCATGAGTGTCTTCATATTGGTAACGTAAAACATTTTACCTTCTGGAGTCGTGTTGCTGCATGAGAATCTTGGCTAACATATATTTTACATTTTAAGGGAAAAACCCAACAGTCTTGGTTGCAAGAATTAAACTTGAAAACTTAAAAATACAAAATGAATGTTGGCAAATGTAGGCAGATCCCCAGTTTGGTTTCCTCTAAAGACATAGTAGTTTTTAAATTTCTTTAGTGGGAGTCCCCTTGGTCTTTATCATTATTTCGCGTTGTCCTGGCACGAGGATGAACCTGGAAGGCTGCAGCAGATACTAGCACTGAAGTAAAGGAAGAGCAGTGCCCGAACCATAGTCCACTAGAACAGGCAAATCTCCTAAATCACTGCATGATTACGATGGATGAAGTGCTCGGAGGCGGCAGGGCCAGCGCTGCTCCAGTGTGATTCACACGACTGTAATATTCATCATGTAATAAGAATCTCTCCTACATGTAATTCTGGTGGGATTGAAAATTTCCCAGTAAACCTCTTAGCAAAGCTGCTGAATTAAAAAGAGAAGATACTTAGGTGGTGAAGCCTGCCCGAACCACGCGATCTCCGCAGTTGCAGTGGGAGCTGCTCTGGAATGCTGATGCTCCGGCACCCAGCAGCATCCTCACGCTGGGTATCGGGTGCAGGTGGGTCAGCACCCGCTGGAGAGCACCCATCAGAGCTCTCCGTCTCTTGGGACTTGCTTGGGGTTTGCCTTCATGTTCGGTAGGAATGTACCCCGCTTTGGGTGAAGCCGGGGATGTGTTTTTTGTCCAAACCTGTGTTGTTTTTTGCATAAAAGAGGAGCCCGCTTCAGAAGCCCCATC
This sequence comes from Larus michahellis, assembly GCF_964199755.1. Classification (NCBI taxonomy): domain Eukaryota; kingdom Metazoa; phylum Chordata; class Aves; order Charadriiformes; family Laridae; genus Larus; species Larus michahellis. Next base: position 6,960,081 of record NC_133908.1, on the reverse strand, counting down.
CTCCTCCTGGACTGCACAGCTGTGAAAGGAGTGGACCTGGGAAAGAACGGTGCTTTTGTGCAGCACAGTTATGTGTTTAACATAATAAATGTTTATTGTCCTCTGGAGCAAAGGAGCAATAGGCTAAATTATAGCCCGGGGAGGGAAAGCTAGAATCATGAGGTATAGGCTGTTAATTATCTTTTTTTTTAGCTGTCATAATGTACTGGCGTTTGCCTGCAGCTCACCCCCTCCCACTGCTCCATTACCTCCACCACCACTATCTCTTAAATATCTGCCTCCCCTACCACTGTGCCCTCCTCCTCTCCGGCCTCCTGCTCTTTCATTTGTAAGGCATCTCCGGTCTCCGGAGAGATTTGTGACTTCTCTCCCAGCAGCCGCTTATGGTGATAAAGGCCCTCAGACTGCCTCTCTCTGATTAATCAGCCCTCGTGCAGCCTCGATAGGGTGTTAATTTGTAAACTCAGTGGACAGGCAGCCGTGATAAGCCTCCGCAGCTGCTGTGTGTCTGCCAGGGGGATGGGCAGATAAGGCTCCAGCCCTGGGATGCAGCCAAGAAATATTTTGGAGCAGTGAATTAGAAACAACAACAACAAAAGAGCCTTCTGCAGAGGCACTCCTTTGAGGTTGCTGCGGGTAATACAGCGAGTTTCAATAGCAGCGGACAAGAGCCGCCTTCCTGATAAGCTCCCCGAACCCCAGCCCTGGAAAGGGCCACGTCAGGATTGCATCCGTAACTGGGCGTTTCTGTTGGAGGGATGGCCATGTGTCAGACATCATGGTCCTGGGCTAGGAGGACAATGAGGTCTTCTCTGTATCTCCTGTATTTATTGCAGTTAGCCTGATCCTTTTCAGAGAATTTCGTGGTGGTTTGTCAGAGGGCTGCCTGGCAGGTCATGTCACCTGCAAAAAAGGGGTGGACACAAAGGGCATCCAGAACAACATCGGCATCAGATGGTTTTTGAGCATCCCCAAATGTTTGCTGTGATGTGGTTCACTCAAAGTGCTATGCAGTGTCCGCTACATATCCAGTGTACGGATTAAGAACGGGAAGAGAGCATTTCCCTTAAGCAGGAGACTGTCCTGCATGCTCTGAGACCATGGATTACTGCGGTGGTCTGAGAAATAGCAAAGCGTTGTGTTAAGCTTCGAAATACCTAGGCGGATTGGAGCAAGTTGCAGTCACGACAGGCATTTATTTATTCTGTTTACCTTTTCAAGATGGTTGTGTCAAATGTTTTTGGTACGCTCATGCAATTTTCCCTTTTTTATTGAATCGATTACGTTTTCTTCAGAAATTGAAAGGAGGAAATATTTCACTGAATTTGTATCAGCGCTTTGGTTCAGCTGAATTCTAATGATTCTGCCATTGTTGGCCTCCCTAATTGTTCTAATATTATCTGACAACATGCAACAGACTATGGAAGCGGTTCCTTCCCTGTCTGCCAATGCAGGTTGTTACTCGGTGCGTTTTTGAAGTGCAGCAATTCTCAGGCAGACAGTGACCTTTTTATGAAATCAAATGTCTTGCAAAACCCTCTCGGTCTCTGAACTGTGATTTATAGCCATTTGTGTTGGAGAAGGCTGCAGGTGGGATTTGGGTGACACATAATTGCTTAAAAGATAAAATAAAAGGAAGGTTGCCCTGCTGGTACAGTGATGGCAGGAGCTGCAGGAATGAATTGCTTGGCAGTGCAGAGCCCGGCCCTCCTCCTCCCGCCCTCCACCGCCGGGTGCCAAGCCCTGGCTGGCAGGCCATTACAATGATAAATGCAGGTAGCTGGCAAGGATCACAGCTGAGAGTTTGTTCTAGCGTGCCAAGCCCTGCTTGGCATTCCCAGTTGGTGCCAGCATTTGCACTCTTACTCAGTTTGACGGAAACCAGGACATGAGGTGTGAATTTATGTCCGCATCCTTCCAGGAGAGAGTCGGGATAATGAAATGCCAAGGCAGCCCTGGGAGCAGCAGAGTAATTTGGTAGGTACCAAACAACAGTCTGCCACCTGTCATTCGCAGCACAGTCCCTGCTCTCCCCCATCGCTCTTCCTACAATGCAGCCTTTGAATTATAAGAAGTTTTAGGTAGTTCTACAAAGAGCACTTGCCATTCCGTTTGATTTAGTGCAAATAAAAACCTGTATCCCAGCCAAATAGATAGTCTGGCTAGACAGTTTCGAGCTGTAATGACAATAATACAAACTACTATAGTATGTTACACAGTGTTCCCAACCTCTCATATTTGTAGGCTAGTTTTCCCTTACATCAGTAGCAAAAGCTAAATAAGCAATCAGGTCTGTGGTTGCCTAAGTCAGTGTCTGGGTAATGGAAAAATTTTAAATGTGGAGGTCTGGGCTGAAAAGCCTGCCTGGTTGGGAGGGGGATCGGCTCTCAGGAAAAGGCATGAGGTCTCTGTTGTTTGAGATGTTTAAAAGCAGATCACACAAAGCCCTTTTATAAGTGTATCATGGAGAATTGGTTTTCACTGACTGGGACGTCTGTCGGTTGCCCCTGGCATGGACACGCTGCTGCCTCTCACCTACGGCGGAAGGTGCAGCCTGATGCCGTGACACCGGGAGAGGACTGTTCTCTGGATGCCATGCATAGACCAGGCTCCCAGAAGCTAACTCGATGGTGTTGTCCAGAAGTAAAAACAACCCAGTGTGGGAAAAAGAAGAACATCTACTTCACATTCTGCTCTTTCTTTTTCTCATGCTAACCAGAACTGGCACTTGCGTGGTGGGAATAAGCCAGGACATGGAGCAAACAAACATGTAGTAATGGAAAATAGCCAGGAGTGTAAGATCAAGGTAGGGTTTGGTAGCAGCCTGGGAGCTGAGGTTTGAGGGAGGAGGATACTGAGATATGGACCAAGTGCACCTTTTGCAGCTGTATGACCAGCCTTGGTGAGGCCCAGGAACTCCCCAGCTTACTCCCTTCTCCTCCTTTACTAATTTTTTTTTTCCAGCACATCTATCTATCTATCTATTTATTTATTTATTTATTTGAGCTGAGCTGTGAAGGAGAGGGAGTTTGATCTTTTTCCTTTGGGAGACAGCTACTGCTCAGAGGAAGATGAATCATAAAGCATGGCTAATGGAGGAGATAGGAAGTGGGAAACTCTGGGCTATAGCCATTCTCCAGGGGCTGGAGGGATGGTTTGAGAAGAGTAGGAAGAGGAGGTAGCAAGCCTGTGCCCGAGGCTGTGGTAGCAGACACGCTGTAGGTCAGGCGTCCCGCTGCTTTCGGAGCAGTAGGTCACCCTTCAGCACGGCAAGAGCCACATCTGTGCAATGAGCCAACAGATCGCAGCAGCATATGCTTAAGAATTACAGTTGCTGCTTAATCTAAACTAGTTTGTTCTGTCCCAAAATGGTTGTAAAATGATGAGGAACATGCTCTGGATTCAAAATAGTGTTATTTTAAGCTTATCACTGTGGTGCCAAAAGAGAGTCCAAAACAAAACCATAACGTTGAACTTGTGGGGGAGCAATGGGCTTGGCTCCTCATTGCCCTGCGCTAACTGAATCAAACTGTACAAGATTTCCTTCCGTGCCTTCCAGTCATCATCCACTTTGCCTTGCTTTCCGTCTGCCGTCACGTAAATTCAGTGTAATTCAATGGTGAATTGGGACCAGTGATCTCTGCTTCTAAGCTCTCTGTGGCCTAATTTAGTTCTCTGTTCCCAGACTTGTGCTAGCTTCTCAAAGGGGCTGTTGCAAAAAATAGTCACGGTTATATAAACTGCTGAGAGAAATAAGTGTTCTTGGAAGAAAAAGTGACGAAGAGAGGAGCGCGTTGGGAAAGGTCCTTCCCAGGACCAGTACTGAATATGCATGTGCTAAATGAATGCGAGGTGGGAACCTGAACAAGTATGGTGCTGTATGAAAGTACAGTCCTAGAAGTTTTTTGTTTCTAGTGGACCTTCTGTAGAGTGGACTTTGATGCAAGATGTGGAAGACCCATCAGTACCTCCCAGAGATGACCTTGAATCAAAATTGAATTAGAAGTATCTGGGGCATTTAAGGCATTGCCATTTCAATAAGTAGTTGCCTGTTCAGGGTGTTTGTGCTGCGTGTTTCACTGTGGCGTGTTATGGCGTAGCTAAAGGCACAACTGAAGTTTTAAGATTGTTGCTAGAAAGCTGATCTGTCTGGCATTCATTCTTGCTTAGGGAATATTATTTGTTATTAGTCCTTATTTGCACTGGACATCAACAGCCATAATTTCATAAGTCATCCTGACCATAAGCTGGAACCACATTTTTCAGAACAACCTGGTCACCGTTCAAGTATCTAAAAGGATTTTTGGAAGTGCTCCACAGCCGGTAGCTCCGGTCGGGTTGGTGCCCCAAGGGCAGCTGCTGAGTGCTGAGCCCTCTGAAAGCCCAGGCTGTAAATTCTGCACGAGGGTCTCGGGAGGGAAGGGGACAGGAATGGCTTCGCTGTCGGGAGATAATCAGTAAATGCAGTGTGGATTTGTGGAAGTCCAGTGTGTATCCTGTTCCCTCTTGCTTAATCCCTTGCGCAGCTGGGTTGCGCTGCCCCGGCCACCCGTGTACCACAGTGCTGGGTTTGCCTAGAAGGTGTCACAAAAAGGTAGTTCGTGTACTTCTTACTCCAGCTTTTTTTCCTGGGATGGCGCATGAAAGGACAGACTTGCAGGTCTAACTTTTTTTTTGCTGTCTTAATCGAGCTGTGATTTCCCTCACAAATATAATCCTGGGTTTGAGAAGACCGTAGGTTCCCTTGAAACATCCCTCACAATGCAGTCAGTGTTACCCGTGGGTTGCTTCTGTGTCCTGGAATGTGTTGAATACTTTCTTGGTCTTACGGGTGAATTTCAGTTTGGTTTTTGTGTGCATGTGTGTGATTTCTAGGCTCCTCTCGCACCTTTCCATATGTATCGATTTCCATTTCCTGTAGAAGAATCACGACCCAAACAATACCTTCCTGTTTTAGTTACTGCTCTCGTATTACTGAATGAAGGGGGCTGGTATGAATGACGTACAGAATCAACTGGGAACTAGTAAGGCAGTACTGACGTGTGCTGAAATTCCCTGCTAGACGAGTGATCAAGTGGCATCGGAGTGGTAGGTAAAAAGCAGGGGAAACAGATCAAAGGGCAGAACGAAAACCGACCCAGACTTCTCAGGTAGTGTCCGTGCTTTATGCTGAACATTTTTCTAAGCGTATCCAGCACTTCTAGTTTGAAAATCTCCTGGAGAAGGGTTTTCTTGAGAGCTTTTTACTGCTTGCTAAGTTCAGTAACAGTGTGAAAAGAGTCTCTCTTGAGATAGGCAGCTGTCCAGAGATAAAATGTAAACTGTATTTTATTGCCTCCTTTTCCTTCTGCCTACTAGGCTGGACTCAAATTTGGAGGGAATGCTTGGTTTTTGCCTGTACGGAACATGCGTGCCAGGTCCTGACATCATGGGGTCTTGCTCCTTGTGAACCAGAACTGCAGCCTTATGAGCAACTTCCCAATGTCTTGTTGTCAGGCGCCTGAAGTATCAGGCTCGGATCTGGTGTTGGGTGCTCCAGGAGACTGCTTGGAGATCCACAGAGCTTCTGGTGTTGATGATAAGGAACGATTTTATTCCCTGTTAACCATTTTATAGGCTGCACAGAAAGAAAAAAAAAAAAAAAGTAATTAGTGTGAGGTCTGACATAGTTTATAAAGTTGTCTCTGTCAGATGATGTTGTTCTGCTATATATAATCATTAAATTATTCATCTGTAAGAGCTTTTGCACCTTTCAGCTGCCCTGGGTTGGTGGGAACCAGGATGAATGAGACAAGGCTTTTGTTATGCCTCGCTGTTCACCTTCAGAGGAGAGGGTGTGCTACATCTTCTGTGGTTACCACCTTACGTTTTGAGGAGAAAGCTGCCTTTGCAAAGCTTTTAGTGCAGAAAATGGAATTAGTGTTCATATGCACTAGGTTCAAGGGGAGGAAGCATGAGGGACTGGAGCATCACTCCTCTGCTTGCTCTTTGCAAAGCAGAAGAGGGTAGAAATGTTGTTTTTCTCTGCAGCGTGTTCAGCGTGGTTTCAAACGGTCACAGAACTGGGTGGAGACATTTTACCCTTTAGATCTGCTGTAGAAAAGAAAGAAAATCAAAATGGGGCAGAGAATTGCTAGCTTTGTTGAATAGACCACAAAGGGGGACCTGCAAGGCTTGGTGCAGATCTCAGCGCGAGACTACCTCGACACCGAGCTGCTCTCTGAAATCACTTGTGTGTGTTTCACTTTTGGGGCGGATGTTAGATATGCTCCAAATGCAAAGGTTGTTATTGAGGGTGAGGGTGGGACTTGGCAAGCAGCAGCTTTTATGAAAAACGTGGCTGGCGTGGGCAGTGCTGTGGTGCTCCAGGGTGGTGAGATGAGCAGCACGTGTATGAGGAAGGCTGGGGGTGTCCCTTGTCCCTTAGCTTCAGGCAGCGGGTGTCTCTCTGTCTTGTTCAGCAACAAAAAGGGATTTGGGGGGGCAGTGAAGGCCCAGAGGGGTCCACGGCGCTGCTCCAGCTGCTCTCGTCCCCGAGCTGGTGCTTCAGGTGGAGACGGGCAGGAGGCAGCGAAAGGGGGGGAAAGAAATCTCTAGTTTCATTTTCTAATTGAAAAAAAGTGTGATTTCCTGAGATGGCTTGAACCCATCCACATAAAGGACTCCCAACGCCTGGTTTTGCTCACAAGGAAAGAATTCCACTTTTTCTTTTTTTTTTTTTTTTTTTTTAAATCCCTTCTTAAACATATGCAAATGATTTGCTTGAAACAGCAGAAAATTTGGGAGGGGACTTGTCTTAGCAGATGCATTGGTTTGCTGGATTTTTTCACTCATTAGTGGGCTCCCTCAGACACACAGGTTTTATTGTATGATTCCTTTAAAGGGTGACTGATGGAATTGAATGATGTATTCAGGCTCTTCCTCCCCCAGCTTCCCTCCTGCCTTCACGGCAGCTCTCAGCATATCCTATAGCACAGGCATTCACTGTTTCAGAATGGTGCTCATGCCAAAAACTGCTCAGATCTGGAGCTAGAAATCACCAGGAGTGAGAGCAAAAGTTACTGTAAACTCTAGGTGTGAAGGTTTGTGTCTGTAAACCGTGGCTGTGGTGATGAAAACGCTGCTCTGCAAATGTTGACTCCGATTGTTGAAGGTGGTGCCGCACACTGCTATCAGAAGACTGAGCAGTAATCCCTGGGGCTTTCTCTTAAAAGTGTATTTTCTTGCTTGACTTCCTTAAACATTGTTTTTCTATAGATTGGAGTGTAGCACTGAGGTCTTTAGCTCGTGATTAAACAGTGCCAGTCTGTATTGAATCCTCGGTGCTGAATGACGCAGAAGGGAGCGAGCTGGTGGTTGCCCTAAGGCGGTGTCGGTGGGACCCACCTTGGCAGACCAGGCGAAGCACGGAGCGTCTCCCAGCCGGGACACCCCGGGAAGGGCAGCTCTCCCAGAGGGCTCCTCTCCTGGGCTGCACACCCCGGCCTCGGGAACCAGCGCTCGGGATTTGTGGCTCAGCTGCCCATTTCCTGCTGGGGCTTTAGCGCGAGCCCCGCCGAAGTTTCCTTGCCTATAAAATGGGGGAATCTTATTTATCCACCTGCCACGTGTCCGAGTGCTCTGAGGCTAGGCCCTGGCTTTGTGTAAGCTGTTGGCATGGGCGAGTTCCCCGAGCCTGCAGATGTGTTCTGCATCCGTGGGGACTTTGTGTTGATTATAACTGAAAAACCTCTTAACAATGGCTTGTAAATTCAGAGTTGGCTGTCAAACGTTTTATGCACCACTGTTGTTGCTGCTGTGTGACGCTGTTACACTTTCTTTGCAAACCAGCCGAGGCAAAACCTTGTTTAATCCTGGTTCTTCCTCTCTTTAATCCATGCAGTGAGGGGATCGTGCAGGTAACTGATTTTCCCTAAGATTTTAGGATCCTTTTGCTGAGCTGTGTAACGATCATACATGCCACAGCTACACGTGCAGCTTTGTCGTGGACATGATTCAGAATTTCTTTCTTATGTGTCTCAGCCTCAACCTATTTTTCATGTTGTTTTTCCCTCTCTTTTTTATGCATTTGCATTAAGTAAGACATTCAGTGCTTGCAGTGCCACTTTCCTTAGAGATAACATTAACAGATCACTCTTTCTTGCTTCTTACTATATCTCATGCAGATCTTCTTGCATTTTACAATTTGTTTTTTTCCTTCAGAGTCGTCATTTAAAATACGTAACAATGTAATACAATTCATAGTGCTCTTTATCATGCAAATCCCCCAAGGCACCTTAGAATAAAATCAATAAAATCAAAAAGAAAATCAACGTAGTTTAGCCATGTGTTGAATTAATTCATTGTTTTTAAAGCAGAACCAGGGGAGAAAGGCTTTTTTCACTTCCAGTGTCTTCTGCTCGTCAGCTTTTTACTTCACCCCATTTTATTCGCGCAGCAGCCAGTGCCAAAGCGTTGATGATATTTTCAGCTATCTTGTAGATGGAAGTAACGTTGATCGTGCTCCCTGCTCCCAGACCAGCTTTGATTCTGTAGGGGCTACTTGCTATTTTATCAGATAGCGAGGAGGAAAAGCTTATGCTGAAATAGGTTGGCTGTTTGATATCAGTGGGGGAGGGAAGGAAGCCATCAAATTAACTCATAAAAGCTTTATTTACGATGAATGGACTTTTTTTTTCCCTGTCTGTCATTATCGTCTTGTCTGTAACCCAGTGACCCTGATTATCATGAAGCTGTTTACAAGGTTTAGGTTAATTGGATTTCTTTAACTATTTCCCAGAGCTGTGAGGAGCACAAATACACTGCCGTGGAGTTCAGACAGCATAGTGCAACCCAGTTTGCAAGGAGACAAGAGGAAGTCGTTTTATTTCATACTCAACTAAGTGCATAGCAGCATGTACCTGTCATTTGGCATAATATTTATTGTATAACACCCCCTTTCATACAGATGTGTGCAGTTGCAACTTGTGTTTCCAACACACAAACTACATTTTGCATGTTCAGCAAGAAATGAGCTTATTTTCAACGAGAGAGGCTTTGAAACGTTTTGGTTGGTGTTTTTGTTTTGTTTTGTTTTGTTTTCTTCAGCTTGATAGCTGTTTCACTGGTTTTGTTTTTATATGAAGAATCATGGATAAAATAGCTGTGCATTGCATGGCTGCCTAAATAAACGAGACAGGAGGATGTAGTTGGGTGAGATCAGGACAGTCCTTGTATACGCTTTGCTTTCATCTTCTTAGGATGCATGCTTATTCTTTAATGGCACAACATTGCACCCTCCAGGTGCAATGTGTAATTGCAGGTCTACAGATAACCGACTTGTTTTATGAGCTGTGTTTTTGTGAGCAAGCCTTCCTAAATTCTCCGTCAGTATTACTCACCCTCTTTTTCTCTTTCTTTTTCAGGCTTCTGTAGGCTCTGAGAAGCTGTTCTCCCCTGCAGCAAATAAAGGTAAGTGATCTGGAGAAACGCTTTCCTTAGCAAGAGATTTGAGTTGTGAATGTGTATTGTGCAAATAACAGGGCATCGGCTTTGCCAGCGCCTTTTTAATTTTTGTCATAAAGATCAGCTTTACAGGCTTGTGATGATTAAGTTAAAATTTAGAGCTGCGTTGTCTCAGTGTGGGGTGGGACTTCTTCCCTACCAGTCAGATTTGGAACAAATGTCTTAGGGAGAGGGATTACTGACAAAGGAGAAATCAGCCTTTACTGTAGGGGATATGCTTTTCCCTCTAATGCAATCAAATCCTCATTTCTTTTAAACAAAGCAGTATTTCAGTGTTATCTGTATTATCCTTACAAGGGCTTGCACATCCCTTTTCTGCCGGTGTGCTCAGAGCATTTGTGTCTGTGCGTCTCGGTTCTCCAAACGGTGGTGGAAGGCGCTCAGCGTGTTGCAGGCTTTCGGCTCGCAGCTCCCGCTATTGCTATTAATTGAGGGTTACCTGCGATACGCGCTGGGTGTTGCTAAGAGACTGCGCCGGTTCACATTCCCCTTGGGAGGTACAGTGACATATCTCGAAGTACAGCCATAAAACAGGGCTACTCGAGTTTCATGTGTTCCCAGGGATATTCTAACTGGGATGGATACTGGGCAAAAACCCTGAAGAAATAGCCTTGGAGGGCAAAGTGTGGTACGTGATGGAAGACTTTGTGCGAGGCATGGTTGCGCTTTATTCAGGAGGTTGGTGGTGTGGCTCTGAATGAATTGTCAGGACATGTGGCTGTTCCGCAGCATTCCCAGAAAGGAGCTACAGAATAAAATCAGTTCAGAGCAATAATGAATACTAGGGACGTGCAAATACCCCAAAGAGGGAAAATGAGGCCCATTTATAAAAAGTGATGAAATAACCTTCTTGAATTATTTCAAGAGGGCCAAGAAAGGAATAATTTGCAGTTGTGTAGGAGTAGGTGCTGGCCATAGAAAGGCACTTTGGTGGTTGTGTGCTCCATCACCTGGAGCCAGGCCCAGTTTATAGCTGGGCTCTTTAGCAGCGGTAAGTATTAGGAATTTTCCTTCTTTCCAAGCTTTGCAGATTTTCAATTCCAAATGCAGAAACTGATGACAAGCCCATTATGTTATTACATTTGCAGATATTTTTACAAAAGTATGCAGCTTTATCTGGGGGAAGGAGGGAAGTTTAAACAAATGGTGAAGAGCATTCTCTCAGCCTTGGCTCGCTGATAAGGCAAAGCAGATTGCCCATACGGCACTGCTTCAGCAAAACAAAAATCTTGCCATCCTGCATGAATGGATGGCACAGAGATCTGCTGGAGAGGCTTCTGTTGAAGCGTTAGCAGCTTTGTTGGCTCAACCTTGTGCCGAAGCCTGAGATCCCCCACCCCTTCCTATCACGGAGCAGCTCAGCAACATGAGTTTTCAAAATACCTCCCTATCAGGAAGTTAAATGTGTGACCGGCTGTGAATTCGCTGTCTTGAAGTCTCTGTTCAAGGCTGTTTATATCCCTGTAACTGTTCCTGTTTGGTTTACTGTGGGTGTAGACGTTGCCAGCTTTGGGAAGGTTTGGGTTTCAGATCCTGATTTTTGTCTTGGACTTCTCTTTTATCCTGGCCCTGTACCTGGTGGAGCTTTGCTGAATGGCATGGGCCGCGATGGCGGGCGAGCTCTGCCGGGGGCTGCCTCGGCATTTGGGACTTGCGGTGAGAGGTGAAAGAAATTTGCCTTGGCAAGATTTTGTGCAGAAACCCAAACAGCACTAAATTCTACCCCTCGCCCTGTTACCACTCCCGCGGCACAAGAGCCAGATTTGTCTCTGGCACATGCAAATGAACGCCGCTCCGACAGGACCGGGCTCCATGATGCCATATGGCCGGGAGAAAGTGACTTTCAAAGCGTTGTGCTGAAATTCCTTTTGTGAGATAAGGGCGTTGATTTAAGGCCCATGTTCTCCAGGGCTGGAGCCACGGTGGCTGTGCGGGGAGGGGATTAGCTCAACACGGTTTCCTGATGGGCACACGCACGGCGTGGCACGTGCTTGGCCTCTCCCATGGGCATTTGCACTGAGCCCTTCCTTTGTAAACACTTGCGGCCTTTTTGGAGAGATATTAACTAGCAAACCTGCAGCATCCACGCTACAGCCTTTATTGAAGGTAACCAGGCTTTTAAAACACAATAAAGGGGATTCATTGTCTGGTGCAACTCCCCCCGTTCCCACAAACTTTCCCTGGGGATGTGTTTGGCCCAGGATATTTGTTTTATGCCATCCTGGTTGATCAGCAGCTTAGCAATGCAATTAAGTATTAAGATAGACGGGTTTTGCTTATTTGAGGCTGGAACAGCTGTAAAACGTAACCTTTGACCGTATTTCACAGCTCCACAAAAGGCCTGAGGAGCAGCGTCTTTTGTCTGGGGCGCTCGGGGTGAGGTTTGTCTTCACCCCCTCCCTGCCGGGGCCGCGGCGGTGCTGGTGCTCCTCCTTTTGACACCAGTTCATCTGCAACAACAGATGCATGGCGGAGATGTCCACTTTGGGGACCGGTCGCTATTATGTGGCGGAGAGAGGTGTCCTGACCTGGGTGACCTCGGTAGTCACAGCTGTGAAATAGGCTGAATGGGGCACTTTGAGCTTCTAGGAGAAGAGGAGATTATATCCTCTGTGTAAGGAAATAATAATTAAAAATAAAAGCAGAGAGTCCCTGATCTGCTGTGCTGACAAGTCTTTGTTTTCTGACGCAGAAAAGCGTTTGTTTAGCCAACTTGTCGCTGCAGCACACAGTTACAAGGGCATTTGCTGCCGAGGGCCGGGTGTTACATCCTCCTGGTGAATAAATCGATAAACAAATAATAAAGGTCTGTTTGCCCTCTCATGCAGCTCCTTTCTCACAGGAATCCCCTAGCCAATCCTTTGCTTTCTCTGAAGGGCAAGTGCCGTGCGGGGCAGGGGAGGTGCAGGCGAAAGCCGGATCCATCCCTCCGTCCCCAAGCAGGGGCATGTGGCAGAGGGAGACACTGTGGCTGGTGCCACAGTGGAGGGCAGATGCCTCATTGGTCTGGGGAGGTGAGAGGGACATTCACCCCTGAGTCTCTGGAAGGACCTCTGTCTGCCTGCTGTGGTGGTATTTTTAAGTCAGGGGGCAGGGGGTGGGATGGTTTGTATTTTAAGGACCTGAGTGTTGCATTCCCGCTGTTGGCTCCCTCTTGCAGCTGCTTCCCTGGTGGGTCTGGCTGGAGGCGATTGAGCCTTCTCCCACCTCTCCTCGCCCCAGACCTGCTGTGTGCCGGGGAGAGCAGGAGAGGTGGTGCCTCTTCTACCACAATGACCTTGCAGCTGCGGCCCAGGAGACGTGCTTCAGTCCCCAGTGTTTGAACCCAGGGCCACTGGTGGGGTTAGAGTGAAATGGGTATCTTAAAGTAGGTGTTTCCCAAACGGCTTTAGCAATGGTCAAGGGTCCTGATGAGGAAGATCACCATCACGGAGTAAGTGCAGGCTGGGCAGCAGCTCAGGTGTCTCTGTTCGTAGCCCCGGGCGGAACGTGGGTGTGGAGGGGAAGATGAAAGAGGTGTCCAGGAGCTCCCAGGGCATCTGCCCAGACACCCATGGAGGAGCCAGACCTGCTCAGCCACGTCTGACCTGTGGCCCCAGGGGACACTGGGCAGCAGCGGGGGGACAAGGGATTTAAAGTTTGAAGCCAAGTACGTTGCACCTGTCTTTGGGTCAAAATCAAGCTGGACAGGGAGGGAGCAGTGTAATCCATCTGTCTGGCAACATGGAGCAACTGGCCAGGACCCAGCTCTGCCCCAGGCTGGTTGGGGGCTCATTGAACTCCGTGCCTCGATTTCCCACTCCTGCAAAACGAAGACTAATGCTTGTCAGCCAAGTGCACTGAGAGACTTAATTAATGAATGTTTATCAAGCGATTTATCAAGAGATCCTTTTAATGAGAGATTCCATGAACAGTGCAAGGCTTCATTTTCATGGCAATAATAAATGACAGTGAAAATAAGTCTTATCCTTCCCCCGCATATGCACCCCCCAGGAAAAAAAGATTGCTTACCCTCTGCTCTCACTTCTCCCTGGGTTTCTAGGCGGAGGGCTTTGAAGTGCTATCTTTCATCATGAACTGTACACATCCTCAAAGCTCTAAAGCTCACAGCCTGTGTCTTATCCCTCTGACAGGAGGGAGGCAAGCTTTCTCGGCGTGCAGGTCGTAATTGTCAGCCATGGGATGTGCCGCAGCCACCCGCCCCAGCGGGCTAATGCAGCTTATGGTTCTTTGAAGTTCCCTCCCTTTATTTTCTGTCCTCTTGACCACAAAACTGTGCCTTGGGCCAGCAAGAGAGATTTCTTGTTCAGAGACGACACTGAGCTCTGACAAGCACATCTGAACCAGAGAAGAACCCTTGTTCCTCTGAGATCACTGCTCCATAATGTTGTTGCCTTAAGGGGACTGTCTCTCCTTTTTCTCTCTGCTTCTTCTCTTCCTTTTTTTTTTTTTTTTAATTCAGCACTAAACTGTCACACTAAATCATTTTAAAAGCTGGAACTACAGAACCTCCAGTGTAGGACACACTGTTAAAGACTGATGGTTATTACTGTGCGATGGGGTGAGAGAGGCAAGGAGGGGCAGGGGCAGGATGGGAGGGCAGCAGGGCAGCTCTCCAGGAGGAACCTGCGAGTGCCCGGGGAAGCAGAAAACAACCTGAACGCAGCTGAGCTCAAAATAACATGCTTGGCGCAGGTTTGCAGCAGCACAGCTTGATGGTTGCTCAGCACCGACAGCGGAATCGAGAGCCCAGTGTCTCCTGCGCTCGCTGTGCTGCCTGCCTGCTTTGCCCTGCCTCTGGTCCTGGCCCCTGGCCCTCTCCTGTTGGCAGGGACAGAGACACCCTGTCTGGGCTGGGACAGCATCTCCTGGAACCACGTCCACCTCTCCTTCAGGGCCTCTACCTTACCGTGCTTGGGGGGTCCATCACGAGAAGGTCTGCATGGACACAGGGCACACAACTCTTACAGCCCCCGCTCAGGCAATTAGCCATGTTTTACATGAATGGAGGTCAGGAGCGATATAAATTTTTCCAGTTTCCTGCGTGGGGTCCACAGCGGGGTCTGAGATGCAGGAGAAGCAGAGATGCCTCCTGTCTCTTGATCTCAATTTTATCCCAAGGTTCTGGTTACATTTTGATGAGGTCTTGCGTGTGATTAGACCTGCACAGTCAGTGAACTTGAGGGGGATGAATCTTTGGACGAGAGTCTGCCGTAAATACAGGCCTGCAAAAACTTCCACAGCAGCATCTGTAATAATAAATAAGTAATGCACTTACTTAGATAGCAACCACATTGCTGTGATTTATACAGTGCTCAGGATGCTCTGCAGCTGCTCTACTCCCGGTGTTGCATCTCTTGTGATTTTATCACAATCTTACAATATTCTGTGTTTTTCACGAAACCCAGGCCCTCAGAGAACTGTACAAGAATGTAAGCTTTAATTTCATTTTTTAAGCAAGAATTTAGTCTTCCGGGCCACAGAGAAAAGCCTGTAATTTTGATTTTTCTGTGCTTCAAAGCCAGCAGGTAGTCAAAAATAAGCCCAAATACTTTGTTTTTAACCTCATTTTAAAGATGGTTTGTGATTTGTAACTGCTTGGGGGGTTGGCAATACTGGATGCGCCGAACTACTGCTAAATCCAGTGTGTGAGCCCATCCCAGCATCCTCTCTTTGAAAAGTTCTATCTAATTCTGTCACTGCCTGGATGAGCACATTAGCTTTCTTGCATATGCATATATATAATTACACAGTGGCTTGTGAAGGAGCCGGACTTTGATTTGCAAACAATGTGGGTAACCAAGATAATCACCCAAGTCACAGCCAGTTAGCCACATTTCAAAACAAAAGCAAACACAGAAATAGTGCAGTTAAGTGCAGCCTTTCAGTCTCCTTGCAGTTTTCTGATTTTGCAGGCTCTGGAAAGCTCTCGGCTTTCTCTGACTCCCCTGTTAGCTATGTTCTATGTATTTTATAGTAGTAGTTCAGGATATAACCATCCCTATCCGTAGCAGCTGCCTGTGAAAATATGATGGACAAGTCAGAGAGACCATTCACCTTAACTACACTGTCCGGTCAACTTCGTAAATCTCAGGCTGCAAAAGTGGATAATTTATTAACTTCAACACAAAATGAGTGATGTACGCTTCCCAAAGTTAGAGCTGCCTCGTGCACGCGGGCAGGTTTTGTGGTTTGCACAGCTATCTCTGGGTTTGCCTCCTTCGAGGGAGCCAGCATAGAGCTTTCTTTGTAGCTTCAGGCTGCAGCCAAGAGAGTTGAAAAGTTGAATTATAAACATTTCCAGGCCTTCTGGTTGGTATCTTGTGTTTTGTTTTGTTATTTTAAGGATGTGGGGTATGTTGCTGCATTCCTGTCAGTGGGATTAGAATGAATAGAAGCAATACTGTAGGAGATAAAATGTGTTTAATTATTTATTTGAGAATTACAGACTGAAATTGCTTTTTGATTTAAAGCATCCAAGTCATGGATATGTTTTTGGAGTAGAGAGAGGCATGCAGAAACATATATATGCACAATTACCTAGGGTAATGTAAGAAGTCTCTTTGCTCAACTGCCCTTCCTCCGCAGAATTTGTTCATTTCCTTAAAGATTTTAAATTTCAAATGTGGCTTTGTTAAGTATCACGGAAAGCTAACTGCATGCTGTGCCTTGCCCACCAAAACGTAAATAAAATAAATAAAGTCTTCGTTGTATAAATGTTATGAAGTGGGTGGTTTATTTTCTTTAATTATACTTTTTATTTAAAATAAACTATAAAAGCAAAATAATATATAACCCTGAATGGGCCAGCACAAACTCATAGTGATGGAGTAGGCACATTCTAGCTTTCCTCGGTTCATGTGAAAGTAGATAAAAGGACCATCAAACTGTAAATCAGAAAAAAAAAAGGAAAAATATAAAAGAAATTCCTTCCAAATGCTTAGACTTTTAAAAGATGTTTGAAAGATACCATCTTTTTACTCCTTGTTTATAGTTTGCTTATCTGTTTTCTTGAGCAGCAAAAGCCGAGCGGGCGAGTCTTGGTGCGGTTTCCCGCTGCTGTCCCCAGTTGCAGGATGCTGGTCCAGGTTGTAGCTCAGCACCAGAAGGATGCTGTAGGGCGCTGATGTTAAGAGCAGCAGTTGCAACCCCCACAAAGCTGTCGGGTCTTCTCGATTCTGCTTTTAAAATACCTCGGAGACATGTTTTATTCATGTAAGATTTCGTAAAGCTTCAATTTCGTAGAAAATTAAATGCTGGGTATAAAGCTGATGCCCTCTTCATAGGGACTAGCACTGCGGTGCAGGGCGAGGGGGGGGTGTCTGGACCCCCGGTGCAGGTCTGAGCACGCTGCGGCCACCATGTCCCCATTTAAATCAGGCTCACAGAGGACAGTCCTCTTTGTCTGCAGCCGCCCTTTTTTTGAAGCTCTCTGCTGCTCCTTTCCGTGCGGCTCTCCAGCCCATGCCCGGTGTTTCTGTTTCGGGGCAGCTGTTTGGCAGGTTGGGGATGGACGGCTGTCCTGGGCTGTGTAACAGCCCCTTAGGGACCCCCACGGACGGGGTAACCCCCACCCGGCGTGGGTCACCCGCATCAAACAGGGCAGCCAGCCGATGGACAAGTCATTTGCCAAGGCAGTCGGGGGGGGGGGGAAGCTGTATCCGACCCTAGGTCAGCTTGTGTTTCCTTCTGGGCGATCAATGGGAGTGATCAATGAGACCAGGGCGTGCTGTTTAATTGCAAATGGGTCTGGTTACTCTTTTGTGTGCAGCGCTGGTGGGGTCTGTAAGTCCCAGCTAGGCCCCCGCCTCCGGCAGCGGAGAGTTCAGGAAAAGAGGATGCTGGCAGCATCTTGCGGCTTCTCCCTCTCCTCTCCCTGTCCCCCAGGGACCAAGGCTTCCTCCCGGGACAGGGGCCTGCCTGATGAGCAGGACCCTGCTGTCCCCATCAGCCTGCGTGGCGAGCAGTAGTTCATGCTATGTTTCCGTATTTATTTATTTTTTTTTAATACTAGCTTAATTTGAAATCGCTGTTGTAAGTGATGTAGCTCTCTGGTCCTGTCCCCTGGGAGGGGGGAGGCCCGGTTTGGGGCTTGCTTTCAGCCCACTACGTTCCTGCCATTTTCTCCCTTAATTCTTGCACAAGCTGTGCACGCTTGCGCTCGCCACTTTGCCCACTTCCGTGCTTCGCTGCCCATCCTTCCTGCTAACAAGGGCTGAACACAGCTCCCCGTGGAGCCTTGTAATGTTGCTGCCGAGCTGCCAGGGACCCGCAGTGTGAGGCTTTCCCTCCATCTCCGCTGCTCCGTGCGCTCGGCCCCGCTCCCGGGTTCAGCTCAGCCCAGTAAAGCCATACTGACTCCATTGACTTCACCCGAGTTATTTGGGTTTGCACTGATGTACAAGAGAGCAGGACTTGGCGTAGCGTTTGTGTTTGCCTGTCTGTGTTTCTGAAAAGGATACTTGTTCTAGTTTGTTGGGTTTTTCTCCAAACAGTAAATATTTTCTCGTAAATCGCTGGGACAGAAAAGTGACTGCAGTGCTTTTAGTTCATTTATTTGCTTTAAATTGATGGCAAAGTCTTACAGGAGGTAATAGGAAATTAAAAGCTTTCTATATTTTTTCTTTAACCGTCCTGCAAAATTTATTGCAGAATTATATGCTCGCTATGGGATTCTGTCGGACAGTTCAAAAAGCCTGTGGAAAGGTTCTCGTTTGCCATTAAATTTTAAAAGTTATTGAAGTAATTTTTATGGAACCCTATTAAATTTCTGAAGAAACATACTGGTTTCATCACTAATAAATTCTTTAAGGTTTGTCCATAAGGGAATAGTCAGACTTCCAGATCTCTCTCCTAGGAAATAGACGTTAACTTTTTGCCGTGTTGGAGATAATATTCTTAAAAGGTATCAGGAAAGCCAGGAAAGCTTGATTGCACCCAAGTACATCTTCTATCTAGCACTGTGAGATGGTGAATTCTTTGCCAGTCAGCCCACTGGAGTTGGGGTGGAGATTTTAGAAGGAAGGAGGGCTTTTTTTAAAGATGAGGAAGAAGCAGATTGCGGATGACTCTATAGAGATAAATCCTGGTGCAGGGTTAAACTGAGACCCCAGGACCTGGTTCTGAGCACCATCATGTTTGGGAGAGATGCAGCCTTGGAAAAACGGGAGGATGCAGCCTGGAAGTCCCCGTTTCTCAGGCAGTGCCTGGTGCTTTCAAAGTAGTATAAAATAACGTGTTCACTGTGCTTTTCCACTGCATCCAGCAAAGCACAGGGAGACTTCCTCCCAGGGAAGGGAAAGTATCAAGCTGGCTTTGTGCTTAACTTAGCGCTCACAAGCGCCTTTCGTATGCGAGCGCAGAGCCACCTGATGAAAAGTGAATGGGCTAGGAGGGAAATAAAATTGTGTAATTGCCAGTTTCCTTCAGTTCCGCTCCCTCTCCCGTTTTGCATAAAGGAGGCTATTTAAGTCTCAGCTGGAGTGAGGTTTGGTAATAAGCAGACGTCTGTGAACCTGCATCTGCTGCTGGTGTCTGCTTAGTTTGTTCTATATTTCCCTATTTATTGATGATCCAGTTTTGAGAGAGATCTGTCTCCTGAACGCTCCCTGTCTGTGGCGTGAAACCCATGGAAGAAGAGTTAGTCCCTTCACGCCCACGAGTCCTTGTCCTTGTGACATTTTGGGAAGCATAGGACCAGGCAGCGTCGCCAAAGATCACGTCGGAGTTTGTAAACCCACCTCAAACTGCATCGACTCGTGAATGTTAAACTACAAAAGCAAAGCCAGAGCCTGCTCCCTGGGAAGCTCTCCACAAAGCAGAGTGGCAGAAAAGGGCCAGCCTTGTTGGATGAAGCAGCTAACATTTTAATTTTCTCAGTACTATGTGATCTGGCGTCCAAACAGCTAAGCTGTCCCCAGCCAGTTGCTTTCCTACGTGGCTGGCCTTCTCTGGGCACAGTGAGAGGCGCTCGCAGTGCAAGCTCTGCAGAGACAACCTGATTTAATACAGGCTTAATGGCTGGGGGAAGAAATTTACAGTGTGAGCACTGAATGTTTATGCAATAATGAATATTGTCATTATTTTTATTATTGAAAGGGTCTTTAAAACTCAGCTAGAAACCTGAAACCAACAACTAGAATATGTCCATTACATTCTGTACCGATCGATTTAATAACCAAAGTGGAGCAGATTACTTTATACCTTTCATTGGATCAACGAATAAATTCTCTGAGCATAATGAACCTTTTCACCTGAAATATTTTAGCATTACAGGCCAGTCTCTGGACCCTTCATGTCATTCCAGCAGTACGCGCTGTAAAGCAGCCTTAAGCAGATGTCCGAGGAGTCCCCGCTGAGAGTGGCAGTGTCGTCAGCCAAGCTCAGTCCTGAGGCCAGGGCAGAGAAGGGCCTGGCTCCAGTGGCCATGAGCAGCAGAGCACCCCTTTGCAAGCCCTGGAGGTGGGACTAATTCAGAGGTGCTCTAAAGATACTCCAAATGGTGGCGTGAGCTGTACCAGGGGCTTGGATGCCCCTGAGAGCCTGTGTCAGTCATCTCTGGGCTGGTCCAGAGATGCCCGGGCTACACCACTTGCTGTCTCCACCATTGTGTTAAACTAAGAATAAGCCAGCATGGCTACATCCAGACCTGGATTTTGAAAATATTGCCACAGAAGCTCTCCTTTCCTCCCATCCCTTCCCCTCTCCTCCCAGCAGTTGAAGAGGACTGGGTCCAGGTTTTTGGCTCAGACCTGTGCTTGATGCATACATTTCCTCCACCAAATGGGCACAACCATAAACCTCTTTCTGCATCATTTCCTGCAGGCCTGTACTAAACATGCCACCCAGGTGTCCCCGTGCAAAGCCACGTCTTGCTGAGTCTGCTTCTGTTGCTGCTGGCAGGCTTGCCTTCGTGTGCTCGCAGCAGGGCTCCCATCACAGCGTGTTAATTTTAAACAAACAAAGAGTACGTTTTGATTTGGGAGGGTCTTTCCCATCAGGTCGTATCAGAGTTTCTCTTAAAAGGAAAGGCTGGGTTTTGTTTTGTTTTATTTTCCCTTTTTCCCTCTTTTAATATGATCCCTGCAATTTTGTTTTCACTGAAATATTGACTGGCAGCATTGCAAATTGCCTGCATGCAGACAGGGGCTTGCCAGCACTTTCTTACTCAGCTAGCCGTCAAGGTTGTGGATTCCACCACAAGCAGTGCCAGGAAAGCTGTTGATCAAAAATATTCCTAACATCTGTGAGTCCTCTCCATCCAAATGAGATGTAGTTACATTCTCCTTTTCCCTACGCTCCTTCCAAAGTGTTGCTTCAGACGCCTAGAAAGCCCTGGTTGCAAATCATAAGCCAATCTCTGTTTGATTTGCAGCTCCATTTCCAACTCTGTCGAAATCCAGTATAAACTCCCAAGTGCCCTTCCCCCGGTCATAATAGGTGAAAAATGTCAGCCTCCAAAGGCAGCGCAGACAGGGTGCGATTCTTTGCCCCGTAACTCATTTGATCCAGATGCCGTCCCGTGCTGTCTGTAGCCGCTGTGGTCACAAGCCAACAAGGAGGGTGTTGTGAGTGTGGCGGCGGGAGGACGGGGCTGGGAGCAGGGTCCCCGCATGCCTGAAGCCTCGCACACGCACACGTGTGTGCACACACACGCTGTTCTGCCAGCTCCAGGAGGGGACGGGGGGAAAAGCCTGATTTCCCTTCCACCCTCTTCCTACCACCACCACCAATTCGCAAGCCAACTATTAAATAATTAACGTGCCCAGTGGGGCAGGAGGAATCAAAAGCTGTTGTGTTCCCAAGTTTTCTCTGGCTCCGAAAGGCACGGCTCGCTGTGTATTCTGGCACCTCGGAGCGGGTTTTCCTCCCTCCTTCGCCTCCCCCTTATTATCCCGTATGTGTGCTGGAGAGGGAAGTGGCGTTCCCAGCCCAGCGGGGGATGACTGTTATTTCAGACTAGCAACAGGGGAAAAGGAACAGCCTGTTGCCTGATTGATGTTTGTTTTTTGTGGACGGACACCAAAGGTTCATTAGAGACGGAAGGCTGGGGAGGAGGGGGGCGGCGGCGGGGGAGACGCTCGCTCTTAAGGAACTATTGTACCCCTGCGCGCTAACCTGGCTCTGCACTTTCTTTGACTTCTGTGAATGTCTCAGCTGTACCGTTTTGGCCCTGGCAACTTTAGGAAAATATACACGCCACAGAGGTTTCAGTGAAAGCTCTGCGACGAGGGTGTTAGGGGAAAAAGGAAGGGGAGGAGAGAACAATGCAGTAGGTTTTGCTGTAATTAATTTCAAATGTGCTGCTCATCTGTTCTCCTTGGGTTTCAAAGGGAAAGAGGGAAGCTTGCAGGGCTTTTCCTACCACATCTGCATTTTTCCAGAGGTGGGGATGGAAAGGCATCTTTCCTTCCATCTGTGGGTTTGACCAGCCTGGCGACGTGGATGCCGAGTGCAGCACAAAGGGGTGGTGAAAATGCCGTGCTGTCGGAGGTGGAAGAGAGGGGGAGAGCAGGGAAGGTGCGGAGGAGCTTCTCTTCTTACCACCTTGGGTAGATGAAGCTAGAGAGACCGAGGAGGGAGGTTGGTATTGGTCAAAGCAGATTTCTCTGCAAAGAGTTGATAGAGCACATTTATTTAAATAATATATGTTGTTATTTGCTACTGTCGTTGGTCCTGAAAAGCTTCCAGGTTATGGTGCAGGTGAACTGTGTGGTTACAAGGCTTTTAAAGATTTGGGTCAAACTCTCACTTAATCTCCTGCTGACTTGGAGCCTTTGAAAAATCTCCCTTTGTATAGTTGTGTCAGGAACCAATAAGTTAATACTAAACCTTTGGTATTGTGGCATCTTCAGTAGAAACGGTTCCTTCTGGTTGCCATTTCTCAGATCTCATCTGTTGGACTGTGCTGTGTGACACGTAAAACAGGGGCTTGGCATCTGCCGTAGGGCATTGTCCTTGTGGCCTTTGCCTTCAGGTCTGTATACAGTTGAAGTCGTACGATCGCAGCAGTAAAGAGACATGAAATGGGCCTGTTAGATTATTGACTTTACTCCCTCAACAAGATATCTGGATGCTAATTTGATAGCCCTATGAATCTTAGCCAGAAAAATCAGTAAAACTACCCTAAACTACTGTTAGTGCTTTAACAGCTCTATTTTCAAATTGCTCTTTGCTTAGAAGCTTGCACTGAACCCTGGAGCTGGTGGATAACGACCTCTTGTTTAAACACGTGGCTACTTTATGATCCTTAGCTCTTAGAAAAACCAACCTCAGTATCGGGTGGTGAATATTTCTGAAGTTTGGCCATAGGGAAAACGTTTCTACAGGGTGATTGAAGAAAGTGTTCTCTTTTCTGGTCAGAAACTAATTCAGTGCAGCCACAACATGCTGAATACCCCAAAGGTACTTGAGGTGGGCGCTTGTTTGTGATACGGTCCTTCTCCAGGACGCCAGTGCTGGTATGTGACTCACAGAGCTTGACCATATAGTGATAAATGTTTCTGTGGTTCTTGGGAAGGGATGTAAATACTGCAGTGGTGTTTCAGACTGTGTAAAGGCGTATGCCAGTTTTTGTAGGCTTACAAACTAAATAGACTTTCTGGCACTGCTGTGGGACTGGCTGCTGAAGAACTGTTCAGTGGTAGCATGTCACCAAACATACAGGCAGACATCACCATCTTATGCGCGGGGAGAGGTGGGCACGTGCATCTTGAAATGACTTCACTGCAGGTTGTGAGCAGGCTAAATTGATACGGAGAAAGAAAGAGATGAGTAAAAAGCCTGGAGCTCCAGAATGTGGCCTATCTGTAGAAGACTGCAGGGACTTCAGACCTTTTTCTCTATAAATTACTTGTGGAGGAAAAGGAAGTAACATGGAGAATATTCAAGCCCACTGCCACCCCCTCCTCGTGGAGAGAAACCCGTCCAAGAAAGAAGGGAGATCTGAGTCAAGTCCAGGTTTAATTTCCTGGTCCTCCTCCATAGGAAGAAATATCCCTTCCTTTTAACTCTTGAACAAACAACTGCATTGGCCACATCACAGCAGAGCGTCCCTTAGATCCCATCGAGATGAGCCTGGATTCCAGCATTTGCTCTCAGCCATGGATGTTTCTGTACCTCGTGCTTGCCAACTAATACAGAAAAGGAGCAGTGCCTGAGGTCTTTGCAGAAAGCGCATCTATTCCTCTGCCTCCTTTGCTCATCGCTGGATGGAGACCATATCCTAATTCCCTGCACACAGGGAGCAGCCGTAGCAGCACTTTGGAGCGCGGCAGGGGTGCTTTGAGTTCTCACTCTTGAGCTTTGGCCATGCCTTTCCAGCTTGTCACCTCTCTCTTCCTCACTTTTGACAATAAGGGGGGCAGAAAGGCAGACGGCATCGGTGGAGAGGGGTGGTGGGGAGGGAGCTGCGGTCCCGCAGCTGCAGTTTTTCCCTGCCTTCCAGGAGAGCTGCTGTCTCGTAGTGCTGCTGTCTCATAGTGCTGCTGTCTCGTAGTGCTGCTCAGCAAACCCAGCTTTGGCCAACCGTGCCCTGGGGGCCCTTTCCTAGTTACACTCTTTACATGTCAATTACAAGGCAAGAGATTAAGGTACATCGTTAGCCTCAGTATATTGTGATGTTTCTCTCAGAGACTGAGGATCAGAAAATCGTTCTAGGGGAGGGTTTTGTTAAAGACTAAAAGCAAAGCCCCAGGGATGGTTTCGTGGGTCCGACTTTTTGATCTAGCACAAAACTTTGTTCAAACATTGGATGGTTTCTCTATGTGCTCTGTATGTGGGAGAACAGAGGCTTCTGCTGGTTTTGTAAAGCGGAAGATGGGCTCGCCCCTAGCCTGACGCCGCATTCATAAAATCCCCGGTAAAGCAGGCAGAGCCACCCCACTCCTCAGCATCCCGGGAGGCGGAGGGTGCAGCTGCACGGAGGCCCTTTATTCTCTCCGGTGCTGGGGCGCCGAGGGAGCCGCCGAAGCAGCAGATGTGCCTCCTGCCCGAACGACTCCCGCGGGTGCTTAATAAAACCACGGGAATCAGAATTTTGTTCTCTCTTTATTAGTTACAAATGATTTTTCCCTCCTTTAAAGGATTCCCACCACCTGTTCCAGTCAGCCAGCAAGGTTTGATTTAAAAGCCTGTCTTGCTCTTAAAAAGGGAGAGGGCAGTGCAGGAGCCTTGAACCGCTGAGTTTGCCTTTGGAGATTCACAAGGGAAGAGCAGGAACAGGGAATGCTGTAGGGAGGTATTAAATGAAGCCCTTTTATTTCTCTCCTTGTAGAGCATAAAAATGCCCAAGGCATGAATACTCTGTTCAGATTACTCTTGAACATTTAAATGTCTGTTCTGGTAATTTATAAAATGAAGGGGTGGGAAATGCCTTACACAAGGAAGAAAAGGGAGACCTTTACCGGCATCCACCGCTGGTAACGGGGGAGTTGTTCTGTGCTGCTGTGGGAAGATGGGGAGAAGGTGGATTTATCTCGTGGATGCAGCAAAGCTTTAGTCCCTGGAGATGTGGTGTGGCATCGGAGAGGCCAACTGCTCCCTCGCTGCCTTTTTCTTCCTTTCATGATGGGGAATATCCTGGCTTCCTTCATGCCACTCTTGGTGTTTGGTCTTAGAAGAGGCCAGGATTTTTCAGAAATGGGGGACACCTAGTGTAAAGGAAACCTGGCTTCAGTTTTAATGGGTTAGTGGGAAGAAACGTACTCATTCAGAGCAGCTACTGCGAGCTCCGCAGCGTGATGGCTCTGGGGAGCGCAGGGGCTGTGGGAGCAGCCCAGCTCGGAGCCAGCCTGCCTGCGAAACAAAGGGCTGGAGAGAAGTTTTTTAAAAATGCAGAAACACCTACTGTCTGCAAGGGGTTACTCTATAATTTTCCTCGCTTCCCATGTCTATATATGAAATAATGGGTGCTCTGTCCCTCCTGGCCTAATTTCTGTTTGTGGAGTGATCATAAGGTAGGGTGTGATAGTCCAGTCATGCCCATTAGCCATGAGCATAGCCTTTGTTACCAAAACCACCATTGCTTGTGGTTTTCATGTGACAATTATCCTACTGTGAGGTCCACAACTCCAGCATGGTGCTGTTTCCCATCTTCTGGGAACAAGTACATGCCTCTGTGTAAGATGGAGAGATGCTGTTGCAATAGCCAAGATAACCAAAATGGATATGGCTGGGAAAGTAAGAAGGCAGGGCAGCGGGATGAGGATGCTGTGCGGCATTACGTGCACCCCAGCCCAGCCGGACAGGTCTGTTCTCTTCTGCAGTGCGGTGTCCCAGTCCTGCGTTGCTCTGGCGTAAGGGCCCTTGGTCCTCCAGGTTCATCTGTGGTCCTTGTTACAACTGCGTCTGAGAGCTGAACGGGGCTTACCGTTTTCCTTCTTGCTACATTAGTGGAAAGGCGAAATGCTGGATTTAAGACTAGTATCCTTACCTCACGGCAAGGGAGGAGGAAGCTAAAACTGAGACGTGTTAGAAACGGATGCCCCTTCCATTTTGTCTGTTATTGTGATTACGTATCTGTAGGTTCCCCACTATTCACAGTGCAAAGGAAATATAGGTCTGTTAGCATGAGGGATCAGGAGGATGGCGTGGATTTTATTACTTTCACATATTTGGGCTAGAGGCTCTCATGCTGTCTGAGCTGCATCAAACTCTCAGCCAGTTTGCACGCAACATATGTGATAGATTTTGCAAATGAATATGTTAATGTGGGAGGAGGTGGTTCCCTGAAACAAACTGCTGGCAGTTTGGAGCGTTGTCCTCAAAAACAAAACCATATTGTGTCCTCAAAAATAAAACCAGTGGCACCAGAACTTGGATTCCTCCCATTGAGAGATGAGGCATTTCATTTGTAATCATTGGATTGATTAATGATTTTGGGTTCGTTAGAACAAAGGCTTTTTTTAAAAGAAGGAATCCCGTCCCTGCAAGGAGGACTCTCCAGTTAGTTTAATACGAGCAAAGGCGCCTCAAACCATTGCTGAAAGGCGAGTTGAGGACCTGCACCATCGCTACCACTCTCTTTGTGAGCTCCTTTGGTGCGGAAGCTATAAATTGTTTCTAACTGTGCTGAGATTTCCTATCAGTCACAAATACTTACTATTTATGAGCCTTGCCTCATGTAGAGGGCAGCACTCCTCCAGCCTGTGTGATCTGGAGTTGATGGGGAGCAGGTGGCTTTGGGTAGAGATACGAAGGCTCAATTCCAACTTCACAGAGAACTGCTTGCAGGGAAATACAGACATAATGAGTGAAAGATGTTGTTTGCTGTGCTAATGTGGAGTGGAAACTCTCAAGAATTAGCTTGGACCCCACTTTCCCCTCCTAATGTGCAAGAATCTGGGATTACAGGAATTTGCCAAACCCGAGTTGCTGCTTAGCGCTGGGCTTCTGCTTGTTCGTGTTTCTGCTGCTTGGAAAAACTGTGACATGGAGAGGACTTGAAGGAAAAACTTACAGCAAATTCAATAGGATTGTTGGTACACATGGCAAACATGTGAAAACAAGAATATGAATTATGCAGCAATTACTGTCTCTGCGGAAAAGTATCCGCAGGCTAAGCCCAGATACTTGTCTCTCTCTTTCACCCAATACTGAAATAAAAATGTGCAGCAGTTTTGTATGAAGCAATTCCTGTGATTATCCTTACAGATGTCTGAGTCTGTACTTGTTTGCTGCCTAGGACGGAGGTTAGAACCATGGCAGTGCCTGCCCAGTTCCTGCTCAGAGGGTAACGCGGGGATTGTGGGAGTTGTGGCTCTGCCTGGGAGGTGGGAGAGGACAGTCAAGCTCAGGGTCCCAGCAAAACCCATTGTCAAGAAAGCCAAATACAGCAGTTAGTAGGGCAATGAATGCTCTACTGAACGACTCTCCTTCACTACAGTGAATAGTCCTCATGCATGTCAGAATCACAAGTGTCTCCCATGGCCTCAACAACCTGCAGCTGACGGTACCACTTCCATCCAGAAGCCTTGTAGAAACTGTTCTTATGCCTAACAGCCATCGCAGGGCCGCCGCGGCGGATGTAAGGGGACTCCAAGGAGCTACCGGGAAGAGGAGTGACGAGCAAGCATTTGGGTTTACAAGTCTTGAGTTACTGTTTCAGGCTTTTTGCACGTTCAGGCTGGCGTCACAGCAGCCCATGCAGCCTTGCATCATCCAGCACTCTCCAGCCTTGCGAGATTTCTTCCCACAGCCATACACCCTCATGCAAGAAGAGATTCAACCTTTTCATCAATAGGGTGTGATCCATTGCAATGCACAACACAATGTTCCTCTGTTAGGTCTTATTAAATGCCAGATCTTACATTATCCTCAAGCATTTCCGGCACCAAAGTCTTTCCAATATTTCTGCTGCCCGTTGAAGAATTCACGCCTCATCAAAGGAGAAAGCTGGAAGGAGCTTTGTAGCTGCATTTCACACACTCTGAGATCATGCTGAAGGAGGTTGCCTTCTGCGGTGCAGTGAAGTACTCTTTTCTTTTCCTTGCGGCATACCAAGCCACTCTTCCTGTTTTGAAGAAAAAGCCAACCATCCCTCACATTTTCCTTCTTGGGCACGCTGCGACGCTGTCCTCCACATGCTGTTGCATTCTCAGAGTTTGTTTCCTGTTGAGCCAGGTGAGACGGAAAAGGTTTTTCTGAAGATTTTGATGCAACAACTTCCAGTATGGGGAGTGGAAACACAGTCACAGTTTCTCGAAGACTGAGAAGTTAGAAACTGAAGAAAATCTTTTCTATCGTAAAACTTTTATTAGCAGTAGCTATAATACATGTGATTCAACCCCCCTGCGCAACTGTCTAGTTTTCTTGATCTTTACAGTGGGTGTGTTTAAAGGAAGAGTGGACTTTTTCAATCTTAAAAAGCAAAAGGCCATCTGTGGCTTCCTAATGCTGTTTACAAACCCCTTTTGCCTGTGCTGTGCTTGTCAGTAGCTGTATTTATTCCTTGCCTACTCTATGAATTAAAACGTTGAGGCAGCTCCTGACATGCTTCTTCCAGCACATCCTTTTGGAGCGAATACTCGTTGCCATAGGGACCAAATCCAAAGGGCACACACCATTCAAGTAAATGTTCCCTGATTAACAACTTGCAGCTTGTCCCTTAAATATTTTAATTATCCATGATGCAACTTGAAATGTTGTTGAATGTATTCAGTCTGTTAATTTTAATATCTCAATTTCTCTTAAGATGCCATTCCAGCAGCTCTAGAGCTGGCTTTTGACTATGTGAATAGGAGTGAGGTGGGAGACCTTATTGCTCCTCAGCTTGCAGGAAAATTCTTCCAGTTTTTCTTCATCTTGACGCTAGATCCTCAACAAAGTTAATGGAAAGAGGTACTACTGCATAACTGCCAGCAAAACGGAGGTAATTCGGTAACAGCTAAAGGTGTTTTAGGGTAGTAATGTGCTGCTACTGAATCTGAGGGAGGGATCTGCCTGGAAGGTGCCTCCTGGTGCCCGGGAGTGGGGAGAGAGGCGGTGGGAGGCTGCAGGGTCTGGGGAGATGCTGCTTGGAAAAGCACTGGCCCCACTTGACAAGCACTGAATCTCAAGCGTTGTTTTCCCAAATTATAAGCGTATTAGCACTAATGTGACAGCAGTTACTGAACTGTGAGGGCTGGGCTTAACAAATAAATAAGACAGGATTTGGGTAATTTGTGCGTGGTCAGTCACTCCTTTCAGTTCCTGTTTAGCAGAGAATAAGTCACCTTGCAGCAGAACTTTCCATTCTCACAACTCCAGCCATAACATCGGGTATGGAAGTTAGTCAAGTTACTGAGACAGTTTCTAAACAGTTCTGTTTGCCAGCCTTTTATATCTTTCAGTTCTGACTTTCCTGGGCCAGAAAAGCAGCTTTGCCACTTCAAATACTGATTGCATACAGGCACAGTAGGTCTTATTCTGCAGTCTTCTGACATTGAGCAAAGGCCTCTGCATACTGAAATCCATTAGAAATTAATATTGCTGTCTGTGTTATCCCTGAAAATTTAAATGGCAGAGTTTAGCACAGAGCCTCCTAAAGTAGGATGTGCTGAAAGAGTGGGTCTGGTAGGCACAAAGCCCCTGGGGAATGGGCAGGTTTTGTGGCTCCTTAGCTGTAGCAACAGCTCTAGAGGTGAGCTTCCTTCCGTGGCATCTTCAGTCCTCTCCACCAGAGCCACAAGTTCACTCTGCAGACATGTTTTCTGCACATCCCTTTTGCCTGGTCCTGTCGAGGGTGTTCACGGGCTTCCTAGGCTGTGTAGCCAACTTGATGCTGCCATTATTTCCATGAAACAGGATTTGCCTCTGGCAGAACCTGCAGTAGCCTTCAGCTGAAACACTCTTCGCTCTTGCTAGCATTTGCTGAAGTTTGACGGTCTTTCCTGCTTTACGCTTGGAACTGAGGAGGCCAGGTCCATCGCAGCTGGTTTCAAGCAAATCTGGATCCCCTTGCTGCTCTACATTGAAGCTCGGTGATTTTGAGTGGTGTCAATTAGGAGCGTAAGAGAACGTGTGCAGCTTGGCCTTTGAGATCTGGAGAAAGGGGATCCCACACACTGTTACAAGCAATTCTCTGCTCTAAGTAATGCTCACACATTGATTTAAGCGGAGAGATGTGATTCTTTGTATCCTTATCTATAGACTCAGGAAGGGGTGAAAATGAAAGAGGATTCTTTCCCTTTAAAATTTTGGTTTTATATAGGGCTCTCCTCTGCCCTGAAAAGCGAGTTTGAATCCATATGCATCTATCCGGGGGCTGAATTTGGATCTGTGTGCTGAAGGGTCTGTCATGTGCCTCCGTGTTTCCCATAAAAATGTTTGGATAGCCAACCAGGAGTACAGAATTCGATGCATGTGGTTATCTAGAGCCCAGAGATGAGCTTTCAGGAGATGGCTGTGGGATGTTGGATTTTGAGCTGATGTAGTTCACATGAGTAGTGCATACCACATTCCAGGAAAGAGATCACGACATAATTTGATCTGTCTAACTCCAGTTACAATCTCTGACCTGTAGGGAGGAAGAAGACTGTTGTCCGGGCTCTTCCGGCCTCTGCTGCAGTAGGGAATAGATGATTTTTCTCCCTCCCTCCCTCCCTCCCTTTTGTAAAAGCTACTTGTGTGTCTGGCGGTGGAAAGCCATGGTGAGATCCCAGCAGTAGCGCTGCCCCTCTACCTGCTTGTTTTCTTGTGTTGCCTGATTTGGTGTCATCTTTCTGTGCGTCTTATGAGCCTTGGCCAAGGCTGTTACCCGACAGAGAGCCGGCAAGGGGAAGAAGCAGCAACGTGACACCCATCATAGGCAGGAGCCAGTGCCTACAGCCTGAAAGGTATGGTATGAACTCATCTTGATTAGCTTCAATGGCCTGGGTCCATCAGCACTTAATTGGCTGCCAATAGTTTCCCTAATGAAGGATGATGGATGGCGCTCAGGGGCCCACTTGAAGGGGCCGGGCCCTCAGAAGCAAGGATGCGTGCAGAAATACAGCTCTCACCTGGAGCTGAGCAGCACGGCAGCAGTTGGAGAGCCTGAGCACGGATGGTTCCTCTTTTCATTACATCAGGACAAGAATCAGTTATCTTCCAAGGCAGATATGGGAATTTCTGTGACCCTGCATACGCTTGGCTGGTTAGGGTAATCATCCCCTGTTCCCAGCAGAGATGATCTGGTGTTTGAGAATGTTCTTTCTTCCCTTTTTCTGGTTTTGGTTAGCAAGTGTGCTTTCTCAGCCAGCCGTTGACTTAACTTTTCTGGGCTGGAAGGTCTGAAAGGTCATTTGCACTCCTCCGGAACAGTCTCACTTTCTGATTTTACTTCAAATGATACTTTGGGAGCTTGGAGTTCTCTGATGTCATTTAAAAAAAAAAAATCAAAAACCTTCATAAGACTGTGCAGATGAAACAAAATTGTTGTCTTAGCCCACACAGGGTATTATGCAGCCTGGCAGATCCCTTCCTTGTAGCAATAAGAAAAGGATTTGGCATTTAACCTCTTGAAATTAAACCAGAGTGTGAACTTCAATAGTTCAATCTTATCAGGGCTTTGCTAGAATAACAAATTGTGAAAAAATGTAATCATGTCTCCAACGTGACCTTGGCAGATCTACCTCTGTGATGTGAGAGAGATTAGGTAACTCTAAGCAGATGTCTGTTTATTTTGAAAATAATAGTTATAAAATATTTTTCTTCCCAGTTTGTGTGCATTGCGTGTGAAAGATAGGACAGAGAATTGTGGTCTGCGTGGGGCTCTCTGTAACAAGCTGCTCTATTATGCTGAGCAGTAATTGCTCTTGGAGGTTTGAGTTATTGATCTATTGGTGGGGGTTCAATTTCAGTGTAAAGACCTGTGTTCATGATTTAATTGGAGTGATTAATAACTCACTTGCAGGCTAGATGGGAATCGATACGGATTTCAACCAGCAAAAGTAGTACATTTTCTCCTGTAATGTAGTGGTTGACGGTTTATTATTTGGCCTTGTTTGACTAATTAAAATCGTAAGATTCCTTGGTATATAGCAGTTTTGTCTGTTGAAAAGCTTGCATCTGGAGTTGAGTATTTGTGCTTGCTTGCTTTCATGGCTGTCTTTCTCATAGCTTATTTACCTTGTTGCTCGTCTGTCACTCAGATTAGGTGTACAATATGCCATTGCACAGAACAAACCAGAACAAAACAAGACGAAAACACCTTTAGTAAGTAACTACAAGAAGCTTTAGTAACATTTTGTGGCCAGGGCAATGGGGTAGCTCCTGCATCACTGGTTTTTGGGCATCCGGCATCTGCTTAGGAGCAGTGCTGAAGAGATTTAACCCTGCAGCGTTTGATCCACCATTATAGCCCTAGATTAAAAGCCTGTATGAAACTTTCAATCTCATTACAACGCCAGCATCCACAGTAGGTGCTTTAGCTGCAAATCCAGTTTCAGCTTTGCATTGAAATGTTGCCAGAAGCAGCATTGCTAGGAAAATGCAGTGTGACTTACTTTGGGGGGATTTGAATGGTGATCCTCTTTCTTTATGCTCTGGCCCCAATCCTTGTGTTTGGCACCCATTTTCATTCAGCTCCCGCAGCTTTGGCGTGTCGTCATGCATGCTTACAGCTAACATGCCTGGATAGAGCATGGAAAGCTCACAAATCTCTAGGAATAAAACATCCCATTAAAGAACGATAAAGCAGCAAATCAGCGTCAAGTCCATAGGTCTTAGTGCTGTTGCTCTCAGTTTCCAGGGGAGGGGGTGAAATCTTTCTGTGCTGCAAGCTTTCACAACAAAGGCTCTTATCTGCGTAGCTGGCTAAGGAAAACATTTACCATCGTGGTTTTGAACCTTCGTTGTGATTTACAGAGTCCAATAAGCTTTGTAGTGGAAGTGCAGATCCCTATATGTCAAATTAATCCTAATGACAGTAGACTACTACTTTTTGGTTAACATTCACAGACATCATGATGTATACGTGAGCCACAAACTGGAAACACTGATCTGAATGGAAGCTTTTTAATTTTAGATAAATGTTTCTTTAGGAAATCTCTCCTACCTGTCCTGAAAGTACCAGAGTAAATGTAAATTTGCCACGCTTGAGTTTCCAATTGGGTGAGAGACTGTAACAGTGCTGAGAGTGTACGGACCAGGCTGGAGTGGTGGGTGCAGAGCCCTGGAGGTGGTCAGGGCATCCTGAAGCCCTCGGCTGCATCAGCATCGCTGGGGTGGACGTGAGGGACACACAGACAGAGCCGGCGCTGGGGAGCACCTACGAGACGTGTCCATGCGGGTGTAAGAGGAGAGGGGAGCTCTCTCTGCTCGGGTGTGCTCCTAACATGAATCTTGTGGAAAATGACAACCCTTAACTCTCGGGAGTCATTGGCTTTGTGTTAAAAATGTGAGGTGCTTTCTGTGTCATGACATTATGAAAGTAACTTGAAGATACTTTACTTTTAAACTTGGGTGCTTCAGAAAGGGGGGGTGGGAGGGGGAAGACACCCTTGGAAGTTAATTCTGAGGACCAAGCTGACAGCTTTTTGCCACTGTTGCTTTCTTCTAGGTTGAAAAGCTGAAGGCTTGTTACAGCCCCGGCATCCAGCAATCTAGCAGGTTAAATGACTTGGGCAACACAGTTTATTAAAACTGGCAAGTGCTCGCTCCAGTTCTCTTCCTGATAGTCAAGGCTGTCTGGGAGAGTAATTGCTAGTGGCAGCTGTTCGGAGGGTGTTTCAGATTGCGGCAAGACGATTTGACTTGACAGACAGCTCTGTACAAATGAACTGAGTGATAGGGGCCAAATCCAGACCGGGTTGTGGAAGGAGCCTCCCGCTGAAAGCCGTGGGGACGGGCTGGGGGAGCTGCGCTGTGAACAAAGACCCGCTCCCCCCACGCAGGCATCAGGGTTTGTGCTTACCCTCGGCTTACTTAAAAGTGCTGCAATTATTTGTGGAAAATCCACCAGAGACCTATGATGGTCTGAGGACCCCGTGTCACAGAACAACATTTTTTGACGTGACCTAATGTGTGCAGTACACCGCTGTCATGATGGAAATTTGGCCTCTGCTTCGCAATAGTGTTCATGTTACATACCACAGAGCCTTGCAGACTGGTTTTATGTGCAAGTCCCAAGCCTTTATACCTTATCTTAAGCTGATTTGCATTAAAATGGGTGGAGGAACTTGGTGCCCCATGTGTTGGTTTGCTTCTGTGCTGTAGCTCTGCTTGCCTTGCCTTTGCAGGCCAAGCTAATCGTCTCATGTCTTAAATAGCACTGCCTTCCTAGCACAAAGAAAAAGCCATCTATATGAAAGCAAAAGCCAGCTGAGGATAAAGGATTAGCACTTAAATATTGATTTTCACTTGTAAGTGCTCTGCCAGCATCAGTGCTATCATTGTCAATGCAAAATGCTTTATTCTCCCTTGTGTTTATATATGTTGCATATTCACAATACATTATGCAGCACTCTAAAAGCTCCATTTAAAAAAAAAAAAAAGGTTTGCTGAAGTTCATTGGAGAGCCTCCTTTAGTTTTTTCTTTGTTTTGTCCTGCTGCTGTAAAACCATGCTCTTCTGTACTTGTTCCCTGTGCTGATGGTTCAAAACTCGTCTCTGGGACTCATCAAACAACTCTGAAATACTCAGCTTCTTGCCACATATGTCCCTGTAATTCCTGTGGTGATACTTTTGCAGCGTATCTCGCTGGAATTATAATGTGGAGCAGGGTTCGTCATAGCCAGCCTGGCTTATGTCTGTTTTCAAGGATGCGTACAGGGTGGATAGATAGGCTGCAGATGGCGGTGGTTGTGTTTCTTGGGAAATTGCCATTGGTAAAGATGTCATTGATGGATGTAGGAGAGGAATTTCTTTCTCATATCACCCCATCACCCTTGCTGTTTGAATACAACAAGGGAGACTGCAGAAAGACGTCTGAATGACTCCACTTTTCTTTTTTTCAAGAGACAAAGGAAAGGCGTGCAAGCAAGATTAGATTATTTCCAATCACATTGTATGTGTGTTGACAGTCCCCTTTCAGCAGCAACCAGCAGCTTGCAAAGAGCAAGAGGCAGGGCTGGAACTGCTGTTGCCCTAAGTACTGTTTGTATAACACAGTAACTGCTTATTGGAGTTCTCAAAGCAGCCTTTACATGTTTAATCCCTTGCACTTGAGCTACTCTTAATCAGCTTGAAAGCAAATTCCTGTAACAGAAAGGTTTAATTTGTGTCTGGGACTTTCTGTATTGTATTAAGCCTGCAATGCTGTGTAGTTACACGCTGGCAAGCATGTCACCCCGTGCAGCCGTGGGGATGGGCGTTGCGTGTTTATTCCAATCACAGATTTTGAATTCACTGAAGTTTTGTATTGGATCCGTGCTGATGGTCCTTCAGGTTCAGGTAACTCCTTCTGAAACGCACTTTTCGCAGCAGATAAAACTATAGTTGCCTTTGGGGTTTCCCTTACACTTCAACTCTTGTTTCGACAGATTTCCAGCAGCAGTAGCTAAAGCTCTCTGTGCTTTTAAAAGTTGTTAAAAGTTTTCATCTTTACCAGGTTAAATTGGAACATGATGTAGCCCAAGGCACAGAGAAGCAGAAATTTTGCAACACTCCAGATGACAAATTAGTTGATCAAGGAGGCAGGAATTACTAATCCCAGGTTGTCGTTATTTTTCTTGTTAGAGCAGTTTCTGTCCTTTCTTCCCTGTCTCTCGTGCTCAGTCATCATTCATCCCCGTGAGATCAAGACATGTTTCACTGTCTGTTCATTTAAGAAAACCTCTCAATGGAAGAAGTCCAAAGTGTTTGGTTAGAAAATAAACAAAGTTGGCATGCTGAAAAGGGGTAGCGCTCTGCATGGTGGAGAATGGCAGATGTGATCCAGCCTTCCCATAGCATGGCTGAAACATGAATCATTGCAAATGTCAGATTTCCTGTGAAGGGACGAGCTGAACTGACATGCGTTCAGGTTTAATTAAGGTTGAATTATTGGAGCTGACTGTCAAGTCTTAGGCAAATTGGCTCAGCCTGTTATCATTAAGCATGAAAATTACTCTAGGACTTGGTAAAAATAAACACATTTTTGCCTCTAGAACATTGTGGTGTGGTCTGGTGGGTCGGTGCGTTTGTTGGGACAGTTGTGCTTAGCTCTGTGGGTCCATCTGCTCGGAAGGACTAAATTAGGAGCCAAAGTACAGGAATTTCTGAAAGGATCTTGATGAAACCTGATCCAGCTTGCACAAAAGGGTATATTCCGTTGCTTTCCTTGGGATATTTCCATATGTGACCAGCAGTCTTGGGCGCACAAAATTGTAGTTCCCTTAATAGGACGTTCCAGCATCCTACAGAGAAACTGCAGAGTCTGAGATCCTGATCAGAATGGGCAACATCTCCCATTAAAATCACTAAAATTAATTTTCTGAGGGATTTCAGGGAAGGTAGCTCAGAGACTTTCATGCGAATGGAGAGGAAAGTCTTGGAGATTTTTGTGGTAGGTGTCATGATAAGGATTTTGTTAAGTACCTAAGCAAGCAGGTAATTATAGCCTTCAAAATTCTTTTTTTCTTTGGTTGCACAGGGAAGATGGCCTTGAAATTGTCAGAGACCTCTGGAGTATGGTTAGCTAGTGACTGGGTACTGGAAACAGGCACTGAACAGGTAGAAGTAAGTGTTGGTAGAAGAATGTGAAAGGAGAGAAAGAAACCAGGACTTGTGTATGTTCTTCAGTGTCAGAGTGCGAGGACGTCATGGGGTGGCATTCCATGGAGTCAGCTGAAGTGAAGCATCTTAAGTCTTTCCTTAGCAGTGCCTTTTGTGTCTTCTATAGCAGTGAGACATATGAATGAGATGTATTTCCATTTAGACATCTGCTTTCCATTTTGTCCAAATCTATTTTACCAGAGACTTAACTGGAACGCCTAGATGTGAGAAAAGTTTCCTTTTCAAATATCAGGCAGGTCCCAGTGCCTGGCGTCACCGTCTTCCTGTCATTTCTCCCCATGGTTTGTCCTGCCTTTGTTCACGTGTGGCTCCCTTCCCTTCACCCATTGCAGTTCACCCTCACGTCAGCCCCATGAAGCAGCTTCTCTCTCTTGTCCTGTATTGCGGCCATCAGAAGGGGAAACAGGAAAGTCACCAAACCAGGATTCGCCCACCATCCTTCCCATGTGGTGGCCGGGCAGGCTTGGGGATTTTGCTGTCTCTCACTCACGTGCTTCTCCACGCTTACCCATGAATTCACACCATATCTTTCCCTTCTCGGGCTTCTGCTGTTGCTCAACGTGGCTACAAAAGGAGGGAAGCTCACAGTCATGCCTGTAGTTTTTCCAGAGGCGGAGGGAAGTGTGTCTTTTCATTGTTGATGAATGATGGGGGGTATTTTCATTGTTGTCGAGAATGGAACACAAAAGCGTTTCAGTACTGCAACCTGAGAGGTGCGAGTTGGCAGCAGAAATCAGTCGTGTACCCCTAGTACTAACTAGTACAACCAGGCTGGCTGGTCAGTTCAGGCAGCAAGGGAGCATGAGCTTTTGCTTTGAGAAAATTGCAAATGAGAACTAATGCTGAAACCGCGGGGAATCAATAGTTGTACATAAAACTGGTCAAACAGCTGCTTTTAATGCGGGACTTTATTGATTTGTTTGGGATCTAATTGACTTTTTACTCAACTAACTTTTGTGGTGCCAGTGTGTTTTGAATATACACCATTAGTCTACATTGCCTGTAATTACACAATATGAAGTTTAGCTCTGTAGGAGGAGGCCTGGTGGATGGAAGGAGCTAATGGGCTCTCAGGAAACCTATGGTCAGGAATGAAACCCAATTGCTTTTAATGGGTAGCTCCTGGAAAACAGTGGGATCTACAGCTGTGAATATACTTCCTCCAAAATGCACAGTGTGTGGACCCCTGGCTTGACTAGTCAATTACAAATTTTGAATTGTTAGTAATAAAGTCTGGGGAAAATTTACAAACCTGGGTGGCATTATAAAAAATAATGGTGCACAAGAGCGATGAGAATTTGATTTTAGAAATAAATTCTTTGTCACTCTAAATAACATTGGAACCAAGTCTAGTTACATCTCGGAACCAGGGTACCTGTGATTCATGAACTCATATTTGAAAAAGAGATTCACTGAAATGAGAGTTAGCCTTATATTTGTTGTAAGGAATAATTTAGGACCTCCAGACATTGTGTCAAACCTGTAAAGATGTATGAGGTGCTGGAAAGTGCAGAGCTGATCGTACTTGCTGCCAGCCAAAGCACTGGTGTTTGGAAAGGTTTCTGTTCCTGTTATTTGTGGGTTTGAGGTAGTTCATATGTTTCCATTCGTTCTCCCTTCACATTCTGAATTTATATATATGTAGTGAGTGATTGATTGATTGATTGATGAAGGAGATGGTGCAATGGTGAGAGCGCAGGCAGAGCCAGCAGCAGTGTGGGGAGCTGCCTTTTATCTCAAGGAAGGAGATGCCGTCACCACGTGGGCAGGCTGTGACCCATCACTGTCCTGCTCTTTTCTAATGCTGGCGTGGTGACGCTTAAGTTGTGGACGCCATGGCAGTGCGGACTCTGGCCTCACATAGGCTGCATTTGCAAGCACCTGGTTAAGAGCGTCTGCATGGCCAGAATTAGCTTGTGGTGTGTGTTGTGTGTTATTTCCACACCTCCTACATCAGGAACTGGCTCAGTCCTTTGATGAGACGGGAAAATTTCAAAGGTGGAATTTGTTGGTGAGGGTGTCGGGAGCATGTTAGTGAGTGTAGGTAGCATCTCCTGCGTGTCTGCAAGCCAGTTAAACGCAAACAGCCCCCAGCGCGTTCTGGTGGATGATAAAAGCATGTATCCTAAAAGTCGATTAGAAGTGCTGTGTGTGCATGGTGGGGTGTGTGCGTGTGAAACACATGGACAACACTAGTTCTTGTAACCCTTGAACAGTTTTTCCTGTAATTGTGGGTGTATGTGCACTCAAGGATACACAGATTATATCAAAAAGGGAGTTACAGTGGGAGTTGAATCACATTCGTGTTGGTCGTTTTGGTTGTCTTTGACCTTTTGGATGCTGCTTGATCTGAAACATCTCTGCTTTCCTCCCTTTTTCCTTTCCAGCCTTTTAACTCTTCGGGCGACTTTGTTTAGCATAATTTGGAAAAAGGGAAGTACTTGCCATCATAGAAGGAGTAATTCTGTATGGAATTCTCACCATAGGTGCATTTTGCAAGGTTGCAGCGTTCCTGATAGTTTTGACATGCCGTGCATATAGGTGCGTGCAATACTTAGGGTGAGCAGGACTACACTTGGGTGCTCACTGCGCTTCTGACTGGCGTTTTCCAGCCTTCTCCATTCTGATCTTCCATGCAAGTGGGTGGCCAGGGAATGGCAATGTCCTAGCTTTGCTGCAGCACTGTCCCATCCTTTGCTACGCGAAGATCCCAGGTAGCCTCCTCCTAGAAGCCAGGTGGGGTTATCATTAATGATTAGTGCTTGGGTCGCGGTGTGTTGTAGCTGGAGTTGAGCCTAAACACAATGTAGATTATCTTGAAAGAGCATTGAGAAAATGAAATGTCTTAATGATGAGGCTTGTGTTCATGGGTTTCTTTATCAGCCTTAAAACTTAACATTGAGCAGGAAATACTGTAGCGTAACTTGAGACATGTTCACACTCCTACTGTATGTAACCTTGGGGCTCTGTAGAAGTCACAAAGCTGTATGTTCCTTGTAGTATGCAGTCATTTACTGACAGCTAAGTCTCTTACACACACGCTAACAAGTACTGTAGACTGGCCGGTCAAGGACAGCGGAAGGACAGACGCACAAACACACATCCATCTTGTAGCAGCAGTGCTCCCACGATGCTCCCACGAGCTGAAACTTGACTTGTTTTTTCTCAGGCATATGTTCTGCCGAGCAGAGAAACAAACGCAGACCTTTCAGCATGCGCTTTGTTCTTTTTCTCATTGCTCCATAAGGTCCCACCTTGAATGACAAGCCAGAAGCGAAAGCAGCCAATGTCCCAAAGGTGTCTGGGCTAGAGCGGAGTCGGGAACTGAGCACCGACGTGCCCTTCGCCCTGCCTATCCCCAGTCCCCAGCCAGTAGCTGCCGTTGTGACTTCGACTTCCTCAGCGCCCACGTCAAGCGCCAGAGCAAGCCCACTGTTGAAGAAGGAGCCAGTGATTTCAGCACCAGCACCACCAAGGCTCACGCCTCAGCCCCAGCCTCGGCCGCAGTCACAACCTCAACCTCGGCCGCAGTCGCAGCCTCAGTTAATACCTGAGCTTCGGACCCAGCCTCCGAGTCACATCCCTCCACCTCTCAATTACCAAGTGCATCACCAGGTGGCCCACAACGGACTCAATAATATCAGGTAAGGGAAAGGGACACTCCTGTCATCTTTATGCTACTGCTGGGACAAAACTTCTTTCAAAAGCGATAGGAATAGCTGGGAGGTGACACAAGAGCACTCTTACTGTCTGGGTAAGATGCTCCATGTTTTGGATATTGGACTTTCTGTGCTGACTCCAAAAGCTGGGGTTTCCAGCAGTGGTGGATAGTTGCATTTGAAACGCGGTGGGAGAAAGGCATGTGTAACTGTGGGGTAAAGTTCCTTTAGGTCCACTTTCTATTCTGAGCCAGCCAGTTCTTGCCTTAAAAATTTAAGGTGGTTTGAGTTTGAGCAACTCCTTAATTTCATATTCAGAAAGACTTCCATTGAAGTAGGTTTGTTCGTGGTTACCACGGGTTTTCTGGTTCACCAGCATCAAAAGAGGGATATCTATATCAGAAAGAGCTGTGTCCCGTAGAACAGGGCACCCATGGAGGCTGAGAAATCTGCGTCAATCTGACATGGTGAGATCCAGCAGGAGACTTAGCTCCAATGTTTAAATTGCCTCCATCCAGTAAGTAGGATGGATGAAAATGGTATGGCTAAAACATTTCTAGAGAATAGAGTTTAGACAGTCAACCGGAACCTGTATAGTCTTTTTGCTGGTACAGAAAACATGCCTTGCCTCCCAAACCAGAACTAGGCTGGTTTAAACAAGATAAGAAAACTGATTTAAAACATAATATCTGGCTGCACAAGGGTCAAAATATTAATACAGAGAGCTGCCATTAATGTCTATTTCATACTATCCTGCATACTGTTGTGGTTTAACCCTGTAAATGCCACCACAGTATAAATGACTAATAATATTTCAAACTATTCAAGATATTGCAGAGGTTTAGATTGCAACGAATATTAGTATTGTGGGAATTACACTAAAAAATAACTGCAGTGATACTGCCTTTCACCCCACAAAACTTATATCATTTGCAGTGGAGTAATAGTAATAGAAAAAGATTGAAAATACAGGATTATTAAGAGGATAATTGATTAACTTGGCATGTGTCTGCATGCTTGTGTGAATATAACTACACAGCATGCACAGCAGATACGACTTGGTCCCAAAGTCACTCACGTTATGCAACTCTGCACCCAGAGCAACAGAAAAAGGAATTAGGGTAATTGCATCATTTGATCACAAGGACGCACATGGCCACTGCGAGGTCATCAGAGGCTAAATAAAGGTGCAAAACGCAGCTGCCTCTGTGGCCTTCATCAGTATCTCGTAGATGGCTCTGAGGATTGTAACTTGCTCAAGCAGCAGAGGAAACGTTACTCCAGAGAGCCTGAGCCCCATCCCACCCTGCTGGAGAAATTCATTAAGATTCATTATTGTCTCCACTGCTGTTAAGAAAAATATAAGCTTGGGGAGATCAGTGTTACATAGTTGTGTTGTTTCTGGTAGTGTATTTCTCGCACTGTTTCAGTTTTGTATTGTAACACACTCTCTCTCTTTCTCTCTGTCTCTCTCCCCCTTCTTCCCCCCGTCTGTTTCTCTCTGCAGCCGGAGCAGCAGTGCTAGCAGTGCAACGAGCATCAGTCTCCCGAAACACCTTCCCCTCTCTCCCCAGATTCCTCCGCACCATTCCTCCGGCCCAGCTCTGCCCCTCTCCATCTCTAATCTTGCTACCTCGCACTTCTCTCTCAGATCGCAGACCCAACACCAGCACCATCCGGCCATGTTCGCCACCCCACCCACGCTGCCACCTCCACCAGCGTTACCTACCAACAGCCTCGTGATACCAGGTCACCCTGCGGGTAGGTCCCCTTCTTCTTCCAGGGCGGATCTGCTGTGCATGCACTGGAGGGTGTTGAGAGATGGGCTGGCTGGTGGGCAGGTAAAATAAAGTGATGCAGACCCCTCCGCGGGCAGTGTGTGCTGGAACTGTGAGATTGCTCCTGAAACAGGTAGGAGACATGGCCGTGCTTTACCAGATGAGAGATTGTGGAGACAGCACTGTAGCTTCCTATAAGAAGTCTTCGAAACAAATTTTTCCAAAAAAAAATCTCCTTTCCAGAGTATGAGTTGTCCAGTGTGGTGTTCCACAGTCATCAGACATCTTTCAGATTAACAAAGGATTAATGTACAGTGTGCCATTCTCCCCCTTTTCTCCCCACTCGAATGAAAGCTGCTGCTGTTAGAACTGACTCAAAAAAAACATTTCTAATCATCCCAGAGGGTTGTTCTAACTGAACACCTATCCCTGGCTTTGATCCTTCATCAGGCAGGATCCTCCGCCTGCGGCAGGACGGGCTGTCTGTGTGCCCATGGCTGCTTGGCCTTTCTGTCTGAGGCAGACAGCTCAGCCGACAAGCTCTGCTATTCGGCTCTCACTATCTTTGCATCCTTTTAAAAAGTTTCCTTTGTTCACC
The DNA here is from genome assembly GCF_964199755.1 of Larus michahellis. NCBI lineage: Eukaryota > Metazoa > Chordata > Aves > Charadriiformes > Laridae > Larus > Larus michahellis. The sequence goes on along the minus strand of NC_133908.1, from coordinate 6,917,368 downwards.
CTGGCCCCCATTCTATTGTCACTTCTGCCCTAAATGCCCTGTTTATAGCTTATCCATTAGCCTACAGCTGTCCCTGGAAGAGACCCTGGCAGCTGGAGACTTCCCTGCAACTTTCACTTGCTGGGGCCTCCTTTTGATCTGGCATTTGACTCCACAACTAACTCAGCAGGGATTAAACAGGACAAGCTTTTTGCAAAAAAACGCGCCCCCTGTTTCCTATGAAGCCAGTTAAAGAAATAAGGAGAGGGCAGATTTGCTGTGGAAAAATCTGATGGCCTTGTGTCCCCTTTTTTCCTTCCAGGAGCTAAATAATGTCCCATTATTTATAACTGCTTCTTTAAATGAAAGAAAAATGTGAATTGGTCCAAAGTGAGCTCTCAGAACGATGATAGACAAAAGTGCTGTGGGTTCCTAGCCAGAAGCAGGACCACATAGGCCAAAGCTGCCGGCTTTGACCGACCCTGGCACCATCTAGAATTTCAACCACATGGCTGGGAAGATGTTGGCAGCACTGTGGGAGACCTATTCATTGCTTCCCCTGTTTAAGGCAAAGGACTACTGTGATGGAGCCTTTGAAAGTCTTGCAAAAGGAAATAGCAATGTGCTCACTAAAAGCATGATATTGCAGTCACTGAAAGCAAGTATGTTTTCACCATTAACTTCAGGAGGTGCAAGATCAAGTGACCTATTCACATTGAGCAGCTTGCCAGGAAACGGTAACAGTCTTGCTCCTACTAAAAGGATTTCTCCTGCAATTTGAGCATGAGAAGCCTAAGTCAGTGGAGGGAAAGGTCTGGGCGTCTAACCCCGCAGACAGTGAAATGCCTCTTGTCTGCATTATATGAAATGCCTGCAAACTGGCACATCATAAAATCGATACGGAGTGCTGCATAGCCAGAAGCTTCTGTTGTCATTCGCATAAAAGTTTCTTAAAAGCAAACGATATTGCTGAGCAGCCCTGAAGAGCTAGGATCCGACTGCCGTAGCAGCATAGTCCTTGCTGTGCCGTTCGAGTGCGTGTGTGCTCTCAATAAAAGCACCAGCTTGGAAAAACCGTCAGAGAGGGTATGGCCCTTTGAAGTCTCCTTTTTGTCATCTTTTTCGCCTTCCGCTTTGGAGGAAAATGTGCTCCTCCTTTAAATTTACTTTGGCACGCTTGTCACTGTTACCGAGCAGAGGAGCAGAACTCAGAGCTCCTGCATTCACTAATGGTACAAATAGAGGTCTCTGAATAACAAGAATGCACTTCTCGTGGCATTTCTTCCCTTTGAAACCTAAAGCTTATGCCAGTAACTTAGGAGCAACCCTTGTGTGGGCTGCTGCCCTCTGCTCAAGGGCACCAGGGCCTGACGTAGGATACACAGAGGAAACAGCGGTCTTTGTGTCTTCTCTTCTAAACGTGAGGGTACGTAGCGACATTAGCAGGACTGACCTTTTTCTGCCATGCCCACTTCATGTGTGCACACAGAGCAGTAGCGTTGGGGCATTCAAAGGGCTGCTCAGCTAACTCTGCTCCTAGGCGTGTTATCATGTGGGTAAATAGCGTCCCAGTATTTATAACCTGTGGGACGAGGTGTCACTGGCAGCCACGAGAACTTAGCTCTGATCCCGACGTTGCCCAGAGCCCCTCGCAGAGCTGGGTTATTACTCGTCAGTCCCACCTTTACTGTGAAGCAGCCACTCCTCCGAGTGCCACACCACTTCTCCAAACATCTCCAGGCCTTTTCTTTTCCTGACAAAGGCCAAAGTTGTGGTACAGGGCTATGGGCTGGAGCCAGCTGCAAATCTATCAGTCTGACTTCAAGTCTCTTAAAGAAATTGGATATCAGAGCACTTACAACTGCCAACTCGCTTTTATCTCTCCCTCCAGAAAAGTGGATTATCTTGATGCTAACAGAAGGATTCAGTTTCTTTAAGTCATGCCAGATTTCAATGGCGCACACACACACACATAGGAAATCATACTCATTTTCTCTGAAGAGGTTAGGTTTTTGGACTAAGTGCTTTCAGCCTAGTTTTCTCTTGTTTGCGTGCTCCAAGGAGAACCCATTATAGACTCTTTTGCTCCAGTGCCTTAGGCTTCAGTATCACAAGTATATATACCTTCTGCTTTTGTATTAATGATTATAAAGATTGTAGCAGTAAGTAACGATCTTAGCAGTACGTTTATTACTGAAAAGCAAATGACCCAAAATTAGCTTTCAAAAGTGACTTTCAGTAGGATGTAGACTTCTAAGTGGTAGTAGAGACTTTGAAATTCCCCATCAGAGTGCCCGATTTTAAAGATCTTAACCATGTCACTTCGTAAAGTGATTGATTTAAACATTTCTAATGTTACTCCAGAAAATTTAAGTAAAAGAACTGCCTGCAGAACATGAAATAAAACTTTAAAGTGCATGTATTCTTTTGCCCCTTTATATTCAGTGCTGTATTTTAAAAGGGGTGTTACACTCAAAGAAGTGGATTCATGTAAATTCAGAAGCGAGTAGGTCGGTCAGGGCTGGGTGGATGTCCTCCACAGCTGGTGACACATGTTGCTCTCAGCTTAGAAAATATCTAACATCTTTGGTGCTGATTTCTGTTTTAGGTTCTTAGGCAAAATCACAGATGGATTTAATTCATACCAGCAGACGTTTTAGGGAATTGGATATTTGTCCTTACTGTCTTCAGTCACTTCATTTCTAAAGTGCTGGTATCTTCCACTGCCCTAAACCACGTTCAAATTTAGTGCAAGTTGTTCTTCCAAAGGAAGAATTGAGGAAAGGACTGCTTAGTATTTAGGATCTAAAAAAAACCCTTACTGCTAAGAGGACCTCAGTTTGTAGCATGGATGTTCCTGGTCACTGTGTGCGTGTCCAGGGGCTGAGGAGGAGGAGGATGGCATGGGGATCTGTTGAGAAATGGCCATCTGAGCAGGTAGTTTCCAGCCGCCCAAGCCCGTGGTTCTCTTGTTGCATTGTAGACCTCGTCAAAGTTTTACCTATTAAGTACATAAATGTTAGAGTGTAACGCCCGTGTTAGGCCCGCCATCCATTTTGAGTGCACGCCCATGCTTCCGAATTGCAAACCTCCGAAGGAACCAGGTGGGTATTACTCCGTTCAAAGCGAGCCGTTGTCCTCCAGGGTGCACCCCAGCACCTGCCTGGTGCCGGGAGGTCCGGCCAGAGCAGGAGGTCGGTTCCCGGTGCCGTGGCCGGCCAGTGCCGGGGCGGAGGCGTCGCCGGTCGGCTCGGCGCGGCGCGGGGGTAGCGGGTCTGCGGGCGGGGGACGGGGCGGGTGCTTGCTGACGCCCCCGATGATGTTTTCTGCTGTGATGACTCATGGTGTTCTCTCTTGTCTTTAGATACCAGCCTGTTGATATCATTCAACCAACCAATCATGTATTGCCAGCCTCATTCGGGGATTCTGATTGGTACTTTGTCACAGGCATCTCTCTTACCTCCACCAATGAGTCCTCACGTAGAAAACCACCACAGCATGACCTGCAGAAACAGGGAATGCCAGGTGAATATTGACTCTTTCTCCTCCGTCTTTGTGGTACTCACAGGCCCACGGGCCTCTGTGTCTTTTTTTTTTCTCTCTCTCTCTCCTCTAGATCACGAACTGCTCAGGCAAGAGCTGAACAACCGGTTTTTGGTTCAGAGTTCGGACCGGGCCGCTGCCTCACTTGGCCCGGTGCCGCTGCTGAGAGCGGAGTTTCACCAGCACCAACACACGCATCAGCACCAACACACCCACCAGCACACATTCACTCCTTTTCCATCCAGCTTGCCCCAGACGCCGCTCATGCCGCCCTCTGCACCTCCCATGGTGCGTACCCCAGCCCAAAATGTGAGGATAAGTAGAGCATCTCCGGTCAAAAAGCCTAACCCGCTCTTGTCAAACAAAACCCACTCCTGTCCATTTCAGCCAGGCGTGCTGTCCCTGCCCCTCCGACCTGGAGGCCTGGAGAGACAGTCCCAGCACTCCTGAAGGGACCCCCTTTCCATCCAGAGCCTCCACACCGAGCCTCCAGGTCCCCCACGCTGCGACCCAGGAGCAGAGCCATGAGACAAGTCCAGAGTCCCTTTAGTTTCCCTTTTCCTGTGTCCCGATGTGTATTTTGATTCCCCCTTCCCCAGAGCCAGGTGCCATGACACACCAAAACACACCAACAAGGACACCACAACAGCGGTGGCCTCCGGGACTGAACGCAGTCCCCACAGCTGCTCATTGTGGGGCAGATCGTACTTCCTTACCCGGAGCTCTCGCCATAGCACAGCATCTCATCTGATACGAGTTTTGTCCCTCTTCCTCCTAATTGCCGAATCTATATCAATTTTGGCATTTATTATTTGGTTACATCGACAAGCACTAATTTGTGTGTGGCTGGTTTCTCTTGTGGTAGAGATGCTCCTGGCCATGTAATACGTGTTAGTGTTTTGCCGTTGAATTTGCTCGTAACACAATGGGACTTTGCTGCAGCTGTTACAAAATTGTTAGAGATCTGCTACAAATGGATTTTGTCAGTACTTTAAAATGCACTCTCTCCCCATTTCTGGCAATTACTTTGTGGGACTGAAAGAACAAGATTCAGCTTTTTTTCCCCCCTCTCAGTTTCACACTGTGTCCAAAATGTAGAGACAGCCCTCTTCTGCTAAGGCTAGCAAAAGCCAGGAGTAACGGCAAAAGCAGCATTTGGGAAGAACTACCAAGAACTCAAGGAGCATAATGTTTCTCACTTTTCTTTCCCACTGCCGACTGCCCGATGACATTCTTGGGTTGTAATCTGCTTAGCAGCGAGACAATTAAAAGTAATACCATCCGCCCAAAATCCAGCCCCAGGTGTTTGCTCAATGTACTGGTGTGTAAATACCTACCCCTCTTTTCTTGGTCTGTGTAAAACAATCTTGAAACTTTTCTCAGAAACCTCCTGTTATTTAAGAATCCTGAGATCTGATCCTGCGAACAGCTCCCTCCCCTCCCACCCGTGCCCGTTGATGTCAGCCTTCATAGCAAAAACAGCTTGCAAGGCTCTTTTGTTGTATTTCACTCACATCTTCTTATATTCCACTAGATCAGGTCTGCTAATCCCAACACCAGAGAAGAGTGTTGAAATTTACAGCTGCATGTGTTTGGTAATTTATGGTATTTACACTGGAGGGGACATGGCTCCAGTAATAACTGTAATTAATGAAATTACGAACCTACTCTTCTGCACAGAGGAGTGTGAAACAGCAGCTGACTTGCCAAATAAGCAGCTTTTCGTGGGGTCCTACAGCTCCCTTCCCTGCCTTCATCCCCGCTCCCTCCTCCCCAGCAGAATGTACAAACTGTTCAAAAATGCAATGTATATATGCTTTGGTTTTGCTTCAAAGGAGGTACAGGACAAACGGGCATAAAAATAACGACGGGGCACAGACTGCACACATGGAGGTGTTAAAACCCCGTGCTGGAACGGAAAAGGTTAACAATCAGCTTTTCTCTGGGGCACTCTCTCTTTTGCAGGGGATGGGGAATATAGAGAGATTTGTGCTTCTAAAGCAATTAAGCCCTTTTCCAAACGATTTTGGCACTTAAAGGAACCCAGAAAACGGGGAGTTGGTATTGGTTGTCCCTCAGTAGAGGTTGGAGTCTAATGGAAAGCCTACCTTCTAGTCTGTGATCTAGTTTAGTGCTCCGGGGGCAAGTCCCAGGTGTAGACCTGGAGCTGTCGGGACCGCTCTCCTCGGAGTGACAGGGCCTCTTCGCCCGGCGCCTGCAAACGGGGCTCTGCAGTCAGACTCGGCAGCCCGGGGGCTAGTGCTGTCCCATCTCCGTTAGCTTTGGGCAATCAGTCAGCTCCCCGATGAGCGAGGATGGAATAACCAGTCAGTTCTGCTCTGTTAAATGCTGTACAAACGGGACATGATTATTTGTCTGTGTTGAAATCCTGATGTGTCCGCTACTGCCGAAACCAAACTCACCTGTTTCCTTTTTTTTTTCTCTTTTCTTTCCAGTTTGACAAGTACGCTCCCAAATTAGACAACCCTTACTTTCGACATTCCAACGTGAGTGCTTACCTTTCTAGGTGGTGTCTTTGTTAATGGTTCTGCTTGCACTTCTTTTGCTTGTTTTCAATCGATCGGTAGTGTTTTGATTCATTCGTTTCTAAAGCTCTTTTTCCGTCTCGATTATTTTTTTTTTTAAGATACAAAATTTTCTTTGGGCTTTTTTTTTGTTTAAACCTCTGTCTACTGCATTTTTGCTGCAGCGGCTCTATATTGCTGTGCCTGGGATGGCAGGGAATGCGCAGAAATTGCTAAATGAGTGGTCATTGCAGTATCTTTGCAGCTGGTGCTTCTCACAGTGCAGCAGCCCGGAGTGCATGGCTCTTTCACAAGATTTTGCTCAGGTCACAGGAGTAAGTCAGACTGGTGGTTTCTTCCTGGTGCTCCCCACTGCTCCAAAGCACAAAAACTATATGTTTTGGGACTTGTAAAACTGCTGTATGTGCTCAGGAGAGGCCTAAGCAAAACTTAGCCCAACCTACACAGCTACAAGGTGGCGTGCACGTTGCCTGTGGTTAGTGTGCAATGCAGCACCTTGTGGTTCTTTTTTGCTTTGAAAAGTAAAGCAGGTCACATCTCAAAACGGGATCAATTTGTTTGCTACTGCAGAAAAATGCAAAGTTAACCAAAAGTGAACATAAACCCCAAATTATTCTGATTCTTCTAAAAATGGTGAATGCTCTGTGCTTCCTGCAATAGTTCTACAAATTTTAAAGGCACACTTGTTCAGCACTATCTAGAAAATTCATCAGATGAGCGCATTTTCCAAGTTTTGGCTTTGCTCTTAAAAATTTTGAAAGCAAATTTAGTGAGTATTTTCACTGTGGCACTCGTTCAACACAGTACTATTTTTGTGTGTGCCAGGCTTGGCACCTACCTCCATTATTGTTCAAGTTGTCCTGTGACATAAGCATCTCTCTTTCTTTTGTAGTTCTTTCCAACCTATCCTCCAGCAATGCCTGGAATGCCACCCATGCTTCCACATTCAGGTCCCTTTGGGTCACTTCAGGGAGCATTTCAACCGAAGGTACAAACTTCTTCTTCTGAAGGCTTTGTTCTTTTGCTGGGAGAGAAACTATCTTCAGAGTCGCGTCTCTGGTGATTTTGTAGCACATGATTTAACTAGCAGGAGAGCAGCACGGGGTTGGAAGCGATCACCCCACAGATCTGTGAGCATCCTCTGCACAAAGCAGCCAACACTTTAGCAGAAATTTTCTCTTGGCACTACAGATTGTTCCTTGGAAAAGGATATAGTGGTTCACTTGCGAGGTCAACTGAAGCCGGTGGAGAAGCATACAGTCAAATGCGTTATTTGATTGAAATATTTACAGCTAATAATAGACCGATGAGTCCCAAATCATTTTATAAATTTAACAGTCTGAGATTGCAAAAGATGAACTGTGTTTATTCCCGGAAAAAAAATGAGAAATTGACTGTACAAGTGTGGGAACAATAGGGAGAGACTGCTGTAAATGGGTAGAGCAATTTGAAGGAGCTGCATTTTTATCCCCAGTTCCGACACTGTCTGACCTTGGGCAAGTCGCTTAAATCTTCTGTTCCTCAGCTTCCTCATGTATGAAATTATCTTGCAGTGGGTTTTGTAAGGGTTGATTAATGCCTGCAAGCTTCTTTGAGATAGTGTGTTTGAAAGGTGCACTGCAACTGTAACGTATCATTACAACTAGCACTGATTGGCATTTGGAAATATTGCCAGGATAACCACCATTTTTGATGAATTCTGTGGTGTGCACTGCTTTTTTTTCCCTCCCTGGCTTGTTCTTTTTATTAACTGTTTTTAAATGTACAGAAACCATTAAATCTCTCCACGCAAGAAATGCGCATTATATCTATATAGCATTTGTTTGAATATGGAGCATTTACTCCATTTGTAAGTTCAGATGTGAACATACATACTTACATACTGTGATTGTGGAGATCTCTTATCTTGAACTGCATTTCCATAGAGCTCTGCTGCTGTGTTAGAAGACTTAAAGGACCAGCCCTGTAGCCAGACCATTCCTGTTTGCATTGGGAAAGTCATTTCCATAGCCATACGGAGCAGGGCTGCGGGCTGTGCTTCCCACAGCAGCCTCACTGACATTGGTGGACGTCAGTAATTAGCAACTGCTGCAAATAAGGCCTCTTACAACCATCCCACTTAATGGTTTTTAATGGAAGCTGGAGTATTTCCTCAGTGCTCATCGAATCCCTTACGTTATTTTATTTTACGCACGCGTTACAAGTAGCAAAGTCTCCAAAGTGGCTGTTTTCAGCCAGAGTTGTGTGTGTAGTGGCTGCAGGCATGGAAGAGGAGCAGTTGCAGCTGAGCAGAGGGAGCAAAGGCACGGAATGTAGCTCTCCCTTGATGGAGTTTGTCCGCCAGGGCTAATTGTTGCTGTTCTTGCAAGGGATGCCGGGGGATCCCTACAGACCCCAAGCTGTCAGGGTGTGAACGTGACTTCCCAAGAAAAGGAGCTACACAAATAAGGTGGAATTGGCAACATTTTGCTAATGTGAAGATAGGGTTCAGTTTCGCCATAAGGCTACTGTTAATTAGGAGCTTCTGATACGCTGATAGCATGCTCTTCTGGTTTCCATCTTCATTACAAGCTTTATAGATACCATCTCATTGTAAAATGCCATTAGACCAAAGAGAAGCAGTTACATAGCAAGAAAGAAAAAGTGAGCGCAGACCCTTTACATTTTTAAACAGTTTTTAGTGCTGTATTATAACTAGCTTTTAATTCATTTTAATGATAGATACATAGAAATTTGCTAGCTTGAGTTTAAGCAGCACAAGGTCATACTCTGGTGCCATGGTTAATCGCTAACATCACTTGATCTGTGGACGGTGCTCTGTTTACATGCAATCTAACATCTGAAAAAAGAGGGATAGGTTGAAAAATTAATCTGCCACTTTGGCAGATTATTTTGCAGTTTCCTAGAGGAGACAGAGCCCAACTGCTGGGCAAAGCCACTCTAGTCATCGTTACCGCATCATTTTTCCATGCTCTCTCCCTCCCAAGCTGTTTGACTAAAGCCTTCATAATCACTACAGACCTGATGATTTGGTTTTGGCACGCTGAATCCTGCACTTCTTGCTTTCCAAAGCAGAGGTCTTGGTTTTGTTTTTCCCCTTCCCGTGTCAGTTGCCTACAGCTGTGCGTGTAAATCCACTGCACATAAATCCAGGCTGACGGTAAACTTCTCAGTGAGTTTCCCAAAGGCCGTTTCTCACAAGCTAAGAACTTGAAAAGGTCAGAAGTATTCAGTTTACTTTGCTGGAGGAAGCATTCACATCTTTCTCCAGGGGACAAAGGGACAGGATGACACCATGCTATTAACATGTTGTGATCTTAAAGCTCTTGCCTGTATGATAGCTGTAACTTATTTGCCACCTTATATATACCTCAGCTGTCAGACAGGCCCTGAGAGCACAGATCTGCCTGGGGAGCTCTTTGACTTACCTGCACACACACGAGAATTCTCTTTTTAATGAGTCTGGAAGTTACGTAGCCTTAGACAAATTAAAACCTATCTTTCCTCCCACACCCATGATTTCACTCATTCCTCATACAGTTTGACTCTTTGAAATCTACTGTAATTTGACCTAAAATATGAGTCCCTGAAATAATCTCTTGGGGAATAAGGTTTAACCCCTCTGCACTCAGCTGCGCGGAGGCACCAGGTGCAGTTGTGCTGGGAGTGGGAGATGGAGGAATGCCAGAGTGAGAAGACGAACGAGTTCTTGGGGATCGTCTAGGACAGGGCAACAGGTGGGATCCGGAGGAGGAGGAGGAACAGGGATTCATTGAATGAGGTGTTTAATTCTTGCTGGAAAATGATGGAATAAACAATGCAAAGCTATAAAAGACCCACAAGCACCTTCTAAGGTTTCTTATTTCGCCTTGTCGATGCAAATAGATGGGCTGTTGCCCTTTTAGCCATTGTGTTACCGAGCCCCAGTCGGAGAGCAGCCGTGGTCCAATAGGTGCAATATGGGACTGGGATGCTTGAGTTGTTCTGTTCCTGACCGCAATACCGGTTGCTGCCTGAAAGATGGAGGGAGTCAGTCCACCTCTCTCATTCTCTTTCCTACTGCCTGCCTGGTTTGTCTAAAGAATAAGCTTGGGGGGCAGGGACTGTCTCTTCCCATCCACTTGCATACTGCATAGCACAATGGGGTTGTGATTTCAGCAGGGCTTAGGGGTGCTGCTGTAATACTGTTACTGCCGCTAAATAATAATAGATGACATGGTGGTTAAATGCTGTTGGCTGTCAGTAAGAGATAACATTTAGTACTAATGCAGCAATATGCGTGTTCAAACCACAGTACAAACATGGACTAATTAATGCCGTTAACATCAGATAGAGATGTTAAATGTACCGCTGGTATGATACAGTATTGTTCATGCTCTATTCTTGTCTTTCAGACTTCAAACCCTATTGATGTAGCAGGTAGACCAGGCACAGTCCACCATACGCTGCTGCAGAAGACTCCCGGGGTAGGCAACAATATATAACCTTCCTTTCAGCTTATCTGGGTTTACAGTAAACACAGTGATGACTCATAAAAAAGAAAAAAAGAGAGCAGCTGGTGAGCAAATTGGCCTTCTAGACTCAGAACATGCAGTCAGGACAGAAGTTTCTTTTCCTGTTGAGACAACAGCAGCCTCCACCCATCGTGAATACAAAGGGATGTATTGACTGCTTTAAACAAAGTCAGAGGGAAATGGGGCAGAAAACCCCTTCAGGGTCTTTCCCCTCAGTGTTGCTTGGAGAGTAATTTTATGTGCTCCATTTCAGAACGATTATAAAGTTTGGAAAAGCACTGGCACTGTTCAGTTGCTGGCCTGAAGCTGCCTTGTTTATCATAAAATTCTGCTGAGTTTGGTGCAAGGAATGAAAGAGAAGTTTTAAGCCTCCTTTTAGCCTTTTAGATTTCCCATGTCACAGGAGACTTCTCTGGAACATTGCTTTCTAAATGTTTTTATTTGTTTGGAGGAAGGAAGTTCCCCACCTTTCTGTATATTGGCTAATTTAGAAAGACTGATTGTTTTATTTCTGCTTTTCCCATAGGTGTCAGACCCTTATAGGCCTCCAGTAAGAGTAAGTAAGGTTTGTGGGGGATTTTATATACATATATACATATACATATATATATATACACAGTCACACACTTCAAATACTGTGCATGTGTTTCTGAAATTTAGCATGTCCACTAGAGAACTTCACATTCATCCTTTATTTAAAGCAACATGTTTTAGTTAGCTCTTAGCTGCTTCTGATTAATAACGTTTAGGTTGAATCCCAACCTTCTTTTGCATCCATTTATGTGCATTAGTAGTTCACAGTACAGAATAAGGGTCACGGAAATAAATGACTGTGAGCATGGACAGACATTCACCAGTGATCATATTCATGCTGGCTTAGGTCAATGTGTTTTATTTGTGCTTCTGATGTTCCACAAAAACACCCTACAGTGAGTACCGCAGCTCAGCTGAAAAGCTGTGACTCGTTCATCCCTGCTCATCCCTGGTGATTGTTTGTCCGTACCCTTTTCCCCCCCAAATGCAAGCAGCCATAATAACCGTGCATGACTTAGCCTGCAGCGCGGCAGGGATGAATGAACAGGGCTCTTTTCAGAAACAGAGCTGTTAACTGTTAGTTGCTTTCTCTTAAGCATGGCATACCGTGCTTTGCTGACATTTATTTTCAGTTTATGAGGGAGGGAGCGCAAGTAGGAGAGAACAAGGCAGGGATCTCAAGTCTCCATGAGATGAGGAAGACATCCCACATCCCACATTCTTCCTGTTTGATTCCTTCTTAATTTAAACATCATCTGCTGCAGTACAGAAAAAAATGCTGATCACCTATTGTGCTGTTTTAGTAATCAGCCTTTCTCATTGCTTAGCTGCCTGCTTGACAGTAAGGGAAATGAAACGTTCTATCTGATGTAGATTGCTAACGTATAAATTAATCTAAATTCTTGTGCTTTCCATTGCAGAAACCCGGGAAGTGGTGTGCGGTTCATGTACAGATCGCCTGGCAGATCTACCATCACCAGCAAAAGATAAAGGTAATACAGACAGTTTCTGGAACAAAGCCAAGTCTTTTGGCTTACAGATTATATTTCAGTGAGTAATGAGCAGGAAGCAGTTACTGTTGGTGATTCTCAAGCTTGCCTGTATTGATTAACTAACACTTTCAATCCTTTAACATTTATTGTAGCAACCATAAAGTTTATCTGAGGGCAAGGGAGTTGGGTTGAAGGGTACCAAGGGGAGCAGGAGATACTAAATGCACAGGCAGAAAGAGAAGAAGAAAGGGAGGGGGAAGGTAATTTTGCCACAGATCCATCTTTTTTACAAAGCATACATGTTTAATGCCACTTCCCTGCTGTACTAGTACCTCCTGTGGAATACAGAGTATTATCCCGTTCCTAATGAAATGACCGATATGGTGCAGAACATATGACAAAACATAGAGCAGGGGAGTAGATTGATAGTTACTGTGTTGGGGGTTGTTGGGCTTTCTGCACTGCAGTGATGGCAGGCAGAGGGACGGGGTTTCAAACTCAAGAGGTAACAAGGTGTAGGTACACTGGGGTGCTGTTACAGCTTGAAGTTCCCTGTGGCAGGCAGAATAGCCGATAATGGGACTGCTGTAGCGTTTATTTTTTCATAGCTCCTGCTGTAGTTTTTTTGTCCCATTAATGAAGACTGTTCAGTGCTTAAGTAGGTGCACTGTAAGTAGTGCCTCTGTAAGTGGTGTATGTCTATTTTTTTAATGAGCAAATATATCATCTTTAAGCTATTGAGAGACTTACATGACTTAGGTGCAGTTGTGACCATGCTCACTTCTGTAGGAGGACGAAAATAGCCTCTGAAGGAACCTCATAGTTCCTTTATGCTTCGCTCCTTGTCTGCGTGCTGAGCTGTCTAGCTGCAGGAAGGGCATAGTCTAGGAACATCTCTCTTCCCAAACTGGAGAAGCAAAACAGCGAGTCCGTCACCCAGCTCTCATGACTTCTGTCGGCAGCTTTCTGCCTGCAGAATATTTTCTGTCAGGCTGAGAGCGCCGGCTGATGCTGGGGTGCCGCGCGCTCGGTGTATCACGTTGCATGCTCCATTGTGTGTGCTGAGGGGCTGAGCACTCGCTGCAGACCTTATCCATGTGGATGAGGCAGGCAGCTGAGAGGCTGCGGAGCAAAATGGCCTTACAGATGCTGTCAGAGCATGACTGCAGTACGTGACCAGAGATGCTGCTGTCACTCTCGCTAACTCTCCCTGGCAGGGCTAAGCAGGAGTGAGCCTGAACTCTCTCTCTTTTTCTCCCATAAAAAAGGAAGTGTATAATGAGATTGTTTTTATATCATTTGACAGCAAATGCAGCTGGATCCCCACAAGCTAGAGATAGGTGGTAAACTTGACCTGTTCAGCAGACCTCCCGCCCCTGGAGTGTTTCCAGGCTTCCATTACCCACAGGATCTTGCCAGGCCTCTGTTCTCTACCACAGGTAAGGGAAGATCATCACTTGTTGCAAAAAGAACTCAAACAGTCAGTATATGTAACGTGTGTCTCTACAGCGTACATATGCCTCAGAAATGGAAGCAGGCAGGATGGTTCACAGGGGTGCAGAAGCACCGGCCACTCCTGTCACTTGGGCTCACGGGGCTTCTGGGCTGGGCTCTGCCATGGCCTCCAGTGTGGGGTCCTCTGCACGTCACCGACCTGCAGCACTGGCTCTTACACTCCTGTCTGTGCAGCTGGTTCTTATGTGTCCTGATTAACAGGCTGTAGAGTGATTTTAAAAAGTGATTGTGACAAAACGCTTGAAAATGTTTCCATTGGACAGGATTGGAAGACACCCTGGTCTCTTTCTTGCTTTTATATTTGCCACATTGCTCTTCTCAGCTCCTCCACTCACCAAGTTTCTGATTGTTTTCAGAAAAAAAGGGTTTTTTGTAAAAGCAAGACTTCAATAACAGCATTGAAGATATCACAGAAGGTGTATTGGTGAAGTGTTCAGCTTTTAAATACAAAATCTCCCCATGTGTTATTAAGTCCAGCAATCTCTAAGGCTTAAAATGGCATATTGAACTAAAAAAAAATTAAATACAGTTTTCATTGATCAATTGCTTTCCAATCTGTTGGAGGAGTAATTACAATTAATGCAATTACCAAAGTGCAGTAAGCTTCACTGCACTGTTCTTGATGGCTCTAACCACAGGACACTGCAACTCTGACATTCTGGTTTTGGAGGTCACTGGTGCTATTCTTGTTGATTTCCATCTACCCAGTGTTGGATTTTTTCTCTTCCCAGGGCTTCGCTTCCCCCCCAGACCTTTTCAGATTTTCTTTCTGTGTTTGAAATGCCAGAGTCTGCCTTCTGTATGTTATTAGTTGGAAACTAATGTAATTTTCTTTCCAAACTTTACTCTGGTTTTATGATGCAATATTGCACTCTCGTTCTAACTCAGTGTAGACATGGTCATATTCAGCCTTGGTTCAACCCTGTTGAAATGAATGAGGTTAAAAGTGTTACGAATTTTGTCCCAAACATGACAGAAAAGCAAGAGATGAGAATCAAGCTGAAACCTCCGTGAGAACTGAGTTTCAAATGCAGATGTCGGATAGCCTTCAGGAACTCCACCAGTGGTTCAGTTTGTCTTTCCGCCCTTATCTGTGGATGGAAATTCTTAACTATCAAATGCATGTTTCCACCACATCTAATCGGTGCTGATCCTAGCTGTACATTGTAGGGTGCTACCCTGTATTTTGGTGTCTAAAGGTACTTTCATAGTACAGGGCCAAGATATGTGTTGCATCTACTTGGATGCATAAGCACAGCTGATTTACAAACCTCTGACTGTTTTCCTATGGCAGCTGTTTCCTTGTCACTGTCTTCAGTCTGTCCTGTGTTGTCATTGCAACAACCGTGTAAGGCTATATTTGGGCAGAGTTTACCCTAACAGGCAGAAAAGCACCAGTCCAGTTGGTATCTTGAGCTTTTTCTCTTGAAGATGCAAGCATGGCTTGCTTCTCCATTCATAAAAGCGAGAGGGGAAGTAGTATGGAATAGATACATTAAAGAAGGCAAATTAATAGAAAACTTTCACTGGAGATAAACAAGCTTACAGCAACTTGTCCGTGAGTATATTAATCACAAGAGCCATCACACGGTAAATCTAGGTAAAGAGTGCTATCAAAGTGAACAAACATTGCAGCAGTAATATATAGATGAATAAATCTTTTACTCTGCAATATCCGAGGCATTCTTTTCACCTTATCGAACAAGCGCGCAGTTGATGTGAATCATTGGTTCTGCTGCATTGCCTAGTTACTGCGGGAGACATAAGTTATCTTAGGGCCACCTGTCTTCAGGACGGATGTTCGGCTGCCTGGCAGACGCTATATTTAATAACTACCTGACAGCCTGCAATGCCGCTCCTGGCTTTCTCTGGAGGATTTTTTATTATCAGCCCGTGTAGTTGAGTTTGTAAGCCGTCTCCTTGGAAGAAATCTCCCATCCATTATACACCTTCTGAAATCTTAAAGGATTAGAAAGATGACAGTCTCCATCCGTCTTGAAGCATTGGAGCAGTCAGAATGTTTATAGATAACTCCAGGTCTCGTTGCCCTGGTCTCTCTTAAGTTTCCTCAACTCATTTTCTGGCTGCTTAGGTTTGTGGTGCCCAAGCTGGTGTGGGACACGCAGTGCTGTCTCCCTCTCCAGTTTTATAGTCTGCTCGTGTTCTGGACACATGAGTGTGTTTTACAACAACCGTCTGTTGTTGGGCTCTGTCACCAAGGAAGATCAGGTCAGGGACTGACCAGCACCTCCATAAAACGCTGTTTGTGCTGTGTTTGGCGTGCGGTTTCTCCTGTGCGTATTAATTTCTGTCCTCCATTTACCCCACTTCTGCTGTGACCATTATCAGCACTGACGATATATGGTGGAAACATGCATTTGATGGGGCTTGGAGATGATGGTCAGGAACAACGTACCAGAGCAGGTCTGCCACTAGTGTGAATCATTCATATGGGCCACAGATGAGGCAGAATTCTTTGTGGTGGAGGTGACAGGAGAGCTGGAGTGCCTGGTGGGAGGAAAAGGATCATAATCCTCTTTTCTGTAATAGAAAGTTATCACTTGAGAAAGCAATGACTAAGTGAGCTGTTAGTAAAGAGCCCGTGTTCCTGCCCAGTGGGGCTGCTGATGTTTGCTAGAGCTGGCCTGTTACTTCTCAGCATTAAGGGAAGTTAACTTTCTACCAACAAAATATACGAGACGAGCACTGAAAAGCTTTATTTAGGTGTTGGTCTATTTTGCACATGACTTAACAAGTCCTCGGGAAAGTGCTGCTTCTGTCATTGTCTGGAATTACTAGTTTCTAACAAAATGAGACAGTTAATGCACAGGTATGGCAGGTCTTGCCTTCTGCAAGGGAGGTGGAAATTGCGTTTGCATCCAGCATCTGAAAGTTATGACAGTTGCTAATTCTGCTTTGTCTGCAGTAGTGGAAGTATTGGCAGGGAGGGGCACCGAAAGGACATTCACAGTCTAAACAGTTGGGGAGGGCTGCTCTTGCCAGTCTAATACTAGAGACATTTTGTCACACACATCTGAAACATAAATATTCAAAAGGTGATTTCAGGTGCATCCTGAAAATCATCTGTACTAATCTTAGGGGACAAAATCCAGGCCTGTGGGATTACCCAAACATACTGTCATTTGCAGGATACATGGGAGTTAGTGTTCCTCCAAAAGCCAGGTATCCTATGGCAGGTGACCCCAGTGTTTTCATGCTGCGGTTGCAGGCCTGTTCAGGTTCGCGTGTCTCTGCCTGTGAAGGAGGCAAATCTCTCATTTTCTGCTCTGAAAAGAGAACAGAATTTTCTGTATGAGCCCGATCCACCTTGAAATACAGGGCAGACCATCTTGTTTCAGCCCATTCTGCCCCTTACCTCAACCTAGTGCAATCCAGCGTGCTCGGCCGTGGTGGTCCTTTCCCACGAGGTAGCGTGGCACCGTGGGAGTGAGCAGTGTCTAGCAAAGGGAAAAAAATATGGCAAGGGGAGCCTGTGGATGCAGAGACAGATGTGAGAGCGAAGACAGAGCTCTCATGGGAGAGGCATGATTGATGTTCCCTTCGTGCCTGTCATTAACTGATCTTTCATATAGACTCTAATCAGTCACTTCCAAGCACCTTCTGTCTGGGCCCATAACCTGGGCTGACCCTTTTTAATGTAAACACAGAGTAATGACTGAAAATGGCAGACAAAGAGGTTCACTTCCTCATTACTACAGGTGAGCGACAATGCTGAGTGCAAGGTCTCCTCCTGCCTCCTAGTGCCCACAGGACCCTTAAAGGGCACGCAGAGAAATCCTGCCTGTAGCTCGCTGGGCTGGTGTTTGGGCTGTTCCCTGGCCTTTGCTATGTTTAATCTGGCCTGGGCCTTTGCATCTCGTTCTTGAATGTGGTGGCCAGGACCTCTGTGTATGCAAGCAGTCACTTGCCACTGAACTAAAAAAGGGACCTTGTTCTCACAGGTGCGACACATCCCGCCACCACCCCTTTTGGTCCGTCACCTCACCACAGCAGTTTCCTGCCCCCTAACCACTTGGCAGGTAAGTGTAAGTAAACCCTGCCTTCGCCTTTACCCCTCTGACCCATTCCTGGCTCTCCGGTGTGGTCCTGCCTTGAGGCGCTGTAGCACAGGGGGAGGGAGAGGCTTAGGCTGAGGAACCAGAAGCTAGCCAGCTTCCCGGCCATGGCAGCTTCCCAGCGCATCCCCTCTGCTCTCCTCCAAAGGAGAAGGGCAGGACTAGCAGACCCTCTCCTGCAAGAGAAGAGGGCACTGCAGAGCAGGCAAGTCTGTCACTGCTGGGACGCTGCACAGGAGCTGAATTGTGACCTGTAGAGCCCTTCTGTGCTGCTGAATGTGCCCAAGGAAACAGGGAAAATTTATGCAAAGTTACCTCAAACAAGTCACAGCTTAAAATGGGTTCCTCCTGTACCGTTTCCCACCTATGAACGTTCTTGACTAGGTTCTTTAATAAAGTTCAGTGAACGGTTCCTGGCAGATAGCTGTTCTGCACATTTTGCCAGCCTTTCAGTTTCCTAATTGGCAGTAAGTAGAGCCTGATTTTCTCAAATTTCCTCATTTTAGAAGCTCACAAGCAGCTCATTGCCAATTAAAGTTCAAGCTCTGTTGATTAATGTTTCAGTAACACTCATCCAATCAGTAAATGTGGCATGCCACATGACCTAGTCGACTTTTTTTCTGTTACAAATACACAGATTTACATCAATTCCTGAACATTCTGTCAGAATTAACTGTATCTCTACAGAGTCACGTAACTACTTAATATCAAAGGGGAAGGGCAAGAACAGCTATTTAAAAATAAGTAAATAAGCAAATAGCTGTTTGCTTAAAGATCCAACCTATTTGCCTTGATATTTTAAAGATAAGGGTATCCGTGTGAGGAGGCGGAGAGCAACACATCTCCTGTAACATGGCAAGTTGAAGACTTTAAAGGGACAGTGAAAAAGCCAGCGGGCAGAAGGAGGAGTTGTTTAGAGATGCCCAGTAGGAAAGAAAACAAGTACACTGGTGCTATTTAAGCCATAGCCATCTCTGGAGCGCAGAAACCTGAGTCAGGCTATATCCGCTCAGAGAGGAACCTCTTCTGATGATGGGTGCCTTTAATGGGGGAAAAAAAAAAAAAGAAGACTTTTTATAAATATAAGTGCCAGTAACCAAACAGTCAGGTACTTGACTAGGAAAGGCAAGATTCATCTTTTGCCTCAGAAGATACATCCCTTTGTCATAGTAGCTCCTCTAAGACTACGCTATCTTTTCCACCACCACTGGGATCAAGGAAGGTATTATGGGAAAGGATTTTGGCACAAACAGGCCAAAATTAGTTGGTGTAAGGATGGATGTCCGTAGCAATTAGCCTTAGGACTGTCTCTAGGCACTGTTACAAAGAGGATAGAAAGTTGTGCACAGAAACAAGAGAAAAAAGAAAGGATGCATCCCCTCAATATGCTGACCCAGGAGCCTGCCGAGGTTCTTTCAAGGCAATTGCAATGCTTCTGCTGTTAGTACTGATAAGGAAGGGGAGTATAGCTCAGCAGCAGCCACCCTAATTTCAGCTATTAGACCTTAATTTCTAGCTCCCCTCTGACTGGCATACAAAAGTTTATTACAGCACCTGTTTGCAGAGTGAGCACTGAATCCCTTCTCCATTTTAACATGATGGGAATTTTCTGTGCAAAGAACCTTGCAATGAGAAGGATCAGCTTAAAGTCTGGCCTAATCCTACTTGGATTCAGACCGTTAAGAAGGGGAGGGGTGCGTTTCATTCTCCAACATTCTTGGCTAAATGCCTGCTAAATCCCTGTTTGCCTTTCCAGATCCATTTAGCAGGTCAAGCACCTTCAGCGGCCTTGGGAACTTAGGCAGCAATGCCTTTGGAGGATTAGGCAGTCATGCTCTGAGTAAGTACTGGCTGGGTTACTGCAGACAAACATCCCTTCCAGAAAAGCCACATGCTAATATTTACAGCAGCTGGTGGTAGTTTTTAAAGACGTTTCATTCCTAACCTCCATTCTCCTATCTGAAAACACTGCACCTAAGATTTCCAGGTCTCTGCGGTGGGAGCTTTTCTGCATGTCACAGACATCACTAGCTGGGCTCTGTGTCTCCTCACCGCTGAGGGCTGGTACCTTGTGTGCTCC
This sequence comes from Larus michahellis, assembly GCF_964199755.1. Classification (NCBI taxonomy): domain Eukaryota; kingdom Metazoa; phylum Chordata; class Aves; order Charadriiformes; family Laridae; genus Larus; species Larus michahellis. The sequence goes on along the minus strand of NC_133908.1, from coordinate 6,897,589 downwards.
TAGAGGTGCTAGAGCTGCCAGACCCCTCTGAGCTCTGGGACCCTATGGGCATCTAAAGTAACACCCTTCAACGGCGAAGATGCGTAGTGGAACAGCTATTGATACTTCTCCTAATTCAGCACATAGAATTGCTCTGTAACCGTTGTCTGAAGTTTAAATTACCTGTATATAATAATTTTACTTCAAAAACATGTTACCTGTAGGCAAGACATGCTTGAGAGCCACACATGAGAGCGTGCTTTTGCATCTCATGGTGCGACAGGAATCAGCTGAAGATCGATGGAGGAAAATCAAGTGACTGTTCTGAAAAGCCTACAGCCAAGCTCTATTTTTACACACACGCATACATACCACCATATAGTCTGGTTTCTTTGACAAAAAAATCCTTGAATCCTCAGCTGCAGGCAGCTGATTGCTTGTAACTACCCCCAAATTAAAGTTTCTGCCAGTGAGAGGAGCTGAGGAAAAACATTGCTTTTGTGCTGGAACCCTTGCCGGGGTGGGGGGAGAAGAGGAGCTGGGCATTTTCGATCATCCCTAAGTTATTTCTTCCACCAACAGCCTTAAAAGAGCTGGTGGATCTTACACCCAGTGTTGGAGGTATCTGCGTCCACCTGCGAGTAGCTCCCCCTCGCTGTTAGCTCCACATTAAAAAGTCTTGAAAGGACAGTTCTGGTTGTGATTTGCATTGTGAGAAATGTATATGCAATTATTTGGCTTGAATTATTTTTAACTCTTCCTCCCCCTGCCATTATTCTAGCTCACAACAACATTTTTACTCACAAAGATGGCCCAAACCTGCAGAATTTCAACAATCCCCACGAGCCATGGAATAGACTGCATCGGACCCCACCGTCCTTCCCAACACCTCCACAGTGGCCCAAGCCCACTGACTCTGAGCGAAGCTCCTCGGTGACAAACCATGACAGAGACAGAGAGCGGGAGCGAGAGCCCGAGAAGAGGGATCTTTCTCTGAGTAAAGACGACAGAGACAAAGAGAGGTAAGCAGTGGGTGCTTTTGAGCACTTTCTTTTCCCTCTCTTATTTTTTCTAATTTTTCTGATAGTAGAATAATCAGTGCAAAACATTGCTTGTCTTTGGAGCAGCTGATAGGCCTCTCCCTCAGATTAGCACAAGCACTGGCAACACAAAAAAAAAACCCTCTTTGCCTTTTAGGGTTTGTCCTCTGTGGCAATATGGTAAGCCCGTCCCCGCTAGCAGGTTAATAAAAAGCACCAGGCTGAGGAAATGAGCGTGTCGCTGCGTTTCCAGGGTATACTCGGCTGTTTTCAATGCAGCTGCTTCAGGATTGCTGTATATTCTGAAATCATGAAGGTAGCGTTGTGATGGGTCCTTTGGAGACAGTCATAGTTCTCATTAATGTACAGATATGCTGATGAATTCAAATGTTAGCTGGACATTAACGAGATAAAAATGCAAATGCCTGTATCTGGAGCAGCGTGCATGAATCCATTAGCAAAACTGATTTTTAAAAATTGCATTGTAGACAAACCGTTATTAACGATGACACAAGTGTTTCACCTGAGCTATAGATACTTCATTAGCTTCCAGTTATATGATTTTGGAGCTGTAAAGCCCTTTATATTTCAGAGCCCAGTTGTCTCCAACAGGTTACTTTGTAGGCAGTAACAGCCCGCAAGTCTTAGATGTGTGTGTTTGATTAGTGATAGGGGGTTCATAGTTTGCCTGGAGTGCTTTTAACGAGATCTTCAGGCAGTGCCTGTGAATGAGATTGTATGGAAGCAATACGCTGAAAATCGTCTTGCTGTAAATGTTAAATTGTCTGACACCCTTGCACGGATAGTCATTCAGCTAGGAAGCTCCCTTCTTGGCTTTAGTGTAATTCATTTGCAAACCAAGGTTACTCTGCTCTCAAGAGTGTTCACGCAGGGGTTAACATCTCTATGACGTTTCTATTAATTCAGCTTAAGCTGTCCCCAGCATCCCTCTTTGGACATTTTTTTAATAAAGTGCATCCTTGACCAGCAGTCAGGACTACTGCAGAGGAAGAAATCCGGGTTAGCAAATGTAATCATAAGGGATAAATACTTACGGAACTCCCCAAAACACCTCCAGCTTTCAGCACTCAGGTCTTACAGCTCTCGAAAGCAAACCCGGCATAAAACTTAGGCATCAGTGAGCCTCTCAGCTGCATAATGCAGTTCTCTCAATCACACCATCGTATTTTCCATTTAGAGAGTCTCTCATTCAGAGCAAAGTGCTTTTAAAAGGTGAGTATTATTTATTCCCCTCTTAAAGAGGTGGGAGTAACTGTGACTAATTGGCTTGCTCAGAAATAGAGGTGCAGTTAGAAATGTAAACCCTCATACCTCTCTTCTAAACCATGGACATTGTCATCAAACCCCTTGTTCTTCATAGCAGATCCTCTTGAAACAGAGGTCGATTACTCAGTTTCGTGGCCTATTCGAGGATTTTTCCTTAAGCACCTACCTTACCTGCCAAATCTGCCAACAACAAAAGCTCTCCTGCAGCTCCATAGGAAAATAAGCATCGTGTTATGGCTGCTTCCAGTCAACATTTTTTTTCTCTGTAGTACGTAAAGGCGGGTAGTGCGTATCTTTTAGCGTAGCGTCACAGCTACAGCTGGTGCTAGCAGAGCTTTGCAGATCACCTTCTGAGCAACCTCGAATTACGCAACTAGAGACAGCACTAGGCACGTCCAGCATCACATGGATGTTTGTTCACACAATACCAAGGATGTGTGTTCTCTTTTTTCACAGAGACCTCATGGATAAAAACAGACATTCAAACAGATCCTCACCGGCATCGGCTCCAGTGACACATCAGATAAGCAATCTCATCCGCAGCAACAGCCAAACCTCCAGTGATCCCATCAGGCAGGTTAGCCTCGGGGAAAGGGAAAGGTCCAAAGAACCCGAGCGAGAGCACCCTGACCGGCTGAGAGAGCCGCCCATAGCAGAACACAAGATTAAAGAGAGCCGTTCCCCGGTGAAGGAAACTCCAAGCCATGATAAGAGACCCTCTGAGGACAACACAAAGCCAGTAATCCAGTCTGTATCCCCATACAGCAAACCTGCACTAAGTGAGAGCTTGAAGCTTACCAATTTAATGAGCAAGGACATGGAGAGAAAGACAGAGCTTCCCAGCGACCTCCAGAAGATTAAGAACGACATCAAAGTCAAAGAGGAGAGGAAGGAAGACAGTGATGTGCTGGTGGTGGGGTCGGAGCCTTCGCAGCACTCCCGATCAGTGGAGCATCCCCCACCACCTACTTTGCATGGATTATCATTGCCTCACTCGATGGCTGCCTCTATGCCCATCTCCATGGGCAGCGTGCACCAGATGAACAACATGAATGTTCTGGACCGCAGCAGGATGATGACCCCGCTCATAGGCATGAATCCTTTGTCAGGAAGAGAGAGGCTGCCGCATCCTGGATTTTCTTGGGACCCAATGAGGGACCCATTGCGAGATGCCTACCGGAGCTTAGATCTGCACCGTCGAATGGACTTCCAGCTCCGGACAGATCCTATCCATAGGTTCCCTACCACCTCTGGATTTTACGACCATGAGCGTTCTTACAGAGACAGGGAGCCACACGACTATAACCATGAAAACCTTCTTGAAGCCCGCCGAGAGCAGGAGCGGTTGCGGCAAGTGGAGGAAAGAGAGCGCTTGCACTTACGGGAAGAACTTGAGCGTGCCAGAATGCACCACTTGCACTCGTCCCCCATCGAAAGTCACCTGGCACACGTGCCATCCTTCATGCCTCATTTAAGCGGGATGCATTACCCCAGACTGAGTCCATCCACTGCCATGCACAACGGGATTTTAAACAGGAACCCACCAACCGCCGCGCTGAGCGCCCCACCGCCTCTTGTACCAGCGAGCAGCACCAGACCTGCCTCCCCACGCAGGACTACTCCACTCACAAACTCAGAGTCCAGGGACTACTCCCCCTCTAGGAACCCCAAAGAAGTAGAGGCACGATAGTCCCCAACATTGAATTTTAAACTTGCCTGTATATAAAACAAACAAACAAACAACAACAACAACAAAACAAACAGAGAAAAAAAACAAAAAAAAACAAAAAACAAACCTTTTACAAAATGCACTGCTGTAAACTTTTTTTTTTTTTTAAATGTAAAATTTGTAGAAGTTAAGCACATTTCCATAAATAACGGGGTCGGGGGTGCAGACTTTCCAACAAGAAGGTTGCTGAGAATGGGAATTTAATATATAGGTATGGATTTTTGGTTTCGTTTTTTGTTTCTGTGCTAAAAAAAAAATGAGTTGAGAATATCAAGTTTGTACATTTTTTCCCAAATGTGAGAAACATTTTTAATGGATTTGTATTTTTTTTAATTTTGTGCTCTTTATTCACTTAAAAAGAAGAAATTTTGCTTTTGTTTTTAGTTAAATTTGCATTTTAAAGGCCTCAGATCCTTAAGAAAAAAATACCCAGGGTTTCTTAAAAGTATTATTTATGGAAATACTGTAGTTTTACAGTCCACTGTGAGGTTCCCTTCTGAGGCCAATTGATCACTTACCTTGGTACTTTGGAACCGAAGTTACAGATATATATTAAAATATTAATAATAATAATAATAATGTACAAAACTGTTTGTTTTTTGCCTTATTATATTATGCAGAAATTTAAGAGGAATTTTTTTTGACTTCTTGTTTTAAACAAAAAAAAAAACAAAGAAAACAAACTGTAAATATTCTGTTAATATAAATGTACACCAATATTAAATTCTTAACATAGGTAGACTTTATAAAAATGGTTTCTAGAACCACTCTGGTTATTTGTTAACATGGTTACAACTCATACTCTTGTCACAGTCAGAAATTCACACTCAGAAAGCTAAGTACGGCATATATACTTCAACTATGCAAGAACTTGGAGGCAGGTCTTAGTGGATGTTGGGGGGAGGAAGGTTTAAAAAAAAAATAAAAAAAAAAACAACCCAAAAACAACCAACTCGCAACTACGGAGACAGAATGGAAATGGCATGTGAACAGGAAGAAGGATGCTTGTGTTTAACAAAAAAAAAAAAAAATAAAAATAAAGAGAGACTGAATTTTTTTGTACAAACACAAGGGACAGTTCGTCAAGGAAAGAGAGAGACACACGCTCCTGGAAGGGAATTTTGGTTTCCTACTTTTCAAGCTGGCAAAAGCAGATGGAACTGGCACAGTACCATGCGGCAGACCCTTTCCTTATTTTTTTTTTTCCTTTTTTTTTCTCTTTTTTTGTGTTGTGGGCAGGATCGCTGGCAAGCAAGGACAATTTTCCGTGGACCCCTTGTGCTAATTGTGCAGTGTTCTTATTGGAATCTGTATACAAGACAAAGTAGAATTTTAGGAGTGCAAAAAAAAAAAAGTCTAATGGTTGATTAAAAAAAAAAAAGAAATTCTGATATATTATCTATAGTACATGAAGACCATAAGCAAATGTTTGTTTCAGTGTGGTTCTGCCTTGAACTGCTTTTTGGCATGATTTATTTTTTATTTCCGATTTTACTTTTCATCCATATGTAAATTTTGCCATGTTTTACTTGCTGTACCATCCCCCCTCCCTTATTTTATTTTTCAGTGTCCATGTTTTATATATCCTGGGCTTTTTCTCTCTAGTTAATTCAGCCATCCGCTACTATTTTCTTGGCTCTGTAACTCTTGTTTCCCCCCCCTCCCCATCCTCCCCCCTGCACCCCCTGTAATTTTAAACATTCAGTTTCCTTGTAGATCAATGAAGATAAATACAACATTGATTTTGGATGAAAAAGGCAGTTGAGTGTTTGTGTGTCGTAGCCCGCGCTGGCTCTCGGAGGCTAATGGCTTATCGACGGGGCTTGGGCGGCGGGGAGGAGGCGGCCGGCGAAGGGGTGGGTGCTGGGAGAGGGATCGGATTGTGTTTGTGACTCTTTCCCGGCAGAAGGATCGTGGCCCGTTGGCTGCGTTGGAGGCAAGAGCCGCCACGGCCGGGGCCTGGGGGGGAGCGTGGGGTCCCCGGCTCTGCAGCAGCTCTCCCACCCTCTGCGCCTCCCGTCCTCATCCCACAGCCTGCGGCCGGGGGAAAGGAGGATGGAAAAGGAAGCACAGCCTCCGTGCAACTGGCGTCGCTCCGGGAGGGTTATCGCCTCGAGCGCTCTTCGCCGCGGGCCTTTTCTTTGCCTCCCCAGCTTTTCCCGTAGGCTGAGAGCAGACATCTGCGGGGGGATGGAGAAGTGCTCCAAGCCCCCTCGCTCTCCGTAACTGATTTAACAGTGGGCGACTGTTGCTTTAGCAGCACGTTACAGCTTCTGTTTTTAAGTTTACGTGTGACTAAATTACTGAGCTTAAAAAACTAAAATGAAATAAAATAGCAGGGTCCTTAATCTGATGAAAGGAGGCTTATAACAAAATAGGCATTAAAAATTGGCACCTGCTCTCCCAGCTGAAATCGGAGGAACATAGAACACATGGTGGAAGTGAAAAGCGTGGACTCGGCATAAAGATACTGGTAACGCCGGCTCAGGGGGTTGTCATTCTCTGCCGGTGCCATCGTCCAATGCAGCGTCTCGCTTTACACCCTCTCTAGCACAGACCTGCGTAAACGAACCTCCCTCACCTCTGCTAGAAAGACTCCGTCGCTGCGTCTTCCCGATGCAGATCAGTGCGAGCGAGGCGGGGGTTTAGTGTACGCTTCAAAAAAAATACGAAAATGGACCGTACCCTTTGGAAGCGTTTGGTCCATTTAAAAAGTGAGCATTAAATCAATGCTGTGCTCCCCCGGCATTCCTGAAGGATTGCTTATTGCAGCCACACCGGTGCCGGAAGAATTCATCACGACTGATGCTGCGGCAGTCTGAATGTCAAAAGAAAATCAGCAGTTTGCCCTGGACTGTGTTGGGAGGTGTTGCTCGTGCGCTTTCGGGGGATGACCCATCAATAATGCTGCACTACGGCGGGATTCCTGCGGAATTACGCGGTGCCGAGTATCAGCCTTCTCACAAAATGGTTCATCATGATTAATGGTATTATTACCTAAACGGAGAAACTAATTAATTCAGCCTTATTCCTTTAAGCCACCCCAGCTGAGCCGCCTTCTGATAAAAAGAACTGGTACAGAAGGACTTCCTGCGTTTTGTGCATTTCTACCACTCTTGAGCTTTCATTTTGTGCAGTTTTTACCATTTTTATTCTCCTTCCGGCCATCTCCGTAGAGGCTTCCCTCAGTCACCGATGAAGGGAGGGATTTAGCAAACAAATGACAGTGGGAGGAAGAGGATGGGAGGTGGGAGGTTCATCGCTTGCCTGGGGCAGCCTGTTTTCACAAAGATGCTCAGGGAAGCGTGAGGGGGGAGCCCAGCTCTTGCACTTGCATTACCTTTTGTCTGAAACGTGATGCCACGTGCCACCATGGCCCAGTGGAATGAGACTTGGTGTGCACCATCTTCAGCCGGTCTCGGCCTGGTCAATAAAACAAATAACCAGGAGAGTGGGGGGGTGCAGGAAGAAGCCCATCTGTAACGCAGTGATAAATCCTCAGATTGCTTGTCAAAAATATTAACTGTTTTTTAACGGAAAGATCCAGTACTCCCCTAAAAAACAAGCTTTATTGCCTACAATAAGCATATGGGGAGTCTCCATTCCAGCCTTTACAGATACCATAAATATGTAGTTTTGGTGACCCCAGGTTAGATGAACAAAGGGCCGATGCAGGGGCACCGGAGGACAGCTGTCGCCGTCCCACCTGCAGCGCCAGCACCGCCCGGCTCCAGCGGAGGGGGAGCACGAGGAGCCACCCAGACAGAACTGCGACATCCTGAGAGCTTGGGCGAGAGCAAGACACGTCGGCTTCGCTTGGGGCAGGCTGGCAAGCGCCAGGGCGAGAGCAGAGATAATCAGTGCCGCGCAGCTCGGGCTCGAGCCGAGGAGCCCTCGGCAGCGGGGAAAACAGGCGTTTATGTTTAATTTGGCTTGTACCAAGAGAAAAAAACCAAGACCTTTCCTTTACCTCCTTCAGGAGATCCCTTTTTGTCAGAGTCTTAGGAAAACAGTTGTGGTGCAGTTTTGGGGGGGATTTTGGTAACGGTCCTGTGACCGACTGAACTGGCGTCACCCGTCGCTGCACCCTGGGCTCCCCATGCCGGGCCTGGGGTCTGTCCCCCCACACCCTGACGGAGCTTCCCCACTGCTGCGGGGTGTCCCTTTGCAGGAGCACTTCGCTTCAGGAAGAGTCTAGGCCAGGAAATAAAGCGAAATGGAGCTTTGGCAAACAAATTTAGCATTTTTATTCAAATCCTGGGGAGGCGGTGTCCTGGGGTTCAGCCCAGGAACACGGAGCTCTGGGGAGGGTGCGGCAGGTTGTGGGCATCCGGGGGACCTCAATCATGTCCACCCGCCTCCGGCACGACGGCATCCCCTGGCTGGGGCCACAGCTCCTTCATACCACCGAGATTGATGCTGTGTCAGGAAAACGTGTTTCCCAGTAGCACAATGTATTATGTGAAACGGAATAAAGAGCAGGGAGCAGGGGAGGGCTGCGACGGGCCTGAATTACAGGCTGCCATTTCTGATCACAATGTGGAAAAAGGAAGACCAAATGGTGTTTTGAAGTTTAACTTGGAAAATATTTTTTCGAGGCATTTGCGGAGAGTGTCTGTGAAGGCAAGGGGTTGTCACCCCCAGCCCCTGCTGCTGCGGCACAGCTGGAGCCCTCCCCCGGCAGCGGCTGGGACTCCTTGCAGGTGTCCGCACAGCAATTTCTTTGTCTTCACACAAAAAACCTTCTGGTCCATTAAGCTTCCTTAATTGCTGCATTTATCATCAGCCATTTTCTGCTTGTTCTCCTCCTCATTCAGCGAGGATGTGTCAAAATAGGGATATACCCGGCCGGCCGGCCCTCCCGTCGAGGACAGGAAGCTGCTTGGTGGCACCGGCGGCTCCATTGGCCGCTCAGCAGAAGGTCCCTCATCGCCACCTCGATGGTGACTTGTGCGTGGCACAGATCAGAGCAGCAGGGCCGCGCTGGCCGGGTGTCTGGCCCTTTGCACTGAGCCTTGATAAATAGCCGAAAGGAGAAAAATAGAGGGCTTATTTTTTGACACAAAACCCAACCAGCTTCATCCTCCTCGTCCTCCCGATAGGAATTCACGCAGTGAACTGCAGCTGCCAGCAGCGGGGTGAAGCCTTTCATCTCCCCCCCAGAATCATAGTTTGAATTATAGAATCATCGCCTTGTCTAGGTTGGAAGGGACCTTTCATGTCATTGAGTCCAACCATCCACCTAACACTGACAAAACCATCACTAACCCATGTCCCGCAGCACCACGTCTGCCCGGCTTTTAAACACCTCAAGGGATGTGATTCCATCACTTCCCTGGGCAGCCTGTTCCAATGCTTGACAGCCCTTTCGGTGAAGAAATTTTTCCTAATATCCAATCTAACCCTCTCCTGGCGCAACTTGAGGCCACTTCCCCTTGTCCTGTCGCCTGTTACTTGGGAGAAGAGACTGACCCCCACTTTGCTACAGGCTCCTTGAGGAGCAGAGGGTGCAGGAGACACCCAGAGGAGACAGGGCCCAGCTCACACCCCGCGCATCCTGGCCAGGAGCAAGAGCACAGCCGCAGCTGGGCCGGGGCAGGCAGGTTTCTGCTGCTGGTTTGCAGAGGAGCCGTCGCAATATAAGAAGTCATAATTAGCTCTTCTGCAGCATTCGCTCACCGTTTTGTTAATAAATGTTGTTATTTCAGGAAAAGGAAAACACCGTTAGACACTGAAGGAGGTGACCAGCTTTTCATAAATGCTCCGTTCCCCACCGCAGCCTCTCCTCCCGGCAGCGGGGGAGGAAATTGCAAACCAGAACTCTCTGCAAATCCAAATCCAAAGTGCCGGCCAGTGAGAAACGCAGTGGTGAGGAACCACTTTGGGAAAGCTTTTAGGTTTCATTATTCAAAAATCTTTCATTTTGAGTGCTATAGTATCGCACTCCAAAAATATTTGACTCGAAAAACCCTGAGACAAGAGCGATTTTTGAGAGAAAGGCAGTTTGTTGAAATAAGAAAGGAATGAATAATTTTAACTTGAGAGGGAATGAGCCCAGCTGAGCACCATGTCGGAGCCTTGTGCGGGGTGAGACCAAGCCTCAGGGGGTCGGGATCCCTTCCACATTGGCTTAATGGTACCAGGAGAGTGGAGATGCTGGAAATTCCTTTTTTTAATTGTACCATGAGGCAAAAGTCCTCTTTGTCACATGTCCCTCTGTGGCTTGGAAAGTCCTTTCATCCAGGTCAATGGCTCTTAAACAGAAATGCAGGAAGCACCATCACCTGTAAAATCCTTCCTGGGGGCTTGCTGAATTACTGTCACAGACGTGGGGCCAGTGCAATGCTTTGGCAGGAGGATGAAAGGATTTAAGAGGGTCTCCTTAATGGCTTGTTGAATGAAAAAGCTGGAAAAAAAAAAAAAACTGACCTAAAGCATTTTAGGTTCCCTTCTGGAATCTGTGTTATTCTTTGCACTTCACCAATTCGAGCTGCAAGCTGAAAACCTCCTGCCTGCTTTTAAGGATGCATTCAGCCCCTTGTGTGTAGAGTCCCACAAAACCCATCAGGATGCAGGCAGCCATACCTTGCCTATCAGCCAACAAAGGACTGGCAGAAAGAGAGACAATAAGTGAGCAAATTTCCTGCCATATCTCAGTAACACACAGCAATACACGCCACCATCAAGGCCTCTGTGAATATCAGCTGCCGTTCCACCAGCCTGATAACACTGACGGGTACTTGGTCACAGGCACTGAGAGCTTCTACGCCCACTGTGGAGCAAACAAAGGAAACGGGAGGAATTGCATGGGGTATTTTTCAAAACTAAGATGGCTCAGGATTTTTGGTTTGTTGGTGGACATCTAAGAAACTACAGCGTGTGAAAAAATGTCTGACAAGGGAACCTCATCTGATCGGTGGTTCACGCTAAGCCCCTTTGGACAGGGGAGGTGGTACTGCCATAAAATATACTGTTATGGCTTCCATTTAAAAAAGCACACCTTAACTCTCGGCACATACAACTGGTAGCCCTGAGAAGGCTAAAAGCCGTGGACTGCTGCTGTGGGGCTGCACAGGCTCACCATGTGTCTGCAGCCGAGAAAGCAGGGGCCGAAAGCAGTCCAGCTATTCCAGGAATGAATTCAGCTGGCTCTGGAGGTCATGCACAGCCAGATTAGCCTTCCCAGGAGCTCGGCATTTGCTACCGTGTCCTATGGAGTTTCACTGATCAAACTCTGCGGAATTTAAAGGCTGAGCCTCAGGCAGGACCCAGGTACCTGCAGGTCAGATACAGGATCGATATCTCATCTCTGGCCAGCAAGTCGGGTCACTGGGCTGCCAGTGGCACGTGCCCAGGGCTCGGTGGAGCAACGGGAGGAACCAGCCCCCCTCCCACCTTGGTCCGCAAAATCCACGCTGGCCTATTTGGACGATTACTGACGGATCCTGTGGCAAAGACACGGTACGGTTTTTCTGCACCCTGCCTCCAGTGCGTTCACTGGATGATTTCACGCAGCCAGACATGGCCAAAAATATGCCTCTGTGAACTAATGAATTGGTTTAATTGTCTGCCAAACCTGGGAGCAGCCAAAAGTAACAAATTAAAGTTTACAATCCTGTGGTCTCATTTACAAGGGGATAATACAGCAACTGTTTATTTTGTGAGATGTTGGAGTGAGTCGGGAGAAAATTACAGCCCCTATATAATATTAATAATAATCATCATCATAAAAATACTTTTAATAGGAAACACCGATGGTTGTTTTGCTCCATTAACTTGCACTATTGTTTCAGCCCGTCTGGCTGCCGACTCAGCAGGGCAGGGGGTGTTGATTCCCCGGCGGCAAAACCGGCTCCGCAGCCGCAGCAGCGCACAGCAGCCTCACGCTGCGGCGCGGGAGTTGAACAGTCGCCACGGCTGCAGCCCCCACGGGAGAGCCTGCGGGGCCAGGGGATGCTTCATGGGGCCGTGGAAAGAGCTCCAGGGGAGGAAGGAGATGCCTGGAAGCTGCCGGGAAGACTTTATGGCCGATGTCCCCAGCCCGTCCCCCAGGGGCTGGGGAGGGATGTGGGAGCAGCAGCTCCGCAGTTTTTGGAGGACGTGGGAGCTGCACCCTCAGTGAAGGCAGCGCGGTGCCTAGGGACGGAGGTGCAGCATCAGCGCGGCCTGCGCCGCCAGCAGCCTGGCTCCCGCCGACAGGGACGAGCCGGGCAGGCCCAGGGCTGCTGCTCCGGCCCATGCCCCAGGAAGACCCCGCTGACAAGCGGTGTGAGCGCGTGGCTCCGTTCCTGCGCCTGCCTGGCGGGTCCCCACGCTGTGATGCTGGGGAGGGCTGAACGCCCGGTGCTGCGGGCGCTGGCAGGGGCCCACACGCCATGAGCCAGTGAGCAAGCGAAGCCGGTGGCAACGTCTGTGCCAAGCACAGGGAATTTCAGGCTTTCAGCCTATTTCGAGCCACTGCATCAAAAACCCAGGCTACAAATTCCCTCGTGCACGGGCTGCCCAGCGCTGGGGCTCCCCAGGGCTCCGGCAGCCCGTCCCATCCAGCCACAGCTCCAGAGAGCTGGGGGCTCGTGAGAGGGGTTTCGGGATGGGGAAGGGTCCTATATATGGGAAAATTGCTGTAATGGACTCTTTTTTTTCTGCAAAATAGATGAGGCCCATAGGAAGCTCGGCAGCTGGGCGAACGGCTGTGTCGCCAAAGGCAGCTGAATGGGAATGCGAGAGGGGGAAAAATAAATAAATACATCCGTACATCCCCATGAAATGAATCCCTCCCCATTCAGCCATTTCCCTTTATTTCTTCCTTTTAGAAGCAAGGTTATCGGGTCTAACATCACATCCAAACATTTCAGCACTAGCATTATACGGGATGCTCCAAGGTCAGCGCCTGCAGCTGTAAACTCATTAGTCTTGTCTTTTGTGAGAGAAGAAAGCCTCTTCATTCCTCTCTCGCCCCCTTCCCCCCTAATTAAAATTAAAGTATTTCCTGGCCAAAAGTCATTTCTGCATTCATTCATCTCAATTCTTTTCTGTTTGGATAAACCACCCTCTGGTACTCCGAGGGTGTTATGTATACAAACTATAAACTCTTAATGGTCCTGCAGTGTGTTATGGCTGGCCTAAAGAGCTAAAGCAGGCTCCGAAAAAAGTGGTTCTTGGCAACGCCGTGTATGGGGTTCAGGCTCATCAGTCATATGCAATTAGAGATTAAAAGTGCTTGATGGACTATAGGGGAGACCAGCACGGAGGGAGATTAGGAATGTAGGAGAGAAAAGGCAAACAAAAGCTTTTATCTCTGCGCAGCAGTTGCTACTACAAAAGCAGCGGCGAGAGGACAGGCCTCGTGTTTCCCAGGCGCCCGCAGCCTTTCCAGGCTGGAGGGCCGGGATGTGCTGGTTGCGGTGCCCCATCTCCACCCGGGCGACCACCCACGTCTCCAGCGGGGCGACGCGAGGCTTCGGGGACCCCCAGGGCCGGGGCTTGGGGGGAGCGCGGGAGGAGGCTCGCTCCAATGCACAGGCTTTCAGGATGTTGTCACCAGCTTCCCAAGGATGCAGTGCCTGGCAAACCCCTCCCCAGCTGCCAGCAAGGGCCAATCTGCCCAAAACAGAGGCACCTGGGGGGGCATCAGGAGTCTGAAGGGTTTATAGGGGAGGGGAGGGAAAAGCATCCCTTCTTTCTGGAGTAAAGGAGTGCTTCCCAGTTGGGGTCCTGCTGCTTTGAAGCAGAGGAGGTTGGTTGGCACATAAGTGCTTTTGCAAGGTTTGTGACCATTTATCTGCTGTATTTTGCTGAGTGCATGGGGCCTGCTCCACGCTGAAACAGGCTGTTGGAGCAAGGCAGCTCCCTGCTGAGCCCCTTGCTGCCCGCACACAGCCAAGGACAGGCAGGAGCAGGACACAAGAAGAGGTGAGATAAGCAGTTGGGATTGGCAGGCGTTGTCTTTTTCTTCTCCTTTCCTACCGTCTGTCTACATAGTCTCTCCAGTTCGGGGCAGGTTTAAAACATTGGGCTGATGTGAGCTATAGTGGGGCACAGAAATGTTTTTTGGTTTTGGGGTGGGGTTTTTTTTGCCAGTAGAGGAGTGTTTGGGTTTGCAGTCCAGAAAAGATGAACTTTTTTAGGCTATCCAGGGCGAGCTCAGCTAGAAAGCCCAGCTGATCTAACATTGAACACACCTTGGATGGGCCTGCCACACAACGTATTTTTCCTTGCAGTGAAACACAATTGTTTTGTTAACGAGATTTGTTTTGAGCTAAGAAAATGCTTGGCCCTCACTGGAAGGGAAACGAGCTGGGCTGGGCAGCCTTCATCCCAAGGTGAAATGTAGACCAGTCACCAAGGATTAAGCACCTCTGTGCCATCACTGTACCTGTGCTGGAGGCTTTTCTGGCAACCCTCAGGACTTGGAGCACCTTCAGGGCTCCAGTGCCCTTTGCTGGGTCACTGACTCAGCAGCAAATTAGGGGACGGGCTCCATCAGCTGAGCTGCCGATGTGGCCTGGCAGGTCTTCTATGGAGGCAAGGACACAGCTTAGCTTGCAAAATTGCGTGAGTCTTTCTTCTCTGCCTCTTCAAACACCTTCGTGCTTTGTGTGCAAGGAAGGTGTGAGACAGCTCTTCAGCGCACAGTGGTCACTGCAGTCCAATAAACTCTTTCCTGTGGTATCAGGAGACACAGGTGAGACTCAGCACTTTGTGACCTTCTTGGTGAGGCTACCTGAGAGTGTCAACCCATGGAAAACCAGGAGGCTTCCCTTCTTTCTTCCCGCAGCACATTCATCCTTCCATCCCTTTGCTTTTCCTACCCACAGCGAGCAAGAGAGCCGGGGAGGCACTTGGCCTGCCCAGCCTGAAGGAAGGAACTGACTCTTTATGGAGTTTCGTTATAGAAGTCTCAATCAGCCATTAGAGGTTCATTTAAATGGGTTTTCTTGAGCATTAATAGGTTACAGTAGTGCATTCACAGCCAACTTTCCTCAGGTTTTGCAGAAAGTGGCATAAGTGGATTCCTTCAAGTATGTGTGATTGCTCATAGCTGCTGAAGTTGATTTGAATCACTTGCTACCAAGCTCACCAATTTAGCCTGACAAATTGTGCATTATTAAATGGGGGAAGGGAACAAAGCTGTGTTCTCCCAGGGAAGAAAATGCAGGATTTCTCATCAGTGAAGAATGATTCCTCTCATCAGCACCATCTGAGAAAGGCCATAATGAACCATTTGCAGCTGAGAGCAAAAGCCTTCAGTCTTCTACATTCCTGATCAGTCCTCGTGCTCTGAAATTCTGCCTGGAGCCAGCCATGGGGACAGGTAAATCCAACCAATAGTGCTACATGTGCAGCTAAGAGTGTGCTTATATCAGTGCTCCTTGGCCACTCTCATGAGACATCAGTCCTGTCCTCCGTGCAGCTGACGGTGGCTCTGCCCGTCTGTTCAGGAGCACTTACTGACTGCAAACTGTGCATGGAAGAGGAATTCGGCCCCTCGCCCTGAGCATTTGTACTTGCTAAAGTAACAAACATATTTGGAAGGTTTTTATCTTTGATGTGTTGGATAGAAAGCATCTGCCATGCAGGAAATAACTGTCTGACTCTTCGGGAAGCTGGTCTTACTTTCACCCACACAAGCTGCTCGCCGCTCACCTGGCTCACTGGAGATCGTGCATGAGGTCATGGTGTTGGTGCTTGGAAAGGGACTGGTCTCTATTACTGCAGTAATGAGATTACTGCTTTGCATTATATTCTGAAATGCATTTTAGGTGCTTTCAATCCAGACACCCCAGCCTCCGACCCCAGCTGCAGCAGTGACTGGGTATGCAAACAACACGCTCTGTCTGGATGACACTGGAGTATAATTAGTGTTTTTAACGTAGTGCATAAGTACAGGGCTTGCTGGATGCCACTGCTCCATCAAGCCTGGCACCCTGCTTAAGTGTCCCAGCTTGCAGGGGGCTGTGTGATCAGGTGCCACGCTGCGCTCGCAGGCAGGCACGGGGGTTATTAATGCACTGCTATGCGACAGCCCAGCTCCGCGCGCCGGCTGCCGGCTCAGTCCTGGGGGACCGTGGGCACCGTGCGTCTCGCTCTCAGCCTCGTGGCCTGATGGATGGACCCGTGTTAATGAGCTCCGAAGGGAACCGCGTGGAGCCCTCCCTGCTGGAGGCACAAGCCTCCAAGGGAGGGAGTTAAAAGGGGGCAAAAAAGAGCAGTAGAGAAAAGGGATAGACTCCAGATAGCTCCTTGGGGGATGTGAAGGTTGTGCTTGATTAAAAGCAGTGCTTTATGAAAATGTTATTTGCTATGCTTGGAAGATGACATTCAGCGCAATAAGAGTGCACAGCAAAACTAATATGCTCCCTATGGAAAGGGCTGGTGTGTGTGCCTGTGAATGTGTCCTACCCTCTTAGCTTTGATCCCTCGTCTTTAGCAGCTGGGTTTTTCCTCCCAGTGCTGGGAGGTTCCACTTTCTCCCAAATACACAGGCATCCTTCTGCCGTGGCAATGTGCAAGCAACGACGCAGAAAGGGTCTTTGATGAGAAGACTGACAAGAGCACAGAACTGTGACTGCCTCTCCGGGACACATGGGTGACCCGTATCAAAACCTCGGCCCTCAAATCCCGTCCTGAACTCGCAGGGTGTATTTGTTTTGGACGCTGTCAGCTTGGCTACACCAGCACGGCTGGAATGAGCCTTTCAGAAGGTGATGCACAGATCTACTTCCAAGTAGTTTGCACTAGACTTTGTCTGGACGTGTTTGGTTTTTAATGCTTTCCCAGAACACTTGTAAATTTTTATTTCTGCTGAGAGCAGGAGAAACTAGCTGCTGTGCACAGAATAAAGTTGATTGTCTACAAAGTTTAATGCTGTTTTCTTGCTCTATTATTTGGCCATTCTGTGTTTGTGCAAAACTCTGTTTTAAAGCTCACTCAGAGCTCCTGGGCTGTGCAAGGAAGAGAAGGGGGGAAAGCTATTTCTCTGCTTTGCCAAAATATACAAAAGTTTTATGTACCATGATGGAAAGTTAAGGTGAAAAGGGCTGGATCTGAGACAAGAAACATTTCTTTAATTTTCTCTACTTTTTTTTTTTAACAGGATTTGCTGTTGCTTTGAAAGCCTCCTGCTATTTTACAGGCAATAAAAAGGAGAGACTGAAAACATTTATTTCCTGAGACTTGCTCGTTTCTCAAGCTCTGTTAAACTGAGCATGCCTAGCAAAGGGAATGGGACGGCATGAGCCCAGCGGACCCTTCATCCAGCTGGGGACACCAAAGTTTGCCTGCCTGGCCCTAATAAACGAAAGCTTCGTTCTGCTTTGCAGCCCTCCTCCCGTCCCGTGTGTCCCACGCAGCCCTGGCATCCCCCAAGGACGGGACCTGCCTCCCCGGAGCCGCAGGAGGTCCTGGCTGCCAAGACGGCCGTGCGGGCAAGCAGGCTGCCACCTCGGTTTCTACACGGGTGACTGCTCTTGGCTCACAGGTAAGCCAGAAGATTTTGCACGGACAGGTGCTGGCTGGTGGCAATTGTGTCCCCCTGCTCAGCCAATAATGTCATCTGGCGCCCTTCTCACGGGCTGACAGGTTACAGGTAGTGACAGATCCTCCGGTCTGGCCCGTCTCCTCAGCCCAGCGAGTCTCCCCCCGTGGCACAGCCCGCGCCCAGGGCCCCAGCAGGATGCTCACCCTGCCCTTGGCTTCTCCCAGTGGGTCCTCGCTGGTGGCAAATCCAGGCCATGGACGTGGAGGCCAAACCTGCAGCTGCATGTCAGGGGTCACAGACCGTCTCAGGAGCATGTGCTGTAAATGAGAGGATGTATGAAGTCAGAAATCTTTTCACACAATTCACATAGAGTCTAGCCTTCCTTTGGCCTACAGCTTTACTTTTACTTACTGCCATTGTTTTTGGCTGAAAATTACGAAGCTAAAAGAGCATCTGTTCCAAATAATGCCGGTCAGGCTTCTGGATAACAGCTCAGCAGCTTCTTGTCAGGAGCAGTTGCTGTGGCTTCTTGATTACTCTTAAGATGTATTCAATGTTTTGGGAAGGATAAGGGAGTATAGGAAGGTAAGAAATATTTGTTCATAGAAAGCCCAGATACCAAAGGCCCAAACATCTTAGCTAGGGTATGTTTAAAAACAACACAGTTGAAGTGAAATTTCTCAAGGGGAAAGAACATAGTACAGCTTCTGCAGCGCATTAAACAAAGACGATGTTTTTTAAAGTCGGCTGTCAAATACAATGTGAGTACAAAACAGTCTCAGTTGGGGGGAATGTACTTAAAAAATCTGAATCTAAGAACTCTTAATATCTAAAGATACCATCTTTATTTAAGTTGCTGCTCTCTAGGCATGAGACACCTTCTTTATTTGGTTTTGATAGGAAAATGTCCAAAAACGTGTTTGCTTCAGCTCACACCAAGGCAGACATTAATTAAAAATTTCTGAGCTGTATTTTCAGCTAGGAAGGTAATCCTGTTTGCCTGCACACCTGAACCTCAGAGGATTTTTTTTTTTTTAAATATCCTGCAAAGCTCAGGGAAATGCTGTCACCGCAGCAGATCCCCTCTAGCCTGCCTGCCCTCCGCCTGAGCACTGGTTGGCGGCTTTGGTTCTTCCACGGCTGGGCTGGCTGGGCTTTGGTTGCCATGTCCCGTTTGCCTGCGGCGCAGCCTGTCCTGCGGCGCAGCCTGTCCTGCAGCGCGGGCAGGGCCCGTCGGGCAGCAGAGGAGTGCCCGCTGTCACCACACCTGCGACTTGTCCCCGTCTCCCTGGCTTGTTCACAAGGTCACTTAAATAGCAACACGCTTCTAACTTCTCTCTCTTTAGACTAGCCAGCAGTGGGATTGGTGGCTTCGTTTTCCTCGCGGTGGTGCCGCAGGAGAGCTGCTGGGCTCCTGCCAGCCCCTGCCTGCTCCCCCGCTGCTAAACTCCCCTTGCTGGCCGGGCTCCAGCAGCACGTCTCATGTTCAGCCAACCCCAGTCCCTCCTGAATGCTTCGGTACGATGTTTTTCTTCACTTCTCCTAAATTGGTTGAAGGCTCAACCTCATTTGTACCATTCCTCATGAATCCACCGGTGGTGTGGACTTGTGCCCATCGGAGGTGCATGGCTCCACTCAGACCTCACATGGCATCTGCCTTTCTTTTTAATGAAGTTTTATTTTGGGCAGAGGACAGGGAGGAAACAGCTGGGCGACTACACCCCTTCATACAAGAGGATGAGGCACGTTCCACTCCTGGAGAGCGGCTGGGGCTGGCGTGTGCCTGCTGTCCACCCCCATCCCCCCATCCCAATCTCATCCCTATCTCATCCCTTCAGGCTGCTCCTCAGTTTTACTGGGGGCTACACCAAAGCTCCCTATCTCCTCACCTTCGTATTCTTTTCACCGCAGACTCTACATTGTAGCAACTCAGAGCCTTACGATGGGAATTCTCTATTTGAAATGTTGGACTTTAATTGGCATCTTTATTTGTGGCTTTGATTTTAACAGGAGCAAAAGGGTGGCTTTGAGCACGCATGTGAGCGGGTGCCCTGTCACACAAGCAGGGCAGGGGTGAGATGTACGCCACCATGCACACCTGAACTTATTTTGTCAGCCCTGAGTTTCAAAAATGTTAGTTTCTTGAAATTTCTAAAAATACAGAACAAAGCCACAACCTGCCCTCCCCCCACCCCTTATCCACTCCAAGATATTTATTAGCAAAGACAACAGGTAAGTACAGCCACAAATTCTACAAAAGATAAAATACTAACTTTTAAAGAGAATAAATGGGATGTCAAAGTCTGACCCTGCTCCTGCTAAATTCTTGGCTTCAGTGACACAAGATTAAATCCCAAACTGAAGTTTTCCTTCTAAGTAGGAGGGGGCAATGGCAAGAGCTGCACCTTTGTCACAGTCCGATGGCTCATTGCTGAGTTTGACTTGAACTCCCCACAGCGATAGCTGAGACTGGGGGTTACCGCGTCTGCAAGCCTGGGAGGTTATGGATGGGACCTTGTGTACCCAGATCCTGCGCTGGTCTGCATCGCTGCCGGGTGGAAACGCACAGCAGGTTCCTCGCGTTTCCTGGGGTAAGGTAGGAAGATGGGGTTTTGTCCTGATTTACTTCCCTCCTGGTCTCTCGGGTGACTGTTGCTCGTGAACATGCCTGCACGTTTTGGAGCACTATTTCTCTCCTTTCCTTTAGTTCTGATTATTCCCTGTCTCACAGTACTTTTCTGTTATCTGTTCAGATGGTTAAACTGGAGATTAAATGGAGTAAAAAGTTATTACATTGAAAAAAATGAAACTTCTAATTTTTTTTGGCTGAATTCCCTTGACTAAATTATGTGGGTTTTTTATTTGCTATAGCAGGTCCCCAGGCTCCTGACTAATGTTACAAAATGTTAATGGTTTGGGTCACTTCCCTGCACTCCCCCACCCACCCCCCAACCAATATCATGGTCTGTCCATCCTGAGTGGTTGGGATTTTTGTGTTTGATTTTATTTTTTTTTTAAAGTCTCTGCTTCCCCACTGTAATAATATGAGCGCAGCTCCATTAGTGCTAGCACACATGGGCCCCGTGGTTATCCCTGGGCTGTCTAAATCTGTACCCTAAGCTTCACAGTGTGCAGATCATCAAAGAAATGGTAAGAGGGAAGTGCCAGATTG
The DNA here is from genome assembly GCF_964199755.1 of Larus michahellis. Classification (NCBI taxonomy): domain Eukaryota; kingdom Metazoa; phylum Chordata; class Aves; order Charadriiformes; family Laridae; genus Larus; species Larus michahellis. The sequence continues at coordinate 6,876,902 of NC_133908.1, read as the reverse complement.
CCACAGTTGTGTGACAGGGTCACTAATTTATACGTATCTGTAAAGAATAACATTTTCTTGCAATCCTGTTGCTAAGCCTGAAGGTAGACAGCTGAGTCTTTCAAGGATAAAACTAGTATTGCAATGTTGGGCTACAGAACAGCACTGCAAGGAGTGGATTCCTGGGATGTCATGGGGGAGCCGGCTGAGGCACGCCAAGAGGCTTTGTCCAAGCTGGAGGCTGAAGGTTACAACCTCATCTGGAGTATGGGAATAACCAGAGCTTCCACGGTGGAGACGAGCCCTGAGTTAGGGACAGCCACAGGGTGGGAGAAACGCTTCGTGAGACACTTGCCCGAAGCACGATCCCCCATTAATTAACAGGAAGGTTTCCATGTGCTGTAAATTCCAAGAGGCTTTGCTTGGCAGCCCTGTCAATCATTCCCAATGCACTCCAAGAAGGGAAATTTGGCCAGTTTAATAATTCTTTGTTGCCTGCTGTGTATTGAGCACAGACCTTTGCATCTGCCCTGCTGCTAGCGTACCAGGCGAATGCTTTAGGGGGGCTGTTTTGCTTCATTTGTGGTGCCGGCACGTGAACAGCTGGCAAAGCTAAGCTGTATCCCTCCTACTCCCATGTGCTGGAGAGGTTGAAACCTTGCTGAAATGTTCATTTTTCTAACATCCTGCAAGATACGACACAGCCCTGCGTTCTGGGGCCCGTCATGCACAAGGCAGCTGCAGGCAGCAAGAGGGCAGATTACAACAGCATCAGTTCAAATCTTTGTCTTTATTCCCACACCAAAAACAACCTACAAACAACCCTCCCCTGGGTTTTCCATGAAATGAAGCTCAATATTCACAAGGCAGTGAAAAGCAAAAAACCTAAAATAAAACAAAAAAAAAAATAATATAAGGGACTTGTTATTCCCCAAACCATGCATTATAAATGCAGGAAACCCGCAATTAGAGTTGCACTTTCTAGACACAGCTCAGAAAAGCCTAAGCAGAATGCGTGCAAAAAAAAAAAAAGGTGATTGCATGGGTATGACATCCAAGGCAACCTCAACCTGACCCTGTAGTGACCTACATAATGACCACAAATTTGTGATTTAGGCCTGATTACTTCAAACTGAGCTTCAAAGAGCTAACAGAGTGGTAGGGGATTTTTTGTTTTGTTTCTTTGTCCCTTTGCATCAGTGCTGTGGGCAGCTTTGGTGGAAGCGGCTGGACAAAGTGGCCTGGAGGTGCTGTGCAGCCGCAGAACACTTCCATGGGGACAGGGCTCTTAGCAGAGCTAAAAGCAGGAGTTTGCTACCACCATCACAGGGTGACCTCCTGCATGCTGTGCAGCTCCTGCGATGCAGCTGGTACTGGGGGGATGGGGTTCCTGGAGTAACTGGGATGCATTGGTGGACATGGAGCCAAATGTGAGGTTAATTCAGTGATTTACAGGCTGTGCCGGACCCTGCACCGAAGGCTTCTGTGCTTTATAGGAGCTGCATTCCTGCCTCAGCTTCTCCTCCCTACATTAAAGCTGAGCAAATGGTGCAATGGCAAGCCTTAATGTTCAGATTTTGGGCACAAGGTGAAGTTAAAGATGGGGGCAGCTGAGCCAGCTCTGCTACCAAAGCATCTCCTGCCTCGTCCCAGAGAACAGCCTTCCTCCGTGCAGACCATCCGTCACAGGGAGGTGGCGTGCGCCTGAGTTCTTGTGTCACAATAACTCCACTTTTGTTACTTGAGCTTATTTGTAGCCTATATAATCATAGCAATTAGATACAACCGCTCTTAGCTGCATAGCTTAATTACAACTAATGCACATCATTTCAATTAATTTTAATTATATGGAAAATGTGAAGAGTCTGTTACTCCATTGTTAAAATCATTTGGGACAAACAAGACTAAAGTGCTAAATTTCATAAAGGACCTAGTTATTAATTTTAACTCACTAATGAATGGATGTGTCTCTAAACTCTCCAAAGATGTAGTCTCTACTTGAAGAGTCACTGCTGTAGACTTATGGATATACTGAGATTTTGTCCCAGCCTTAAATGCAAAATGGAAATGCCCCATACTGCTGTCTCAAGCAATACTTCTACAAAAGTTATTTCATGTTAATTAAAAGTAACCACCTTAAAATTAACATGCACTGCTGCTGAAATACCACTGTGTGGACACTCCTCTGACAAAATAAATGTAGGCATGACCACTTACTTGGAATAATTTTAGCTTCTAATTAATCCAACAATTTTCTAAGACATTGAAATCTACCTCCTACTAGCTCATTTCTATTTAGTCTTTGAAAGAAATGTTTAATGCTCCTTGGGCAAGTTTGGAAAGTCTTATTTATGCTATGTACTATTTTTATCTGCTTTTATAAATGCCACTCCCTTAGAAATAAAATGTTTCTGGAGTTTGCTACATTAAAAGGAAAAGAAAACATAGCAGAAACTTTGAGTCCTGTTTTAAAGCATAAAAGGGTTTATCTTATCTAGAGCAACCGGTACAGGATAACCAGTGTTATCTTATCACCACATATTGATGTCAGGGTTTAAAAGGACTTGAGGCTGTTATGCTACACGGAGCAGAACTCCTACACTGATAAACACTGATAAAGCCGCAGTGCTCTAATCTAAACTACACCTTCTTTCTGCCCCAAATACACATGAGAAGAGCCAGAAGTGTTTTTCCTAGCACAGCACAATCCTCTGAGCGAGGGTGGGCTCCTTGGCCCGTTGGTGCTGCCGGGGACGGGCCCTTGGGGTTCCTCGAGGAAAAGAGATGAAACCCACCTCCAGGACGAGCTTAGCCCATGGCCATCGCTGAGCTCCAGCCTGACAGGAATCACCTGAACCAAAGGCACAAGGTTTTGCCAACGGGCGATGTTCATGTGAGCAGGTAATGTATGGGCTTAAAACTAATTACCTTCTTCGAGTGGTAGCAGCCCACACTTGCAGCGCTGACTGTACCAGCTTCAGCCCTTCAGCAGCCTGGCTGGAACGGTCTGTAATTTCTTCAGGCAGGGACGTGCCGCCCTAAGGCCTGCACTTGGAGAAAAACAGACACCCACGGAGTGAAGCGGGCCCGGCAAAGTGAGAGCCCGTCAGATGGAGGACGCAGGCTAACAATCCAGGTTGTATACGTGGTTTCTTCTTGCCTGTATAACGTGGATGCCAGTGATTGATGTTAATGTAATTTTCCTATGTTAAGCTATTGAATCAGTTACTTCCGCAGGAACAACATGGTTCCCAATTAACAACAGACTGATGTGAGAGTGCCCATGCATGGTAACGGCCTTGGGGTCCCACTTTGCCCTGCTGCGCTCCAGCGTTGCTCACCCACAAACCCACCAGGCTTTGGGCACGGCCCGGGTTTGCCTCAGGGAGGGGGTTTCTGGAGAGAAACCCTGTGGTAAAGGCATGAGAAGGCAGTGTGACGCTGATGGCATTGGGCATGGTGGAGCCAACGGGAAACCCAGTCATGGACAAGGTCCCTGCGTCACTTCTGCCTGCACACAGCCTCTCAACGGGGGTGGTGCAGCGCGATGAGGCAAAGGGCAGAAGGCAGAAGAAATCCGGATGTACAATACCGGTAACCAACATGAAAGCTCATGGCACGGACCAAAGTACAAGGCTGAGATAGTCATGCTGCAGAGGTTCGAAATGTAGTAGTACATAGGACACCCACATAATCTATGCATGAACTCAGAGCTTGACACCTCTTGCCTGCTTGTGCAATTCCAATTAAATGTCTGTGCATTAATCTCTCTGTTAATAAAAACTCACTTGCTTGCTCTCTCTCACCTCCATTTTCTGCCAACTGCAGATAAAACACCCAGGCAGCCCTCTGCTTATTTGATCCTAAGGTGAAGCTATCAAACAAGCTTGCAACCTCACCGAAGGATCACACAGAATGAGAAAGTGGGCTGCAAGGCAGATTAGCGAAATCGCTTCCATTACAGCTCCAAGCACAGACATATGCTATCTTGGCAAGTTTCTTTTACAACAAGCCTAACTTTCCTCCCTTCTCCTTCAGTTTTGCTGTGGTGTTGAAGTCCCTTTCTCTAGGCGCTCGGGATAAAATCCCGCACTTTGGAAGCACGGCACAGCAGCTTCAAAAGGCCCAACGTTGTGCTACCATGAGCTGCACGGGCTTCTTTTATTTGAGCATAGCTGCCCCATCCAGTTGTAGATGTCACGCTGCGTATGGTACAACATGCATCGTCTCAGTGTTGCCTTGAGCTGACAGAGTGTGATTCCCAGCCGTGTGGCAGCAGAGCCACTGCTGCTACAGTCCTGGGGAACAGAGATTCTGCTCACTCTTGCCATGCTTTTTTATAAACAATAGGTGGCAATTTTACCAATTAAGTGCGTGGGGAAGCAGTGAGTTTGGATCAGATGCACACAGCAGCTGCCACAGCATGACTACGCAGCACAGGGAGGCTGCAAGCACTTAAGCAAGACAGAATTATCATAGCACAAGATTAGTTCAGATATTATAAAGCACTGTTCCACTTCCAACAGCTCCCCACCAGGAAATCTCCACCCATCCCTGCAGTTAAGATGTGTATCTGTCTTGCAGTGTTAATTGTGCTGGCCTGCCACTTTGCCATGGTTTATGTAGGCGGCCCAACTTAACAAACCCGGACAGTAAGGGCATTCCAGTGCTGGGGTAGATAGTCCAAAAATGAATAAATGGAAGTCATGTAGTTCTGCTGAACCTGTGGTTTAAAGCTTCTAATTGCTAACTTTCATCTTTTACCAGCATAAATAATAAATGTGGCATGTTCCCCATTTTCCATCACCACCACATTATTAAAGCAATAAAACAATTTCAAAGGTGTGGTTATCATAAGTTAATGGCACCTCTAGGGGATTAGCAACACCCCAGGAGACTTCTTAGTCTTAAAAAACCCAATACCCCCTGTCAGTCTCTATTAGCTCAGTCGTGTGAGAGTGTGTGCACAGAGCTCCCTGCTCATGCTATGCCACTCAGCACGCAGGCCGAGTGAAGTGACACAACTCCAGGCATAATTAGGTCAGGAGATGCTTCCAGGCAGACGATTAAATAAAAGAGAGGAACCCTGCAATCACAGGCAGCTCAGATTAAGTATACACGCAGGTTACCCAGCTGCCTTCAAGCCAGCTCCAGCGTTTTTCAGCCCAATGCAGTGCAAAGGGAGCGTCTCCCCTCTTGGGGAAGGCATGGGGAGCAAGCGCTGCCATGCAGAGCACCGCAGCGCGAGTGCGGGGAGCTCTCCTTGCCGCATGCATGAGAGCATGTCCTCAAGATCAGGCTGGTGGGGAGGGAGCAGATGACTTGGAGGTGGCCAGTTGCCTGCCTGGAAGCATCACTTCATGGGGTTTTGCAAAACCCTGCTGAGAGCAGAGCTGATTGTGAGGACCAGCCCACCACCTGCCACACCAGGTGACTCGGGAGCAGTCCCTACACACAGCTGTCCTGTGGATGTCCCTCCTCTACCTCTTGCCTCCTGACAGTCTCTGTAATCTGGGCGTGACATCATTGGGAATTACGTTAGTTTTAGTATCTGCTGGGGCGTGAAGACCAAGCTATTTAGCACATCAAAACAACAGTATTAGCAAACAGACCTTCATTTAAGGTAATTACACACGAAGGAGACTGCCTTATCTTTCATCTCCTGTTTATTTTGCTAACAGTCACCCAGGTTCTTTAAGTAATACCTTCCCTGCTATCAGTTATCAAAGCAATGATGGAGGTGGAAGACAGCTGAATGCACTAAGCTCTAACACAGCAGAAGCCTCACAGGTGGAGGGGGAGGAGGAGGTGGAGGGACAGCTGAATAAGGGTGAGAGAGGAGGGCTGTCTAGCTCTGCCTTTGTCTGTCTGTCGGTAATGTTAAGCTGGAAGCCCTGATCCTACAGGGCTTTGTACAGCCTGGAGCAGGGATGGGGCGTGGAGGACATGTGCTGCACTCTATCACACCATGGAGGCTTCAGGTGAGCAGGGGCATTTGCTAATTGCTATTGCAAATGATCACAGTGACTCTTCAACTCCCCCTGTGCCCACACTTCGCTATCATCCTCGATAAAGATAAAGGGTGCAAGGCTGGGAGGATCTAGAGAACGGGTGTAAGCCAAAGCACAATGGCCTGGAAGATCAGTATCAGGCTGAGCAAGGTCTTTAGATGCATGGTTCCATCCTCACCCACGCGAGGGTGGACCCAGTGTCTGTCACAGTCAGCGGAAGGCACTGGTATGGCCACTGCCTCAGCCAAGAAGCACACTGGGAGCTGAGCTGCTTGATCCCACACTCAGCTTTAAAATAATAACAGACAAAGAACTCTTAGGAACATTTAGATGTCTCTTTCTGTCACAGAATGGCTGGGGGCCAAAAAAAAAGTGAGTCGTGTCACAGTGATGGTGAAGCAATGGAGTGCTTGAGTTTAGGGAAAAGTATTGCAAACTGGATAGTCTTTGTTGTGATTGCTGTGAGGACTTAATCAGTCAATAGGCCTGTTGTAGACGTAAAAATCCTCTTACTGTGACTCATCAGAAGGATACACTACCTGGGTCCTGATTCTCAAGTGCATTCAAAAGAAAAGGGCGATGAAATGCCTTGAGAGCACAAGACCTTGGAATAAATCATATTGCCGTGCTCAAATTGCAAGCCTACCAGGAATAAGCGTGAACATAAGATGTAGGATCTGTCTCTCTCTTAAGAAGAGAAGAGCAGAGGGAAATGGAAGTAGTTCTCACTGAAAGCAATGCTGGGTCATGAAGTAGAAAATAATGCGTGTGCGGTGTAGCTCTCATTGCTTTACCAGCAGGGAGCACGGCAAGTCAGCTCTGAGACTCCTTCCTCTCCTCGTTTCTTGGCCAAGTGAAGCTGTATACACCAGAAACACAGTTTCTCCTGCAGTCCCTGGGATGCACTGGCCGGGCACTCCGGGCTGTTTTACCACCTGTGTTGTCCTTCAGTGTCACCTTTCTCATATGCTTTGAAGAAGGTGAGCTTCTGGGCTGTGGTAGCCCCAGCTGCTGGCACAGCCACAGCCTCCAGCTCCGTTGTTTTTTCATGACAGGTTGCGTAGTATTTGACCTCAGAGCATCAGGGTCAAAAGAAAAAAAAAAAAAGGGGCATAGCTGGATGCAATACAGGAATCCTGACAAGGGGATGTGTGTTTTGGGGATGCGGTCTACATACGCTTTCACCCTGAATTCAGTACCTGACTAAAACAAAGGGCAGAAAACTAAACTCTTTAAATTCATTCACAGTCTCATTTCTTTCTGTTGCCAGATGTGATTGTTGCCTTTCAAAAATTTTTATTTCTTTTATGGGCATATTTATAGAGTTATGTCCATGAATTAAAGGACAAGAAAAATTTTCTGCCATTTACAACTAGGCAATGGAAAACTGATTTTGCACAGGCAGAAAATTAAATATCCAAACAATCTTCGAACAGGAATCAATAGTGGTCTGGAAGTTACTGTAAGCTTATATTTAGTAAAATAAAACAGATACTAAGAGGAAAGTCTTGTAACATTCAGAAGTTAATGTAACTATGACTGATAAGCAGAACAATTGAGTGAGTTATTTTGGTATTTATAGCTTTTTCATATGTGTCTGATGGAAACAGTAATTTAAATCCTTTTGGATATTGGCACAATCATGCAGATGACAAAAGCATGAACTGTAAACAAAGGACTGCAAGAAGTGAATGCACTGTGTTACAGAAGGACATCCAGGAATGTGTAATTCATTCATAGTCTAACACAAAGAGTAAATTGGGATACCAGAGCACTCTGCTGACTCCACTAAATGGGAAGGCTTTGAATGCACCTGGAGGAATAATACCAAAAAAGGACCTAGATAGACTAGAAAGCAACAAAATACAGAGATTTAATGTGGAAAAACTGTAAGTAAATCTGTCTAGGGAAAACTAATCCAAAACACAGATGTTCTCCTGGAGAGAGAAATCTTGAAAGCAATCATGTTAAAGCAGACAAGGAATGACAACGGAGTTAATGGTAAGTCCCTGGTGCAACAGGCAGCACAAATCAGAGTGGGGAGTTTGTGTGCCTGCGCCGGCAGCCCACTGTTCGCCACCGCTCACTCCTGCGGAGCGCTGCTGTAATCTCTGACTCGTGAAACGCTAATTCTAGCAGTGTGATCGGCAGGGAGATAACACAAAGTGGACGCAACTCTAAGCAGTACAACAGAATTACTACAAGTTCAGAGGAAACAACTCATCTAACACATACCACCACTGGGGTAAGGTGTAAGATAGGAGATAAGCCCATTAATACTGAAACTGAAATATTAAATGTTCCATTGCATGGCAGACTTAAAAACTAAACAGAGAACTAGAAACCCAGTGGCAGATCATCTCTGGGTTGCAAAGTTCAGGGTGTCCTTTGCCATTCATCTTAAATTTTCTTCTTAAAATCCTGCCCATGACTGACAGACAAAACTCCATCCAAAGGTAAGAACAGAAAAGGGTCTGACTGACACTTTCTTAAGAAAAATTCTCTCTTTTTAAGAAAAACTCACTGGATTAAGGGTAATTAATAAAATGCCCAGATACAAGCTCTCAGAAATGTTATCCTACACTCAGGAAAGGGAATGTAAACCTCTTCTGGACGGAAAGGCTGCAGGACCCAGCCAGTGTTGGCAGCAGTGACGAGACTGGTGCTTTCCTACCAGTACTGCATGCGGAATTGCAGGTGTGGGTGGCTTGACAATGCCTTGGGCACAAATGCAAAACCAGCACATTTTGCTGCCTGCAGATGAGGTTTCACATCCCACATTGTCTCCCATGGATACTGTGAGTCCCAGCAAGGAGTGGATTAGGCTGAGTTAGGCTGCTGCTCCCCATCCACAGGAATACATGTCCTGGCCAGCACTAGCCAGCCCTGCTGCCAGCTGCAGCTTTTATTTCCAGAGATGGTTAAAATCCAATTTGGGAAGAGAAGCAGTTGTTGGAGGCACAGGGCAACGACAGGCACAGGGGAGCATTTCTTTCCTAGACATTGTGTCTAGGAGACCGCCTGAGGTCTTATGGGGGCTGGGGGAGGGATGCAGAGGGGTGTGCAGGCATGCGGACTGATGCTCAGGGGTACCCACCCCCCGGCCTCCCCCAGGGCTGCCTTCCCACAGCTGCAGAAGACCCACATTGCCATCTAGCGCCAGAGCAGCACAAGGACAGCCGGGAGGCATCGCCTTCCCGCCGGGGCCGGCCCGGGGGCTGAGCCGGGGTCGCCCCCCTGCAGGTCGCGGGTCCCTCTGGAGCCGGCAACTCCTTTCACTGCGGAAGCCTAAGGCGAGGGTGTAAATCCTGTGCTGTTCTGCCGAAGCACGGCAAGTCGCCTGAAACCCTGCCATAGATCCTGCTTTGTCCTCAGGTACGCGCAAGGGCTTAAGAAACATGCAAATAGCTTTGTTTAAGCTCAAAACATTATAGTTACTACTGAGCTCATCCTGAAAAAAAGGTGCAACTAAAGTAAGGTTCAGCAGCGATTGAGGTATCTAATATTTATATATTTCCATAGAGGTTTACATGCTGATACACCTCCCGCCTGCCTGACCTTCACCCTGGCGGCCGCGGCCCTGCCCTGCCCCAGAACACAAGCAGGATGGGGGGGTCCGGGCTCGGTGCCCCCAGGAGCACCGGGATGCTGCAGAGGGATTTCGTTAGGTATTAATAAACTGTGACAGTTCCGGTGAGAATCGGGGTGTTAAACTTATTGTCCTGGGCAGGATCCAGCCGGGACAGCTCGGCTCTGCCAGCTGCGGTTTGCCCGCAGGGAGAGGGCGAGGGGAAGGAGCGAGGCCGAGCAGGCCGGGTCCTGCCCCTGTTCCCGCTGCAGAGGCTGGGTGTCGGGGCTGGCAGCGCGATGCTGGTCCTGCGCGGGCCGGTACAGCTGCTGATTTCCACCCAGAGGTCATCACGTTGCTGTAGTAAATGTCAGCCTCCAAAAGAGTAGGTTGTAATTACAGGATATTTTCTGTGGCATCTTTTCATGCCAAGCACTTTTATATACACAAAGGTAGGTGTGTACTAAATATTTCTCAGGGGACTTCCCACCATAAGAGATTGAACTGTTAAGAGTTGTTATTATTATGTGTGCTACAAGAAGACCTAGAAGCCTCAGATGAGAGAAGGCCTTGACTGTGCTGACAGGGTACACGTTTGATACATCTGACTTGTCGGTGCAGAGCCGGCAATCTGATTGGGACGGGACAGAGGAGTGAGCAAGCAAAGTGATTCGCTCCACACCATAAAGCAGTTCAGTAGCTGACCCAGGTCTCCCAAGTTTCAGCTTGCCAGCCAGTCGTTTCAATTAAATGTTGTACGTGGTGGAATTTGTTTATTTTTTCAGACTGTGGTTATGCGCTTGTAACAAAGGGCTCCCAGAAAAAACAGCCCCTTCATGGTTTCATGAGCTCACTGATAGAAGAGAGACACTGCTCGCTCGCATTCCTTCCCATGCTGTAAGTAGGAACCCTGAGCACCACTTGGCAAAGACACAGAGGGCTGTCACACTCAGCTGGAAGGATTCATTAGTGGATCCTGAAAACTGCACCAAGCAACTTGATGAAGTGGCAATCCAGGACCAGCAAGAGCTTGTGGCCTTCCAGCAGTGTAGGTACAACTAAGCTTTGCCATGGCGAAGATGCGGTGCAGAGCAAGGTCAGCCTGCTCTTGCCACAGGAAGGGTGGCTAGAAGGGGTAAAGCTTGAGGGCAAGTGTCCTCCTTGCACATCTTGGTCTTCTGTCAAGAGACCTCATAAAGAAAAGCACCCCCTGATTGCGATCAGCTGCTCAGCCCTCACTCGAGCGTAAGTGCTCTCAAGGTCACTCATCAGGTGATGGAGAGCAAATATGCTGCTTTGGGAGCTGAAAGTTTGTGCGTGTGTTCCAAGGACTGGAAGAGCATTTCACCTACAGCCCCTGAAATTGCTGCTGCCTGGCAAGACAACATCCACTGGATCAAACTGAGGCCCTGCAAGCAGAACATCCTTTTGCGAAGGCAGGCAAAATTTTAGAGACCCTGTCACCGTAAGATCTTTTCCCGCCTAATACTAAGATCTGAGTGAAATCTATTTATTTTAGGTCTGCTGTGTCACAACAGATCCAAGAGCTGCATTTTCTCATGGAAAGAGAAAGGCTTTGTTTAAAAATATTAGCTTTTCGTGACATGTAGTCTCAGTTTCTGTACAAGCTTTTAAACTCTAGCTCTCCAGTGCAGATGAAGGACCAGCTTCTACCTCAGTGTAATTCTGCCTAAGCCCATGCATTTACAGTGAAGGTGAATTTTGTCCATAAGGTTTGTGGTTCTCAGGCAGAGAAGCACTGTGCTGCAGATATTTACATTCAGCAAGGCTCATAAGCCACTGAACATCTGTTCTCTTGTTAGCAGCCTCCTCAGCATTTGCCCTGTAGGCAATAATCTACAGGACAGGTTTCCCGGCACCTAAACTACTGTAGGATAATTCTTTAACTAAATGGAAAGCAAAGCCCAAGGCCCTGGGAATTTGCTTTTGTACAATAATCTTTTGTGTGCGTACAGTGGAAACCAGAGGATTATGGAGTCAAATCATGAGAATTCAGGTCAAGTGAGAGTTGGGGGCGGGGGGGAAGGAGAAGATGACAGTGGGAAGGTAGCGATCCCAGGGGAAGTAACGTGACGCTTGCAGATAAGCCTGTTCTGCTGTCATGGTTTAATTTTACACATCAGTATTAAAATTTCTGAGCATTGCTGAACACCAACTCTCCCTTTACCGCATGAGGTTCTTTTCGTTGGTGTTTTTTTTTTCCTCTCCTCTAGCAGCTGTGTTATTTTGGAGTATCCCTCTGTCGCAGTTATTTTCTTCTGCCATGCCTCCATCTTCTAGCTCTTTATTTTTTTGCAATCTGAGAGTTTGTGCATTTAAATCCCCTTCCTCCATTCAGCTCCCTGTTATTTTTCTCGTTCCTGCACACTTAGCCTGGATCAAGGATTTCAAAGATCCTCTAGATATACAAAGCAATTCATTTATCTCCCCTGGACATTTGCTTAATGGAAGGAAGGAAATGTCATTAAAGAAAAGCACTATGAAAAATGTGATGCTGCTTTTTCTCTTTTTGGCAAGGGATTGATCTGGATATCCAGACTGACACCCAGAAACTGCATTCAAATGCCTGCCTGCTCTTCCTACAATGCAAAAAGACCCAGCTGAATCCAATCAACTATTTAACATGATCTGGGCTGGTGTAGGCTGCTAAACTGATGGGAGGATGTGCTGTTGGGCGATGACTGCTGAGAAAATAGTGGAATAGAAGTGTTAAATGAGACATAGGAGTAAGCAAAAGAGAAAACAGCACCAAGGAAAATTCACAAGTCTTCTGCAAAACCGAGCAGCTGTACAGCTCATCTAAACGTGAGGATTTTCCTTATCTTTTTAAGAAGGCAGACAATATGGCAGAAAGGTTATGTTCTACTTGTGGCATAAAATCATGTCTCAGTTACCACGTATGAGACTTGGAACAACACACCTTCTCTGCTGCCTTTGCGAAATCTAACATGCCAAGCAAGGCAGGAGTAAGCCACTGCACAAAGCAGCTCCGCTTTCTGCTCTGCAGGGGTGGGGGGAGCAAGGGGGGTTTGAGTCTGTAGGTATTTGTACAGTGAAAGTGCTGCAGGCTGGGAAATGCATTCTGGGTGTTTTTGGGCGTGTGGGTGGTTTTTTTGTTGTTTGTTTTGTTTTGTTTTTTTAATTGTCACAGCATTTTACCACTTCCAGGAAAAGAGTATATATCTGCCCAGACAGGAAATCTTCATTTTATGAGAGTTACATGTGATGCTGATTATGAATTTATCCTACTTGGTGTACATGCAGTTACTCACTGTCAGGCGATTTCCATAGGTGCTATGTCCTAAGTCAGCTCCACACACAGGCTGTGCCACTTAAGAAGAAGAGCTAAGCACTTTGCTTCCCAGTCATCCTCTGCAAGAGAATATAAACTTAAAGCCTCTCACAGGCAAAAGCAGAAAATGCTTTGTTAGTGCTTGTTTTGATTGAGATTGCTTTAAGGAGTAACACAATCTTGATTGTTGCAAAGTCATATATGTGTCAGGGAAGTCCAGAACTCAGGGTGTCCAAGGAATCGTAATTCAGTCATCTTCTATATGTGCTATGAAAGTTCTGAGCTGCGTGCCTACGTGCTGTTTTTCCTAATACCTTTGAGAGATTCTGTGTTCTTGCTATTTTTCCTTTGTGTCCCATTTTCAGTTGGTTAGTTCATATGTTCCAGATGAACACAGACTGCACGAAGGGACAGGGAGGGAGACAGGAGGGATAATGTAAGTCTTTGTGGGAGTAACCTACAGTTTGGACATCATATTTAAAAAGCACGGTACAGAGTACAGATGTTATGGGTCGTATTAACTTGGTCTGCAGGGAATTACATCCTGCATTGGATGAAATGTTTTGACCTCTTCTATTGAAATGCTAATGTTTGACCATTTCCTCCAGCAAAGTGAGTCTCATTATTTCTCATTGTAGCCTACATTTACCCTTCCTCCAGTCTACGCCACCCTGACCCCACAGTTTCTGCTTTTCAAATATGCGCCTAAAATTTGTCTGCTATGTGATCGTTTTATGAGGTGATATCATGAAGTATAAGTATGTGTTCCAGCTGTGTTAGTGACCCTGACTATAAACCAAGGAGGTTGGCTAAGCACACTCTTGCCCTCCTGCTTAATGTGACTCAAGACAAGAAGATGCAGTGATCCAGAGTGCAAAAGTGAAAGAGAGTGAAAAATCCAGATTAGACCCTGGAAAAAGGAAACTCTAAGTGAAACTGACTTTTTATCTCTTTGTGTCTTCATGTTGACACTACATTAGGAAGGCTGACATCAGATACCCCCAGAGGCCCAAATCCAATTTTGAATCAAATGTAAAAGACCAGCTTGTAAAGGCCAACGACGAATTGGTTCTGCCAGAAGAAAAAATTAGCACAGAAACAAGCTTATTTCCAGAGAACCCACTGAAATAACTACATGATGCCTTAATAGGGATTGTCCGTGTCTGATTTTTTTTTTTAACCTGGTGAAAGTGCAGGCTTTGAAATGACCAATCTGTATAAGGAACCCATCGAGCTCCAGATTTGTTACATGCAGTAATCTGTAGTCAAGATTACTTTAGTTAGCACTGAGATGGGCTGGCCTTTTTATTCTCTGAGTCTGTTTTAATGCTAATCCCCGAACAAATACTTACAAAAGCTAAACAGATATGTGTCTGTTCTTCTTGCTTCCAGTTACATCTGCGAGAAGCTGCAGAGATTTTGTGCCGCTTAACTGTCATGTTATTTCTAAGTGCCAAGTTCTCATATTGCTGCAGTTCTAGGCAATTTGCTGTTGCAGGAGAAGATTTAGGTCAGTGGTTTTTCAACCTTTTTTGATTTGTGGACCCCTAAAAAAATTTCCAGCAGTAGTGCAGATTCCTTTAGGAATTTCACATATGTAGAGTGTTGTCTGGCACATATGAATTTGCTTATCCTCAATCACTTTTTGCAGACTTTTTAGAAGTTTTCCATGGGCTTGCCAAGCTCTGCAGACCATAAACTGGAAACCAATGATTTAGGTGATCTCTTGAACCATTACTTCTCCACATATACACTGCTGTAAAAGATGAGAATGCCATAAAATGAGTAACATCAAGGCCACTGTTTTGGGGATATTGTGACTTTCAGTGCTTTACAGTCTGTCAAACTTGAATGCAGGGTGTTTAAGCAACCAGTGTTCACATACGAAAAAATACATGGTGATGGGGTACCAATACCCATGTTGTCCTGCTATCTCAGTGGCTTTGGATGCTGAGCTGTGGGTGTTCCAACACACCTATAAATCATAACCAGTTTCCTCATGAGCTTTAGCTATAAAATGATATATGCTTTTTTGGCTTCTCTAAGCATAGCCCAAATACGTGTCTACAATATTATTTCTTTAGATTGAGATCAGGCGTAGGAGGAAATGTGGGATAAAGTCCACGCATAAATCAACTTTCTCCCTGCATCACTTTATGCACCATGCCATGAGAACCGTTACTTCTTTAGAACCCATCAAACCCTCTCTCCTCGCTGACTGTTATTAGTAAGCAACAGCATCCTTACGGCAGCAGGCTGAGCTCTTTAGCCTTTCTAGTGCCATTATTTATACAACAGCAGAGTATTGCATCTTCTCCCACTCATCACTTTGTGTTGGTGAACTGGGGGAGAACAATATCCTTCAGCTTAGAAGTGAGGAAAGACTGGTGTTAATTGTTTGCACTGCTATAGTCCATACATGTCCCTGCATGCTGTAAGTATTGACCGGGTCCCTGCTATAGACGGGTTCAGCACACGTGTGAAACAGGAAGAGGGCCTATATGCCAAATATCACTCAAGCCAAGCATGTGACAAGAGATAACAAGTGGGTATCAGGGATAGGCAGATGGAACAGGATGAGAAAACAATATGATAAGATAAAGTTAGGGTATTAGCCTATGGTCTGGGCATGCCATCTAGTCACCTGGTGACAGGTGCTTTTGTAGGTATCACAGGAAAAAAAAAAAAAAGCTTTGAAGGATGATGATTAACTTATTTCTGTAGCTGTTACAGAACATTCCTTGAATGGAGGAATGGCAGTTTCAGGACAAAAAAGCATTTGTTAGTTGTCAGAAAATGTAACAAAGAGGTGATACAGACTGGCAATGTGGCTAATCAGAGGTGAGTTCTGACTCCTAAAAGTGAATTTACGATGATAGGCTGGACGGACATTGGTCAAAACAGGTCTTGGAAATGAATCTAATACCTTTTTCCTTGCCGCAATAGAGAATGGTAAATCAAAGGAGGAATGTAAATAGAAAGTGATCTGGTCAAAGCAGAGCACCGGCTAGGAAAAAGAATGGGGTGAGACATCAAATGACAAAAACAGAGGAGAAAATAATGCAGCAGTGGAGATGCAAAGTGAAGAGAACCCAGTTAAGAGTTCCAGCTGCATGGATGGAGAAAAAAGATTACATATATGTTTTGTTATACAGGAAAAAACTAAAAATGTGGACATTTTTTGACCAGAAGGGCCCAGAACGAGGTTCAAGTTGAAGATGACATCTGACTTGCATTTCCTCTTCCTCTCCTTTACTTGGCATCTGTTGTAAGCCTACTGTTCCCTAGCCTGAGACCAATCTCAAGGTCATTGTTTTGATTCTACTTTTATCCCTCCCACCAAGAGGTTTATAGAGCTTGGTGTTCTTTATAATGAAAGTATAGAGCCCATCAGCCGATACTTCCAGATTTTCAATTTTCTTTTTGGCCTCCTAAGGCTTTAATATGAAACCTTCCATCTCACTGTCCATCAGAACTACTGCTCCTGAATTATGGGTGATTTCCTCTTAATATCCACAGCAGGGATTTTTAAGAAATCAAATAAAAAATAAAAAATGCTGCCCCATCCCCCAGTGTCAATGGATCTAACTCCCTGCCAATAATAAGCCAGACAACATCTAATGGGACCTTTTGTTTTTGCACAGGATGAGAAGACAGACTCTTCCCTTTCTCAGGAGGAAATTCAGTGTAAACCAGGTTAGTGTGCAAGCCTGCATCTCCAAAGGTAATGCAAAATAAAAATAACAACGTGTGTCTAGACTATAGCATTGAGAGAAAGCAAGGAACAAGATAAAATGTTCCATTAATCCCAGTGTCTAGTCTGAAGATGATGCAATTTAGGGTGTGCTATCATTTACAAAAACAACGACTAGACTTCCAGGTATGTACTGCAGGTGATAGCTAGTTCTTATCTACTTGTCTCTAGTTCAATGCCTACACCAGATAATTTACAGATCACTACACTGTACAATATGTAAAATAAAAATAACTATCACTCCCATTTCCTTCTGTTACCTTTTCTGCCCCTACATTCCTTTTCTCCATATCCAGCTTGAAAAGGGATTTGCCCCCCTTGTGCCAGGGACAGTATTTCCTGGGGCTGCTGTACAGCAAACGTACAACCCATTACAAAGATGTTCAGCTGAGAGGGGCAGAGTACCTGGATGGGTGAGCTGCTTCCCCCTGAACTCCACCAAAGTGTGCTCTCCATCCCCAAGAAGAGCTGAAAACTTTCAGCACCTACTGTCCAGGAGGAAGACTAGGGAAGTCTTCCCTCTGGAGCCCATTGCTACAGCTCCCTATGTGGTCACAGAAACCACTCCCAGCACTCAAGGTTTTGGTTCATGAATTCATTGTGCTTCCACAGCAATCCGAAGCTTTGCCTGGTTTAGACAAGTGCTCATATTCTCAGCTGATGCAAAGCTGCTTATCAGCGACTGCAATGGTGCTCCACTGGTATATGCAGCTGAAAATTCAGTGAGGTGATTTTTTGGAATAACGAGCATGCCTTCTGCATCTCAATACAGCATTAACTGATAGCCCTGGATCTGAGATTGCCCTAATAATGGATTAATATAATATTTAGGGTTTTTTCATTCGAACAATGTCCACACTCACATGATGTTATGGATTAATTATACCGTTTTCCCTGCTAGTGTTGGCTTTCATTGCTAATCTTAAAGTAAGAGAAGTAAACTTGCATTTTAAAATGAGAGGACAAAGTAAGTATATATTGGGGAGTTTGTGTTTTAGCATTGGAGATTTCTACTTAAATTATCATCCAGCAGAGATTTTACTGTCAAGTAGAAGATAACCAGGCACTCTTTCAGTAATATTTCTAATGTGGTGGGTGAAGGATCCAGAATATCTGGACTGTGCGATTATTTTAACTGCTGTGTAGATGAAAGAAAAACATGAGCAGTGAAATGTGGAAAAGGTATATGTATTATTATATTACTTCTCAACAATTTATTTTTCTCTTGCTCCTTTGTCTGGAAACAGTGATTAGATCGATTTTCTCATGTAGTAAATAGACTTCTCGAAGAATAAAGTGGTCGCTTGTTCAAAGCAAGGTTTCTGTTTTAAGTGATAGATCTCTATTTTCTGAGCCAGTGAAACTTCTCCTCTGCTTTAATGACATTTACAGACATCGTACTTGGGGCTGACATTCCCTGCAGACCTGTAGAAAACCTGATGACACTCCTGACCATCTTTTCTTCAGCTTTTTCTGAGTCATTTTAGTTCTTGTGTCCAGGTTTCTGCCCTTATTCATAAGCTGGTTGAAGCTACATCCAGCTGTCACTGCATTTGTAACTTCTCCCCTCCCCAAGGTCTCTCTCTTTGAAAGGCTGAGATGGATGTATTTCTCAGTCGCTCTTAAAGCTCTTTTCTGAGGGATGTGTCCTGTCTGAACTCGGCAGGGAATGTGCATGACATTAATTGCAGGACTAGCTGGCACTGTTTCTGACTTCAAGAGAGGCTCACAAGTGAACGGCTGAGAAATTTCACTCTAAAGACTGGTGCCTTTGGCTCAGGCTGGAGGGGTGCATCACTCGCAAGGTACGGTGAAATGTACAGTATGGACAGTTGTTATGTCCTTGATGTGGGTAATTTATACATTTTTACTTTCCAGTGGTGTTAATTTGGCACCCCCTGGAGGAAATATGTTTGAAAACACTTAAAGAAAGGAAATATTTTAAAAATCCCCTTTGATGCAATCGTTTTAACTAGACTGAAAATTTTCCCAATTATCTATGGAGAGGGAGTCTTCGCAGAAATATTCATGTAATTTTTCTGTAGGCAGTTTTTCATCCTGAGATAATACATGCAATTTTTTTCTTCTTCCTCAGACTAAACATGTCAATCTAAGATTGTGACTGGGGAAGTGCTGGAGAATTTCTCTGACATGAATTAAACAATCAAAAAGAAAACTTGGAATGTCACCTATAAATGACAAGAAGAACCATTAAAAGGCTCCATTTCAACCTGGTCCAATATATCAGTAAGAATTAGTATACTTTCTTATTCTCATGGCTAGGGTGGGCTCATGCCAGGTAAAATGGGGAAAGACCTTACTGTAGGGCTGTGCCTGGATTTACAAAACAGAACAAAACCATGTCTTAGAAAGCCTAAGGCTATTAGAAATACTTCCATTTTGCTAATCAAGTGGAATTCTTTGCTTTCTTAGGCAGAAATGACCATGTGCTGGGCTTGCCAGCTAGCTACAGAGTTTGATGCTCAGAAAGTGAAAAATGCCAAAGGCAAAAATTTAAACTGCTTTTCCCCTCCAGACTGCAAGAAAAGGAGGATGTAAACAATGCCAAATGTGTATTTACACAGCTTTAAAATTCTATTTGAATGTAACTAAATAACTGGATGTTAGTGGTTTCTAAAAAGAAATGTCAACAGGGTTTTAAAATTATTATTGTTTGCTAGGTCTCATCGTGAAATACCTGGCTGCATTTACAAAGGGGTTTCAAAGAGAAGTGGGAATGTTATCTATCAGTGCTGCATCCAGTGAAGCTAACCTGTGAAGTGTGAATAATAATTGCATTATTTCTGATCTATGTTTGTCAGCTGGGCACAGAGCAGTCTCGTCATTGCTCCTTCTGCCCCAGCAGCAAAGCTCAGTCATGGTCCCTGCCGACCGGACCTTCTTCCTGGCAACTGCATTGTTTCATTAGCTCCTGCGTGCATGATTTTGGTGTGTTGGTTTTATTTGTTTTCCTGGAAGGTCCTTTGCATTTCCCAGGGAGTCCTTCCTTTTGACATACTTACTTAAACTCAAACTCATTGCTGCTTAACCTTGTAACTCATGGGTAATTCAAAGGCTTTGCAGTGGACTAGTAAGGCCAGAGAGTCACAACACAGGAACTGCCATGCTAGTTTCCCCTAGATTAAAGGTTTCCCAAACACTAGCAGTGGTCAGTAGTGGGTGTCTGGATAAACAGCATAAGAAAAAGGACATAAATGATCCTTTTCCTGTTGCTTTCCCATATGATGTCTCTGGCTGTCTTCCTTTCTCTACCACATAATAAGGAAGAGATCTGGGGCTGGCCGCCTGATTCAGAAAACCCTTCGTGTTAATAGTCCACTCTCATTTACAGCATGGCAGGAACATCGATTATCTGCAGGACCGGGCCATCAGTATCTGGAAAAATGCTTGACTAAAAGGCTGTCCTTGGTATGTTTTCTTTTGCACTACATAGTTGTTTTCCCTTACCCACAGACAAGCTGCCAGCAGTAGAAAACCACAACTGAAGATGGCTGTATGATAACATTACTCTTGCTGGCTTAGGATGATCTTTAAATACTTTCTTTTCCATGCAGAACACATAATTATTAGTTTAATCATGAAACGTGTTTTCCATGTTGCATCTGCCAGATCTGATGTTAAGCATTTAATATTAACTTTCACCAGACATGAAAAAAATTGCAGAGAAAATTAAACAGCATCAGTGTTTCTGAATGTTATTTATCACAAGGTGATAGAGGGCTCCAGACGTTAATGCACCACAAATACATTTGAAATTTTACAGCAGGATTTGAGTAGCTTGAGTAGCTGCCTTCAGGTCCTTTTCAATTGGACTGATTTCTATGTTGGTCTTTATCGGGAACTCCTAAATTTCTTTTGCTAGAACCAGTATCGGAGGTGGCAGTTTCTGGCTTGTATGCATCTATGCATCATGGAGTATTTTGAAACTGCTGCTATGTGTACCACTATAGGTAGGGGAAAAAAAAAAAAGCTATATTTGTAGCGTTTTTTTCTCCTGAATCTAATATATGTATACCCACACAATTCAGAGCCTGAAAATTAATTCCATCTAAAACGACCTGGGTTCTAGAAAAAAGAAGAGAGGGAGGTACATTGCTAAAAAAAATATTATTTGATGGATCAGACGGGAAAGACGGACTCTAGAAAGAGATCCTGTCCGTTCTGCCTAACTCAGGAGGGTGACAAGTGAAAAACAGGCCTGTTGAGGGATGGCTTACTTGGAGCATCATATAAAACTACCCCGAGCTGGGAGGGAAATGTCGTCAGTGTACACTGAAAGCAGTTACAGCAGTCTGCTGTTCAACTGCACATAGCAGCAGATCAGTACATCTCTAATTATTATTTGTCTGGCTGGCTAAGCAGCGCAGCATTTAAAACCTAATTTGTTGTATAATTTAATTTTAATTGAGTCTCCTATCCACACAGGACTCGTTAAGCTAGCTGTATGTTTCACTTGCTGTCTTTTTACATGGATACTATGGGAGAGCTGCAAGAGCTGAACCAATCGTTTGCTTGCACTATGCTATCACCGAGGTGCAGTAATTCCTTGGTGTGATTGCAGAGGGATCTCTTGGCAGGAATATTTGGAAAATATGTTTTCTCAATGCCACAATATAACAAAACAACTTCCTCCCTCGTCTAATGTATGGTTTACACAAAAGATTTGGTTGTTGGGCTTTTAGCTGCATCTCCCATGTGCTGGTATTTTCCTCTGCCACTCAGAGATAACAATTACTAGTCACTGTGAGCAGTAATAAAAATGAAGCACCATGACAATGCTTTTGAGCGATTGTAACTTCTGCTGATGTGCCTCTCTTCAAATGTATAAAAGGCACTTGTCCTCAGTGAGGACAAAGTTGAAAATAAGCAGGGTATTTTACAGACAAATGCTTTTGGAGGAATGCAGGCAGTCAGGCCTCAAAGAACCATTTTTTGGTTGTATTATTATTAAGGGAAGACTTACAGACTAAGGACAATAGCGCAAAGCTCTTAAGTGCGTGCATCAATTTTGACTTAACACATGTGCTTACATTTTCTCCTGAACTGGGGCCCACGGACTGAGAACTGTGAAGCAATACTGTTCATTAGGTGTCAGCTAAAACTGCAGATCCGAAACACTTTTGTATTTGAATAATTTTGCTTGTATCAGTAGTCCCATGCAGCTCTCTTGCACAGGCTGATATTGCTGCGAGATTCATGAGGGGATCTCCAGGGTCTCCAGGAAAGGTTAAGATAAAAGCAAAATCTGAGAGCTCGAGCCTGTGAACCAAGTAGGAGTATCAAAGCAAAGAATTGCAAATGGTTTTGGTTTCAGTGTTTTGTTTCTGTTTTCATGCCTTCTGATTTAATCCAAACTTCAAAATCATTCGAGTGAAGGGGAAAAAAAAAGAGGTTCGCTGCCTCTGTCCATGTTATATGACTAATTTAAGAAGCTAACCAGCAACAAGCAGGGAGATGCAGGATAGCTCAGCTTCTTCCTCCTCTGTTTTGATGAACATAAAACTACTTGAGTCCTTCAGATGAATGTGATACAGTAATTCACAACTAAGAACATTGCTACTGATGTTGTGCAAAAGGACTACAATTCGTTTGCCTAAGAAGGCACTTGAAATGGGGTGCTAATTGGCCTAAAAAGATTGTGGTGGTACAAATGTCCCACGAAAACAACAAAACCAATATAGAGAAACAAGCAGACCAACAAGCGGGTAGCAGTGATCACGTTTCACACAAAGGGGGAAGGGACCATCAAATTTCAGGTACTGGCTTTTTGGTAGCCTTTGAAGGAGCTGGCTTGTATTAGCTGATTTGGGTTAGGTTGTGGGATTCTCCAATGGACAGATCAAGGGAAGAAAGACTGATGCATAAGAAGTCTTTCAGCAAACCGTGAGGAAAAAGCTCCAACTATTTGGATGGGTCTGGCAGCAGGAGAACGGCAGCTGCCGGCTGGAAACCAGGCAGACGCGAGGGGCAACTGCCTGAGGTAGCCCGGCTGTGGGGCCAGCAGGCGAAGGCGGCATGGAGTGCGTGGTGGGGAGAGATGGTGCCGCTCCGCCGGACCCCAGACTGGCCTAAGGTGGGAGTAGATGTAAGCAACCGAGGGAATCGATTTGTTTTTGGTCATTTTAGCTCTCTGAGGTGGCTCCCAGTGGGATGGAAACGGTGGGAAGACATGGTGGGGATTTGGGGAAAGGAGGATGACGGGGATGGCCCCACAGAGGCAGGCTTGGTGTGATGGGCTGGGGAGCACAGGCCCGGCAAGGCTGCAGGAGACAGGGCTGCTGTTGAGGAATTGAGGAGATCTGCCACTTCCTGATCCGTTTGTGGGGTTTTGTCGCTGTTTGGCATCTTCTTTTTTTTTTTTTAGCTATTTTCCAACAACTGTAGAAGAGGCCACTGAAATGAGGTGGTCGGTGGGGCAGCAAAGAGCAAAGTGATGCTTCTTAAGGTGCAGAAAGCTCTGCTGCTTGCTCTTGTCCCCGATAACTGAAGGTTCTGGTTTGTAAGAGCCTCCTGATGAGAACTGGGGCTGCCCCCTCCGGGCGCGAACCCCCACCAACGCGCACCAACTGCCTCAGCGTGAACTTTCTTTCCACAGCATGCCCCTGGAACAGCAAGTATGTTTTTATTTAACGGTTACTGCTAAACTAATAACTCCTCAACACCGAAGAGTTAAAACTACGAGTATTTTTCACTGTATGGGGCCGACTAAGAGAGCTCCCCCGGCTGCCGGCACACGTAGCTCGCTGCGAGGCCCTCGATCCGCCCGCAACAAAGATGGCGGCGAGAGCCCTGTCCCGCCTGCTAGCCGGCCCACACCCAAGATGTCCGCCCCGGCGCTCCAGCCTGGCTATGGCGGAAAGCGCGACGCTCTAGCTCGCCGGGCTCTGTGGCAGTGGCCGGAAGGCCCGCCCCTCCCGCCGTGCACCGCCTCCAATGGCAGGTCTGGCCCCGCCCCGCCCTGATCAGCTGATCGGCAATGTCTGTTGACAGGAGCCGCCTGGGCCGCGGGACGGGGTGTAAGGGCCGGCGCCGCGGCGAAGGGGCGGCGGGCCGTCGGGGGGGAGCGGGGGGCGCCGCACCCTCTGCCCGCCCCTCGGCGCCGGGGGAGCGGGGCGAGCTGGAGGCGGAAAGTTGGGGAGAGAAGTGAGCGGAGGGAGGGGAAGAAGGGAAGGAGGGAGGCCGCCCCGGCTCGCTCCCCCTCAGGCCCTGTGGGGTGGGGGCGAAGGGAAAGGGGTGGGCTGGCGGCGGGGGGCCGAGTGGCCTAGGGGAGGGCTTCCCAGCCCAGCTCCACACAAAAGGAAGCGGGCAGGGCAGGGGCCGGGGGAGCCCCCGGGGGTGTGAGGGGCTGCGGCGCGCAGGGCCCGGCCCCCGGGAGGCGGTGGGGGGGCGGCTGCCGGCCCCGAGGGAGCACTCTTTCCCCCCCCGCCCCCCGGGTGCTGTGTGACGGTGGGGTTTGGGTTCGCTTTGTTTGTTTTTGTCAGATGTGAATCCAAATGGAGCAGTCGGAAGGAGGCGAGCAGAGCCAGCGGCGGCAGCAGCAGCCCTGGGGGAAGCTGATCCGGCTGGGTGCTGATGAGGCAGAGCCGCACGTCCTGCTGCTGAAAAGAGAGTGGACAATTGGTCGGAAGAAAGGTGGGACAGGGACACGGCGTAGGGCGGGGTTCGGGGGACAGCAGCGGTCCCCTCTCCTGGCCTTTAAAACAGTGGAAGGTGGACTGAAACTAGTTGGGTTTGGTGGTTTCAGCTGTTGGATGTGTTTGCCAGACCATCCCTTGTGCCTGATTTACCTCTTGGCTCTGTGTGATGAGGAAGTTTTACACTGACCTTTTTTACCAACTTGTGCGTGTTTAAAAGTGAATATGCGTTTTAAGTTGTCTGTGACAGTTTGTACAAATAAGAAAAAACAATTGTTGATTCAGAAGGGTTTCTGTGTGTCAGTCCTGTTTATGTTCTCATTTTGTTTCTGTGGTTAAATAAGTTGGAACTGCAATGCAAAATGCTTGTGCTTCACAGAAAAGCAAATGCCCACATAAAAGCCCTTAATTCTTCTGGCCGTGTAAAGATTGCTAACAAATGCTGAAAGTTTCTCTGAGAGTGTATTTGAAGGCTTTATTCTCAGAGTCTAGGGCTATTACTGCTTGCCTTTATTTTAAAGGATTTAATGCTTACTCTATTTGAAACAATCATTGCAGTGTTTCATTTTTTTTTTACTCTGCCATGACAGCGCTAATTTTCAGTTTCCTGTTCATCAGTTCAAGGTATTTGACTGACTGGTAACATTCTGTAAATAGTCTCGAACAAACACCAGATGTTAAAGCTCTATGAGAAATTCAGATAATGCATTGTAGGAAAAACGTTTTGCCTGTTTCCATTTGTTAACATACATTTAGATTGCTTGTCATTATCTAAGCTGTAGGTGAATTCTTCAAATTGCGGTCTAGTTGGGGGTTATCTTGCAGAAAAAGATAATTTTTTGTGTGTGTTCTTTTGCTTCCATAACTGTTTGCTAATGCATTAATAAAATAAGTGGTCACAAGAATACCAAGCTTTGGGTCATAAATATTATTCAGAAAATCTTCAGGAGCACTAGAAATGCTTGTTTAGAGCATTTCATCCTTCCTGCTCTCATGTGAAAGTCCAACTCCATAGAATAGAATGGAAATGTTGGCATGCTCCTGAATAAAATGTAGTCTACTTACTTTCAGTACGCTTGCTAGCATCACAAGTTGTGTGGCAACGGTTAACTCTCTAGCTGTTGATTGTTCCTTGAGTATCAGGAGTAGACTAGTGATAAATTGTCACCAACATATGTAGTGGCTATTACTTTCTTCTGGATACATTGCTCTTGCAGGCTGAGATACAGTGCACCGAAAGCATGAATGGGTGGAAGTGAATCATGTTTGTTAATTATAACTTCTGTGTAAACAAGTACTTTGAGTCATTTGTGAGACAGATTAGTGTCTTAGACAGGGGACCTTGAGCATTGCCTTGAACATTCAATGTTAAAAGGAAGTAAAAATACTAAATTTGCTCAGAGCCCTGGAGTCGCAGGTAGGAAGGTTTCGGTCATGTCAACATTGTTGTTACACTTCTGCTTATCCCTGAATCTTAGTCCTGGATTCTTAATCTCCCTTCAGCTTTATTAATGTAATAGCACTGTCAACAGAGGTGAGGAAACTTTTCCTATTTAAAAAGAAATAGAAGAAAAATACTTTAACGTAGAAGGGTGATATTCTCATATTCATCAGCTGTTAATTCCTTCTACTTCCGCCCAGTATACTGTGATGAAGCAGAAGTTAAATCCGATGAAACAGTGTTGCAATGATGTGTAGAAAGAATCACAGAATCATAGAATGTGTTGGGTTGGAAGGAACCTTTAAAGGTCATCTAGTCGAACCCCCAAAAAGAGCTGGTTGCTCTATGGTGTATGCCTCTAGAATTTAGATTGAACCTTCAAATATGTGTGAAATTATCTCTGTGCCAATCTAGAACAGAGTAACTGGGATTTGATTTCCATCTGTAAGGACTAGGATTGGGGCGTGGGGGGAATGGGCAGAAAGGGAACTAAAACATCTTGAAATGGTTGAAATAGGCTTATAGCAGCCCATGGAGCTATCTCACTGCTTGTATTTATGTTTTGCATACTAGACTGTATTGCTGCCTATATGCCAGTAGAAGTTTTGAACTATTGCAGATGTACATGAGTCAGTTTGTTGTGCATTTATAGCCATGTAGAATGCTGATCTGTCTGTGTAATGTGTATTTTTAAGCACACTGGAAAATCTGCTCTCTTTTTAAGGTTGTGACTTATCTTTCCCTGGCAACAAGTTAGTGTCTGGAGATCACTGTAAAATCATAGTGGATGAAGAATCTGGTCAAGTGTCATTGGAAGATACAAGGTTTGTTCTTCTGTGAACTTTTACTCTTCTTTTCTTTTTAGTCTGTGAAGTAAAATCTTGTGTATTGCTTGAGGTACCAATAATAAATCCTTCTCTTTATTTGTTTCTTTTTTTTTTCTCCTGCTTTTACATCTAGGTTTGGAGGTTTTTCGGCTCTTTCTATATATTTTTTTTTCTCTGCAAAGGAATTCATAATCTACTGGATGAAAAATACTGTTAATGTAATAGTTCTGTAGCATATTTCTTTAGACTTGTGAAAAAAATTATGCCGGCATTCTTAAGAGCGTGCCTCTCTTCAGACACTTGTGTAGGGAAGAAAATACCTGCAGTGATGATCTCAGACCATAAATAGACGTGGAGTAAAAATCTGTACTTGTTATGCATTTTTCTGGTATTCAAAATATCAGTAGTCTGCATACCATAGATACTGTAGTAGCCTAGCAGTTGTGGTGCGCATGTCAGATGGAGATTGGAGCCTATTCAATCCAATTTAATCATAAAAGATGTTTGCTAAATTTCTACTTTTGATATTTTAGTTTTGTTTTCTTTTGTTTAACCAGAATGATTATTTTCTCTTCTGGGTGTTTCTGTGTTAAGTTAGGGGTGTGAGAACTAAGGCCCTTAATGTGGAAAGATTTAAGCACATACCTCACTGTAGCTACTGTTAAAAAGCTAACAATTTAGTGGAACTACTTTAGTGGAACTAAAAGTTAATTACACACTTCGTCATACACTGAAGGCCAGTGAACTTGCTGTACTGGTGAGGCTATTTCCTGTAGAGATCTAAGGCTACTGTGGGAGTACAAATAGCACTGCAGGGGTTGCGGGTGTTTTCCAATGGACTTTAGTTTGTTTTCTAATCTCCTTTATATAATTTGAGACAGGAATTTGAATGGAACGGTGTTAGGAGGAGATTGTAACCCTCTTCAAATTCTCATCTGCTTCATTTTTGACAAAAATTTTTTTCTAAGATTGCAGAAAGCTTCTGGTTTATTACATTTCAAGAACTCTGTGACATTTGAAAATGCTTCTGTAAACGACATTATTTTTCTGCCAGGTTATTGCAGTCAGTAAAGAAACTTTTCTGCCAGCTCCCCCCATTTTTCATGTCTGGAAGGTATTTTACCCAAAGACAACACTTCAAAATATATTGATGTACATAAGTGAAGAGGAAATTTCACATTTGAGGTTATGAAGGGTATCATGCTGAATCCCTGCTCCAGCATCCTAGAATGCAATTAAATATATTGTTCTGGTAGCTCAGGGTTAGTATCAAATACCTGCTGAGCTGTTGACAAAAATCCCTCCAAGAATATTCTGAAAAACCTTTGAACTATCTAATTGAATGGCATGCACATTTTGGGTGGGCACTGGCAGAATGTATGAGCTCTAGTTGATGTATTTCTTGCAGTAGAATTTTTTCAAGTCCGTTCCTTTTCTGTCTCTTGATCAATTAGTAGCTATGTTGCTATTAAAAGGAGTCTTTTTCAGGGTGAGGAACTCACTTCCAGAGATTTACTTGGGCTATGCATTTCTCTTTATTTCCTTGAGTAGAACAGAACATCTAGAATTATTCAGGTTGGAGGAGACCTCAGGAGGTCGCTTAGTTCAAACTCTGTCAAAGATGGGCCACCACTGGATTTGGACTAGGTTGTTTAGGCTTTCTCTAGTCTGGTCATGAAAACCTCCAAGGACAGATATTCTGTAGCCT
This sequence comes from Larus michahellis, assembly GCF_964199755.1. NCBI lineage: Eukaryota > Metazoa > Chordata > Aves > Charadriiformes > Laridae > Larus > Larus michahellis. Next base: position 6,848,646 of record NC_133908.1, on the reverse strand, counting down.
CTCAGGGCCCTTATTCCAGACCATAATTATGCTCATAGTGATTTTTTTTTTCTTTTTTTCCCCCTTGCATCCTGTTTGCGTCTTCCATGTTTCAATTTATGACCTTTGTCACCTCAGCAAAGAACTTTTCTCTGTCTTGTTAACTTCCTCATCGTACTTCTTCTCCCAGGCAAAACAAGCCTGGTTCCCCTAGCCCCGTAGCTTATGAGTCTTGTGCTCCAGCCCTCTGGCTGTGACAGTGGCTATCCACTGACTTGCTCAAGTTTATCAAGACCTTCCAAGACTACTAGGTGACCCCAAATGTAATATTTTAGATGTGGACTAATGAGTTCCAAGTAAAGGGAAATAATAATCACTTCACTAGAGTTTCTGACTACACCCATGTTAATACAGCCAAGTGTGCTGTAGGCCTTCATCGCTGCCAGGGCATGCTGCTGACTTATGCCTAGGCATAAGTTCAAGGTGTGTGATCTTATGCTTATTCATAAGATCCACCAAAAACCCTTGCTGGTTGGTCTCTAGCCTATGCTGTCGCAGGTGGTTATTTCACCCCAGGTGCCAGACTTAGGGTTTGTTCTTGTTGAATGTCATGATGTTCCCATCAGCCCATTCCTCTAGCTTGTTCCCTAAGTGCCTCTGAATGGCAGCCCAGCTCTGCCCCTGCTTTGATGTCATCCACAAGCTCGATGCGGGTGTATTTCCTCCCCATTTCTAGGTTGTAGCTAGGGAAAATAACCAGGGTAACTCCCTGCATAGATCCTTTGAGGCCTTATACTCCCAGAAGCTGTGGGATGGAATGCTCAATTTTGCAGAAAAAATGTGAGGCCTAGCTAGGATGTCTAGGAAATGGCTTATAATTGTCATTCTCCAATGTCATCCCAAATTTCAAGACATTTCAAACAACAGATCAAGCCACGTTTGCCTATCATGGTAGTCTCGGAGCATAGCTGTAAACCTAAGCGTGAGAAACTGTCCCTAGTTTCAGTTGCATGTAGCTGGTAGAATTAGTTTAGACCAATATCATGATAATACAAGCTAAAGGAATTGTAAATGATGCACAAACATTCCTGCTTTTTTTTTTTTTCTCCTACACACGCACACTCCCCCTCCCCCTGAGGCAGAAGGTGCAGAGAGCAGAAAACTAGCAAAGCCAAATTAAAGTTAATTTTCTATATGATATATTCATGGAAAGGTGGGGCATGTTACCATTTGCTGAATCAAGGGTCTAAATGGGTTGATCTGACTACTTGCAGAAGACTGTCTTTTATTGTGTCTTCCAATGTTTCTGCCAAATATCAGATGAGCTCCATAAAATCAAGCAGGCTGAAAAAAGATTTTTTTTGAATGTTTGAATTGGCAGTGCAGATTCCCAGAGTCCCAGAAAAATACTGCAACGTCAGCTTTTTCTTCTCTGAAGTGGAAAATAGTTTGGAAACATTGCTGTGGTCAAGCTCAGATTTTTCTGGTGAAGAGGAATGCATTGAAGGAGGCGGTTAGTGTGGGACAGTTAAACTGAGTGGACCTTGTTTCTGTGTTGTAGCTAACCCAAAGAATATCATCAAACAGCCAACATTGGTTTTTATCTCCCTGGTAGCATAATGAGTTCTTGGATCTACTTTGGAAAAAATAACCATAAATTCACAGGTGAAAGAAAACATGTAGAGAACTCAAAATTGAGTAAATAGAAGTTTGCAAGTAACTAAAGCCAAGGGTTTGCAAATAGTACAATAAAATATTCACAGACCCCACCCTTTTTTGGGATATGTTTTTGCTTTACTTTCCAAACCATGTACTAGTTGCTTTATGCTGCTTGAAAGAAAACAAATAATACAAGCTGTCCCAACAGAGTGGAGGCAGTAGTTGACTTGCCCTAAGTAAAAACAATTGTAAGATTCTTCATTTTGAAAAGTAAATTTTAAAGTCAACCAAGTTAATTTTTTTTTAAAGACCTCCTCTTGTTGTCTTCTAGGATTATTCTTTTAGGGATTCTAAGTACTAAGTGATGTTTCAGAGCAGGAAACTACACAAGGCTGATACTCATGTGATAGGCAAGCAGATATTCCCTTTCTGTGGGTAAATCGGAGGCTGATCTTCAGCTGACGCTGGTGGTCTGTCTGCTACTAAATTCTCCACACCCTGCAAGTCAAAACTATTTCTGTAAACATTAGAAGAATGGAGACTGACACAGTACAGAAGAGATTCTCTAGCTTAATGGAATTCAAAACTCATTTCAGTTTACAGCATATTCAGGATAATATGTATTTAAATAGCAGATAACTAGTAAAACTATTAGCCCAGAAGCTTTACCATAGATTACATTGTTTTCCTGGATGGACACTAGTAATTACTAAAAAGTAACAGACTGGCATTTTCTCAGAAGGATAACCAAGGTATGTTGCAACACATAGACTGTTCACCTACTTCAAAAGCAAGCTTGTTCTGAGGGAAATGTAGCTGTCCACATCAGTTCTGCCCAATGGTCGGGATTGGGAAGTAAAGGTAATGTACATTCATTGATCAAACTGTGGAGTCATCAACCACATCGGAATTGAGTCAAGGCCTGACTTTTTTTCTTCCACTCTTTAGAAAAGTGGCATTGGGACCTTTTGTGACATTGTTTCAAAACACAAACAATTTATATCCAATAGTATCATTTTGTCTTCACCACCTCAAAAATTATACAGCCAGTTGGTATCGATTCAATATTTACTCCTAATGACTGGCCTTCATATTTGAGATTCTCATTGTGCCTTCTGCTTATTTTATGGAGACCTTGCTTTAATTTGAAATATCAGAGGAGTGTACAAATGCTGTAATTTATCCTGTGTGTCTATTTAAAAAACACCCACAACATTAATAGGATATGTTACTATATCTGCTAAATGCCTCATGCTAAATCCTGCAACTGGACATGAAAGACTAATACAGTTATCTGGGGGAGGTGGATATTTTTTCCCCTTTGATTGTTGGCTGAGATATAAATACAACTACTTCAGTTTACTAAAGTGTTTAAGAAAAGCTTAATGGTTTTCTGTGTTAAGTGGTATCAGCTTATTCCTACTTCATTTGGGTTCATGGATGCCAAATAATTTGTTAGTCATCTGTCATTGAAGTCTGTATAACTGTGCAGAACTGAAAAGATTTGACTATTTGTAGTCAATTTGACAGTTAGGGTCTTGGGTAGCTATTTCTGCAGCTTGCCTTGTGAGATCAAGTATGACCGGTTGCTAGATGTGTAGTGATATTTTTTTTTCTTTTATTCTTTTTCCAAGAATACCTCACTTGTGTTATTGTCCCTCATAACCATCTTGTGCTTGGCAGTCATGACAGAGCAAGTCATAAAATACATTGTTGTGACATTTTTTTCCCTATGTTTAGTGAAATACTGGGACTAGGAATTGTCTGTAGAAGTTAAACCTTAGCTGTTTTATTACAAAAGAAGGTCTAAACCACAGCAGATGGGAGATGCATGCTTTGTTTTGCCTTCTGGAAAACTAAGGAGGTCAAATTTGTTGTTTCCTAGTTTTGTTAAAGAGCCTCTGACAGGTTTCAGGGATTGTTGTAAGCTTTGCTGTTTCTTTGACAATTGAAGGAGGTGCAATTTTTGCTTTTACATAATATTTTTAATATATTATCACTAGCATCATTGTTAAGTTAAAAATGAGTATAGTTTCTAACAGGCTGACTAGAATTCTTTTTTTCCTCTTAATTGCTAAACATTGTAATTCTTTTAGTAATGCCTCTGTTCTGCTGGTTGTTTGGTCTTTATGTCTTTCAGGCTACTTAACATCTGTATGCCTGAGGTATAAATGGCAAGCTTAAGATAGTTTTGCTTATAGGAGAAGTTTGAAGATAATGGAGCAAATATGAATGTCACCCAAAGATTTTTGTTTGTTTCTTGATGTTTATAGTAGCATTTTTATTTTTTTGTATCTTGTTATTTATGTTGGATTAGTTGATTCAACCATGTAGATAGTGAAAGCAGTTGCAAAGGTAGGAGCAAGAACTCATACCTTGATAAAGACTTGCTGTAGTGATTCTAAAGGGCTTTCTTTTCCTTTTGACTTTCTAATGTAATGCTTTTGACCTTGTGTCCAAAAAAGTCAACAGTAGGAAGTTCTAGTTTTATTTCGCTGTTCATTTTGCTAAATGACAAGAGATTTTTCCAGGTGGATTTTTAAAAGGCAAACAACGAGAAGGGAAGGTGCTTATTTCTAAATAACCATCCCTCTCCTCTACAGAGAAAGTGGTCTGTTTGAGGAAGGCTGTGTTGTGTAGGCACAAGTGGTGACCTCCAGGAGGTGGCGGCAGAGGTTTGCTGTTATTTCATGCAGCAGCTTGTTTTGCTGAGGGAAAGAAGCAGATTTTCTGTTCTTCTATATTTGGTACTAATTGCTGAGAATTTGAATGCCAGAAGTCTGAAATTCTAGAATGCTGCAGCTCTGAAAGAGGCTTATTGCAACTGAGCTGGAATTATTCAATACTTGAATAACTTCACTCTGTTATAAAACACCACCCATAGTGAAGGAGCAGAGATACTGCCATTAATCAGCAATGCTGTGCATTTTCCTCTTCCTCAATTTAATTTCTTCCATGAGTCTGGGAGCTTTTATCAATATCAAAATAATTCATTCCATCTCCTCTTTTAATTGTGTATAACTGTTTTTCCACCATACTAACTTCTCACTTTTGAGCTGCAGACAGTTTAAGTAACCTCAGAATTTTAGTTTTTTTACTATTTGAAGCAAGAGGGGAGAAAAATTAATGTTGTATAACATCCCTGACTGTACAGGAAAAGTTCCTTCATCACAGAATGTCTTAGGAGATTCCCAGTGTTAATTGTAAAACATAACCTAGATCTTTTTGAATAAAACTCCTATTACCCTTTCCTGTTTTATACTTAAAGGGTGGAAATTATTGTACAGAAACAGTCATCTAATTATTTTGAGACATTGCCCAAATGTCAGGGATCTTTTGTCTGTCTATCTGTTTGCCAGCTACCATCTCTTTACCAGTGGCTGCAAATGACTTTGAAGCCCTAGTAGCTCTACATTTCTGACTTTGGGACAAATTTTTTATTTGTTTCTGGATGTTTGGGGGTATTTTTTGATCCTGGCTTGCATTATTTTTTTTATTTTTTTTTTCCTTAGAGCCAGTGGTTTGATTGAAAGTATCTTCATTAAAAGTATCTTGTGTTTTCCCTTCCTGCTCGCTCCTATGTAATTATGAAAACATTTCTGCGAAGTTACCTTTTCTTTCTCTTTACAGTACTAATGGAACAGTAATTAATAAACTGAAAGTGGTGAAGAAGCAGACATACCCTTTACAGACTGGGGATGTGATCTATGTTGTTTACAGAAAAAATGAGCCAGAGAACAGTAAGTAAATGCCATTTAAAAAAAATCATACTTAGTCATTTTTTTTGAGTCATGATAGAAAAGAAGTACCAGTACAATTAAAACAGAATTACTCAATTTTAAGACAAATAATTTGTTAATGTTTAAAAACAAGTCTGTATAGAAGACGTCATGGATGTGCCAGTTTTTACAGGAACAAGTCTGGGCAACTGTCTGAAATTGAAATGTGCCTAGAAGTAGTTTTGGAAGAATTAATGTGTGGAATGGTAACTAATGAGGTCCAGATCATATGCCCAGTGTTTCTTTTAGAAGTCAAATTGCAAAGGTAATAAGTGATATGTTATATATCACGTTGAAGCAGTTTTTGGCACCGGAAGGAAAGGCTGCAAAAGCTTTTTGTTTTGCGTTAGTTTTGGTGGGTTTTTTTGAAGGGGAAAGAGGCAAAATGAGGGGCAGGTGGGGAAAGCCCTGGAGTGAAAGTAGAAGTAGTAAACCTGGAAAAATATTTGTGTGGCCTTAAAGACGAGTCATGCCTTGCATGCCTGTAATTCTTTTCAGGATGATGCAACTGAAATAGCATAATTAGGTTTTAAAATTAATAAGTAAATAAAAAAAATAACGGGGGTCCTTCCTCAAAGGTTTGTAAATAAGCCAAGCCATTGTTAGGCAGGAAATAATGTTTTTTCATGTGTTAACTGGTAGAAGTCAGGGGACGAGGTTTAGGTGTAAATTGCTCAGGTTTTGCAATGGAATGAAATTATTAAGAGATTTCATGAATGATCCGTGTTGGCATCTGTCTTAAAGATGTTCATAAATGATTTGGGAAATAATAACTCTTGAGACTTTTGAGCAGAATTTTCATTTCATACCTTCTCATTTCATACCATTTCATTCAGTTATACAGGGTCATTAAATCCAACACTGACTGAAAATATTTACAGAAAGAATGTAATTACTCATTATTATGAAATAAGAGATGGGGCTCAACTTTTATAAATGGGGAGAAAGGCAATGGGCAAGCTCTGTTTTTACATATGTATTGTTGTGCCCCAGCCAACTGCTCTGTCCGTTAGCATGCAGTTCTTCATTTAACTGTGAAATGTGTAATATTTAAATTTTAGTAGAGAGCACTTGCTTTCTGGAAAAGACTTTAGATGAAAGAGGCATTTAAAATGTTAATTCTCATTAATGTATTTGATAGCTCTGATGTGGAACTTTAAGGTGAAAAGACAGTCTTTGTATGTTCACAAGCTCCGCTATTATTGTGAAGATAATTGCATGTACTGGGAGATAGGAGGGTGTAATATTAGATACGTGTACAGCATGATATTTAATGTAAAACACAAGAGTATTTACAATTTTCGTACAGTAGTAGACATATGAATTGTTAATCTAAAAAAATTCTGGTTATGCATATACTCACTACTGAAATACTTCCTTTATGAAATTATTGTTAATTTCTATACAGACAGATGAAAATGATTTATGCTGTCTGATGTAGATTTTAAAGGAGGCAGTGATAAGCTCTATTTGTCTGTCTGTATGGCTTGTTTATCTCACAAATCCTTTCTAAGATGGCACTATCACAGTTGATGCTATTTGGAAGAACTCGTGAATTTTCCAGGTACTTTGTAATGAACTGAGTCACTATTTCTGTTTGGGTTAACAAGTATATGAATTGCCAAGCCTTCAATTTTGCTTTTTCAGCTTCTCCATCTTCCAAGACAAAGAGAAAATTTAGATTTGGCATGCCTATTTGGACGTTCTGAGTAGTTTTGAAGGAGACAATACTCTTAACTTTTCATCAGAAGAAGGGTTGCTACAAACTAAGGAAGTCTCACTTGCTTCTAGGTGGCTGGAGACAAAAAAAAAAAGTAGCAAGTTAGGCGAATCTTTGGAAGTGTATTAGATTGAAGTCGGATGGAGAAGAAAAGGGATATTATCCAGTTAGTTTTATTAATAGATACTAAATTAGTTTCTGAGTGAAACTTATGGCATATCTTAACCTGTATTTTTGAGAGTTCATGTATCTCACAAAGGAATGAAATGAAATTGATCGAAGAAGTTGAGAAGCGAGCTCGGAAATAATAAGCTGCTTCAAAGATCTTTCATTGAAGTATCAGTAAAAATACAGTTTTTTCTGACACAGAGCAGATTTTAGGTTTAAGAAATTATTAAGCCTCTGGTTCCATGGCTGGCACAAGTTAAACGTCACACAAAAGCTGCTCTGCCTGATTTCCTGAGAAGAAAAGATCTTGCTGTGCTGTTCCTAATTGCCTCCTAAGTAGGAGTATTAACACTGTATTATAGAGGTGACCCCTCGTTTGTCTCTTCCATTGTCAGACACTTTGGGGAAGCAGACGCTTTTGAATAGAAGTTGTTTATGTGAGATTAAGGCTAGTGAATTTTTGTTTCAAGATTCTAATCAATATTTTTTAATCTCTTTCAGATGTTGCTTATCTTTATGAATCCTTAAACACAAAGCATGATGCAACTCAAGAACCAGTAGGTAAGGAAGTAAATCAAGATCAGTGAAGAGCAGCTAAGCTCCAATGGATAACAGTAACCCTCTTGAGAGAGTTTGATTGCTTGGAATTTTGAAGCCATGATGTGGTGACTGTCACACAGATCTTTTTTCTTTCCTTTCCCCCCTTCCAACTGTAGAAGTTAATGTAGAAAACCAATGCCATGTGACCAAAGATACCTCAAGTACAGGAAGAAGTAATGATGAGACCCAAATTACCTCATCACCGTCAGCTACTCAGTCTTGCTATGAGGAACCACAGCCATCTACTTCTACATCTAACCTCTTTAATGCTTCTTCTACCTCTCTTATTGAGTCTGCGTCTGTTCAGCAGGATAATCCTTCTACATCTGGTAAGAATTGTGTCGAGTATTTAAAGTTTGATATCCCATCAACTGGTACTCTAGTTTTGAATTTTAACAGATTAATCTTTTACCCCTATCTGGGTCTTTAGCGTTTGCTTTGTTAAGTTCTAGTGAAAATACCAGGTGGATGTGTGCGTTTTAACTTTCCCTCTGTGAGTAGGCAGGGTAAATCCTTGTGGATGAGTAAGGCAATTGTGAGAATTGCTTATGCTCAGAGGGGCAGAAAATGTACGTAAATCCCAAACTGTTCTGTCTTTACAGTATGGTTTGGTAGTGGAGCACTGGTGAAAACTTATCAAATCTATGTGGCTCATGTAACAAAGTAAGTAGATATGAGTGCTCGTGCTCATGCAGTCACCCTGAGAAACTACTGTAATTGTCACTGTTACTGCTGCCCATCACCAGTCCCCTTTCCCTTGCTTAGAGCTCTAAGGCCAAAATATACCACATTGGATTCCTAGTCTAGTATCCTGCATTAAGTTGGCAAGTGTAATACTACAATGCTGTGTAACTCTTAAAATAGAACTGGAGCAAGAACAGCTGTCTAGAAAGTGGCATTTGTCGACAGTTCATTGGGGCTTTTTAATCATGCTCCTATGAAAACAAAGCTTTGCCCTCCACTGTGATCCTGACCTGTTATGTGGGATCAACGTTGCATAAATCCTCTGCCTGGCATCTTTTTCAGGAAGACCTGGTGTGGATAATAGTCTTATGAATAAATACTCCACAATTTAAAGAGGAATGGGGATTTTAAGTAAGGTTACACAACTAATAGCTTGTTTTCCCCCAGGTCTTTCCAATTAGTCAGATTGGCTCAGAGTGCACGTAGTATAGCTATGCAGACATTGCTTTTTTGCACCACTTTTTCCTTTCAGCTGGTTGGATTGATGTGTGTGCATCATCAGTGTTTGAGTACCTGTTGTTGTCACGTGTCCTGCATCTGTATGCAGCTATGTTCATGTTTCTGTTTTTATTTTGCAGGATCACAATCCTCAGTTTTCGCTCCTGTGCCTGCTTTCCCCATCTTAGAATCTGTGTGTCTAAGAGCACTGCATGACGAACATGAAAAGCTGGATATGAATACTGAAACTTCTGCAATCGCTTCAGAAATCACTGACAAAGAAAAAGCAGAATCGGATTCTCAAACAACAGGGGAGGAGGAAGGTTTGGAACCTGCGAAGAAGAAACTAAAAGGAGGCTAGTATACAACAGTATTGCACAACTTACCCTGCACACTATAACGTTACTGTCGAAAGTTGGTTTAAAAAAATTAATTGGAAACTTAAAGCTATGTCCATTTTTCGTAGAAGCCCAGTGAGATTAATAGCAACATAAGGTTCTGTGCTTATTTTTCTTCATTAATATGAATAAATTCAAAATGCATATCAAACTTAGAAGGTTGTGAAAGGTTATGTTAGTAGGGGATAGGTAACATTTTTTCCCTACTCAAAATGTTATGATTTAGTACTGTAATAAATAAGAAAAGCAAAACTCCCCTCTTGCTCCCTCCCGCCTCAAATTGAGTCAGGTCAGCTGTCATCAGTCCTTCTTCAATTTGTTTCTTGCTTCTTACTGATTTGATTTCTGGCCCAGTGAAAAAAATGTCTTCAGTAGCAGAAGCTGTTATGTGTGAAGCAAGAACCTTCAGTGGGACCATTACCAGTGAACACTGAATCATTATATATCTTTCAGGTTTTTTTAACAGTTAAAAAAAATAAATTTCAAAAAGCTTCAAAAACTACTGTGGAATCTTCTGTCTTTCTAGATGAAGATGCTTGTCCAAATCTTCCACCAGCAGCTCCAAGTGAATGTATAATTAAAATTGGCTCTGAAGATGCAAAAACATCAAATGTGAAGCCCGATAAGATGGAAGAAACACTAACGTGCATTATCTGCCAAGAACTGCTGCATGACTGTGTAAGGTACGTATGACAAAAGCTGTAATCATGTGGTAATAATATATGAAGTTCAGTGACAACTGTTTGAAGCGGCCAGAATATTTAGGGTTTTCACAAGCCCTTCTGAGTCCGTTCCCTCCCCCCCACTCCACCCCAATCTATATGGTCAAATCAATGCTAAACAGTTTTTTTGAGCATTATGAATGTGTCTGATAAATGAAAGATTTGTGGTTTGACTCCTTTTCTTTCCTTGTTTTCATGTTTGTGTTTTCCAGCTTGCAGCCTTGTATGCATACTTTTTGTGCTGCCTGCTACTCAGGATGGATGGAAAGATCTTCTCTATGTCCAACTTGTCGTTGTCCAGTAGAACGTATTTGCAAAAATCACATATTGAACAACTTGGTTGAAGCTTATCTGATTCAGCATCCAGGCAAGTTGAACAGTGCGTGTAACAGAATCTGATGTATTTCATAGATTAGCTGCGCGATTGATGGATGCACAGACTGTTGTCTGTTAAATTTCTATATATGTGTTATTACTCTGCTGTCTTCTCTGACGCAGCTGTAAGAAAACAAGTGCATTTAATATGACATAATAACTTGTAATGTTTCAAATACTGGGTGAGGATTGAACGTGATTTAATATGTAACGGAGTATGCTAAGAAATCTTAATTTTATTTTCTTGCTTAATCATGAGAAGGATATCAGTTTTATCAAATAGGGGACACTGACTGATTAGGCCATCTAAACTCAGATACTTCTGAAAAATATACTTGAATATAGATTTAATGAACTTTGATCGTGGCCTCTTGAAAACAAAACTTAAGTTGCCTGATACTATACTTCCATTAACTAAGATCTTCTAGAACTCTGTTATCCAAAAATAAATTTTATGGAAATGAAAACACAATAATTGTAACTATGCTTATAAAGTAGGGTGGGGACAAGGGATGTGAGCTCTTGAAATTTGAATTTGGTTCTCATGCCAGATAAATGTCGTAATGAAGATGATGTACGTAGCATGGATGCTAGAAACAAAATTACTCAAGACATGTTGCAACCTAAGGTGCGAAGATCTTTTTCAGACGAGGAAGGAAGTTCTGAAGATTTGTTGGAATTGTCAGATGTAGATAGTGAATCTTCAGATATCAGGTATGTCTATTTAAGTTGTGCACTGAATTAGATTTACTTATGTTTGAATGCACAAACCCACAAACGGAGCTAGTTTCACAAACTCTGTTACTGCTGGTAGTGTTTCCATCATCGTTGCCGGAATGAATCTTATTTTTGTTTTCAGGTAAGTTCATTCTTATTGGTAATTATCTTGGCAAGTCTATTGGCTATCCTACTGAATTTTGAGCAGTCAATAAAAAACACAATTAGAACTTCCTTGGGGTCCAGCAAGATTCAGTTAATGACCAATAGTTCTATCTGAACTGTGCAACAGCTTCATGTGAGATATGTGAAATTACCTTTTCTAATTACAAATTGGCTGTTGCTTTAGAGAAAACAGGTTTCTGATTAGAATCTTGTTGGGAGATAAAGCAGTCCATGACCCTATGAGTGCTGCTGCAATAATTGTACTTATGCATCTGGAACACTGCTTTCACCAGGTGTATGGTACTGAAGCAGCTGGTGCTTAACCTAGGGATTCCCAGGCACCAAAATATCTCCCCTTTACTTCCAGCAGCAAACATTTTTTGCTGTATGTCTAGAGGGGAACAGAAAAGCTCTTCCAGTAGATAATTATTCATAATTTGTTCCTCTGTCTCTTGTACATCTCACTTCCAGTCATACCACTCTTTTTTTTTTTTTCTTTCTTTTTTTTTTTTTAACTACTTGGGGAATACTAGAAAATACAAAGTTTTTATCTGTTACAACTACAGCGATCTTCACAGCTGTTATGAGTTATGTAAATTTCCATATGTTACTGGATGAAGAAATTCCAAATTTAAACTTTGAAAATATGAACAACGCTGTCGAGCATAGAGATATGAGTTATATTTGCATTTGTTGTGTGTGATTTCCTATGACCTTATTTTATTCTTTCAGTCAACCATATATAGTATGCAGACAGTGCCCAGGGTATCGAAGACACTCTGTTCCAACTCTACCTGGCACAGGCCAAGAGACAGAAGCAGGAGGAATGCAAGCGCTGGGAGATGCACCATCTACATCAGCCAACTTCCCTGCGGGTCAGTGTCATGAAATCTTCTCAGTAGTGTGATACCAAAATACCATAACTCATACACCCGTTATGAACTGAGCAAACTCACTCGCACAGTAATGTGAGAGTAACACCACTTCATATAGGTGTCCTTGCAAATATGAGATTTGACCATGGTGGTCATCCAAAATAGATTGCTGATGGTTGATAGTTTTTAAACTGTTCTACACATTGAAATATTTTGCACCACCGAGTAGTTTAGAAGTCTGAATGACATTTTTCTGCTCTTTTATAGTATCTTTGTCAAAATTATATTGCTTGCTTATTACTTTCAGATTTTTATGTTGCTAATATTCACTAAGATTCCTAGTCCAGATTGCAGTTGTGTATATTGTTCAGTATTCTTTTTTGTTTGTTTGTTCTTAACTTATCTAGCTGTCCAGGAATATGTGTGCCCTGCTCAAGGAAGTCATGTAATATGCACCTGCTGCTTTCAGCCAATGCCCGACCGAAGAGCAGAGCGTGAACAGAATCCTCATGTTGCTCCTCAGCAATGTGTGTACTTTTTTGATTTTGGCTGCAGAACTAAATCTTTCCTTATTTTTAGTTAAACTTAAGTTTACCTTGAAGAGTGTTCTTTGTTTGAATATTCTTTATCTGGACTCTTGTAGCGACAGAACGAAAGAATCTTCCCTTATAAAATTTATTATTCCTCGATAAAACGTATTTTAAATAAGAAAGTTGTACTTTTCTAAAGCAAGTTTCAGGGTTCCGTTGTTATTGATTTGTAAGAACAATAACTGTTGAGTTTTGCTGTGTGCAGGTCCTTACAGGGGTTTTCTTTGTTATTTTACAGGTACAGTTTGTCTGCAACCCTTCTGTCATTTATACTGGGGCTGCACTCGGATGGCGTGTTTTGGCTGTTTGGCGCCATTCTGTGGTATTGTGGAATAATATGTTTCTTATGAGTCTGCTCACTTTGTGATAATATCTGTCTGTCTTGAACTTTAGCTAATTTAAGAAATGTAATAGATTAGTTTGTAGCACAGTCATGCAAAAGGAAACAAAGGCTGTGTCCTTACATCACAAACATAAAAAAATTCTTGAGTGGTAAGTGTCTTAACTTTGAGAGGAATGAACTTCTTGTCTTCAGACCATACTGGCTTTGAAAACTACACTTTTAAGCACAATGTTTTGCCATATAAAAAAGAACTGTGGTGTATTTCAGCCTGGTAAGAGAATCATACAAATCAATGCAAGAGCATGGAACATCTGGTGTTAACTGATTAGAAAAGAACCTTACCTTTTAAACATGTGGACTTCTGAAATTCCAGGTTTTAGACATTTTAAAAAATAAATTAGAACAGTTGAAATGATTTGGCTGCAGTTTGAAGCTAATGGAATGTGCTTTAATAGTAGCAGCATTAATCTGTGCAGATTAGTGGTAGTGTTTGTGGAGTGAAGGTTAAATTGTAAAATCTCGATGTCTTGGTTTTGCCACTGGAAGTTATATATCACATGCTTGAGAAAAGTTGAATACAGTCATTTACTTGGTGCCTATATGAGTTTGTGCACGTTATTTCAGGAAACAGAAGAATCTTCAGGAAATGCATGAGGGCTATGGGATTGGGGCAAGAAATAGTAACTTTTCTTCTTCTTGTTCTGATTAGAAATAAATCTTGGTGATAAGTGTTTAGATGGAGTCCTAAATAACAACCACTACGAGTCAGATATCCTAAAGGTACGTTTAAAAATAGTTATGTATGTTGTGTAATAATAAATGTACAAAGTTTAAGATGTACTCACTCGTGAAATGATAGTGATGTGCTGCCTAACAGTTACAGTGGCAGCACTGTATCACTTGCAGCACCTGATTCTAAAAGGCAAATCTAATGAGCCCCAAATGTTCAGCCGGACCAAAGTTGTAGTTGCTGTGTCTAGACTGGAAGTATCTGGGGGTGATAATTTGGCCCTTTCAGTCTCTGAGTAAGAGATCATTGTATTCTAGAGATGAATTCCATTTAGTATCAGCTCTTTCTGTACCATCCAAATGAACAACAATAACAAAAAACTTCCTTTCGTGCAATCCTGATGTTTAATTTCTCCGACGTGTATGTCTGACAGGTGCCAATAAGGCCAAAATTCTAGATATAACTTCTGAATTTGAGTTTAAATGACCGATAGACACACTGTAGAATTCAGATGTGTTTGGTTGTTAAATCATCAAAGAATTCTACTTGTATGAGGTGTTTGTTAGGGAAGCCAGTTTCTACACGCTAAAGTGTAACATAAAATACTAATTAAAGAGAAAATTAATTCACTAAAAATATACCAAGAAAACAAGATTTGTCAAATATTTTTCCCCAGACAAGTTAAATTTCACGCTAGGTTGCATGGAAAGTATTTTGCCCATACTATAATGGTGTTATCTAAATTAGGTAAACTGGATGAAGTCTTGATTTAAGGTAAATAATTGTGACTGAAACGCGTCTATTTGTGTTCTTTTGGCAAAAGTATGAGTCTTCTGAAAAAAAAAAGATATTGAGTAAGGTTTTATCAGTGATCTGAAAGTATCATGGTAATTAAGTTAAAGGTATTTAATTTTTACTTGTAATTGGCATCAGCCCATTTTGAAAACCTAATTAGATCTAGATTTGGAAATATTTGAGGGTGAATGACTTGATCACTCTTCAATGTTGGAGATCTTTCGAGATTAAACACTGAAATTGCTCTTTTCAGGATTACCTGGCATCCAGGGGTTTGACATGGAAAAATATGTTAAATGAAAGTCTTTTAGCTCTTCAAAGAGGAGTTTTTATGTTGTCAGGTATGTGTTATGTATATTTGATTTTGTTGATGTGTAACTCTTTGTCTCTATATAACTCAGTAATATTATCAAGAGGTTTAAGTTTTGGGTAAATAACCGGTGCCATCGTGACATTCTTATTAAATCTGATTTCTCAAGCCTTACTCTGACATTATGTACAAACCGGTTTTCTCTTCAGATTACAGAATTACTGGGAACACAGTGCTTTGCTACTGTTGTGGCCTTCGCAGCTTTCGAGAACTTGCCTACCAGTACAGGCAGAATATTCCTGTTGCTGAATTGCCAGGTGGGGATTGCTTCGCACAGTAAGAGGGGAACAGTCGTTTAAGGGAGTTAAAGTCAGTTTCATCCTTGTATCCTTGGATTTTTTTAGTACCTTCATGTAGCCCAGTGCAAATCTCTTTGCAGGGCTAATATCTTATGCTGATTGCTTTACTTTTCAGCTGCTAAGTTTGTGTATAGTTACTGTCAGGCTCCCTAATGCAGTCCTTTCTTTCAGTATGTTTTCTCATCTGTAGAACAATCTGCATAGTGAAAGAAGAATTCAGTAAAATCCAGAATATAGTCAACAGGAACTAGTTGCTGTAATTTGATGCATTTTCCCATTTAAGTACGTGAAATGATGCGCCTCCTGAAAAATTTCACATTTTACCCGCTCTCAGCAAGGAATAAGAATGTTTTCATAAATTAATTCTAAATCTGTTTGCATTTACAGTTTTGGTATAAAATAGCATGCAAGCAGCTGTGCCTCCTTCAATCCTAAATCTGTTGGGAACAGAAGCTCTCCCAACAGTCTACTTTTAAATGTTACTTTTGTTCATCCATTTCCTGTTGTTAGCAACAGCTTCCCTGTCTTTGACAGTTGAGAACTCTGCTTCTGCTGCTCTGCAGAGTGACAGTCAGTCTTCCTTGTTTCTCCTTAGTATTGCTTTTCATTTTAGCACAACGGCTTCCTGGACAGATGAGTTATAATGTATGTTAAAGTGGGGGACAAACAACAAACTCTGCCCAAACTAATAAATTTTTCTTTCCTATGGAAATGTATCTACACATATGCCCAGTGTCTTAAACAGTGAAGTCCATCTCTGTTAAACTAAATGGTAAAATTGCAGTTGACAGCACTGAGAACCAAAGCCTTTCATCATAAGTCTGCATGAACCTAATATTCAGAATTATTTTTTTTGTCCTTCATTAAGCGTTTGCTTTGTTTCTAGAAAGGTGAACCAATATAGTTTACAGTCATTACTTGCCAATTGTGTCTTGTTTCTCTACAAAGCTTGCTCTGACGATTAACCACCATTAGTAGTGGTTTAATCTGTGTCACCTTATTTAATGACTTCTGTAATAAATGTAGCATTTCATTTTCTCTTTTTGTAGTGACTGTCACATCACGTCCTGATTGCTACTGGGGGCGCAACTGTCGAACTCAGGTCAAAGCACATCATGCCATGTAAGTTAAACAATTTATAAAGTGCTTTTGAGTTTTGTTTCTTTTAAAAAAAAAAAACCAAACAAACAACAACAAAACTCCCAACCTTTGAAGTGCCAGAAATTGCATGAGTAACACTGTCACAGCATAAGCAAACTGGGTGAACTTTGGGTTTTTTGGTCATTTTTGTTTTTAACACAACTTTGAAACGAGCCTTTTGTGCATATCAGAAAGGTACCACTAGCACTTGTAAGGTGATGTAACCCATTGCTGACATTTCTTGAGTTTTGTTTTCCACCTGTAATTCCCCCTTTATTCCTGTTCTTCTCCCACTGAAGCAGCTTCTCATTTGCTCATGTCTGGGTGCTTCTTAAAAACACCGTATACACAATAATTAGCCCCATGCAATTTCCATTTGAAACTGTAAGAGAGATTCTCCTATTGAAGCGCAACGTACTTTGAAGGGATAAATTGGTGGGAGTAATTTGCGACAAGAGAAGCAATAGAAGTTTGGAACATGTAACATTAGGAACCTGGTGTGACTTAGCAGCTCCTGGTTTTGGAGGAGTTTCTAGATCTTATGCCTCTGACCCAAGCAATCAGACATATGGTGAAAACGAATTACTGAGCCTGAAGAGAGATGAACACTCTACTTATCAAGTGTTTTAATACATCTAGGGAACATGGGCTTCTGGTATCTGGTCATTTATGAGAAATGTCCGTCCAAAATATATCAAGGTCCTTGGTTACAAAAAAAAAAAAAGGCCACTAATAACCGATGCAATTTCATTCTTATGAAAAGATGCACATGTGGTAAGACAAATATTAAAGACTTGTAAAACAAAATAAAAATTAACTACCTAAGAGCTAACTGGTAGGGTAGAAAAATCCTTCTTGCTGTATGAATACTTCTCTAAATTCTCAGTGCAATTTAAGATAGAGGAGCTGTTACCCCTTTTGAGAAATTGCTTTAATGAATGGTAGATTCTGCAGTATCTTTCTAATGCTGCAATGAACATACACACTTAGCATAATTCCTTCAATATTTCAGGTACCATGGGTTGAAAATAACTAGTCTGTACAGCTCATGCAAGAGATCATAAGAAAGACTTGTAAAATATTCATCCCCTGCCTCTTATAAATTCAGAGGGTTTTACCAAATAACTTTCAAAAATAATTTGGGATTTAAGTTGCAGAAGTAATTTAAAGCACCACTGCTATCTGTAACTTCATGTTACAGGACTGTCTGTTTTCCCAGAGGAGATTTTGTTTTGAAATGTTAGCGAGTTAATTCAGTATCAAAGCACTCACCAGTTGTCTTTGTTCATATTGTAATGGGATAATTCCATCTATAATGGAAATGACTCAGAATTTTTTTTTCCTTTTTTGTTTCTCCTTTTTTTTTCTTTTTTATTTCAGGCATTAGCTGTTCCTAGAACCTTACAGGCTGCTGCTCTTAGTTCCTAAAATCCATAAAAGCAAACAATCCTGTCATATCACTTCTAGATATCTGGGGTTTTTTAATTGATCTAAACTGTTTTGCTAAGTAGTTTGGTTTTGTAAGCAAAGTTTCTTTCTAATCTTTGATCTAATTCAGCAAGAGAAAGAAAATTCATAGTCTCTCTTGCATCATCTCTTCCACATGTATATGTATATACACACTCAACACCCCAGCTCCTGTTTCAGTTACATATTGGGGGATGCATAACCCACGTAAGACAAAAACAAAGAATGAATAGTGAGATAATTTTTAGAATTGGGAAGAAATGCATTATACAAAATTCTGTTATCTGTTTGATTTGGGAAGATGGGCTTGGCATTCCCGTAAAACCTAAATAATACAGAATGAGAAAAATTTACCTTTTTCTTTCCAGAAGACGATTCTAAGCCAGTGAAAGAACATGTTTATGTATTATCAGCCTGGTTAATTCTAGTTCCTAATGACTTGTGTAATGCTGTCTACTAAAAATTAGCAGTGTCTTACAGGGCAAAATTAATTCACTGGTTCCTGTTTTAATTGCCTTCTGGGTTTGAAGTATGCAGAAGTATAGAGAAATGCTTTTAATAACAGGTTTTCTGTGTGCATAATAAAACGAACAAGGGTTAGGCAGGAGAGATGTTGAAAATCTTGTTACAGATAACATGGTGGTAGAGTATGATCTAAACAGGTTCTGAAAAACACCCACGTTAGAGTGTAAATGTTCTGCTTTAAACTGTTTAACATTTAAAATACAACATGAAAAACGCTGACAGTTTTTTTGGTTGTTTTTTTTTGTTGTTGTTGTTGCCTGACTTCTGAGAACTTTGTTACATTTTAATACTTTTTTTTTTTTATTTCAGGAAATTCAATCACATTTGTGAACAAACACGATTCAAGAACTGAATACTTGTAGTCGTAGAGAGGGGACAAAAACCTGTTACATGCTTGTACAGTTTAAGGTTTCAGGGGATCTTCTCAGTTCCCCCATAGCAGGGACTCAGTAACTTTTGCATCAGGTAATCTGGTGTGAACTTCTTGATTTGTAGAATTTTACAGCTGTACATGAATAAGGTAGTTTTTCTTTTTTTCCAAGAAAGTCCAGCAAGCATTGCATTCCATCCTCATGACTACAGTGTCCCTGTATCACTTCAGTGAAGAACACAAACCGAAATCACACACACAAAAACCAGCCATATCTTGGGAAGACCTAAGAATAAGGAGTGTATTTGCACTACTTGTGAAGAAACTAAGAAAAATCCTTAGACTTAAAATAGAAATGTTTTGTAAAAGTATCTGATGGATATTTCAAGAGCCATTAATATTTAAGAAGGAAATTGTCAGTGTATATTTGTAACTGCATTTTGCGGTAGCCTGATATTTTGTCACTACCCTTTGCGTTTGGGCTAGAAACCACATTAATACTCACTTAAAAAAAAAAAAATCCGTCCATTAAACAGCTGTTTCAACTTAAAGCTCCTACCATATGTGCAGTGTTATACTGAAAGGAGTACAGTTTCTTTTCTTAGTTTAGTTGTGTTGATGTTTTTATTCATATTAAATTACAAATGTAATTGCACAAAAATTTGAAAATCACCTTTAAAGTTGGGGTAATACTTGAAGCAGAACAGACTTCTGCTAATATTACTTCTTTTAGTGTTTTATATCAGAAGACCAAACAGTGCTTTTGACATAGAGCAGCCAGTAGGACACACTGGTTCGTTTTTGTTTTTTTTTTTTTTTATTTCTTTTTTGGTTTGATATTGTATGCTAAATATGTACCTCTGCCATGCAGCTGTTCTCTAGCATGCAGACACTGGTGAAAATGTAGAAAAAGCTATAACTTAAAACAGAAAATAGCAGCCTTACTGGAAGGAACAATCTTACAGGAAATGATTCAGTTTGGACAAATTGTAGCAATATGGAGGCATTTCTGGATTGATAGAGGGATGATGAAGGGGAACGCTGGTGTCACTGACAAAAAAAAATGTAGATTTTATTTTCATGCCTTCTGTGGAGCTCGTTCAGGAAATGTCCCAAGCATCATTTAAAGAAATAAATTTAAAAAATCCCAGCATAACCCACCACCCCCAAATTCACATGATCTGATCTCTCTCATCATATTCATTATAATCTGTTAGCTAATGTTCACAAACCTCGACTGGGACCAATTTTTCTTTTTCATCATACCTAGAAGAGCGAAACAGAATGAGAAGAAAGCATACAAAGTTACCTCTGTAGATACCATGTTGTTTTTACATATGCCTTATTTTATGAGCAGGATTTATACTGCAATGCTAAAAAGTGTACACACATTATCTTGTGATATAATGGAGCACAAATGATGCAGCACATCGTGTCTACTGGTGTCAGTGAATCAAACAACTATTTCCAGTAATGCACATCTTAATATGAATGCTAATTAGAATGATGCATTTCTGTTTAGATTTTTATTTTTTAAAAGAGCTGTCGCAAGGATGGGTCTGTTGACCATGCCCGTGTGCTATTAAAAATACACTTTGGTGTGGACTTCTCTTGTAATCTCTGGGCATTTTCTCCTGTGAGTAGGATTGAAATTGGATCTGGAATAATACTTGAAACTTCTTTTAACAACAGCAGTGTGTTTCTGTCTTTTATATTATTAACAATGTTCTGTTGCTTCTGTATTTGTATTTTATGTTTAGATTTTTTTTTTTAATGGTTATTGTATCTTCTCAGGACAACCATTCCCAGCTGGTTTTGATCTCATTTTCATCTCTGGCTGTGCATGTAGCAAATTGAGTGCAGTTGTGGAGATCAAGCCTTTGCACATTATATGCAGAAATGTGCTTTGCGTTCTCATTCACCACTTCCCACACCCCAGATGGGCTTTCAGCAGAGACTTGTCACTGTGCTAGTGTTCAAGCCTCTTGTGCTGAATTTTTTTTGATGGTCAAGAATAGTGTGTCTGCAGTACTATGTACAACCTTGCTTGCACTTACTCAAGTTATGTTTGTGTAGGGATGTATTATGTGACTTTAAGAAAAAAAAATTGGGGGAAAAAACCAACAAACAACAAAACTCATGTACTTAACATCTTAAACTACCTGTGCAGTAGAGGGTCTTGAAATTCCTTTTATAAACCGCTCTTCCTTTTCCCTGTTACAGATAATTAATCTGCCTTTCTATGCATATAGGGTTGCGGTAGTGCAATGGAACGAAGGGATTTTTTTGGTCATTTATATTGTACCAGGAAGAGATGAGAAATTAACTGGTAGATGGGGAGGGTGAGTGAATCCTGATCTTTATATGCTCTTAAGTAAGTAAGAGTATCTGTCATGGGTATTACATACTCTATACATTAGACCTTTTTAAATGTATGGTTACCAGGTGATAGTTAATGTGATAAATGTATGAACTATGCTTGGTGTAATTGTTTAAATACTGTAAAGGTGCAGCATATTTTTAACCTGTCTAAAGCACACCCCCACCTCCTTTATAAGAGATACTTGGAAGCTGAGCATGAAACGTGGTAGAATAGATGTTGTGAAAACCGAGGTGATTATGGTAGAGTTTGATATAGTGGTGAACAAGGTATATAGTCTCTCTCTTTGAGAAAGCTCTTTTATAAAGAAGGTGGAGCGTAGTTCTTCCAGTTCTCTTTTGTGATTTATTTTTTTTCCTGAACTAAGAAGTTATTAATTAAAAAAAAAAAAAAAAGATATTTACTGAAGTTGTCTGTTTCTTCTGTGGCATATTCTGTCACCACAGAAATGGATCTGTGCAACACTTTCTAATGCTCGGTCAAGCTATTGGTTATTTTAAAGTTGAGATTTTACAACTAAATATCATCCTTGAATTTGTAGTATCTGAAAATGACAGGAGTTTTTCTGTCATTCCAAGAAATTCTCTCCAACTTTCTTAAGTGTCAGCTCACAAAGGATCATCAGTATCTCTGCAGAGTGATATAAGCCAAAAACTATTAAGTAACAAGATGATTTCAGAGTGCTGAAAGCCAAAACTATTAAGTAACAAGACGATTTCAGGGTGCTAGTAAATAACAAAAGTTTACTACTCTTAAAAAAAGTGGATACCATTTTAATTTCTTGCAACACCATAAACACTGAAGTGAGAAGCATGATAGCACTATTGATTTAACAGCAGGCTGGAGAAAATGATTGTTACATTGTGTTCGTCTTTACAATGATCTAATTTGTGTAAATGATAAGATTTCAAATGGCTACTATTAATAGAGCTTTTTCTGAATAGAACTTTTCCCTTGCTGAGTAAATAGGAGGACTTTTCTGCACCCCGTTCTATCTGAGGTGGAAGACGGCGATGCCAGAGTTGTTAAGCTCCAAATAGCAGCTTAGCATCCCAGGATTTTTGTGCTGCTGCCGTTCCCACAGTTGAAGCTGGATATCCTTTAATGTTGTGGCTAATCCGTGTTGCTGTTCTTAAACCGGCTGTCATTTGTTCTGCAGACTAAAGTTAAGAGAAATTCAAACTCGTGGTTAAGTAATGTATAAGTGAAAGTGCAATGTTTTTCTGTGTGCCATAAAGACAAGCTGGTAGCCCCTAAAACTTGTAATGGTTTTGGCTTGCCCAGCACTTATATTGGTGGGTTTAAGTGTTTTGTACTCCATTATGCCAACAAATGGCTTGTAACTAATAGAGTTTGAGGAATCTACTGATCTTGGATTTATGCCCCATCAAGTGATCAGTTCTGGCACAGCCTAAGCTCTTCCGGGCACTTCCTCCGTAAAGAATAAAGGAAGATGGTAGCATAATTGCGAGAAAGAGAATACAATACATGGCCTTTTGCAGCTGGAATAGCTGACAGTATACTCATCTCAACAGTCAGTGTTAATCCAAGAGCCCTCAGCGTGTCTCAAGTATTTGAATCAGCAATTGTGTAAGATAATTTGTGTTTAAGCTCTGATACTGTTTACCTTGAAGTTAACAGAAAAATCTTGGTATTTGACACTCAAAGATCAATCATTAGCTCGCTCATTCTGCAAACAAAATACATCCATTTTATATCAATTCCTGGTCTTTAGTAGAACCGTGTAGTGCAGATGGTGTAGCCTACAGCAAGAGCTCGGGGAAATAAATGGATTCAAGTAAAAGGAGTTAAGCATTTGAGAAGAGAATGCTCAATTCTAAATTATGCTCTGAAAATCTGGTTTCTTATGGCTTCTTTAAAAATTTCTGCTGGAAGGGGGCCTTATTTTCTACAGTCTGCCCTCTAAAAATAAACCAACAGTCACTGTGTTACTGGAAGTTAGGAAAAGGAGCTCTTGGTTTTAAAAAGAATGTGTGGGGATCTTGCATTTTTTCCACCTATTTTATCTAACATTCTTTCTGCATGATGTTTGGGAGCTGAAATACCACTTACACAATTCCAAGGAATAACTTTTGAAGAAAACTAATTATACTATTTCCCACAGCAATGCTTAATATGCAAAGATTGCTTCTAAATCTGCTTTTCAGGTCATCCCTCTTTTCTTCACACTTTACCATTTTGACTTTCAATGAGGTAATTTCACCCTTAAGCTCATTAGTTTCCATAGGAAATGAATTATAAAAAATGCTAAGTGTGCCATATGAGGTTTAACATCAAAGACATTTCTAGACAGACCATGAATATATGTTGAAGCTATATTTGGTCTCTGTTGGGTTTCTTCTCAGTGCTGCTGAGTTTCAGTCGCTTGCTTTCGTTAGGTAAGTGTTGGCTTAGGACTTATCTTTTTCCCTTGCAATCCAAATTAATCTTTAATTGTTTAGAACAAAATCTAGTAGCTGACTGGGCTAGTTGAGTCAAATGTGTTTTGTTATGGCTCATGTGCCCTTTTCATAGGAAAAAAAAAACCACAAAAAAAAACAAAAACGCAACAAAACCAAACACAAATAGTTGAGTAGGATGCTTTGTAACCAACTGCTCTTAAAGTAAAGTTAGATTTCTGAAAGGAAGCCTCAGTTCACGTTTTTGCTAGGAAGTTATAAATGGATTTTTCTTGCTACTTTGAGTCCTCAAAGTTAGGATGCATTAGCTGCGTGTTAAATCTTTTGGATTGCTTTCCCATTGAGCCTCTGTTCTCAACCGTTTTAACTACCTGACAGCAGGAAACCTGGCACACACAATTCTTGTCAGGACTCTTATGTAGCTTCACAGTTTCATTTTGAAGCTGTGTTTCAACAATGGAAAAATAGGGATTGCCCACATATGTTTGTCCTATTCACTCCATCTAACACATTGGCTAAAGGGATTGCCTACTGTATTCCAGAATAATAAATTTAAAAAAAATGTGAACGTTATTCAAATCTGGTTTTACTGAAAATAATGCTCCTCCTGTTTGTTAGCTCCATAACGCTTTTGGACATTTTTTTCCCCATGCAATTGTGATTGAAATGATTTTCCTCCTCTTCAGCAAGTGTTTAGCATGCTTATCCCATTTGCTGCCTGGTTACAGTATGCAAAACAGCACGGGAGAGTGACTGCGTTACCACAAAGGTGCGACTGCAGCCAGAGCCCCAGCACGAGTTGTGAGGTTTTCGGTCATTCAAAAGTGGCAGCATAGCCCTCAAAAGTTACATAGCTGTTAGGAACAAAATAAATGCCGTACGTAATACTATTTAACAACTTATCACAGTCAATATTTACAGCTAAGAGTATTAGGGTGCTTTATTCCACCCACAGCTTTCAGAATCTCTTAAATTTGTGCTATGACGCTCCTGAAGAGTCTGGGTGGAAGCTGTTTCTGTTCTTGGGGGGGGAAAAGAGGAGAATTACAAAACGGTTCCTTTTAGCTTTAAGAGGAGGAAAACATCTTATACATTTTTTGAAGGTAAAAAATAAAGCATAAGTACCTCCGTAGCGGTTAAAAAAATAAGGGACCTTCAAAAGGCAAGTCAGGAATTCAATTCTCGTGTGCGTTGTACTCCCAGCAAGGGGCTGGTTTGTGGAGCTGCTGCGGGCACCAGTTCGGCACTGGGCTCCAGTAAGTAGCCTCTGGTGGCAGGAGACCTCACCTTTGAGCCGTTGGGTGTATCGGCCACATCTGCTCCAAGAATAAGCAGCGTTGGTCAATATTGAGTATTCTTCAAGAACAGGGCCTCTCTCGACGTACGTATGTATATAGTCTGTGCTGAACATACGCTGTCTGATTTAGTGCCTGGTGTTATGACGGGCTACATAGTGCACAGCAGGCAGTGACGGAAGAGGTACACCGCGTTAAGATATGCGGAAGGAAATCCAGACTGCCAGAGAGACCCGCCTCCGGCAGCGGTCTTCACAGGGCCAGAAAAATCTCCTCTTTGGTTACACAGGTAGCAGAGGAAAGCAAGATAAACAACCACCTCGTTATCTCGCTAGGTTAACGAGGAGAGATCACCCAGCATATAATCCTCGGGAGGCTGCTGACTGAATGATTCAGCAGCTTTTGTGCTCTTTCCATTGCAGCAACTGGTCATGGGGCTGCTGTACTGGTGCGCACCTCGCCATGTACTGGTGCTCTGAGGCAATGGCCATACAACTTCGTCTTTCAGCAAAATAAACAAAATAAGTGTTGTTACGTTGTAGAAATGCATAGTTAAACACGCTTTTATTGAGAAAGCCACCTTTTCCAGCCCTTCAAATGTAGCTATTGTCAATAACTGAACAAGAGTACTTTTCAAAAGTAGATTTTAGTACTTCAGTCTTTAGAAATGTGGTAGGTAACAGAACATTGATATGAATTTAGTGCAGTGGGAGCTGTTATTAGAGTACTGAAGTTTTCTAAATATTTTCTTAAATCATAAATATATTAATTCTTCCCTTTGAATCATGTAGCATTAATTTAAAAAAAAAAACAAAACACCCACACAAAAAAAAACCCCACCAAACCAAACCCAACAACAAGAGCAAAAAACCCCAACAACAAAAAAAAGCCCAACTCGGAGCCAGACTTTTGTGCTTCAAAACTGCTCGACGCAGTCTGGTAATAACGAATGCGGAGACTTGTTTGCTGTTTGTGTTTGAGTCAACTGCTGAAGGGCATCTATGGTTTTGCTTCCCCTGCTACAACATGCGAGGCTTCTGTGTCTGCCTAGCCACGTAAACACACGCGCCAAATATAAGGCAAAACCTACAATCCTGTGTTGCCTCTCAGACATTAATGAGTGGCAAATGAAAGCTGTAATAGCAGGTGATATCATAAATAATTCAGTTAAATATTTCAGGAATCAGAGTTAAATGCCTTCACAGAGAAGGATTAAGATAACTCGATGCACACTGTAGCTGATACAGGGGAGGATTTGTACGGAAGATTTCTTTCTGACACCTGTTTTATGACATACTATTGCTTCAGAACAATGTGCCGTGTCGGCTGCAAAATACAGCTTCGTAGGGATTTTCTTTCATTTAAGAAAGCAAAATAACGCTGAGTTTTGGGCTGAATACGCAGAGTCTTGCAAAGATAGGACAATATCACCAGGAGGCAATTAAAATACTGATGGGGTTATTAAAGGCAGTAGGACTAGCAGGCTTCCCTTTGGTTCAGTGTTCCATTGAATGCCCTGGATTTGTAATCAGGGAGGCACAGCCACTTAGTATTTCATTGCTAAAGAACGTGAGCCCTCAACGTTTGCCCCACTTAATTTTGTCTTTTAAGTCTTGCCTGCTAAAGGAAGGGAAGTAGCTCTCTAGTCAGTGTGCGTTACCAGCAATAAATAGCTGGTGGATATAGGATCAGAGCAGCTGCAAATATCCAAGTGTCGGATGCTGGAGACTATTCCTAGTATTTCAGTGTTTTTGTACACATGCTCCTGTTGCCATGAGGAGTCACTTAAAAATGTAGTGGACTGAGGTGTTTTAAGCCTATGGAGATCTAGCAAAGATAAAGCTACACCAGACTTTTCTAGAACGAGCATCCAGTATTGGGTTGCTCAGCTTGTCTGTACGCTTCTCTAAAGAGCTAGCATATGAGATAATCGTGCTCTTTAATAGTAGAGATGCTAATGCTTGGCAAACTTTGTGCTAGAGCGTGGAAGTTATGAAATGCTTAAGTTTACAAAACTGTACGCAAACATGCATGATTGAATTCTTACCCTTGGCTTGGCAAGGCTTGGATTGTCCAGGCATACCTACAAAGAGAATTTAACTCCTAGCTCCCAACAGAAAGGCTCCAGCGATACCACAGTGACAGAGGACTGTCAGATACAGGACGTTTCAGATACCAACCACAATGTAACCATCTCGGATGACTTTCATTCAAAAGGTTTTCTGCAGTCTGAAGTACCTTTTCAGAGGATATAAAGTACCTTTTCAGAGGATACCTTTTCTTATATAAACCACATCAAAATTCCATGCAGAAGAAGAGAGGTGAAGTTAGTGAGCGTAAGGGAAGATGGCATTTGTGCTGTGCTATGGTATGTGTAGTCGTAATCCCAATCCCAACAAGTGGGAAGCAAAGACCACTCTTAAAGTTGCATCCACCTATGACCGCCACGCTCAGCTACTTGGCACAGCTCCCACTCCGATCACCGTTGCCTCTGTTTTTGTGAGCCGATGGATGTTTCAGTCTTTCTGAGGGCGTTACTGGACTGAAGCTTGGCAGAGCGTAGGAGCAGCTAGGGTATCACAGTTCTGTGCGGTCTCAGCAGTATTAGCATCTACCACTGAGGAGCTTTGCTGGTCCCTGGAAGAGCTGGGGGCCTTCCCATGACCTTTGTATAAACCAGGGGATTTTGCCCAAAGGGGCAGATTTGACGTGAAGGCGGCAGAGCTGTTCCCCTCAACAGTCAGGGCCACCGGCTGTTTATCTGGCACAGCCGGAGCGTACACAGCATTTTGCTCTGACAGATGATCTCCACATTGACTGAGATGCTCTGCTTGGACCAGAGGTTGCTGATCATCTCCTTCTTCAGAAATAACAAAAACTGGTTTGTTTTTGTCTGTTTCTACCATAAGCTCCTTTGTTTTCGACCCATTAACCAAGCTGATTTTCAGTGGGTTGGAGCTCTCTAGAGGATTTTTGGGGCTTTGGCTGTTAACTGGAGATGCTGCCCCTAGATGTCTTGAGGGATCCAAGGACTTCACGTGTTTGCTGTCAGGGGAATTGGCTAAAAATCCAAAATAAGGATTCCCAAACCTGGATTTCTTCAAATTGCAGGAGCTTAGCTTCCGCTGCCTTTGTGCCGACAGAGTGAGGGGGTAGGAGGCATTACTGGCAGATGAGTCAGAGTACACGGTCTCTGATGCTCCCTCTATCTCGGTGGCTGAGATTACCTTTCTGGTTGGGACACCTTGGGATCTCGCAGCTGGAGGAAAACCCTGCAAAAAATAACAATAAATTAGTAGAGATGCTGTGAAAAGCAGCTGTCGTGAGAAACTTTCATCCCAAGAGAACTAAAAGCTAAAATTCCTTGTTATGTTAGAGGTGAGATGCATTTTTTTTGCAAAACACTATGTTATTACCATAAAAAAAAAAAAGAAGAAACATCCTCTATTATCTTTGTAACAAGCTGTTGGTTTGATGATTACAGTCAGTGAGACCTAGATATCCCTCCCACACCTACAGATTCCTCACCATGCAATAGTAATACGTCAACTGAAATAAATTTAAGGCATAACCAGCAAAAAAAAGGTACATGTCGGAATGTTCAATGATCTCATCTCATTGCTCATCTCATCAATGATCTCAACCTAGTCTGAAGGCATTTTTTAAATGTTTTTCTGGACCAGAGATCATTTCTTAACCAGGTGTCAACTGCTAGGAAACGCAGCTTCTTCAGGAAAGCCTGAATGAATTACAACAGAGCTGGGTAAAAGAGTTTCCCCCGCACCAAGCAAGATGGACTGAAATGTCTATCACGTTTGCAGGTTGGCAACCACGGGGAAACGTGTCCCATGGGTGAGCAGCCGGGGGCACCGGGGCACGGACCCGCCCGCCACGTCCTCCCCTCCTTGCAAGACTTACGCTGTTGTCAACCAGTTTCGTGAACGGGCTGTTGGTGGTCCAGCTGCACCATTTTTTCTGCAGCTGTGGTATGGGGGCCAGGAAGTCGTGGAAAGTGCGGGCGCTCCACGTGCGCTGCCTGGGACAGTGGGTGTCCAGCTGGGCGTTCCCCTTCTCCGCAGCGTCTGCCCCTGCAGCCGGGTGGGTGGAAGTCAGCCAGTCAGACACAGAGGCTGGGCTTGTGACACTTCTTTTTAGGTTTTTGTCCTGGAAAAGAGTAAATAGAGATCGTTTATAGCCTCTTTCGTTGAAAGGTTTTTAAAACACTTTAAAAATACGCTGTTGGTGCAAGTGACTGATTTCTTCAGTGGTCCTTTTCTCAGGCCAGGACACTGGAGTGCGGCTGCTCCTCGTTGCTCCTCCAGCGTGCTGCCTGCAGGTCGCTGGCGTCCCCGGAGGGTGGTGTTACCTGGCTTCCCCAGTTTCAGGTTTTGCACTGAATTGGGAAATTTCAGTTGCATAAGAAACAAAAATCCTACTGCCCTCACTAACCAAACACCTCAAATACCTACAGCTTTATTTTACTGGAGGTATCTGACAGAACACAGTAGCAAACTTCACTATAAAGCATAGTAATTTGGTAATATGGTAAAACGTAATTCTTCCGCGCTGCTTGGCTCTTGGAAGGCTCCAGATGTGTCTGTCTGGGGAAACAAAACTTCAGCGGGGATGGGGCCCACTGAAAGAAATCCAGAAGCAAGCAATGAAAGAATCAGAAATCTCAAAAACGTATAATTCGGAAGGGAAGACTGAAGTAAGCGGTGCTCTTTATCTTATGTTAGGGAAGAATTAAGAGAAAAACAAAAAGAAAGTGAATAATCTGTTCGTGGTGTCTATGGTGAATAGAACAAGAGGCACAAGGCACAGATTGGAGCCAAGGAGATTTTCATTTCACATAAGAAATGCTTTTCAGCAGGAAAACATGCTTTAGCAGTAGAACCAGATATCCAGACAGGTGTAAAATTGGCATCATCGGAAGGTGAGACCACATTAAACCATTGTCACCCACTGTGTGTATAAGCAGAGTTGATGTGACATGGGAATGAGCTGTAGATGACTTCTAAAGATCTCTTCCGTATGTACTTTATATGTGTTGATGTTGCATTTAAAATCACAATTTTTGTCTTAATATTGATGTGGGTTTAGGACCAGAGAAGTTAGAATCCCTGACTGTCCTATGAATCTCCTTTTATTCTTACTAATACATCACCTGTTATTTACATAAGCCTCCTATTCCACAACTCTAGATGTATTTTTAATTTTCAGCTGTGCGGATATGGCTGTCATGAGAAGAATGCAAAATCCACATTCCCAAAGTTTACATAGTCTTTAATGAGGGTCTGAAATAAATCCCACACTGCCCTGGATTTAAAAGTCCTGAGAAACCAGAAACTTGTCATTTGATATTTCTCTTAAACGGAATCTCTCAAGTTTCTGCAAATCAAAGAAACTATTTAGTTAAAATGTCATAATGGAAACGGATGGGCAGAGAGACAAGAAATTAGCTACTGCAGCAGAAAAAAAAAACCTCAGTAGGAAGCTGGGAGAGGCTCCAGGCTCTGGAAAAGTTTGTCTCAATATTAAACGCTTAGTCTCAGATTTGATTAAAATAATAATCTTTATTTATAAATTTATAATCCAGCTGTCTTCTCCTGAGAAGCCTCTTCAGCCTGCCTTAGGATTTATTATTCTAATGTTATTATAATTACCTCCAAACTGGTGTAAAAGCTAGCCACTAGTTTTGAGACAGATATACTGGAAGTAACTATGAAGGTGAATAATGTATTTTCCACATTTTTAAAAAAAAGTTGTAGCAAAAAATGTTTCTTAAACCTCCACGGTAATGCTCTTTACTCAAACCTTTGCATCTGAAACTTGTCATGTCTGACTAGAAGTCAGAGGTCAGAGTTACAAGTTAGCCAAAGGTGAGATGGTGACTGAAACCAAATGAGACTTAGAACTCCGCAGCCCTCCTGGAGCGCACCTCAGAAGCCATCTGAAAGCCATCCTGCCCCCGTTTCCTCCCGCTGGTCCATGCACAGAGACGTGTGTTTGCTCTCCCAGCTCTTGCCTCCTGACAGGGCACCGATTTCTTCAAAAGGGTTGTAAAAGCTAAAAAGCAGAAGCCATTTTATCCCTGGCTCCTGCCCAGCAGAGCTGAGACTCACGCCTACTGGGGGGCACAAGGCCACCATTTCTCAGTAAAAAGATCCAGGTAATTTTTTTAATGAAAGCTCCTTACAGCTTGCTTTGCCCAGTCCAGCATTTTGGGTGAGGTGAGTCTGGCGGCGTTATTTACTGTACTGCAAAGGCTCAGGATTTCACGTGGCTTTTCACACAAGGATAACTTCTCGGCTCCTGCCAAGGAGGCGGCTGCGCTCCAGTGGGTCGCTTGTCCGCCCTGCCTAGTGCTGGGCCACAAAAGCAGCGCTCCGTACCCGCTGCGGGCCTCCCAGGCTAAGGCAGGAGCTGGCCCGCCAGCAGCATTTTACACCCTAAAAATACACATTCAGAAGCGAAACTGCAAACGTGGTTGTATTTCTAACACCCAGTAACTCAAGTGGCCTGGAGAGGCGCCGTTTGAGTGCAGGTTTGTAATTGGCCTCCTGTGCCCAATTTCCACCCTCCTTGAGGAGAATAGACTTCAGCTGGGGGGAAAGACCCCGGTACTTTTAAAAGGTCTGTTTCCCCTTCCTGGGTAGGTTTTCTGCTCCTTAAGGGATTTGGTTGAGAGTTCTGACTGTCTTGTATGCAGCGTGGACATCATTGAGAAGGAGGCGCTACCTGAGCTAATAATGTGGTAAATCACTTTAATTCTTTGGGTTACCTTCACTTAGAACTGTTTTCACACTAAGTATTTTATTTATGTATATAAAAAAAATCTCCTCTGATAGGTTTCTTGTAGAAGGGATGGAAGGATAGAAATGTTTTTCTTTAAGTGTATTTGTTCATTCTGACTGGAGTGGAGAAAAAAGGAAGGGAAATGGGTTTCCCTCCTGTCTAGAAGCTGTTTTTGTATGTGATTGCCACCAGGTGAAGCTCTCTCCACTGGAAAGAAGGACCAAGGAGTGCAGGTGTTCAAGGGTGCCCAGTTTGGGGACCAGCAGCTCTCTTTGTCCTGCTCCTCAAAAGGTGATGTGTTTGGGCAGGGGAATGCATCAGAGCTGCTCTCCCTTTCCCTTTTTCTGTTAATCAGTGTGGCCAACTGGAGGAAAAGCTTAGCATGTGTCTTACACCGGTGTAGGAAAATCCTGACCAGCCTGGCCTCCTGGCTAATTTCCTAATCAAGCGCAGAGATAAAAACTGCTTTTTTTTTTTTTGTAAACCATGATGGAAGCATTACACGGACTGCCCTGGGACATGTGAGTTCCTTGTGCTGGTTGTTTCCCCTCTCGTGGGGAAGAAGAGAGAGGGCACTGGAGAGGAGAACGTTGACTTGGGGAAGGCTTTAATATCGACTTGTAACGGATGTGCTGTGTCAGTCACTGGTAGTGTTGAAGAGATGGCAGCCAGACCTGAGACTTCTGAGCTGTCATCTGTTTCTAAACAAATAACTGATGGGGAGTGCAGGGAAAGAGCTAAAATAAATGAGAACTTATTGAACTGATCCAGGTTTCTCTGTGTGTATCTGAAAGGACCCCAGTGCTTTCACTTGAAGAGCTTGATTTTTTTGGAGCATACACTGTTAATTTTCACCAGCCTGACGAGAGGGTTAAATAGCTTTCTGCCAAGCTGAGGAGGTGTGTGACTTCCCTGACCACTTGGTAGTGGCGGGCAGGAGCAGGTCTGATTCCCAGGTCCTTCCAAGGGAGAGATTGTTACAAATGATGTTTTCAATGGAACATCATCTTTGCCAATTACTATCTTTCTGAGGGCTTGGTCCTACCACCTGCTGATAGACCTCTGCATTATCGCCTTTCAGATCCAAGGTAGACTTCTGCACTTGCTCTTCTCAAAGCTGGGAAGACACTGGCTCAGGGGATCACGGCCCAGACCATTTGATGGCAGCTCAGCTTGAGGCCTAGGAGAACTGCCTGGCTCAGTCCCTGCCCTTCTTGCAAAGTGGGCAGTAAGCATACGTGGACAGATGTGACACATGCTGCCCAAGAGGGGCATCCCGTAGCTCGCTGGGCTTCTAGAGATGCCAAAGAGCATTCATTCCTACCTGTATTCTGTAGGTGGTAAAGCTCAGCCCACTGGCTCCAGGCCCAGCAGAAATAATAAACACTTCATCGCTCCCAGTCTCGGTGGTCACTGCAGATGTGGAGGAGGGGACGTCTGGGTCAGTGTCCTGAGGAGACCGTTCTGTGCTGCCTCCACAGGAAGTGACTAAGAAAAGAAGAAAATTGATAAAGGCTGCCTGCAAGTGTCCAAAACATCTGTTCCCAACTCCTCCATAACAAACCCTCCTCCCTCTCTCCCCAGACAAACTAGAGCAGGCTCTGGCTGTCACACCAGCCAGAACAAAACTCAAGCCAATAGTTTGCTCTCCTGAAACTGCAAGCTCTTAAAAACAAAACAAAAGGGGAAGGGAGGAGCACCCTTGGGTCTGCTTTCTAATAAAGACAGACCCAAACTGAAATCACTCATACTAAATGCGCAGCGATGTGCTTCGGATCAGAAACTTGCAGACTTGCGCGACTCATTCTTTATTTGTTTTTACTCACCCCTGTCAATATTGGGAGCTGTGCTTTTTGCTTGAACCCTAGCAATGCTACTCCCACAGGCAGCCTTGCACTCCAGGGACCGCTGCAGGGCTGTGTGTGTGCATGTGTCCCCAAGGCCTGTCCATCTGGTCCAGGTCAGGAGGTCTCCTATCCTTATCCACAATCTCCTCAATGGCTTTTCCAAAGAAGGAGATGTGGAAACTGTCATGGTTGGGAGCGCAGAACTAGCTTTTCAGGAAGATATCCTTTTGAGAGTTGTGTGTAATGGCTGATGGTTTAGTGGGAAACTGATGGTGTATAGCAACACAACATGAAGTACCTCCCTGTTGGCCTTCACCAACCAAAAGGGGCAATGGTACAATTCATGTGTTGTGACTCAAAACTGCAGCAGGTGACCTTATCTGCAGCTTGGCTGGGGGGGCTCTTGTTCTCAAAACACACTGTGAAGCAAACATCCTTTAAAGCAGTCTCATCTATAAAGCTCTATAGAAAAAGTTAGCTGCAGGAGTCAAAGTTGCCCAAAGCCAATGTAAGCATTGTAAAACCCATCCTTTCTGGACAAGGTTAGGCACAGGGCAGGTGAAATTCTTCCACAACTTATGGATCTTTACAAGTTGTCTGTAGCAGCCTGAACCAGGCACACTTGCTCTGCTAACCCAGTGTCTCTGCAATGCCATGTGCTGTGACGGCTCTCGTTGGCAGCGTCCTGGAGCCGTGCTTGTGCCTGCTCCTTGCCAGAGGAATTACCCTACCAGCGAGGGGGGAGAGCAGCAAGGGATAGTTCCCACAACAAAGGCTTTCTGCTGTGAAATGGCTCTCCAGCTGTGCATGGGCGAGACAGCAAGGAGGACTGCAAGGAAGAAACGATCTGATTAACTGGCCCTAGGGTGCCCTGACCTGCTCCTGCTGCTGCCCCGCGCTTACCCGCCTGCTCCCGGCTGACAGAGTGGTTGTTGTTTTCATTCTCCCGACTTGGCACCACCAGCTGGAGCTCATTGATATCGACAGCGGAGTTCTGGATCCCGTTCTACAACTCAGAACATGCCCCAGTAAACATCGTCAGATAAACAGTGCAAGAGCCAACATGAAAGAGAGAAACAGAAATTGCTGAAGCCATTAGCACTAACCTCCTGGTCACTGCATGCGTTGGATGAGCTCCTTTTGGGGCACGTTCTCTGCCTGAAAAGGAGAGACAGCAACAACAACAACAAGCCCACGAGTGAGTTAAAGATCTACAGAAGGGAAGGTCTCAGCTGTGTTTGTCCTGCAAGGAGGGGGATCCAGCAGGTTGTGGGCTCTCCTGCCTACAGGAGCATCCAAAACACTTGCCAAGACTCAGGGCAACAAGGCCTGTAGGCCAGGGGAGAAAAAGATAGGCTCATCTGGTGGAAAGAAGAGAAGGACCTGTCGCTTTCTTCCCATGATCACTGCAAAAGCAGGAACAGAGTTCAGACTTCTGCCCAGGCTCCCCCCCACCGGCTGCTCTTGCATGTCTGTAACTAAATACTGGGACCAAAACTGTGCCTTTGGTCTGGGCAGTGAGAGCCTTATCCTGTTATGCAGGACATTTCATCTGCACAGCCGATACTGTGCGCTGGATTATATTTAGCGAGCAGAGAGCATCAGATGTTGGTCATTGGTATGAACATCTTATTAACAGAAAGCGCTCTGGCAGATGATTACTGGGTAACTGTGCCTGTTGGCTGAAGGGAAACAAAAGCATCTTCTTAACCATTTTTTTCACATTTTTTTACTAAAACTGACTCTATGAAACAACTAGTGTTGTTTACTTTTGGATGAATAAGACAAAGATGTCACAAAGAAAGGCTGGCAGTAATACGCTTGATAATGACTGAAGCAAGTGTGTTTCATCTTCGTGTACAGCAGTTCTTCACGGGGCACCGCAGAAACTCATGGGAGCATTAAGGCACTGACCAGATAGGATGGGCCCCATGTTACTCTTTTCCCTACTGTCTGTGCTGTTGGCTGGCATTTTTCTTCTTGTTGGAGGCGTTGGTTTGTTTTAAGGCATTTAATCTCCTCCATACAAGTTTTTTTTTTCGGTAGTGATGTGTTGAAGCCAAGATTTCAAGTCTCCAGTCACCATTTCGTGACTGTTTATTTTTAAGAATGGGGACTGAGAGGCCACCTGATGAGGCTGGCTGGAAGCCGACATCTGCTCTGTCTCGGGCATGGTGGGTTTCATTCCTTCACCATATCATTGGATCTCTTGAAAAACGCTTATTGACTGACAACTGAATTGAGGGGAGGAAAAAAAACCCCATGGTGCACCCCCAGCGCCGTTCCTAGTGAATACAGAGAAGACTACAGAAAAAGGAGAGAGCAAGTTGGCACTTGAGAATTTAATCCAGAAGAGGTCCAGATGGATAACTGTTACCCCAGGAGGCACAATGGCATTGGCCACTGCTTGAGTTTCTCTGAGGAACTTGGGGCTAAAGCAGGGAAAGCTCTTCCTTAATGTACTGGTTCTGGGAGGGGGAGTAGGGGGAGGCCTCCCAAGCAGGAGTGGTGTTGCCTTAGGAGGAAGATCAAGCCAAGTAGGAAATACTTCAGAGTGGAAAACGTGTATGTAAATATTCCCCCACACACCAGAGCTCTTATTGGGCACCATTATTCAAAATAATGGATGAGCATTGTGGTCAAGGCGTTCAGGTAGACGGTGGGAGAATGATGTGCAATTCCCTGCTTTCCCCACATTGCATTTGGGGTTTTTTTAATCTCTTCCCCTCCTCCCAGCTCTTTCTTGCCAAAACCCATGACAAAAATTCAATCCACTCTGATACATTCCTATGAAATATTCTTGTTTCAAATAACTGGCATGCTACAAGAGAATTTGTTAAAATATTCTCACCCAGGGATTAAGGAACATGAAGGAAATCTTCTCCTTTAAGAAAACAAAACTTAGCACATACTTCTTCCTCGCTGAACACCAGGCATCAGCAACCCAGACTTGTTAGTTATCTGGATGGTCTCACTTTTGGGTTTGTTACTTGAACTTTTAGCATGACTTAACAAACAAAATATTTGAGTTCTCAGAAACACAAATAAAAATGTGTTCCTCGGATTCTTGTATACAGCTATCCCTCTTATAAGGTATTCATATTCTCTGGGACAAAGCTGAAAAGATGAAATATCCATTTGAAAAGTCCCAGCAACTGACAGTTATGATAAACTAGGATGGACAGGACAAGTTCTGCATTAAGGAACTGAAGTACCTTACATTCATTTGGCTCTTCTCCTTGCCATTCTTTGTAAATGTTGTGCCCTATGATGTTTAGCAGGCGCCATCACTACCTTGAAATCCAGGCTGAAGTTTGGCAGAATGAACCAGAGGGAGAGTAGAGTAAGGTGCCCCCAGCAAATACAGGTTTTCTGTGCCAATATGGTACAATAAGGGGAAATAAGTCCCGAGGTTTAAATTAGGGTTAAAAAATGGTAACTGGCTGCAATGTCCCATTTTAACTTTCTCCCCTCATCAGGCTTTGGGTACTGGGTGTCTGATTCCCACTGAGCAATTTGATTTACTGTTAAAAACCAACACACATAAACATTAAGAGTTTCTAGATTTGGCCAACAATTTTTTTTTTCTTCTGTTTGGAGTTACTGCCACAGTGCCTGGAGAGCTGTGTTTGTTTGCAGGACTTTCTTTATCTTATTCTCCAGTTGAACCACATCTCCTGTGGCATGCTGCAGTGCCTTGCCAACAAGGAGACCAGTGATTTAGATTAGCGCACAGCTCGTGGATATAAAACAGTCAATGTACCAGTTCCCATCATTTAAAAGAAGTTGTAATTAAAAAAAAAAAAATAATGCTGAAAACTTTTCAAGTAAATGAAAAAAATCAAGTCTGTTGGAAGCTTTATGAAGATTGTCCTGTGCTCCCCAGCAGGCAGCTCCAGCCAGGTCCAGGTCTCTAAACCAGCCTGATGTGTAGAGGGAGAGAAATGGAGGACACAGCTACAAACAGGGGGAGGGATTTCTGGGTTGTGCCCAACACGATGATGGCAGAGGAAACGTCTGGTTTTAGCCCAGCAGTGACGGGGATTCTCTAGGAGGGCACTGTGTGAGGAAGGAGAAGTCTCATCCCCAGGTGACGCTGGGGCTGCGGGCAGGGACTGGCAGGGCAGCATGGAGAGAGATAGCAGCACGCGATGACTTGCTGGAATAGCTGTCCATGTAGGGGGTGTAATTGGAAACAGGTCATTGGCAGGCTGTGCAGTCGTAAAATGCAGTTGCAGTCCGTGTGTTGCAACCATTGAGCAAAAGTCTGACTGCATTGGACAGGATTAAAATTAAATAAGGTGGACATGCCTGTTGTTCTTGGGGCTTGGGAAAGAAAATAAAAAATACCCCATTACTTGAGCCAGGCCTCATGGCCAAAAGTAATTAGAATTATTGGCCAACTAACAACTGAAGCTTTCATTCCCTCCCCAAACAGCAAACAAAAGCTGCAGTGTGGCAGAGACTTGGAGTTTCCCCAGAGAGCTCTGCCCTGGCTGAATGCAATGAGCCCCAGCAGACACTGCTGACGACTTGGTGCATTGGCGTGGCAGCGGGTGCCAAGCCCATCCTGGGCCATTTCTACCCCTGGCAAGGCAGAGCCTGCTACTTTTAGCTGAGCAAGAGCAGCAGATAGAAATCAGGGCCGGGGGTGGGGGGGAAATACAGCTAAACGTACTACCAGAAGAACAAGTAAAGTACGAAGAGAAAAGAAAGTGGATGGCGAGTTTATGAGGCCAAGAGCTCGAAGGTTGCTGTTGGCACCCTTTGCAATGGCATGCTCCAGCCAGGGTGAGTGTTGTCATGCCTCGGAGAGCCGGTCGCATTTCTGAGCATGCTGTGTTACTAAAGCATCTTCATTTCTCCCCCCAGCCCACCCCTTGCAGTCCTGATGTTTTCTGCAGTGAGGACAGGCTGTGGCTAATACACATTTGACACCTGATTTCAAGCCCTTATTTAGGGCAAAAAGCATGAAATAAAGTTTTGTGGGCTCAAACTAAAAAGTTTGGATGTGCCTAATGCAATCTTATTCTGAGCTGCATTAAAACTCCACAGCAGGGAAGTGTAGGCAAGCTCCAACCGGGGCCAGACCAATATCCTCGACGCAGTCAGTGCAGTAAAGAGGGGAAAAAAGACTCTCCCAACGCAACACAAGCAAGGTTACTCAGCGCAGGTCATGGCATTGCTTCCACATGTATCGGATCTCCCTTAAATGCTTTAAGTCTGACAAGAAATAAAGTATTGTCATCAAGACCTCCCTGGAATAGCATGCAGGGAATATAGGCAGCTGGGATAGTAAATGGCCTTTCAAGAGGCTAAAGGACTGGGGATAATCTCTCTTTATATAGAGTCAATAGCTGACTGAGGTATGTCTTTTTTTTTTTTAAAAAAAAAAAACAAAAAAACAAAAAAACAGTAGTACAGCAATGAAAAGGCTTAAACACCAGTGTTAAAAGAAGTGAGTCTAATCCTGGTCCTGCGCCACAGGACCCTGGTAGGATGTATCTGCAGTGACCAGAACATACAAACATTCGTATGTGGGGGGTGGTGGGGGGGAATGCATTCAGTTTGTCTCCGTTGGTCATCAACAGCAGAATATTACTTTGTTCTAAAAACATCTGCCAAGGAAAAAGCCAAATTGTGCATGTGAGCAACATGGCCTGACTTTATAAACAGGCTATGCAGAGTAAACTTCAGCCAGTGAAATCTCAGATTGCCGGTGTAATTTTTGGGTTGAATAATACTCTACTTCATGGATAGTTACAGTGAAATTAAATAGGGGTAACGGAGCAAGCGCAGCGTACTCAACATGTGTATGAGCCCAGGCTGCTGCCACAGCGAAGGGAGTGTGTGTGTTTGTCTCTTTTGAAGATTGGCAATGGTATAAAAATAAAGTATTTGGTATCTGGAAGACATTTTACACCAGACGTTTTCCTTTAGAGCTAGCAAAAAGTTGTGGTCTAAATTAGTGTTCTGCAAGCTTTTTAAAAAGGAAAAAGGTTAGTTAGATGTAACACATGCAAGTTTAACTCTTAACTATGAAAAGCTCAGACCCTGAAAGCAGGAATTTCTATATACAGCAGGAGGGATTATATTTAAGCTTCACCACCTTGCCCGCATTCTCTTATACCCAGTAAGAGAATATATTTTGTATTTATCCAGCAAGAGCTAGAAACGCAGCCTCCAAAAGGACAAGGAAAACAAAGCTCCTCTATCAAACCAGCCTCGCTGACTGTGAACGGCCGGGCAATCCTGAGACCTTCTGGGTTGGAGGATGCACAATAGATGAGGCAGGGGATGAAGGAAGAGAGAAGACAGAGCAGTTGCACGCTGCCACTGGGAAATGGATGCTGTTACCAACACCCAGCCACCACAGTGGAGCCCTGCAAGGGACAGTATTTGTTTCAGTTTACCTGATGTTTTCGTTAAAGTCAAAACATCTGAAAAATACTGTTTGTTTTGACAAAAACCTGGGGAGCCTGGGCTCTGTTTTGAATTTGTTGGAAGGCGGGAACAAAAAAAAATCACTGTTTCTACACAAATGTTTTCACTAGGGAGTTAGTAAGAAAAATGCAAACATATGCTGGGGGTGGAGAAGCTTTCTCCTGATAGATATAGATAGATGAAACGGATAAAACAAATGCAATTAACTGCAGAGGTATGCTTCTGTCACTGGCTAGTTTTAGCCATTTAACTAGTTAGCATCAGGACCTGGAGATCAGCCACACAGCGTGACCAGCAGCACACTTGACTGTGCCATTTTGGATGACAACTGGGGATGGTCACAGGTACCACAGCATGGCTCTCGGCTCTTCCCTAGCAGTCAAAGGGATGTGCAGGCGACTGCTTAAAACATCACGTGCATTGGAATTAAAATGTCTGCATAGTCTCCTGGATAAAACATGCTACTGACTGGAAAATATTATTTAATCTTAATTCTAAGTGGTAATACTCTTGTTCTTATTTACTTTTCTGCAGAGCTTCGTGATGGTTAGAGTCAGACTGTGGTATTGCTGTGAAAAGACGCAGTGGCTGTCAGCTCAGCCTGCTCGGGAAACGTGGGGAAGGATGATCTTTCTGTTCTGCATTTGTCCATTGGCCAGTTAGTGTCCCAAAACTGAGATTCAAAGGCACCACTGCCATTGAAACAAAATAACGTCCAAGAAAGTCCTCACCCTTCAGGTATTTCCGCAGGGAAAAGACAACAGATTGGAGGCACAGGAGC
Organism: Larus michahellis; assembly: GCF_964199755.1. Lineage (NCBI taxonomy): Eukaryota > Metazoa > Chordata > Aves > Charadriiformes > Laridae > Larus > Larus michahellis. The sequence goes on along the minus strand of NC_133908.1, from coordinate 6,807,713 downwards.
TGTATAACTAGGAAAGAAAACTGACGAGCCTAGGGCAGGAGTAGTGACTGGCAGTGATCTCCTCTCTATCCACACACTTTACTACATTTAAAGGACAGCAAGCATTAGCAGAGGAAAGGAAACATAATTTTGTTTTCTGGTCTTTTTCCTGTATGGATAACATCAGACACTTCAAAGGCTCAGATATGCATCATCTTACCTGCAAGCTATGCAGAGAGCAGAGAGCAAAGCGAGTACAAAGAAGGCGATGCCTGTTACGATTGCCAGTATCATCATGTTTTCCTTTCTCTCCTGCCTCACAGCATCTACAGTGCCAGGGTCAGTGATGTTCTTGTATTCGAAGAGCATTGCAAAGCCTCGGCCCCGGTCTGTGGTGGTGATCAGTTCCATGATAACCTCAACCATTTCCAGAGATGAACCAAAGACCATGGTCTTGTTTAAAGGTGAATTTGGTCCACAGAAGCGGGAGGAAAATGTGATGAGATCGGAAACGTATAATACATCATGTGGACAGACATCCACTGCTGACTGTGGGCTGGAGGAGATTTCCACAGGCAATACTGTTGTGGGAAGAGTCCAGCTCTCTACCGTAACTTCTTCTCTCTCACTAGCAGCTAGGTGGGCAAGCAAGATTTTCCCTTTCAAATCTTCTTCTGTTTCCAGGCCACTGGTATTTTGCCTCCGCATTGTGGCACTACCAGCCACAGGGAATGGCAGCTCTTCTGGTTGAGCCTTGATAATCACTTTGGGTTCCTTCATCTGCTTCGACTGGTTTTCTTCAGATGCTTGTTTGGCTTCATCTTTTTTTGAGACAGCTCCTGGAAGTTCATCCAGGTGACTAGCAAGGTCCTTTGACTGATCTCCTGTGCTGCTCAGATTCTGAGTCACCTTTGACATCCAGGTTTGGAGAGAGGGTTTTGTAGTATGGAGAGCAAAGTCCAGGTTTTCTTCAAGAGAAGGCATGTCCTTATTTCCTGCTTTAGCAGGGGCTGAAAAGCCATCCCAGGGGGTTGGAGTTTCACTAGAGCTCTCAAAAATGTCAAAGTCAAAAATTTCCAAGATAAGATGGGTTCTCATGGGAATGAAAAATTGCCAAACGCAGTGTGTCCCCGGGTAGTAGTTGTTTGGAAAACCCGGTGATAAAATCAGGCCTCTTTCCATTGATTCCACCACTGCACCACAGGAATAATATACCTGGGAAACAAAACAGATAAGCTTACAACTTGACAGAGATGATATACAGGGTGCAGCCTGCTAGACCTAGTGAAGGTCCTACTTGTTTCTTGCCCTTCAAGGACTGGTATAAGATAACCTCAAAAAGGGGGAATTCATTAAGCTTGTTCAAGTCTATCTTGTACTTTCCCATTTGGAGCATTAATCTAGTATGTCTAACATGGACAGCCAGTCTTAGAGGCTATGGAAGTGTATATGGAACAATCAACCTCCACAAAAATATAACCCTGATGAGTAATGCATATAATTATCACTTTCTACTACTGATCATAGTAGTATCCATTCGTGTTGCTGACTAACGTGCAACTTTTTGACCATACAAGTGTGTTGTCCTAAACAGTTGGTTGTGTGATTAAAATCTTCAGAAGTTAAAGAAAAACTGTGTCACCACAGCATCTTGAACTCTGTGTTACTTTCATTACAAAAACCTTTTAATGTAAAAAGAACCCCAACCTTGCATTGATGATTACCCATGATCCATCCACCCAACTCATCTGTTTCAAAGACATTTGGTCTTATTTACTTCAATAGGCAGTAAAATCTAGGTGGATTTCATTGGGTAAATTGCCTCTTCTTCAAATGTAAAGCCTCTCAAAATAGCGACAGCAGATATCAGCTCTCGCTAGTAAACTAGCAATCAACATGCACTTTACATAACCCAGCGAGAGTCCCGTGTGAAATTTGCTATTTCTTCTTTCTCCATAAATAGCCTGCAGAATCCAAAGAGGAAGGAAGTCCATAAATGGTGGCACCAGCTACCATGCTGCTGCTTCTCTAAAGGTACATGACTCTGTTTTCACACATTGTATTTACAACTACCATCTCCCAAAGACTGTCGGAGCTTTTTCTCAAGATTTTTTTTCCACAAATTTGGAGAGCACTGCACCCTGTCTGCACCTTGGGCAATTTTTTTCAAAAAGGAGGAAAAATAAGTCAGAAGTACTTAAGGTCACAAGCTCTGTCTAGAGGCATGCGTTTACAAGCATTAATTGGAAAAGAAAGGGAATGCTTTGGGTTTGGTGGCGGGGGTGGGGGGTGTTGGAAATGATTAGTCGTCTTGGTCTGTTATCTATTTAAACACAAAGGAAGCTTGGCAGTAGAACAAACAAAGCTTATGAAGTCCATATAAAGCCACAAAGATCAAAATACTACAGACCTTTCTTTTCCTCCTAGTCCCTCCCCTTGGCTCATATTGAAATGGAAAGGAAAAAAAAAAAAAAAGCAATGCCAAATGTTAGAAACCTTTAAATAAAAACAAAAAGCCAGACCTGTTCTGCAAGGCATGAACTTTGTTTTCCAGCAGGTGCTTTTTGTATTCGGAGTGATTTCGGGGTGGATGGCAGGGTGGCAATAGAAAAGGACGAAAACAGCAGCGTGGGTGGAAATTGTATTCAACTTGAAATCCAATCTTTGACTTTTAGAAGTGTCATTTAAATTAAAGCTTATGTTAATTACAGTGGAATAAACTACAGGCTTTTCATTTAAGGCACCTGGGCTGGACTGTGCCTTGAAGTCTCAAGTGGAAAAGAAACCACATTCATGTGTCAAAAATATATTATTCTCTGTCTGATGCCTTAGGAGTCCCACAGCGTGTAACACCAAAATAGGTTAATAGAAATTCACTGATCTTTTCTCTAGGAGGTAAAATTCAGGGGTTTAGTCTGAATTAGCTAATTAATGGTAAAAATCCAGGTGAAAACAGGAAAACTTTACACCGCTTTAAGAAGCTATAGATCCTAACATTTACATCCATTTGCTAATTCACATCAGAATTACAGACACATTTGTCATCACTTGGATTTTACTGAAAACTAGCTGGTTTCCAGTGAATATGCTCCTCTTCCCTCAGGGAGAGGATTGCTCCTACACTTGGAAGAAGCAAAAGCGGCTTTCTATGGCTTCCCTCCATCCCAGAATATCAGTGCAGACTTGCCTTTGTCCCATGCTCCTCTCTTGAGCTCGCATTTCAATAAGATATTTTCATAGCAAAAACCAGCAAATAATGCCTAACTTTTCAATTCAACTAAAAAATGTATCCAGTTTTGGAGCCAGAAAGTGCACCAGATCTGTTGCTATTGCAGCGTGGTGCTCCTGGATGTGGGAGGATTACAGATTGGCCCAAACCTCCTTAAATTAGCAATGATTGAGGGTTGAGATTTTATTTTGAGGAATATGTGAACTGATCTAGTTGCCTTCTTTCAGACCCCGAGAAGGCGCCTGGAGGCGTTCACCGTCCCCCCTCTACTACCAGAAGACTTTGTTAACACCCGAAAGCAGCAGCCATCAGCTCAGTGCATCTTGTGGGATTAATCACCAAAGTGCTGAATGGGTAAGTGCATCCCCCCCATAAATCCCTCGCCCCCGCTCCCCGGATAGGCTCCCTTTCCTGCCCGCATTTTCACTTGAATCTGGCATCATTTGGAGAGAAACATCTTGCAGACTCTGTGCCCGTCCAAGGAGTCTCGGATTCAAACTCAAATGCCTCCTGTTCCCCTGCGAGCCATGTTGGTGGCAATATCTAGCTGCATCCCAACAGGTACCCTGCATCCCTGAACCCAGGCCAGGGGGGATTTGTGCCATGTGTGCATTCCAGAAATATGGCTGAAAGGTCACGGCGGTGGGGGAGTTGTTCATTTATTACGGCTTGGGAGCCTGAAAAGATTCAAGACTTGCTCTGAGACCAGGAAAAAAAAATCCACAAGGGACAGGAAATACAAGACAGATCCAAGGGAGGGGAAAAAGGATTTCTGATGAATTTATAATCCACAACTGAATGACTGACAAAGCTGTTCAGTTCATTTGAATCGTCCATTACGAAGGCTGAGCTTCATGAATTAGACACAGATGTTCCCTTCTGCAGCAAGTTATAGACTCAAGGGCTTTTGACAGAGGCATGCAAAAAATCTGGCACATTTTTAATCTTTGCAAATGATAGGTTGTTGGGTTTTTTTAAAAACAACACTTGATGTATGCCCACACCAATTAGGTCAATTATGAGTAGGGAGAACCAGATTACCAGTCTTGTTCATCTGCTTTTCAGTACTTCCCGCTCTGGCGAGGAGTCTCAAATGTTTAAAACCAGTTGTGTTGAGCTGAACCTCCAGCCCGCTCTGGTCAGGCGTATCCTACCTGCCCTCTGAATTAGGATAACCGGGGAACGGCATTTAGTAGGCTGCAGAGAAGGAGAAACTCAAATCCCAGCTATTGCTTCCTGGGCAGAAATACAATGGTTGGATATTTCAGAACACAACAAGATGTTGCATTTCCCCTTTTCACAGTACACAACCCACTCAGAAGCTTAAATCTATGCCCATTACTAAACCTGCCCTATGGTCACGCATGCGCTTACCTCCTCCTGTGCTGACATTTGGACTCTCTAGAAACGAGCAGTAAATGTTGGCATCAGCTTCGAGCTACTTAAAAAACACACATGTAAGGAGTTATAAGGCCTCTGCACCAGGAAACATGGGAGTAAGGAGTACGGGACAGGACCTCGCGCTAGTCCCTCATAGGTTTTGCTGAAGCCCAAAAAGGTGAAGTAGTGATAAATTTTCTTCATTTGTGTTAATGCTAGCTGCAAGTAACTGCTGTTTGCAGCATCCTGGAGGACGCAGTCCTGCTTGCATCCCATGCACAATCCCAAAGGCTGTTTATTTTTAAAGTGTGTTTATTTCAAAGAAGAGGAAGGAGGACATCCTGTCTTGATGTTTGTCATTCCTCTGTGAGCACAATCTCAGATTCTCTGGCTTGGGGCCTGCCCAGTGTAGTTTGTTTTCTTTTATAACATACTCACCCAAGAAATATCAAGTTTTCTTTGTGCGTACCCAGCGTCAGAGTGAAAGCCTCAGCAGAGGAAACTGGAGACACACAGCAGAGCCACTAAATTTCCAAGACATCCTTGGGGGCCAAGCCACTCACTTAAGAGAGATACGCAACTGCAGGCTTGCAAGGAATTGATGTGCGAAGATCATAACCCACTTTGCCCTTGTTCATGCCTTATGCACATCTCAGATTCTGTGCATTCCTCGCCTGTATTTCCAGTTTCAGGCAGATTTAAAAATGTCACTTCCACTTCTTTTCAGAAATGACAGAGAAGGAATAATCCACTATATTTCAAATGGACTGAATATTTAAGAGGTGCTGCATTTATTAGTCTTTTCAGGAACAGACATGTATTATCTCCTTATCCAAGTTAAAGGGCTTTTTGGTCTTTGCTTGAAGACTGTACTAGAAAGATTTAAAACTAGAGTAATGAGGCAAGGTGAGGACAGAAGCTATTTATGCAGACTTTAGGCCCTTAAAAAAAAAATCACTCTGAAGTCAAAACACTTGGTGATGATCCTGTGTTTTGACTGAAAGTTTCTTTTATGTTTTGTCCCTTCCTGTAAAAAAAAAACAAACCCCACTGTATAAATGATCCTTTACTGATTATTTGTTTATTTATTTATTTTTAAGAGTAGGAAAGAGAGATCCCCTCCTCAGGTAGATTTTTTGCTTAATTTAAAACACAAAATCCACTGCAGCTGCCTGGTGCCAGACCAGGACTGCAGGCAGTATATGGCAGTTCTGTAGTAGCCTTATCTCGTCAGCTTAGAGCTGATTCAGCAGCAACCAGAGAGATACGCAACTAGTTTCTGGACAGAGATGGATGCAGTCTTAGAATCCAAGATTGTTCAGTCTGGATGGCTAAATTTAGCCACCTGAGCTCACCATAGTATCAGTGGGGTGAAAATCCAGCAAGCTTTATTTAGGATCCCTCACCCCTCCAAAATTAAAAACATCTTATGTGCACACATGCGCGCACATGTGCGTTTCTTTCAAAGGGCTGGCAATGCTTGAGACTACCTCACCAGCTCCTTCACGTTTTATTCTGCCCCAGGGACCCCTTTAAAACTCTGGCTCCACCAACGTCTCTGCAATTGCTCAAAACATGCAGGGTGAGGTATGGTATCCCGGCTACTTCCCCCTTCTCCCCTCCAAACACAGGAGGTTCGTTCCGAGTTAAAGATCACTCGGACTCACTAGGACATTTGAACAGAGCCAACCACCGGGGATGAAATATGAAGTGGCCCAAACTTTCAGCCAGAGCAGAAAGAAAATTCTAAACCTAGGGTTTTAAAAAGAAAAGGAGAAGGGCAAAGGGAAAGTGGCCATTCCGCACTCCCAGCTTAAGGGGGGAAAACCAAAATATAGACAAGACTTTACTTGCTGACGTGGCTGGAACTAGCTGCAAAGCTACCAGAAATACAATTCTTGTGGTTCCCAGTGAAAGTCCCAAGTTCTTCTTTCACAGTATTTCCAAGTTAGGGAAGTCTGAGCTTTTTGGATGCTCGTCAAATACAGGATCTGAGGAAAGACTATCCCAAGAGTAAGATATAAAACTCCAGTGTGTTAGTTTAAGAAGTGACCACATTTACTTCACTAGCTGACTGATCTAGAGATCAAAGCTGGTAGGACTTTTTCCAAGTGGAGGACAAAGTTAATCAGAGACTTTATAAAATTAGCGCTCTACTTAATTTTGCATTTTCAGCTCTTCTTTGCATGCAAGGTTTATTTTCTTTCATTAGTGTGAACTAGATACAGCAGCAGCACATATAACCTATTTTTCCACCTGGCAGCATAAGAATTCCTGGAAGTGCCTTGGAATCACCGTTTCCCCCTCTGCCAAATTGTCTTTGTTGTTTAAAGCATGAGACAACAGCAAAAGGAGACTCTCTTGTCCTGTTTTAGGACATCTCTTCAAGTATCTCTGGATGCTTGGAAATAACAGAGCTGGCAGAAGTAGATCAGGAATATAACAAAATTTATTAGTTATTAGGAGGGAGTTGTCCCTGTCTCCTTTTTCCAGTCTTTGGGTGTGATTTTTTTTTTCCATATTGATCTCCAAAGGAGTTATCATCAATTATGAGGGTATCCTGCTTGCTAAGGGGTCTCCCTCGCCTTACCAATAACCCTGACCCAACACAAACCCATGTACCTGCGCACACACTTTGTATTCTCTCCTTCCTCCCTGAGCAAATTCATATAAACAAGCCCTGAACAGGGCTCAGCTGTGGGACTCTGAAACTGGACCGAGCGTACATTTGCTTTTAATACATTTCTGGTATCAGAGCAGTTGTGCTCACATGTTTAAACAAGGGTCTAATATTTCTTGAAGTGAGTGCGACCTGCTGGATTTAAGCAAAACCAAAACTGCATTTTTTAACAGCTGCTCTGTTATTTCAGTGGTGGGTAGCGGCAGTTCCACCACATGAAAGTGATTACGGATGTGACATTTCCACTCTGCAAATCCCATTTTCAGGAAAGAACCCGACTTGTCTTATATTCCTTCTTGGCACACGTCAGAGAGCTTCACAGGGCCCTGTTTTCACACCTATCACCAAGTTTTCTATTGTTTTTAATGGTTTACAGGACCTTTGAAGAGAACAAATACTATGCAGGTAGAAAGGGAAGGGGACTATGAAAGCCTATTGCTGCAGGAGACGAGGAAAATAACAGTATTGTTAGAAGAGTAGAGGGGGGAAGCAGGACTGCAGCGCAGCAATTAGAGCAAAGAATGCAAAGTCTGAACGAGACTTCAGGACTTGGAGGCCTAAATATGCCTCAGACTGTAGGCATGCTATTTTCTCTTATTCTTTCCATATGTGACTTTGCTGCAGCTGAGCCCGGAGCTCAAGCATCACAAGGAGCTTGCTTGGAAGGCACTGCTTTATTTTAATGGAGAACAGATAACCTTCTCCTTACTTTTTTGGGGAAAAAAACTACCAGGGCAGATGGTAATGTTCACATACCCTTGGACAAAGGCTCTGTCCAGGGCTGGCAGGGCTCAGGATACCCTCACCTGTGCTGGGTTTCCAAGGCCAGCTCCTGGCGCCTGCCTGGAGATGCAGCATTAACGGCGGCAGCTTGCCAAACCGTTAGGCAGACCATTGCCACAACAAATCTCTGTGAATCAAAGCAGCTGCAGAAGAAGTGGCAGGAGAAGGTCAGGGATCTCATTAGAGCCAGGAGGCCCCCCCCAGCCACGGCCAGGTCCCAGCTTCACAGCTGCACTGTATTTTGATACCTGGCCCCCAAGCATAATTGCACCATGAGGTCACCATCCCTCCTCCTCCTCCATCCTCTCTGAGAACAGGAGGTGGGGAAAAAAGGATCACAAAAAACCCAAACATGGGCACTCCGACAACCGCCAGGCACAGCAGCGCGCTCCTGGTTCTGCAGAGAACAACAGACCTCCTCATTTAACTCCAGAGATGCAATGCCTTTTTCTCCTTACAAAAAAATGCTTGTTCCCAGAGACACAAACAGAGGCTGTTTTCCGAACAATCACCCATGGAACGGCGCAGCTTTCCACAGCATGATCAGCAGCATACGCAGTCTGTGCATACATTCTAACTTGACATTTTGCACTTGCCTTCGGAGCAACCAGAGGAAAGGCAGCCTAGTGCTCTGCTGCTGTGGGGAGGTTCAGGTGAGAAGCAAAACCAGCTTATCCTTATTAGGCCAGAGATGCCAACCTACACTACCATAATGAGCAACGGGCAGTATTTTCTGCAGTAGCCATAGATATTTTGAGCATCTGATGCAAGATTCCTACGTAAGGCCATGAATGTAGATCACCCAGCTCTGGGAGCGGGGCTTTGCTGGCTAATGTGGCTTGTCTCCCTCTGCAGACAAAAGCCAGAGTTGTTTCCTGCAGAGGGAAATTCAGAGCAGGAGCTAGAGATGGTCTCAACAGCCCTCTGAAAGAATATCTTCCCCTCTCAACAATGGCAGGAGTTCAGAAGGCTCAGCTACCTAAAGCGTCATAGGTGAAGTCTTAGGATATTGAAAAGACAACAAAACCATTCTTGCTCTTTTTCCCCATATCGTAAATAGGCAGAGGTTTTAGTTCTTCTCTTTCCATTCTTTAATTGAGATTGAGTCGGATTCACTTACGTCCTGGTTTGAGGGCCACAACAACCTACAAGATGTCTTGCAAGTTACAGCTATGTAAGTCTGGCTAAGCAGAGTTCTCTCTCCTTATCTGGTTCTTTCTTTGATTTACACTTTTAAGGCTAGACATTCTTAGGATGAATAGCCTTTTCTCTGGGGTTGGCAGCAGCCTGGCGGTTTATGGGTACTTCTGCTACCTGACAGTTCCCCAGGTTGAAGTTACCACCACAGGAGTAACCCTGGCATTCACCGATTACTCGGTAATTGTTGTATGCCAAGGTGTAGACATGATCCTGAAGCAGATAAAATATTTGTAGGAGTGTGAAATGCAGGTAGAAATGCCCTGGAAGAGACCTAGGCCAAGGCATAGGACGTTTCTAATTTTTTTCTTTAATTTCATTGATACTCTTACATCCGGGTGCTTTTACTAGAAACTAAGTGGTAGGTCTTGTTCTGAAATCCTCTTCAGCTCTCATTGTAATATTCATTTCTTTCTTCTGATCTTGGTCTGAAAGGGACAAAAGCCAGATTGTTCTTCTACAAAACGGTTTGAAAAATCTATTTAAAATATGCAAATCCAGTGCTTGGAAAGACCCACTCAACTAGGCAGCGTTCCTCTGGGGACTATAACTATTACACTTAGAAGTGTACAAGTAGAACTATTTTAAGCAGAAACCTATCATTAGTATCTCATAAATTTGTCATGCCATGTTCATGCAACAAACGCAAGTGAGACATGTCATTATGAGAGCAGTCTGAACATTGGTTCTCCCCTTTCATCCCAACATTAGCTTCTATGGCTAAGGAAGCATACACAATATCTAAGAGAACATCCACCAGGGAGTGCTAGACTTCACATCAACAACCAGCTGCTTCTTGTGGACTTTTCAGACTAATCCTTGGAGGGGGGGAAAAAAGCTAACTCTAGTGACTGGACACTCAACAGACAAATAGAAATTCTCCAATACAGATGCAAGATGCCATATCAAATAAGATCCTACATCTATGCAAAGCTGCCATCCCTGTTCTAGGCTTGGTTGTTTGGGGTTTTTTTGCAGAAAATGCCCTCATTGAAACATACAAAAAAATGTAAAGCTTTAGAAAGAGAAACAAAGGCATCATTTAGTGTGTCTCCTCAGGCAAATAATCATGAATATGATGGGACCATCATAAATAAGAGTAAGGCAGTGTAACGAAGAGCTCAAGATGCCATGGCCATTTGCTTCAGGGTTTAATAGGTCAGCATAGGTCTTTTTTCTACTAGAGCAAGTTCTCATTAACAAAGAGTACAAAACACACCATAGAAAAAATTAACAGTAAATGATAGGGCTGGTGGGAACTGACAGGGGTGATGAGGGAGTTTCTAGAAGATCAATCTGGTTTTCATTTTCTATAAATCAAACAGGCCCAAGCAGTTCAAATTAAAGAGTAGAAAACATGGTTAGATTGTTTGAACTGCTTGGTAACCAGAAGAAATATATCACAAAACAAAAGCTATAGCACTGCAGTAAAAGTTTGCTTGTAGAGTTCAGTATAAAAGTCCGTTGAGCAAGTTATGTATACTCATAGGAATCTGTAAAACTAGCGTTTCTAAATTAACTTCATAAATATAACCTCCCAAATATGCGAGGGAGATTTAAATAATGAAATCCATATGCAGCTTAGGTGCCCAAAACGCTTTGCTTGGCTTTGAAAGTACCAGAAACAGGAGAAAGGGGAACTGAAAGGCAATCCCATGCAAATTTTGCTGGCCACTTCCCAGGAAACAAATTTGGATCTTTAAAGGCCAACAAAACACACACATGTATGTGTAAACTGGCCTTGCAAAAAAGAGAGTTGTTTGTGCTTGGATTTCCAGCTGCATGACCCTATTGTTTCATCCAGACACATCAGATGTTTCACATGTTGGAAGTCTATTGTACAAACAGATGGAGAAGGAAACATTCCACATGTGAAAGCCAAAACCTGCAAATATTCCGTATCGCCACTAGCATGCTGTAGAGTTGTTACCACAACTCTTTGAGAACCAGGTTGTTCTTTCACTAAATGCGACTAGCAGGTGTGAGGGCTTATGCAGAAGACAGGGATAGTGATCCTTAAAAAGCAAACAAAGAAAAAACCCTCTCCCTTTCAGGCAATATTTTTAACTAGGCTTCTAATGGAGCCATTGCTGCAGCTGAGGCTGGCCATTCAGAGGTCTGTTACGGTCTGAACGCGCATCCCTAGTTTTGGATGGTACACAAACAGCAGCGCTTCTCCCCACCTCGTTGTTCCAGGATTAGTCTCCTCTTGTGCACTCTGCAAAGGGAAATTTCCAAGACTCCGCCTTTGCCAGGATTTCAGAGAGCAGGATGCTTGTAAACTTTACTTTACTGCCTACACATAAGGAGAGACCATGAGGGCACAGCAGGGAGGGTGTAGAAGAAAGCAGAAAAAAGCATCAGATAGTGCAGCCAGAGGAAAAAGTAAGCACTCGGTTTGTTGTTACAGGGTCCCAACCAGTGAGCAGTTTATTTTTCCAACTAAATCTGCTTTGCAGACATCCTTTCTTCTTCCCCATTCAAGTTTCAACCAGGAAACCTGGAATAAGTTACTGTTGATTTTAGAGGCAAATCAAAGTGTTCAGCCTGCTAAGCTTGCATTTAAAGTTAGTCTTGACGAGCAACTCCTTGGGGCCCTCGTATTCAAATAGAGAGGTCTCGGATTCACCTGAGCTGCCCATCCATGCAGATCTATAATACAGGCAGGGAGACAAGGGAATGGGCAGCCTGTGCTTCAAGCCTCAGCTCCAACTAAGTCAAATCCAGAAAAAAAATCCCTTTAATAAAAACTTAAACAGTCAAAGCAGTGGAATATTTACTAACCAAGACCAGGAGAGGGCTGGATTTAGGTAGAGTAAATGGATTAGATCTCCTGAGATGTCCCGTTGCTAATCCCAAACTAAGTATGGTGCAGAGCAGGCACACCCTCCTTGGAAAGGCTGAGAAACCAACTTTCTGGGATTTGGATCAGGTTGGACGGTCAGAGGCGTTCCACCCCAGACCTCCTGTGTTCAGGGAGCTGTCCTTATTGGCATCCTTGGCACCTGACCCTTGCTACAGTCCTGCTACTCCTTAACAGAATAGTGAAACACAAACACTACGGAAACGGGTCAGTAAGAGATGAGCAAACTTCCAAAAGTCCCTTCTTCAGAGCTGACGGTAGTTCTGAATGGACGCTTGTACCAGCCCATTTTGTTTGGCTGGTTTGATGTTGCAACCTGGCTGCTAATATAAAGAAATGAGAAGAATAAAATCCTGGATGAAAATGAGATAGCGCAGCAGGTTATGGCTTGCATAATTTGCTTTTGTTTCGCCCCTTTGAACACCACCCACCTCTACTTTATATTGAAGTGTAATGGTGCTGCCTGTACTCCCCCAGGACCAAGGATTTCACCTAATTTAATACTTTCTGTAATTAGATATTTGTGAAACTAAAATCCTCTGATGAAAGGTCCTGTAAACGTATTACCAACTCTTCTACCATGAAAGGACTCCACCCAAACCCAAATACAGATGTTGTCCTCAATGTACATCATTACTAATCCAAGCCAGCAGTACTTATGGCCTGATTTAAATCCTCCTGAAGTCCCAGATAACTTCTGTGAGATCCAGTAGGGCCCTAAGAATTCTAGAAAGGAAATATAGGCAAATTAGCCTTTTCTCCTCTCAAAGTTGGAACCTCCTTTTCATCAGCAACGACATCAGTAAGGATATTCAAAATGAACCATAAGGCCATTTGCCACTGAGAGCTTGTAGGAGGAATTGTAATGTTCTTACATTGAGTTCGAGAACTAAGGCTGCCAGTAACACTTTTCCGTACTGCTGTATAATTGTTCCACATATTAACATAGGACTCTACATTGCCTTGTCCCTACTCCACCCTCCTTCTGCCATGGAGTTGTACAAGTAGAAGAGAATTCTTTTTCTATGTAGTACTTCTTATAGTCAAGGAAGTACCTAACCCCCAAGTTGGATATTTATTATTTATAGACCTGAGAGATCAGTGCATAGAGAGACCTTGTAATAACAATAGTGTGCAAAGGAAAGAGTTGCTATACCAGACCCGCTCTAGCTACAGTACTGCTGGGTAGATGCTCTCTGGTACCAAACATGCCACAAGTTTTTGGGTTTTGTTTTTTTTTTTTCTAAGAAGAAGGGGAGGCAGGAAGAAAGCCACTTGAAGATTTTACCACCATTCCTGGTCTGTCATGCAAAGAAGCAGATGGGGAGAACAGTAATTGTTTGTTGGTTACCGCAGGGAAGTTTGTTTGCTGGATCTTTTTAAACCAGTGCAACAGGATTGTTTGCTTCAACCTACTTAGATAGTAAAGAAAGAAAAATGACTTCAGCATTTTCATCCCAAGGATGGTTGGCATCTCTAGTGGTACTGCGCTCTTTTAGCTCCTTCTGCATAAAGATTACCCACATCTTCTGCCACTGGCTCACTTCTCTTACCTTGGTTGCTCCTTCCATTGCTGGCCTTGGCAAACGGGAGAACTATGGTTCAGCTCTACAAAGAGAGAGTCCCATGTGCTGTGCAGGACTTGAGGCCAGCCTCGTCCATCTTCCCAGCTTTCAGCTTCTTCAGTGCGTCAGTAATTAGAATTATCAGGACTAAAACACTGTGGACATTATTGCTGCTTAGCGTGAAACTAACAAGAGAGCGCCAGATTTATAACATTCTGGCCAGACAGAGAATTAAAAAAAAAGTTACAAATCATTGCCCAGTTCCAGGGATACGTACTCCAGGAACTTACTTCGCCAGAGACTCCACGTGAACTTCAGCCTCTAGGAGAAATCCGCCTGCATTTTTCTAATTGAAATACCAGTCAGACCAGTGGCGGGATGCAAACTAACATGCATGAAAAATAAAGGTTCAATGACCCAAATCAATTATGTTTTAAGGGCACTGCTCTGGACTCAGTAGGAAATATTTTAAACAGGAAAAAGAACTAAATAGGATCATTCATTGAACTGACCTGGAAATGAGACAGAAATTTGGTAAATAACAAGTTCAGTGCAAGCCAGTTTTATGGACCAAATGTAGTGGATTAAAAAGAAAAAAAAAAAAAAGAAAAACAAGCCCAGATATTTCTTAGGCTCAAATAATGTTTCAGATTTCTGGGTACTAACGTGAACAGTGCAATAAAACAAAGCAAATCTCATGCCTTCCTTGAGCACAGGCAGTGTTATACAGCTTACTTCCAGACATAAAAAAAAAAAAGTAGTTTATAGAAATCCTGAAAATGCATCTTTATTAAAATAGGGCAACCTGCAGATCTTCTGTATAAAATACAAATAATAGTTTAAAGCAAAAACAACTTCTGAAGATCAGAACCAGCTACTGTGGCTGGATTTTTAAAGCACATATGCACGAGTTAGGGAGAAAGAGCTCTACTGCTTCAGGATGTGTCAATACAGCTGCTCCCCAAACTGGCCAAGCATCCAAACTCTCCGCACAGTAAATATCTGCCAAGGTACATTGTAAACACAATAGGAAGCAGCTATGGCAATTAATCAAGATATAAAGAAAATAGAAAAGACCTATCATTTTTCTACTCCTAAAGAACAAACAGTGGAGAGATTAATAGATATTAAGCTCATTGCCAACAAAACTCTCAGGTTCTTTGAAGGTGTCTTATTTGTCTCGATTGGCTTAGTTTCTTGAGACATACATAGTGTTTTACAGTGACCTATAAAGCAAAAGCTACCTGGACCTAAAAATCTCATTAAAGTGTTACTAAAATAACGCCCACACCTGGCAGCAGCTGGGATCAGAACCAGATGTGCAGTACATCTGGTAAAGAACGGTGCTGCTGCTAGCAGACACTGAGCTGATTGAGGGTTGTACTTTTCCAGTCCAGCATTTGTCTGGAGAGACTTGATAAAAGTTATATATTTTGCCTCCGCTTTTCTTAAGGCAGAGGTTGACCAGTACCAGACTATCGTGTGTCAATTTAAAACATTAGAGAATTTCCATATCCTTCCCCCCCGCCCCAGTCAGAAGTGCATATTTTGCTGCTCCAGTTGCATAATTCACTGATTCAGTTGCATGCTTGGTTGATCTGGCAGGAGACTAGTACAGTAGTTGAGATTCTGGATACATTGCCAATTGTGCAGCATGCTTTGTTGATCGGGGCCGTAGAATTTAATAGCTGAAATTTCATACACTTTAATAATCAGGCCACATTCTTTGCTAATTGAGGTGCATATTTTAGTAGTTGTTTGTGTTTTTTTTTTAATCCTTCACTGATCTTGGGAAGGATCCTTCTCCCTCTGAAACCAGCGGGAATTTTGCCACAGTCCTCACTGCGAGCAGGACTAAGACTTTCACTAGAGGGTCTAGGATTGCTAAGATTTCTTCTCTTAAAAGGAACAAGAAAGTCTTGATTTTTTTTCTTTAAGCAAGCAAGTGAACAGAAGAATACCAGATGAAGAATGGCACTGGCGTAGAGACCTCCTCCATAGGGATTGGATTAAACAGATAATATTTTATGGACATACAGAGACATAATTTTGACTGTGTTATTCTTTCATCAGGCTTACATTCTTCCTTCAGGATAAACAAGCTGCTTATCTGCACATCTCGTTCCATCTGATACAGACACGCAGGAGGAAACATCACACACCTTATCTTCAAATTTTCTTTCATTTGATCTAACTCCTATTTTTATATTGCTGTAGCAGTCAGTGAAGGATTCCAGAGAGAGCTCTGCTTTGCCACAAAACATGTTTCAAACATCCACACTACCCCACAGCATCCCAAAGTTCCTCCGCTCTGAGTGGCAGAGACCACCTTCCTGGATTAAAAGTGCAATTCAGTTTCCTACACCTTGTGCAGGCTTTGCCCTTGCCAAGGGAGTTTATGTTATGTTTTTATACTGTTAACTCTAAGCCAGAAGACAATTCATTTCTCATAAATCTTTGAATACCTTTTCTTCAACTGCTAAATTGAACTACATTTGAACCATCAACTTAGAGTGGGATGTGTGGTTTTTTTACTAGCATAGCGACACTACCAGAATGTAGCCAAAAAAGATAAAAATAATGAAGCCTACGCAGCATAGTGCAGTCCTTGATGAGTGAAGAGCAAGTGCAACTTACTCAAAAAAATAACAAAAACAGGGAGCTAGAGATGTACGCACGTGTCTGTCTGCACACACAGATTTCACTGTCACATTTAGGAAGATAAGCAATAGAAAATGCCTAAGTTTTGCTCTGCAAAAGAAACTGTCCGGTATGTCAAGAGACTATAGACAACATGTGATCAAAGGAACAATTGACACGGCAAGAAGTCAAGTCTGGGAAAGCATGCAGGAGGCTGCGGCTTCTTCGTTAAGGAGGCAGTGTCTTTTCTATAGCGCTGTTGGTCAATACTTAAGTAGTTCAGATACTGCCTGATGGGAAATCAGAGAGTCCTGATTTCAGAGTTAGAGAACAACAGAAGCTGTCTAGGAAACACAGAAAAAAAAAGGAAAAGAAATCAAGCAAAAATGATACAGCTTGCTGATGCGTTCAGCGTCCCACCATCGCCACTCACACCCAAAGGCACACCACACAGCTAACATTTGGTCCTTCATGACTGTACAGGCAAAGTTGGAACACAACCAGCACAGGAAGGATGTAATAACTTAGGGCAGCAAGCAAGTTATGTAGCTTAATAAGAGAAGTATGCGGCTGGATGTCAGAGTTGTTCATCTCCAGTAACAAATCCAACAGGAAAGGGTAAGCTTGCAGGTTATGCGATGCAATTCTGAGTCTAGAGAAGCAAAAGACAAAATCCCACAACTCAATAGGTTCAAGTGCACACCTTTGTAAAGTTAATAATACTTCAGTGCCAGAAACATGGCTTAATTAAGAAGTTCTCGCTGTAGCTATCTTCACTAGCGTAACAGAGCGAGATAAAACATCTTCATTTCAACCACAAAGTCATTGCTGTGTTCACATGTGCTGTGGCAGGGAGTTGGTGTATCAGGCAGAATTACAATGCTGTTTTCCACCGGACAGAGCACCCCCCTCCTTCTTTTCTTCAGATATACGTATGTATGTAACAAAAGACATAAGTGTATGGAATATCACTTTCTTATAGCGTAGCAGCTCATGTTTTATAGATCTGAGAGTCTCTACCAGAAGCGTCAAATCTTGCTCCTATCAGAGTCCACAGGAAAAGTCCCACTCTATCAGTGGGACCAGGACTGCCTGCCCTTCCCAAAATACAAGCTGGTCTGCAGTTGCTCCTAGTTGTGGGGTACTCTGAGCTTCTTCTTCTGCCTTTCCATCACCGCCCTGGTTCCCCCAGCGCTCACCCCGTGGCTCTCAGCCTGTGCCAAGATCCCTGCCCTGAGAGCTGGAGCTGTCACTTGCACTGTTTACCTGCTCCCCGGACTACAGAGGAGGTGCGCAAGACCGGAGAGCGTGAGGACAGTGACAGAGCACAGGGTGTTTTGTTTGGGCTCCTTACGCCAGGCTGGCCCTCCTTAGGGATGTCTTTGGGCGAGTGCTCTGATTTCTGCTGGAAACGCTGTTCTACCGGTTTCCGCGGGGCTTGCACCGGATTTCGGGTCCGGCTGTATGGAAGCGGAGAGGGTGATCCGAAGACAGCCCCCCGCAGCACCGTGTCTCCCGGTGCCTTCTGGACTCCGAGGCGAGTCCCCAGCAAGCCCGAAAGAGGCGCACCCGACCCCCGCCGCCGTGTGGGCCCGGGGGGAGCCGGTGGTCCCGGGCAGCGCAGCCCCCCCGCCCTGGCAGCCCCGCTGCATCCCTTCTCCCGGGACCCGCGGCGCATCCTTCGTCCCGGGAGCCCCGCTGCGTCCCTTCTCCCGGGACCCGCGACGCATCCTTCGTCCCGGGAGCCCCGCTGCGTCCCTTCTCCCGGGACCCGCGGCGCATCCTTCGTCCCGGGAGCCCCGCCGTATCTCTCGTCCCGGGACTCCCGCTACCTCCCTTCACCCCGGCGGACCTCCCTGCCCGACGCACGCCGAGCCCCGGGGCACCCCCTCCCCGTCGGGTTTGCCGCTGTCCGCGCCGCGCCGGGAGCCCGCTGCCGCCCTGCCCGGTGCCGGCGTGGGCGGGCAGGGGCTGTCCGGTGCCGGGGGGGTTACCTTGCCTCCCGCCCCGCCGAGGCAGAGCGCGGTGGCCGCCGCCAGGACGAGCCCCGCGCCGGGGGAGCAGCGGAGCATGGCGCGGAGCGCTGCGCTGCGCCGAGCCCAGCGGAGCTTTGCGCTGCCGAGCCGTGCCCCGAGCTGACAGCGACCCCCCCGAGCCCGGCCTCCCCGCCCCTCGCCCCCTCCCCCGGCCGCTCCCGGCCCCTGCCCTCCCCCGGGGGGTCACCTGCGGCGGGGAGCTCGGCGGGGAGCCCGGTCCGAGCCATCCCCCGCCGTAAGCAGGGTCAGAGCGGGGTGCCCAGGGCTGTGTCCTCTCCGGGCTTGGGAAGCGCCGGGGATGGAGGCAGCCCGACCCTTCCGAGCAGCCTGCTTGAGCAGACTCCCGCGGAAGACGCGGCGGGGAGATGGGGCTGCTGGTGCACCGGAACCAGCGACCGCAGCGAACCCGGCCGGGGCTCCGGTCTGCGGCCAGACGCCGAAGCCCAGCCAGGGGAGTGAATTATCAGAGGAATGGGAAATAGGAAAAGGGTTCAGGTGTTTCCAAAGAGGAAAAATCACCCCAGCTTCATCTGAGCGTGGAGCAAAGACAGGGAAGGAATACCATAGAGAGCTGGGGGTCGGTCTCTTCTCCCAGGTAACAAGCCATAGGACAAGAGGAAATGGCCTCAAATTGTGCCAGGGGAGATTTAGATTGGGTATTAGGAAAAATTTCTACACTGAAAGGGTTATCAAACGCGGGAACAGGCTGCCCAGGGAAGTGGTGGAATCACATTCCTGGAGGTACTTAAAAGCCGGGCGGATGTGGTGCTGAGGGATATGGGTTAGTGATGGTTTTGTCAGTGTTAGGTGGATGGTTGGACTCGATGATCTGAAAGGTCCCTTCCAACCTAGACAATTCTATGATTCTATCTCAGGGAACCCAAAGAAAAGGAGCTGCGCAAAAAACTGGTGGTCAGGGTACAGCAGCCACTTAACCTTTCTGGAGATCATGGGAGGGCAGGGGACACTCCTCGCTTCTGAGGTAGTTTTCCGGTTTTCCAGATGAGACCCTTTCCTGTACCCTGTCCAGCCATGCCACGTGCTGCAATGAGGGTCAGACAGCCCCGCGGTCCCCAGCAACCCAAAATTATTGTGTCCTTGCAGATGGCAGCAAACAGACATTGCTAGCTGCAGGTAATTCTTCTATTCTGTAGGAAGAGTTGAAATAATCTCTTTGAAAAGTAAAAAAAAAAATTGACAAAATACTGTGGTTTTACACCTGGAGCTGCTTTTTTATAGCTCAGTTGCCCCCTCACAGTAAGCAGCACAAGGAGCCCTCAGAGGTCCAGCTCTAACTGTCTGGCATGGCGGGGGGAATCTGCCAAGTGTCAGGTTGTTACAAGTTTTCTTACACCTTTCCCAGAAAATTCTTGTGTCGGACACTACAGGAAAAGGGACAATGGACTAGCCAGGCTGTTGGGCTACGCTGGCATCCCAGTTCCTGAATTCCTCTTTCCCAAAGAGCAGAGATTAACCTGGGTTTCACGGAACAATGTAATCAATGGGGAAAAAAATGGATAATACCTTCACCCTTGATAATACCTTGATAATACCTTGGTGTCCAAGTGGGTGCATATGATAAGCATGAAGTGGGAGGAGTGGTGCCGAAGAAAACCTTTTTTCTTTTTTCATAAATGAATGAATGTATTTTGTATGTGACTTCTCATATTGTCTAAATTGGAAGTAATGTCTTGAATTTATACTTTTTAATGAAAGTGGGAGAGGCTGGGCCCAGGCACGGAGGCAGCAGTCTGGGTTGAGTGCACGCTGGCACTGAGCTCCTGTGTCACCCAGGGCTGGTCACCCACTCTGTGGGTCTGATGGCCTGCCTATAGAAAATAACGCTTGACTCCCAAAGAGGTGATACAGATATTCATGTAATTCTTGCAGTGCTTGTGAGATGAAGCTGCCTGTTATCCTTCATTGTGCAAACTGGGGACACCTGGAAAAAGTAATGGCATGATTAGCTCATGGCTGAGAGGGAACCAGGAGAAGACTGTGGCTGCTCACTGCCCTCCTGGACCACGCTGTCTCCCTGGGGGATCTGCATTTCTGGTGTAGAAATAGCCCTTCGATGGAAGGACATGTAAGGAACATCTTGATAGCTTAATCGGGTTGCTTATCCTTTTTGCACTGAAGGTAGCAGATGCAAATAATTCTTTGTGTGGCCAATTTTTATTTCACCCTTTTCTTTTCAGGGCAAATTCTGTGTAAATGCTGTTCCTAGGCTATGACCTTGTCAGTTATTTACTGTGATTGCTCATGTTCAAATTTACATTTTGCTCCTTCCGGGTAATATTTTTTTGAGTTACCTGTCAACTGAAAAAGCATATATAACTACATTATGTCTATTCTGGGCAAACACATAACCCAGGAGACTCGGTATCTCCGGCAGGAGGGTTTTTTGAGAGGGAAGGGATTTTTCCAAGCAGAACGCTTCTGCCTGAAGGGCAGTCTGGTCTCTGTAGCATAGCGCTGTGGTGCATTGCTTTTCTTAACACTCACAGTTAAATCTCAGGGCAATGTCACCGTAAACGCGTGTTAAGCTTTGAAAAATCCCTGAAACAAGACATCTACTTTTTTTCCCACATGAGGCTCAGTGTGACAGAAGTAAATACAGAGATTCCATCTGCTGTTTCCTTATGTTAATGCACAGTTGTTGAGGATGTAAGTCAAGGACCAGCTAGCAGAAAAGGGTATTGAAAAAGTGATTTTTCCTTCACTTGCACAGGGCTGGAATAACAGTGTCAAAATATCTAAATGAAAGAGAGAGAACATGCCCAAGCCTAGCAATGCAGCTCTCTTTTTAAGGATCTTACGTTGCTGTTATTTGGATTCCTTTCCAGGGGTCATCTGAGTGCAGGCACCCGTAATCCTTTGGAGGCAAAGCGGCTGCTGTGAGGGCTATGCTGCTGTTCCAAGCTGTAGACCTTGAGTGCGTAGCAGACACAAACATATGCTGATTTCTCATCTTTGTGTTTACTCATCTTTGTGTTTACTCCGTTCTTGGCCTAGCAAATTCTGTCAATATGCCTTTGTTCCCTTTTCTCAGCATCCCTCTGCCAGCAGGACCTGTCCACACAACACTTCATCACTATGGCTTCACAATGACTTAGCATCTAGAATTAAGGATCAAACACTCAACAATCTGCTCGTAAGTATTTTCAGCTCAGATTGATGACTCTTTCAAACTGTGTTTTTTACGAAGGTTATGTTTTATATTTATGAGCTCTTTCCATGAGCAGGCAGTTGGACTTTGTATGGGCATGGACAACTTCCCGCAGCAGGCAGCATGGAAGACTAGCTCCAAAAGGTGTCTAATGGCCCATGGTAAGTAACAGTCATGAAGCCAGGCTCGCGGGTGGTGCACTGAGCCTGCAGGCAGGGCTTCTAATGCCCCTTCCAGGCAACATCTAGCTGGTGAGCTGGCTTCCCATGGTGTCTGGCCCAGCTACCCATGAGACATCTGTGCGAGGCAGCTGGAGGTAGACCAGGGATAGGTCTACTGGAAGAAAGGACACAAGGGTAAAAGGGACCTTGCTTCCTGCTTACTCTTTATTCCCTATCCTACACTTTCTACAGCTCCACCTCTCACATGCTTGCCCCACAGCCCAGATCAGTTGTGCCCCATTCCCACCATGCATCGGGAAGGGAAGATGAAGGTGCAACTGTGCACATCCCTCAACAGCCAAGGCCAAGCTTCTTTCACAGTCACTGAGATACCTTTAAGAAAGCAAACGTTCTGTTCTCTGCATTGGGCTCCCTGTTGAAATTCAAGGTTTCCATGTTCCCTCCGAGGACAGGCCCATGTTACCTACTGTACTGTGCCATTTTGAGGGCTCCTAAAATGCTGAAGCAACTGTTCCACGTTTCAGTGGAACAGTGACATTTATGAAGTTAGTGGATGAGACTTGTGTGTGTCGTGGCAGCACTTTCTTACTTGTGCGTGTCGTGGCAGCACTTTCTTAACCAGTAGCCCCAGGCTGGGAAAGTAATTTCCAGGAAAAAAAAAAAGTAGAAACTTACTGCTTCCAGGCTGGCAGCAAAAATCATTTATTGTGGGAAAGCTAAGCTTAAATCCACTCAAAACCAGTAACTTCCGTCCACTCTCACACACACACTGATACATGGAAAGAGAACTTTCTGATTTTGATTCTAATTTCCTTAAGTATGTAAGGCATGCTGACACCAAAACTAACCCTCCTTGCCCAGGGAGACCATAGTGGAACGTCCCAGAGAAATGAATGCAGCTCTTAGCAGTTTCTGTTTTTCAAAACAGCTGGTGTGACCAAACGGAATCCAGCTTTAAACAGGAGGAGGGCATTGGCAAGATACTTTCAGTAACAAGGCCTTAAATCTTAGTTTATTCTCTGTACTCAAGAGTTCTCATCTGCAAACCTTCTGGTTACACAACACGGCTTTTTATGCTTTCCCAGCCTTCTCTTATGTAGAGGAGAGGTTGATTAAATCCATTCTGAGCAACGCTATTGTATCAGACATGTCACACTTACATCTGCGTGTCTCCCTTGTTTATAGAAATGAGTCAGGAAAGTAACATTTTAAATACTTCTCTACCCTAAAACAGACATGCTAAAAATTGCTTAGGTAGAATGCTGTATAAATGGTTCACATATATAAATAAAATTTATCAGTAAATAAAATATACAAATAAAATATATAAATAAAAAATATAAGGCAGTCTTTAATAAAGCATTTTTCTGAAGACCCGAATTCTAGTTCCATAGACTGTATTTAACATAAAATTATTTTTTTTCCTTGGTGGCTGTGAGAGAAGAGCTGGATGCCTGAGCCTGATTGCAGGCTGCCAGTAATAGAGTTATTTATATGTGGTTAGCACAGGTTTCTTTTTTAATGCAGTTTTCACAGACTGAGTGACACCAAATAATGGAAATAAGCAAGCAGAAAAACATGCAATAAGCACAGGGAATTGGAACATGGTGTTGTCAGCAGTTAGAGGAAAAGATCTTTGCTAAGGAACTATTTAGAAAAACATGTTTGTAGCTGTAATAGCTGTAACTGGAAGCACCACGAAGGGGCTCTGTGCTGTGCGGAGAGTGCCACCCTCCGCTTCTGCAGAGTATGGAGCCTTTCTCGGCTACCGGACTTTTCCTCTTTCACTACTGTAATTCTCACACACACAGAGTTACAAAAATACCCTGCTGGATGGGTAACTCTGCAAATGGTCTGTCATTCCCTGTTAATTTTAATTGTTAGCTCAGCTCTTTAATATAGCATTATACGCTTTTTCTTTTTTTTCTTTTTTTTTTTTTTTTCAGTCTGAGCAAAGATGAAAAAATTTGCCTTCCCCTTTTAGGGGTGAGGCCCTGTGGGTTCCTGGAAAAGGCAATTCCTATTTAGGTCTGAGAGAGCTTACTTGGAGAGAAGGCAGCACAACAGCTCCTGCACCCAAGCCTAGCTGCGGGGTGAACGAATGCTGCGGCTGGCTGTGGTGAAAGGACCCGTTGTGGTACCTCTGATTTTTATATTTGAAGAACAAAAGAATGAGAGAGGAACTTGAACAGACTTTGGGACAAGCCATGGGTTCTTTCTCTGCTGCAGACAGACTGCAGTTTACACAAACTGGTCTCCTGCAAATTTACGGGAATCCTGCACTTAAAGGCCTCATTTGTGTGTTTGACACTTTTTCTGGCTTTTTAAACAACTACCACAGAATTCCCCTGTTGTGCCAAAACTGGTGTTACTGATGATAGCTATCTTTCAGTACGAAGGATTCTCCTTCTCGTCCAGGCAGCCCTTTTAAGCCTGCTGCAGCTGCGTGCCGTGCTTGGGTGGTAGTCTCTGAACAAGTGGTTATTCCTGTAGCTGGGGGGCTTGGTGCCGTGTCTGGTGGCAGATTAATAAGTAAAAAGAGATACTATGGAGCTTTACCCAAGCCTTAAGTTGTCCTAGAGAGACAGGATCAAAGCCAAGATTAGCAACTCATCAGTTTTGAGTTCTCTGGGGGAGGTGAAACTCCAACTTTTTACATTTTTACAGGAAAAGCAAAGCAACAGATTGAATAAAGACTAGGCGTTCAAGTCTTCCTCATCATATTGTCCTTGACATCTTCCATGGAAGAGTATCCAGTGAAAGTTACTACTGAAGAATTTGAAACATGCATTCATACACACGCGTTCTTGGGGATTCCTCTCAAATCTCACCGAAGGCTCATTTTGTTAACGGCCCTTTCAGCCCAGCTCTCCTTCGCCCGTACAAACCCCATAGATGGTTTACAAGCCCCACGCCAAACATGTGCGTCCAGCCGAGAAGGTCAAACTTCAGTTCACACTGGTGCTGAGCCCCAGCCCGTGATTGTCCGCTCATGCATGCATGGGGCTCAGGCAGCAGGACAGCAGGAGGCTGCTGGTCTCCGAATCCAAGTACGCTTTCTCCAGATACTTGTGCAAATCCCTTAGTGTGACCGTGTTTGTGAAGTTGGGAACAGTAAAAGGTGTTTCATCCAGTGAAGTCTCTGAGAAGATTGCGCTGAGGCGCACGCTTCCCAGTCCTTCCTCATCACGCCCATCTCATCCCTATCTCTGATGACCGGGCTTGCTCGCCTCTCTCAGATCCATGCATTTCCACTTGCAAATAAATAGTCCTCCTCCTGAATTAGCTTGTAATGTTCTCTTCCAAATCATGCCTCGAGGGCTACCTCTGCATGATGCACGCGGGAAAACACCCAGTTACTGTCATTAGCAATGTGCCAGGAGCTACAGGTTTGCAATTTAAACAATTCAGGCACGCTGCTGGTTTGGGTTTAACTATCTTCCTGACTTGTTGAGCAGCCTCACATCTTCCTACAGAAACAGCTCTGTGGGTTCATGTTCATATTAAGGATAATTTGGACAGGTTGATAAAAGCAGAGAGGAATACCTGGAAAAGCTGACTACACACGTTTAACTGGCAATTATATTTAGAGTGACAATATGATGTTAGAAGGCATTTTCATTATGAAAATAAAAATGTTCAGAGTTTTCTGAACTCTGGGGGTGGGGCTGCGATGCCACCCTTCACAGAGACATCTGGTTTTCCATTCCCACTCACTAAACAATATTCTGATCCATATGGAGACTCTAGCAAGTAAAATCTACCCAACCAATAAACTCTCCAGGAACCCCCAAATAATCCCAGTGTAACGAGATAAGATACTATACTAATGGGAAAAAAATAATCTAGAAAAGTAAAGCCCACCAGTATAAGTGTAGGAGGAAACAGTTGTGTGGAACATCACCCTGATGGGATGGTTCCCAGTACCCCAGAGGATTTCTGGGATGCCAAATGACACAAAGGTGCCAAAACCACGAGGGATTGATTTATGAGGAAGGGCCGCGGAGAGTCTGGGAGCGTGACACGAGCAGGACATGTCACTGAGCTCCCCCGACCCTAGGCCAGCCCCTGGTGACACCAATCCAGTGAACGATCAGATGATGACGGCTGCAAGCGGTGCATCGCTTGCACAGACAGATTTAATTGTTAGTGTAGGCACAGATTTAATTTTAATTTACGCAAGCCGGGGTCCTGCACGGAGGCCCGAGGGAGCCGGTGAGTCCCGCCCGGCCGGTCTGGCCCTGCCCCCGCCGCGGGCTCCCCTCAGGGCAGACGAGGCCGCGGGCTGGCGCTGAGGGCAGCCCAGCCCGGGCGGCGGCGGGGGCCGCGGCGGGGAAAGCCGCTCCCCTTCCCTCCCGGAAGGGTCCGTCTGGAAAAGCCGCCGCCTCTCCGGCGGGCCCGACGGCACTGGCCGCCTCTCCGGCAGCGCTAGGCCGCCGCGGTCGCCCGCCGAGGGGCGCGGGGCCCGGCCGTGCGGGGGCGGCACGGCTGCGGCGCGGAAGATCCGCGCCGGGCCCGGCCCGGCCCTCAGAGGCGCCCGGCCGGCGGGGGAGGGAGAACCGTGTTGCACCGCCGCGCCCTGCCCTCCCCTCCCCTCCCCTTCCCGGCGGAGGCAGCGCCACGTCTCGGGCAGGAGCCGGACGCCGGGCGGGCGGCCCGCCCGTCCCAGGTCTGCGGGGGTCTCGCCGGGAAGCGGGGCGCGGGGGCGGCCGGGCGCGGCTGTAGGCCGGGGGGATTGCGCTGAGGGCTGCCGTCCCTCCCGCGGCCTTCCGGGGTGCCGGGAACCCCCGGCCCAGCCCGGCCCGGCTCGGCTCCGCGGGCTGCGGCCCCGGGCCGCCGGGTGCCTCCGCCGGCGCCTCAGAGAGGTGTCCGGGACCCCTCGGGTCTGTCTCCCCGGCGGTACCTCCGGTCTGCGACCGGGCTCCGCTGCCCTCTTGGTTGTTGGTGTTTTGAGCAAAGTCCGTTGTTTTTGTACAGCTCCTTTCCCTGCGAGGTTATTGCTGAGTTGCCGTGGCGTGTGTGCGTCTGTGTGTGGGGGGTGTGTGTGTCTGCCTGTGCTCAACACAGAGATAAAAAAGGGCTTTGAAGCCAAAATACTCTAATATTTGAGAATGGGTTGTACAGGAGAAAACCATTTGTCATGACCCTGATTAGTAAAAGGTGTTTTATGACAAGGATAACAAATCATCCGATGTTGGATGGATTTTGCCGCGGTGTAAGCAGTCTAAATTGTTCTTGCCTTTTGTCTGTAATTATTCTTTGTGGCCTGTAGTGTAGTATCTATTTGCTGCACAGCGGCTGTTCTTCCAGAAGTTTTATTGTAAGCTTTGTTATACAGAAAAGCTTTTAAAATCAATATCAAATCACAGCGAAGGTATTAATCTTTCTGTTTGGTGGAGGTTTCTCTTTTAGAAATGCTCCAGGTTTCTGTCTCCTTCCCGGCTCCCCTACATAAGGGTCACCTACATAATTGTCAGTCCTGCGTGTCCTGGGCCATTAGCAGCTTCAGTAAGGTTTTGGAGAGGAGTGGTGGTGTTGCTGGGTGACCAGGGCAGTTTGATACAGCAGCAGTTACACAAGTACTCTTGAGATATGGAAGGAACGTTGCTCAAAATGTTTGCGTTCATGTAAAAATGCGATTAAAATACTCGTGGCTTGACATTTTCCCCACAGCTCCCCCCTTTTTTCTTAACCGGTGGTCGTTTCTTTAGTAAATAGGAACCATAACATTTCATAAGCTGAATTCAGCTATCGGTAGCTGTTTGACCAAGATTTAGATGTTTGAAGTGACTGCGTACAACAGCTTCTGTCAGATTGTATTAGTTGGCTGGGTCTATACCCAAAGGTAGGATCTGAATGCCTGGAGAATCATTTGCAAATTCCATAAACTGTGTTTGGAAATCCTCCTCCTTACTCGCCATAGGAGAAGGCAGTGTTGAACTGCAGCCCAGGCCACGTTCTGACTGCCAACACATACTGTCATCAGTAGTTCAGGCTCTGTACAGTGATACATACTTGTTGCTCTGCAGAGAAGTAAACAGTAATGATGTAATTTAATTAAAAAAAATAATATCTGAATTCCATGCCGCATTCTAACTAAAGTTATTGAAACTTAAATGGGAGTAGGTCCTTCAAACAAAATGTATGGTATGAAAGTCCAGACTGTAATTTACAGAGCAAAATGCTCCTCTGAATACTGGCTCGCTCATTAAAGCAGAGGCCGAAGAGGCATTTCCATTAAAAGGGACCATGATCTTAAATCCGTTTTCTTGATGAATATTATCTTGTTCCATCATTATGCTGGTGTATCAATGCCACTAAAAAGTGATAACAAAAAAGCTGTTAAATAAATCACTTCTTATTCACAACAGCGGGATACATGATTGTGTTTCATTGTCTCTCCAATTATCCCATGTCCTGGTTCTGTGTGTTGAAGTTGGACTGCTGGCTTCTGTGGACACTACTTGCTTTTTAACTCATGTTTTCAAAGCTGTAAGAAATGTTTGAAAACTTACTACGCTTTGTTTCTAGAGGATGCATCTCCTTGGTGATTACAACTTTGACGGCGAGCTGTTTTCATGATCTCCTGGAATTACTGGCTGCCTGCTGCACACCAACAGCTGGAAAGCTCAGAACTGTGCTCCCGGGTAACATATTGATGCTGCTGTTGCTGATGGAGAGAAACAGGACTTGGTAGTTCACTTGACAGCAAATTATTCAGAAGAAAAACTTTCCAGGGATCTGGATCACTTTTACCATGGACTCCTCATCTGTCCAGCAGGATGTTCACTTGGAGAACAGAAACAGTAATGGGGCCCCTAGCAGCTCTGAAGAACTTCTGGATTGTAAAGCCAAGTCAGATTTGCCAGTTACAGCAGATGAAATTAACAGTAAGTTACTTCATATGCACCAAATCATTTCCTTGCCTTACCCAGGCTTCTGTACAATGCTTACTTTGATGTTCAGGTGATGCTGAAGTACTTTTTTTCCTTGAGATCAGGAATTTTTTGTACAGCAGTTTTAGGCAAGTTTGGTGAAGGCTATGGCTCTGTGTATGGGAAAACTGTCTTTTGTTTTAAAACTTATTCTTTCAAAACAAAACCAAACTCTTAAGTACTACCCGCTATCAGTTGAGTATGTGCTGCTCAGGGTGTTACTCTGTATTCTGACTATGTTTCCATGAGTATATACCTGAAATTCACTAGAACTAATAGTTCTGAAAGGATTGTTGTGGAGTAAGCTCATGACTGGAGTACTTTATTCTGGCAAAAGCAGTTTTCCTGATAAATCAAATAGGCAAAAATCAAAATGTACTCAAAACGTCTCTCTAAACTTCCATTAATGGAAGAGAGATGCTGGCATCTACTCCCCAAATTATCTCAAAATAACTTTTATATGTAGACAAGCTCTATAATAAAATAATTTTGCAGCTGTTTACAAGAAACTTAAGAGAGCGCTGATCTGAGTAGATTGGAGAATGAAACTTAGGTTGTGAGGGACCTCTATGGGTCATCTAGTCCAACCTCATGCACAGAGCAGACCTAGATCAGGCTGCTCAGGGCCTTCTCCTCTTGAATTCTGAAAATCTCCAGAGAGGGAGGTTCAACAGCTTCTCTACCCATTCCAATA
The DNA here is from genome assembly GCF_964199755.1 of Larus michahellis. Classification (NCBI taxonomy): domain Eukaryota; kingdom Metazoa; phylum Chordata; class Aves; order Charadriiformes; family Laridae; genus Larus; species Larus michahellis. Next base: position 6,778,381 of record NC_133908.1, on the reverse strand, counting down.
TTTAACTGCTTTCTTTGTGAAAATCTTTTCCTTGTATTGAGTTGAAATCTCCGTGTTTCCGCTACAGGTATCTAAGCATATGTTGGTACATAAGGATATGGTGGTAGATGGGTGGAGTGGGTGTATATGTTGCGACTGCGTAGATACACAAAAGTATACAGGTTCCTTACGTAAAAGGAGGTGATCATGTGATGAAGTTGTTAGCCTTCCACCCTCCTCTCATACCGCAGATTTGTCATCCTGACATGAGCAAGAGAGTGGAGTCCTGAGACTTTATTTGCTTTTCTGACGCTGCCCGTTAGCAGACTGGTAGAGTGTAGTTATATGATGATTCATTGACCTTTTATGAAGCTGGAGATCACACGTTCCTGTCTTCTGCTGTGCTGGACATTGTCCAAACAATTGAATTGTGGCTTACAAATAGGTGCTATGTCTTTCTACTGTTTTCAATCTAATTGCATCTCTCCCTCCCCTGCTCTAAAAAGACCGCAGTTGTATTGACACTACTGCAATTAAATTACCTTAATTCAAGGCAGCGTTTAGATTCTGAGTGTCTCATGGCTTCAGGAAGTTGCCAGGAAACCATTCCTCCAGAATTTTGCTTCAGCGTCGCTTTTGTGTATGTATACCACTCACAGTTGTGAAGATAAAAATGTAAATAAAGTATAAACTTGATTCAGTAATAGATGCAGTTTCTGAAAGATGGGCAGAAATAATATTTCTGAATGTGTGAGGTATCTTCTTATTTTCTTGTGGCTATTCTTAGCATTAACTTCTCTTTTAAATGTAGTTTTGACAGTCTTTTTGTTTTAAAATGCTCTAAACTCTGACTTAGGTTGGTTAGTCATTAAAAAAACATTCCTGTCCTCTGTCCTTCTTTGCATCCTTGTTGCACCCATCCCTTCCATCGTGCCTGCAAGTGTTTTTTGTGACCACATGGTAAACTAAATCAGAAATCCTATTCAGGCTAAAATGGCCTGAAAATCTCTGCGTGACAGATAAGATACTGGGAAGTGTTTCATTCAAATCTTAGAGAGCTGTTAGGTTTTGGCAACCTGAGGCTGAAAACTTTTTATTGTCACTCATATTCAGTTTCCTCATTTAGTTTCCTCTGAGCTGGTTCACTGTACAAACATCTGTGCTGGCTTAAGGGAGGATGTGCCGCAGAGGTGGGAACAAATGGTTAGGGGTGGAAATTTATCTTTTCTTCTTTGAATTACTCTGAAGTGAAATTTGACTGCACTTAAAAGGAAACCTTCTGCTTTCTTCAATAACAAAAGGGAAAACAATTAAAAAGTCCTATCTTCCTACCTATAACTTTTTCCCATGTGGCTTATTTAGTTTCAGGATGCACTTTAATGTTCACCACATACATGAATGATAATAGCTTTATTTTTGAATTCCTTTGCTTTCAGATGTTTGTAGTGATTCATTATATGGGGGGGCGGGGGGGAGGTTTAATAGCAATATGTTAATGGACAGGTATAAGTCAATAATTAAAGTTTTATTGAATCATTGTAATCAGTTTCCTGGCTGCAGAATATTTCTGTGTATAAATCTTAGAAACACTTAATTTTGGGAGGATCTGTTTCTCAGTTCTGGTTGGTTGGTTTGTTTTTTTCTTTCCCCCTGCATCATCTTTGAGCAGACTTTAAAAAAAACAAACGCTAAGTCTTTAGCTCTAAGAGGAGGAAAAAATAGAAAGAGGAAACTTGGTTTTTCCAGTTGCAAATACTTTGTGATCATGAATGTTTATTTTTTTCATAAAGATGTTTGAAAATATTTATGAAATCTTCCATATTATCCCAATGAATTCCAGTTACTCCAATGATACATGGTGTGGGAATGAACACAAAGATGGTGGCTATTTCAGTACCCCGCTCTTTTGAGAGCTATAATAATGCATTTAAAGTTGGATACATAGTTTTGTTGCAACAGCAGTTTCATAAAGGTAGTTCCCAACTGAGCGAAGTAGAAATGTGTGAGAAATCCAAAATATAAACCTGTGAAGTGTTTGAACTGGTTTTGAAGATGCATTTTCCTGATGGAAAAGAAAAATCCATTATTAGTAAGTGGGGATGAGATTGGTATTAAAATGGTTGTTAAGTTTCCTTTTAATTAGTAGGTTTGTTATATTGATACATGTGAGCTGTGCTACTGTACTTTTGATGAAGACATCCTATTTGAAAAAAATTTAAACTCAGTTTAAAATTGAGAAACTCTGCTTGGCCCAGGCTGGAAGTGTGATTGTGGATGCTTTCTTCCCAGTGCCCAACAGCATACCAAATAGCTGAATCATTCAGCACAGGCCTGCAGTTTCTGAGTCTTATTTGTAGTAGGTTGCCACTCAGTGTGACACAGATCACGTTGCTTACATTTGGTGTTTTGTGCTTCTAAACCAAACAAGGCTTAAAAACCCATGTGAAGTCTTGGAGATATGTTATGATCGCTTTTGAGGTCCTGCTTGAAGGCACTGTAGTAAAGCAAATTAAAGGTACTTATTCTGGTCTTTTTAAGTGAAGAATCAAAATTTCTTTATAAAATTCTTTCTGCCAGTTGCTGTCATTAGCAATTTCTGTATTCTTACAGTCTAAAGGCAATAGTGGTAGCATCGTATTTGGGTGGAGGTGTAAAGATAAATGGGGTGGCTTGCAGTGTAGCTCACAGAAACTTTCTTTTCCAGCAACCAGTATTGACATCAATGAAGTGCCAAATGAAGAGGGAAGTCTGGAGATAAACAGCAAGGTGGACACCTGCCAGAATGGGCCAGAGTCACTCTTCCCCCACTCTCCTGTATCTTTTGACCCCACCAGCAGTGCGCAGGGTCAAGAGTCGTCCCCAGGTGTGACTGGTTTCCATGACAGCCTAAGGAAGTCTCAGGGAACTAGTGCTGAGGGCATAGTTCTTAGGAAAGAAGCTTTGCAGTCTCTCAAACTAAGTCTTCCCATGCAAGAAACTGAATTGTGTAAGCATCTGTTTACGGTGGTGCCCCTGCTTTCTCTTGCTGCATAAAGCTTTTTACTCTGAGCCTGGCTCTAGAATCCTATAACATCATTTAAGCTTGGACTAAACTTCATTTTTGCAGTAAGCTTTTACTTTGATCTACAATTAATTTTCTTTCAGTAAGCCACCCTCTGCTGCAGCTAAAGCACGTGCCTTACCGTTTAAAAATTGTTCTTGCGCTGGAGAGGAATTTATGCTTTCTGGGGCTGAAGCTATTCTAATCTTCTTGATTATTAGGAGTAACAGGTGACTTCTTTGTGAAGCGTTGTTCTTGCTGCATAATCTCTTGTATGTACCTGGAGAAACCACAGCATTTGCAAACTGAACAATGGAAATATGCAGTCTTTATCAGTGCTTACACCAAGGATACATTAGAACAGGGTATTCTGAGGTGCATGCCAATGGGCTTTCCTTGCATTCCTTGCTTAAGCATGAAGCATGTTGCTGATGGTAGAAGGGGCTTTTTCCTTTTGCATCAGATTTGCCTGTGTTGGAGTTTCCTCTTTGACTGTAGAGACACCTTTCACTTACAGGCTCAGTAGAGTCTTCACTCCCATTGGAGAAAGAAGAACAAATCAGACTTCAAGCAAGAAGACGGCTAGAAGAACAGCTCAAGCAATACAGAGTGAAGAGACATCAAGAAAGAGTGAGTACCACACATCAGATCTTCTACACTCAGTGTGTTGTTGATAAATTTGAAAACTTTATCCTTTCTGTGCTCTAAATTACTGTTTTCTCTACTTTGAACATTCAGTTGTTTTCTCAAATGTGAAGAAGCATTTTCTTTTTTCTTCTGGACATGCAAAATTTGGTTCTCTGTTACAGTTTACCTTGTTCATGAAATTATGCATATATTTAAATATTAACATAAAAGTTTAGAGCTTTACATATAAAGTTCTACAGCAAAATAAATCTTTGATGCTAGTTCAAATGTAACATTCTGGAATTTATTGTTGACTCTTTGCTTCTTTTAGTCTAACCAGTCTACATCCAAAAACCGGCCCTCCAGCACCCTAGATCCTGAGCTGATGTTAAATCCAGAAATCTTGCCAAGAGCTAGCACTGTAGCAATGACAAAAGAATACTCCTTTATGCGGACCAGTGTGCCCCGGGGGCCAAAACTGGGTAGCTTGGGACTTCCAGCATCCTCAAAAGAGAGAAGAAGTTCAAAATCTAAGCCCAGTAAGATCCGGTCCTTGTCTGACTACAGAACTGAAGATTCAGGCTCTAGAAATGCTCCTGGGAATTTTGTGGCTACTGATCTATCTGGTGGGACTCTGAAGCAAAGCAGAAGTGGTCCAACATCGGTTGTTTCTGAGATTAGTCTGCCCTCTGACATGGATGATCGAATAGAGAATTCCTCCTTGGCAGGAGATAGCATTTCAGAGATTGATGGGAGTGAAGTGGGAATGAGGCTGGATGGAAATGAGAGCGACAGCTCTACCTACAGCAGCGTGTCAGGAAAAGGGCTGTATAACAGTTCACAGAATGCAGAAGGCAACCACGGTATTCCATATACAATAAACGGTCAGAAGATACATCCTGATGCAATGGGGCAGTTTCCTTCCATCAGTGAGGTGCTACAGGCTGCGGCAGTGGAGCATCAAGCCCAAGAGCAAGAAGTTAATGGGGAAGTACGGAGCAGGAGAGACAGTATTTCAAGCAGGTAAAAAAGGTCATCGTACAGTGAGGCCATTATTAGGCATTATACTTTCTTGGAATAGGTAGGCTATTACTCTTACCTGCTGCTAATTCAGTTTTAACTTGCATTCACTGTGATCAGATCTGTTGTTAACTTACAGATTCTAAAAGAAACTGCAAGGTCACTTCACTGGAGTACCTGTTTACTAAGTGCATCTTTAAAGAAAGATATTTTTGCCACTGATTGTGTTTTAAATGTTCTGCTAGCAGTTGCTTCTGTTGTATTTACTTGGGAAGCAGGTGTTTGTTCACTGAATCACTGATGTGGCATTGGTCTTTAAAGTCTGAAAGCGTAGCTGTAACTGACTCAGATCAGGAAAAGGACGATAATAAACATCACTATGGCACATACCTTTCAGACTTCAAATGGTTATGAAACGCCAAGAGTTTTGTCCTAGATACACTTATCCTCTTCAGCCCTTCAGAATGAGATTTACTTAGTCTCACAACCATATGTGTATATGGTGGGTATAACTGTGATTCAGCAAGTTAGTGGATGACTGCTGAAGTCCCTAACAATGCAGTTGTGGTTTTTATCGGTTGTTTTATATATGCATGTTTTATACAAGCTAATTGAAAATACCTTTTTTGTTTTATCTTCGTTGGAATAAAGTGTAGTACCCTGAGATGTTAAGGTAAATCAGTTGTCAGCAATTATTCCAGCTTAGACTTAATTCTTACAGTAATGAGAGAGAGGAGAACATCTTGCCCTTTTTCTCTAGACTTCTTGGCATCAGGGAATGCCATCTTGACATCAGGGAAGGAGCATAAGGAATCCCTTATAGCAAATACCTGGTTTTCCTTCTTTTGCAGAAGCTGTTGGTATTTCTCAGGCACATTAAAGCAGACAGTTGCGGACAACAGTTGTGGAGGTTTTGTGCTCCCATTATGTCTGTTTGTCTGCTTATAAAGGGATATTGCAGATACAGAATATAATTGTCAGCCATGGCGCTTCAGTAAAATAACAAATATATGGGTGCCACACTAGATTCTAGTTGCTGCAAATACAGGAAACTAACATATAAAACCTTCACGTGAATATAATTTCTTTATCTCTTTGGATGGTAACAAAGGTTGTTTCACTGTGTTCTGGATCCATCATAAATCCAGAAAAAATGTCCTAAATTCTAGGTCACACGTAGAGTCTTGAGTACCTCTTAATTTCAGCTTCACTTTTCTTCAACTAGCTGAGTGTTGTATTCTAACCCTTTAACTGTGTATGTGATGTCTCTGTCTCCAGTGTTTCTATGGAAAGCTCTATCGCAGGAACTCATGACGAAATGTTGCAGGTTCTGAAGGAGAAGATGAGACTTGAAGGGCAACTAGAAGCACTCTCACTAGAAGCTAATCAGGTAGAAAATGAATTTGAATTCCTGTATTTGGCAAATCATATTAATATGTTAATTTTCAAGAGGCTTCTACTCATTACTTGTGGGAATTGTGTTTTGTAAAAACATTGTTGAATAAGGTTATACATTAGGAAACTAACATATAAAACTTTACAAGGTACTTTACAAGGATGCCCAAGAGGATAAATATAAAGTTAGTAAAGTCTTGAAAGGGTTTTTTAAAAAAAATGTGCTTTTTTTAAAAGAGGGAAGTCAAGTTAAGAGAGATGATATATCCAGAGTAATGCTAGTGATGTCTATATAGCTGTATTTTCTCTTTGTATTGATGGATGGTATGACACTTACAATAGAAAGTGTTCTTCCTGAAGTGTGGAAACATGTCTTATTAAATATCCTAACATGGTTACTGACATATAATACTACACGTGTCTTGTCTGTACTCTCCTCTGTATTTTCTTTGACTATTTGAAATACCTGCTAGGTGAGATGTCACTTTAAAAAATAATTTTTTACAAGCAAGTGTAAAAAAGGCTTTGCCTTAGCAAAGGCATTTTGCTCGGCATCTTCTTTAGTCAGCCATTAATATATTTTCTCTTAAAACTTCCGTATGATTTTTGGGACACAGGCTCTCAAAGAGAAGACTGAACTACAAGCCCAACTTGCAGCTTTGAACATGAAGCTTCAGGCGCAGGTGGAGCACAGCCAAAACAGCCAGCAGAAGCAGGAATCTCTGAGCTCAGAAGTGGCCACATTAAAGCAGTCTTGCTGGGATCTGGAACGAGCCATGGCTGACCTGCAAAATACTTTGGAAGCAAAGAATGCTAGTTTGGCTTCTTCAAATAATGATTTGCAGTTAGCAGAGGAGCAGTACCAAAGACTCCTGCTGAAGGTTGAAGATATGCAAAAAAATGTTCTCACCAGAGACAGCACAGGTGGGGTGATGTAAATGTCAATCTTTAAAATTTGTTATTCTGTAAGTCATTTTATTTCAACATAATTCTGAAGTCCTGGAGCAAGAAGGAATTTTAATTTGTGTTTTATTGATGTCATACTAATAAAATGGTTTGACTTTTAAGATCATTGGGTTTTATTTGTTGTCACAAAAGTGCTGCAATTTGCAATCTCCACTGACAGCCTGGAGAGGGAAGCATAAATATTTAGTCTAGTAACTGTTTGAGAGTGGACTAATGGTTTTTAGAAAATTGTACAAATATTGGTTTGTAATGATGACTCTACGCGTCAGGCTACCTGCTTCCTGATTTTTAATTAGTTCATATTTTCTGCCACTTAAGGAACTTTGAATGCTTTAAGAAGTGATTAATTTATTTTAATTTTGTCCTGCTTATGACCTGGTACTTTGGATTCTAGTGCTTCCCCTGGCTTTTGCAGGAAAAGCCAATCTTCATGTAATTGGACATAGATGTTTTTGTTCAAAAAGAAAGGAAGAAGAAAAAAAAGAAAAAAAACTAGAATATAGCAGTAATCCTTGAAAATGCGTGCATAAAAATAGAACAATGGAGTGCGCTGGTCCAAGTTCTTTATTTTTCTTTTTCTAGTTCATGATCTGCGACAGCAGTTGGCTTCCTTACAGAACCAGCTTCAGAAGGTGCAACTGGAACGGACCACACTGACCAATAAGCTAAAGGCATCTGAGACAGAAATCACATCGCTCCAAAATGTGCGGCAGTGGTACCAGCAGCAGCTTGTGCTAGCACAGGAGGCCCGTGTCAGGCTGCAGAGTGAGATGGCCAATATACAGGTATTATGCTTTACTTGCATATGGAAGGACTGAGAATATGTGCCTTTTTTATGTTAGTTTTATCCAGAGGATGTTGTTCATGGGCTTGGACAAGGGAGCCAGTCTCACTTGGGTAATCTTCAGGTGGAGAGCAGACAGGGATGGTGTTTTGTTTTTCATCATGAGGTGTTAATTCACATTAAGGCTGAGGCATAAATTTAACCAAAGCACTTGCTTTTTGTGGATGAAGATCAGTAGTGCCATGAAAGTCATAGTTGAGATAAGGCACAGGTAGATCCAATGTGATCCCTCCCCCCCCCCCCAAAAAAACTTTTAAATTTGTTGGCCAAATTATGACTGTTGGTATTAATTGGTGATTTTTTTTTTTTCCTTCCTTTAGGCTGGGCAAATGACCCAAGCAGGTATGTTGGAACATCTCAAACTAGAGAATGTGGCACTGTCTCAGCAGCTGACTGAAACCCAGCACAGATCCATTAAAGAAAAGGAACGTATTGCAGCACAGCTCCAAAATATTGAGGTACAGTTGTGGGTGGTCTTCATGAATTACGTTCTGACTAGTTTTTGTATTTAGGTTTTGCAAACTCAGGGATATTCTTGCAAAGTAACACTGAATTGTTATGAATTGATTCAAATGCTGCGTTATAAAAACATAAAGTATTTCAGAGCAAATAAATTTGCATGACATTATGAACAGTAAGAGGGAGCAAGGCCGTATGTTTCCTGTTCCAAGGTGATACTTGCATTTTCAGCTCTGGTGTTTGTTTTTAGTTTAATTTTAAAGATGGATGTAAATGTTCTGCTTTGCCCGTTCAGAAACGTTTTAAAGAGAAAACAGTTGAACTGTTTTCTCTTTAGTTGAACTAAGTTAGCAAAGTGCTTCTTAAATGTGTGAAATTGCTCAGTACTGAGGTTTGTCCTTCCTGCCCTCCAGTAAGAAAAGATGAGTAAGATCTGAAGTGCAGTACGCTCACTTTCAAAGTACTTAAAACCTTAAATCCCACTGAATTTCAGTGATGTTCCTGCTTCTAAGTCTCAAAGGGCAGTAAAGCAGCAGGTTAGTAGCAGCACTCGATCTCCGGTGTTACTAATAGCAGTCGTCTAAATGACAGGAATTGCTATTTCACAGAGTAGCTACAGCATCCAAGGAATCTCTTGTTTCAGAATTTTCCAAACAGCTTAATTTTAATAAAGATTCATTTTATTTACATCTTGTTTCATCAGTTTAAAAAGGACATGGTGTTATTTAAGAGGAATTCAGATTATCACAAGTATATGACATTCGCTGTTATTCTAAGGTCTCTTACGTATATGAATGGGTGACTTCAGTAAAGAAACACAGCTGTCTAAAGGCAGACATCAGAATTCTTTTTGCTTGTGTCTTTTCTCTAGAAACTTCCTTGATAATTTACCTTTTTCTTTTTTTTTTTTTTCTCTTTTTCCCACCTTTTCTCTTCCACATAAATTCTAAAAGTTGATTCCTTGCTTTTTCTGTGCAGGCTGACATGTTAGATCAAGAAGCTGCCTTCATGCAAATCCAGGAGGCTAAAACCATGGTGGAAGAAGACTTGCAGAGAAAGCTAGAGGAGTTTGAGGATGAGAAAGAACAGCTTCAGAAAATGGCTGATTCTGCAGCAACATTGGAGCAAGAATTGGAACAGGTAGACTGTTGTTAGGCAAACTTCCAAGAGTTTCAAGGGAAATACTTATTTGGCTGAAAAGGCAATAGAAAATAGATACTGAGCTCTAAACTTTTTTTTTTTTTTTTAAAATCTGAAACATTACTGTGAAAAAGTCCGTACCAAAGTCACTCTGTCCCATGTGAAAAGGCTCCCTCTTTTTCAGCCGTCTTAGTAACAGTACTTTTTTGAAATTTCAGAACTACCGTCTTATAGATGTTGGGTTTTCTTAGTGAATTCAGTTTGTGATTATTCTAAGTATAGGCAGGAAGCATAGATCCACATTCAAAGTTGTTAGACACTCAGAATACCATTATATACAACCTCAGTGTAATAAATCTGCACTTCTCTATGGAGTCCTGCTATAACCTTGTAACATTACGAAAGCAGCATGTCAAGGGCTGGAATGAGATGAAGTATGTGATATCTCAGTATTATATTCCATGTAATTACATGGCATTATCATTAATAACACTGAATACACCTTATATTTCTACTGTGTACACATTTTTCAAATAAAAATTTAGAATACTGTGAATCTTACTTCAGAATATTTTAGGTTTGTCATTCTGGTCATTGCTTAGCCTGTAAGATTACAGATGCTGCAGAATGCAATTAATAGAGCAAACAGAAGTGGCCTAGGAAAGTTAAAAAATATTTTCACCTTCTGCTCTTTTCTCCTATAAGCTGAAATATTAGTTAAAACATTTTATTTTTATTGGAGTGCATTTGCAAAGATAACATTTGTTTTGTATGACTTTTACTCTTAAAACACTTCTTAGGTCAAGTTGACTTTGCATCAGCGAGATCTGCAGCTTGAATCTTTACAGCAAGAGCACCTAGACTTAATGAAGCAATTCACTCTGACCCAAGAGACATTGCACACCAAAGAGCAGTCCCTGAATGACCTGCAAACACAGTATGATGAACTGAAGGCCAGATTAGAAGAGTTCCAAAGTGATGCTACTTCTAAAGATGACATGATCCAGTATTTGCAGAATGAGAAGATTGTCTTGGAAGTAGCTCTGCAGGCAGCAAAAGCAAGCAAAGAGCAACTTGACCAAGGAGCAATGCGCCTTGGAGAAGATACAGAAGTAGCATCAGAAATCTTGGAACAACTCAGGCAAGAAATGGCTGTCAAGACAAGCCAGGTAATGAATCCCTGAAAGTATCATATTTAAAATAGCTGTTGCAGGGAAGTATTGCCACAGGCACATGATAGAGTCAGTTACATGAGAGGAGATTGGTACACGTGAGTTTGTGTACATCTGTAGTTGCGAGATTCAGCTAGTGGGAATATTTTAATCAATTCTCTTATCTTTCCCTATTGGTAGACTATTAGACTATCTTTACATCCTGTTACGTCATTGATGAGCTTACAGTTTAATATCCCTCGGTATTTATGCATTTGCGTGGTATGGGATGGGAAGCTGAGGTTACTTGATCTTGTTCTATCTGTTTCCAAGAGCCACCATCTTTCTAAAATCTACCAGTTTTAAAAAGTAATAATTTTGAGTACACATCACATTTTTGGAAGTAATTTTTTAGTGTGCTCCTTTTTTGTGGCACTGTGGGCCAAACATCTTCCTTATGCAGTAATTTGGTCGTGTTTAATTGCGCCTTTTCTCTTGAAACAATATACCAGGGTTTGCTTTTGTGTATTGCTATATACCAACTGAGGCTTTTTTCTAGTCACTGAACTATTTTACAAGAACAAGCCTAATGCACATCCTTATTCTCTTTGTGGCTGTTTCAAATTATGGTGACTCTTCCATTCACACCGTAGTTTGATAGTCATGTTTGCCTCTGTATCTTTCAGAGCATCCAAGCTCTGTAGCAAGAGCTTTCTTACTTAATCCTGGTAATGATGAGTTCCTGGTAATCTTTTGAAGGTAATAATGGACTTGATAGTATTGCCAACAGAAGTATTGAAGAACTATGGAAATATATTTAACATAAAGATTGTTTGTTTCCTTCAAAGAACCAGCTGGTTTCTTCATTTGATCCTCATGTATGTGTGAATGGGTGCTATCCAGATAAAACATATACACTAATGATGCATACTAAAACCTTAATGGCAGAATAAGGGGACTTCATGCATTCCTGAGGGCTGACAAGACTCACTGGGTGGTGACCTGTGTGAATGTATTTCTGTATAGAATGTTGTGTTATCTAACAGTGCCATTGAGATGCCTACTCAGAAACAGGATCCTCATTACATTAGGCATTTGGTACCACCATAGCAGAAGATACTGTCACTGCTTGAAATAATGTAGAATAGGACATTTGTCATGTAAAGCAATGTGTTTGCTTTTCTTTCCTCTGGCAGGTAGAAAATCTGCAACAAGAAAATGCTAGCCTTAAAAAACAGGTTCAAAAATTGAAGGAACAGTACCTGCAGCAGAAGGTAAGGAAAAGCAAGCTATTTCAAAGAAATAAAACCAAGGAATATACTTTTTTTCACAGTGAAGGCATGTACATCTTAGGGGTTTCTGAGGACACTTGAATCAATTTTCTGTGTGAAAGAACTTTGTGACATAATTATATAGTTTTTGTATTTCATACAGTTGAATTTTTATCTGCAACTAAAGTAAAAGCAGATCCACCAACCAATTCATGCTTTCATTGGACTTCAGGGAGTTTGCCAAATGATCCACCATATAAAATCTCTCTCGTTTGTTGATGCTAGGTTTGCTTTTGCAAAAGCACTTATGAAAATCTTCAAGTGTCCTCATTTTCCTGTTTTGAAAAATGATAGTTGCTTCAGTAATTAGGGTGAAAATAAGTACTTTATTGCAGATTTTATTCTGAATTTACAGTTTTGAGACAGTAATTTGACATTGATATGTCATCAGTGTCCTATGTTACTGCTTAATTGCTGACTAAGCTAATGTGAAAGGTTGTTTTAACTTGTTAGGTTTCAGTTTGGGAAGGCTCTTCAAACTGTCAGTCACAGTTAAGCCCTCTTCTCATGGCAAAAGTTATTAATTATGCACATGGGATGGTTAATTTTTTACAATTAGTGTAGTTTAAAAAAAGGGCATGTAATTAGTGCAGTTCCATAAAGAATGTGAAGAAGAGTATCTTGTACTGCTGTAAACACTCTTACTCAGAGGTTTTTTATGAACTGATGATACATAGTGGTATTTGATATCTGAGCTGACATAAAAATCTTTGAACCAGAGTAAATATGTTACAAAAGATGGTGCTGGTTTGTGTTCTTTGACACCCTCCCCCCAAACTAAAAGAATATCAGTAAGTACTTTGTAGTAAATTACTCTTAAATTTGTCAAGCTGTAACAAGAGGTGATGTTGTCCTCCTGAAACCCTTGTGTCCAAGGTGATGGTGGAAGCTTATCGAAGAGATGCAAGTTCCAAGGACCAGCTGATTAGCGAACTGAAAGCTACAAAGAAGCGGCTGGACTCAGAAGTGAAAGAGTTAAAACGAGAGCTACTGAAAATTCAAGTTGAAAAACAGTCACTTGAATCTGAACACTCAAAACTACAGAAGGAAGTATCTCAGGTTCGCCAGCAGATGGTGGATATAGAAAATCATCTTCAGTCAGTGCAGAAAGAACGAGACGATATGGAAACACGTCTACAGGTATGGAAGGTATTAAGCTTTGGACTTTGAGAGTGTTACATCCAGGATACATTGCTATTTCTTTTTACTTTGGAAATAAACAGAATGACCACCTGCAAGTTAAGGTTCTTGGTTACGTGTTTAATATTGTCTACACCTTTGAGCGTATACCTACCAAAATTCTGTAAATACATGACTGCTTATTAACATTTCATGTAAGTAAGTGGGGAGAACCACGCTACAGGAGTGGTGGAGGTGTGATGTGGAAGCAGTTTCTTTGGTCCCAAAGTGAACTCTGAGAGCAAAGACCAAAATAGAACTCTCTTCATACGTGTTATGGTGGTGGCCACAGAGGGAAGAATTAAAGAAGAAAAAAAAGGGAAAGAGAGGGGAGATGGAGACCCTTGGAACACTTCATATTTATAGATGGAAGTAATTTTGAAAATTCATGCTTATTCTTTTATAATCAAATATACAGCAAACATGCTTTTGTTCTTACTCTCATGTGTGTTTTTCTTTCCTTCCTCTTAAGTCTTTGCAGTTCGATAAGGAACAAATGGCATCTCTTGCTGAGGCAAATCAGGCATTAAAACAACAAGTAGAACAAATGCAAGAAGAAGCAAAAAAGTAAGTCCGTTCTTTTAGCACAGACAAAAGAACTAGAGCATTTGTTTTTCATATTCACCTTTTTAGCAATCGCTGTTTTCCTGTTCCCTGGTCTTTCCTTTGGGAAATTTTAAATAGTCAGAGCCATAGGTTAACATCCATGGCAGAGTGTTCGTTGCATGCTACACAGGAGTTGCACTGATTCACTTATGCATTTAACCAACAGTATATGCCATACCACATGCATATTCAAGCTAATCTTAATTACCATTCACTCGATTTTAGCCCTGACTGGCTTGAATGTTGGCATTAATGAGAACCACTTTTTTTCTCTTCCACTGGTGATCACAGGGTTTTTATGATACCTGACATAGCCACCAAGGATCTCAGATTAGATTAGATTGTTACTCTAAATTTTGTGTTATTTTTAGAGAGAGTAGTATGTATCCCTTCATATTGGAGTTTTAATAATTCTGACAAAGACCTCTTAATTATCATAAGTATTATCTTAGAATGTACCTCACCAACCTGATGGCCTTCTCTGATGAGATGGGTGATTCTGGGACAAGGAGAGAAAAGTGGATGTTGTTTTTTGTTGGAACATGTTAAAAATTAATCTTTTAGTACTGTTTCCAGGCAGTTCTTGTTTTTACCTGATGTTTTGTTTTTCCTTTCACTCCAGGGCCATCACTGAGCAGAAACAGAAAATGAAGCGTCTAGGGTCAGATCTGACGAGTGCTCAGAAAGAGATGAAAGCAAAACATAAAGCCTATGAGAATGCAGTTGGCATTCTTAGTCGTCGGCTACAGGAATCTCTTGCTGCAAAGGAATCTGCTGAAGGAGAGCTGAGCAAACTAAAAGCACAAATCACTGATAGTGGAAACAACCAGATTGCTCAAGTATGCAGATGCCTTTTAACATTTTTGGTACAAAGATACAGCTATCTTGTTATTAAATTTAGGTCTTGAAATATTATTTTACATTGAAGTGATGAAAATATTAGGAATATAAAGCTAGATAAGAACATAGTATCAGTGTTCTGAGCACTGAGAATTTCCTTAACTACATTTGAAAGAGGTGATATGGCAGGCGTTAGTTTGGTTGTTTTTTTGTTTTTGTTTTTTTTAAATTTTACTTGTCTTTCAAATTACCAATTGTAATCCAACCTCAAGAGGATGATGAGCCTTAGTGCTAAATTTACTGATGAATTTTTATTGTTGGTTTGGGGTTTTTTTGTTTTTGTTTTTTGAAAGGCTTGGCATCTGAAGATTTTTCCAATATTCTAACTCTCACTGCTTTTTTTCCTCATTGAGAGCTAAAAGTTCTTCAGTGTAGCCATAACTTACTCATATATGTTATGCCTGTGATAAGAAAATTCATTTATTGGGGGAAGCTCCAATTTCTTAGACCAATGGAGCAAGATGTCAAATACACTAACAGCAGTAGCTGGATGCAAGAGTGAAAAGCTCTGAGCAAGACCTTTACATTAAGCACTAGCATCTCATTTAATATTTGCTAGAGAAGTAGACTTTTTAACAAAACCAAAGTTACTTCTGTAGATGGGTGATATATTAATCATGCTTGTGATTCCTTTGTCTTTAGGAAAGGATTCAAGCTCTGGAGACAGAATTGCAAGCTGTTAGCAGCAGTAAGTTAATGCTGGAAAAAGAGTTGCAGGAGGTGATTTCACTTACCAGCCAGGAGCTTGAAGAATACAGAGAGAAAGTGCTGGAACTTGAGGATGAGGTGATTGCTTGAATTTGCACAGTAGGTGGGAAGGTGACAGTAAAAAGTACCTGAGAGGCAGGGGAGAAATTTTAGTACCATAATTTTATTCCAACAGTGCAGGAAATCAGAATCTAACAGTGTTTCTTAGGAAACACTGTGTCAGTGAGACTTGCTAATTTTGCTGCCCTGTGCTGGTTCTTCATGGTTTCATGAATCATTGTTGTACAGGGGAAGAGATGATGAGAGAGAAAAGTAGTTCCTGTATTAGATACCAGCTGTGTCTGGTCATGAGACGGTGAGGATGTATGAATCACTATATTTTAAAACTATTTGGAGATGTGGACGCTGAGTGATTCTGAGGGCAGGGTGGTGGTGTTCAGTTGTAGAGTTGCATAAAAAATAATATGTATCTACTACTCTTGATCTGCACATGAACGGTGCTCCTGGATTCTGCTTTCTAGCAAGCATTTTAGTCTTCCAAAAGGAAAAAATACCTAACTGAGCTTATTTTGAAGTGTTCATTTTAAAAAGAAAAGGAAAAAAAAAAAAAAAGAAATCCCACTCTGGGAAAGCAAGATGTTTAATGAGTTTAGCTCACAACTTTTTTGTGGTAGTAATCTGGAATTGTTTGGCTTTGTTTGCTTGACTTGTTTTTTTTCTTTGGCTATAGCTTCAGGAATCTAGAGGCTTCAGGAAGAAGATAAAACGTTTAGAAGAAATTAATAAGAAGTTGGCCCTTGAACTGGAGCATGAACGAGGAAAACTTACAGGTCTTAGTCAGTCCAACGCTGCTTTACGGGAGCACAACAACATCCTAGAAACAGCATTGGCAAAAAGAGAGGCAGACTTGGTACAACTGAATCTACAGGTATTTGACCTTTTGATATGATGCCTTAAGAAAGGCAATAGCTCATTTTTCTGATAACAGGATGAAGACATCTTCACTTGTGTGATAGAAAGTTGGTGCATTTTCTCTGGGTCTGAGTCTCCTGTGTGTTGTGTAACAGCAGTAATACAGGGGGCTAAACAAGAGATCAGAAATGAGACTTTGCACTCAACAGAGCTGTTTCTTTCGGAAAAAAACCAGATCACACTAAAATATTTGCAATAGTGGAAGTGTGGCTTTCTTAAGTTGTTTGGAACGTACCAACTGTGTTACATATGGATTCATTGAGATGAATGATTTTTATGCCAATAGTAATACATTTGTGGGGTGTAAGCAAATGGGAATATAGGCAATGAGCTACCATTTAACCATAGCTACTTTTAAGGTTGAAGGGTAACATGGGGAAGGAGTTATCAGTGAACAGCGGAGAGAAGTTTTGCAGTCCCTGCATAGGCTTGTGTTTATATTTCCTCCACTGGCATTTCTGGTCTTCCAGTGAGCCCACACAAAACACGTGTTTGTTTTTGTGATTTGATACAGGTTCAGGCAGTCCTAAAGCGGAAAGAGGAAGAGGATCAGCAAATGCAACAACTTATTCAAGCTTTACGGGATTCCTTAGAGAAAGAAAAGTCAAAAGTTAGAGAGCTTAAGAAGCAGGTAAAGGCTCATCTTTCATTTTATTTACTTAAAAGGTGATTTAAATGTAAAGTATTGGAAAAGTAGCTTGAAACAAAATCTCTGCTTTATAATAGACTGCTTCCTGCAGGATCTCTGTCATGATGGCCAGTGGCTGAAAGATGAGTTGATGTCTTTTCTGTTGTGCCCTGTGTTTAGCATACTCATTGACTACCAGGAAAGTTCTATTCTGACTTGTAACGCATGAGACATATCCTGAAGTGATGATACTTCATCCAAAAAATTCACAATGAAAAAGCAGTCTAGCAAACATGCTTCTTCCACTGTATATAGTTATTAACGCTTTTAGCATTAATAAGGATAACACCACCAATAATAAGTTTTGTAGACAAAAAGAGAAGTGTTAACAGCTGTCCAGCTTCCTTCTTGATTTGTTTTGTACCCCTTCAGTCTAGCTTCCTTTATGATGCACCTACAGTGATAAAACAAAAAAAAAAGCTTCTTTTTTTTTTTTCTTTTAGGAAGCAGCGGCCAAAGCAGATGCAGCACACAACCGCCGTCACTACAGAGCTGCTGTGCTTGAGCTCAGTGAAATCAAGAAAGAGCTACATGCCAAAGAACTTCTTGTCCAAGCCCTTCAGGCTGAAGTAGACAAACTGCAGTAAGTAAATGTCTGAGTTCTTAAACCAAAGTAAATAAAACAAATTCTCTGTCAGAGACATACATTAATGAATTCTTGGTTTTGCCACTCTGGAGTGGATTATGTTGAAATGTACCCCAGCTGAGTATGACCGCAAGATGGAAATTTGGACTCTAGGCGAATACTTGCATTTTTTTTATCTGTTCATAATTCAGTTAGACCTGAAGTGCATGATGTATTTTTACAGTTTCAGCACAGATTTCTACTCCTTAATGTTACTAGTAAGGATTAACACTCATATATATCCTGTTATTCTTCCCTCTTTCACATCTCTGAGAAACTACACACAGGATAAATTCCATTGTTGAATATATTCCATAATACATTCAAATTCAATTTGTTTTTTTGTACAGAAGGTATTTTCTTGCATTATAAGAAACTATCAGACCTACACGAGAATGGATCTAATGTTAATTTTATTCCTCTTAAAACAAACGCAGAATTGCTGACAGATTTTTTGTTTTACTGTGTAATCTGTTGTTTGTAACTGGACTATACCAGTGCTCAAAGATATATATTTTTTTTTATTATTTTTTTTTAATATTTAATAACATGTATCGGTCTCATATAAAATCTTTTTTGTTATATAACTCTTGTTGTGAATGTGTGGGCAAAGCCTTCAGTCAAAGCTATAACTAAGCAGGTTCCATGGACTGTCATGTCACTTATGGTTACGTAGCTAACCCAATGAAGTACTTGTTTCAGAGGACAGATTGAATAACTGCTGTGTCTGTTAATCCTGCTGTGCAGGGTGGAGGATGAAAAACATTCCCAGGAGGTATCACAGTTCCAGCAAGAGCTGGCAGAAGCCAGGTCTCAGCTCCAACTTCTGCAGAAAAAGCTGGATGACAAGCTTAGTGAACAGCCTGTAGTAAGCCAAGAGGTAAAAACTGCACTTTTACTGTGTTTATCCTTAGTTATGATACATTGTATGACTTCATTTGTCTTTAATTCAGCATTTTTTAATGAAGTTTTGCTAGGTTTTCTTAGAACCAGGAAGGGCTCATGAGACATAGGTAATAATATATCTCAGATTTTGTGGTTGATTGCACATACAGAGAACGCCAAATCAAATACTTTTTTTCGACTTTTTTTTTTTTTTTCTGGTAGGTGGAAGACCTCAAGTGGGAAGTAGAACAAAAAGAAAGAGAAATTGAAACGCTTAAGCAGCAGCTGGATATGAGCGAACAGCGCAGCCACAAGGAGTTAGAAGGGATACAAGTTGTCTTGCAGGTATTTAATCTAGCTGGTGGAGATTCTGATGGATAACTGTTATTGCTGTAGGTGGATAATTAAAACAATATTTTTATTGTTTAAAAGCATACTTATACTCTTCTGATATTTTTGCTCCAAATTTTAATTCATAAAAGCTTATTCACTATGTGTTTTGCAGTGTC
This sequence comes from Larus michahellis, assembly GCF_964199755.1. NCBI lineage: Eukaryota > Metazoa > Chordata > Aves > Charadriiformes > Laridae > Larus > Larus michahellis. Next base: position 6,759,357 of record NC_133908.1, on the reverse strand, counting down.
TTTACTTCTCTGTTTCACTTTGACTGTGCTGTTAGCTTTGTATTTCCTTGACCTTACACCATTAAAATAGGCTACTGACATTTTTTTTTAATCTAATTTCTGATTTTCTGTCAGGGCAAATTGGTTTCAAATAGCAGTGTTACGTGTTTCTTTTTCAAGTTTCCCCTGGAAACTGAAAAAAAATGTCAAAAACATTAGTTGATGGTAATTTTTATACCGTTTCCCCGTATCACGTTGATTCTCTTCTTTTCCCATTTAGAATATAAAGACTGAGCTGGAAGTGGCGAGGGAAGACCTGTCGGTGACTCAGAAGGATAAGTTTATGCTCCAGGCTAAAGTGACTGAACTGAAGAACAGCATGAAGTCGCTGCTGCAGCAGAACCAGCAGCTGAAATTGGACCTGAAGCATGGCAAAATGAAGAAGGTATTTAAATAGGAAGAATGCATGTTGTAGGGTACTGAAAAATACTCTGCTAAAGTACCAGAACATACTCTGCTGCAGGAAACCTGGTGAAAACTCCGAACTGAAATGCCTGCCTGTGATAGAGACCTACTGATGTTCTGATACTTAAATGATAAATACAGGACAATATGCAGGCAAATGTAACTGCACTGATCTTGACTTCACACCTTTTACTTCAGAAATCTGTGTGTTTAGCATATTATCCTACATTTACATTTTGACTTATAACAATAAAGCAAAAAAGGTAGCACTTAAATAATGAATCATGGGCAAGTATGGAGTTGATGCCTTCTTATAGTTAATACCTTCCTAATGTTCATGTGTCTTTCCTCTCCATACTGTCTAGTCTTTAATTTTTCCACAATTTCAAACGGTGGTTTCTTTGAGTTTTCTGATTTGCTACTGCCACACAGAAAATGCAGTAATAGTAGATCTCTTGCTCTTTCTCTCCCTGAAGTGATATTCTCACTTAGTGAGACAGAATTTTGTGTGGAAGCCTGCATTTCATTCTTTTAGACATTGGTCCTGATACCTTATGCTTCAGGTTCCAGAATTTCCGAAAGGATTTCTTTGATTGTACTTATTTTATTTTTTTTTTCTGAATTGTTCTTTTAACTATACTGAAAGAATGTTATTAGAATTTGTGGTGAAGGTCCAAGTCATTTGCTTTAAATCCTTCCTGTTTTATTTCTTTAGTAGGATGAGTTCTTGATTATGTCCTTCTAGATGCTGTTTATTTATGAGCGTGGCTAGCAGATGACATTAGGTTAGGAACGTTTGCTTGTGACCCATGAGACCTAACATGAATGTGCCTCTGTTTCCTGCTCTATAATGCAGATATGTACCAGTGTGTGATGTGAGACTCTTTCTATGTGGTAAAAATGACATTGAGGAAATAACTTAATTGTATTTCTGGCTCTTTTTTTTTTTTTTTTTTTCCTTTAACCAGAGGAAGGAACTGAAAGGAGAAAATAACTCTTCAAATCCTGTGACTCCAGTCAAGATTCCTGATTGTCCAGTGCCTGCTGCCTTGCTGGAAGAACTGTTGAAACCATCGACAGCTGTGAGCAAGGAGCCTTTAAAAAATCTGAACAGCTGTCTCCGGCAATTAAAGTATGACCTGTTATTTTAAACCATATTAAATAATCTTAAAAATGTTTCCAAGAAAGCAGCTGCCAGCCTAAGGAAAAAAAGACTTCCAAAATGAATTTTTTTCCTCTTACTGGGACTATATTTAGGACAGCAGGATGATTCTGTCATTGTAAATGCTTGCTTAATATGGTAGTGAAATAAGGAAAGAAGCCTTTACCATAAACTAGACAAAATGTCCATCCTAAATCATACACAGGATTTAGCTACTTCTGGTTGTTCTTGCTGGTGGAAAAGCTGGTGTTTCTCTCCCTTCACAGCATCAGAAAGGCTGCTTGTGATAGGAGCCCAGTCCATGTGTTAATAAGAACCCTTTACAGAGGAAGTTCATTCTGCCAAAAATATGTGCCAGCCTTACATGGTTGCACCTGAGATTCTGAGCAGGAAAGCTACAACTTCAGGGAGACAGGGAGTTCAGGTTATTAGGAGAACTGAGCTGCTATTATCACCTCAGTCGATGTTTGAGGGGAGTGAGCCTGTGATAATGTCCTGTGATCTGGTACTAGCAGACTAATCGCTTTGCTAAGTTGGTGTCTGACTAAAATCATAATGTGTTTATCTACTTATCTTTCTGCGCTGCTTTCCTTACCTCTACTTCCCATGTTGTCTTTTGTACCTGCAAGAGTACCATGTTCGTCAGGTTGCAGTCACTTAAGTGCCTTTACTGAGGAAATAGTGCGGCATCATCCCTGGCAACGAGTATGTGCAGCAAAAGGAGCTGCTCCATTGTTGGCCCTTATTTTTTGAATTAAGCGTATTATATTTGTTTTGCTCTTAAATTTAAGACAGATACTTCCTGTAGGCATCCTTCTTTTGTATACAGCTATAGCTTAGATAGTCTTGGAGAAGGTATCAATAATCAGAAAAGTAATTTTCTGATCTTGCATTTAGCAGATAGCTTTTTCTGCTTGTTAATTTTGGCTTTTTTGTTCTCAATATTTTCAAAAGGCAAGAAATGGACAGCCTTCAGCGTCAGATGGAGGAACACACCATTACAGTACATGAATCAATGTCTTCGTGGACTCAGATTGAGGGGCAGCTAATGGACCTTACCTCTACCAGTCCTGCAACTCCATCAGACCAGCGGGAGATTCCTACTGCAGATGAAAAGGAACAGAATTGTAGTGTTAGTGACAAGGAAGCTTTGACACTATAACCTCCTTATCAGTTGTCTTTCTTCCTATTGCTTTAAGTATGTAAACAAATCTTTATCAAAATTATTTATTTATTTCATTTTTAAAAATGGTGTTCAGAGTTGTGCTTTTGCCTGTAGAAGCAAAGGGCACGGACTTGAGAAACTGGTGTAATATTAAATGCAGAATGTGCTATTTCAAGGGTTTGTTTGAAACCTTACCATAATAATTCTGTCATGTTGGGGACTGCCAAGTGGTAAATATGGCTTATTTTGGGGTTTAGTAAGAGATTCAGATGAAGGTTTAAAATGGAGTCAAGAAGAGCATCTGTTTCCAAGCCTGTATTTGTTCAATCTGGGTGAGTTTGTGAAGGAATGTCTGTTAATTATGTAACATCAGGGTTTTGGTGTGTTGTTGGGGTTTTTTTTATCTGGGGGGAAGAAGGGGTGTGTGTTGTTTTCCCCTATCTTGGGTTGTATCTAAATCACAGGGCAAAATAAGTTCTGTTCACGTTCAGCCATTAGCAGTGGTTGAGAACTGGATGTTCCGAGCATCCTCTCTCCTCCCTCCTATAATCTCATACTCTTGAAATTCAGATTACAGATGCCTGTATTTAAAGGAAAAAAATTTCATTTGAAGCCATTTCTAGTTACAAAGATGACTTCTGACCTATAGCAAAAGAAACAAGACTGTAAAGACAAGCACTGCAGACCAGCATGTGTCTTTGGCAGATTTGCCTGGGATGTTTTCTGAAGTGTTGCAGTTTTTCTCTTGCAGTTGCAGGCCAGTAGGGAGCTTTGCTTCACTGCACAAACACTTCTTGGCACCTTTTTAGTTCAACTTTTGAAGTAGACACCCTTGAAAAAGGTATGCGTGTAATATATATATATAAAAAAGAAAAAAATCATAATTTTCTGACTTTGAATATCTGTTTTAATATGCTTATATACTGTAAGTTAAGGCTGACACGAGGGTTTTTTGTTACTGTCATTGTTTTAATGTTACATTTAAGTTTGCTGGTTTTTGACATACTGTACAAATGGCTTAGGGAAATTAGCCCCCAAAGCCAGAGCTTTTAGAAATGTAATTATTTTTACTTTAAAAGACAAGATTATAATGCCTATAAAATTATTATTTTTATTAGCTTTATCTTCTCCCATACACTTCCCCTACTTTTTGCACCCTCTATCGCAAGGTGTCCACCGTGATGGGAGATGTTGGTACTGTGGCAGCCCCTCTGCAGAGCACCTTGACTAGATTATTATTAAAGCAGCCCATGTCAGATTCCTTCCCCTTTGGTCCCGTTGCTCCTTGTGGCTCGTAGTGCAGTGATGAGCCTGCCCTTTCCTCATTCAGAAATTCAGCGTGGAGGTGCTGCTTTGCCTAATGTGCAAAGGGCTAAAGCAGAAATAAAAATATTAGATAGGTTACTTTCAAGATTTAGTGACAACTCATGTACTAATGTGTTTTTGTCTTTAAAACGTAAAGAGAACAGGTCAATTATATCTGCTTTAGGTTGGCATTTAAAAAGCAAAAAAATAATAAGTACAAGTAGATTAAGTGGCTGGGGGGAAAAAAAAGGTCTAGTTCATGTGTTTTTCCAAAGAGACTGTTGCTGCTTTTGGATGGGTTTGGTTGGTTGGAGGAGAAAATAATTGCAGTTTGCTTAGCAGTAAGACAAAAAACAAGCAAACAAACACCACAAACTCACCCATATTTATCCGAAGTCTGCTTTCTTATAACTACCAATTCAAGCTCTAGTCCAGTTAAACACTTGGCACCTAAAGTCTGTACTAACTGATTTCGTGCCCCCCCAGTTACTGGATTTTAACTTATATTTTATTGGGATCAAAGTCGAGGTTTTGAAAGTGGTGAAGGAAGAAATGCATTAGCGTGGCATTAGGTGCCCATCATACAGAATTACCAAACAAGTCAAAAGTCAGAAGCTTTACAGACTAGCTTAGACATGTTAATGTCTGCATACTGCTGTAGTCTGCTATGCCAAGTATATGGTACTGATTATCTCGCTGCTGTCATGTTCTTGAAGTTGCCTGTATATTAAGTTCGAAGAAGAAATAAATACACAGTATTGTTTAAAGAACAAAATTAAAACTACGTAATGAATAATATATTCAGTATAAAAAAGTTATCACACGTTCAGGATTTTAAATAAAAAAAAACCACACACTTTTGCAGCATTAATGTTGCTATTCATTCTGGTAAATACATTGCCTACAGTTAAGAATCCATTATGTTTTAATCTCTTAAATTTGGCAGCAGTTGTATGATTAAAGGTTTTACCTGGCATCTAAGAAGCCAGACTTGTTAGAAACCTTCGTAGTTCTTCAGAACGTCTGCTCTCCTTTTTGTATCAATAATATACTGCGTTCTGTTTTCAGTGCAGTGCTGCATTTTCTCACTAGCTCCTTCTAAAGACATCTGAGCTTCTACAGTCGAGTAGCCTTAGATGCATGTGTTTCCTTTTAAAGATCGGGGAGCTGTTGTGAAGTGCTCAGATTAGATTTCTGCATTGACCCACCTGTCTCTCCCTGAAAGCACCTCGACACTAGGTATTTCATTTTATATTCACCATGTGGGGTTTTTTTCTATAAGCAGAAGCACCATGCCATTTCCTTAAATGAAGGACAGACAATGAGACTCCAGGGTCTAAACCTGGTGAGGTACTAAGTCAGTTAAGTTGCGGAAGTCACCAGGAAGCCTTCTAGAAGGAGCATGCAGCATGCGATAAAAGCAAGGTCTTGTCTTTGAAGCTCATCAGCTATGTTTCTTAATTATCTAGAGAAATAGTTGCTGTTTTATTAAAAAGCCTCACCCTGAGGCTGAGCATGCTCCCTCTACAAAGCTTCAGGTCTCTGCTGTCTAGGCAATAAAACAAACTAGTTGTAGGAATGAAAACTGCCTCCCCTCTGCCTGTCACAGCACTGCCAAATACATCATAGGAAAATCAGTGCCTCAGTAACACTGGTGTGCTTACAGAAACTGAAGAGTAACTTCTAAAAAGATTTTTTTTCTTTTTTTTTTTTTTTTTTCATTTTTCAAGCACTGCAATAGAATGTATTTTTTGTGTCTGTTTCCTCGGTGGTTGCTACTTACTAAACCAAGGCTTGTTGATGAAGGAGAAATGTCACTGTAATGTGAGAATGTTTCCCAAGTGATGGAAGCTGGTAAATGTGGCAGCGTTACTTTTTCAGATGCTGTTGGGTTTTTGAGGACTCTTGAAAAACTGTGCATTTAAAAAAAATAATCAAAAACCCAGCAAACCCTACAATGGAAGGAAAAATGTTAGTTACTGAGTCTCTGGTGTTGCTGAACATTGCATAATGCTCCATTCTATTGTCTTCCAGATTTCTTGGAAATATTTGTGCACTGTATTGGGATCAGCTGAGCCCCTTATCCACTCATGCGGTGGGAGGATCTGATCCCATACCGTTTATTCAGGCAATACCCTGGTTGAAATCTGTGAGAATTTCACAAATGTAAGGAGTAATACCTAGAATGAAGGTCCTAGTGCTCTTATTTTCATGGATTACTCATTCCTCATTAGGGGAGTGAACGGCAGAGGCCTGGGTGTTTTATTGCGAGTTATGACAGCACTGAAGGGGCGCTGGGGACAGGCAGTACTATCAATACAATTTTAACTTAAAGATGGCAAATTTCGCTACTGGTGATGCAAAAGCTTGTCATGTATGATTTAACTTTGCTGGGGAAGTGTGAATAGTTGCATGTGACTTGCTGTGACCAGAGTCTTTAAACATTTTCATGTGAAAGCAATTACAGTCCAAATTAATTACTAATGCTCATCAGCTGTCATCTGACTTGTCTCCTGCTAACGTGTAACAGTTCAGTCTTGGGCAGTAGGGCGGCCTAACTTCCAATACAGATGCACAGATTTCTAGGGGAGGGAAAGGTGTTCTGGATATTGTAGAGGAAATACTGTTACGTTTTATACATGACATTCAATAATGTCTGCTTAGGCTGTATTTGTAAAGATAGAAGTTCATCGTTTCATGTTCTTGAGTGGATAACCCAGGGGACGGAGGAGTTACACTATGTACAATTAATGTTTATGATCATACAAAGCATGTTGATTATAAAAATAATGTGCATAGGAATTCCTTTAAAGGTTTTGTGCAATAAACTATTTTTGGTAAAGGGCTCCATCTTGTTTTTACTTTTAAGGAGAAATTGGTATTATCTTCTCTTTGGTTTTGGACAGTAATTTTTATGTTTAGGATTCTGAACCTGCTGTATAGCCACCTTTAAGGAGAAAAAAAACCACAACGCGTCTAATGTTGATTGTGCTTTTATTTCCATTACATTTCCTTTTTCTCAGTGGGGTGAGCATGTTAGGAAAGAAGCGTAATGAACCTTATCTCCCTTGGCCTGAATTTGCCAACACCCGAAGTTTGAGTGTACAAAATGGAACAAGGCGGAGATGTCCTATTGATTCTAAGTTAGCCGATTCCCATGATGGGGAGAGAAACGGCTGCACCGTGCCCGTAACATTAAACGGGGTCAGTTGAAAGGATGTCGTCAACCTCTTCGCGAAGGCCTGACATGTTGCCTCGTCATTTAAACCAGCGACCGAGGGGCTGGCGGATGGCACAGGTAGCTAGCTGTACGGGTAAGCGGATGATGTTACACCTCATGGGGGGATGAGTTCGGATCTGTGAAGCGTTTGTTTCCTTTTAACGCACCAGAGCCTTTTGTCTTCAGGGTTTTCCACCTCTGCCGGCTCATCTGAGGCTGCTGCAGCATTTGGTGTTTGAGGTTTAAAGTACAGCATCATCTTGACAGTACCTAGCATTTTTCTGCCCTGTAAATGGAAATTTTGAATTTCGATGAACACTGTATGCTGCAATATATGTAATATTCCTAATACAGGTGTATTTACAACTACGTTTACCAATACTTTGGCGGGGGAAGGGAGGGAGGTGCTCCTACGTGCCCGAGTCCTGCCTTCTTTAAGGCATCTCTCCGCGCAGTATCAGTGCTTTCTCCCCACCCGCCCCGGCCCGAAGCCGCTGTTTTCCCGAAAACACGCCCCGCCGGCGGCCGCTGTCCTGAGGCGCGGGCGGGGCGGGGCGGGGCGGCGGTGTTTTTCTGTCAGGCAGCGGGCGGGCAGCCCCAGCGCCGGGCGGGGCGGGGGCCTGCGGGGCGGGGCGGGGCGGGAGGCGAGAGGGAAGCCGGGAGGCCGCTGAGGTACCGTCCCCGAAGGGCCGGCGGGGAGTGTCCGTGCGGCGGGCGGGACGCGGGCCGGGGCATGGAGCGGTGGGTCGGGGCCGCTGGGGGCTGGGGCTCCCTCTGGGGAGCCGGCTGGGGCCGCTGGCCGGGCTGGGAGCTCTTGGCCGCCTGCGCGGTCATCGGCGCCGTGGGCTGGCTGTTGCGGCTGCTGGAGAGGAGGCCGGGCGGCCGCGGGGTGCCGGCGGCGGCCGCCATCTCCTCCCCGGCGCCGCTCTCCTCCCCGGCGCCGCTCTGCGCTGGGAGCCGGCGCTGCAGCGGGAGCCGCCCAGGTGAGAGACTCGGGGGAGGGCGGCGGGAGGGAGCGCTGCCTCTCGCCGGGCGCCGCCCGGGTGGGCCCGCGGCCTCTCGCCCGTCCTGGGGTCTGATCCCACGGGCGGAGCTCTGCCGGGCCCGGCCCGCCGCGGGTGGGGACCCTGCCACCCCTGTCCCTCTTTGTCCCGGCGGCCCCCGGCACTGCCCGCCCTCCCGTCGCAGGGCCGCGGGGCCGGCTGCCGCCTTGCTTTCGGTCTCCGCTGGCGAACCCTCTCCCGGCCCAGCCCGCCTTCCCTTGCTACCTCTGGGAATAGATCCGCGTTTCTCCCTCCCGGGAAGTCGTCCTGTTCCCTCCCCCCCCCTCCCCCCGGCTTTTCTTTCAGTCCCGGCTTTCCCGTAGTTCATTCCAAGTTGGTTTTGCGGTTCTGTTTCTGCCACGTTGTTCGTAACTGTGAGCTAATTTGGCAACAGGCGGTATAGGCAGAATATCTGATTGTATAGCCACAATTAATCTGCCGTGTGCGGTTCCTAGCAGGCGAAATATAGCCAAAGGCAGGGTATGTCGCTCATTTAATTCCTGCATCAAAAAAAAGAAAGGGGGGGAAAAAAATCTGTTTTCTTGCACGGCTCACTTGCTGAAGGATTTAATGAGTAGTGGAATAAAGTAATATTGCCATCCTTAAAAGTCAGTCATTCATTCTCTCTTGGGAGTAGTCTCAAATTTTTTTGAAACAGATTCTGCGCTCTCATTCTGATGCAGTAAGACAAGGGAAGACACATCTCTTGCCCGTTCTTCTTCCAGATTTTGGTTGATTAGGAAGAAGCCTCGAACATGTCTTTGTTGCTAAAGCAGTTATTCATATTTGTAAAGCCACTAACAGTAACTTGCAAGACCTTGCGTGCTGAACTAGAAGAGGTAGCTGCGTCCGTGCTGGCTGTACTCTGGACCATTTGGAGCTACGTAAAATGCATTTTAAGGTTCAAATAATCACCTTTTGCACCTTCGCGTAGCAAATGATCAAAGGATTATCTTAAAACAGGCAATTGCTGTTTCTCAGGTTTGCAAGTCACACCTTTTGTTCTGGACAGATCAAAACCGGTGATGCACTTAAAAATTAATAAATGCTTATCCATGTTAGCTGAAAGCTTAATGTCAGAACACAAACCTATTTCATGAAAGTTCTCTCTCTTATTTTTAAATAAATTTTGGTGTTCTTTAAAATTGATTACATTCCTTTTGAAAGGGTATTACATGTGCTGTGAAACAGCTGCACTGTGTGACAAAGTGTGCGTACATTTTAGCATGCTGATGATCAAAAAAAATGAACCTCTAGTGCTGTAATAAATCGACTGCCATGGGATTTCAAACAACTATGTTGCTTTGAGAAACCTCCTGCTTCTGAACAGGAAAACAGATGTTATCATGAAAGAAGTTGGCAGGTTAGTTGAATGTCATCTCTTTGACAGCTGAGTGACTGTTGTCATTCCAACAATGTTTTTCCTGTTTCCACAGCTAGCTTATTGTGGAAAACTCTTTGTGCTAGCAGTAGATCTTAAACCAAAGATTAATTTCTTCACTGTTGGTCTGCTTTGTCATTTCACTCTCTGCCTGAGTTATAACAGACACATGAAATAAATACTTTTTCTTACATAGATCAGGAAGAAGATTTTAGGTGCTAAGTTCTATCAGTACATAAGATACCAGAGAAATCATTCCCTCCTGACATTTTTTACTTAACCACAAGCCAAGAAGAAAGATTTTGCATGTGCCTGCATATTCCACGTACATGAATTATACATACATAAAAGTCTGCACTTACACAGAATGATTGTGCTAGTTCTGAACCCTAAAAATAGGAGCATTGCCTGAGTTAATTCTTTAAGGCATTATATTACGTTTGCTCTTTTAAAGTGTTATCATTGAGTTGTTTCTACAGTAAACTCTCTAACTTCTGAGTTTCCATCTTTACTGTGTTTTTTTCAGTTATGCAACCTCAAAAAGAAAATCCTTAAAATAGCAACTTTTAATATTCTTAAAATATGAGAGGACCACATTTTATCTCTTGATTACAACATAATGGCACAAAGTTTATTTAAAACAAAAAAGGGGGAGATTAAGAATCAAAAGTGAGAAGATCTTTCACATCTGTCTTTGCAGTCTTGTGGGCAAGTCAGATAATCTTAGCACTGAGGTTGCTTGGAGGTTCAGAAACCATGAGGGAACTAGAATACTTCGGGGAGGTAGCTCAGCAGCATCCACTGTGGGTTTGCTGCAGTTTGGGCTGGTTTTTTTAAGCTGAAATACTCTCATTTCCCTTTGTTTCAGTGAGGTTCCGGTTAATATTTGTGAAATATTCAGGGACTGAGGTATGTTCTCTAATCACAAGATGTTTAAAATTGGACATTCAAAAAAAAAAAAAAGAACTCTCAAAGGAAATGGGCCTCCAAGAAAACAACCCTTAAACTCACATGACTATCAAGTTGTAATTATACTTGAAAACCTACTTCAAGTTTGGCATTAACATATTTTTCCACAGTATTTGCTAGTATTAGGAATGTAATAGTTTTGAAGTCAGATTCCAGTGAAAATTTTACTTGGCTATATTGACGACTGCTAAAAGTTACGAAAACTGCTATGTGCGTTTGGTTTTTTTTAATATATGAAAAGTTTGGTTCTTTACCAGTTTAATTCGTGGGTAATTTAAAAAGCAGAATTGTCATGTCTATTTTGTTAATGTGTTTTATGATGCTACTATTGACAATACACATGGAGAAATAAGGCAGTTTAACTATACTGCAATTTGATGATGATACAATTTTGGAATTACTTCTAAGTTTGTACACTTTGACAAAATGAATAATTCACTTATGAGGATTCAGTATTTAGAGCGCTGCATCCCTGCTACGTTAGGGTGCAGCCATTCACTGTTCAAGCCTCACATCAGTTTCCCAGACGAAGGTTCTTGCCCGTCAGAGCACATGTTCTGACTCTTGTTAAGGACTGCTTGCGCACCCTGGTCAGAAAGCAGGAGAGCTCATGAATTGTGGGCATTTCTCATACTGCTGTGTGCATTCATAAATGCTCTTTTGAGGAGATTTAACTTAAAATTACAGGTGATACTGACCTCATACCCGGAAGATTGCTTTATCTCTAATGGAGGAAGAGCATTATTAAAAAAAATAAAAATCAATACCTGTGTAAAAGCTGCAAATGTGTATTCTGATAGTCTTAAGTTTCATAAACTGAGGATGAAACCCGGAATTGAAAATAAAGTACTTAAAATGCCATACACACCTTTCCAAACGGGTATAACCCATAAAATGGCTAGGCGGCAAAGGAAGGGTCAATGTAAGGAGGGAATGAAAGCAAGCTGCAGGAATATGACAGCCTAATCATTTCTGTCCTAAAGCTATCATTTCTGAATTGTGTCCAGCAGGAAAACGTCACAGTCTTTGTGGAGATACATGGGCACAGTATCTCATGAAATAACCTTAAAGCTTCTTATGTTCTTGAGCTGCACAAATCCTGTATTTTTCAGCTGTGTTTTTCACGGCAAGAAATTTGTGTTGACATTGTGTTGGTTTTAGTATCTTCTTGTTGACTGGTGCAGAAGCTGTAAGTGTGTGGATTGCACGGAGGGACTTGTAGTATCATACTAGCGGGAATAATTTTCCTTGGGAAATGGAGAAGTTCTTCCAGCTCCCACTCTTTGTCAGAGAGGGAAATCTGAAAAGATCAGTTGTTCTTGACTTCTGGCTGTTTGCTTTCAGAATGGGGGCTGGGAAACAACATGTTGTGTAAATAGTTCCAGCCTTGCATCATGGCCAGAGATAGACTCCCTTGGTTGCTGCATCATGCTTATGCTTTATACTTTTTTTTATATATTTCTAGCTTTCCGTAAGCTAGAAATTCTTACGGAAATAATAGAAATGGTGGTGTGCTTGTAGCTGTAGGTGCTCCCTAACCGGAATCTCTTACTGGGGCTAACTAGTCATCACGTTCTTGTATTCCGTTACATACACAGATTGTGCGTTTCTTGGCAGGAATCAAATACTTCTCAGCCTGTCATAAATTTTCACTCATAAATATTCTGGATTGAATTTTCACTCCAAAAGAAATCTGAAAAGGACAAACAAGGATAAAACATAAGCTGTAAATGCTTTTTCAAGTAGTTGTGAGCAGAGAGGGAATAAACTCTTGGTATAAGTCTGATACCTTAAAAATGTTTTTATTGTGTCGAGATGAAAAATACTTTGTCTTCTCTGCAACTGTGATAATCTCATCAAAATCCAAAATATTGTTATGGGCCACTTTTTTGCTTGGCTTTAATACAGCAGAGAAAAAGTTGTGCTGTTCTTTACAGTTTATGTCCTCTCTTTTTTGCCTTCCCTATAGGTGAAATAACAATGGATGCAATATTATCCCGATTGAAGCAGCTCAGCCCTGATGAGCTTAGAGAAGAAATTGTAAGAGCAGGACTGAAATGTGGGCCCATTACCTCAACTACTAGATTTATTTTTGAAAAAAAATTGGCTCAGGCATTGTTGGAACAGCAAGGAGCATCAGGAGAAAAAGGATCTGCGCTGTCAGAGGAGGCTGGTGGAAATGTCCCATCTGAGAGCAACCGGGCAGAAGCGCAAAAGGCCTTGAAAACCACAGCGGTGAATCACAACGGTCACGGAAGTGTGTCTGAAGAGGTAGACTTTGGGTACTGCGTAGGTCTGAACCCTCCAGAAGAAGATGCTGTGATGCACCTGAACTGCTCAGCTCCAGTCTGTGGAGCAGGATGTGTTGATTCACAAATTGGTACTCAGGCACCGTCCAGAGATCCTCCACTGTTCTATGGTGTTTGTCCAGTTTATGATGACATATTGGCAAGGAATGGTAAATATTCGTTTCCTTTATTTCCAGTGTCTAAATAGACCTGTTTCTATATAGCAAGCGATATGAACACCACTGTATTTGTATTTTAAGTATTGCTTGAAGTATTTCTTTGTTTCTGTATTTATTGGATCTTCTGAGGCATAGAAACGCAGTTATAAGACATCCTGGGTGTTCTGGGATCACAATCAAAAACCTATTTATACTGTCATCAGTTGAAGCTTAAATGTTCTCTTCTAACAGATTTCATATTTTCCTTTCTATCTTAATGCCAAATGGTATCTAAAAGTATCTGTCATTTCTCATAAAAAGAATATTCATGTATCATAATTTGAAAAAATTAATGTTAATACACACGGAGAGGAAGGAGAAGGATTTGATTAATATCTAAGGTTCTGTGTAGAGGTCTTAAAGTTGTGACTGGGTCGCATACATAGTTGATCTTTCTGAACAAGAGAACATGCAGAGTATTGCAGGGTGAATAAGCTCTGAGTTTGCTTTTCAGTCTGCATGTGAAATACTCGCGTGTTGAAGCTGGCCCATCTGTTAAAACGGGTGTTCACATCCTGATTGATATGAGTGGCCAAACCCTGTACACACACCACCTGATGTTAGCTGGAGCGTGTAAAATTCTTCTACTCAATTTCTGAGAGACAAAATTTAAAAGGACTTTTGATTCCTATGCCATGTTTTTTAGAGAAACAGTTTGAGACTAAAGCCGAAAGGATGGTCGGAGAATTTTGTCATCTGTTTCTAGGAACAAATCTGAGATGATTGAAATAACTCAACTTTGATTGTACTTTTTTGCAGAGAGAATACATGTTTATGAAGATAAAAAGGAAGCTCTCCAAGCTGTTAAGATGATTAAGGGTTCCCGTTTTAAAGCTTTTTCAAACAGAGAGGATGCTGAGAAATTTGCTAAAGGAATCTGTGATTATTTCCCATCTCCAAGCAAGTCCTCTTTATGTTTGTCTCCAGTGAAAATGGGATCGTTTAACAGAGGTGAGGGCCTTCACCTGTGAACAGTAGGTGCAATATACAGTTTGTTAATTTTTTTATGAGAGAAGAAGCAACAACTTCATAACCAATATACTAATAAGAGAAAAAATGTCAAAGGGTGAAGCATCTCAATAAACTGAAGTCCCTTTAGGGTGGTGGTGTTTAAGATAAGCTGTAAACAAATGTTAGATCAGAGCTCCAGAGCTTGCTTACCAAATAAAGTAACTGTGTAAATAGATATGACAACCAATATTTAATTACATTTTTTTTCTGTGAAATAATTTAGAAACGGGCAATAAAAACTTATTTTATTTTTTTTAATTCAAATCTGGTTTTACTTCTCTATAAAACGATTCTGTCACAGGAGAAGTCATCGTTAAAGTTAATTGATACTTCTCCAAGAAAGGCACGCCAAAGTTTATGTACAGAAATAAAAAAAGAAGTAGAACATGTTGGAATCCTGCCATTTCTTTTGTAAAGAACTACCACAGAAGTAAATTAGAGCCCCGGGAATCTATGGAAAGACTGCTTTTTCTGTTCTAAACATAAGTTTCAACCTTCAGTGTATGGTTTCTATGGTCTATGTTACGATAAAGTAAACTGGTTACTTTTAAAAGCAATCATCGAGGTTCTGGTTCCCATGAATGTTGCTATTCTTGCAAAGCTGAAATGTTGGTAATGGCCTGCATAGATGTGTTGCTTAGTGGTCTGCGGATGTATTTGGTAGGATTTGATTTTACTCATGGACTTCTGGATTTTCAGGTTTACTAAGACGCTGATGAAATTACACAGTATGTTAAAACTGTACTTAATTGTTAAGTAAGTTCAGAAATAAAATAGTAAACACTGACCATACTTCACAGTTTTCCCAGTTGCTAGATTAAAGGGACACAGAACTGCAAAAGCAATTTTAATATTCAGAAAACTCTTATTTATTGTTGAATTTTTCTTTTAAGTTTGGATGGAAGCAGATTGGTAATTATAAAATTTACCAGACCCTATTGAAGTCTGAAACAGTTTTACAAGATGATTAAGTCTTACTCTCCTCCATCCCTATTACTAACTGCTAGTATTTTTAAATGTCTTGTCATTGACCTCAATTTTTTTTTACTCCTGTACATTAAAGATGCAAAGTTAATACATATTTTAGATTAAAAGCTTATTTTCATTGTCTGGATATAAAAATAGTGATCACTGAAAAGAATGTGTCTAGAAGCGTGTTAACTTGTGTTTTGACAGATGGCTTATGCTCCCCTGAGACCGAATCTGCCAATAAGGAGAGAGCCAACAGTTATAAAAGTCCACGTACTCAAGATCTTACTGCTAAACTGCGGAAAGCTGTCGAGAAAGGAGATATAGCAACATTTTCAGAACTTATTTGGAGTAACCCTCGCTATCTGATTGGGTCGGGAGACAATCCAACAGTGGTACAGGTAAAAAAAATAAAATAGAAATAAAATAGAAAAATCCACGTTCTGGTTTAGTGATTTAGCTTTGAGGCCTGATAAGCAGAACTGGAAGAAATGTTGGTTCCTACTCTTCCTTCAAGATACCACCAGTGCAACGTTTTTCAGTGTTTATTGATTCTAGCTGAAAGCTAAGAGAAACATGGCAGTTGTCACTCTTGCGTAAGGCACCCGTCATAACTCAGAGCTCCCTTTGCTCCAGAAGACCTCAAGTAAAGAAACTGAGTCTGCAGTTTTTTAGGGGAAGAAGAGTTTTATGCAGAAGTGAAGGAATAGACTTGTCTTCATATAGTATTGATCTCCTCCAAATAATTCCAATCTTTTTTAAGTTGAAAGGTTTTAAGGAACGGGGTAGTGCCTAGGCTGTAAGTAGGTGTTCCTACAGCAGATGTTCCTGCTTACCTAGGCACCGCCATCAGATTTCAAAACATGCTCTGTATCTAAAATCCACGTATAAGGTACCATTTAGCAGATGCTGACAATCTTACTTTAACAAATTATTTCTATCGGACCAGCTTTGTGAAGTTATTGAAATTTTGCATGTAATACAATACAGCAAACTGAATTTTATATATATACACACCCATTTTCCTGCTCTCTTTATACACTGAACTTCCTGTCTCCGATTATTATGTGAGGTCTTAATATACCTTCTTTGCCACATTTTTGCCCTAGATGTCAAAAAAGACTATAGCTGAGTGTAAGAATAATGTCATTAATTATAAGAATAGTGTGTGTATAAAGACGTGTAAGTCTTTACAATATCATGTAATTTACTGCAGTTCCGAATGTTTATGCACTGTTCTGGAAACATCTTTTCCTAATCAAATATTAAGAAACAAAAATCTAAATATAAGACTAATGTGTGGGAACCTTTGTATTTTCACAGTTAAATCAGTTAAGCGTACGGGTGTAAGAAAGCTGTTTAGATTTCAGTTCATTCCAATAGTTTGTCTTTTTTTTTTTTTCCAGGAAGGGTGTAGGTACAATGTCATGCATGTTGCTGCCAAGGAGAATCAGCCCGCTATCTGCCAATTACTACTGGACACTTTGGAAAATCCTGAATTTATGCGGCTCATGTATCCGGATGATAATGATATGATGTTGAAGAATCGCATCCAATATATTGTTGACCTTTACCTTAATACACCAGATAAAATGGTAAGATTTCAATGTTTGCCAATTTCTTCGTATTATGGAAACAACCGAGCGGTGTTAAGGATGTGTAAGGGAGAAGGAAAGAGAACAGAAGAGGACACTTCTAGCAAAATGTGCTATTCATGAGTTTTGTGGGGTTTAATAATCATTATTCTACAGCATGGTGGGAAAAGATCTATTAGAAGCCCTGGTAATTAGTCATGGCATTTATTTACTTTTCCCAATCTCAAAATTAAATACGTGGGATTGACTTTATCATGTTTCCAAATGCATGTGCATTTTCCCTTTTTCCCACTGCAGGGATTTGATACTCCGTTGCATTTTGCCTGCAAATTTGGGAATTTGGATGTTGTTAACGTGCTTACCTCACACCCAGCTATCGTAAAAAATCCAAGAAACAAATACGATCAAACTCCAGCAGAAGTAAGTCTCTCCATGTCCACAACAAAACCAAAAATGTTAAGCCTAATAAATATTTTTCAAGTTCAGACATTTACTAACTACTGTAGATGGAAAGCTAGTAGTAAGGTAATAGTGTCATGATTGGAGTGTAAATCTTTGATAACATTAAAAATCTTTTGTGTTGATTGTATTTGGGGAAAGGTTCCAAATTTTGTGATTGACTGCCTTTTCTTTACAGTATCCTTTGTATGGATGTGGCTGGTTTAGTGGTTTGCTCTCCTGTGAATTAACAGTACCGGATGAGATGGGTAGAGCCCAGTAATTTGACTATTCAGCATTGCAACTGATGTGATCTTATGCTTTACTAACAAACAACTAAAATTATATTAACAGGTAGTTTGTGAAAGAAGCAAGAATAAGTCTGCAGAATTGAAAGAAAAACTAAGAGAGTACTTGAAAGGTCTGTATTCAGAGTTTTATACTATATCAGGCGTGTATTTTGGCTCTTTGCTGTCTTCCCTTCTGTTTGCTTTCTGTAGCATTTCTGTTCGCAAATGTTGCTACTGTACAGTGCTGTGAAAACCAAAAAAAATCCTAAAACTGACAAGGAACAGAAACTTTTTGTCTTGTAAATGACATGGTCAGAACTCTTACTGTATGGGTCACAAGGTTATCCTCATTGCTCTGTAACACAGGCGGGGCCCTTATTTTATACAGCTAGCCCGAAACAGAGAGTTTAATCTAAAAACAAGCAAAAGACCTTTACAAAGCAAGAGATTTATTTGTCACACTGGGGAGTCGTGTAATTTCTTTGACATAGAACTTTTCACTGTTTGGTCACATGTGGGTTTAGGCATTTGCAAAAGGAGGTTTTGAAATTTGTTGAAGATCCTTAGGGAAGGGTTGTATGTATCCATGGAGGTATTTTTGTATTTGGGAGAGAAGGGAGCCTGTACTAAAATACAATCTGTAAGCAGGCAATAAATAGTGAAACAGTGAGTCTGAATTAAGAGTCAGACCCATTGGGTATATGGGTGTATTGATACTCTAGGAAAAAGCAGCAGGCTAATGTGACATAAACTTCTTAAGAAAGCTTTTTATTATTTATTTTAGGTCGATACTATGTACCACTCTTGAGAGCGGAAGACAATTCGTCAGCTCCTATAATTGGTGCACCGTGGTCACCCGATCAGACAGACAATGGCCCCCAAAGAACTTCCTCTAAATACACTGGCAGCCCCAAAGATCCAGTGTTGTCGATAAGAGCTTTCGCAGGCCCCATGAGCCCCTCGAAGGTAAGGAGAGAACTTCATATGACTCTAATGCCTACTTTTTTCCTTTTTTTTAACAAAGAACCATTAGAAGATCCACCCACAGTTCATTGTGTGGTGTAGCTTCCTCCTGTTACAGATTGTGGCTCTCTTTTTCTTGACAATATGGATCTTCCTCTGTAGAGAAGGAGAAGCACAGAAAATTCTAAATATTTTTTATTGATGAAAACATAGAAATGTGTGGTGTAAATAAGAGGAGTGGAAGTTCAGTCAAAAGAAAGTTATTATTTTCTTTTTCCTATTGGAATCCATTCAAAGAGCACTCTTTGTCAAACCTTTAATTGTCTTACGGATAATCACTCTAACTTTCTAGTCTGAAACAAAGCTTTTCAATGTGGCTACGCAGCCGTTTTAAAAAATCTTAACTTTATCTCATTTCTAGACATTGACACTGGATGTTAGAAGCAGTTTATCACCTTTGCTTGTTTAGTTAACATTAATATTTTTTTCTAAACGGAAAAACCGGCAACCAAGTAGTAGGTGTTGGGATAGTTTTGGAAAAGTATTGATTGTATAGGAGCAAAGTGAAGTCTTCAGTTTTCAAGAAGAACACTTAGATATCAGTTAAACATGTTATAAATTTACAGGTATTTCTGTGACTCATCTGTTTAATATGAACATCCTGGAGGTATGACGGCTTTAGAAATAGTGAATAAATACAACTGAGGACCTTCTGTCATCTAATGCTCAAATTCTTCCAGTACTGACTTTTACCAAAATTCTTAATGCTTTTTCTTCTAAATATGTTTATTGGTTAATTTTTCTGTTCACCTGACAGAAATGTAACTATATTTTATATTACCTAGTGTGTAAACAATGCATTGTTTTGATTACTGTCGGATACTTTTAATGTCTGAATGTAATTCTCAGTCATTGTTGCTGATTTGTGTCTCATAAAGGCATAAACTTCGCATTTTACAAAAATCCATCCAGTCATTCCCTTTAGCAGTTCAAATTCAAACTTCAAAATAAACAGCAAGAATATATTCTAATAATTGTAGCAAGTCTGTGGAATTAGATATATACATATAAAAATATCACCTTCGCCTCCTAGAAACCAGTGACCAAGAGAGCATTTATCATTAAATAAAATTATAATGGCATGGGAAAATTAGAAGACAACCTGTTTCCTGCTGCACACAAATGAAAACCCGGCAGACTTAGTATCTATACAGTTTACTTTAAGGTGGTTACACATTATAGTCCTTACTCTTTTAATAAGCAGTTATGAGATCAAAGGAACCAGTAATACTGGGAGGAGTAACTTTAGATTCAATCTGAGATTCTTCATGGCTGGAGTTGAGCAATGCTTGTGGCAGAACTTGAGTTGTTTACAACTAGAGAGAAAACAGACCTACAGGTAGACATTTAGCCAGCCCTGAGAGAGCTTCATATTGTGGGGGGTCGTTTTTTAAAATTAATTCTGTTTTTTTAAAGGCTGAAGAATTTCGCAGGCTTTGGAAGACTCCACCTCGAGAGAGAGCTGGCTTCTTCCACAATGTCAGGAAATCTGATCTGGAGAGAGGTCTCGAAAGAGTTGGAAGGTATCTAAAAGAGTATCAGTATAACAAATTAGCAATAGACACAACAATTAAAAGCAAAAGACTTGTCCTGAGTGTACGGTTATTACGTACTGAACAATATCTTAGGGCAAAAGCTACTGGCAGAAATATTTATGAAGTGTAACGTGGTTGGATTTTTACTGTATTTTTGTGTAAACAAAATAGCTAAAAATGTGGCTTTCTTAGATTTAGAAATAAAAAGGTATTTTAACTATAATTGATGGTATTTATAGAATGCTTTTCTCAAACATTTACTTGCCTAACTTGTCAGAAGATCTAAAATTACGCATGGCCTACTTTTTCTGTAAAATTGAAGGATTGTTAAAAAGGTAGCAGAATGAAGAGGTCCTAATACAAATGTTCTGCTTTATAAAAGCTGTGGGTTGTAGTATGTGGCCTTGCTGTTAAAATACCTTGTATCAGCAATATGTGAAAAAAAATTACTTTGTTAAAAGCCGATGAGATTTTTTTTCTTTAAAATAACCCCTACCTTCTCCCCATTCCCAAATAGAGAAAGCTATTGAATGGAATATCATTCAAATTATGCCTACGTCAGTGGGATTTCTCTCTATCTGATGTCTAGATACAGTCAGCTTAAAAATTGGAATGTTTATGGTGGTGACTTTAAGAATAGTAGATTAAATTTGAAAAACATCCTAGAGAAAATTAGATGATACTATGTTTGCTAAGGATGTGTATATCGCTTATGCAAATTGTTGATTGTTGCAGAATTGTGTTGCCTAGTTGTACGTTTATACTATTAATAGCTGATATAATGTGTTCAGAAAAGTTATTGTCAAACTAATATTTATGTCTTCACAAATGATTCGTTTTATTTTATTTATTGCAGGGAGTTAGCTCATGAACTGGGGTTCCCGTGGGTTGAATACTGGGAATTTCTGGGCTGTTTTGTTGATCTGTCTTCCCAGGAGGGGTTGCGAAAATTAGAAGAGTACCTGAGTCATCGGGAAATGAGCGAAAAGGCTCAGCAAGAAACAGGGGAAAATGAAACCTGCAATAGATATAAAACTCCACATCCTTCTGGTAAGAAAAGGGCAAATGCTACAAACAACAGGTTGTACCTAGGGAGAAGAGGGAGAGAAAAAGCTGGGTGCCCAGGGGAAGCAGCATTCACCTGTTGTGGTTGCTATTATTAATGTGTTATCCGAACAGTCTGATTATAGAATTGAAAAAGTAGCTAACAACACTGTGAATGAAGGAGAATTAGCACAGACCTCATTAGATGTTCGTTATCACATGAAGTACTTTATTTGATTGCAGCCCCCAAATGAAATTCCTGTAAGAAAAGCTCTATTTTCAGTATGTTTTTACTCAGAGCATTTGGGAATTCATCTCAGAGTATAGAATTTTGTAATCCACAGATAGAGAATAAATAATTTAAAGGAATTAATAAATTAAATATTTATTAAAATAAAGGAATAATTCTGTACTGTTGAGGGTGAAAGCCACACTGGACAAAACCCAGGAAAGCTTTTGTGCCTTCTGAGACCGCTGCCTGCCATGTGTTTATGGAACGTACACACTAGATCCAAATCTTTGTGCTCCTTCCTCCTCCTCTCCTGTGCGATCAGAGATCTGAAGGGGCTCTGGCACTGCGATAAACCTGGGCTGAGAAACCCTGAAGGATAGTTGTTGGATTAGTCATAAGCCTTTGTGCTTTGGAAGACACGAAAACTGAAGCTATTCTATATTAGTAACATTGTCCTGCCCTATTCTGCTTTATCCTGAGTTTATATAAAAGGTTGTTTGCAAAAAAGACACAGCTGTAAAGTTGTCATTTTGCATTTGTAGCTTTAGTTAGGTTAGTTCATGCTGTTGCATAAATAAAATTCGAGAGGGTTTCAATAAATAGAATAAGGCATAAAGATGATGTATTTGTTCCTAGTTTATTTGGTTGGTGTTCTGTTGAAAATCTTTATATGTATTGCTCTTATTAAAATTGTTCACAGGCAAGAGTAAAAAGAGCTGCAATTCTATTTCTGTTGGAGCATTTTTGGATGAGGATGATGATGACATGAGCTTAGAAGAAATTAAAAACAGACAAAATGCAGCACGGAATATCAGCCAACCTCTTGCGTCCAAAGAACCTAGCATTGATGCTCTTGGAGAGGCCGAGTGTGATATCTTGTCAATGGAGCGCACAGGAAACATTATAGAAACAGCAGATCACCCCAGGCACTATGAAAAGGCAGCTTCTTCCAGCAAAAATGGATTTTGTAATCCTGTGTCCAGTGAAAGGATAATTAGTGACAGAAGGCATTTGCATGGTGGAGAAGAATGCCTTGTATCACCCGTTTCCAATTTAATGGCAGAATTTGAAAGCCTGTCATTCCAAGGACAAGAGGTTGCAGGAAAATCAAATAAAATCACTGAAAAAACTGGGAATGAGAGAATTCTGGCTGAAGGAACAAGTCATGTGAGAATATCCAAGGACCACCTGGATAAGACCTGCTATGCAGTTTCACTGGCGAGTTCTTCTGAGCCTGGAGAGACCAAGTTAAGGACAGAACACAAAATGCTATCGGAAAAGGAGAGACGGTCCATGGAATCTGGAATTCAGACTAATGAGGCCCAACAGCGTCAACAACTTTCTTCCCACAAATTTCTTTTGAAGGCTTCACCTACAAATGACGAGTCTAAGAAGTTATTCCTGCTTGGGTAAGAGTTGTCTTTTGTAACACTTACTTGTCCCCTTTGGTTTATGTGTGCAAAACAAGATGCTGTTCATAACATCGCCGTCAGGAAGGTTGAGATTCAGTGATACTTAGCATTGCAGTCAGCCTTGAGTGATCATCTTAAAGTGCTTCAGTGCTTGTACAGGAGATGTACAGTTGTCTTGTGGCTCATGCCCTGAATACTAGATCTAAACCACAAGGAAGAAGAAGAGAAGTCTTTGTTTCCAAATCAGTTTCAGTTAACTTCGCTGTTTACCATTTATCCGACAGGCTTGTGACTTCATGATGAGCCTGACTTGGATCAACAAAGTGTTTACTGCACTCTTGGGATGTCCTCAGATTAAATTTTCAAACCTTTTATTTTATGAGACTGCTGTGTAATAATGGACAGTCACTTATGTGTGGGCCTGCTGGAAAAAGTTCGTACAGAAACTCTGTTTATAGAGGAGCACGGGCAATTTGTTTGCTTATATTGAAAATAAATGTTTTGGAATTGGGAATTTTTATTGCCTGAACAAATACGTAGTTCTCTTTTCATCTAGTTCTGTTTATATTCTAGGGAGCAGCCCTCGAAGCTGGATAGCGATGTCTTAGCGGCTATAGAAGCGGTAGAGATTGATCCACAGAAATACCCGATTACTTACAAATGGAAACACGCGGTGCAGTCATACACTTCATCTGACAGGCAAAGGTATGTCTGCAAATATAATCAAATGAGTTGAAATAAAATTTTTAGCGGGTCAGCTGCAGAACAGCCTGAAT
Organism: Larus michahellis; assembly: GCF_964199755.1. Lineage (NCBI taxonomy): Eukaryota > Metazoa > Chordata > Aves > Charadriiformes > Laridae > Larus > Larus michahellis. The sequence continues at coordinate 6,735,837 of NC_133908.1, read as the reverse complement.
AGCTGGAATTTCAGGCCTTGTTGCTCACAAAAACCTTGCTTTAAATCTCCAACTGTATTAACTGTTAGTGTGTGTCTGAGATTAATCAGCAAGCCTTTTGGGCTGGTGTCTGCTCATAAGGAAAGTTTACTGGTGCTGCAGTCAGATTCCTTCTGTTACACTGCAGTCCCAAATAACTTCAGTGTATCTACAGAGACAAATCAGAAGAAAACAAAGGTCTCGAGAGCATCAGCGTTTTCCAGTTGGCAAATGTCTCGCTTTGCTGATGTGTTAGTGCTTGGATCCTTCATTGTCCTTAATGGCTGTTGTGACGTCCAATGGCAACTCATCCCTGCTGCGGATGCAGAGCAGTGATGTATTGCTGTGAGGTACTGAGGTTGTGCAGAGTGATGTTAAAATGATTTTTAATATCTTCAGCCATGGTTTTATTACCGCTTTTTTTTTTTACCCTCTGTTACCCCAGTCGAAAGGAATCGTTGGTGTGAAGGATGGTGCGTGTGAAGCTTTTAGAGAGAAAGTTTTGCTACGCAGATAATGGAAGCAGAGTGCGTTTGTTGGGATGCCTGAATATATGTTATGCCATTTTTATGTTTTATTTTGAATGCTGTTGCTTTTGGGGACCCAAAGTGACAATTTTCATACAAGTGGCTGCTTCTGGTAATTGTGTTAACATGAAGATTTATTTCCACTGTGACAAGACATTGGTCAGAACACTGAAGAGTCCCTTGCTCAGGCAAGCTCCAGTTTATATACAGTCACGATAAAGTTCTCAGAAAAGAAAGAGATGAGCCAGTGCCACTCAGCAGATTGGAAAGGGGTCAGGAACAGAAAGCCATCAAATGACCTGTACCGACTTCTATGTTTTTCTTGTTTCTTCTGGCTTTCTAAATGCATGAAATTCCAATTATGAGAACTATTTCCTCTAAGAAGTTCTCAACATAGGTATTAAACATTACTTTTTCAAAATATGCTTTAAAGACAGAAATTTTAAAGCTCTGTCAGAGCCCGTGAGAATTTAAAAAATTTAATTGACTGGCTTTATTGGCCACAAAATTCAGAGTAGGAGTTGGGAACCAGCAGCTGAGAAGTGCAGCTGTGTTAAGTTAGCAGAGCTTGGAGCAGAGGAATGTTGTGGGAAGAGCTGAAAGAACCTGGAGCAGGGCTGAAAGAAGTGCAGATGGTGAGCGGAAGGAGAGATGCTGCCCAGCCCGAGCACCGGGAAAGACAGAAGCTTTCTTTTGTCTCTCTTATTTCAAATAGTGCGCTCGAATAGGGCCATCAAGTATAGGTTTAGAAAAGAATATGAAGCTCATTAAGATTTTTTTCTGTGATTTAAAGTGGAGTAGAAACAGGCAAGTATTTTCATACACCTGATGGATACGGTGTCCTCGAACAACTTCACTTTTCAAAGTCACATTCTCCCATTCCTTGATTTTTATGATTAATTTTTTGAAAGAAATAGGCTAATTAAATGGGTTTTTTTCATTCTTATTCCACTGTCTGAAAGGTCCAAAGTGTTCTTCTAAAGTGCTAAAATTTAACACAAGATCTTTAAAAGTGTAATCACTGTTCTATTACTGTAATTATTTGACAATGCCAAGGCTTGCTCTGGCCTTCGTTTTGCAGCGCAGCCTCTGCTAAAAGCAAAGAAATGACCCACTAGATCACTTTGTCTTTAGATATGTAGGATTTTGACAGCAAAACTAGAGATACCAGTAGGTCTGTCAGAAGATTATTTTCTAAAGGTTGTAGCTAAGCTGTGTGCGTACGTGTCTTTCATTGTTGGGGGTGTGTGGATGTTGTTTATTTACGTATTTTTAAAAACCTTATAAAATAGCTTATAGCGTGTTTTCTGTAGTGGCTTATCTTAAGAAATTGCCTGACATGTAAAAGAACGAACAGAAACGATTCACAGATGCTAGAATCAACCTTTGGTCATTCTGCCTTGCTTAAGATAAAATTTAGAGAAAAGGGAAAGGATTTTACAGAAAATGTTTTTTAATTTAACAAAGGAAATATTTTGCTCTGCTTTCCAAGGAATTTTAGGTCCTAGTTCTCACTGATTTAAGAACAAGTCTGACCCTTACTATATAGAAAAATGGCATTAACGTCTGTGGCATCCAAGCACAAAGATTACTTGTAAAAGGGAGGGGGAATCGCGCCGGGCCCCAGCAGTAGCTGCGGCACTGACCAAGAGCAGGTCAGTTTGGATCGTGTGCCCTTTGCTAATGGGGGCATTGGACTAAAGTTGCCCAGCTGCTTTACAAGCTCCCGGTTTGTTTCTTAATGGCCATTTTGGAGCAAATGACACCTTACGGATGAGGCAATGTGTCAACACAGAATGTATTATGCTGTCGCTGTTTCTTCTCAGACCTGTCTCTTACCAGTTACAATTTTCTCTCCGAGCGCTGCTGAGTAGAAGTACTGCTCTCCTCACTGCAGTTTTCTGAACAAAACGCAAAATTACTTTTTCTTTCTTTCAGTTGGCCAAGTCCAGCACTGAAGGCAAGAGTCAAGTCCCAAACCATCGCTGCTGGCCTTCCAAATGCTTCAGGCTATTCCAATTCGGGAAGAAATAGTCCCATAACAGGAAGTCCAGGAAAATACGGCAATGCCGCCTCGTTCTCTCCAGAGCCGGGGAGTCCTGGGCGCTACAGTCCAGCTGGTGTCAACCATGCCCTGCGAAAACTGCGTTATTTTTCAGAGCCTCCTGCCCACTAGAATATGATTAATCTTCCTGGGACATCAATTATATTTTCATTGTTAAGAGTGGAGGAAAAAAAACTACAATGTTACTAAAGTGACATGAGGGTTTGTACTTGGCTATTTATTTTTCCTCAATTGAGGACAACTGTATGTTAAAAAAAAAATGAATATATGTCTTTATGCCATATACAAGATAGATTACTGGTGACATGCAAGAAGTTAGTGACAGTGCAGTTGTCCAGTAGCTATGAATTAACTCCTGTTGCCAGTAAAGCAGTGAGCTCAACCTTTACTTAGACGTGGTGGTATTTTCCTATCACCAGGTGTCATTATTGTAATGAACCTGTTAGCCCTCAGCTGCATTTCTTTTGCTTGGGTAGGCTGGAGGAAGCACAGCATCAGTGAACAGAAATCCTAGGAGGGGAAATTGATGGCAAGAAGTAAAATGTTCTTCTGCTTGCAGGGGAACTACTCAAAGTGAAAGGCCTGAGACAAAGCCTGGGGAGTGACCGCTTTCCCTGCCGAGGATGAACGTGAGCCCTGTGTGTAAACGTGTGTTTGTAGGCGGCAGTTTGCTCTAGAGGGTGGAACGCACACGCACTTAGATCTCTGTGTGGATGTATGCACCTATTTACACAGAAAACCTCGAGTCGTTGCTTGTTCTGAGGCTGTTAAAAGCACCGTGATATACTGTGTTTTAGTAAAAGGGGCACTATAGAAACTACTGGTATTCCTTTAAATGTTACAAGAAATACTATAAAAATTAGCTGGTTTTTTCCCACAGAAGCTTTTAACATTAGCAGATTTTAATAGTTATTACACAAAAGCACATCAGCAATAATTTCAGCAGATTTACCAGCAAGATACCTTAATGGTCTAGTTTGTGATATATTAGAGTGACCCAGTGACCCATGATGTGGCTCCTTATTTCCCAACTGTAAAGCGAGAGGAATAAGGACTAAAAATATTTTTATTGAAATCTAAGTTTTTACTAAGTCTCTAGTCTTGATGTGGTAATAAGGTTTTGTTACAGCAGTCAATAATTTTATTCTTTAGCCTTCTGTAAGAATGACTTGTTTCGACAATACGACACTGAGATTGAAATTTTCTGCATGAAGCTTAATGGTTGTCAAGTTGCTTGACGGAAGGCTTCCAGAAACAGAGTTCTCCGGTGTTGATAGCTCTTGAGTTAAAAAAAAGAAAAACCTATCTATCCTTACACCATAATTCTGATCAGAAAATGAAAATCTGCCAAGGCTGTGCTGGTAAAAAAAAAAAAAAAAGAGATGGGTTTGGAGTCACTGGTGCCACACAGTCGGTGAGACAGCACGGGACCGCCTTGGATGGCTGCGAGCCAGGCTCTGGTTGGAGCTGGGCTGGTGTAGGGCAAGCCGTGGTGGCCCATAGGCCGGGGCTCAGCGCTGCAGTGGCTGCGGGGAGACCCTGGAGCGTGGTAGGGTTGATGGCTGTTTGACACTGCAGAGCCACAGACTGGACACCCTTCACTAGGTTCACAATTTGGTACAAACCTAAAAAAAACCTGCATTTAATGCTTTTGCAAGCTTAATAGTGCCTTTTGTAACTTATTTTTTTTTTAAATTAAATTCTTGTTCTTTTAGAAGTTTAAAAAAAAAAAGAAGTGGCATCCACTTACTATGGGCACAGAAAATACAGTTGTTTTCTTCTGGGCTTTCTGAACACAACATATTTTAACCTCTAAGTTTGATTATTTGGTGCGGTAGCTCTCCGCTGTGGGAGAGTGTTGCTATTTTAGAAAGTATTCTTAAAAAAAAGTCTTATTTAGCTCTTTCTTTATATTTAAGCCTATTTCCAATGAGCTGGCCGTGAGCAAGAGCTACTTTACACAAATGCCTGTCATTCAGTGATAGTGCAAACAACCAGCTGGGGGGCTGCGGTGTCATTTTTTAAGAGACGTTCAAAAAAACCAAACATAACCTGCTCTGGTACCAGGCAGAGTAACTGACTTTTCCATAAGGTTTTATTGGGATGGGTTTTTCTGATGCAGCAGTCGCCTTGGTCTCTAACAATTGTTTTAGGTCCCAAATTCCTACAGTTTTAATTTGAAGGGTCTGGGGTTTGTTTTGTTACATGGTTGGTTTTTTTTAAGGTTAGTTTTGGGATTTTTTTAATAATTTAATGTAAATGCTGTCTTTGTCATTCTGGAGAAATTATTCAGAATGAGTAATTGCCCAGTACCCTGTGGGCAGCTGCTGTGTGTGCAGCGGCTGTTCTGCAGCCTGGCCCCTCCGGAGCCGTCCCACAGACCGGCGTCCTTTTGGTAAGAGGCTGCTCTAGAGCCAGAGACCGAAACTAACGCTCGACTAATGTTCCTTTTTGTACTTTTTACCTTTGTTATGCTTTGCTTTCTTTTTTTTTAATATTTAAATGTATATTACTGGTATGTACATGTAGACACTGACACCCACCCCCCCACACACACCCCCACACCCCCTCTTTCACTTTCTAATTTTATTTTGGTGCAGTTGAGAAAATATTTTTTAACTGTTATATAATGTGCATTAGTCCCATTGTACCACATCTTAAGAGGTCATTTTTCTAACAATGTATTTACTTGGCTATTAAAAGAAAAATAGCAATTTATGTAGCGAATTGATCATTCATGATTGTGAGGAGAGCTCCTCTACACCGAGCCTGTGGAAACACTTTAAAAGAGATTGCTATTGCTTGAATTACGTTTTCTTGGCCAAAAGTTCACTTTTAAAGGTGCAAAAGACTAGTTGTGGGTTTTTGGTTTTTTTTTTAATTAGCCAACTGTCATGTTAAAAATAGAGAGTTACCCCACTTTCTATTAAAAAATAAATGAGTAGCTACAAGTGTGACACTGTGTTTAGTTTGTGGAGCACGGTGAGAAGCAGCTGGGCTGATAACCATGACATGGCAAAGCACTAACTGGTCCAGGCCTTGCTAACACAACTACGGGCATCTTTTGTGTGTGCTTGCACAACAGCATTGGGTTGTGCCACTGAAGACTTGAAGTAGAGTCGCCAACTGCTTAAGACAGGAAGACTGAATACTGTAAAAAATTACATACGTACTTAATTTCAAATTTCATACTCCCCACATACGTACACAATTTAAATGCCACCGAAAATGCTGTTAATATTTGTAAATGCGCAAAGCAGTGGTGTGTGTCCTCTGGCTGCCCACCAAGAGCCTATTTATTGGCATAGTGCAGGGCTGGAAGGGCACATATGTGAGAGGGTATGTGCACATACCCGCCCCCAATAAAAATACACAGAATTTTCATCTTACCAGCTTTGGTGCTCCTGTGCCACGTGACGGTAAGTGCCCTGTAACTCCCAGGCTTCCAGGAGCCAAAGGGCTGGGACTAGCACACAGCTGTCCCCTCTTGTACACTGCAGGGCTTGCACTTGTTCCTGGAGAGGATGATAATTAAACCAACTGCTATCTCAAGTTTACATTTCAGCTATTTGGAGTTAAAAAGACAAAGTTGGTAAAATGACTTGTTGCCCAAGGCAACAAAGGCTGCTCAGCTGGCAGAAACCCACACAAGTCACCGCCCAGCACTTCAAGCCACACACTCTGCAGCAGCACAGCCTACAGCTGTTCAACTGAAGAGACAAGAAAGAAAGACCGACCAGTCATTTTATTCAAAACTTTTAAAAAGTTAATAGACAAAAACTGATAAATTATTCTCATTGCATGAATGAGAGACAACACCATGGTTTCCTCTTGCCCCCACAACTTGCACTACACAACAGTCATGTTTTGTTCCCTACTAGCCCCATTTTCCTTGAAATCATCCTGACGTAGCAGCCCTGCATCAACCACACACTCCGCACACTGTGCCTGAGGCTGAGAAAAGCCATCCCACAGACACTTTTCCACCATTCAGGCAACAGTAGTTTTAAGCAGCAGTTTGCTCCAACACTGCAGAACCTCTGACCTGAAGTATCGCTACCTGGAACTCAGTATTCTCTGCTCTGAAAGCAAGGTATCGCCAGTACATATCAATGGGAGAAAGCACTCAAAAATGTCGCAGTTGGTAACTGGAAGTACTTGTGGAAGATTGCTGCTTTCCTTCCATCTTACTGCTACAAACTCATCCCTACATCCTTCTACAGACCAACTTTTAGTTAAAGGCTTTACAAGACAAAAAAGCATCGTTCAGAATAGCTTAAGGTACTTCCTGAGGATGGAGGAACACTTAATAAAAGTAGTAGTTAATTCTAGCACCACAGCTCTGAGGCAAATGGGTTTTTTTAACCCTCTTTTTGCTTTATGCTTACAACCTCCAGGCACAGTTTACATGAGCTTTTTTGGGGGGAGAGGGGAACAATGACACAACATATAAACATACATCCTCAACAGCTTACAGAAACTGAAGCCTTATCCCTTTGTCCTTTTAACAGCAGAATACCCTGTTTGTCACGTCTTCTACAAGAGTTGGAACAAGCTGGCTCATCTTCAGATTTTAGTTGCAGTGTGACACAAGGACTGTTCCTTCCAGTTCCCACAGCAATTGCTTTCCTGCACACGAAAAATACCCACAGGAGCAAGCTTTGGTTATAGAAATTCGGGGTGGGGGGGGAACTTCAGTGCTCTTGCAACTGCTGAGCACACAGACATTCAGTCTCTTTGTATTCCACAGCTCAGCCTTGGGTTTGGGGGAATACTTGAGAACTGGACAGTGTCAGGCTCACAAAGATTTCTTCTTTTCTGGACTGAAAGGCAGATATGAATATGTATGAAGGAGGCAAAGGGCTAAAGGACATTTTTAAGACAGCATCACACCCCAACATAACCGATAAAAATGTAGTGGTACTGTTGCTGAATGTACTAGTGCAAAGAGACTAGAGGCAGCTCCTGGACAGCCGTCAGTTTTTCTCATTCAGGTGCGTGTGATTTTTTCCGGAGGCATGAAACCTGTGTCACCCAGTGTTCGAAGTGCCACCCTTCCATTCGGACGTATCACCAAGTGAGTTATGCTGCCATTGTTAAGAGACATTCGCAGCCAGCCTTCTGGGGGGAACTGCAATGCTCTTAAAAAAAAAAAAAAAAATCATTTATAAACAGTTATATTAAAATGCCACTCACAGCATCACCTTCTGCTCCAGATAAGGACAAAAAAAAAAAAAAAAAAAAAGAAAATTGTTGGTCATTCTGCAGCCTGCATGCAAATGCCCCCACCATCCGCCCTGGAAAAAAAATACTTTTCTTGTGCAGTTGATATGAAAAGGCAGCATTGATAACTGGACCAGTGCCAACAACACACTTGCATAAGCAGAGTCCAGCAGATGGGTATGATTATTGTAGACAGGATTAATTCAAATCGACAGAAGGCAGAAGCTCTAATGTAGTCAGGTTGCTGGGAGCACTCTGAGCAGCCTCGTTACAAACGAGACAATAGACAGCATAGGTTGAAGTTGGTCACTGAGCCGACAGCAGCAGCAGCATAGAACCCCGCGTGGTCCAGGACACACGGAGCAGACAGCTCACACCCCAACGGTCTCCTCCACAGACCAAAGGCGTAGGTGTCAAACAGCACACTTTTACACACTCTTTTAGCCTTATCAACATGGGTAGGTATGTAACAACAGCAGAGACGAGGCAGTGAGACAGGATTCGTTCTACTTACCTATATGTGCCTATGGAAGAAATTCACCAGAGCTACTTGCCATCAGCTGTATTGTTTCCCAGAAGTGGCAAGAAAAAGTACCTTGTGCATTTTGTATAAACACAGTATCACAGCAAGTCTCCAGCTATTCTAAAATTCCTAACTGAACAGCCTCAGCAGGTCAATCAATTGTAGTAAACAGCTGGAGAAAATACAAAGTTGTCTCAAACATCTTTTGCATCAGATACTAAAGAATAACTTGGGTTTGGCTCTATGACAGTCTTTTAGAAAGGCTAAGAAATTAAGTAACAGCTACAGTCAAGCTAGATTCAAAGGGAATGCTACATGGATTGCGTTATCAGATAGCCTGGAACAAAAGGCACAGGGAGAAGTTAAAAAGAGGGAAGAAAATGCAAACAGAAAGAAGTAGGCCGCTACTTCAGAAAAAGCCTAGGTAGCAGCAAGAAGATCTCTTTCGGCACAGGAAAGAATATTCTGTTTACCTGATCAATATTTTTAAGTATAGCAATTTTGAAGAGCTCTAAAGCAGTCCACAGAGCAGTCAAGCTAGCATTTACCTAGCTCAGCTAAATAAAGCTAACTGAAATTGTTGTAGGTATTGATCGGATTAAAGTTTAATCACATATGTCCCACTCAAGACAAATTATCTTACAGACAGGGCTTTGTTGATAGGGAAGAGGAATAAAACAGACTCAACTGACTGGATATAGAGACAGGCAAAGATACGGAACTGTTTTCTCCTTCATGAACAACCCTAATATTAGTGGAAAGATCCACTCTCCCCTCTAATCCAATACTGCGTGTTACCGCAAAAGCACACTTGAAATACAAACACAACTTGAACATAATACAAAAACTTCCATTAGTGAAGAATTCCCAAAACTAAATCAATCTTTCATTATACCAGATCAAATTCACGTCACCTCAAAAAGATGCATCCAGTCAGATTTCTATTTGTTGTCTTTTCCAACAGTCCACACAGGTATTGTCCTCAGGCTTATGGGAAGCAGAAGCTTATGATACTAAAGAGACTGTTCAGATGTAAACAAAAGGTTTTGAGCCTCACCAGTTTAGCCATTTTCACTTTAGAACTAGAATGAAAGTGTTCCAATTTTCAGATTTGTCCTCTATCTGCAAATTAACGCTGTGATGAAGTTGCAGAAGCAGCTGCTCACATTGCAGGCCCTGATTTCCAACCACTTCTAACAAGCCAAATCAACCCAGCAGTGTCATACGCCAACACTATGCCAGTAAAACTATAACCTTTCAAAGCACACAGATGAACACACAATCCAAGACGTACCTGCACACAATATAGCGGATCACGTTGGCATGGCAGACAAAGATCTCGTAGCTGTCTTCTTCCTGCTTTGCATCAGCTCTATGAATGAAGTTTCGAAAAGCAGCTTCAATTCGAGCTCCATCTTCGTAATACTGCTAATGACACAGAGTTCAGAATGAAACACAGCTCAGAGTAGCACATGCCATCGTCTGCATGTGCCGATGGGCTGCGTCTTCTATAGAGTTCTTTACAGGGATGCGCATTTGAGGCTGAATTGATACTTAAGGATTTTAAGTTATTTTAACTGTTCTGTACACTTACTGGGGAGGAGAAAAGTATGCAGTTATCTAAGGTCTATAATGAAAAACATCATCTCAGACACTGCAAGTCAATATAAAGTATATTAAAGAAAACAAAACAAATACAGAAAAAAAAACCAACCACCAAACTTTAAGTAAAAAGTTACCACAGCTTCTGGTTTCCAGTGAGAGACCGGAGGGTCTGGTTCTATAGGTGCTCCCTCTCTCAGCAGGTCAGTGCTAATTTTTTTGACTCCTGAAATATTAAACAGACATTCAGAAAGTTGTTGTTACTCCACCTACCACTGCAAACAGACCCACAACTCTACAATCAATACATTTTTCATATTCTTTCTTCAAGGAAGTCTTCCTCTCCTTCCTGAAGGCCATTTAGATACACTTCCTACCAAGGTGTGTGAGTCTCTCCAACACAACTGTTCTGTCATCAGCAAGACAAAGTTTATTCCAAGTGAGAGCAGCCAGATCAGCCTGGCACAGGAAGTTGAGTCTCCCCAGTCTGCTGCACTTTGAAGAAATACACTTGCAAGGATGTTAATCTAAATCTGTACGTCAGTTAATGCTTACCGCTAATTAATGCTAATGCTGCACTTTTGATATTTAATATTTATATTAATATTTTGATCTCTTACTCTGAGGAAAGAAAGATGGTGTAGATGGGGTGGCATTGTGCTTGTTTTGGGGTTTGAGGGTTGTCTGGCATTTTTTGTTTTGTTGTTCTGGGATGTTTTTTGGAAGCAGCACATTTAATAAAACAAACACAGAATGGTTAAGAGAACTCCCATTCAGTTAGTCATACCTGAATATCTGCTAAAATACCAGACAGAATTATGTACAAATACCTTTAGTTTAGATCCTAGTATGTCTGAACAGCAAGAGGAAAAAAAAACAAAACAGTAAAACAAAACAAAACCACCAAAAACCCCACAACATCCCCAAAACGCACATAAATAAAGCACGCCCATTAAAAAATCCCTACACCTTTGTGAGCATGCCACATCTTCCCCTGCTCACAGAACAGCACAGAACACAAGAAGGGCCTGTTAACTAACACAGCAAACATCACTACAAGAACTGCGGTTCACGATCATCTTCTCTCCTGCGCTATTGCCCCCCGAGATTGAGGGCTGAGCCAAGCGTGATGACCTGCAAGTCTTTGCTTTGCAAAATGCCTAAGTGAAGAGCAACCAGCAGAGCTCTCCTGCACAGCAGTAGGTACAGGTAGCAGCTAGTCACTCAGAGGGGCAGATCCCTCTTGTGTTTTTAAAGATGAACTGGAAACACGCAGCATTAGGGTTGTTAGTTTCTTTGTTAGTTTCTTCTATAGACATATTCACACAGGGATGGAAGTTGACTAAGTAACATCTCAACCTTAAAGACAAGCTTAGAATTCTACTGGAAGGAGTTTTAAGGATCAGAAGACAATGACAGATTAAGGGAATTCACTTACCTGGGAGATGTTTGCTTATAATTTCAGTTGTTTCAGTTGCTCTAGTCATGGAGGAGTGGATAATCTGATCAAATTTTAATCCCAAGCTCGCCAGCCTGTGTCCTGTCAGTTCAGCCTGCTCTCGACCTTAAAGATGATATTCATTATATAAATTGGTGACGCTCATCTAAGCACCTCACACAAACTACTGAAAAAGTTGTCCAATAGACATAAAAGGTCTCCATCAATATCATTGTTTTTCCTTTCAAAAAGTAATTGGAAAACATTTTTATCAGAGTCACTACTTACTCAGATCAAGCTTATTAGCTGGACAATTTCAAGTCATATTTCCATCAGCAGGGTTGGGTTTTTTTATTAAAAAAAAAGAAAATAATCAAAACTTACTCAGAGACTTTCACTAAAGTATTCAATATCCCTGGCTAGCCCCATCCCCACGGCGCCACTTCCAATAAAAGATAGTGCTGACCCAAGCCATCTGCCACCTCTGTCTTCGGGGAGCACAGAAGAGAAGACTGTGTCAAACTCAGACCCAACAGGGCGTTTTTCATAAAGGTAACGTCAGCTTGGAACAGTTAAGAACCACAGCACTTAGATACCCCAGGGAAGGCTTTACTCCATCTTTCAGGTAGGTAGGTGAAAAGGCAACAGTTAGTTTAAGTAACTTAGGCAACGCATGGCATGAGACAGAATTAAGAATATACTTTGTTACCACTTTAAGATAGCAGCTTCCTCCTGAAGCTACCATCTCACTCCTGTTTGCACACTGGTGATTAAGACTCGGGGGGGATGAGGGGAGGTGTTTACACGAAACATTTGTCACCAGACTTCTAAAACCTCAAGCAGCATTGCACAACAATAATCCTCCCCCCCTCAAAGTAGTGTTGGCATACATATAATCAAGAAAGTGTCCACTGTTTTTTAAGTACACTATTAAGATAATACTAATTAGCATTTAAGACCTAGTCACAGGATCAATGAATTAAGATCAACACAGACAGAGGTTACGCTCATTTCATGCAACTGATAAGCAGTATTCCCAGAATCAGTGCTTAGTAGCATAAGTGAAATGTATTTAATTATAAATACTCCAACTGAAAGGAAAGTCAGGGGCAATTTTATTTTTTATAAATCAGCAAATTAACTAACAGGAATAGCTTTTAAAAAGAAAACTATCCCAAACTTAGGCATGCAGCTAAGTTTAAAAGCTCAGCCTTGAGGAATTATGTAAACTAGCGTGAAAATTTGCTCAAGGAACCTTAAGATAACTTGGAAGTTTCCTTTGTGAATGTTCTTTACAACCGAGTACGTTTAGAACTCTGTAAGGCAGATTTTAATGTCTGGATTTAGAGGATCAAAAATGGAAAAACCAAACTTATTCATGACATCTTTCTGCCACAAAGGATCCAGAAAGTGGATTAAGGTTTGGCAGTGAGACCCAGAACAGAGGTGAGTTACTGACCTGTACTCATCCGACAGCAGTAGGTGAAAAACAATTTTCTCAAAACGCAAAGTACGATGCTTCTAGAATACATACCAAGTGGGGTCAGAGTTCTGTCTTTATCAGCCCGGCCATCCAAATTATATTGAGAATGACGGATAAGGAATATGTGCCTGGTGGCTTTTGCTTTGCAGTGATCTAAGCGCGAGGCAAGTTCTTCTTCCCCAGTTTCTTCGTTTTTTTTTTTGAGGTTGATAAGAGCCAGTGGTTCACGTCTAAACAAACACATTTAAAACATCATTTTTAGATAGGGGAGATTAAAAGGCAGATAAATTTTACAGATTTTGGGTTTCCTTGAGGAATTTTACAGTCTTGCCTCAGTTCTAGATATAACTGACATACTAAAATTGACTATTTAGCCATTTATATTGCAAAACTGATTAAACCATTGTTCAAGAGATATAAATAAAAGCCTGCATTAAAAAAAACAAAAGTTAATGCTGTAGGTTAAAAGGTGTATCTGACACAGATAAATTTGCTGTTTGGCAACAGCCACCCCTCAGTTAATTCTTGGGGGGAAAAAAGCAACAAATGCAACAGAAAAAGTTAAATCCTAATGCAAACAGATGGTGTACACTAAAACACATGAAAGCTACAGTCTGTCTGGACAAGAAGATTATAAACACTAGCAGAGATTTTATATTAATTCCTGTTAATTCAATAGTTGTTCTTGGGATTTTCACTCAGTTTCAGTCACAGTAGGGTAGGGTTTTTGATAAGAAAAAATAACCGCGAGCGATATCCAGGAAAAGGGGAAGAGGTGCTGACTGAACATAAGGGAAAGAAAATGTTACTCCAATTTTCTGCAGTGCATATTGAGAATTATTTTGTACTTTAAACCGGGTCATATCAGGTCTCTCCAGTAACGCTTTTTTGTTGTTCAGCCTGGCATGTTTATTTATCCTTTCATCTTCATCGTTCCCTCCCCTCATGCCACTTTAATCTTTCTTCCATCTTGTCACACTGCAGACAAGTCTCCCTTTCTGCACACCATAACCTTCCCTCTTGCACATCACCCAGTTGATCCGGTTCCGCAAGATGACAGCAGGCACGGAGGCTCTTCCCCTCCCTCCCCCAGTACCACAGACCAGTGCCACAGGTTTCTTGCTGCCAACACCGCACTATCATCATCAACGCTGTCCAAGCCTCCCATAGATTGGTCTTCTGGTCCCCTCTCTGCACTGATCCTCTACCCCATCAACACAAATACTTTTGCTATGTCTCTCCACCTTAGAGGGTAAATCCTTTCCCTTCACCTCATACCTAAAGAACAGTTAATTTATTTAATTTGTATCAGATCTCACTTCTTCCATTATTATAATTAAACTTGTTTCTTTATTTGTTTTTCTTTTTTTTTAAATCAAGAATATAATTTTTATTCAGTTCGAGACAAAGTAATCTGGTCACAGAAAATTGCTGCTTCACATACCTATTTCTACAGTTCACGGCAAGATTGGCTTTAAAAAGCCTTGCATCCACTTTGCTTTAGTAGAAACCTGATTTCTATTAAGCAATGAGGCTCAACACATTCCTCAAGCTGTTGACAAAGTTCAGCAAGGCAATAAAAATGAAACAATAGTCTAATAACAAGAAGTTCCATTGCTGTTTCATAGGATACTTCTTTTGGTTCAGTAGAAACTATATTGCTGGAAAGGTACATTAGGAAAACAGAAAAAATGTCTGAAAAATCCAAGCACGTTTACATACATTTATAAATGTTATACACATTTGTGTATTTATAAGCCATTTGACACCTTTACACGTTAGAGTGTTTCTGCCAATATCATCCAAAAATCAAAATTAAGACTTCAACCAGGTATAGCCAAAGTCAAACCACACCGACTGGGAGACACCAAGCAGCAGAAAACTAAAGCTGATCTGCAATAATGTATTTGCATAATACACTTCCACTGTTTGCGCACTATGATGGATGGTGATATAGTACACTATCCTTAACTGCCATTAAGTGTTATCTAGCTATATTTGTTCAGGCAATTTTGACAGTGACATCAGTTATAGCACAATCTCTACTTCCTGAATTAGTTAAAAAAAAAAAAAAAAAAAAGAAGCGTTACAAGAGTCTGAAAGTACTTTAGAATCCCTGAAGAAAATCAACCATTTAGCAGCACCACAAAGGTCTGGATCTGCAGTTAAACAAGTAGCTTTAGTATCTCCCTCAATGTAACTGCGTAACCAGATATACCTTCTTTAATGAAGGTTTTATTTTTATAATTAGGTGTACATAGCCCTGTTTATATGAGCATTTGATTCTGTAGCATCTCAAAACCCAAACCAGGCTGAATTATACAATAAAAATCTGTTGGTGCTTAAGTTTGGATTTACTGCGATTATACTTGAGCCTGACAGAAGTCTCCCTGGGGAGACAATTCTACCAGACGGAAGCTAAATGAGTCAAAGCTCAATACAGATCTTTGCACGTTCTAATTAAAGATCAGAAATATGTAGTTAACCCTTGGGTGATTGCATTTCAACACCATGACGAACACAATTAAGTTAGGTTCAAGGCAACATTACCTTTACAGGGATTTAAGAACACTAATTGCAGTTCCATGGCCAGCACAAGCACCAGCAGGCCCCTCAGAGCACTCGGGTGCCCCAGAACGCCAAGAATTTCCAAGAAGTTCCAAGAATTTCCTCTCTCTTCTGCCCTGAGCAGCCCACCTCGCGCCCCCTTCCCTCACCACAGCCGCCGCCAACAGCGGGTCCCCGCCGCCCCTACCTGTCCCAGTTGCTGTCCCAGTAGCCGCCGGTGCCGGCGGGTCTCTCGATCCAGCCGGGAGCCGGCGGGCAGGAGGAGGCGGCGGCGGCGGCGGCGGGCGGCAGCAGCAGCAAACCCGGCGGCGCGGCGGAGGCGGGGGGAACGGCGACGGCGGAGCCCCCCGTCCGCGGCTCGGCTTCGCCGCCGCGGGCCGGCTGCTTGCTCACGGCAACGGCGGAGAAGAGGACGGAGCCCCCGGCCAGCCCGCAGGCTGCCAGCGCCAAGGCTCGGCGGAACGACATGGCGCCGGCGGCGCTCCGCGTGCCCCCTCAGCCCCGCCGCCGCGCGCCCCGCCCCGCCCAGCCCCGCCCCTCCGCGGACGGAGCGCGGCGCGGGGCAAGATTCCTCCGCGAAGGCGGCGGGCAGGGATGGGGCGGGCGGTTCCCGGGAAGAGAAGGGGGAAGCCGGCATTTAGGGCATGCGGACGCCCGGCCTACAGCGTCGGCCTCCCCACCTCGCCCGCCCGAGGGCGGCTCCTCCCTGCCCCCATTCGGGCCATCTTGACCGGCAAAGGGTGGAAGGGATGGTCCTCGTGGTCCCTTCCAGCCCGGGGTTCTGGTCTGTGACTGACGAGGAAGCTTCTTTCAGGAGCAAGATCTCGGTTTGGCTCCAGCAGCGTTGCGTTGCGCAGGAGAAACGATGTGGTCAAAGCGGAACATTAATTACCTGTAGACCCGCCGTGGTACTTACTGTCTTAATAACCCCATGACAGAAGCCTTGGGGAAAGAGAAGCGGAACAGAGCCCTTTTTTTTCTGAGCTGACATCCAAAATTCAGCACTGCAAACTGCTGAATTTAACAGGTAGCAATCAAACAGTGACAGAAATGCTGCTGAACCTGGATCTCGGGATGCTGGTGTATTTTACACATTCTATTATTCAGCCTTTGCATATTTAATTACGCATTCTTATCATGCCCGTGCACCTGTTGAAGCTTTGCCGCCATACCCACACTCCCCACACTACAAATCCGAGTTACTCCACTCCTGTGCCCGCTGGGTGGAAGGTTTCCTGCAGCCAGGTTTCAACCAGTGCGAGGGCTCCCAGAAGGATCACAGAGTCCTCCCACTCCCCCAGGCACCCAGCCGCCCGTCCTCCTCCTGCTCCGCCATCGAGACAACAGGCCCTTGGCTTGGCGGGGCTTACAGCAGAACGACGAGGATGCCGTGTCTGTCCCAAAGAAAATGGTCCTTCTGCTGAAGAAGGCAAAGCACTCTCCAGCTCTCCCAGCTGAGTGTCTTTCCCCTGTCCACCACTCCGTGTCTCTGTCTCACACACACATGGTTCAGATGGAGAAATCCATCTGTCTCCAGTACAGGTCCTTTGGCTCTCGGACGTTTTTAGATCAACAGTGGCCCCCAGGGGCCAGACAACTGAATCAAAGACCCTGATGAAAATTTGCTACAGACTAGATGGTTTTTTCCCCTCCTTTATCCTCCTTGCCTGCCTCACTCTATATTTAAGCTACTCAGCCTTCTGTTTCTTCTTATACAGCTTTAAAATGTTAATTCAATTATTTTGCTTTAGTTTATCTTGGAAGTATCAGCCCTTACAATAGAGGCAGGAGTGTGTATTTATACTGTGTATGTTCCTTCTTATCAAGAGCCCAGAAGGAAAAAATTTAATTTCAGAACTTCACATCCAGTTCCTCATAAATAGCACAGCTGTTTTTCCCCAGTTCTCAGTTTCCTAGCTTCCTGCAAATGACTTCTAAATCTTTTCCCCCATAATACCTTTTCTCTTCTATCCCTCATAATTAACACTCATTCTCCATTAACTGTCCTGCTGACCTCTTTCCTAGGAGCCTCCCACTAACCTGAATCCCAGTTGCCCTATTTGACCTCCAACGACTCACGGAAGAAGAAAAAAACTGCACCAGACGCTATCGTCCACTTGGGGACAGGCTGAAGCCGGATGGGACAAATAGTGGAATTCCTGATAAATCTCTTAGTTGCTTGAATTGAATTCTAAAATCATGTGGTTCAGCTGAAACTTCAGTGCTATTAAAGGTGCATCAATTGGACAAATATCCGACACTTGAGGTCAAAATCCCAGTATATTTCCTCTCTTATGAGGAAAGGCTGAGGGATTTGGGTCTCTTCAGTCTGGAAAAAAGACGGCTGAGGGGTGACCTTATCAATGCTTATAAATACTTAAAGGGTGGGTGTCAGGAGGATGGGGCCAGGCTCTTTTCAGTGGTGCCCGGGGACAGGACAAGAGGCAATGGGCACAAACTTGAACATAGGAAGTTCCACCTAAACATGAGGAGGAACTTCTTTACCCTGAGGGTGACAGAGCACTGGAACAGGCTGCCCAGAGAGGTGGTGGAGTCTCCAACTCTGGAGACATTCAAAACCCGCCTGGACATGTTCCTGTGTAACCTGCTCTAGGTGACCCTGCTCTGGCAGGGGGGTTGGACTAGATGATCTCCAGAGGTCCCTTCCAACCCTATGATTCTATGATTCTATGATTCTATAGACAGAGGCGAGTTTGTCAAGTGCACAGCAGTGGCACCAACTCACACCAGGGCTGAACTCAGCTCACCACCAGAAAAATTTGACACTGTTGTTAAGCAATAGTCAAAATTGCTTCCTCGGCAAAAAATGTATTGCTGAACATCTGGGCAATCTCATTGTGCTAGAAAATTAAAATGGGTAATATTGATTTTTTTGCCTCCATGCTGCATTTTGGATGTCATTCTTCTGTGATAACACTTTACCATCAGAAATCTCCTGTGCATATGCTCCCATTCTGCAGTTTATTTTTGCTTGGTTTAGGTAGTAACGCATTTATACAATTTACACGTAAAAGTCTTTTGAGATTACTTTAGATTTTACTCAGTAAAGCCAAAAATGTTATTTTAAATTAGATTACGTTTACCGGTTTTGTAAAAATTGCAATTCAATTAGGTTAAAAAAATTTCTAAAAACAATTTGTCGAAAGTTACCACTAGCTTGAATATAGTCCTGCATTACATTAATAACTATTTAACTTCTTGCTCTTTATTTTTTTTAGATATATTCATATTGCTACTATTCTAATCCAGTTTTATTGTGTTGTATTTCATCTCTGAGCAGAAAATCCACCTAAGAGGATAACAACCTACTGATGGTACCCACTAATGGAATTGTTGTATTAGCTAAAACAGTAAACGCTTGTGCTACTGATGCCCACGGGTCCAATACTCAGGGATGGTTCCCAGGGGTTTATCCCATGCCAGTGCTAGATGCAGAGATACCCTGGAGCAAGGTGCGGAAGGTTAGGGTGGCCTCTTAACTATGTTGTGACCAGAACAATGCAAACCAGAAATTCGAAAGCCAGTACGGCTGGCAGAAAAGTCGGTACAGATGTGGCCTGACAAAGGGTGCTGCTTTCCCCTGTCAGGCAGAAACACCTTGCGGCAAGAGCAGGAGCAACACAGCCCTCGGGGTTAACTTCACTACGCGAGGAATACCAACAACTTCTGTGTTCTGTATGGGACCTGGATCGCTACCTGGATGAGTCAGTGTTTGGATGTTTTACCATTAGCTACAGGGAGAGCAAGGGCAGGTCTCTAGCCTACAATTGGCAAGCAAAATTTATGAACTTTCAGGCATTTTTTTAAACAAAACAGAGGACATTTGAAATGAGGAAAATGTGGTTTTGAAAAGCCTTTTCCATGACCCCAAGTGCATTTACTCACCATGTATCACCTTTCCCAATGTAAAAAAAAACCCTAATAAATCTGTAAATTTATTCTCAAAAAGAGACAGAGAAAGAGAGAGAGAAAAAGGAAACATTATGTCATTTGATCCAAATGTATTCAGACATATACCGTGGACTTACTCCTGGCCTTCTTAAAGGAAATACTGATGTCATCCTGGCCCGCTTCAGACCCAGCAAAATTTAAATGATACACTAGTTTAAGCTTTTGGGTTATAAAATGATGTTACTTAAGCTCACTTAATACATTTTTTTATAGAGCAAGAGAAAATACTGCTTTTAAGCAACTTTAGTTTGTGTAACTTGACCAGTTAAAAAAATAAAAAATTTTGAAGCAGATACCGGCTTTCTGACCACATCAGTGAAGGGTAAGCACAACCACGCAAGTCCTGTGTTGGTTAAATACAGCACAAAATTTAGGGAGATTTTGGCATGAAAGAAAGTCTACACATATATATGTTAGCAGTGATTCAGATCTTGAATTTAATCTAAGTCTTGTGAATGACCCAGTAGAGGACCCTTCAAATCTCTTTTGGCCAGAAAAAAATGAGAGAGAAACTCATTTAGGATGAAAGGCTTGTCCCCTTCCCCAGACATACTCTCTATAAGCATATTTAAAACTAGCCTTCACCTTACCTAGAGCACAGAAAGTCTTTACATCACAGAAGAGTAATCCATTTCATAATTTTACACTCACAGTCACCATCTTTCTATCTGAAATAGACTGAAAAAGTTTCTTTGTGCTGGGCATCACTGGTAAACTGAAGTATCTCAAATTCAGCTGTAAGGAACTGCTCTTCTTTCCTGGGACTGAATCTCTTTCCTTATTCCTTACTCCTTACTAAAGAGGAGTAAGCCTCTTTAGTACACTGTGACTAAAGTCTCATTAACACTGAACTTTTTTTAAAAATCTCCTTGCACTTCTTAAATTGTCCCCAAACGGTTGAGACTGGAGTGACAGGATAGCTCTAGGATAAAAATCCGTCTTCTGCATATTAGTGTTCCAAAGCCTTGCCTCTGACGGAAAGCATGAGAAAAGAGTTGCTACAGAGGGCAAGAATAAGAGCTTTTATAAAACTCCCTCTGGGTGGGGGTGTTACCTGCCAGGTCTTCAGTGGCGTTAGAATCACTGGGTGTGTGCCTTGAATGCTACATGGCATTGCAGATTTCTGGCAATGGATGTCACCCCATGCCCTAGAGGCTATCATGTTTTCAGCTTTAGGTGACTAACGGTTTATTACCAACAAGTCCTTCTCGGTATCTTAGCTTTCTGTTATCTAAACCCAGAAGGTTTCACTCTACCAAGCACAAACATTCAGAGTTACAAATCAAAGGACACACCAAAAATATGTTTGTGAAAGAAAAGACCAAAAAAAAAAAAAAAGTAATTTCTGAACTGGCAAACTGGTTTTATTAACACAGTCTCCAGCCCTTTCATTAAGTAAACACATGCAGTTCTGCCCCTAAAGTCATACTCATGAAACTAAGGGTTTATAACAGCAATACTAACACTACATTATCTAATGTAACGCTCTAATAAATAATGATGTATCATGCCAGAAGGGTTTAATTTGAAACAGATGGTCTAAGGAATGGAAACATAAGCAAAGTATTTTACTGTAATCACTATCCAGGAAACAAAAGGGGATTTGATATTATTGCCTCAAGGACTGCCTTCCCCCCAGCGTTTTTGTCTTAGGTAACAGTAATCTTTTATTTTGCTAACAAAGCACAGGTGCTGCTGAGAGCTCACAACAACGAAACAGAACTCAGGCATTTCTCCTAATCCTGATTAGCAACTGAGAATTTGCTTTAGCAACAGCATTTCAGCATTTGCTGCTTTTGCAAAGTTCAACTGATCTCTCTCTACAGCATTTTCTTTTTTTTTTTCTGTTTTAGAAAAGAAAATAAATTTGTAGTTATTACAGACTTGAAAGTGTTGGCTTCTCTTGCATTTGCTAGTAACAGTCACTACAAGGCGCTTAATATTTAGGCGCTGCAGTCTATGTCCTAAACCAACCTCTGCTTTTAGGGGCACTGGCTAACCATTAAAAGATGTGATCTGCAAAATTCACTTAGCAGGAAACAGAGCACTCTTCTTGCAAAATCATTTGAGGTACTGTGACATACATAATTACAAAGCTTAGGAGATTTCTGGTTTTAATGATCCACTTAATGCTTTACAAAGATATATAAAGGCAAAATTCTAGCTCCCCCCAAGTGGATATCCTTTCCTATTTCTCTGTCAGGAGCTGTTTCAGATATTCCCTGCTTTACTTCAGAAAAATCACCCTAGGGATGAGCTTGGCACAGGCTGTTCCTTTTTTTGGAAACAAGCATTTAAATGCAGTGTTTTCACATACAAGCTGCATTGAGGCTGTGTAGGCAAAACCCTGGGATGAAATAGTTTTTGGGGAAGTGACACTAACTACAGGTCTGGAGAACCTGCAAGTTAGTCAGCCAGATACGTGACATTCTCTGCTGGCAACAGGGCAGAAATAGCAGCTGCAGCTCAGATTTAGCTAGACGAGCTTTCCAAACACCACCCCCGTTTCAGAGAGACTAAGGCCCAGACCGAGAAAAGCACTTGCTTGGACTGCACCTACCTTTAAATACATGAATAATCTTTCTGAAGTCAGCGGACCTTGTCAGTATTGTGCCAGTGTTTAAAAACCCACTTTTCAGGAGAAATAATGAGCTTAACACTTACTTTTCTCACGTACTTAACACTTACTTTTCTCTGGGGACTTTTGCAGAGGTAGCATTTTTGTATTGGGGCCTTAAAAATCCCAAGCATTGTGAGATCAGTCCAAATAGCTTGAGAAGTAAAAAAAGTTAATGGGATATTCAACTGTTTAAACACAGATGTGTGCTTACGTGTCTTATTACACATTAGTCGCACTATCTAGTAAGCTTGGTACAAAGCCAGGAGCTAAGAATTCTTTAATATTAATTGCTATTCTCTGGAATTACTGTGTGACAAACACTTCAGTACAAAATGGCCCAAGAACATCGTCCTAGGTGCTCTGCAGAGACTGTCTGAGCACAGGCTCCTTTCAGACCCTGTGTGGAAGAATTTCACACTGTGATCGCTGGGTTTATACCCCTAGGGACAATACCAGTGGAAAGATTAATTTGTCCCATTGACAGTATTTCTCAAGAAAAAAAGGGATGTAATGTACATCTACATGACTGATGAGACACAGAAATAGCCTTGCTTCTGCTGACAGAGATGATGAGTACGGCATCATGACTGCAGTGACAGCATGCATGACAGCACCAGACTGAGCAGTGCTGGCTCCTGACAGCACGGTCAAGAGCCATTGCTTCCAAATAAGAGAAGTTAGTGCATTTCCTATGTCTGTTCAGGGTTTATCTTTGCCTGAATACAAAATGCAAAGTTCAGGACTGAGGAAACAGTCTCATCTCAGTTACAACAATCAGCACCTGGCTTTGGTGGAAGTATTCCAAATTTGCATTAGTATAACTGAGACCTGTCCTACAGCATAACACACACATTCCCACAATTTGCATCTCCTGACTAGGAGCGGCACATCATGATGCTACTTCACCTGAGAATGTATTTTATTTTCTGATCAACAAGTAGAAAACCATGGAGAGCATCTTCTCATATTACAGTACTCATTACTACACATGTCGTCTTTCTGTCTCATTCCCAACGCTAATAGGCACAGGACCTAATTATCCCCATTTATAAATAACTTTCTTCATCCTATCTCTGTCCAACAACGTTTTGGCAGGCATCCTCAGCAGAAGATTTGAAATTATGTCCCTGCCAAAAATTATTGCTGCTGATGAATCACAGCACACACAATTGAAAGGCTGTGGTTGCTTTTATAAGTATCTGCACACATAGATATAGATATGTAAATGTATGTATACATATGTGTGTGTATAGCAACTTGGAAATTGCTGTACATATAGATCAAGCAAAATGGCACGGTGGCTTTTTCTCCCTTCCAAATGATGTTACTGAGCTCATCCAATCAAATTTCTGCTAACGTATTCCTGTACTTCCTAGGGAAATTTTAAGGACTCTCACATGAAAATCAGCCCTCTGCATTGAGCTAGGCTGACCATCACATTCGTTTAAGTTATCAAAATCACCAATTGTAAGACTCAAGTGATGAATTTATTCTTGAGCATAGAATCAGGCAGTCATAGAGCATCCAAGGAACTAGGCTTCAAAAACCTACTGATGTCAGCCCGGAGTAAGGCGAGCATTGCGTATTGCTTTCCCATCCCCATGCAGGGGATTGCTACCAACAGTAGCAGAGTTAATGCTGTGCTCAAGAATACCTTTGGTCCTCTTCTCCCGGCCCAGTTTTGGGTTTTCACAACATCCTGTGGCAATTTAACCTGCTTCCTTGAAAAATTCTGCCTTGTGTTTTCATTCTGCTTTTTGGTAATTTCATTTGGTGCTCACTGTTTCTTGTACTGTGGGAAACCGAAATGCTCGTTCCTCGTTTGCTTCCTCCATGGCATTGATTATGTCATTTATCAGCTTTAAACCAACTGGATTCAAGAGAGAGTTCTTGATGTGAGATGCTCTAGAGAGAAACTCTTTGAAAAGAATTGTTTTTCTATCTGAACTGACTTGCCACTAGCACTTTATTGTTATAACCTGGTGTGATTTACCAGTGACTTTTGCCTCAAAAAAGAAGAATCTATGAAAACTACTTAGCTAAAATGAACTACAGGTTCATTAGCTAAAATAATTGTTACTGTAAGTAGGAATTTATGCAGAATTCTTTTTACAATATTAGCAAAACCCACATTCAGCAGCTGTTGATGTAGCAATAGGTGAAATACACAGTATAGATTTTATGCAAGTTTTTTTGAATCTGCATCTCAGATCTTGTATAACATTTTATATCTGCAAAATGAAGCGTAATAAGCAATTTACTGTTGCTTCAGATTGAATTTATATTTTGTAATGAATTTAATATGTCATATAAAACATAACTTTGAGCTGCAAACTGGCGTGGAAAAAAAAAATCACGAATGTTTTCTTTTTGCCAACTTTGACAATTTGGGGAGGGGAATTACTTTTACAATGCTTCCCTTTAGCTTTTTTGCAGTGCATCTGATAGGCACCTGGCATTGAAAGACTTGCTGCTGCTTAAAATTAGAAAATACATTTTATACTAAATGTGTTCCTCCAAGATGAGTGCAGAGAAATGTGGAATTGCCAAAAACTAATGGCTATCCTGTGAGGACACAGCTCTGTTTGAATTTTTCCCTGCTAGCCTGCTTTCAGTCCCCAGCCAAACCTGTCACAGAGCTCTGAAGATTTATGTTATTACTCTGCCTTATACCCCTGCCTTCATCAAGGACCTGCCTACATTATAACCTTCTGTCTTTCTGCAAAATAATGGTGGGAATCTGTCTGGAGCAGGAAGAAGAGATCTTCTATGTACTTAACAGCGTGCTGCCTGACCCAGCCAATCAATCCTTCATGCTGATAGAAACAGGAGGAAATTTTTCTTGCCAGCAATAAACCCAACGGCCCTTTGCCTCTTTTGACACTGTCTATTCCCTTTCATGTCAGCCAAGGATATTTCTTTCCCTTTTTTCATTACCTGTTTTCTCTTTGACCTGAACTCAGGACTGTAAAAATGCCCTCCAAAGTCCCACACCTCTGCCACAAGGCAGAATGTCCATATGTCATCATATAGCCTCTACTAACCACTGCCCTATTGCCAACAGGTTTCAGACCTGGCCCCAGGGAATGGCCACGTGACCCACACTGCAAGTCACTTAACAATTTGAATCCAGAAGATCTTCTGTGTCATATTGCAATAACAGCTGTCAAGTGACGTGACTTTCCCAAGGTCACAGAGTAAGTCAGTGACAGAGCTGCAAACACAAACCGTGTCACCGTTGCCCAGGTCCGTGCCTCACCCCCTCTGGGTGGCAGGTAATGCATCCCAAGCGCCAAAGAGAAAGACCACAGAAGAGCTCACTGCTTAGATCTGCCCAGTGTTTGAGCTAGGAGGGAGCACAGACACGCTGTACCCAGAAAGACATTTCACAGGTCTCTGCCTCAGGCAGGCAAAGCATTTCTGGATGCACAGGTTGTGTAATGAATCCATCCAACAGCAGGATGCTCAGGTTCCTGCTGGTGATCAGTCTCTGTGGGTATATGTATAAATAAACCAAAACCAAGGATAGTACATTCCAAGTCTCTTGTACCCAAAAAAGACTTTCTCCATCATTTTGGACACAGTGCTGAAATGCACTTCTGCAGCATCCAGGGCTTTAGATATATATGGAGAGAGTCTGTATAGATATCTCTAGAATCTGTGTAGATATAATGCAAGAAAAAAATTCTTTTAAAAATAAATGAAAATACATAAAGAGTGATATAAATTCTGTAAAAAAATACTATGGTATATTTTCTTACGAAGCTTTTACACATTTGGAAAAATGTAGCTATTCTGTACTTCAAAATAAGTGGAAATAAATATATTTATTTTGCCTTTACAGTTAAATAAACTCATGCAACTTCTGTTTACACATACACACACCTAATCTTCCTATCCCTTAAAGCAGCATGTGTTTTCCTGTGTTAAAAATCCCAATGATTAATAATTTCTAACTCTTTCCTGCCCCTTTATTAGAAAGGGAGTTATTGAATAGAAGACCATACTAAGAAAGGAATTATTTTGTGCACCAATAATGTTATTCCTTCTTTGATAATCTTCATGTGCTATGAACACGGTGTTGTAAATAGCCATGTATTTCTGTACAACATTAAAACAGACACAAAGAAGACAGGAATTAATACAATTTTTTCATGGCAGCATAGCAGCCTAATCCTTGCTCTCAAGAGAAAATGTAAAAGGCTGCATGTCGATGTCGATGGCTGCACAACTCAGCTCTTACTGTGATCTGTGCCACAAGAGCACACTGCGGTGTCCCCCCTCTTTGAGGTCACTTCCAACCTACAGCTATTTCTTTTACTGTATTTCTGCTCAGTAATTTTAGTTATTATTATTATATATATATACACAACTATTCCAATAAGCAGGTAGCAAAGAGCGGAATTGCTGAAGGCAATGAAGCATATGGTCTCTTGGAATGAGGATAGTGCTGTGTGGGCATTATACAGAGGGTTTGGACTAAAAGGAAATAATGCAGGAGGTCAAGGGAAGGATCAAGGCAGAAATGTCTTTCATATATTTACTAAAATACCTTTCCAAAGTCAGCATGAAAGACCAAGACTACTGTCAGCAACACCGATCACACAAACACCCAACACCTTTCTCCTCAAGAACATGACCTGAAATGATGCTTTCATTTGAGGTTAAATATGCCCCAGATCTGCCCTATTGCTCCTGGATACCTATGGGATGCATCTGCTTGGCTCCAGCTACACAGCTCATGGCAGAATGATAGGGGTTGAGCCTCTCACAAACGCAACACATTTGTGAGGTCAGGAAGTCACATCCTGGTCTGACACGGAGCAAGGGGGCACGTAAATTGTAGAGGAGCCAGGAACCAGTGCCAGAATGCCTGAAGCCCATTTCTGTGCCTTAAGTGCAGACCGTGCCTCCAGTTGAACATCTAACTGGTACATCTCTTACTGCGAATCATAGCTTAACACTGGGAAAGTGCCAACAGGATAGCAGTGTAAAGCACGTGCATTTTGATATAGAAGACTGTGGGCAACAACAGAGCAGTTTGTACGCATTATTTCATAGTGCGTCTGAAAAATTAGTCATAGCCAAGTACCACCTATTTATAACTACTTACTTGTCTGTTTTTAAGTCTGTTTTTTTTGATATCTTTCAATGCGACAGTAAAGGCTGATCCCAAGGCCAGATGGATTCATAATATTCAGGCTGCAAAAATAGGATCATGCTGTTACTCACTGAATTTACTCAGACACTGCAGTTTCTATAAGGTGAGATTTTCCTAAGAAAAAGTAGCATTGGTTCGTATTTATAAAAAAAAAAACCAACCAAACAAACCCAAAACCCAACAAAACCCCTTTCACCATCTGTTCAAATGACTGTACAAAAGAAAAAGCTGACAGTGAAGCTGTATTCTGCTAAACCACCTGTGCCCAGGACTAGAACCAGATTATAATGCCATTTTCTGAGCTTCCACAATCATCTCTGATCCATCTCTGATGCACAGCATCTGTACCTCTGCACCTACATAACTGAAAGAGGCTTTCAACATGTATGCTCCGTGGCAGGGAGGCGTGCTTTGCAACTGGCACACACAGGAGCCATCCACCTCACATCCTTTGAAGCAGTGAACGCAGGAAGAAACCACTGCCCAGGGGCCACTTACCTGCACGCTGCATGAAAGGACAAGCCAGAAGGCAGAAGAGCACCACATTGCTGCTTCACTAGTAAACCCAAATTCCCCCTTGCTGCCTGCCACTCAAAAATGCCTACATGAAGACTAAGTTCTCCATAGTAGGGACAGAAGCTCTATTAAAAACAGAGTTGGCCAAAAACTGAGATGTGGTTATGAAATTCTATTTTCCCTTTTGTCCCCTGTTGTGGGAAAAAAGATGACAAGTATTTGATTTGCTCCAAGTCAGAGGCTTGAAGAAGTCCTAATGTCAATGAACTATAGCAACGAGCTAATTCCTGTGGGTGCCACTCCCAGTGGCATGTTGTCTATGAGGTTCCATCAATATTAAAGGAAAAACTACCATTGGTTTCAGGGGAGCTAGGCGTGGCAGTCATGAGCTTAATGTGCTATTGTGCCACTCTGAAAACAGGAATACGCATTTTAGGTGTCCATCTCAAGTATTCAAGGCTTGTGAATTTGGCATTGAAAGCCTTACATTAAGTCCCCATTGCTGACTGTGTGTAATGACATGATTTATTGAACTCAAACTCACAGACACTGGTTCCAAAAGAACAGTGATAACCAAACAATGGTGCTTCATTTGTATGGCAGGCTACATTTCCCTTAAACAGTTCCAGGACTTTCTCCAGTTAATTAGACATATCCTCCCCATCATTTCTTTCAGTTACCACCAAGTTCAGTGGGAGGGTTTCGCACAGACAATGCTCAAATACATCCTGACAATCCGGTTCTTACCCCATATTGAAGAAACAGATGGATAGTATGAGCCCTACGTGGAGGCTAGGAGTTTAAAGCTGTGAAATAAATTTTAGGAGGAAGTATGTCAACCTCATGGATTTTACATGGCAGATACTTCCCAAAGTCTGCTGAAAGGAATGGTTTTTAATTACTTATATTTGTAAAATTGTTTTATTTCAGAAAGGCAATACTTTTTAAAATACGGTATTTTTTAAAATACAAGACTTACCTGTGGTACCCCTTTTATTCTAAAATGCAACTAAACTCCTAGAAAAGCTCATGAACTGGCAGGATCAGCTGCATAAGTTTTGGTGTGCACTTCTGCCATATAATCCGATCAAACTGGCCTATGTCCACAAATCCAGAAATTGCTTTGATTAACGTGGACTGGATAGACAGAGTATCTTAACGCAGTCTAGAAATATTGGTAAACCTCAGCATTGCCCACAGTGCTCGCATAGCTTCGTATGCTGTCCATCTCAGGCCAGACATATTCTAGATCTAATACCATATGGATAGGCTATGTCAGTGCTTTATATTCCTTGCAAATAAATGGCAAAATTATACTGTCTGAAAAAACTACACAAGGGATGTGCGTGTAAAAGGTGAATAGGATGGCACCACAGCATGAAATAATTTGTAAGGGAAAGGAAACATGAATAATCTTCCTTACAGTCATGAGATGAGAGTCTCTTCCACAGAAGCCTTTTCTCTCTCTAGGTAAAATCCACTGTCTGAAGGTTTGCAAAAGTCCCTGTTCCATATCTAGCTAGAGTCATGAGCATTGCATCCCTGTTGGCAGAAAAAAAAACCACAACACTTTTGGGGGAAGGAATCAGTTTGCCTGTTTGAAAGAACTGGTGAAATACCATCAATGCCAGTGGGGCTGAAGGATTCTTGTTGTCATGGCTAAGAGCCAGTTTTCTCAAGGCCACCCGTTTGAGGCAACTTCTGATGGTTCGTCTAAGCTCTCAGCTTCCCCTGAAAGACAGCTCGTCCCCTCCTCCTGCACCTCTCCTTTACAGGTCTGAACACTGGGGTGCTCTCAGACATCCCATGCTCTTATATATTCTCCATTTTCTCCAAGCTTCCATCACTGCTTTCCCTTCTCTCTGAATATCCCTTAAAATGGTGGGGCTACCTACCAGTCTTCCATGGCCTGGAACATAACCACTGGCAGAAACACCATTTCCAGTCTATTTTATTTGCTTACATTTTAGTATTTTTGGTTTTGTAGTTTGCTGCTGATATAACCATTTTTTTTCTTCTATCAACACCGATGGGTTTCATTTAAAATACATCAAATAGGGACACCTGTAACTAGTTTTACTTGAATATATGTACACAGTTATGTATACACTATATACATATGGGCATTATATATATACATATATATACACACATATGTAAGGCACTGTAAAACGTACCATCACTTCTCTAGGACTGTTTTTAATCTGTAAAAGTAGATCACATTCCTTCATATAATTTGAAATGTCTAACCAAGACATTTTTAAAATGTTTCAGGGTTACAGAGATATCAGCTGTGAAATAAGCCTTACTTTGAAATTCAAGTTATTGTGACAAGATGAACAAAACCTATTTTGACAGTAATTCTAATCCATTTATTATATAACTGCTCCTCTTTTAAAAGATATAATCACCTGTATAAATAGTTTCCTTTGTCTCTCCTTATATTCCAAAATGTGAACTGAAACTTGTCCTGCAGAATAAAAAATAACAATAAAAGAAACATGAATACAAACTTGGATAATTTATCTATTAGTTAGAGAGAGGAAAGCCAAGATCACTGTAAGCCAAGATGTCTTTAAATAAAATGTACTAAAACAGATCATAAGCTCACATAATTCTGTTTGATGTAGCCAACATCAGTGGAGCCTGGTGATTACGTTTTTGGCCATTTTACATATAAAGTAATCTCTGCCATGTGAAGACATGGCAGCACACAAATATGACTGGCATTTATAATGAATATGCTTGAATGGATCCTTGCTTAATGTAATTAGCCTATATATGCAAATTATAGCATCAGAAATCCTGCAGCAGCTGCTGTTAGGAGGGCTTGGCAACTGTATGTGTTGTAAGCCAGTCTTACAGATCAAACGGACATATTTTCAAAGACTAAAACCAGATATATAGATGAAGACAGACTAAAAATTGTACATCTTTGGGATAT
This sequence comes from Larus michahellis, assembly GCF_964199755.1. Lineage (NCBI taxonomy): Eukaryota > Metazoa > Chordata > Aves > Charadriiformes > Laridae > Larus > Larus michahellis. The sequence goes on along the minus strand of NC_133908.1, from coordinate 6,705,177 downwards.
ATAAATCCAGATATCCTGGATAGAACATTGCAACAAATACCTATACAACATTTTTTTCCACAGTTAAGTCTGTAGAATGATTCACAACTGTGCTGGACCGCAGGATCCCTATTAACCCCATGATTTTAATAAAAAACACTACAGGAAACTTCATTTAGTGTTGTTTTATGGACCACTTACTGTGGCCTCACAAGCATCATCCATCGGTCACAACTACGAGACACTCTCTTAAAGACTCAGCGTATTTTCTACTCTGCCATAAGCACCTTGAAAATTAGATTTAACCCGCAATCACTTCTTTTAATATTTTGTCACCTGCAGATTTTGCACTGGAACTGGCCTTTCCAGTTCTACTGCTTCAGTTCACGTTTTGCACAAGTGGAAGTGAAAAAGGGCAGCGCACCACGAACCACCTCGGCAACCGAATGCATCTCAGGTATAACTCATCAGGGAAAACCAGACAATTTAAAACACTGAAGTGACTCAAAGTTTTAAAAAATATATATGTATTACGAGAGCCACAAAAAAGGTTACAGACAGAGCTCCACAAAGCCTGCACGGATACATTCCAACAATTCAAGGTGGCAGAACAGGTGAAATACAGACCATAAAAACGGTTCGACATTAACTTTCCAGACTGTCAGAGACAGCAACCTTGACCCCATCTTTCCCACACACAAAAAAATATTGAATATATATATATATATCTATATCTATACCTCTAGTCTGGACCACAGATATAGTCCAAAGAAAACCACATTGCAATTTCCACATTAGGCTTATAGGAGAACAGGCATCATCTGAGAAACGTCCATTATAACGCCCATGAGGTGATTATCTTAGGCCAAGTTGACATAACATTATGCTTGGTTAGCAATTTTAGAACAGCAACACAACACAGGTCATTTGCTGCACATGGCTACTAACACATAGCTCTGTGCAACCCTTGGAGCTGACTTGAACCAAACTAAGCAATTACATTGGTTTTGTTTTGTTTAATTTAAAAAGAAAATGCAAATGTAAGATATTAGGGCAGTTCCTGCTATCACCTTTCTTAAAAATTCAAGACTTGAAAACTTCTTTACCATACTTGCTTACAGACACATTTGGAGACTGTATTAATGATCTTCAGGAAAATATGCCACCCTGAGGCTTTTTCCCTTGTTCACTTCAGGTTATGTCTGCATCCAGTTTTGACATCGGGGGCCAAATGCTGGTTGTATATCAGTGCAGTATTTGGCCCAGAGTTTCAAAGTCTTTGCTATTCAGACTTTCCTATGAGGTCAACAAACAAAGTAGTAAAAAAAAGAAAATATTAAGGCTTCAAGTAAAAATATTTCCTCTCTCTCCCACCCATGTAGTAAGGTACATTTAATTTCATAATACTCAATATATTATACAATTAAAGATACAGAGATCCAACTTTTCAAGGCAGATTGTACTACAATGAAAACCTGGAGCCTAAATGGGAGTGCATGAACAGGGAACAAACGGCTAATAAAATGCAATATGCAATGAAAATTGATGCATAAACTAAACAAAAACTATTGCTGTTTTTTAAATAGGTACTACAATCCACAGCTAAAAATAAAAACATGTTGAAAAGATTTAAGACTTCTGAAACACGAAATAAACACAACAAAAATAAAGAAGCTACTTTACAAGATGTGCTAACTTGTGCTGGATTTTCATGGCTGATCCCCACCTACTGTAAATTAGCATCACTTAAATGAGCTTTGATGGAGCCACACCAATTTACAGCAGCTGAAGATCTGGCGTGCAGTCTCTGTGAAAACTGAGACTATCTGGGCAGAAGAACCTTACTGCTAGTCTGTAAACTGCTTGAAGAACTATACTTTAACATGGGCTGGATTCTGGTCCAAAATTAGACTTAGTAAATAGGTCTCCAGTCCTGCAACAGGAGCTATGGAAGCAGACATTTACATTTATGAGAAAATATATGAGAAAATAGCTGCAGGTTCAGTGCCTTGGATGGAAATGAGTCTGGATTTGATGCATGCAATCTCCTGTTAACAGTTCTGCTTAGATTATTCTTTCAGAAGATTTGAATAATTTACTCCAGGCTATGTGCACTAAATTATATGCAAACTTCAAAATGAAAAAAAAAAAAAAAAAAAAAAAAAGACTTTGGTACCATTGTAAACCTATTAACAAGTTGAATGTCTCTCAACTGTGGGCAAAACTACTCACAAAATATATAATCCTCACATCTGAACCTGTAATGACGCGGTGCATTCATTCTTTCCTCCCTTACCCTTTGTGAACTATGTGAAAATAACCCTGGATATTAGTGCTTTATACACACAATACTGTGTTTAGTCTTACTGAGAAATTATCTCATGAACTAATGTAGTTAACTTCAAAGGCTCTTTGGCCCTTCAAGTTCCTCAGTAGCTTTTTTTGTTTACAAATGCCGGAGAAAGAATGATCCAAGTGGAGCATCACTGGGATGCAAATCTCAAATATTACATTGGTGCAAATTTTCAGCCTTGCTTGCATGAATTTCATGTACATATTCAAAGATACATGATAAAATGTGCCCTTGTCTAGCTCCCTAGCCCAAATTCAGTGTCTCACGTATCTCCTCTTTTTCAGGGCTTACATATGGCATACATGATACTTTAAAAACAAGTAAGTCTTGTGATACTCTATGCACCAGAGTGAATTCCAGTCCTTGAGGAAATACTGCATCTTCCTGAGGAGTTAACATCAGGGTAGAGTTGCAGATTAATAACAGTTAAAGATGGAAGAAATCTATAAGGCCATCTGGTCTAGCCCCTTGCCCCTGCAGGCTCCCCTCTTACAGAAATGTTTTTGACTTGTCCAAATATAGTCTGACTGTGCTAAATAGTTAGTCTCCAATACTCTGCCTTGGAAGACTATTCCATTGCCCTTTCCCCTCCATGTTTTCTGCCGCCTTCTAAATGTAGACCATTGGTTACCAGTCACAACGCTTTGATTTACCTTTGGTTTTACATCTTTTAACTAACATGTTTGTAAAATGATGATACTCAATTTCCACTTCGTTGCTTAGCCAGTGACATGATTTTAGCCCTTTAAATCTTCTCATCAGCCAGCCTGTCCAGTCTTTTAATATATATTGCTCCGTCTGTACCTGATCCAGTTTGCCAGCATCTTTCTGGTACCATAGTGCCTCCAAATAAAGACAATATTTTACATGCCAGCGAGCAAATCTGCATAGAAAGACACTTGCTTCTCTGCTCTGCAATGTCCCTACAGTAGGCATTTAAAATATCATCAAGGCAATAAAAAACACACTGATTTCTAGTTCACACTCTCATAACTTTAGCCTATTGCAGCTGCACTGCTTTCCAGGTTTCTCCCTTTAGGCAACATAGAGCATTACACAGAGAGATGATTAACTTTCTTATATTCTCTTCAACCTTCCTCTCCAAAAAATGATGTGATATACAAGGGACATAATAAGTGTGTATTGCAGCAGATTTCAAGATTTGTCAAATCAAAAGATAAATTTTAACCAGGCAAAACTGAGGTCAATATTTGCCTCCTGGAATAATTAATCTCATCAACATACATGGAAACAAGTAAGACGTTATCAACACATCCTGAATTGCTACCAAAGATCTGGAGAGCTCCCCATTATAGTCAAGGACTGAAAAAGGATTCAACCCCTAGAAACAAATATCCTGAAAAATGACAAATTTAGCTCTCTAGTCAAAACTATTCACCAGGAAAACCAGGTGGGAAGTCGAGGTTTCATATGCTGACTGGCTCAGTGATAAATAACCATTTTTAGTGACTTTGGCAACAGTTGTTCAGGATATTCTTAATTGCACAGATGATCTGGCTAGTTATCATTGTTCCAGATCTCAGTACTTTTGAGGTGGTAATTGAATGGGAAGGAAAAGGAGATAAGGAAAGGAGCAAAGAAAAAAAATATCCATTTGTCCCAAAATTAGCTTTGCCAGAGTCCTCATATTTGTGACAGAAGTAATGCACCCCTTTCTTGCTTTTTATAACAAAGTTGTCTTTAAATCCAACAAAGTAAATGTAGTTTTCTGGAGAAAGGAAAAGGAAATCTCAGAATGTTAAAAAGATTTGATCGACATTATTTTAAAAAGTTGTTCCCTGGGGGAAAAAAACCAAACCAACCAAACGGAAAATCCTTTGTCTAAAAGTATTGAAGACCAGAGGGAATGTGCTAGTAATTAGGCAGACGGAAAATTTATATCCTTTAGATGTATGCTTGGCTCAGTTACACACACTGTAAATTGAACAGATTATGACAACCTTGCTGCAGGATTACACAGACGGCACCAGGGCAAGGCAGTAAACCATGTTATTGCCTAAATCCAACAGGTAATAAGGAGGGTGCAGGGAAAGCAGCTGACAGCTGTTTAAAATATGTTCCCATCCAAACATTTCCTTTTTTATCTGTTTGGTTTTGTTTCCGAGTCAGAGAAGCCTTTAAAAACCAGAAGGAGCAAGAGGTCAGAGTGGAAGATCCTTACTGGTGCTGCGGTCCTTTTCCATGAGAGACTAACACGCGCGCACACACACACACACACAATTTCACACACAGGGAGGCAAATGGCAGACAGTGAGAAGCTGTTGCTATTCTTTCTCCTGCTCCCACCCAGGACCAGGGAGCAGGGACGCTTTTAAAGATGACACAGCATTCGTGGCCCAAGTGCCCTTGCCTTGCTCCTTCTCAGGAGGAGGAACCCGACCTGCAATGCCTGGTGGACACAGAGCAGTTCTCGCACACGCAGACTGCCCAGCACAGGGAGCCTGCTTTCCATGGCAGTGGGAAAACAGCAGTTGGGCCTCTTCCTCCTGCCGGACACAGAGCTCGCCAGAAGAACTGGGACGGGGCATGGGAAAAAATGAATGATCCTGGACTGACCGTACTTTTTCACAGCGCAACTGGTACACAACAGGTTTGTTGGACAGACGCACGCACAATGGCTTTAGCGCTCTCTTGCATGAAAGAAATCCGCTCTGTGGCTGTGGTGTTAGGTCATAGCCAGTTCCCGCCAGTTCAGGAAAAGTCTGATGGACTGTACAATTTTATTCCCTCAAGAATAAGGCTGCAGCTGGTTTTTGGCCAAAAGAGAAAGATGAAAACAGAATAAACCCAAAACAAGAAAAGGAGAGTGGCCGGCTGCTGCTGCTCCTTCTTTGTTGTTATTTGAGTCTTCACAGTGCTCCTAGCTTCATGGCTGGCTGAGTGGATGGCTCTTTGTTTTTAATTAATTTTATTTTACACTGAAATTTCATAGGTTGTTCCACCAACTCCAGACACCTTCTTAACGTTTGAGTGTCTAGCAGGGCTGACAGGTGTCCCCTGCGAACTTGATGTTGAACCCAACCTGGATATTCCTTTTGGCTGTCCATTTATTTTACTGTGAGGTGTCTTCAACTGCATGTCATCCCTGCATCGAAAGAAATATCAAAAGATGCAATGTTAGTGACAAAAGTGTGATAGCAGAATGGCTTCATTCAGGATAAACAATTCTCCCTGTTACCCTGAGTCCCAGTGTTGCAAAATATTCAAGCATGGGAGCAACCTGGTTGAAGCCAATATATTTGATGAAAAGCCACTGAAATGAGAGAATTCATTTGGCCATTAGGTTAGTGGATCAGACCCCAGTAATGTTTGCTCATTTAATTACTTGCTTAAATGCTTTGTTGAACCAAATTAATTGCATAAGCATTTGTAGGAAGCAGGAGGGTTTAACTGTCACCACTGTTGACCTTAAGCCAAACCGTGTCTTACAATCAGAAATACAACACTCAGAAAAAACACTTCCCAGTTAAATATCCAGTTAAACAAAATTATGTTGCTCATCTCTCAAAGACCTAAGAGAGGTGAAGCATAAAACTTCGTTATGACAGAAGACACAAATGGAATAGAGTCAAAAAGCACTCTAGGATGCCTGTAATTAAAAGACCATATTCCGGATGGACTCTTTAAACTAATTTGCTTTCTTATGACCTACTGCCAGGGAGCACAGACAACATGTTTTCCTCAAAAGATCTTTTAAATCTAGGCCGCTTAATGTGTCTTGTCCCCAAGACTCACAAAGATAAAAGCCTACCAAAGAACTGTTCTGGAAGTGCCAGCACAACCGGGGCGTGCTGTATTCTCACCCCTTACTCCTGCGCACTGGATGTCTGCTTGGGTTTGCCTCAGTCTGAAGACTGGCTCATGCCAGCAGCAGTGACCAGGGGCTGAAACACCTTCCAGAAGGGAACATTTCCTGTCTGCCTGCAAAACAAGGCAGCCTGAGCTCTTTCAGACCACCCTGACTTTTTCTGGAGGCCAGAAGGTTTGATGAATTAACTGTATTCAAAAAGGCAATTTCTTTCTTTACATCTGTCTGCAAAACAAACCAAACTACCCTGGACTTTTACACAGCTCTTGATAGGCTCAGAATAGCTCCAAAACTAAAAGCACTTTTTATGTGGCAGCCTGGTCTGACAGCTATAATCTGGAGCTGAAGCAGCAGATCCCATCAACTGACACCAGCCTGACTTCTGCTACATGTTTAAGCTGCGCTTGCACTAGAGAATAGAGTTATAGGTGTCTGAACAAGCGAAACACACATACATAAATATAAAAAAAAAAAAAATATTGTGTGGTTTCATAAATCACTGCTGTATCCCCAAAATATGCTGGAACCAAATTCTACATTTACCTCACTGAAGTATTATAAAAGCCCTGATTCAGTGCTGAAATTCTCCTGAAGAACAGAGTCTGCCTCCTGAAACAAGTCAGAAAGGAGCTGGGGCGTGTTAGGGGAAAGGGGAGATGGGAAAGTCATTTGTAATGTTACTGACAGAGAAAACGTGCTAGGTTTACAAAGCACAGAGTGCCTGTGGGAGCTTTACTTCACTAGGTAAAAAACTTCAAGATTATTAAGCTATTTCTTTATTTATTAATCTAGGTACTCGACTTTAGGAACTTCAGTAAAAAAGATCCTCTGCAATGGTATCACGTGTCTGCAACCTCCGCTAACATCTGATGGGATCTGTGGCTATTTTGATAGCTAGACCACTTTTGCCAGACACTCTTTTTCATTGTTTCAAAGACCTGAACTGAAGTGAATTTACAGGCCCTATATTTTAAACAAGCACAATATAAAAGCAGTGGGACCAACAGGCTGACAGCATAACCAAGAACCAGAGACTAAGAAGAGGCAAAGAGCTTTTCATGTTAGCATCTCTTCTACAGCAGCAGCTGACACATCCACGTCTCAAACAGAGGGTGGAAAGGCAAAAGAAGGTCCACATGTCTTCTCTCACTGAAACAGACTCATTTCTTTAATACATATGAAGAGGAAAAAATATCTGTCTACCTCCTGAATGTCATGTCTTCCACCAGTAGACAAATCATCTTAACAACTACAATTGACTTGGAAACATTGAGGAAAAACTTGCTGGCACTAAACTGCACGAGACCTCCCTGTGGTTCTCCCACGTTTCAATAACTTTCCCCAAAATGTTGGACAATACTGGAGTGAGAAACCTGGCACCTTAACCAGAGGACAGCATAGTGCAGTACGTGCCAGATGCAAAGAAAACCTAGATGTTTCTGATGAGCCCTCCAGGCCCCAACTTGGCTGAAATACTGCACCCTCGACAGGCTCACGTAGCTCTTTTCAGACTTTCCAAGCCCTAGAGTCTCCAGAAGAAAGAGAAAGAAAGGTAAGTGCAGGCAGAAGCTGCAGCTGAGGTCTTGTTCAGATGCCGCTTACTCAGGCTCTCAGCACAGCAAATCCTCTCTCTCCCTACATTTTCTCACAGAAATGAAGGAGGCAGTGAGGCCCTAAGGCAATGCCAATGTGGTCTGTGCCTGTATCGCCAGTTCTGTACTATGGGACGCTCAACACAGCTAAATACACAGCTCTCTATGCCAACCACAATTTCCAGGACTGGTCTCAGCCTCTGTTTCCCTTAGTGCAGGATATGCTTGAACACGCTGTGACCCCAGCTTTGCCTCTGTGTCCAAGCAATGGCTGGGTCCAGCCACCCTTCAGGCTGCAAACTAAAACGGCTCCACCCTTTTGTGCATAATGGGAGGGATAATCTGCCTCATATCTTGCAAATAATTATGCAATTCAGCTAAGACACTAAATCACTATGACTTTTACAATTTAATTGACCACCTCCAGTCCAAGTTACAGCAAATGTGCCAACATTTTTGTCATGATGAGGTTGCTATGAGGCTGTCGCAGAATTGAAGAGTACCCACAAACCTCCCACCCTCGCTCGCCTACAGCAAACGTGTCATCTGGGTTGTGCCTCCAGCGAAGTGCTCTGCACTTGCAGTTGCAAACGGATTCACCTTGCTAAGCAGCACCTAAAGCAGTACATACCTTTGTGCTCCCACTGATTGCACCTCTGTAATTTCCACAGTGTTTACAAACGAGACAGCCTTCGGGCCTCCATAAGAGGGTGACCTAGGCATCCCTGTGGGGGATGACGGGACCTGGTGGCCTGGGGATTTGTAGGAGCCATTGCTCACCCTGCCCTGTAGTGCTTGATGGGACTGGACATTATTATTGGCTAAATCAGCTTGCAGAGAGGTTGTGGAAGTCCTTGGTGCTCTTGTCATTGCACTTGAGAGTGAAGACACTGAGGACTGCAGTATAGGGTTCCTTGTGCTAAAACTGGTAGCAGCCATCAGATTGTCTCTAGATCCATATCTCATTGCCATGCTGCGTGGGTCTTCAGAGAGCGTGCTGACTTGCTGAAGGCTGTAAGAACTAGGGGTGTCATAGACACCTGAGTCTGCAAACACTGAATCAGGGTGTGAGTGGAGGAGCTTCTCCCTCTCCTCCATCTCTTTCCTCTCCTGGATGGATGCCATAATGGTTTTGGAAAGGTTATCATAGCGGACTGGGGAGGGGTCTCGCTGATGTGGAGCTGGACCGCCCAGCACTGGGCTGAAGCTCTGTGGTGGTTGGCGCTGCAGCTCGCTCCCCCGTAGATGGCACATTTTGGCTGATAGATATGGGGAGTGGTACCCAACGGAGCTGACCGCAGAATGGGTGATGCACTTCCTCCCCGAGGGCGACATGGGGTTTAGCAAACTGTCATATGAGAGACTCCCATTTCTGTTTGACAGGGAATTGGGAGAAAAGATGCTTTTGTAAGGAGTGGAAGCTGCCCCTTCAGACTTTATTGGATGAAGGGGCACTTTCTCTGTCCCTCTCCTGCCAGCAGATTTCAGGCTCAGGGATCGTGAATTGATGGCAAAGGAATCTATCTGGAGCGGGGAAGACTGATAGGTCTTGTGGAGGGAGCTCTTCCGATAGCTGGGGATGTCCAAGCTGGGTTCAGACTGGTAATCAAGGCTCCTGCCATCCTCTTCTATCAGAGCCCCTTGACTGTGTCCCTCCTGCATGGTGATCTAAAACAGAGGTGAATATGAGAAACAGAAGCCAATAATAGGTAAGTACAGGTTTGCTCTCCACAGTAAGTGCACGGGAAGAAAAGAGCTGGAGGTCTTCTCTCAGACTGTTAGCCCAGCTATGACACAGCTGTATTATAAAGAATCTCCTAACTCCTACTCAGCATATGGATAAGCACCTTAGAAGCGAGGAAGAGTTATTCATAGTAAGTGCTAAATAATACTGACAGTAATGGATGTGCCAATAAATGGCCATTGAGAGACCTTCTAAACTGAGACTCGGGTCTCAGTCGAGGTAAATCAGATTGTAATCTGATAATATTGCCCTTGGAAAAAGCACTTCAAGTTTTCCACAAATAGTTCTTGAGTTGAGGGATGCCTGGTTTTGTATGCTGAGTCAGAAATACTTTAGGCTTCATTTCAATACACTGGGGACCAGCACACTCTTACCCACTTTTCTCAGAGCTATGAATGTTCAGTAATTCTGAATTTCTGGGCATAGGTCTTCAAAATTAAGCACCTAAGCTTAATTAAAGCAGAGAGGCTCCTTCCCACCATTTAGACAACAAAATGAAGCAATTTTCTCTTTTTTATTGCCTGTGTAGGAGAGGCCACATCAGAGAAAGAACCGTAGGCCATAATTTATTTGCATGCATTGAAAAATATAGGACTCCACTTTGTTTTACTCTGTGAAAGTTTGCTTACAGTTCTGTTCACTTAAAATGCCATTCTGTGCTAAGCAAATAATTTTTGCTGTTATTTTTAAGGAAGAGTTTGCCGTGTTCCATAATAAATAGGCTACATTGACTCTGCAAACAAAGAATTATTATCAGTAGCATATTTAACCAGAAATGCAGTCAATGCAGTTAGTTCTTTATCTAATTTCTTTTAAAGGAAAAATTATCTAAAAAAGCCTAACTGGAAAAAATCTATTTTACTCTGAATTTTTCTTCAAGCTTTTTTCTTTGAGCTAGAAGATAGGGAAATATGCAAACCAGTTCACTATCTTCTAGAGCATGGTGCTAAATTTGGCTTTCTCTGGAAAAAGGAGACCAAGTGACAGCCTGTAAAAGGAGCAGGAGAGAGCAATGACGTAGCTTATAAGTATATTTGTGCTACTTATCCTTGTGCTCCGATCCCTCTTTCCTAACAGCTTTCTCTGCTCAAAAGCAGAATTACATTGACAGGCTGAAGAACTGATACAGAAGAGACAACATGATATTCCTCACACCAGCTAGTCTCTTTCCCTCTGTACCTTATACTTAGATATGGCTTGGCAGACAAATACATGCTATCCTATCGGCTCGCCAACTGAAATAATTTTCATAGTATTCCCACTTGACTACTAGAAAGTTGTGACTACTATAAAATTGAACAAGTCCACAAAGCTGATTGTATGCACACCAGTCAGCCTATAGTAGCAACATCTTTTTAGGTTAGTATTGAAACAGAAACCCTCAGAGTGAAGATGCTGTATCCCATTACCACTTCATAGCACTGCCCAGTCTCCTGGCCTAATCGGAACCTATCCTTTATCTATAGCACATCTATAGCTATGTACTCAATGAATAAGACAAGCTTGCCTTCCATGGTGCTCTGACTTTTGGCATCATGACACAAAATACTGTTGCTTACACAGCTCAAAATTGCTAGCCGATGCCTATAAATAAACTATTTCTAATTTGATGTCAAGCCATTTTTCATGTAATAAAGTGAAGATGATAGGATATTAAACTTTTTGGATACAGTGAACGCACTGTTGTTCTTTTGTTCCCTTTCATAAGCCAATCTTTCCTTCATTAAGTGGACAAATCCAGAGAAAAAGATTTACAATTATTGCAGTAAGACTAAAACCCAAACTTGGTGGTAGCTGGAATTCCATAGCCTATCACCATTTTCCTTTTCAAAATGAGAAGGATACTAGAAAAGTTTCCTTCACCATTTAAGAAACATTCAGTCTTACTCCAGTGTTGCTGCAGTCAATTATATAATTGAAAAGGAAAATATGGTAGAGACACATCACCCCCTTCTTGTTATTGCAGGGGCGATATTGGAGGACCTGGTGAAATTAATTGTAAGAAAACTGCACTGTGTGTGGTATGTGTGTTTTAAGGGTATCTCCACTGGCGTGTGAAGACTTGGATACATATTGCAAATACACAAGTTAGACCAGTGATTTTCAAACTGCTGTTCTCAGGTCCTGAGGGGCTAAGGAATATTTACAACAAATCCATGAGAAATAAGTGAGAAAAACAAGCCTATTAGCAGTGGGCTTAGTTTTGCACTCTGCTTCCAAAGGAAACAGTGTAAATTATTTCAAAACTCCTAAGCAAAAGAGAAAACAGGCAAAATTCCAGAGCAAGTCTCTCTAATTGCTTGGACCTCAGTTTTCTTGATAGGAGAAAATGATGCCAAGTGTTAGGAAGCAGTTTTTTCCATATAACCCAAATGCACTGAGAAGGTGCTAAGGAAGGTCAAACATGAGGAATCTTCCATTAATTTTAACTAAAATATCTCTTGGGATGCGTTAAAAGTTCTTTCTGTTTTGCAAGCTGACACCCTATGGAATCACTGAGTGTGCTGTCTGTTGGCTAAAGGGTCTGATCCAGAAAAGCGCTAAGCATGCCCAGCTCCCTCTGAAGTGAATGTGAGTTGGCACTTATATCAGGAGAAGCCAATGGGAGGTGACACTTCTCAGCATCTCCGGATCAGGCCGAGACACGGGTAAAGCAGCAGTGCATGCCTGTCAGCAGGACAGACGTGTCAAGCTCAACAGAGGAAAGCTGCGAAAGCAGACATGTTTTCATAAGGAGCGCAGTGAAAATATACACTATCGCACAACAATGCCAAGTGTTGTTATTTACTTTTACACTCTGGCATTTACTAGAGCCCTGCGGTGAATTTATCTTCTGCTCCATGTTGCCCAGTGTTAGCTGACAGCAGATTCTCCCAGGCTTGCTCACCTGCTCAGCTGTGGCATGGTAGTGGACTTTGGGATTGTTGCTGAAAGCCGGTCGATACTTGTACATGGCAGGGGTAGGAGGGCTGATAAGTTTGGGTGAAAGACCACCTTCTGTAAAAGAAAAAAAAAGAAAAAGGGACTTTCTATTAAAATGTGTGGACAGAAAACTACCATCCCTAAATCCTTTCTACCCATGATCCTCTGCAAACAGATCTCTTCTGGAAAGAAGTATTTCTGTGCAGAATTCCACCAAAATAAATGGGGCCCCTGTGGAAATAACAGTACGCTGCTGCCAGATCAGCAATCTAAAGAGAAGAAGAAACAAGGTATAATACATTAAGTGGGGTGACATATTTTGGTTAGTAGTAATTTTGCCATAATTTGAAGTACTAGATATTAGGGTTGAATTCAGCTACCAGCTTTGTCTGAAAAAAAGTCTTTTTAATAGTATCAAAGCTTTCATTTCACATTTTCATAAATGAAATAATTCAGTTCAAAATGCCTAAGCATTTCATACTAATATTTCTGATTCCTTAGTTCAAAATGACATTTTTCATTTTAAAATTAATCAAAAATTTAAGAAGGGGTTTAAAACGGTTTAAAAAAATCTGCAAAACAGACATGAAATATCCAACCTAGGCTTGAACGAACCACTTCAAACTGACTTTTCTCCCCCTTTCCTGCTGTTTTTCCCCTAGCTCAGAACTCCTATAAATAGACAAAAACCACTTCACCCAGATCCCATTACTGTTTTGAAAGACTACCAGAAGCCTTTTAAAGAGGCTGAAGTATTTTCTTATTAATAAAAATAAAACATTGATCATGCAACTATACCTTCACTGGTCCCCAGCTGCCCTTTTAGCTCCGAGTACTTGCTTGGATCTCCTTTGGGTGGGAGAGGTGGTTGCACATCTATGCTTGTATCCTCCAGACCTTCCAGGCTAATTTTAGACTGAAAGTGACCAAAGAATCAATCATTACCCACAACTTGGTTAAATAACAGCACATGTCAGAGTGATGGATGTACCACAGAAGAACAACTACCTATACCTATAACGCCAAACATGATTTAGCATCATCCACTGCAGACAAGGACTGTCATGTGTAAAATCAGCATTGTCGTAACAAGCCAGTATAATTTTAAATGCACTGTCCTAGTCTACTTGGCGTGCTAAATAACATTATCAGCACACCAGTTAATAAGTGGTAGAAGACAATGGTGTTTTCTATCATTTTCAGCCCCTTTCCAGGCAGTTCTCAGCAAGTAACTATCCAAATTGTGTAACGTTTAACTATCCGCAAAAATCTTGCAAGGTGGCTTCTTTTGCATTCACTGCTTTTTATATGACTAAACAAATCCTTCTCTCTATTTCATGCCAGGACAAAGAAGAGGAGATAAGAGAACTCAGCTTCTGAACCAGTATTCCTTTTACTGGACCACAAGCCTTCCTGCAGTACGGCAGCTCAAAACCTTCTCTGAAGAACAGCTGACATGGTGGTACAAGGGTTCCCGCACCGTGTTAGGTTGGCTAAAATTAGTTTGAACACCAAGAGGTGGTGACTCTTGAGAGAGAAAGTAACTATCGCAAAGAAGAACCACCTCTTCCAAAAGATGCCCAGAGACATTCTACTATAGAGCTGCAAAAAGGGCTGTTACTGGATCAAGAGCTGCTGCTGTTACTGAACCTGGCTTACTTTCAGAGGACAAAGTATATGACAAGGACTCAACCTCTACCATTTTCCCCAAAAAGTGCATTATCTCAAAGAGACAAACTCATTTCCAGACTTGATAATGCTCAATGCTCTTCAAAAGTAGCACTTGAAGGCTGCCTTACCTTGCTGCGGTTGAGGTTGGCTTGGATCCCGTTGTCACTGATCTTCACTGTGATCTGTCGCTCGGTTAAATCAGGTCTGAGGAAAGGAGGCTTCACACTCACAGCTTGCTTTTTCTTGGGTTCAACTATGTACCTGATTAATTGTTCAACAGTCATCATTAAAATAAACAATAAACTAAGAACAAGGCATAGAGACAAGAAAATCTTCCTGCTTCCAGGCTATGATTTAAGAATGTGTCAGAATGTAGGTAGGTTATTTCAATGGATGTAATAATTAAAAAGCAATAAAAAGATCAATGGTTTTTTTCAGTGAGCAAAAGGAGAGGATGCATTAAAAAAACCCAAGCAATTTTTGAAGCACTGATGGACAAGAGCGCAGTTCACATGAAGAGAGAGAGGCCTACCACCAACAGAAGCGATTTACTAGATCTTACCTAGTTAACATGAAACAGCTTCCCATGTGGTGGAAGACGGTGACTGGGGGAATAAGACCCAGCACATGGGGAGTTAATGAGGAGAAGATGATGTGCTGTCAGTTCTAGCTTACCACACCATGACTTGTTTCTGTAGCATGGTTACAGTGTTCAAAAGAAACAGACAGGTCCATAGGAAGCAAGAAATCTAAAGGGAAATGGCTGACTTTAGATACCTAATTTCTTTCCAGTGGACTAGAATTCTGTAAGTGCAATTGGGCAGTGGCTGTACAATGCGTAAATATCAACACACACAAAAGCTTTCTCTGTTTTATCTAGTGAATAGGACATTAGGAGTGATGGCTCAGTGACTTTCAATATAGAGGACAATTCGGACAGGTCTTCACAAAACACAAACGTTATGCTTGCTGGAAGTCTGAGAATAGCCATACTGATAGTACTCATACCCCTCTCCTTACAGGAGTGTCTCCCAACTTCTAAAATCTGTCTCTCAAGTATCTTGACCTGATTTTCACATTTTGGTAAGTTTGAGAAGCAGCTATTCCAGAAACAGTCTTTTAGGACTTATTTGTTGCGTAGCAAAGAGGAAAAAAAAAAAGCAGATAATAGTGTCAGGGTCTGGAATTGCTCAACACCCTGAAAAGGCTCAAATAAGTCATCTCGGAGCACGATTATTAACATGTTTGCAGGCTGGACAGCTCAGCACCTAGGATATTTATGCTCCATCTGATCTATTGCATTAAAATCGTGATTTCAAGATGTGAAACGATAAATCCATTTTACCAAAAATAGAAAGCCATAAATAAAATCTCAAGTTCCATGATGTAGACCTCATTGAAAATCTGTTTTATGATAATGAAAGTGCCAGTGAGATTGAAAACCACAGCAGCCTTAAATTACATTTAAGTCTTAAGGAGAAATGCCGATTTTGGATTCCTTCCTTTTCTCCAGACGACTAGAATACCTGGACATTGACAGTACAGTGCAAAACGTTGTGTTGGGAATGCAATAACATACGGAAACTTACCTTGTTACTGAAATCCACTGGATAAACAAGTTGGTGAAGACAAGGGTATCAGCTCTTGATATAATTTGACATGCTCATTCCACATAAACATTTCTGGGATGAGGTTTACAAATTACATGAAGAAAGCAACTGCTTGGACAGGTTACAGCCGTGCAACAGTGGAACAGCTATCACAGAGCTCTGCCTTGAGGAGTGTTTTGGTTTACTTCCCTGTTATTTCATCAATGGTCTTTCACTATTGAGCCCAACCAAGCACATTTTCTCCCTCTGTCCCAACAACTACTCTACCTCCCTCATTCCCACTTGAGGGCACTTCTCTTACCTGGGAGCCAAGGGGCTGCAGAGCACATGTTCCACATTTCCGCAGCATCCTCGGGTAAAAGGATTCACTCCCCCACGGAATTTACCTGTCACCTGGAAACATATTCGGGACAGTGCTCAAACCTCTGGTTATATAAAAGTCATCATCCAACCCTCAGAAAGCCAAGAGCAAGTATGCCTTGCTCTGACCCTACTGTCCTTCCCAAACAGATTGTTTTGCTTTGAATGCTGCACTTCCCCTCTCCTGCTCTATCAGCTCCGCCACCTCCATCAGCTACTTCTAGCTAGGAGGCACACCAACTACAGATCCCTTCCCAAAAGGGCAGTGAGCTCAGTGCGACAGAGCTCCAAAGTGGCCACGTTCACCGCTCCATGCTGCTCCTGCATTAGATTTGTGCCTGCTGCCAGCCAGACATCCTGTTTTGGTCCCTTTCATTCCCCTGTCACTTCCACTCATCTGCCTTGGCAAGTTCCCTCCAAACAAACAGGAATGTCAATTCAACATTCATAATGTTGGATGAGAGCAATGTTTCCTCTCTATCAGCATCCCATCCCTAGTGACAATCAGTACGAACCACTGCCTTACGCGGGAGGGTGCCAGGAATTCCCTAGTGGTTACGATGTTTGCTTGGAAATGAGCTAGTTTAATAAAAGACAAGCCTCATTAGACTGGTGGGATCCATTCAAAGCTTCATAAGCATTATAAAGGCTTTGTGCTCTACAGGCAGATACTTGAAAGTAACCATATGGGGATAAATACCAATAAAGGCAGAGAGATTAATAGTGGTTGCCATTAAAAGCATTGCTGTTGCTGTTTGCAAGTAATGCATTTTAATCAACTCATAGTTCTGATCTAGCAGCAAGTCTATAGAGTACCAGAAATACTTTAATTACTTACACATAAAATAACAACGATTAAATGATTTTGCAATATATTATGCTGGCCTCCTCTTTGATATAACATAAAACTCTTTAAAAGGCCAAGAAAGAAACGTTGGAAGTTCTGAATGCTGGAAGAGTAACCTGATGACTAAAACATGGGCCTGGACATTTGGCACATCTGCATTCAATCCTGGGCTTCAGCTGACTTGTGCCAGATGCTGGCAAAGAACTTCATATCTCTGTGCCCATTTTCTCAAACACAATATGAAAATAAAATTTCTCTAACTCACAGATTATATTACTAATTATACCAATTACTAATTATATCAATTACTAATTATATCAATTTGGTTTCTAAAGTACTTTGAAATCCACCGATAGAAAGCAGTCTCTGAAGGAAGGATATTTATTTACTCTATTCAGAAACTAAAAACACCAGGATACGGGCAGATGTTGGGTTATGGGTTATTTTGATTCCATAAAAGACTTTCAGAAGCATTCAGAAAGCTCACAAACATCTAAACTCAGGCACTATGCACTCCTAAATCACAGTCTGCCTACTACAAAAACCTATGAACTCGGGAATGAACAAATACCAAAAATTTACAGTAAAACACTAAAAATGTCTTATCACTAGCCTATAAAATGGGAAAAGAGGACAAGAATAGTTGAGCATATTGTAATCGGAAAGCTGACAGCAGATAACTAACTGTGAGAAAAGAGAATCAATACTGAGACTGCAGGAGAAAAGTGAATGTTTTAGAACAGTGGCAAAGCCAGGAGCGGATCTCATATCCATCACTCCTGGTCTGGTGCTCTAATTAGTTAGATATGCTTCCTTTGAAAGGGATCTGAAGGCTGGGCACATCCATCCTCCAGTTACAGATAGGCAGTACATATGACTAAACAGAAATTAAGACCATATTATATTTAATTTTCAGAAAACGGCATGGGAAGATAAATTAATCTCAAGTGGTTTGGTAGCTGAGGAAATCAAACCAAGCTAAGATGCATTTTTACAATAGTTATTTCAATCAAGTTAAGTGCAAAATTCTCAACCTTCCTAAATGTTAGTGTAGCCACAAACACAATAAGTTAAATTTTACTTTTTTTATTTACTTAAATTTTTCCTTCCTCCTCAACCTAAAATTTTCACGGACAGTTTTCATCACTGCACAAAGACAAGCCTAAGGCAGACACTGATTTGGGCTATGAGACTGAAATGCCCTGGGTTTCATGCTACTATTGTTAGCACTATCAAATCCTATACTTGGCCAAAATTAATTTTAAAATGAAGAGCAGCTGATTCCAAGCAGGACAGAGAAAAGCATTTAAAGATCTGCAGCTATGGTAAGTCTGCTTTGTTCAAAGGCCATGTTAAGCAACAATTCAGGATGACTTCACATACTTTGCTTATGTAAACCTCCCACACTATTCTGGATAAAAGTTTTATTGTCTCTTGAGGGATAGGAGACAATCTCATCCCGGTTTATGAAGGCCTGGCTTCAGACACATGTTTTCAACTCTCACAGTCTGCACAGCAGCCGTACAAGCTACGTAAGCACGAAGCCATCAGCCTGCCGGGCAGCCAGAAGAGCACGCTGCTCCGCAGGAGCTAGAGAGCGCCCATAGCGTGATGTGGAAAACCCAGGTGTGTGAGGGGTGCTTTGGAGCTGGGGCTGTGAAAGCACTGGAATGCCCACAATTAATTAGCCTTGGGAATAAAGCTGAAAATGCTGTGTGCAGCCGACTGGCACGCTGCGTGACCCAGCATCAAGCTTTCTAACTGAGCTACCCCTTACGAACGGCAGGGGTATGCTATAGATCCCATGACTAGAACTCTATCACCTATGCTATTGATATGCACACATATATAGGTCTGGAATGCGCACATAGTGGCTGTGGATTATATACATTCGAGTAACTGCAGGGGAACTAAAGTTTTACAGGCTTTTTGGCACAAGATATCATTTTGGCACTTGGTTTGGAGAAGCAAAACAAGTTAGGTCCAATAGGCTCTCTGTGTGCATGTACACATACGCATGAGAACAAGAGAGAGACAAAGACTGTGAGACAAAGAGCTAGTTCAGACCTTATTACATGCAGCGTGGGTTAGCTGGGGGAGTTCAAAATATCAGGAGACAGGGCAAAAGCATGACAATCTTTTCCTTTCTTTCTTTCATTCAATCTCATGGTTTGTTCAGTCTGACTTATAAAGTTTGAACTTCTGGGGTTGACTGTACTCACCACATAAAACCTATTCCAAGGCCATGAGTGGATTTTAAATGGTAAATAAGCCTGGGATGATCCTTTGTGGTTAGAAGGGGGAAATCCTTGCTTGTATGCATTCAAGAAAAATATCTGAAAATAAAAACTAGGCAATCTTCCTAGATCTTCACAAAAGCTCCAGTAAGACTGTTACTGCTAAGATTTGGATCATTTTTTGATTTACCCAAGCTGACTTTGCTTCCCAACTCAACGTCTTAGCCACAAACACAGAGAAAGGATTGCCTCTTACCTGTTCATTCGTTGTGCGCCCTCGGGCCACTAGAATGATATGGAAGCCAGTGAGACCAATGACTGGAATAAAGAATAACCCAGCCACACACATGACAGCCATTCTGTATCCAGGAGTTAAAGAAACTGGGATGAGTGAAGGGAAAAAGAGGCTATGAAGGAGAGGAAGAGGAAAAGCAGAGAAAAAAAATATATCTTGGAGATAGGGAGGGTGTCCCTCACCTTTAATTAGGCTAACTGCATTTTATCTCAAAGTTAAGTCCATCTGCTCCTAGCCTGGGTCCTTATCCTTGAGATGGTTAAAAAATAATGTGAACTCTCTGATTCTGGCTCTAACCATCTTGTAAAGACCGTTCTGCACTAATCTATCACTAGGGGCAGCGCCCCTCAGAGCCAGGAGTTCGTGTATTACCCTAACCTGCAGGGGGACTGCTTCCAGGGCAAACTCTGCTTTAAAATACAGTAAGAGAGTTTTACAGTCAATAGTACCCAGCAGTTTAGAGTTACACCCTTTGGAAGTAAAATTTGGAGAGGCAGCATATCCTTCTGCTGGGTTGTCATGGCAAAGATTGAGATAGACAAAAGGTCAGCTGTAGTTTTGGGGTAATCGATAGCTAGACAGGTCAGATGGGTACAGAAGAAAACCTGCACTAAGCATTTACAGGGGAAGAGCAATGGGGGAGTCAGGAGAGGAGTAGGTCTCCACCAGTTCCAGGAAGACAAATCTTCAGATTCATTCTTTCACATTTTCCTGAAGGATACGTAATGGTGGTATGAGCTGCTCCCAGCTTTTCCATATGGTTTAATACAAAGATGAGCCCAAAGCTGAATACTCCAACCATGTGCGTACTTAAGGACAGCAAGAAGAGAAAAAAATAGCGGTAGTTCCTCCGTCCTATGCAATTGTTGACCCATGGGCAGTGATGGTCAAAATCCTTGTAAAGAAAGGGAGAGGCAAGGAATAATATCCAAACGGTGAAAGGAAATACATTGTCTTAGAGAGAAATCTCAACCATCATCATGTAACATCACATCAGGCCAGTTCCGCAGCTTTACAGCATGCTACACTCTGTTTTAAAGGCTCTTCTTAGGACCAAGTGGTTCCTTTATCTATGGATAGAGAAGGTACTTGAGTGTTTACAGGGTTCAAAGAAGGATATAAAAAATGAAAGACAGGCAGAAGCACTCATTTTTTATCATCCTTAGCATGAGTCAATTACAATGAAGTTCTCATAACCTAGAATGTTTTGAAAATGCAATACTGCTGCTGAATTCTCTGTCCCACATTTCTGTATTTATACGCAGATGAATAAATCCACTTTGAACAACGGACATCACGAAAGATACTTTTTTACCAAGCAGGTTCCCAAAGAAAGGCAACATCTGGATAAGACACAGGCAAAGTTCTGCACAAGTTTATGAATAGTTATGAACCCAAACCTAACTATTTGTCTCAGTTAAAGTTCGAAGTCCTTCATAAAGTCAGATCCATTTTAACAGGAGATTGAATAACGAGGGCAAGCCACAGACACCTTTCAAGTGTCTTTACACAGTTTTATAAGCATGTGAATCCACTGTCTTCAATGGGATTATTCTTGACGTGAAGACAAGATGAGGTACAAGAAATAAATCCTTCTGATTTCTGCATTCCTCAGAGCAGATATTACACACTCACAACATCAACAAATGAATTGTTTATTCTTTGTTTTGTGGTAATCCTGTTCTTAAACATTCCTCAATGGTGACAAAGGGGTTTTTGTATTTTTAAGTTTTGTGCAATGTATTTATCAAAAATTTACAAAATATAAGAAAATGGATCAGAGCTTTCTCAAAGCACATTAGAAAATGTCAGGGGCAACTCAATAAAGATAATTTCAGGCTATGTCTGAAGTGCTGACATAGTATATGTCTATTGTGCAAATCTGGTTGTATGCAGCCCAAAATATCTATCCGTTATGAAACTATTTAAGTATCCACGGCAAACACTTCAGGAAAGAAAACAAAAATCTGCCTACTTTTGTCACAGATTCATTTTTGGGTCCCTCTGGTCACAGCAGGCTTTAGGTTTTAACTGATGTTATTTCTGCAAGTGGTGTTGGCTTGTGTTGTTTGTTCATTTTTATCAAATTAGCTCAAAAGTTTTATATTTGGGAAAAGAATTTTTATTGCACGTTCTAGACTGAAAGTGAAAAGGTGTGAATTACAACCCTGAATGGATTCCACACAGCAAAGCCAGCAGAGTCACTCCTACCGCTGTCTCCAAGCTCTTCTAGATTAGACAGGTGAGTGGGAAAAAAGCATCACAAGAATCAATACGGCATGCTGTTTAAGACCATGATTTATTGATTCAGAAGTCATTAATGCTTTTTGCCTATATTCCTCCACAGCAGTCATAATTTAATTAGACAAGCAGAGCTTCTTACTTGCCCACCAGAATAGTAGAGAACATTCAACTGATCTATCAATAAAACTTCTGGAGAGCTAGACAGAGTCACCTTGCATTCTGCTGTTTTATTTAGGTTACTTTTGGATTCTCTCCCATTATCATTTCTGCTGCAGAACTGACTCCCATGGAGGCCTTATGGCAGCATGAAATTGCAAGTGTTTATACCAGTGAGTTTTGAGCAATCTTTTTATGAGAAAACTTCATTTGTTGAAAATGAATTTTCATGCTGAGCCACTGGGGAGGGCAGAAGAAAGAAATTCCGTGGGACAACTGAGAGTTTACCATCATCTAAACAATCCTCAGGATCTAGAATTAGTGAAAACATTTATGTTTTAAAACTAGGAATATATGACTCAGGTTTTCTACAAAAAATCCAGCTCTATTCAACAATTCACAGCAGTCTAAATAAATTGTGTAACACAACTTATGAATAGCTGTGGCTATTCCCCTCTACTCAGGGACCTTGGCAGCTCCTTGCTCTCCATCTTCTCAAATCCTGCATCCTTCTAAGGCCTTCCACAACACGATAGCCTTGTCCTATTTATTGATAGTAACTAGGCACAGCACTGCTTCCAGATAATTATAACTTAGATATATATTGCCCTGAAGGAGAAAATGACTGACACAAGATAAACCCAGGCAGCCTTTCTCTCACACGTAACTGTGCTGCTTTCTTTGGGACTATTCCCTTGCTTATGGCAAAGAGGATTAGGACAAAGATGGTGTATACAGCATTCCAGCTGACTCTGGTATTTTTTTCCCTTTCTGATTACTAATTCCTTTCATTTTAATGGCACAGCTGAATATATTCTAGACGTATTAAAGATTTAATCTTTCTACTGGAAAAAAATAGACCTTGCAGGAGAAATGATCCTTAAGAAGTGGAATTTTTAGCTCAGCAATAAAAAAATTCCCTCTGGCAATATACTGCCGTGGATACAACACTCTGTACTTCCAAGTTTGGGAGTTGTTTATAGCCCCAAAGCACAACTTACTATTTGGGGGTTATTTTTTAAAAGTCCTGTGTGCCTCACCAAGACCTCAGGGCTATCAAGAAACATGGAAGTCCCATAATTCAGAGCGACCAACATTAGAAACATGAACAAGTTCATGCACTGAGCTGGGGTGTTGAAACAAACATGGGGTCCTTCCATTGACTAGAGAACCACTTGCTGAATACCGAGTTTGGTTTTCCTAAAGCTCACGCATCGTTCTAGTTTCTCTGCTTGTCCACTAATGTAGGCACCAGTTTGTTACAAATTAAATGATGAGCCCTAAGCTCACACATGACAAGTTACAAAGGTTCACCCTGAATTTCCTGCTCTCATGAACTCTGCCTCTGCATCAACGCTTCCATTCGCCCCTTTTTTACACTGAGGATCCCTTAGCTAGTTCAAGGAAGGCATAGCCAGCATTATAAATTTTTATTCTAATTATCACTGGCAAGAAAGATGACATCAAACATTATCGCATAGGTAGCATACATCATTAACTGAGGGCTATGTTTCAAATGGTACTAATTAGTAGCAGTCCATCAACAAGGCTACAGCTATTCAATTCTAAGAACTGAAATATTGGGGGAACCACCCAACCGCATGTTTCCAGTAGTATGTGCAATCTCATCACTGAGGCAAAGCCAACATATCACGTAATCAACAAAACTGTTACCTCAACACAGTTGTCACAGACGCTGCAGTGAGAGCAGCGTGGAGGACGGTAGAAGTGGCAGGTGGCACACCATTTCATCCGTACTTGGATTCCTTTAATCTCCACATTCTTGTAGAGTGGAGCTCGGAAGTCATCGTCTTTATCTTCATCTTCATCTGCTGCTCAATGCAAAACTAAAAGTTAGTGGAAATAACAGAGGGTAAAGATAAAAGAGTTAATCCAGACAGTGGCTTGGATACAGGGGCACTGCACATGCTCTGGGGCTTGTCAGAGAAATAAGACAGTGGTGGAAGTGACGGACTGTCAGAACGGGTTGTCCCAGCAGCAGAACACTTCAGTGATCAGGGCTCATTTTAGCACCTCACATAGGAGTGCTGTGCAGCCTCACTCCCCAGCCTCTGGGCAAAGAGAGGTGTTTGAGTCTTATCTTAGCCAGCTTTTACAACCCAAATGAATAAGATGAGCTGCAGACTAGAGTCAAAGAAGGGATGGAAATCACCCAAGCCCTTGCTGTGAGAAGTTCTGCTTGTGCATTTGGGATTAATTCAATGCTAGCCTACCAGCATACAAAGTGAAAGAAATTGCATTGACAAATACTAGAAGGTTGTGCTAGCTCAAACCCCCAAAATCAACCCAGATGACCCTAAGTGACAATGATTTGTTCAGCACTCTAGTGTCAGCCCACAATCAACCCAAAGACCTGTTGAGCCTGATGCCACAGCGTGTGCCCGTGAAAAGTCCTTACATCGGTGCTTACTTCTTTACAGCATATCCCGTGCTCACCTCTTCAAAGCATACCCAGAATGCTCTTGCTTTAGTAACAGTACATAACTGGGAAGATCTCACCTCTCTCAAAGGCAGCATGGTCTACTGATCTGAGCACAGGACTGAGAGTCAGGAAGTCCTGTATTCTAATTTTCTCACTCTGTGGCCTTGAGCTAGTCAGTTAGCCTCTCTTTGCCATTAGTAAGATGAGGATGACAATATCGCAGTCATCTTATTAGGGACAACGCAGAGGGCACATGGTTTATCATCTCAGCTAAGCGCTGCCCTGTTTAAGAAAAGAGGCCATTTAAAAATAAATGCACAAAATAAAATCCAGTCTATAATAGACAAATATATATTGGGAAGAAACGGAAAAAAAATGAGAATGACGTTCATGAAAGTTCATCTTTTATTCTAGATTCCTGTGAACTTTGTTTCCTTTTGACAGAGAAAAGTCTAAGAAGTTCACATCTATTTAACACCTGGTTAAACATTATAGTGCAGCTGGCATTGGCTGACTGGCTCCGAATTAGGTGGAATTCGATAATATTGTCCCAGTGGGACATCAATCACTGTCATTCAGTCTATATTAAATCTTCTCTAGATGTGTTATCAGGATCCAATTTCCATTTACTCCCTTCACTTAGATGAGTTTGGAACCTGGCTCAGCTACAGTATTTACCTCGCAAGACTATTCTCTGGATTAACGTTTGTGTGTGGAAGTAGAGTGCTGTACTGGCACCACTCTCTGTAAGTTTCCTTCATAGTCAGTGGGACTCTTAGTGAAAGCTAGACTCTAAATCCCTTAGGCACTTCTATAAATACGATCTGTAGGTTCTTCAATACTATTATAACCTAGCCCATGCTGTATAATACTTGTGGGCATATGAAAACAAGACACTAGAACAGTCACACCATTTAAGGTCTTATTAAAAAAAAGACTATGCAGACAAAAAGTCTGTATATTGTATATACCTACATACATATAAACACATTAGTCTTGCAGAACTGACACACACTTGATGACTTTGTATAAAATAGATTCATATCAAAAATACTGGAAGCCAGTTTGTAGTTGGTATCTATAATTAGCCAGCAATGAACATTGCCAGTCTCAACCCAGGCTGTAAATCAGATTTGTTGGGGTAGCCCCAATTTCAGTGACTTAATATTTCCTTTCCTTCTCATTCATTTTGGTGTATTACTGACAACTCACTCGCACAGAGCCAATCCTGATTCATACCAAAAACATTCAGAGAGCCAAAAAACTAAAAAACGATAAAAAACAAATAACGGATCTGGGAGTTTGATTCAGGCCCTCTTCAACAATACAGAAGTGAGCTGGGTTTACTTCACCTCATAGCCCAAGTTCTATCTGCCAGCAAACTTGTAAGCTTATACGATATAGCTAGAAATGTGTTTATTTCCAGCTTTCAGTGATCTGAGCAGAAGAATACATTGGCAGAGGAATGTATCTTACTACACAGATTCTCATACTCTGATCACTGACACAGGGCAGCCAAGTCTTGTGGTTTTATAACATATCGTATGATTTTCGGTGGCTTCCTTAAAGGAATCATGTGATTTCATTAGAATCTCAGCTTTTGTATTGTTTATTTGTTGTTTTGGTTTGGAAGTAAATTTGTATCAGAAATGTGCTAAGAAGCTTGAAAACCAAGAAGACTAAACCTAATTTCAATAACAGAAAGCAAACAGGTCCGTCGTACGTTCATTTTAAATCACTCCTACAATTTTTGAACTCCTTGCGCTGGCAGCTCTGCGGGCGGCGTGGGGTGGTGATAGCTTTTTTTCACATGCACACTTGTCATCTGAAATAACATCTGCTCCTCTTTCCTCCCAGCACCGGTATTTATAGTCTTTTCCATCTTTTCTTTTCCTTATCAGTTTGCTTCCTTCACACATCTGAACTCCTACTCCACCACTTTCTTCCAGGATGGTTTCCATCCCTTTTCTCATCCTTTCCCCACTCCCCTTGCTCCCTGCCTCCTCCAGATCAAGCACATACAGAGAATAGAGATATAAGGCCAAGGCCACAAATGAAGAAAAAGAGACAGAAGGAAACTCCTCCTCTTCCTGCTTTGCTCCCAACTCCCAACTCCTCTCCCTTAGGAGACAGGAAGGGAGGGTAGGTGATGAGAAGCTTTCAAAGCTTCTATTTCATCTCCCTGTGTGTTACTCCTTGAAATGCAAAGTCCGAAATAAAGAACTTGTTTGCAAAAGGAAGTTAGAGGAGGCAAAGGAAGGTATGAATTTACGATATACTCAGTACTGATCACTCATACGGTGTGGTGAGTGCCCAACTGCAGGCTTTGGTCTGAGGGAACTACATTTCACAGAGATACTAGATTCCCAGACTGAGACTTTCAAAACTGAACACCTTTATTCCAGCTCTCCTCTGATCGAAGGCAAGGAGCATGGATGCTTTCGATAACCTCACACCCAACGCATGTTTAACCACTGCTATGTCTGCTGAGATGGAGGAACTACAAAGCCCAGGGAACTCGTTAAAAGCTCCAAGTGCTTAAGCTGTTTTGAAAAATCTCACTAGCACCTATTTGTACCTTTAAGCACCTAAACAGTGCACCAGTTAATCTCGCACAAATGACGGAATCTTGCCTTTGCCTTAGTTTACCTTTACACATAATTATTTCCTTAACTGGAGTGCTGCAACGCTTAATCAGGGGTTCAAAAACTTCAGCTGAAAGGAATGGCAGACAGACACTCATCATTAGATCCTGCTACCTGGAGAAACCTGGCATTTGCTATTCAAGGAAGCCAGCAGGACAAGTGCCAAGTTCTTGTCAGGTAGCAATTCAAAACAGATATTGAATTCAGTGAATAGAGGTGAGAAAGCACAGCCTGCAGAGAGCACAGATCCGCTGGTTTAGCAAGACTGCCTAGAGCAGTCTCTGCTGCAAACTGCATGTGAATAATTATTGGAAGAGGGATAAAATGAGGTGATAATTAGGTTGTGTTAAGAGAGATAGCTGCACTGTGGTTCCAATTACCAAAGCTGAGCGATCTTTATCCTATTTAATCAGCTGTGAATCAGTACTAATTTAAGCAGGCATATCTTTCTAAATGTATACATTTTTAGACACTCTAAGGCAAGCCTTAATCATTATCTTCTTTAATGTTCAACGCTTTTGCATTTGTTTTAAGGCTTTTTGGAAGGTCTGCTTTGATGAAGCTATTTCAGAAAGTTTAGCCTCTCCCCTCCACTATGCTCTGCTACCTATTGCAAAGACAGTGACTTAAATCCAATGTGCCAGCATGACACAGGGGATGGCAATTGCAATCACATCAGTCAGGAGAGCTACTCAAGAACTATTCTATGCAACCCTGTGCCCTCAACTGCCAGTCTGAGCAACTGCAAGGACAACTGACACCTCCTAGCTTGGAAGAGAGATGGAGGATATCCAGCATTCCGCTACCATCCCACCTCTACTGCCAGCTGAATAGAATAAATATATAAATAAAGTCTCCAAGAAAGACTGCCAGAAGAAAGGGGATTAGTCAGCAAACAGTGTATTTGGATACCTGACACCTCCTTCGGCTTGTGTTTTCAATCCCTCCCCCCCAACAATCCCATTCTCTGTTACCTCGTGGGAAAACTCCAGGGTCCATGAAAGTTGCCATGCTGAAGTTTGCCAGTACAAACAAGAACATGAGCCCATTGTACACTGGGATAGCTGGGGAAATGGCTTTTGTCAACCAGGGGCACCTGTGGACAAGAAAAGTTACAGGTAAGGGCTCTTTGGGCTGTAACAGGTAGTTTCTTCCCATTCACCATCATCACATAGAGAAGCAGTCTCATCCCCTCCCACCAGCCATGCAGCAAGGCTGAATTTGCAATTTAACAACAGACATTTCCATAGAGCCAGTTGCAGTGAGCTAAAGTACACTGCAGACACCCTTTCAAAAGCTGCTTTGTTCCATAGCACAGAAAGCAATTGTTCACATGGCTCATAGGGCTTTGCAACCCTATTGCCTTATTTGCAACCTGGCATTTTGCTTTTCTGTGTAGAACCTTCATCACATTGTTGCATTCCTGTTTACCTTCTACATAGCCTTGCTGCAGTTGGCCTTACTTTCAGTTTTCAGTGGTGTAAAGCAGAATAGGATTCTTAAACCACTGATATCCATAGCAGGTACAAAGAGAAGCACATTCACTTCTCACTACGCTTCCCCGAGTGGTTTTCGTCTTCAAATAACACTCCAAACCAACACTACAAAACCTCTCCTTGGGCTCTGCAGGTGTCAGCAAAATGTAAGAATGCAATATCGAAAAGAAAGTGAATGGCATCTGCCATGTGAGCACTTTTCAGAAACACTAGAAAGGCTTGCTGCCCACCTGGCAAATCTAACTGAGAGGAACTGAAGATAAAGGGTAAAGGAGAAAAAGTAGGAGACTTTGGAAAGAGGGTGGAGAAATGCCTGTTATAGGAAAACTGTTCTAGGTGCAAAGAACACTTCCCACCAGCAGAGCAGGGCAGGACCAAAGCAGAAAACAGCCTGTCTTACAGGCAACTTTACCCAATAAAAAGCAGTGTTCATTCACTCAGCCATTTACAACCTCTCTACATCTTATCTCTAAACATTAGACCAGATCTACTTCTCTGTTCTGCATAAAGAGGTTTGGTGTGATAGGATTGCTGAGGGGAAACATCTGATCAAGCTCATGAATCTTGCAAATATAAATAGGGAAAAATGTGGGACAAAGAATCTCTTTGAAAAAAGTAAGACCCCTGACTGAGTAGCTCCTTAGATTTCCACCTGCCTTGACAGCCAGGGACTCCTCCAAAGTGGCTGAGCCGACAGCCATCCAGCAGCAATATCTTGCCACCATAAGCATAAATTATACATTGGCCCACATATTCTGGATTGTATTTTGCCTGAATTACATCTACAGTTGAATTTGATTGTCTGACAGGCTGAAGCCTGTGGAGAGAAAGAAAAAAACAACAACCACCAACCAGCCTTCTCCCAAATCTAATTTACAGTGGTTTTGCTACTGATATGCTGTTTTGAACAGCTGAGAATGGTGTTATTGACCTTGAGGAAACACTGTTAAACACGCTCTTGTGGCCAGCATTAGAAGGGCACCATGTTTTCTCCTCCCATTTCTTTGTGAGCAGGCAGGAAGAGATTGTTTTGCAGCCCCATCCTCTTCACAGCCAGGCTTTTAACACTGCACTGCTGCAAACTGCTTTTAAAAGGACCTTGCCTTATGTGCTTCAATCAGCCTGGCCTGGAGCGGGCAAAAGATGGACAAATCCCACTCAGGGTGAATGAACTGTAAAGCTGAGAGCATGTCTCTGGCTGGGACCAAACCTCCAGGCTGAGTAGGGGAGAAGGGAAAAATATTTTTACTTGAGTAAGGATGCTTTGCTACAGCCCACAGAAGGGGGAGCAGAAGCATGGAGTTTCTCCTGGGACTGGTCTTATGCAAGGAAAAGGCCAAGAAATTAACACCTATTAAGAGAATAGGAAAGAGCTGAGAGCTCAGTGAAGGAGCTGAATTTCTCTATGTTTCTTTTGCATTCAGGATCTGAACCCAGGTGGTTGTGGAGCTTGGGTGAAGGAGCAGGTCTTGTAGAAGAGAAAGCTGATGAACTAGCTCAGACAGACACAACTGTAGATAGCTTGACTCCGTGATGTACCTTAAGACCCTTACATTCCCCAAGAGGTGGAACTTCAACGTGCAGCTAGGTCAGACTGACTTGCTGCCGTACTCAGCTTTCTTGAAAGGAACTGCTGATGACCAAAAATCAAGGCAAGGCAGAAGTTTCTCGCTTGCCAAACAAGCTGCAGGCCTGTAACTAACACGAGTTTCTGCCAGATACTTTGGAGGAAAGCAAAAGAAATCCTGAAATAAGCAGTTATAGAATGAATTCTACCCAGGGAAGGGTTCTTCCCTCTAAATTATAGTAAAATTAGATTCAGCAATGGTCATGACTGACTTCATTTCTTCCCATGAAGTAACTGCCTACACAGAGAAAGATTATTAAGTTACCCATTGCTTGTCAAGCATGGAGGAGAGATTTCCTTGGCAATAAAGTCAAGCAAGTTGGCAAATCAAGGGACAGGAAACTCTTTCTTACAGATAACTAGCTACTCAGAATAAGATTTTAATAAGAGAGATTGTCTCAGATGATTAATGTAAGCATTTGTTAACGTTCCCATTTGTGAGGTACTTTGTCATGTTCCCAACAAATGCATCAAAATACTAGGGAAAGCTTTAGCCATAAGCTAAACTAAACAGCTCATTTAATGGGTAAATAGTGTATCTGAAAATACTTCACGGAAGTTGAAATAAAGGATAGAGTGAGTCATTGTACATATTAGCCAGAAGGTCTGTTCACAGTCCTTCTGTTTTTTCTTCCCAGAATCTTTATGCAGCATCACAGATTACATAAAATTAGATGGGACAAAAGGGGCCTCATTTGTAAACTAGACTGACTGATAAAAACAGATGTGGAGATCAAGTCCTGGCTCATAACTGTAAAAAGGTCTGAAAAAGAAAATAAAATTGCTACTAGGATTCCCAAAAAACGATGCGTCCTCCCTGTCCCTCTCCCCTAATGCACACATAATTTTAGACAAAGTAACAAAAAATTCTAATCCAAGTCTGGTAGGCTGTTTTATCCCTAATCCATCATGCGAAAGTCTGGCTTCTGACCCTCTGCACTCTCTGCCTAGAGAAGGAAGCTGCAGAAGTGTTTGAGCAGGACCTGTAGTGCGTTTCTTCTTACTTTGTACACATCCGCTCTCCCGGAGATCACCTTCCAGCAGCAGTAATGCCAATCTATGGGATAAATCTAGCTGAAATTTTCATTTGCTTTTTCTAACAGAAGTTGTTCTGTATCTAGATAAACACACATGGACTCAAAGCTTTCTTTGGCTGATGAACCCAAAATTTCAAGAGGCTACAGTCTTTGTGTCTTCAACTCATCTCATAGGGGAATTATATAGCATGAAGGTTACCACAAATTTTATAGGGTCATATAAATTAAGTAGAGCCAAGAGCAGTGTATAATCCCCTAATGGAGCACCAACACCAGATTCTTCTAAGAAAAAAACTAAACCCCAAAATTTCTGATGTGCACTGACACCTAGGAGCAAAACCACCAAGTCCTAACCCAGAGCTTTTCTATTACAGTTTAATTATTGTCAAAGAAAGCTGCATCCTTTCAGTTTGCAGGAGCACCTGCAGAGTCAGTCATTGCAGAGGTCACCGGCAATATCCTTGGACTACCAAAAAGTTAAATGATGGAACACAGCACTGGATGTGCTATGATTTGCTTTTTGCATAAGCAGCTAGATATGTTTGACCTGGCCCACTACAGCTCAGAAGACTCTTTCTTCCCCATGACTCAATGCACAATCAACATTTACATTCAAAGCAGATGTGAAAACAAGTGTACGATGAGTGCTCTATTCCAAATTACTTTGGATCCCTCACTTAAACCAGGAGACCTGAAGGATAATATTGCTACTGTTGTGGGTACCAGCCATGCTACATCAAGAACTGCTCAGGAGAGAAACCTTCAATGGTTTTGTTTACGGAAGAAATTAAGAGCCAGCACACGCCACTGTGGCATACTAGAGATAATTATGGATCTCAAATTCTTCTGAACGAAGCACACAATTACACAGGCAGCATTTTCCTCATAATTATACTTCTCCGACATAGAGTGACTCTGCTCATAACCCAGAGGAGAGTAATTCAGGGTGACAGATTTATTCTCATTTATTCTATTTGCTCTTGAAACCCTATCCTAATAAAATGGAAAGTTAAAAAGATTAACAAATAGGATCACACAACTTGCTAGGTGTCAGATAGAGTTACGCATCATTAGCTGCCTTCCTCTGCTAAATTAAACAACAAATAAATCCTTTCTGCTTTTTTGCTTGGTGCTTTCTAGCAAGACATGTTTGTGTCTTATAATTATAGTTCACCTATAATTAAGTAATTGAATAGGACGTTTCTCTTGAATCCTGCTCTAAATTAAGTTTTAGTGTTTTTATTAAAACCTTACACATGCTTAGAGAGGCAGTAGGCCATAGAGGATGGAGCCTGGGATTTCAAAGACCGGATTTAGGCTTGGCCCTGACATTGGCTTGCAGACTGACTGAAAGCCATGTGCTTCTCCCCTCCACCCCAGTTAGGCCTTTTGCAAATGAGACATGAACTACTGACAGACCATCTTGCCCACTGCAGGACAGAGAAGGGCTCACCTTTGATTTTGCAAATTTCAAAGCGTCTCTGTTAGGGACAGGCTGGCAGCCCTGGTATTCACTTCGCTGGAGCCCAGCCCCGGGCACCCACCATCCTCTCCTGCACTGGGCAAGGGCGAGGCACACCGCTCCTGCTGACGGGCTGTTGTGTGAGGATGTGTCTGTCATTTACCAAGTAAACAAGTCCAGTGGTTCATTTTTCACCCTGCTTGGAGCACAACAAGCATGTGTGCACACAGGCTCCCTTGAGGTGCTGGGTGCTTGGATGCCAGAGACGAGGAGCAGAACATGAAGCAGGAGACTACAACCCTTCTCTTTCTAACAGAAAGACAGTGAAATCTACTTGTGTAGTGCACAGAGAAGAGGCAGGAACCTCAAAAGTACAGACAGGCACCCAAACTTTGGATACTTACCCATACCTAATAAGAAGGCTCCAGGGACTGTCTGTTCAGCTGCTCAGCTGCACCTAATATTTGATCTGAGCTTACCACACATCCTTCCCTTCAGTCTCAAACATATGGCTGATATGCAACAAAACAACTTATTTTTGCACAAATCACAAGGCATGGGTTTATAACACAGAAAAGACAGCATCTCGTAATTTGAATCAACTTATTCCACCATTAAAGCGGTAAAACAGTAACACGAAATAGCTGATTCAGTGCATGCAATAGAAGCAGCTCAGTGAAGTAGGGATTAATTAGATAAGAGGGGTCAACAAGCAAACATAATCTGACTAAGCACTGGTACTATTTTCACTGAAAACTTTCAAACTGTGCCCGTAAGTCTGTAGCAGCCTATCCTCCTTTGATTCCTCTCCAAGAATTTCTAGACAAACCCTGACTGTTAAAAACACATACTAACTTGTGTAAACATCTAAAGCATATAAACAATTTCTAATCATCACCAGATCTGACCAAAGATTTAACATTTCTAACATTACCCCAATATCCAGCAACCCTGGGAGATGGACCCAGAGTCCTGAGCTGCCCGAAAGTTGCCCTGCCCTGAAAGGCACAACAGCCTGGATGGCTGCGATGACATATCAGAGGAGAGACAGGTACTGAGAGGTGAAAGTCCTCCTAATCCAGCACTGTACCAACTGGACCATAAATGAAAGGGCTATCAACTGACTGATAGCCTGACTCAACACCCACGTTTTAGAAGAATTTGGAATCAGATATAAACATTCTACCTTAAAGCCCATTCCACCAGCGCATACGTAGGACAGAAAAGGTACAACACAGCACCCTGAAGGCTGTACACCGCCCAGTCTGCACCACGCAGCAGAGAATGGCAGAGCTCTCTTAGTTTTTAGCAGTGAAAATATATTTCTCAGATATCCCAGTCTGGGCGAGATTTTTCCATTTATATGCTCTTTCCTACCCTGAAATCACAGAAAAGTACCTTTCTGGAATAGTAACAGAAGTAAAAAATTGCTCATTTTCCATTCTTTGTCACTACCGAAGATAGCTTGGAGATTACTGTACATCTAAAAATATTTTCCAAGGTGCTAAGACATATGTAGGTTTAACAAGGCATCACTGGAAACAGTCAGGAGAGAATGTATCTGAGTGTCATAACCAACATGAAACAGAACAGCAGGTCTTGTGAAAATAGCAGGAGGTTCAGGGTAGCCAGGTCCTTTGCTCAGCTCTGCCACATCAGATTTTGATAAATGAACTAATTTCTGCACCATATCTTACTCATTGGCAAGATTGCAGATAATATATTGTTGCCATAGCACTACACCCGCACTGCGAGTACAGCAGTTGTACTCATAGAAAGTGATATCAAAGTAAAGGATAACAATTCCGAATGTTACATAAAAGTGGGAAAAGCAGAAGTAAATACTGGAGAATTTACTACTGAAAAACTGATTAGAGCTGAGTGCCACACAGAGCAGCTCATGCTGGTGATAAGTGGGAGACATCAAAATATCTACCCTGTGTTTACAGGTGCAGTTATCCATCACAAGAGGCAAAAAAAATCCCCCCCAAGCCCACCACCCAAACCCCCAAGAATTTCATGAGCACCTTCCTAATTGAAACATAGCTGAACACTAGAGACAGGGGTTCAAATCCATCACCTGCTTAACTGTGTTTAATCATTCACAAGAAGTGTGCTGGGCTGAAATTCACTCAGGTTTAACAAAAGCTGATGGGGTTTCAGTGGACTTTCCATTACACCCTGGACTCAGTCCAAAGGCTAGCGGTTCATGTCTGGCAATGTACAGATCAGAGGAGCTAAATCAATTAAAAAGTCAACTTGAGATGTAATGGTCCTTGGTGAAAAGTCTTATCTGGGCTATATATCACCCCAAAGTAAAATACACTCTACTTTTTTGACAAAGCTCCTTGAAAGCTCTGGAGCATGTTCCCTTCCTCCCTTTTAAAACAGTTTCCAAGATTGAGAAAAGATACTATTGTCATGTGAACTGATGTGGGAGAAATACAGAGAAGAAATAAGAATACCAACAACCAGTTCTGAGTGAGACAACCACAGGAAGTAAACATATCCATCATCATGCTCAACTTCAGAAGCCATCCAGACACCCCAGACCTATTGCACAGGCACAGATTGACCCTGCAGCCAATGGGCAGGACGTAGTCTTATGACCTACACACGCAACGTGACTTTACCTCACGTGCACGGTGAGCAGACAGGACTGGATTGTGCTGGACGCAACGCACATGATGCTCTCTGCATGCTCAGTAGCTGCTGGGAGCCTGGAAACCTGGTAGAGCACCCATAAAAGCAGCAAAGACATAGGTTACTGCCGGGAGCTGCATTCAGTTGCTTGCAGCAGCAGGGCTTGGGCAGGCAGGGACTGGGCTCATTTGCAAATACAGATCAAACCAGAAAAATCATTCTCTACACAGTGCTTTGAAGTTTGTGTTGTCCTGCAGTGAACTAAGGGCCTACACAGAGCCAGTTAGCACTTACTGACTGACATATATGAAAGGCCAGGGCAGAGTTTTTGTTTTGATGTATTTGTAAAGGAATATGCTATAATAGTGTAGCATCATTTGAAATGCCCAGCTTTTTATTTGTACCTCAAATTGAAGGCATCCATTGCACATTGATTCTAGGGTATATATAGGCTGGATTTCAGAGTACACAATAACATTTTTGTATCAGAAGGATAACGCTCACATCAAAGTGAAACAGTAGGTCTTCACGGCACTTCACGCATCTAATGGGCTGCAAGCAGAGTCGCCCTGAACAGCAGTAAACCCTCTGGTGCTTCATGGAAAGGAGCCAATTGCCAGTGCACGGGCAAATCAGAGCAGACTCTGAGCCCAGATTACAGCACGAGTGCACAGATCCAGAGACAAACCCCCTTATATGAAGCTCCTGGGTTTGCCTTCTCAGCCCTGGACTTTGCAAAACCTAAAATGCCACACAAGCTGGAAGAGGCAAGGACAATTGCAATCCAGGGCTTCTCAAACATGCACCAACCTTTTATCAGTACCGTGCTGAGCAGCCGGAGTCAAACCCCACTTTTTCCAGCAGCTAATAGAGAGCTGAGTGTATGGGTGGTATTTGGGTCACGACAGAAGGGGAGGACAGTAAGGAGTCACTGCAAAATAACCACAGCAGGAGAGACACTAGTTGCCCTGTCACACTGAAAGTTTTAAATCCATTTGCTTAGAAAACGAAGGAACCGTTGCCCAGTAACATTCCTTTGCAGTTCTGTCTGCATATGGCTGGCCACCAGCATCTCTGTACTGCAACAGCTGAATGACTTCCAGCCCATTCCAAAATTCACACAAGGGAATTATCAAGCCACAGAAACCTTGCTAAATAGGAAACCAGAGAATTACCTCCAAAAGATGCTGTATGAACCAATAACTCATAACACAGCCGAGTTCTCAATGCATGTGGCTGCACTGCCCTCAGTCTGTGCTCCCGTGTGCACCATTTCCAGCAACAACCGCAGTCCAGCTGCCCAGCACAGCGTCCAGGGAGGTCGAAAGATACTTCACAGTGTCTGAAAGCAATACGCATGCTACACAAGCTGAGTTTTTCTGAGCATTTTCGAAGATGCCATGTGGAATGCAAACTTGTGCTTCTAATTTGTAAACATTAGAATTATTAAATTAATGCCATATCTACTATAGCAGTGCTACAAAGAGAGTCCCTCATCTTGGATCCACCTGAGTCTCATTTCCTTGAGTAATGAAGAACAGTTTATTTGGGTTTTATACCACTAGTGACTCTCATGATCTTCCAGAACTCTCAGCAATCTGTAACCCAAGTTTTGGTTGGATTGATGGAATTGCACTTGCCATATTCCAAGCCTCTCTGATGGAAAAGATGCACAGGATTGCTCCTCCCTGACCAAGACCAAAGGCTGTTCCCTAGTGTTTTTCCCTATTGCCCTCATCCTTGTTAACAAGCAACGCAAAAAGGTGATGTGGGCTGCTCCTACAGAGTTGCTTTTTAAAATAAATTCAAATTATCAGCAGCTTAATTCAGACATGCTTGAAGTGATCCCAGCTACTGAAATAGAATGATTTGTACAGACTTTGCTCACCGTATTCCCCAGTCACATACTGGCAAAACATACCTAGTACACATTCAGTGGCTGAATTCATGAGACAGTTGGTGTAGCAGAAGGAAGGCAGCTCATTATAAGCATGCTTTGATGAGAGAGAGGAACAGGTAAAGAATATTATGAGAGAAGGAGAGGGATGGTGACGTCAGTGAAAAGATACAGTCTATATTACCCTTGTTGAAGAGTTAATTTGACTTTTTAGATACTCCTTTTCCACATGAGCTTCAGTAGAAACAAATTAGATTTTACAAGATACCATCCTTTTACAGCTACTGGAGAAATTACTTAAGTAGAAGACAGCATCTATTAGATTAAAGTATGTGCCACTTAAATGAACAATGAGCCAATATGCCTAAGAAATGTTCAATATGAGCTCTAAACTCTGCGATCACATCCTCAGTGGATCAGCAGAGAATCAGGTAACATAATGTGCTTTCCAAGATGCATGAAAAAAGAAAAGCAAAGGATACCAGCAGAGACAGCCCAAGTGTCTGAGCTTAATCTCAACAGCTTGTGTGTCAAGGTGCCTGTCATGGGTCTGCATTGGAGAGCAAGTTGCCTTGTTAAAATTCTGCATTGAAGAGAGTTGCAGGGGCTGCTTGGGGTAGTGGATACTAGTAGGGAATATCTTATTGGAGGACCTTATCTAACACGTGTACCACTTGCTCCATGAACTGGCAGTGAAATGCCACTCAGCCCTGTCAGAGGACCATGAAGGACCATGCAACTGCAGGCAAGGTCTGACCCTGCCACCTCAGTTCACGTGTTTGGGGAGGGCATGCACCCCAATATCCAGCCAGCTCTGACAAATCTGCCAGCTGCTCTGTGCAGTGCTGGGGCAGCTGGAGAGACTTGTACAAAGGAGGGGAAGGGAAATCCTGCGAGGCTGGTAACAGCAGTTAAATTTCTGCCATGACTTGAGGGAGCTGTTCAGGAAATTTACAACTAATTAAGACCAGAGGTTCTTGCAGACTTGTCTGGATCATGTACTGCCTTTGAAATCTGGAAACAATACCTGTCCATGGCCTGAATAACATGCTTCAGAGCTGCTACACAAGTTCTTCTACCTATGCAATAGCTCGCTTATGCAGGGAAAGGAAGCCAGTCCTAATCTGAACTCTCGTTTGGAGATTTCTAGACACACATGCAGCAAAATTACTGCAGTTATTGAAAGGTTTCCCTCTATGAATCAGAAAGATTAGGGATTTCATATTTCATAGAAGAGATGAACGGAACAGAGATAGAGGTATACCTCTATTGCAAGTAGATACAGAAGATAGTGTAGAAAGTGTAAACATTCTCATATATCGAGTACTGGAGCAAATATATAATAATAAAACAAAAGCCTCTCTCAGAATCTCATCTTTAATTTCCCTCTGGAATATCCTCCTGAGTGGGGTTTATGGAAACCTGAACTGGGAGCATGACATTTATACCTTATTCTCACTACACTGAAAAAGAACGTTTGCATAGCTGGTATAAGGGGGCCCTAATATATTAAGATTTTAAGCAGGATAAAAACAAATCAAAATTACTTTGGCTGAGATTAAAGAAAAGAAAAATGCAAGAGACCTTCACATTTCAACCTATAAAACAAACTTTGCATTTGGGAAGAACATGCCCCTGTGGCTACCTGCTGTAGGACATTTTACCGCTTCTCAAGCCACCAGCTGGTATCAGCCACCTCTCAAGTCAGGACATCGGAGGAGAATCATCAGTGATTTAGTCTATTCTGGCAACACCTTTAAACATAAACTGGAACAGACCTAATAACTATGACCAAAGTAACAAAAGAGAACAGGACACATCGTTCAGTTCCACACCCTGCCATCACAGACCCCATGGCGCACCACCTCACCCAGCCATGCACTATTCTGAAACCAAGCAACATTTGATACACCAGGTCTCTTGCCTGCAGGAGGGATGCCAGCAACCGCAGGGCAGAACTGGGGTCCTCCCAAACCAGTTCACAGCCCATTTCTGCTGGAGGACTGGGCCTGCTTTGGGGCACAAGGATACAGCTGAAAAATCCTTGTTTCTTCCAGCAGAGGGTAGTGGGACACACAAGTCAGCAAGCAAACGTGTAAGATTATATTGCAAGAGATGTACGCAATTCAAAACAAAACCAAGGGTGCAATAACAGTAATAAAACAAAACGACACTGCTTAGCCCAGTGGAAATGTTACAAAACTAAATGCATTCCTGCGTTTGCATTCATCAAAACAAGAAATGCATCAAACTTCAGCTTGTTCTCATTATCTCCACCCCTCTCCAATAGCATCATCATCTTCATTCCCTTTGCTAGTTTTGGGAAGGGACAGCCCGATGCAGCAGTAGGGTCACAACAGCCTTTTTCTGAACATCTCTACTAGAAATCTGTCTTCTCTTTCCCTCTATGGAGCTGTTCTTTCCTTGAGTCTCCCAGAGAAATCACTGAATAACTTTCAGGCTCCCTTTCCTCTTTTCTCCCTCCCATCATCCTGTGGCAACATACACGTCCTCATGCAGCAGAGGAAGCTGGTGCTACTGCTGCTTTAATTTGGGTGTGTGGCAATGCAAAGGCTTTCTCAGGTGCCTCCACGGGTCTCGCAGCCCGTGGGCAGATCTGCAGATAGATGTCGAAGGCTCAGAGGTAAAGGGGACACATGCAGGAGATTCACAGCTGTTCCCATGCACTCTCTCAGCGGATACCAAAAAGAGCCACTAGGGTAGACGCACATCCACAGTTTTCTCAAACTATTAAATGACGGTAACCCCCTGGCTTAGATTAAGCATTTCAACTTTAACAGCACAAATCCAATCTAAGTCCGAAGCCGCCCCTGCCTGCACATCAACGACTGCAACGTCTCTGCTTGCCATCTAACAGGATTAGGGCAGGCTTCTGGAGGCAGCTGCTTCTGCAGGCAAAAATCTTATTCCAGGACCTATCAAAAACAAAAATGCTTTTGAGAGGCAATTAAAACCTAAAACAATCCATAGTAACTGTCACATTAACAGTCATTTTTTTATTTAAATGATGAAACATAGCATTATCACCTTACGTCTAAACATTTCTGTCAGCTTGGACAAAATACAAAGGGAGTCTTCCAATATTTGTTTGGTGCACAGGTATTCCATTCAGGTTGACAGAAAACAAAATTACTTTGCTTAGAAAACATCCTAAGAGATGACAGCATCTTAATTACAGAGATGGGGAAATAGAATTCAGCCTGGTATATAGATTTGCTTCTTGCCGATTCCACTCTGAAGTGCAACGAGGTGGGGATCTCACCAGCAGCCATGAGGGCAGGGGGCAGCATCGTTGCTTTACGGCTGTATTAGTTGCTCTACCCAAAACCCCATCATTTTTAAAGACAGAAGAGTACCTGTTGACATAGTGCAGTGGACATAGGGCAGCTGTTTTCCCTGCTGATCCCTCAGTATTCACTAAAAGCCTACGGGTTTTGTGATTTTGGGGGGTGGTTTTTTTTTGGAAGAACCACAAAGTTATCAGAAAAGGTACAGTTATGCTCTGGGCCTGATGAATGAAAAATCTTCCAACTCTGTGGCCATAATTCAGGAACATAAACCTGGATTATAATTACCTGAGATGCATTAAACAAAGCTTAATACAATCCCGAGTCAAAATGGGACAATTATAGCAGCTCCTGTACCAAAATAGGAGACTATGGACATGGCATGTGTCACCATCTGCTAACAATATGCAATAGGCAAACCAATTCAAGGAAAAAAAAAAAGAAAAAAAAAAAAAACAGTTCCTTGATGGAACTTGTTTCCATTTCCAAGAATCAAAGTGAATATTCAGCTTAAACATTACACTTTCCAGATTCCCAGCTGGGACCAGAATGAGAAGCGTCAAGCATCTTATGATTTAACTGTTGAGAAATTTCCAGGCCAAACTTTCAAGCAAGAGGTTTGGATACAGATCTGAACTGTGGGATGTTTTGTCTGTGGAGCTCTACCATTGCTTCCAATAGCAATAGTTAGCATTACTATGCGTACTTTTTAAATACCCAGTTGCTCCTGAACTTTGCTGAAGTTCATAATTCATGCTTTTTTCCCCTTGATTTAATTTAAAGAGTACGGACCACGATTCTGCTTTTCGGAAAAAATATAAACATTTACTTCTTGCTGAACAGCTGTCACAGTGTAACGAAAATAATTTACTGTTCAGTTTTTCTGAATGAGCCCCTTATCCCTCCTGTCCTTCCTCCCTCGAATATTTCCTGAAAATCTTATGCCACAAGCAAACTAGTTTTGGCTTATACTAGAAAACGTCTTAAACTCTGGGATACTTTACTTTCCTTTATATTCCTCTTCAACAGCAGACAGAGTCTACCATAATGGTTAGGGGAAGTGTGGTGCTGCACATCACAGGAGGACAGCCGTAGAGACATAAGCAAAGCTCGCAAAGTTAGAACCGTGCTTTTGTCTCCTTTGATTTGGGGGGGGGAAATAAAATAAAATAAAAAATAACCAGAGTATCCCAGTCACTGTGGTCCTTTTCCGAAGCTCTTTTATAAATTTGTTTTGTAACACTAACAGCTCCAATCTTCCTGGTCTCCTATGTTACTGTCAAAATTTTTGATAGGAATTTTTTTTTTTTTTTTTAACATTACTACTGCAAGATCCAAGCACAGAGCTACAATTCAAATTCTGAAGAAAACTTCAAAGGAAACTCATAACTTCTCAAAATGTAGCACACTGTACCTGACTCCAAAGGGCAATAACACAGTAAAAATGAACCATGTTCTGGGAAGTTAAATCCTTGAAGTACCCTTTGGTGAATATGAAAAGCAATTTGTCTTTCAGAGCCAAAGAAGTCCCTTTTTCATGTCTTAATTCCAGGATACACATTTGAATCCTACAAAAAATATTTTTTCACTCACCTACTGGACTAAAAAAAGTCTCTTTTTTATTTACCTGAAAAAGTATAGTCAAGTAGTTACAGTAAGTGACCTGGTCAAGAGTTATTTTTTCACCAGTTTGCATACTTATTCCACAATTCAGCAAATTTTTTACTCTGGAAACACCTCACCTTTAACGTTAACTGCCCTCCTTCAGCAGTGTTGGGAAGTTTTCCTTTTAAAAGAATACAAAGTTATCTCAATAAAAATTAACTGGGAAATGTTATAGCTAGTCTCAAGAGAAGTTTGCCAACTAGGGATAGACACAGATTTACTGAAAGAATGGCTGAAATCAGTGGTTATCAGCAGCAGACTATTAAGTCTTTAAATCAAGAGATTTTCACTGCTGCAGGTGGGGCATGGAGATACAGACGGGGTGTGGGGCCCATGCTCTTCCTCATCTTTTATCACAGCAGCCCTCCCAAAGCTTCTCACTTGTGAAGTTTATACCAAATTTTCTGACACGCTTACAGGCCTGTTTCCATATACTACGGTTAGGAAAAGAGCCTTTTTCACCGTTTGTTCCACAGGCTTGAATGACACTCATTTTATCAGCTCTTCAACATTTGCTGTTCAACATCAAACATAGATATCAGCAGGGTTGTGCTTGTTGTTTTTTTTACAATACCAGATCAATCAAGTAATTGACGAGTTAACAAATCTGTTTGCTTTTCATGGTACTTTGCATTGATTTTTTGTAATTAAACAAAAGACTGGATCCTGCCTTTTCCCTCAAAATGGAGCGCTGCCGATACAGGCACTTAAACTCTGCGTTTACTTTCTAAAGAATCATATTCTCTCTGCTCCTTCCCCACGACAGCTCAAGGCAAACCACAGTCCCTGGGACATCTGGAGGTTGTGGTCTGAATGAATCCCTTCCAGCCATGAACAAAAGCAATCATCTTTGCTGAATTAATAAATACTTAAGACTTGTTAGTATTTCTGAATTGCAAAACTCCGTGCTTGCAAAGGCCATACAACCTCCTTCAAAAGGTTATTAAAAAGAAAAGCAAAAGCTCCATGTTGGTTGTCTTAACTGTGCAAGATGAGAAAATACATCTGCCTTGTGTCTTTAGTAATTGATACACAGCAGCTCCTTTAGTATCCCTTGCTTCTCTTGAATTCACATAACCATGGCTTTAGTTTCTCAAGGACTTTTTGTGAATGTTGGGGAGAAAAAAGGCTAGAGATAATGACACGGTTATGCTAAAGATACAGTGAACACAGCCAGCAAGAAAAATCTAAGTATCCTCATTCTCAATAGTAACAGATGCCAAGACAGCAGAACTGGAAATGGAAATGTTTTAATCTCTTCACAATTTATGCCAGCAATACAAGGAAGGGGTTAAAGTGCATCCAGAACATCTTAACAGACCTAGAAAAAGCCTCTGTACTACCCCTCCCTGAACCTGGCTCCTTCCTCCCTTCGAGGGAGCCAGGGTGCAGCGCACAAGGGGCTGAGGGACAGTGCGGCATCTGTGCAGTTAAACCATTTCAGCAAAGCTGCGCCCTTCTTAAAAGTCAAGCTGGGTGTGCACTTCTGGCAGAAAGGCTGCCTGGGCAGCAGAGGGGAGGAGCAGGCAAGGAGAAACAGATTCACTTTCTACCAAGATTTTGTTTCCTACGTGTTCAACTCCAGTCTGAACGCTCGCCTTCACAAACACACAGGCGTTGAATTGTTCAAATTACACATAATCTTGCGTTGCTCATTTACGACAGCACAACCGGCGACAAAGAAAAGAACTTAAAGTGCTCAGCTCCCTTCAAACAGGAAGAAAGCCCGTGGTGACAGGCTAGAGAATGCTTGACTTGTTTTTCCACCACCCCACGATGCACACATACCACACTCAGTTCAGGAAACTCCAGCAAAAACTCTGCGCACAGGCTCTGAGCAGTTGTCTGCAGGAGAATTAAATCTCCAGCTCCCCCTCCCCGAGTTAGGCGTACAGATTACAAAAAACCAGAACCTCTCTGAAACATCTCTCTTGCAAATTGTTGTAATTTCCCATCCGTCTTCAGCTCGGATGACTTCGCTGGGTCCACAGGGGATGATTTACAGCATTTGTTTTGGATTAAGGCTTCCTAAACTGTGACTCAGGAGACAGAGTAAATGATCTGCAGCTGCCTCGCAGAGCCGTGTTAAATGGTGGAAGTGCCAATCCCATGTGGCTCTGCTAGTGGGTCCTAAACGAGCTTTAGTCCAGCAGTTATCACTTGATCCAA
This sequence comes from Larus michahellis, assembly GCF_964199755.1. Classification (NCBI taxonomy): domain Eukaryota; kingdom Metazoa; phylum Chordata; class Aves; order Charadriiformes; family Laridae; genus Larus; species Larus michahellis. Next base: position 6,660,946 of record NC_133908.1, on the reverse strand, counting down.
AATTTTAGAAATCAATGACCGTATCAAGTTGATTTGCAGACTGATAAAAAAGTGAAAGATTTGTTAGATAACCTCTATTGAAAAGAACATGGTTTGTCCAGGCACTTGTCTTCTTCTAAATTAGTAAAGTTATTGGCTGAACAAGCCAATGCAATGTTTTGTTCTATCAGTGAAATCTATTGTTTGTCATTTGCTTTTGTGTTGAAAGCTACTTCTAACACCACACCTTGCTTTGTGGGCAAACGACATTACAAACACTTGTGTTCGGCATGACATCTAGTCTAACTGCAGCGGGACTCCACAGAAGTTAGGGAAGGCAAACAGGCAAAAAAAGAACTGCATCCTCTGGGTCAAAAAAGGTTTTCAGAAAGGACATATTCATTTGCTTATTATTTCTCTGGCCACTTCTGAATTTTGGAAATTTCTGGATTTTTCAGGAGGCACAAAGTCCTTTTTCTAGTAAACAGGAAAGGCGTGTTTTACGTTTGTCTTTAATGATGGCATTTTCTGTACATTCACTGAAAGGCAATCATAAAGTACCATACTAATGAGTTACTTTACCTTCCCCTCAATTTTCAGTTTTCACACTGTCACATTTTAGTCAATCAGCTGTTGCTAAGTTGTCTCCAGTGCTATATGAACTTTCCTGTATCATACTGCTCACAAGTGGAGGTGAAACCGTGAGGGTCACCTTGACATGTTTTGCTCCTTAAGCATACCCTTTCTGCAGAGTGGATACAACCTCACAGATGGATGCTGCCAGCCAGTATTGGGTAATTAGCTGCAGTCTGGTAGAAAAATTGCATTAGCATAGCCAAGCCCAACATCGATCTACTAGATCAGTGCAAATCTGCAATGCAGATGCAGAAGCCTATCCATCCAGTTCACTTCAGGATTTTAAGTTCAGTAACTGAAGTAACTCTACCAGTTAGCTGCTCAGCACCTTCCACACTGATGAACATTCTTCATAATCTACCATAATTCTTGGCCACCGGCTGGTCTGCATGTTGAAACACCGTTGTTCGAAACAATGAAAGCAGTTGTGCCTGCAGTGTTTGCAGACTGCTGAGATACTCACAACACAGAAACTAAAATAAGCATGAAGAAACACAGTGCTGTCAGTATTATAATCATTTAGTGATACCTCATCTCCTCCATCGCAGCTGTGTGAGAAGAAAACGGTTCAAATGAAGATACGTGCTCAGCTTCCAGACACTCCTGGTTATGCTCTATCTTAATGTAGCTCCAGCCCTTCAAAGCTTTTGCAACCAATAGCTGCAGCTCCAGGTCCATTCTGTATTTACACTTAAGCCAAATCACAACACTTACAATGTAGACTAACATAAAACAGACTAGTAGACCAACACCTCTACCTAAGCACAGCGGAAAACAGATTTTCCTGTGTATTAGTGTATTCCTTCCTTCTGAACAAAGACCTGACATGAACAGGAATGTAGTACCAAGTGCAGGGAATCAAAAAACAACCAGCCAGCACAGATGGAATTGAGCACCAGCTGGAGCCTGCTGGTCAAAAGGGAAGACAGCAGTCTCCAATCTTTGCCTTCTAGAGAAGATGGCCAGCAACACTGTCACCAACATCTGCAGGAGATGGCCCCTTCTACAGAGCAGCACCTAGAAAGGAAAACAGGACTTTTACAGCTTTTCCTACAACATCCAATTGCATCAAGGATTGAACTAGTTAAAGCACTGCTTCATGCCAGCTGATAAATTCTGTTCAGAAACCAAGAAAGCATTTTGAAAAAGGTTTGATTAGAGCTGCCTGGGGGCCTAGCAAGATGCAGGAAACTTATGTGACCCACTTGTGTTGCTGATCAGAAGCCTTTTCCCAGCAGACGGTGGGACAGCGCATGAGAACAGCCAGTGAAATTTCAGAGGAAAGCTCTTCACAGAAATATTCTGCAGTTCATTGTCTCCAACTTTCACTACCATCACCATGTAGCATCACAACTTGTTTGAGCTCTTGTCTACCAAGAATACTAAAGCTTCCTCATGCGATTCCTCTAACTTTTGCTTTGAACTTGTTTCCTTCAATGGAGCTTTTTTGTAACTCCGAAAGACTTTGCATACTTCTAATCTGTAAGGAACACTCCCTGTGCATAAAGAATTTACATGCTGTGCAGCAGGAATCTTTTAAAATTGTTCACTTTTGAACAGAAAGAAAGCTCAGAAAGAAGCCCCCAATGGAGCAAAAGTGGCAGTGATGGTAAAGTAGGAGTAAAGTGCTACAGCCATGAAAGAGAAAAATAATGTAGTTGGATCATGAAGTAGATGCTTGGAACATATGTCAAGGCCAGATCAAAGCAGCCAATTGTTGCTGTTATCTACTTAATCTTCTCTGGTGTGGAAAAGGGAGTTAGGAAATTCTGTTCAGCCAATGCAACTGTCTAAGCCAATGCCCAAGGCAAATAATGCTCTGAACAATAAGGCGTTTTGTTTAACTCTGCAATAAATACTAGATTTCCAATGACAGCTGTTTGGTTGCAATCTCCTCCTGCAATTTCCAGTCAATACTTCGTATTTACGTAAATGCATAACCATACCTAATCCCCCCCAACCCTCAAGTCTCATCTCCTTGAGAGAGCGAGCATGGGGTGGGAAATGGGGGGTTAAAAATTTAATCCTTGAAACAAAAAATCAGGCCACTTCCGTGAGAGCTGCCACATGGTATCTGTTTGAAAAAGTGACATTCAACAGGGGCACTGTAGCACAAGAGAGCCATTTGTAGATTTTTACTTTCAAGTTATTGAAATCTTTTCACAAGATTATCCCTCACAGAACAGTTTCATTGCAGAAGGATCTCTAGCGCAGAAAGAATTGACAGAAGCAGCTCCTGTAAAACGGGCGTTAAGAACAACTGCAAGTCAAGGCAGCAATCTGAAACCTTTGCTTTCAAAGGGACCTAGCCCTGACAAGCTAGCGCCAGCCGCTGACTGTACCATGCAATGGTCCTTGAACTCTTAGCAGCTATATTATTCATACAGTAGATTAACTTCTTATTGTTTGCCCTACCTATTGATTGAGAAAAGCTCATAAAATGCAATTTGTCTGAAAATGATACATGCAGATCCGTGCCTTTATGCTGAAGATATCAGTAAAACGAGTCAAAGCCACAAACAGTAATCTTAATTTATAGGGACATTACCCTGAAGGTACACTTATCTTCCTGTATGTACAGTAAAGTTCTATCATCTGTCTTTAGCAGCATACACCATTAGGACCATAATATTCATAGATTACAATATAGACTATAGAAAGACAGGGGTATATTCTTGTAAGTTTTAAAATATTAATAACCCTCAAAATGCAAGCTTCTGGAAGCTCACATATACTACTTTGCCAAGCAGTGTTACCCACTCTTGCACTTTGCACTCGCACAAAACTCTGCTAACCTCTCATTCCAAGACCAGAGAAGTCCCTTGAATGAGGATGAATGAACATGGTTGGTTGCAGATACAGGAGCTGACAGATCAAGCCTGCCTTTTTCTCCACCACAAGCACTCCTACCTATGACCGGATTTCTGCATGATGGCATAGCACACTAGGGATGCTCACCAGTCACTGCTGCAGACTCCAAGGATAAAAAAGTTTTGAATCTAGCAAAATCCTTCGGGGGTGGGGGGGGGAAGGCATTTATTCCTATATGATTCAATGTAAAACACAACCTCTTTCAGTCACTGTGTTCAGTACGATGAGTACAAATCTTTAGCTTGACCTGGATCTACTACCATCTACTTTTAGCAGCTACTTGCATATGGCCAGTCTAAGGCTAAAATAAATACATTCTAATGTAAGCACAGATCATTAATGGATTGGATCTATAGCTTGAAAACAGGTATTGGACATGCTATTGAAACCACAGATGCTTGAAATACATAAGGAAAAAAGCAATGTGAGCCCCAGTACAGCTCTTATACCCAGGTGCATCTTGCTTCCTCTTCCCTAATTCTTCACCAGGCACATGGCCCATTCATTGACAACTGTGTTTTCCCAGTTTGGTTTCCTGGGAGTCTCTATTGGCTGCACATCAAGCCAAATGTTCATTTTGCTATCAACATAGCCAGGGGGCTTAGAGATGCTAGCCAACCCTTGTTCAACTAGTGTTACTGTTTTACAACATGTCATGCTTGGTGATATTGAAAGGAAAAGCCAATAAAAGGAAAAAATTAATCTTGTGATTAAGCACAACACTTTGTATTGCTGGCTGCTGACACTGGCACCACGCCACCTTCTCTGACAACAAAACAACCTGTCTGCTGTCTTCACCAACAAAAGGATTTTTACAAAATAAGGGTCTCTTGCTATGAATGATCAAAATGAGCAGCTTGGCAAAGAGACCTGGCCAACCATCAATTACAGCTTTGTTCTATCCCAACTTAAAGCTGATACTGTCCAGTTCCAGACTGAGATGACCAAAGTCCTGCTCGTACAGAATTTCTGCGTGCCATGCAAGTTACAGCTAAATTCACAATTTATAGAATTTATAGCAAATTTATAAGAGAAAAAGAGTTTGAAAATTTAAGATATTTGCATGTGTCAATGCAGAGTATGGATTGTTTTGAAATCTGAATCCCCAGGGCTTGCTAAGCACCTACTCCCTCAAAAGCAGGCTTACGAGCCATTGAAGGATTTGTGCTGGTCCTTTGGAAAGGGATTCATTCCTTTTCAACTATGAATATTTGCATAGGATACTGTGTTAGTTACGCCAAAGTCCTCTTTGATGCTTGCACTCAAGCAGAAACTGTAGTTTTTGTGATCAGTTATACAATGTTCATTATTATTCTGGCAAACGTTAAAGTTCGCTTAGAAGGTCTCCCTTAAGGAAATTCACTTATGCAAGTATACTTAGTGAAAACAGGAAAGCTCATAAGCATGGTCAAAACAGAACGCACTTCTGAATGACTTCTCACCATCACTGTGTTAGAGGAATACAACAGAAACTCTGTACTACAAACAGCAGGGTCTGGCCTCTATGTTATTTGCAAATGGAATCCCCCTTCTTCCAGTCCTGCTCTCCCTCCTTCCACACATTCTTTAGTCGACCACAAAAATCTCATCACTTTATACATGAAGTATTTTCTTAAAGTTTAACAGCATAAGCGCTGGACAGTCCTTCCTAGTCCAAAAAGCTGTGATCTATGGCAAATCATGTGAATGACCATTACAACTACCATCACCACCAAAACCATCAACAACACCTTCACACAAAGTCCAAACTCAAAAGACTCTACTTTCTTGTTTCAATGTGGTTGCTGATGCTACAGTATACCCATTAGTTTTGGCAGCGTCAAGGCCACTCAGTGGAACAGTGTGATGAATGATGCTTCTTATAAAATAGCTTTCTAAAAATCAGTTCCATCCAGCAGCTACATACGGCTGTCTCACAAGAAGTGCGATGACATAGCTGCTTCCCAGTAATAAATGGTAAAGATATCACTGCTTCCCAAAACAAATGCTATGTTTATGAAAACCTCTCCATTTTTATGTTTTATTACTTTTAGCCATTCATAAACTCCATCAAAGGGGACAGGGGGAAGTCTCACTAAGAGGGTAGTGAAGACACAAATATTTTGATCAGAAGAAACATTTGACCAAACCTTGATGACGAACAGCAAAATAACAGTTTCTGGAATCAACGTCTCAAGCTTCAAATGGTTGTGGCAGCCAAAAATGGTTCTGAGACATAAATCACATAATCTGAAATGGAATATAGCCTGCTCGTTTGTATGCTTCCCCTGCTGAAGTAACCATAAGAAGCTGTTCTTCAGCTCACTAGGCAAGAAAAACCATGTGTTGATAGAAAAGTTGTGTTACCTAATGCTATGAACCTATAAAAGTGATGAATAGCCCTAATGTTGATGCAGCTGGTGAGAAGATGCTGTCAGATCATTAAGCATAGCCAGGTGATTTGTCAGTGTTCAAAGACGTTGAATTTTCTGTCTTCCACTTCCTCCCTCAAGCTCCCTGCACACGCACACGTCCTCCAAAGCCATCTTTCATTACAGACTGAAAATCATATTTTTCCTCCTCTTCTCCCTATTCACCTTTAAAATCCTCCAGGTTTCCAGGGATGATTTTCAGCTCACAGTCTCCTTTCTCAGGGAGGCTGGGTTTGTGCACAAACATTTATTAGCAAGTTTAGGCTAACACACTGGACTGTAATTATCACATTCAGTGTTCTTAGGAAATTCCTTCCTGCTGCAGTAGCGGAATGCAGCCATCCTACATGTGGATTTCACCCCCCCTCCCCTTCTGGCTACAGACAATAAATACTGCTTATGTATGCTTTTTACAGTGCAGCAGATTGGTGTTAGATTAATTCTAAAATCTATTTTATGAGATTAGTCTGATTAGCTTGGATTTCAGATCTGTTCTGCAAGACATACTGAAAATCTCTTTTCAGTTTAAGTTCTGGGGAAAAAAGCAGTGAATTCTCAAATGTATCATAACAGAGAAACAAAGCTCCTGCTAAAAACAAACCCAGAAGTGAGAGGCACCAAGGCCATGAAAAACGGAAATAGTAAAAGTACAAAGAAGCATCAGGAAAGCTCCTCCACTAATACTCTACCATAACCAATGTGCCCTTGAGTTTGCTAAATAGCACTGCAAGATCACATTGAGTTTTTTTACTTAGGTAGGCAATTCTGCTTGGGCCACAATGACTGTGCATATGAGCAACCGCCAGGGATGTTTTCAGCTAAAGAGTTCATGGTCTAATCCCACAGACACAGGTAAGAAAGTAATTGGTGCATTCTTCATGTTGCTCACAGGGTGAGCGTCCTTCTGACTTAATCATAATGCTTGAACTGAAACATCTCACAGGAGACAAAAGGAATAGACACAAAGATTATAGGGTGAGAAAAGGATCTTCAAAAACACAATACGGAGACAGCATTTTTCACACTTGTGCAACTAAGATAATTTCTTCTGGAAAAATCCACCCCTGCTGTAGGCTAATATTTTGCATACAGTGAACATAACCCTGAACAAGGAGATCTCAACTATGACACGCATAAAAGCAGATACCTTTACATTCTCAAACAAAGCTAGCTTTTGACCTGCTAGGGGAGGTGTGGAGACACAGCAATCTCATTTTTGTCTCAAGTGACTGCTTTCCTGTAATTCAGCAGCAGCTCTGCACTGCATTAATCTTACTTTGTAAATGCTCCACAACATGGCCTGGCTGGGCTTCAGGACAGTCGAAAAACCTCAAGTGGAAACTGCCTGTGTTTGCTCAACACCTCATTTTCAGACCACTTGTCATCTTGGTATTAACAATGCAATGGCAGTTCTGCCGTGGAACAAATTCCTTATAAATACAGATTTACAAAACTGAAATGCCTAGGTAATAAAGACAGCTGAGAGACACAAACCCATAAGTAGGATCATATTTAAGACTGGTTGCAAAATGTGACCAGACTGACAGCATACAGCTCTTCTTAACATCTTTATAAAATCTCAAATATGAGAAATACACATTTAAACAATACAGCAAAGGACAAAAGTAGCATGAGAAGACTCAAATAAATGCAAGTTGCAGATACGTAGAGTATTTTATTATTGCACTACATTTTCAGGCTGCATAAATAATTGTACATATATTCTGTGGCTGTACTAAGGCACTGTGACAACTATGACCTTATTGTGGCAACAAAATGCCAAGAAATCCCCTGAGATTTAGCAATATTTTCTGACACCACAATCCTGCAGCTATCTCCACAAGCAATTAAATGAAAATGCTGCACTGCCTCCTGCTACATTCCAGAGAGCTATATCGGGCAATTCAGCCTAAGAAAAACATTGAAGATTTATAACCAGTGACTGACAACTGCCAATCAGCTCTAACATACTCACTGCAACTTCTTGAAGTGGTTCAGATAGGCTTGCAAGAGAAATATTACACTGTATTCCCCTGAAAATGTGAAAAATATCTTCCAAACAGGTTCATCTTCCTGAAAAGGAAACCTATATTCTTCATGCGGAAAAAAAACTGCAGTTGTGGAAGATGCCAGATTGCTTTGTGCTTTCTATGCCAACCCTTCCTGCCACCCCCAGCATATACAGAGAGACCGGGCTGTGCTGTATTGAGCATGGCAGTAGCCACCAAGAACATCCCAAAGGGGGATATACACAGCTGAGGCCAGTCCGGTTGCTATCAACTACTTGCCTGGCTGGAGGAGCAGGGAGGCTTGAAGCTGGCTAAGACGTGCTAGTGCTGGCATACAAAAAAGCCCTGGGAAGGAAACAGAAAGGATGTGGATGTTTCCCAGGGAATAAAGGCAAAAAAACAGCAGTTAGAACTGACTGCCTCAGATTAAGTGTGTAAAGAAAGGAACAGTAAGTAAAAACAGAGGGGGATATTGAACGTAGAAGGTAGAGCAATAAGGAAAAAGTACAGAGGGAAGAAAGAAAAACAAGAGCAAAGAAGGTGGCAGAAAGTGTTGCAAGAAAACACTAAGCCTGTTTTCCATGGTGCTACAGCAGTGACATACTGAAGACAGTAGTGGTATTTTTTGTTCCAGGAACAAGGGAGACAATTCTCCCACCTTCATTCCCTCTACTGTGATTCTCACTCAATCAGGCCACAGTAAAAATCCTTGCCTCAGAAGGACTATTGAGAACCAACTAAGCTTGTCCTTAAAATAAAGCAGGTTACTGAACATGGAAAGGCTTGGCATCGCACAAGATTGGTCACTGAATGCTGCTAGGAAGAAATCTAGTACACCGTCGAGCTCAAAGCTACCACGGGCACTTCCACAGAAAACATACCAGCATTTCAGTGGCAGGGGTCAAGGTCAGAAACACAGATGAGTCTCCGAATCATCTTTAGATCTTATAGGTTAATTCATACAAAAAAAAGATAACAAGCAGTTGCAAATTTTGGCTTTTCGTTTTTGGGGTTTATTTCTTGCCTGGTTTTGGCTCTTTGTCCACTAAGAGCTGAGTTAAGCTTATATAGTTGATAGCTGTTCTTTGTCATTCCTGAGCTGGAAGACACAGAGACGCAGCCTGCATGCAGCATCTGTGTGACAGCCTCTTCCCCAGGTTGTTCAGACAACTACTGTGTCCACCAAAGGACACGCTATGCAGGCAGCTGACACACGGGAATTAATTTTAACACATTATTCAGGATTTTGCCTGTTTTCATCATGCTTTTCTAGTACAAGCAAAATCACTTTCTGAAACTATTAAAGAACTTGGCATCAAATAAAGTGGAGACTCAAGTTCCTGCCTGGAGGGTCTATGCTACAGCATTTGTAGACTCCATCAAAAGGCAACGTTTGCTGATAGACAGCCAGACTTTTAAACTTCATTTGCTCAGGCTGTACCAGAAGCATCCAGCGCTAACACAATTCTAGCAAACGTAGCAATCATTTGTTCTGCTTGACAAAGGTCACCAGACATTAACTTCAATCTCCCACTGAAGTCTGTTTACTGAATTCTGCTTTCAGTGGCAGAACCAAAGATTTCACAATGAGCTGGGCCGCATTTTTTATAATAAGCAGTCAGGAACATCATGCCTTTCTTATACTCTGCAATTTTAAGTTTGCAGGGTATAATCCTGAAAACCAGGATTAAATTTAATATGCTTTGAATTCATATGATCTCATTACAGGACAAGATGATTCTAGACAGACTATGCACAACTGTATGCTAAATGTACTCAAGAGGCCCAGTACGTGACAACTATATGCACATACCAGCAGTTCTGGCTGGAGAGGAGGGTTTGTGTAATTTTATTCAAAAATCTTTTTGATTTTAGTCTTAGGCAAAATCCGAACTAAGTGTCAAATTCTAAACACTGAAGTAGCCTGCCACTTAATGGCAACGCCCCTTAAAACTACTAGATTTTATTCTGAGGCACAAAAAAGGTACACGTTTTTAAAGAACCTTTAGCTGGTCTCTTTTACTATAGCTAAGTATCAACTTGCTCTTATCTTGCAGTAGGATTTGCAAGGTAACAGCAAGTTGATACCTTGTCTAATTCCACAAGCGCAGACGTATGTGTCTTGTGTGTCTAATTTATACATGGACATTTCCAACTTTCAAAGGGGAAAATGTGATTTAAGTACAAGATTGTCTGCCAAATTCCTCAAACAATTACAGATGTTTCTTACATGTCTGACCTAAGAAGGCTGACTGCTGAAACCTAGACTTATCCAAACCACTACAATTTCCTCTACAAGCCATTTGTCTAGAGTAAAAGGACAAGAGGAGATCTAGATTTATGGATCATGACACAAACTTATAAATCTCTGCTCTTAGTTTACGATTTTAAAAACATTTAAGTACGGAGTTTGTCAGCCGAAGTAGCTTTTGGTCCTTTAATCATGTATTCCAGTTTAATGGAGCAGAAGCGGCACTTGTGTTTCCCTGCCTTAATGTATGCTTACTGTTTCTGTTCAACGCCAGTATCTGCAGCAAGAAAGCATGTAACCAAACTTCCAGAATATTGGAAATGCAGCTGCCAACTCCACAGTGGGGAATAGCCCAGATGAGATACCTTTTCCTCCCAGCCTTAATACTTCTCAAGCCTGCAGGACTCCCTGTACACCAGAAGGCATTGCTGCTGGCGCACACCAACTATCGCTTATCCAGCCTCATAAAGAGACTGCCTGGCATGCCAGGAACAGAACGGCTATTTACAACCCACCTGTCCAACACACAGGGTCCGTAGCGTGTATCGGTGTCACTCAGAATACAGGATGGGTTCTGGTTTTTCAAACAGCTTGTCTTGATAGGTGTGAGGCAACCCCAGAACTGCTCTAATACTCAGTTTCTTATTCTGGATCAAGTTGTCCCCAAACTACTGTTGCTTGACAATTCCAAGATAAAGAACCTGTCCTCACTTTCATACAGTTTATCAAACTTCAACCATTTTGGGCGACTACTCTGAACATGTAATTTTCAATCTCTGTCACACGAATTTTTCAGCTATTTTTTTAAACAAGCGAAAGAAAAACATTTCTTGCCCAATTAAATTCCAGTAACTTTATCTTTGTGATACTATTGGTGATGATGTTTTGGGCCTAAAATTTGGCAGTGTTGCCACTGACGTTTCTTCAAACCAAAACTTTTAATCATATATTATCCCAATTTTTTTAGATGGTTCAAAACACGATTTTTACAGTGAATGAGCTATTCAAAAATCCTAATCAGGGGCCCATTTTACTAGGAGCTGTATAAACACAGCTGGTAGGAAGGGTCTGGTACAGATTGTAACATAATGGTTTGAATTCTGTTTGCAGAAGAACCTCACAGTGGCAACTTAAACATGCCAAATATGCTTCTGTGACCCCAAAAATAAGTGTGATGTGGTTTGATTAAAAATAAAGTGAAATTTAATACTCAAATACAAAGAGCAGAAGGTGGAACCAGAGCAACCATGATTTAGTTGAAGTATATTTGCACAGAAGAGCAACACCACATGAGTAAGAGAGGAAGAAGAGCAGTTGAGGAGGAAAGACAGCTCTGAGAAAAGAGGAGCAAAAACAACCTGAGGCAAAACCAGAGCCAAGGTGGCCAGCTGAGACCTGCTCTGCCTACCAGTGCTGCTAGCCCTGGCCATCAAAGCAACTTAGGAACCACTAATCCTGAAGGAAGGCTCCCAGGATTTAGCCATAACATGTGGAGGGTTCTTCAGATTGTATTCTGCTTCAGTCGGGTCATTTTCCTTCGAAACTATTCACCGTCCAGGAGAAATCCAGTGTCGAGCCACAAACAGATGGGAAAATGTTTAACCACGAGCAGACTGACTCAGTGCCAGGAGAAAGCCCATATGCGGCGATTCAGAGATAAGGCACCACGAGGCTACAGGTGGAGAGGACTGTTTCAGGTGGTTGCTTCCACAGGCTCCTCTGGATGCTGCAGAAAAACACCAAATACTGGTTATACGCTCTTTCCAGTGGTCTTAGTGAGGGGGGTGGGGCACAGGAAGGTTGGTTGGTTTATTTGCTCAATGCTGAAATAGCTCTCAGTTCCAGCTACAGACAGTTATTATCCTAGAAATCATTTTATTGTCACAGAAACATATATTTGAGATAAATTGGCTTCCTTTTATTCAGTATATCTAACAGTGACAAGGAGTTTTCAAAAAGAGTTTGCAGTTGGATTGATGGACATGTAATCATTTTGTAAGGCAAGATGAATCTCTCAAACTAGTTGGGCAGAGCAAAAAACCACACTGAATTCCCCCTTAGCCAAGGAAACAAAAGAATGAATTACCACATTCTACATGTACTTTAAGGTATTACAGAAAAAAAAAAAGAGGACCAGAAAATTTTGCCAGATAACTGACTTCAAAGAATATTTGAATTTCAGACTGAAAGGATTTCTAGGAAAAATCTTTTTAGAATGGATGCAGAATTTGTTATAACCAACTACATAGCTTACCTTCTTGCTGGATCTTGAATTCTCATTCCTAGGAGAGAAGAAGAACATATCAGTGTTGTATTGTCAGGCTGAAGCTGGGGGGTGCTGTTAAGAGAAATTACAAAAGTATCTACTTACCTAGCCCAGTGCCTCTCAGGTGAGGAAGGTGCCTATAATTTTGATTCTTTTGATCATCTTCAAAAAAAAAAAAAAAAAAAAGAAAAAAGAAGGCTGCATCTCAGATTGCAAATGCTGGTGTCACCCAACTTGAACAATCAGTGTTGGCTGCTGCACTTGAAATTGCCTATGGCAAAGCAAATCATGTTTTATAGCAGATGACTTAATCTACTGTGAGTCCCACCTATACTATACAAAAAGAGGGCAATATTCATTCAATAACCAGGTTAGGTTGCTTGAGTTTTTCTCTGGATATTTCTGTTGGTTTCTTAAACTACAACTTCCATAGACTGGACAATTTTGTACAGAATAAATAGTTCCTTTCAAAAAATCCCATTATAGACTACGGATTTTTCCCCCCAAATTCTACTTCTACTACAATTTGCAGTCTTCTCTTGGACTTTACCTGCTGGCAAGGCAACACATCATTGCCTATTCTTTGGATCGGTCTTGCTTCCTTGCTTATAAGAAGCGGTCTGGCCTTCCTAATAGATTGCACCTGTGAGAGATTTGCCCAAGCAGCAAAATCACTCCCAGGGAAACAGTTTTTAACCACACTCCTTAATAATGATCTCTGGGATGTACTGCCTGGACTGTGGATTTTAGTATGTTGCTGACTGACAAAATCTTTCCATGAAAAGGAGCCTTTAGTCTCATTATGAGGATCCTTCTTGCTGGGATTCATCTTGATGCTCATTTTCTTTATGCAGAGATTGCTAATTTGGAGAGGGAACTCAAGATAGCCAAGGAGAATACCAGGGGTCAAATCAAGGACAGGAGACAGGCCACTTGGTAGAGTAACTACAGATCCCTGTCTTTTGCTGCAGTATATGGATTTGTACATCATGCATTGCATTAAGAAATGAGACACAAAAGCCACAAACTGTATGTTGTGTTCACTTCTGGCAACCTAAGTGGGCTACAAAGTCCAAGCCCATTAGGAGGAAGCCTACGTTTGACATATGTTTGCTCTTAAACAGCTTCTCCTTGTAATTTTATCCATACACTCCAGCATTTGACTGTATGGCTCACTTTTTAAATTCAGTTTTGAAAGGTACTAACAGAAGATATCTTATTTCTATCAAAACAGTTATCCGGATTCTCTGGCAGGACATGGGACAAGTTCATTCCACGCATAAACTGACTACAGTAAAGTTTGAAGAGTTTATTTTGCAGCTTTAATAAGAGACTATTGATGGACTTTTGATGCTCTATCACATTTCTTCCACTGCCATGTAGCTGACATTACTTCAGACCTTTAAGCAAAAAAAAGTTTCAACTGCATTAATAAGTATGAACAAAGAAATTATTTTTGGTGTGCTTAGAGGACTGCTTACACGTCAACTAAATGTCTATAATTACTTCAACCTCTGATCAATTCAACCTCTGATAAATTTTTATCAGAGGTTGAACTTAATTAAGATTTCTGTTGACTATCCAAAGCCTTGGAGACTTCTTAACTTTGCACAATGTGTTTATTAGAGCTACTGACATAAATCAGTTTTCTTGAGCCTATAAGGAAATCCTTCTAGGATAGGTGTCAGAAGTGTTTGCCTCACAGTTCTGGAAGCTGAGGACTCCTGCTTTCCCCAGTGCAGGAAAATACAGATCTAAGTTCAAGTTTTTATACCTGCTGTGACAATGGATGTTTGTCCGTTCTATATAATTTTTCTTGCTAGAAGAGTGTTTGCGTGCATTCTTTTGTATCTGCTGAGATTAAGCTGCTCCCTACCTTAACAGGCAACAATACAAGCAAAATTCAAGCCAGTAGCTTAGATAGATGAGACTGCTTTGCTAACAGGATTTTTCAGGAGGATAATGAAGACATTTGTTTCAGTCTCCATCAGTTAAGAGCAAGTTAAAAGCTTGAAAGCTTCTCTGACTCTCAGCCACTGACAGCACACCCCAAACTATTAGGGGTGTATGGGCCTTTACAATATGATACCATAAGTGGAAAAGATAAGATCATGTGGACACACACAAGCACCTTTCCATTTTCATAAACTGGACAGAATCTAGTTTGATTGACTCTTTAAAAACTGACTTAAGGAATTAGATAAAAGACTAAGTTACATTATCTTCTGAAGTACAAAAATTAAATTACAGTTGTGACACAGACTGTGTCAAGTTTTGATTCTCCCTTTGTTTAAATTCTCTTGCCAAATTTTAGTTAAAACATAGTTTAGGTTGTACTAATCTTTTTTTCATAGCAGCTGAATACAAAAATAATACTTCCCATAGTTCTTAAAATGATGTTAAGCTGGAGCTTAAAAACTTACTTTTAATGTACACCTTGTGACTGATCTTATATTTTGATTATTATCAGCAGTTATTTTTGTTGAAGTAACTGTTCATTTCCAAATTAAAGAGAAGGAAAAGGTTGCTACTAAACAAGCTGCTCTTCTCAGTAATCAAGTTTACCCCATCAAAACTAAAGAACGACTCCTGAATGAATGACCTCTTACACTGAGACTCCAGCAATAACCAGAGATAAACTGACCATTGTCACAACACACAAAGTGGCAAGTCTCAAGAGTTGCCAGATCTCAGTTTTGTAAAGTGCCTCTGCTGCCCCCATTTCCCATAAATAACTTATTTACCACTCCACAAACAGAGAACGGATGCACTGAGAATTCACTATCAAAATACTTATCAAGTATGAAGGTAATAGGAATAAATCTACCTTGAAATGGTTGTGGGCTAGTTCCCACAGCTGAGATTTATGCTTTTGTGCTGAAAGACCTTGGCTCAAACCCACAAACTCTTCTGGGGTCACTGCATAAATGCTTTAAGTTTTCAAAGAGAAAGATAAGTAAAAGATTACGTTCAATGGTCTGTTCTCCTTCAAAAATAACAACAATAAAAATCTATGAACCATTCTCTCCTTCCTGAGCCAAAGCTTCCCAGAATCATTCCAAATTTCCCTCCCTCCAGCCTTATTCTAATAGAAATCCCTGGTAAAGTAAAATGAGGAAATTCGGTGCTTGTTTGTAAGAAGCATTCCCTCCCACACAGCAAGTGTTTTTCTGCCCTTGCAAAAATACTACTTTACTTCTCTAAATGGGGCACTGCATTAAATAGATATCCCTCTATCTGAATAGGCAGAGGCATGAATTCCTTGTTTCTGGGGAGGAGGGCAGCCTCCTAGTGTGATAACAGAGCCTGACACGGCAGGCGAAGAACGCCGTCTATTCACAACTAATGATTTCCCCAGGTATTTAGTGACAGAAGTGCTGGAGCTGTGCAGCTCCCTGCAAGGTACGTGTGCAGGCCAATTCCCAGCTAAGTCTGTTCCATGCAAGCATACAGTTGATCTCCTGGGAAACCTTTTTTTGCTTTGGTTCTGATAGCATCTGAAACCCTTAATGGAATATTTGACCCAGCCTTAACATAATCAGGTAAATCAGGTGAAAACCTAGAAAATGGTTACCAGAAAATTATTAATTTCAGCCTTTTCTCTGGTAGAAAACTAGTCAGAAACAAAAATAAGTTTTAATAAGGCTGAAGATGTTAGGGAAAAACATCCCCAAAGGATGAGAGAGGAACTGGAGTCATAAAGGCGAACACATGGTAGGGAATCAGAAAATTCTCCATTGGGTTCCAACTCCTAAATTAACAGTATATTCTGACACACACTGGAGAGAGACAGCATTGAGCCAATCTAATTGTTCCCTTTATGAGATGGAAACAATCTCTCACCCTTGCTCAACCTTTTACAATAATCACATGAGCAGTCACTCCAGTCCGTCACACAAGGAGTCAGGACACCCACCCAGCTACATTGCACGTGGCAGGTTTCCCCCACCACTGGTCTCCCTCTGCCCAAAAGAGTCAGTCCATAACATTGCAACTCACTACCCAGCTCTTCCAGGGGCTGCAGTGGATTTGTAAGGCACATACTGTCATACCTCCAAAACCACCTGCAGGACTCTGTGACTTGTGGGAAGTGGAGGGGAAAAGGTTACCTTTTGACAGTAGAAAAGAAATGCAAACTTTAATTGCCATATAGCTAGTGCCTAGCAGACGTGAGCAGTGAAGATAAGGAAAATACCTATAGCATTTCAAATTGGGTTTTAAAGAGAATTAAATCACAGGAAGTAGTGAACTGGCACTCTGGCTAAATGTACGTATCCAAAAACAGCTGAGAAGAGAAGCAGGGTAACTCATCTCAGCACAAGTTAGGTGACTTCTGCAATTCATAACTAATCTTTGGACAGCACTAACAGTGCCAAAACTCCACGTGGCCACTTTGAACTGGAAAAGAAGCCAAAAACAGAGGACAGCCGTCCAAAGGGAACACAAAAGCAGATTCCAGCAGCTTTGCTTACGGGCTCTATTCACACTGCTTGACTCTACACAATGCAGCCTGGCAGCACTTGCCTGACCAAATTAACAGCATGTCCCTAATGAGCCTGCCTGACAGTTCAGTATGTTGCCATTAACCAGGCAGTCAATGAGACTTCACAGTCCTCTCCCCACTGCCTGCCCAGATGACAGATTTGCCCCTCTTACTCACTGCCATTTCCTTAAGGACAGATTAGCGACCTGTCACAGAGGCTTGTGATTTTCTTTTTTTTTTAAATGGCATTTTCAGTTTTCAGATGAGCTACAGCCTTAAGCAAAGGGGCAAGGAAGGAGAAGAGCTCCCAAATCCTCCTAGATTTGCTAAAATTACTTCTGTCCAAAGAATTGTGCTTAATAAAAAGATGCAGAAGGGGAATACCACAGCATTGATCTTGACCCAGACACTGCTCATCTAGCAGCCATACAGGACTCCGGCAGCTATATACCATTGTGTCCTGATTCAGGGGTGGAACAACACTGTCGCTTGGTTTGCTATTTTTTGCAAGGACCTCCATACCTCCACCCACTCCAGTTCCTATCTTCAATGTCACACACTAAAAATAAGAACCATCTTACAAGCATTCCCAACAGAAAAGGAAGTGATTGGTAATTTTGGGCCCTCTTGAACTTGGACTTTTTGATGGACACATGATTCAAGATGGGCTAGCACCACAATATTGACCTTCAAATTTGAACTGCAAAGAGGTTTGGATAGAGTTGCTCAGTATATATTTAATTACAAAGTTTAGTCTCTTGATATATGGTACAATGTAGGTTCAGAATTCTGTGGTCTGCTTCTATTCATCTCTTTCATTAGTGTGTGTTCAAGGGCTCTTACAGGCAAAAATTTCCATGAAAACAGAACAATCAGCCTAAATGACACTTCAAGATCAACTTTTCCAAGTCTCCCTAAATGTGTACAGTGCAAATGCAGCATGGGAAGCTTTCTTCCATAAATTAGAATTCAGCTGGGTTGATGTTTAAAGCAGTTCAGATACAGAGTGTAACCCTGAGGTTTTTACTAGGTTTCATCTGAAAGCTAGCTCTTCCACTGAAAGATGAAGTGTTACGATATTGCACTGCAAATTCAAAAGCAGGGCACAGGGTATAAGATAAGCATTCAAAGTGCCTGCAAGAACCAAACATAAAAGATACTGAGCATATTGCTGCTTTTGGAGATAGAATAAATATCATCGTCATCTTCCCTATGTTAGATTAAAATCTTCAATATTGGGTCAGCAACCACAAGACCTGTGAATACCGTAACAATACTTTACTCAGCCTCTAAACTTGGGTAAGCAATTGCCATAGTAAGGAGACCCTCAGCTATCCCAAACTGTAGCCCCTTTAATCTGGATTAGTTTAACTGCTTTCTAGCCTGTGGTTCTTTCATGATTTTTCAAGCACAGACAGGAGCAAGGCGCACACTTTCAAGTTGGGTGGAAATTGAAATAGCTCAGTGAAATACATAGTGATCCTTGATCATCAAAATAGGACCTGCACATCTGCCTGAAACATAGGCTTCAATACTTCAAAGCAAAAGGTACCAAGTGGTCTTAGTTTTCCAAGAAACAAAGCTTGCTGATAACAATTGCTTTTCCAAACCATGACTGTCTTTCATTTTCAAATCCTTGTTTCATCTCACTAACAAAGCAAATGTTAGTTAAGGAGCCTGGAGAATGTCATGTACAGATAGTTAAGTAGTCTCATGGAGCTATTTTACATTTTAAAAAGGCAGTTATATTCTTACACGTCTAAATGTTATGACTTCCATTAAAAAAAAAAAAATCACTCAACATTTTTATCTGTTAACACTATGAAAATAATTTTTAATTTTCACATTGGATTTTTTTTTACTAATTTCTTACTTTTGTGACCCTCTTGCACTGCTGGTTCTCCACAGGTAGGACTGCAAACCAAGGAAGTCCAGGCAGCAGTACACATTGATTTCAGCTGGTTTTGAAGTCTTGACTGCTTTTCTACCAAACAAAAAAGCACCCTTTTTTGCTTAAGCCAACTAAACAATAGTTTATTTTCACACAAGCTCAGATAGCTTACAAGAATGTTAACTTGAGTTTTATTTTTTTATTTTTAAAAGTTAATTTCTCATCCCTATTGTTTGGGGGGCGGGGGGGGGAAGGGGCAAAAGAAACATCTAAAACAGATAATATTAGTAACAAAGATATCTGGATTCAGCTTTCTCTTAGATTGTCAAAAGTGTATGTGAAGCAGTAACCTAATCTCACTCTTGCTGGTTTAACTACATTGCTTAGTATTGTCATCTTTATCTTGCAGAGCAAGATGACATGGGGGGAAAAGCAGATTTCTATCCCACAGCCTGCCACCATAGACTTTAGACCAGAAAGAAGTCCTATGAGGGAGAGACAGACAAGACATATGACACACATGACACAACCTCATATGACACAACCCAACACCACGCAAAGTGAAACCTTACTTGAGAAATTCAGATCGAAAGAAGACTTGTTTAGCTCATCTGGTTTGTGTTCAGAGCAAAACTTGCTTTAATTCCTGTCCATTTTACTAATTATTCCAAAGTGACAGAATCACACAGAATCACAGAATGGTTCGTGTTAGAAGGGACCTTAAAGATGATCTCGTTCCAACCCCCTGCCCTGGGCAGGGACACCTCCCACTAGACCAGGCTGCTCAAAGCTTCATGCGGCCTGGCCTTGAACACTTCCAGGGATGGGGCATTGACAACTTCCCTGGGCAACGTGTTCCAGTGCCTCACCACCCTTACGGCAAAGAATTTCTTCCTGATATCCAATCTAAATCTACCTTCTTTCAGTTTGAGGCTGTTAACCCGTGGCCTAACATTACACTCCCTGATAAAGAGTCCCTCCCCATCCTTCCTGTAGGCCCCCTTCAGGTACTGGAAGGCCACAAAGTGTACGTCTGCTCAGTGTTGCTAATCAGAGTGTGCAAAAAACAATACCCACTCCACATTAGAGCCACATTTAGAGGTCTGCTTTCTAGTTCATAAAGTTTAGTGTTTCTATGAATAAGCACAGTTAAGCCCTGGAGAATATCCAGGCTTCAGGATATAATTCCTACACAGAGCTTTTGAAGCAAGACTTTCAGCATCTTTCCTCCAGGAGACAAACTAATTCCAGTGACATGGCATCGTATTTTTTTTCCCTTTAACCTGAGACCTCTTAAAATGGAACATTGTTATTGAGCAGGAACCAGCTCTTCCTCTACGTATTTTGTATGTAATGTCCTGGAATCTATCCAAATCCAACATAAGAAAGGATCCAGAAATAAAACTAGGAAAACAGAATATGAGCAGCCCTAGGCAAAAATTAATAGCAGCTTATCCTTGTTCTTTAAAATCCATCCCATGTACCGCCAAACTGCTGGAAAACCTCTTCCTTCCCAAACCCCGACTTCTCCCTGTCCCATTACAGGTTTCCATTCAAGGCCAGTGACTCAACACCTCAACAGGGAAAACAGTCCAGGCTGAAATTTATACCCAACAGGATGGGATAATCTTAAGCTCATTGCAAGGAGGAAGGAAGGAAAACCCATTAGTAGTCAGAAAGGAAGCACATTTCAATAAGGCTCTTTTGTCTTTAGAAAAGGGAAAGCAAGCAGAGAAACATGTTCTCCCCGCTACATGGTTGTGCTTACATAGGCTTCTTACTTGGAAAATTTTTAATTTCTGCAAAAACTACCCAAAAGAAGAAAAATTTCTAAACTGCTTCAGAAAAGAAATCTCCTAAATAACAATAACACAGATCTGCTCTGGAAAAGATCTAAATATTTGCACCTTTCACGTAAACAGGAGTGATCGAGGACTGCAAGTGCCAGATAAACAATAGGTACCGATTAATTTTTAAAGTGTAGAACGTGAGCAATGATTGAACATCAGACTGGCTGTGCCTGAGTGGTTGAGCAGAGACCTGGGACACTGCTTGGCTGCTGGACCCTCTTTTCTTTTCTATCTCAAGAAGAACATAAGAAACACCAGCCCATGGCACCCCAGAGATTTCTCTGGCTGCCTCTGAGACCCCACCAAGTTACAAGACCTCTTCATCATGCCACTGCCCAGTTTGAAATGGAGAATTCAGTAGGGAGACAGAGCAATGAGGTCCTTCTGGAAGGATGTAAGGGTAAACTCACTAGGACAGGGCCCACAGCATACTTCAGAAATGTAAGACTTAGGAACATGATGAGTCTTTGATGCATTTTTCTTCTACTATAGTGAGCAGATTCTGGGAACCAGCAAGCATACAGCCCTGGGAGCTGGGAGTAACGCCAGGCAGGTTCCTCTCCGAAATGGCATCTCCATGAGCAGCATGGGCTGTGAGACCATCCATCCACTGGCACCAAGCAGTGGCCCTGTGTGGAAGAGCAGCACTGTGCTGATGTCCCTGCTTGCAGCACATGCTGGGGTAGCTTTTCCAGAGAAGTTGCAGCACCTCCTGCAGCTGTGCCCGTCCATCTGTTTCCTGCTTTTGATGAAAACTCAGCAGCTTGGTAGACTGGATTTGAGCCTTAACAAGGATTTTTATTCCCCCCCCCCCCAACACTCTGCATTGGAAATTAGATGCTTAAGCACAGATATCTCTCAAGATCACAGAAGACAAAGTATTATGGGTTATCATATTAGCTCTCTTCCATCTGACAACTCCAAGAATAGGAGAATTATGTACCTATCACTGCCTGTCCCCACTGAACAAAAGCCACAGTACCTTTATGCTTTCATTCACAAGTTTAAGCCAAGAAGAACAAATCCTAAGCACCCCTGACTTGGGCAATCCTACACCACTCAATGGTGGCTGGCACCAGCTCAGGACCAGAGCACCTTTGCATGCACTGCAAATACAGCTTGGCCACCGTTCATGCCACCGCACATAATGTGCTCTTCAGAAAAGGGCCAAACAATAGAAGATTTGTGAGATAATGTAGTGGAGCAGAGGCACACACTGAACAAAACCTTTTCAGAGGCAGACTGAAGCCTGCCCACACATTACCAGCTACTGGCCCCCACAACAAGCGTGAACTGAGGCTCGATTGTGTAACGCAGATCAGAGGCTTTCACCAGAAGTCTGGCATACTCAAAGCTCTCTAAGTTTCCAGCAGTAGGGCTGTTAGTGGGAAGCACAGTTCATATGACCCCCCACACTCTCCTCAGGAACAATGATCTTCAGGAAGAAAAGCAACAGCCTAAGAATGCAATGGAGAGTGGGGATCAGCACTCCCGCGATAGCTAAACAGCTCCTAATAACATCTGGTGCCCCTTTGCTTTTCTGGAGGAGGCTTCTCCTCTGCATATTTCAACTCTCCACTTTACCTGAATAGTTTTTGGCTACAGGAGGTGTTGTTAACTTATTTAGCCTTATTACAGTAATTATTTACATTAGACTCCAAATCTCCTTCCTCCCAAAACATGCTATTGCTTGAGCTCAGACAAGCAAATTCTCCTCCCAGACCTGCTCCAAGTAGCTGGCTCTGGCATGGGACTGCTACCCAGGACCTGCTGATGATGAAGGAGCCACACACTCGTCTGAGCAGATTATCCCAGCCTATCCCTCCCAACCTGGTAACCAGGATGGCTTCTCCATGGAGACATCTGGGGCTGGATCTCCTGGCTCCTCTGCACAAGAAGCCAAATGCTGGCAGACTGAGCCCTGGCACCAGCCATACTGCCAGGGCACTCTGCAACATGCTCCATGATCCTTGCTTGACACTGTTCAAAAAAAGACACCCACTGCTGATTTAAGAGCACTCTAGACTGCAGTCATAGGAAGCAGGGAGAATATTTTGGCCAAGCATCTCATCTGGCTTGTTCCAACACTCCTCTTCAGGCAACTGCTGAAGAGGAGTCTGGCTACAGTCAAAGACACAATATAGGGCTAGATGGACCCACTACAGGTGAAGTAATAGTTGCAAGAAAGACACTGGAAGAGGAAGTACAAATCAACACAGACTAAATTTTTTAGGTCTTATTCTGTGAATAATTCGTCCTGCAGAACTTTGGCAACAAGGGTCAAGGCTGAGCATGCCGCAGCTTTCCCATCTGCATGCCTGACAGAACTGCTCAGCTGCAAAGCAATTCTCAACAAGAGCCTCATGAGGCTACGGTTTCTCTCTGGTCATTCAGTATTAAATATTCTGTTCAGAAGTAAAACTATTTTCAAGTTAAAGCAGGGTTTTTAATTGAAAATTATTTTTAAACCTAATGCTTTTTGGCTTGAAGCCATAAGTAGACAAAGTTCATTTATATTTATAGATCAGATTACCTCCTCACCATTCACACATTCATCTGTTTAAAAGGTGCACTTTTCATTTATACCTTCTTAGGAAAAGAAAAAAAAAACAACAAACCAAACCACAAAACAAACACCAAACCTTTTAATTTCTCTCAAGTCTTTCAATGACTATAAGTGCAATTAACATCATCCACTTGCATATGACTTAATTTCATTGCTATGTGGCATATAAGCCTCCATTCTGTAATCACATTAACTTACATGACAGCAAGAAGTAAGGAATTAAACAGAAACCTGAAGAAATAGGACTAAGCCTGGTATGGGTTTGGGCCATCTTGATTCTGAATGTGTTGGAAACTGAGCTCATGCCTGCAGCCGCTACCGGCCAACCTGTGTCTGTGTGCATGCTTCCCATGCTTCCCCAGCTCCCCTTCTGCCATGGGTTAAGACCACATCACAGGCTGTAAAATCCAAACTATGAAACAAGGAACAGGCCAACATACTCCTTTATGACAAATAGTTGCTTTTAACAAACATTAGCTTGGATGCAGCTACATAGGTGAATTTTAAGTTTGTTTTTTTGTTAAGTAAAAGCTTGTCATCTGGATACAACAGCTCAGAAATAGATATACAACACAAAAAATGTTTGGATAGTTCTCTATTCAGGTGTACTTACGAACAAGAACAGGCTATCAGTATCTCTTCACACAATTCTTCCCCTTTGCAGTTATCTCAAAATAGTTGTTGAAACTGCTGCTATAATAAGAGGGAGCCATGTCTGAAATGGAAATATTGATTTTCAAAACCATTCATGCTTTGTCCCAGATTTTGGAAGTGGCAGTATAAATGCTGGCCCAAATGTCCCCCTGCTGCCTCCGTTTCAGCCCTGGAGTGTAAGCCCTGGTACACCCTCATGGAATGGCTGTGTGCTGAGTACACAAGAAAAAGTTCTCTGCTAAAGCTCCTTTTAGAGCTACTGTTGTTCCCCCTCACCCAGTCAGATTAAAAAATAGTTACACTGATACAAAGAAAAATATTTACCTAATGCTGTAATGTTCTCAACAATAATTGTTCTGGAAACACAATTAACAACAATGCATTGATCACTGCAAGCAAATTACTATTTTCCAAAGACAGCCTTGGAAACCACACCTGCAGCTCTCAGCACACCTGCCAGCGGGTTGCAGATGCTTAGTCACCTCCTCAACAGAGCAAACAAACCAGCAGCCACGTCTATGCCTGCAAGTGATTTCATTTGCGAAGTTACAGATGTGCCTACTCAAAAGCATGCTATAAAGGCAGCCTCCTCAGAACATTAAGCCCCTTTGCACCTTCTAAATAATTCCAGCTGCCTGTACAGCAGGGATGTTATTTGTTATCCCATCCTTAGGGATTACAGTTGAATTACTTTGCTGTATATTATCCTCCACCCAAATATTCAAAATCACACTGACTGCTTGTCTGTGCAGGAAGTAAGAGTTTCAGCTGTATCAAAGGGGAGGAAAAATCCAAGCTGTGTCTACAGTGAACCTCCTCTAACATCCCTGCCCCTACATCGTGCTGTGTGATTTCAATGTCAGCACTATTGTAGTTCAGCCAGACTGCCAAAGCCTACTTAAAAACTGAGCAACGGAGATTAGCGATGGAGTGGCTCAAAAATGAAGTTAAGCAAAACCTTTATGCATTTATCATAAAAGGATAGGCTTCATAGTCCATGAGGATATTACTTGGAAAACAATCTGCAACTGTGATGAATTTCCTTAAGCTTCTGCAAGCACAGGTCTGTACAAAATAGGATTAATTCAAAACCTTATCAGCAAAAATTCATATGGCCCAATTCACGGATCCTGCTTTACAGGGTTAAAATTTAAGCTATCTGGCATACCATGGAGGAAAAAATTGTTTTTACAACCACATTTATAATTCTCAGAGCAAAATTCTGCCCTTGAGCAAGTTTGCTATTTCATTGTTAATAATGAAACCCTAAAGGAAAACCTCAAAGGAACTAAAAGGAATAAAAAGAAATCTCAAACTATTTTTTGTATTTGTCTGTTCTGCTGACATTCCCATTTTCCCCAAATAAATATTTATTACACTTAAGCAAAAGGAGATTTAATCCCTGGTTCAATTTTGAGATAATACTGGGCACACTATGGATTTTAGTTCCATCCTCCTTTTCTAGCAGTACAAACTGTAGGAAAAAACACCCTGAACAAGTGGGTTTTTTGTTGCTAGTGTAGAAAATAAAGCTTGGGCATCCTGGGGGAAGAGGCATCTTCACACGAAGAAACAGCATGCTTATGAGCCATCAACTGGATTAATCCTGCTGCGAGCAGATGGCTCTTCCTCACCCTTACAGCACGGCTACTTTGATAAAGACATCAGTAATGGATAATTCAAGTTATCAGAAGCATGTAAAAGGTGTTGACTGCGTACCAGCTGGCTTCAGGAAGTGATTTTCAACATGAGTTTGCACTATTTTGATTTCAGAACAGCCTTTTCCGATTCTGCCAAAGGCTAGTAAGATTAGTAAAAACAGATTAAGATTAGTAAGAATGGATTTATGCAAAACTAAAATAGACCTGATTTTAAACTCCGTGCAGACCTTCCCTCAGTGTAACAGATTCTTCTTTTGAAATTACAATTTAGTGATATAAATTTGCAGAGGCAAGCCCTTGAATATTCTGGAGCCTCTTCTGTATAATCTTCCAAGCAGAAAAAGCCATCCCATCTAATCAATTCTGCTTCTCCTCCCAGCCCTCAAAATGTGTGATGTGAAGTCCCCTTCCCAAGATACAGGGTCCTGGGAAGCTACTGCAACAGCTGCTAAACTTGAGAATCTAAAGCAAGAGATCACGCCGAAATCTGCAGTAGCCACAGTTTAATTTTCGACTAGGAGGCCAGGCCAGTTTCTCCACTTGTTAAGGAGTTCAAAGATTTCAGAAATGCATATTAACTTCAGCTAAGCTGTGATGAGGATTCCTATCTGGAAACGTTTATTAACATCTCTTTCTACTAAAGAAAACACAAGAAGAAACCAGACTTGTGAATCAAAGTATAAACAATGACATCAAGTACAAACACTGTCTTTACCAGAGATGCTGACCTCTGACCAGCACTTGGAAGACAGAAGCACATTACAAGAGTCACCAATGTCTTGATGGAAGCCAGCAGTCTGTGATCTATTTGAAACACTTTCCTCACGCAACACATTGTATCATCTCCATATTTTCCAGTCTGTTTTGAATTTTTAACAGTATGAACAGATACTCAGCCTATAATGAGTTCATTTTTAAACGGAAATCTCACAGTGCAGGATAAACTGGATGCAATTCTCTGTGATACCCAGAAGAAACGACTGCTAACCTCACGCTAACACTTAAAAGTAGAACAGCCTTGGCAACTGTAGCCTTGTTTGTCCAAGATCAATGCCGGGCTGAAACCGAAAAATTTGCATAGGTTGCTATTAAAAGACAGGAATGCAACTAATGGCAATTTCAAGGGCTTTATGATACTGATATTCAAACAAACCTTATTTCAGAATTTGAAATCACTGTTTTGGGTGGTGGACTTACTCAAGTAGTTAAGTTTTTCAAGACATATGACATACCACATGATATTCTGACTACAAATTTGGCTCATGTGTCAATAAAGCACATGTTAAACGAATTATGGGTTGGCCAACTGACAGATCTCAAAGTAGTTGACAGCATAAAGTCGCTGGGGAATGGAATTGCTTTAGTTTGGTTTTGCGTTAATCAGAGCTAGCCAGATGCTCATCCAGATCCATAAAATGCTAAAATCTAGATATAAGAAATTGTTTGAAAAAAATGTTCTGCTAACACATAGATTGGCAGAATGATATAAAAAATAAAGACAGATGACCAAAAGCATGCATACATTCAGTTGATATCAGTTAAAGTAGGAAAAGCCAGAGGTAGAGCTACACCTCATACACCAAGCACAGGCAACAGACTACAGAATAGAGAAGTCTTGAATAACGTCAGCATCCTGGCACATTAAGTGACTCAAGAGTAGCTTGCTTTGTCACTGCCACCACAAAATGAACAAATGACTAACAGCCTTCAGCCACCTGAATCAAAGGAGCGTGAACTCAGCAAGTGATTCTGTGGCACCACTGCTGTATTAAATCCAAATCTGGGTATCCAAATTTTTACATTTGTATTGGAAAATTTAAGGTGGCAGAAAAGAAGCCACCATGAAAAGAATTTAAGGGTAAAAAAAAGAAGTTTCTGTAAGAAATCTTAAACACTTTTTCTGTTGATAAGAGACAATTATAAACAACAAAACGTAATCCCTAAGGAGATCCTACAGGACACTTTACCTAGTAGGGAAGGCATAACAGGGCTCAATCCCAGAAGCCATTGCACAGTTCAAGCCAGACAAATTAGAAATATGGTAGAAGTTTAGTGGTGAGGCCAACTAGTTGCTGGAACAAAACTGAAGAAGTGAGACAGGAAACCCTTCACTTGGTGTCGTTAGAGCAAAACCATAAGCTTTGCAGAAAAATGTAGTTTAACCAACAAGATGCTGAGTTCCTTGCAAAGATAAGGGTAATTCCCATGGGTTACAGACGGTGAAACAAGAAGGTTACTGCTTACTTATAGCTGTAACTTTTTTGCATCTGAGCCTGATCCTACAAATACTTTCAGGTATACTTATGGGCATACAGGCCTCTTTCATTCTAGTAAGGGTATGGAGATGATGTAAACATTAAGGTGATTTACTTTAACATGAAAGTTAAGAGTGGAATGAAAAAAGAAATTCAATCAAGGCTAAGATGATGAGATAGACAGGAGAAACATTAAGTAATTAAATTAATATTGACATTTTCTAGCCAAAATTAGCACTTGGGAATCACTGAGTTAACATTACAATCTCCCCTGAACAGTATAGGCAAAAAAAGCGATAAAAGCTAGTTTCATATTATGTATATATTTACATAATCTTGCAGTCATTCCCTTAAACCCTTGTCACACCGAACATTTAAACACAAAGTTAAATAGCTACATGTTTTCCAAATTTTACATGCATTTGAAAAGTTTCCTGTACCACAGCCTCTCAATTATGATTTTGCTCTATTCATTGTATGCCTACAATTAGGTACTAAAACAAATAAGAATGAAACAGGAAGGGAAGCAACAGCCACATAGAAGAAAACCAGCAGAACTACCTTCACTCATTCAAAAAACACAGCAAGGCAACTTTAATGTTTAGACTATTTGGCCTCAAATTTCCATTATAAAGTTTCAATTCATAATTCAGGAGCCAATACAAGTAGTCAGGTTTTGTTTACAGATGAGCTAATTCTCAGCCTTTTCTTGGACTAGATCCAAACTCTAAAAAGGGCAATAAGACATTTATTCTATTCAGGAACTTTCAAGACCTGTCAATATCAGAGATCATCATATGTTCCTTGTGCAAGGCCTATCCAATATGATCCCTTAAGGATTAATGGAAAAGTTTAAGGCTCAGGCCTACTAAATTCATAGATGTTAAAGTCAGGAACTTTTAGAAATTCAAATTAATAAAGGAGGGGCAGCAAACCAATAAAACAGCAAACAATTTACTGGTAAACCATTATTATTTTATAGTCAGCACCAAGGCTGACTTCTTTATTTGCAATTTCAGATATTCAAAATGGTCACACTTACACAAGTGAGATCTAGCAACCCCCTCAGTGAGTTAGATATTAGACAGATGGTAGATTACAGTCCTAAACTTTGTATACGTAAGTCCTGATCCAGCCTTTTTCACATCCAGTCATGTCTTTCAAATAAAAACCAGAATCTCTGGCTAAGACACAGATTGTTCTGCGAAATTAAAGACAGGAAGAAAAATTTTGTTTCAACGGTGGCGTGTTATGAACCTCCAATCCATTTCTCTGCAGTTTCCAGTTCTCATTCAAAATACGAGTGTGATTGATTAGCCTCTCATTTCCACAGATATTCTTTGATACGCAAGCATGATAGAGGAAGAAAACATTTGCCAAAGCTGCTTGCCTGAACAAACATAAGGGTAAGCGGTTTATGGCAGACAAAAAACAATGTGCAACCATCAGTCCTTTGGTAAAAGAAGGCAATGTGAATGCTTTGCTAAGAAATTGCAGTCCTCCTCCTAGGCCCCATATAGGACGCATTTCAGCAGTCCAGTCATGCAGGACTCCCCTTCTTCCTCTCCTCTGCTTCAAAGGGAGAGGATTTTCAAAATTCTTAAGAAAATAACACTTGTATCATATCAGAGCACAAGTTCAGCAGGCTCGGCCTCCTGTTTCTGACAGTGGCCAACCACAGATGCTTAGGAAAAAAACACATAAGAAATACTCATTCATCACATTTTATCTGTTCTTGCGTCACTGATGGTAAAGCTCAGGGCAGACAGAGCTAGCAAGATTATAATTTAGCACCAACAATAAAATCTTCCATTCACATTCAAAGCAAGACATCTAAACTATCAGAAATGTGAAGCAGTTCAAGACACAAGATGAAGGGCAGGTACATATCTCAACTGTGCTTTTGGGTTTAATGTGCTTTTTTCATAGGGCTGGATTTGATGACCCATGAAATTCCTCCCTGCAATACCAAATCACACAGCACTTCATTTTCTTTGACTTCAAGCAGTCAGATGAGTCCCAAAGAAAAACAACCCAGGATCATAGCTATATTTCAGAATAAATTTGTTTCAGGTTTGAGGTAGTCTCTTCTCTGTCATTTAGTCCCATTTGACATTCTCAAGGTATTTCTCACAGCTCTTCTCATACATTGCTCTAGAAATATGTGTGTATATAATTCATATATAAAGAGAAAATATAAGTAAAGGCCAAGCATTAATGGGAAAAGATGTATGAACCAATAATCCATTATGCTTGTAGAGATCAGTCTATTCATGGGTGGATAGAAGCAAGTTTCCTAAAAGCTGGTGTTGAAAGAAGTGTGAAACAACTTTTGACTCAGAAATTATGTGTAGATGAAAAAAAAAAAAAAAAAAAAAAAATCCTTCCATATGCATGAGAAGGGAAAATAAGTGGGTTCTGTTAGCAACCTCATTTCATAATCACACTCTATTAGATTGCACAGAACAAAACTGAATTATTTAATCCGGTAATAGGGAAAACAAAACAAAACCCACAGATTACTTCACAGGCACAGAAGCGAAGAAGCTTAATTTCCTATTTGCATCTTTTATCCTCTCACCAATTCACCCCTTCCTTCCAATAACCCCACACATCCCTACAATAATTCCAGCAGTCAGAAGACAGCATATGCCACAAGCAGTCAGGAGCTCCGCAGATGCAGACTGACTCCTCATCCATGCTGGCCAATTCACTGGTCAGCTGCTGTCAACTGATGTGCAACAGCTGAATGCTGCTCGCATGCTGCTTTCTCCTGAGCAGAGACACTAATTTGTGCCACCCTTCTATTTCAGACAGCAATGATTTTCCAGGCTTCTAGCTCTCTTTTCAAATGTGGTTAAAGCTGACCAATGAATTCAGAAATTATTCAGCTGACAGGGCAATCGCAGAAGCTTGGCATTTCCTTAGGAAGCATTCTAAAATGAGTAAATAGCCTTATATAGTATTCGGATTCAATCTGGGCATCTTTGGTTTGAATACTGAAAATAGTAAAGACAGATAAGAAGTTGCCCAATATAAATGTCTTTTTTAAAGCAACAACTAGGAGTTTAACATTTGCAGATATCTGGGAGGTTGGGAAATACTAACATCTGAATCATTCAAACAGCATCCAAGCTCTAACCATAACATTTAATGTTTTTCACTGTTAGACCTCTGGCAGGCTAGTCCTTATCATCAAATGGTATCTAACTGGACACAGCTTGCCCTAACCTAGTAAGCTATTTCAAACCCAAGCTAATAGAATACCAGTTTCATTCTTCTTTTAAGGTGAACTTTGTTTCAATCTTTTCTGCAGAGCCAGATGATTAGAACTTGCTCGAGAAACATTTTTCAGGTTTCTTATGCTTATTCACATTATACATAAAGCACATGAAAAAATATAAACCAAAACTGGGCTTTCTAAAATAACACCACAAAACATGCTCAGGTATTCACATCTGTAGTTTTCACTTCTTATGCAATTATATAGTGTGCTTTGTATGTTACTAATTAGGCTACTTTACCATTCTATTGCATTTTATGTAAGGCCCGTTTATATAAAGTCTAAATCTCACTAAGCGTCAGAACTAAAAGCTCATTATTCCCAGGCAGGAAGGCAATAAAAAGATCGTAGCAGACAAGGCAAAGCCCTCCAGTGTCAATTGCCAGAGGCCCCTAACCAAGTGCCTCGGCTGCTCTCCTCACACCTGAAACAATGCACAGCGTTTTCCAGAAACGGCCCTCCTCATGAACGAAACTCTGCAAGTTCACAAACTGATGGCTGCTGCAGGAACTTGGCTTATCACTTCAGCAGATGCTATTTCTATTCTTTTTCACTGAGATGAAAGCGATTGATGGAGTCACTGATTAAGCCTAGAAACATTTTGTACCGCACAGTTACTATCCCAGGTTGTCGTTCTAAGGTTTATGGCACATAAGCAATAATACAAATACAATGACAAACTATATCAAAGAAACAAAAATCATTCTTAGTGAAGCATGTGATGAAGCAGTGACAATTACTTTTCTAGGTATGCCAATTAAAAAAAATAAATCTTGGGTTTTGCCATGAATTAGGGTATGGTTTAACAATACCAAATATTTCCACCTTTTTATTTAAAAAAGATGCATGTTCAGGAGAGAATTAATGTAGGAAGGTATCAGGCACTCAGATTCTACTTTAGCTTACAGCTCAGCAAGGTGGGTATAGGTATGGAATGAAGTTTGAACCTGGATGTTTGTTTAGATACCTCACTGTAATCTACATTCTGGCATTCTTAAAGGATTATCAGAGATCTCAAATACCCAGACACTGAGCACTCAATCTTGCCTTTCACCCCCCGCCTGCCAACAGACGAGCCACATCTGATGTAACCTCCAGAGCTGCTGTTTATCATATCAGTTTTGAATAGTGGAAGTAAGAAGCAGCTGTAAATAGTTCCATACCTTGACTCCCATTACCAGAAGTGGAGGCACTCCCTCCATCCCCTTTGAGCATCCCTACTGACAAACAATGGCCTTGAAGGATGTCATTTTTGTAGAGTCAACTAGGAAATAAAATAATCACCATGCAATGAAACTTTGCATTAAGAATCTTTCCCACCGCCAAATCTACACCTCAAACAGCAACACCAAACATATTTCAGAAGACGTATCAGCTGTTGTACAGAGAACTCAGGCTCGGTCTCCTAGCAGCATCCCCATTAATAGAATCCATTTAGAATAATCTTCAGTTTCAACCCCACTGAACTTTATGGACTGAACTTCAAGAGCCAGTATTATGCAGCAATCCATAACAGATTCTTCCTCCTTAGTGTTCTGCAACTGGTATATTTAATGTCAGAATTAGTCCAAAGAACAACATCCTCAATTAGTTGATCAGTCCAAAAGACAGGAATAAGAACAATTTACCTTGATTACAAATTAAGTGGCCAAAAGGGGCTTGTGTTTTTGGGCTATGGTAGAGATATTCAGGGATTGTCTGGTTCTACAGAGCTGCTTCTAGAATTTAAGCAACTCTCTAATGCTAGCGTGACGCCTTTGAAATTAAAAATATACACACGTTGACATGTTTTCAAACTTGTCGGTTCCCATCTGGAGCAGCATTCACTCATCTGTCTTCAGCTTTAAAAAGAGCACTGCTCCCAGAATCACAAATGGAGAAGCACTATGTGCACGACCCTGGGCCACTCAGCCCAGCAAGAGGATCCATTTGTAAAGTGCATCTGTATCACATAGAGATGGAATACCAGAAGTCTGACCTCCTTCTCTTTCTTCCAGGCTCCCAGACAAAACTGTCTTCCAATTGCTCTCTGATGCTCTCAACTCCCAGAAGGACACATGCTCCAAGGTACATAGTTTTTAGGTCTTTGGGAAGCAGAGTACAATTGAGGGGTACTAATAATTGCAAACACCCAGTTTCCACTTAAACAATTACAACAGATCTACACTGCTGCTTCTTTCCCCACTAGGTTTTAAAGCACCCAACCCACTAAAAAGTTTTCATTCCTTACAGCCTCTCTAAGTGTCTATCCCACAGTCTTAATCATCTACGTATTGCTCAAAATTGTTTGTAACATCCCTTCATTTCAGCTCCTTCCTGTTCAGTTCTACTAAACCTCAAGACCATTGATGGCAGCTAAAAATATATAAAGGTCTTACTGTTCTCTGAAACAAATCTCAGAGCTGCCTTTTACCTGCAGTCAAGCGTGCAGGAGACAATCACGAATCTTGTTTTGGCAGCTCTGCTGTTTATTAAGCTACTTTTAATCTTCCTTTAAAGAAGGGGTTTCTTTCCTCCATTCCTCTTGTATGCTGAACCTTGAAATATTGGCAGCTTCTGTGTCAGCATCACCACTAACTTGAAACCTCTAAACTAGCGCTTTCAGGGAGGGGCAGATTCTGACTGTCAATATCTTATGGTGCAAACTGCTTTCATTGCATTGCTTCTTATGCAGATGGATTTTTCATGATATCTACACTGCGCTGAATATCTTCAAAATCCACCTATTCCACATATTATATCAAATAATGACATTCTCGTGGCTCTCTGGTGCTTTATATCCATTGACCATTAGACAATTCTTCAGGGCAAGGTTTATGTATTGCTTAGTATATTTTACCTCTTGTAAAGCACAGGATAAATAATGCTTATATTTAAAAAGGGATATTGTCAAACTCAGGCACCCAAAAGTTTAGTCCATTTTCAAATTTTCATGAGCTACTGATCGTTCTTTTGCATTCTTTCACTGTTTTACCCCCTCAATGTCCAACTGCACCAAGCATACGCTCACACATTAAAGACTCTCCTGTAAACCATCCACAGCTTCCGTGATGCAGCAAGTCAAACTCTATGAAAATCTTAGATTCTTTTAGCCAGACGTTGGATCACAAATCTAGAAATCTGTTCATTAGTTATTTTATAGTCATCCTTTAATGTAGAAGACAAGCCTTTCTGTAGTTCAATATTTATGCAAGACATTAAACAAGCTCCCTAAAGACTTTGGACAGGTTCTTTTAACTTTTTCGGTCAACTTACATAGCCAATATGTGACAGATAGAAATCATTAATACAAATATAAGTCGATATATATATATCAACTGCATTTTAGGGGGGGAAATGCCTAGTTCTATGAGACTGAAACTGTAGCTTGACGCTAAAATAAAGGTGTTTCTGATCACCCTCCAGCTAAAAGGCTTGACACACTGAGAATTTCAGTTTAAGCGGGGACACAAATCACTGGTAGGTTTAAGCACTATTTACTTGGCTGCCCTGTGGAATCTAGGAAGCTACATGCTATGAACCACTCGCATGCCTGGTTGCATTGCACAGGCATAGAGGAAAGATTAAAGAGCAGAAAAACACCCCATTACAATCAATTCACCATGCACTTCCTATCCACTTAAATTTGCAGGGCACTACTTTGCTCTAAAGAGGAGGTAAAATAAATCACCAGCCACCTATACAGAATCCTCCTGCTTCTAAGATCAGTTTGAAGCCCAGCAAATCCAGAGGAGAGGAACAATAGTATTTAAGCCGAAGAGTGAATCTCATCCTAGATAAAGCTAATCCACCCTGGCAGGTCTGACTTTTATCCATAGTTGAAAAGATACTTTGAAGACAGAATTTCTTGTATTTCAAATGCATCTTAATTCTTGTAAAAGACCATGCAAGGCAGGATGTCTCCCAAAACTGCGCAAGAGACTGCTTTTCTTTACAAATCAAAACTGAACCCTGGGATCTGGATAAATCTTCTGTCCAGACAGTCTTGGGGGTTTTTTGCTCATGAGTAAATCATTCCTGGAATACCAGGATAATACTGCTTCCTATTTGCTATATTTTATAAAAAGGGGTTGGGTTTTTCTCCCATAGCGGAGGGAGGAAAGGAAGAAAAGAACCCAAAAAACAGCTGGCAAATAGTAAGAAATGTTCTTACTACTTACCTGTGCTTAGCAGGACAATTTGCTAGCACCTACTAGATCCATGTAAATCATCTGAAGTGCTTTCAGGTGTTTGCCTCTCATGTTTGCCTCAATTTACAGTAACTATCCCGTAAATTCTGTCCACCTGACTGAACACTGCCTCCCTTTCCAGACCTTTCACTCCTGTGCTTTAAGAGGGGTAAAAGCAGAAGAATGTTTCAGAACATCAACAGTGAATTACCAGAAGCATTTCTTTCAAAAGTGGCATGCTTGCTAACAGCTAATTGAGCATAAACTACTTTATTAATAGAATTACAAACTTTAGCTAGTAAGCAAAGGAGTTATTATTTTAAGAATCTTGGTTTCTAAGGACTCGCTAAATTTCCCATGTTTACCTTTACATTTAGACATTGCTCTTATGGGAAGAGACTTGGTACAGATCACATAAGGCTGAAAATTTTGTACTTTGCAGGCATGTTTCTTGGGAATGAGGAATTAGGTCCACCATTGTCCTCACCATGCTGTCCCCAAAAGGAAACAGCTGGGGTAAGCAGAAGCTAGGCAGACTGCATCTGATCACAGCTTAAAGCAGATGTTCTTTAAAACCCCAAATTATTGCATTATTTTGTGACTAGGGAAATAAGGCCTGCAGTTTCAAAATGTAGGCCAAGTTTTCAATACTTGAATGCTAAATTAAGGCACTCTGTTCTATATTGGTTCAGGTATAAACTCCAAAAGTGGAATATTCAATTATGTATATGATCGATATTTAGTGTCAAAGAAAGCCCATTGGGTATTTTGTCGGTTTTACAAACAGATTTACAGTCTTACAGAAATGAAGTACAGAGATACAGATCCTCTCTGGAGAAACTGATGAATGCTCCCAGTACTCCACAAGACTGAAGCACAGCATTTGAGACTAAGTTTCAGAGCATCTGAGATGTTAAAGAGGGTTTATTTAGCCCCTTTCCAGATTTCAGGTCCAGTGAGTAGGGAGGGAGGGGGAGAAAGTAACAAAACACAAGTTTTTCATTTGTCATCTTCACCCAAATGGACATACAATATTCTGTAGAATCTTGCCCAGCCATCCTAATAAATATCACTGGAAAATGGCATCAAATTCACTCTGATCTGCTTTCAAAGTTTAAATCTCTTTATTTACATATACAGCTAGCTAACTAAGTGATAATTTTGGAGTTATGACTCCAAATGTATCACCCACTCATCTCTGCATCACCTGGAATTTCTCACCCTATGGTCTATCTCTCTGCAATCAAACAATAAAGTCAGAGCCTTTGGTCTGAACACATTGGCTGCGGCTGACAGCGATTTACTGTCTGATCAGCTTTTCCCAGATCTAAATCGATAATTTCAATTTGAGGAATAGGCTGAGATGGTTTACAAAGACAAAATAATAGCTGAGCTCTCAAGGAAGCAGAATTACTACAGAGACTCAGAAGCCTATGCAAGATCTTATTTTGTCGAACTGCATTGTAAATCCACCCACCATCCCACAAAAATAACAGATTGCACTATTCTGTTTCTTGGATGAGTTTTTCAAATGCTTTCTAGTTGGCCAAAACATGCTCCAAGACTTTTACTAGCAACTTTAACAGCAGAAAAACTGACACGCCTCTGGTAGCATTGAGGTAAGTCCCAGTATGAGATGTATAATAAAGCACGCAGCTTTTCAGCCATCCAGGCAGTTAAAACTAAACATTGCCAAATAACTATCTTGAATCTGTTAGCTAAAAAACCCCTGGCCAGCAAGTAATCTGCATATTAAAACTGGATGTTAGCATGAAGCTTGAAGATTTAAAAAATATCCACAGGTATGTTTCAAACTACTAAATTTCACTAAAAGCCCTTACTTTAAGTATAGCACTCCCTGTAGATAAAACCTCCCATTCCTCTATTACATGGTATATAATAAAATGAATATACAACTTCCATTGTGCTAAATCATAACGCATACATTTTATTTCCTGAACACTAAGGTCTGAATCATTAGAAAGCTGATCAGCAGTCCTAAACAAAACCCTTCCCACTAATACACCTTCCTGTGCTCTTCTGCGGAACCAGAATGAAGACACACTTTCAAAACAGCTCCTTTTTAAACTCATCCTCTGGAGTGCTAGCCCCAGAACGGAGCTGTCTGAAAATACAAGAGTCCTGTCTCTTCCTTGAGCTAGTCCTTCAGTACTATACAGTGTAAACTGTAAACTTCTACAGAAATCTGTTGAAGAAATAACATTACTTGGTACCTAATCAGAACATGTATTTCCTGCTATTGAGTCAGTTAAGTCTTGTGTTTCTCCTGATCAAAAGGCAGCAGCTGGTTATGATGAACTATTGACTGAGATTTGTTTCAAGCTTCGCACACTGCAGCCTCCACGGCCTAACACCTTCCCCTGTTTCACTGCACAATCAGAAGATTAATATAGCATGCAGGGCTCTGCTAGCTTAGGAAGCTAGAGTAATTACCAGTCATTTACTGCTAATGCCTATACAAACTCTGGGTACTTTACACACTGTCAGAAAAGGTATTAATTCATGTCCTGCTTTTTTGCTAACCAGAGGCCAGCAAGCCTGCCCTGTTACAATGAAGAACTTGCTTAAATCCCACTAAAATTAACAGGTCTAATGCAGGCCAAAGAGTTGAGCAAACTGAAGACAGAGTTTGCAAGAAGCACAAGTATTGCAGAGGCCTTCTTTTAATGCAGTTTTTTCTCAGTATGTCATCAGCCTTCCAGGGCAATCTAAAAAGCTGAGTACAGAACAAGACCTCTACAACATCTCCCACCCCTAGAAATCAAGACTTCAGTTCAAAGCCTTGACTACATCAAACATATACAGGAAAGAATACATGGAGATTTTGAGCCATTTCCTATTTTGTCTGCCTTTTCTCCCAATAGATCCCGAGAAGTTCATATGTACTTAGCACCGTTACACATATTGCTTGAAGAAAAACACTCTTGCCAAAGCAGAAAGGATAAATCAATCTTGCAGAAGATTTTTCTCTAGCTATAACTTTGCCTAGTATAACCATTTTCATTGCAGTCTCACCTAAAATTACCACTCGAGAAAAAAATATCCTTTTCAGAAAAGCATCGTACAAGCATATACATTCTTGAAGCATTTCAGGACTCATTGCAAACAATTTGAATCATAGCCAAGAGTGATTCTTTTAAAAATTCAATTGCTTACTTGTCCTGTAGCATCTCGCATGCATCGACTCTCCTTACAACCATCAGGGGAATTTTATCACCAATAGAATATTGAATGTAAGCATAAAGCTAACTACAGCCTGTGAAATAGCCTGAAAGCCAACAGCAAACTATTCACTGGAAAGTGTTAAGGCTAGTTAGCCAGAGAAGGGGAAGAAGAAACTGAAGCTTTTTTGTACTGCATACAAAATGTAGTTCATCTGGGTCTACTTTGCTGCCAAGATTTTATCACGGCTGAGTTTGGGGTTTGTTTTTCTCTTCAAAAGATTAGTGTCCAAGCACAGGAATACATGGTATTTGTTTTGCTGTCAAAACATAAATACCATGTGTTTCATCCAGCAACACAGTGCACTTCAAAGATTCATCAGAAATGGAAGACATATCACAGGCTAAGCCACTTGTCAAGTAGGCAGCAGAGTCTGGGGCAAAATTTCTGACTTCTAGCTCAATCTCTAAAGACTAGATTTTTATACTCCACAAGAAAGTACCGATACATTCTTCGCTCTTCCGTTGCTTGAGATTCACTCAAAGTCTCCCAATGCATGTGTTTTCTTTAAAATTTCATCCCCATCCCTAACTACGTTCTCAAAGGGAAACGTCAATGTGAAGAGGCCCTTATATTTGCTCGATTTATAGCCTTTTATTAGCTCCCCATGCATGTGATGCCAAAGGCGCTTTTTTTTGTCAAGTCTCTTAAGTCCCTGCTTAAAGCAGAAGCAGATGCTGTACATTGTCAGCACAGAAATACATGTTCTGATTTAAGCCACCCTATCCCATTAGTTATAGGTAATTTCAATTCTTGCAGAAGCTTGAATATCACTTTCTCATGGACAGGGCACGAATTGCCCAGAAGTTTAAACTCTCTTGTTCCCAAACCCCCACCTCACCATGAAATATTCCCTCCACACCTACTAGCAGCCCAAAACCAATCCCTCCCATTTCAGGGTAGGGCTGGGCAAATTCTTCAGTGCAGCAGGAGAGGATTTCCCCTGGTGGCACAGCCCAGACCACTACCTCTTCCTACGCTTCTGCTGAATGTTTGGACAAAGCCCTGTCTTTTCATCAAGTACAGCACAATTAAATCATAAGGCCATTGCACATGCTGATAGATTAGAGAATATTAGGAGTTACTTGACAAAGACTACCACTAAAATGTGTTTCAAGTGCACACTTTCCTCTACTCTTTCTTTTACATATATAAAGAGTTCCTACGCTTCCACTACATGTTCATGTCTGCTAAAATTTCTTTCTCCTTCTTCAGAAGTGATTTCTCAGTCTTTGTAGAGCACAGCCATGATAAACAGCATGTGTCACTCCTCAAGGACACAAGAAGAACAAGTCCCATTCTTTTCCAAATGCTTCAAAATCCTGTTGCCAAGTAAAGCCTGCAGCTTCAGAGCCAGCAGCACGCAGTTCCTGGATTAGCAGTTAACCAGCTCCCAGCCACTGGTAGGCAGCTTTGTGCACATACGTCCCTTGATCCCTTCCTCAGCCAGACAGCAAGTTAACAGTGCATGCCAACTTGGGTACTGTTAATTATTCTTCCTTCCTCCCTATGTCCTCCTCATTCCATGATCCAATTAAAGCTCTTAAAGAACGAGTAATTTACAGCATGATCCAAAATAAAAATATGAAAAACAACTACTGGCTACATCCAGTAACATCATGACCCTATTAGAGATTTCTTAGCTGAGTTTCCTACCCTGCATATTGTTCAGACATCCACATCTTCTTGTACTCCTGAGGACCAAAGTGAAACGGTACAGTACAAAGCATGAGCCCCCGAACACACCTGTAATACTCTGGCATGGCCTCACTTCAAGATTTTCCATAGGATCAATTACAGTAGTTCCTGTTGCCTTGGCATAAGTCTCAGGTACACATGCTTGATGCTTAAATTCAGAAAAAATGGACCTCAGCCATCAAAATTCACCCTAGATATTTTATTAATAAGAGAAAAAAATAATACCGTTTCCTTTTCCAAATCAAACACAATTCTGGAGCAGTTTCAATACTCTGTAAACACCTGAAAAGTTCAAAACGTTATCTCCCGTTTGGACATGGCTTTCACTCACACATCCCTCATACGCAAATTATTTAGAAGACCATTTAGGTGCAGCAGGAGGAGGGAACAATATGCTGTGCTGGGTCAACTACAGTAACAGGGAAAGAGAAGGAAAGTAGAGAGAAATCCAGGTCCCTGCCTGATGGGTTTATAACGCACATGAGATGAGGAAAAAATTATACCATTGACTCTTCTGAACAAAGTATAATTGTCCTACTTCTGTTACGGGCTTCCTTGGTGGCTGTGTGTGTATATATATATGTGTGTGTGTCTGTGTGTGTATATATACACATATGTTAGTGCTGCATAAACCCATTGAAACACTACGGAGAGAAGTTGATTTTCCTTCTTCCCTACCCAGTCACCTTTAAACCCTTACTGAAGTGTCTTACAAGCCCCAGGAAACCGAAAGGCACCCAAAATTACATTTTCTTAAGTGTTCTGATTCCAGCAATGTTAACACAAGAAACTGGGTCCTATTCATAGCCCATTTATACCTCAACCAATGGATCTAACAATCTTTTTTAAGTGACAAGTGCCACAATGAGAGACAGGATCACTCCTCATCTCTTAGTAATACTGAGACTGCCTGGAATTGAGCTCTGCAGCAATGTATTTGAACTGATGTTTTATTGGCACAGCAAGCTATTTAAAGTTTTGACAGTTATGAATATTGCAGTAATTTTTCCCTGCAGTATTTTCTGGTATTTTCTGCATTCCTTCCCCTTGCTTCCCACTTGCCTCCCCTGAACACCACAGCAGCTGAACAGCAAGCGTACCACAAAGCCACATTCATCTTAAACCTACCTAATAGACTCTCGTGCAAGTTACTAAGAACAACGAGTGGCTCAAAGGCAATAACCTTCAGCAATGTAAAGTAGTGGTGCTTATGCAACAGTTTCCCCCTCTAAGAGCATTATATAAACAGTGCTCACCAGCCCTCTGCATTCAGTGCCTGTCGGAAGAGTGAGGCATCAGCAGCTCTTGACTCCCCAATCCAACACATCTATAAGCTAATTTTACACCCAAGACTGTTTAATCAAGAGTTATGACATGTGTGACAACATACACTAGTGTTCCAGCACATCCTCTGATACAACTCAAACCTTACAAAATTCTAATTTTTAGATGCACTTCGAAGACATGCACTAATTCAGACCCAAACCTACTCGATTGCAGAGAAACTATCAGGAATATGAAATTGGTCTGGTTAATCAGGCCTATGCAGATAAGAAAACATTTTTGTAAAACATGTTTCCTAAAAACGTACTCCCATTTACAACACGCTTGCAAAACAATCTGATATGAAGGAAAAGGATAAATCATTCCCTTAACGTCCTAACTGGGCAAACTGTTTCATAGCTTTTTTCCAAGCAAGGGAGTAAATTGCCAGTTTTGTAGCTACATCTGTGGTGTTCTTTGTTAGAAATGCTCCTCCAGTATCTCAGAAAAACAGCAAGTATGTGAGAGACACAGGAGGCAGATGTTGGCAAAAACAAATTTAAGAAAAACACACAAAGAAATCCAAAACATGCAAAGTTTGGCAGATCTTATCTTTTATACACCGGTACTTTGTCATGCTTGCTTAATGATGGTTGTTCAAGAAGAGGGGAAAGCTGGGAATATAAAAAACAATAGAAGCCTGGCCCAAAAGGAGCAGGACTGAAGTTTAAATAAAGGAGATGTAAGCTACAAGAGAATCCAGATGTGGCCTTGCTAGAAAGAACAGACAGATGCTTAACTACCACCCTTCATCATCTATTTGCTAAAAATATGGGCCAGATCCAGAAGTCTTTTGAAATGACTGGAATCACTCCAATTAAATTCAATAGGCTTTGGATCAGATCTTTAATTGGGCCAAAAGCAAGCTCACCATTTGTTGATCAAAACCAAAGCTCAACAAGAGCTTTCAAAATATGTACTTCTCTTGGTAAGGACAGACAATTTCTAAATCTCGTCAGAGTTTCTACTGAGAAAGCAACAACCAGAGCATATTGTTGGCTGATTCACTTGTGTCCCTTAACTATAGATTGAGA
The DNA here is from genome assembly GCF_964199755.1 of Larus michahellis. Taxonomy (NCBI): domain Eukaryota; kingdom Metazoa; phylum Chordata; class Aves; order Charadriiformes; family Laridae; genus Larus; species Larus michahellis. Next base: position 6,618,413 of record NC_133908.1, on the reverse strand, counting down.
ACACATTAAAAACTTTGTGTATTTTTTATTTAACGGTATTTATTGTACTGCTGTCATTAAATTGAACCAATAAATAAGAACTTATTAATACAGAGTTTCTGAATACCTGAAATTGTAAAAATCCTTTTTAATTAGTAACATACTTGGATTATCCCAATGAAACATTTTCCAAGTAGTAACCTGGACAAAAGGCTCCACTTATATATAGTGAGTTTCTTTTTATTTGTTTATAAAGCTTTACAACTATGGTCTGTTAGAGATCTTGAAAAAACAGCCTTCCCATAATGCACCTATTCACTCAATTTACAGTTCTACTAAAGCAGGGCCTTTTTTTTCCCCGCAAACACAGCCTTTGTGCTCCCATATCTAAATAATAGGGTATTACTGTAAATCGTACATGCCATAGCAAGAAACTGTTACATTTCCAACACAAAGTGAAGTGCCAAAGACTAGACAAAATATCCTCCCCAAAAAGAAAATACTGTTTAGCTTCCCTAAGAACACACAGTGAACCTTGCAGAGTGGATTGGCTGGCACAGAGGTGTCTGGTCTCAGTGACACTAACACATCTTTAGTGTGAAAGTGAAGCTATTTCTTCCACTGATATTGAACAGCAAAGTATTGCACCACCTCTACTCCTTCCCCTAGAGGAAGATAAATAAATGTGAATGTGAAGTTTCCCTACAGAAAATGTTTTTTTAAAGTGTTCTTTTTTAAAAAATGTGCTGTTAAGCTGTCTTATTTCTAGAGCTCTGCAAGAGAAACAGCTCTTGCTATACAGGTCTTGTTCCCATGGACAAAATATTCAGACTTAGCCTCAAAAAGAGGGACTGCTTCTTACCTGCACAATTTTTGCAGCTGTTAAAACCAGTTCAAAGCTCTCCCATTGACAGATGCAAGGTGAAACAGACTGGCAACACAATTTGTCATCTATACAAAGCACTTCCAGTAGAAGAAAGTGTATTCAAAAGGATCCTCAAGCGCCAATGGGAGATTATGCCTACTTTTGCCAACTTTTGAGGGGGATCATTTCACTAAAACCAGAATCAAACCCTTTCCACACTTACGCTGTTGAATAGCAATGCAAAATAAGACAGATCGTTCCCTGGCCTTTGATCAAGCCCTTTATTAGGGATACACTGGAAAGAAGTAAAGAAAGCAGCATGACATTCCTTTTTTTGGTGACTAAGGAATTCTTTTGTTGTTTCTCTAGACAAAAGGGTTACAAAAAAGGGTCCAAAGTTAGTCATGCACTTGTATAAAATTGTACAATTGCATCCTAATAAGGCAAACTCACAAGCAGAGAGAAAAGATGAGCTCTCTTTGGTCCACGACACTTTCAGTAACTTAAGGGGAAAAAAAAGTTTCATCAGTTAACCTACAGAGCAGAAACAAGCTACAGAAGGGACGGGGACTATAGGGTCTGTAAAGCATAACCCTGCCAAGTTTAGCTTTTTCTTGGTTCCAAAATATTCCAGTACTCCAGGGTTTTCACTAGAATAACTCATTTCAAATGAAGAATAGCATTCTAGCATTTTTATGGTCACACCTGCACACACATTTAGGAGGTCCATTTCCTGCCTTACTGTATACGAGCACAGTGAGGCTCCTGATTTTTTTATTGCTCTCCAGACAATATTTTTACACTGATGGAGAAATAAGATGTACAAAATGATTAAAAAAATAAAAGAAAAGAAAAAAGAAAACTGAAAGTTATAAATCATCCTAAATGCTGGTAGTTCAGGAAACGTCTATGATTTACAGTTAGGTAGCACAAACACTTAATGTGAAGAGAGCCACCTTTGCCAAGAATTAATTTTATAATCAAAATGCCTGAAGCTCAGACATTACAAGACCTGCAGCATTAAAAAAGTGGCAGTCATCCAAAATACTACACAGCACCCAACAGATCTTATCTTCCAGATGTATGCAAGCATCTTTTGCCTAATTCCTCCAGTCACTCAAGATTCCTGAAAAGAAAACTGGCCAGGGGAAACGCTGGTTGGGATCTTCCACTGCAGACTCCGCCTGGCAGACTCACACACGGAGAAAAAGCCTTCCTTCTGATGGAAGAAGTGCAGCAGAGGAGCTGGACACTGCCTTATGGCTGGAAGAAAGGGGAGGAGATCTTGGCTTTTTTTACATTCTCTTCATAGGAAAAGGGATTTCCCATGGATAGGAACACATGAAACAGCTTGGCAGCTGGGAACAACTGACTGCAAGGAAAAGGGAGACTTTACAGTGCTGGAGACCACTCTCTCGATCATGATGTACATATACTTTAAATGCAGAGAAGTCAACACCATGTAAATGCTATTACTTAGTCTCAAAGCAGTTCTGCTGTTGCTGCCCCTCTATGCTTTCAACCATGATTTCTTAATGCTCCTCCACTCGTACAAAAATGGCCTTTTAAATACACCAAATGTGCATTGCAAACATATTCGTCTTCTACATTTCATTTTATAAGCAAAAAATGGGAAATGGGACTGATCTGTGACAAATGGCAAGACAGTCCATGTTAGCATGCTCTCCCTCCTGTGTAAATTTTTTCAGGAAAGGACGCTATAGATGTAAGGACTTGGGAAAGGATATTCAGCAGAGTGTCAACAGAAGCAGATTTTTGACACCACCAATAAATGAAATGAAAGATCTCCCCATCATCAAAGCTGTCAGCCCCTTCTGAAAAAGAAAATTATTACAAAGACACAGAAAATGTCACAGGAAGACTGGCATCACAGCTCAGCTTTGTGAGACAGTAGCATTTCCTTCTCATTCCTCTTCTACAAACAGGACTGTCAAGTTGATTGAATTCTATTAGATATGCCTCTATCCCCAACTACCTGACTACCATGCTTTAAACACAGTTAAGGTAGAGATCTAGTAAGTTTTCTTTAGGGAGATTCAGCCTCTTGCTTCCCAGATACACTGCACTCTTCTGGAATCTCAGCATTGGCTTATCAGCAAGATGGGATGAAGCCCAGAGTAAAAGATATAGGAAAATATCCTTTGTGGGTGGCTGCACGATTGACATGAGCATCTCTTCACTTCTTGAAATTCTATGATAAGTCTCATCTTGTTTCCCTCAAGTTCACAAGCCAGCTTTAAATTGAATTTTATGTCCTTTCCTACTTATACAGGAAACACACACCTGCAGCTGGTTAGTATTAGCCCATTTCCCTAGTTATAACCAAGGGAAATCATTTCAGTAGCGTAGCTGCCTTCACAATAAGAAACTAACCCATCTTAATATGGTTTATCCCTTATGCTATTCTAAAAAAAACCCTTCTCCTCCTAACTTAATTACTTGGAAGTGACTCTAAGTCCAGCTCCCTCCAGCAAGCCTGAACTTAAAAATATCTCAGTCTGGTCATTCATCAGTTGTGTTTCTGGTGCTCTGCAAGAAACAATCAGAAATGATAAACAAAGCTGTTAAGTTAGAGGCTTCTTTAACAGCAGGCAAAAAAGTTTTGTAAATTGAAGTGATGTTCAAGACCCTATTAACATCGATATTCAGCAGAAACACATATGAACTCTATTTATTCTTACCCTCCAAAGTTGCTTTGTGCCATGAACAACCTCCCAGCCAAAAAGTAAAGTATTTACACTTCCAAAGCTCGGCAGTTTCCCTTCTGGATTGCCCACAATGAAGTTCACACAATAAAATGAGCCTTCCTGTATGCCAGAGGAAGGAGAGAAGTGTGAGCCCTCCCTTCAGCCATTCTACATGAGATCTGATGAAAATTCAGAACCGTACAAACCAAGATAATTATTTTAAAATATTGAGGTACACTGTTACTCAATGGAAAAAGCCATTCACTTCTCTGTGTATTTGGTACAAGCTCAATGATTATTCTAGGCCGTGAAATTTTTACACTACACATTCCTGGAATTAGTTCTTTTAGAAGTAGAAAATTACCACTTTTTCCGCTAGAAAAGTGATGTTTCCTTTAGCTGAACCACTTTACGATTGCAATAAAACACTTCAGGGTGTGGTAACAAACTGTCCAATAATCACCACACCTACAAATGAATGAAGTCAGTGTGTCCCAGCACAGATTAGGTGTGGCCAGATTGGACATCATCATCATATCCTGTTGTGAATTATTACTTAATAAAAAAAAGTGTAAAAGGGGGTGGGGAGGGTTAAGCAGAGATGAACTTTAAAACAACTCTACATGTAGAGTACACAACATGGAAAGAGAAGGAAGCAGACAGAAGGATCCATCTGCATGCTTGCATTTGCCTGAGAATGCAAAGTAAAGCAAAAAGTTTCTCAAAAAATCCTCTTCCAAGTGCAGAATGTACAGACTTTTTCTTCCCTTTTCCTCCTCTTCCCTATCAAAAGAGATTAGAGTATCTTTTCTTTGATGAGATAATTCAAGACTTACTGGGCTTTGACATTTCAACAAACAAATTACATTGGGGCGGGGAGCAAGCAATAAACATAAGAAACTATTATAAATGCTCCTGAATTCAAGGCAATGCTTAGTTTAGTTCAGTTTGGTACTGGAGTTCGTCATGGCATTGACCAATTCTGCTTTTTTTTGCTGAAGCAAAAACAGGTTTTAAGTTTGTATGATATTTATGCTAAGACCATGCTCCGCAGGAGTAATTGAAAAATCCCACAACTATCGAAAATGTGGCTTGGCATCTTACAGAACACTGTGCTTCATTCTGAAAGTTTTCTTTTTCAAGAAAACAAAAGTAAATTTTGAAACCTTCAAAGCTGTCCCACAGTAGAACTATCCTTTCCAGACTGTTCATCTAGCTTCATCTAGCTAGAGTTCAAACAATCAAAACTTGAACTCTTTACCCATATTTATACAGAGAAAAGAAACAGGACTCCTACAAGAGCAAGCACCACTTAAAACTTGTGACTGTTTCACAATAGACTTTCTTAGTCTAAATGTTCTTTTTCAATATCCTAACATTTTTCATATGTTTACACTCAAATCAATGCAATAGTGTCATTTTTAACTGTCTACTTTGAGGGGTTCCTTAGAGCAATAATTATCTTTCGAAATAATTGGTCCAAACATTTCTTTCTGCCCTTTGGGGAATTAACAAGCTTTAAGCACATGGTTTGCTGCTCATGCAACTAGGAGACAGAGGCGACAGCCGTTAATACAGACAGAAACCCACAGTTCTTGTAATGCAAACCAACAAATGTTAGGATATACAGAAGTTTAAATATAAAAAAAAATAAAAAATTTCTTGTCTTCCCAAGCTCTTTCTTGCAATAGAATAAAGAAATTTTGATTACACTATTCCAGACTGGAACAGTAACCACTTTCCCAGCAGCACGTCCTCCCATTCTACTCCTGTCTGCCCTTCCCACTGCTGCCACCAACCCTCATTTGATTCCTACAGGAAGAAAGTACCTTTCTTAGTTATTTTTAAAAATCATAATTTCATCAAAGCCAAAACTTTCAAAATTTTTAACCCATTTAGCCTTCTCACACATTTTATTCTAAAAACCTTTCTGGAGTTCTTTATAAAACATGGGGAATAACATTTAGGCAAGAAATTATTTATCTTTGTCTCACAGCCTGAGATGCATACAGTTTGGCCTTTTTGGGGGGTTTGGGGTTTGTTTTTTGTTTTGTTGCTTTGTTTTGTTTTTTGGTTTGGCTAATCCTTAGTTAAAATACTAGAGAAAAAAAGATACCTTAAGTCTGTGCAGTAGGTCTTTTAGGACACAATATCCTCCTTGTTTTATTGTGCCACAAAAGCATGATGATTACTTCCCCCCCCCTTCCATCAGGGACTGATTTATTTAGTTGATGAATAGCTTTGCATGCAAGAATGTGAAATCCCAGTTATTTCTGTCTCAAATAGTTGCTATGCTTATGATGATTTCAAAGAATAATAATTACTTTCACCCAATCTATTTGAAGTTATAAAAAAATAATCAATTTTTGAACTCATATCTATAAAACCACAACTTATAAAGTCATAAAGGATTGCGAAAGAGTCAAACTTGTGAAATATTAAACATTCATGGAGAATGCAGAGAGGCCTAAGGTTTTGCTCTTAAAATATAAGACTAATTTATGATACTGCTTACTGCTTAATACATCACACGATCCCCTTTTTTAGAAGTGAGATGGAACCATCCAAGTTAGTATTGCAGAAATGTGACCACAACAAACTGGAACCCATAATTCTACTTGTAAAAATAGGCTGTGTGCTAAGATTAATACACTTCACTGTAATTCCTGGGGAAGCAAGCATTTTTCCTAATATTTCTATATGCAATAACGTTTCTTACTCACTCTGAGATCAGCTGTGATGATTTCGACAATAAAGAGAAAAAAATGCATTGAAACAACCCAGAACTATCCAAAGCAACCCAAATTGCTTAATAACCTTTAAGTTTTTCCACTTTATAGACACAATATTGGATTTCTCACCTTCCTCAAACTAATAATTGACTGAGAAAAAACCAGCCCCAAGCCCAGCTCTTGTTTTTGCAACTTGACGCTGAAAGTTCCTATTCATCATCCGATTTTTAAAATATATTAAAGTGACAACCCTGGCATAAAGGCAAGTACTCAGAAAATTGGACTGCTGGAATAAAACTGTCCATGAATCTTTAAAGTCACTGGCATGCAACAAGAGGGCCAAATTTAGTATCTTTATTGTATGTATTCCCTAAAGGGATACTGCTACGTTAAGCATGCTCGCTGAGCAGGTAGCTGTTAAGTATTTCTTTTCACTGTACCCAGTCAACGTGTGGCCTCAGGCCATATTTGCTGCATGCTATGCACATTCTGTACTCAATATAGAATTGTTCATCTTCTGGGATGTTCTGTTATAATTAACTTCATATGAACATTTCGCTAACATTAGCATTTATCATTATAACACCCTAGGAGTTGTTACAACCTCTCCATCTTAGTCTGATTTTGCAGATGGAACCCAAAATGCTGTGTGTCCCCTAGAACCTGACTTTTCAGGGACCTTGGCATTTTGAAGTCAGTGAAAGCTGCAACATAGATGCAATATGAAGCTGATAGTGCGCAGAGCTAAAAGTCCCAAGTACACTGCTCTCCAGAAACCCAAGACTGTCATCACTACAAGTTGATCTGAAAACAGCCTACCCAGCTACTTTCAGGCTCTTCGTCCTCCCTCCCCACCTTGCTCCCCGATTGCCCACTACAGAAGCATTGAGAAAACACCTGAGGAAGTGTTTCTGCTCTCATTTCTGACGGTATCAAGATCCAAAGCCTGGGTGAAGAGCCACATATGAGAAGTGCCCTCCCTGCCCCATGTCTCCTCCACAGCGCGCAGAGCTGCCTCCTCGGGACAGGGCAGTCCCATTGCAGGTAGCAGAGCTCCCCAGGCAGCAGACCACGCTCCCCGACGGTGAAAGATGAAGAGACTGTAGTGGTCAGCCACTGAACACAAACCTCACTGTTCTTCGTAGAGAATTATAAACCTGGCCAAGTTTAGGAAGGTCTTCAGGAGGACAAAAAAAAGCCCAGCACAAAAGCCAACCTGTTGTCCCATTTCAAGTCCCTAAGGTTTATTCTCCCTGAACTTGAAGTTTCTGATAGGGAAAACATTTTTTCTTAATATCATTCTGGTTTAGCCTAAGCACACACAAAACCCCTCAGCATGAAGCATATTTCTTGACCCAAATGGCTAGTTTCACAGAATTAAAAACTAAGGTCTTATAATGGAACTGTTGGGGATAATTATGATTAAAGTAGTTTGTCACTGCAACCTGTAATTTAAATGACAAAACAGTGATTTCATGCACAAAGGAGGCTCAGGGCATAGTTCACAAAACCTTTATGCCAACACCAGTCACAACTGCAGAGAGAGTGGTCCAGCCCTCTTTGGTACCGGTTACATAGCAAACTGCAGCGCGGAAGAACATGAGGATGAAAACCAGCACCACTTTGCCACAGGAAGACTAGTGCTGGCACACAAAAGGAGTAAAGGGCACAACAGGGGAGGGGAGAAGGTACGGTACCTTTTTCTGAAGCAGCACATGGTAAGCCAGCTTCTGCCAATCATTAACAACATCCAAAAACTGTTACAGTTTTTAGTAATTTCAGTCCTTGCTTCTGTCTTCAACATGCTCAGGCTGGTATCCATTTTATGGCTTGAAGTCTTGCTTTGCCACAGTTTTGCTCCTATTCACATAGTATCCAAAGCGGCCAGGAAAGATCAGAAGAATAGTCTGTATTTTAATTCATTCAATTTCCCTGCTTTTGGAAGCTTTTCACATGGAAGTAAGGAATGCAAGTTTAAGAGACAGGAAAGACTGTCTGAGGGCCCGAGAAGCATCTGAAAGTACTTGCTTTTAAAAGGACTACATTACAACTATTTTTTTTATTCCAGCAGTCCAAAGCTGGGCAGCTTTCTCCTTCTAATGCAAGCCTTGGTGTCAACATAGAAAGCTTCAATTTGAACAGGTGATCTGTTCTACTTTAACAGAGCAAAATAAATAGAGAAGCTAAAAACAGTAAAAAGAGACCTTAAATCATTCCATGGAGCTCCTGTCTCCCAGGTTTCTCCTGAGTTCTAAGTGCCAGAGGGAAGGGTTCCCCCTCTGAAAGTATCTATTTAAAAAGTAGTACGTAGAACAAATAGTGGCTTCCTACAGCTTTAATCATCTGATTTCCAGACAAGCTTGCTACTCAAATGGAGGAATGAACAGCAGAAAATGAAAGTATCACTTCATGCCATTGTTGTGCTCTGAGCCCCAGCTGGAGCTCTGTATTCTGCTCCCCTGTGCCTGCGTGACAGTCCCAGGCCTCGCAGTTTGTGGGCCTGCCAAACAAAGCTGCTTTGTAGGGCACACTGGCAATTGGGGAAGTCCTACCCAAACCAGCGAGTGGAGAGCCAAGGCTTTACAAAAATTGCAAGCTCTTTATTTTAATTAAAAACATGCAGATCAATAGTCACTCTTTAGATATACATGGCATTGGCTTAATTAAACCAGTTGGTTCTTTTCTTTCCACAGCAATCAATGAAAACCATTTTCATTGATTAACCCAACAGCATCCTGGCTCTTAAGATTTTAGTATAACACTGAAGCACTGAGCAAGCAAGGCAGTATACAGGGGAGAAGAAAAACTACGTGTTTTCCATCCATGGAGAGCAATTATTTAATTTGAAGTCGTATTTGCTTTCCAAACAAGGCCCTGCTGAAAATAACTGTGGGCCATAATATTTTTTTTATTGTTTTCAAAAGAACACTTGGCACAAGAGCTTATCAAGGCTGAGTACTTACTCCCTTTCACCACAAAGCAGATACAAGAACAGAAAAACTTCCAGCCAAGTAAATTCATTTTTCATTAAGAACATAACTTTTTGAGGACGTGCCTTTTCAAGTTTTGTAACTAGAATATAAAAATCATGCAGTACATACTAGTGATTGAAGAAGCTGCAAATTACAATATAGAAATCCTGTCTCCATCCATACTAGCACCCACTTCAGAAGATCAGTTGTTCACACAGCCAGAGGAATGAGACTGGTAATCATTGTAGTGCAGTTTATCACTTAAGTTTTCTTTGTTTTTTACAGATACAAGAAAATGGGCCAAATATTACCAAAAAATTAATTTGTGCTGTGCACATTTGTTGTTCAGTTATGGATGAGGTACGCAAAACCACCATATTGCAACTAAATCTCTTCTTTGTATTAAATATCATGACAACTTCAGTCCTTTGCATTATTTGCTTATTCAAGACTTGATAATTCTTTCAGGATGCCACGAAGAAACACACTGGTTCCACTAAAATTCCAAATACTCCTTTGCACTACCTTAAATCAGTAAAACTGCTTGTATAGAGAAAGAACTGAAGTCAGCAACAGATGCATGAGAGTCGCTTATTTTTTCCAACATGTTTTAAAATATCTAATACAGGGCAGGCTTTTTATATAGTTCGGCACGTGGGTAAAAAATGTTTAAGCCTTAGGATCTGAATTTTGATTAGCCTCTTCTTTTGGACTTCTGACATAGTCCACTTGTCTCTCATCACTCTGGATCATATTTCTCCACAGAAACAAAACAGGATGCAACAGGATAGGCGCTTTCTTGCTGCCCAAGGACTTCAAAGAAAGGTCTCTCAGGCATCATTCCTGGGGAGCAAAATCTCCCTGCCAGCCCCCTGAGCACCTTTCTGAAATTGCCAATGCCAAACGAAAACCCAGAACAGTGACCAAAGCACTCGCCTTTTGCTCTGCCGCCCTCCTGTGCAGGTTTGTCCTATAAGCCAGCAAAAACAACTGGTGTGAGGAACAGCACTGCTTTTTAGCTCATGAAAAGAGCACAGATTAAATGCCCAATGGTTCCCAGTCACTTTTCCCAAAAAAATGTTCATTTGGGCCTAACCTGTTTAAGCAAATACCACTTAACAGCAGGGATAGTCCAATGCACCCCAGAATGAGACAACAGCCTCATGCTTTGCCAGGTGCTCAAAAAAGGCTAGAAGCCTGAAATGGAACTTGGTACACAAGGGTCATACTTGGTTGCTTCAGAAAGCTGGAATTTCTGCTTATAATAGAGTAAGTTTAAGGTGCCTATGAGACATCTCTGCAATACTACCCTCCCTTTCAGCAGGGGATGCAGGGTGCCCAGCCCCGTGGCTGTGCCTCGGAGAAGCTGCTGCTGTCTAAGTCATTTCTGTATGTAAAAAGGAAAGTAAGGAGTATTGCAGGGAAGACAAGCCTTTTGCACCATACAGCTAATCACTGTAAAGCCCCAACCAGACAGTAGTCTACTAAAGACAGCTAGCATGCACCCACAGGGATATTCCCTCCCCAAAAACAAAAACTGCAAAAACAATCTTTAACCTGTTAAGAAAAAACAGGAATGTTCTTCGAAAGCAAAGGATGAGTTGCTCCAGTAGGGTTTTTATGCTTTGTTAACAAGTTATTGAATGAGCCAAAAAGACTCACTACATCCAATTTGGGCTTCAAATATTCAATATATTCCTGGCAACAACTCTCCTACGTATCGAAAGAGCTACTACTCCAGCAGATATTAGTTCCAGTTGTAATTCAAAAAAATAGTTCATTAAAATGCTGTCGTGGTATGATAATAGTGCTTTCAAAAAACTGTAAATCATTTAAAATGCCTACATTCTGTTGAAATTCAGAAGGATTTAACTACTACTGATATTAAGCAGGGCTGGCCAAAACACTGACAGACAAGTTATTCTATACCCCAAATCAATTATCTTCTCCAGCCAGCCTTAAGAGTTCATTACTAATATTAGCTTTTGACTGCATGGGATTTAAAAGTGAACATGAGATAGACACTTTTCAGAGGCATGCTGGAAAACATTGCCGTTCAGTTCCTTCCAGCATCACTGAAGCACAATTCTCCATACTCTTATCTACGGTAGCTGCACCAACAGCAAACCATCAGTTGCAATAAAGCTTTTGCAGTGGGTTTTTAAATTTGGGAGAGCACGGGAAGAGAATGACAACTTTTCGGTATCATTCAGTTTCAGGGAGAAAGAGCTGATAAGTCCAATGCTCTGAGCCTGGAGAGAAAAAGGAGAATGAGCACCAACCCCTCACAAGCCATGAATAACTCGTCAACGGGATATTTACACGGGCAGGGAGAGCAGATGTGACACATTGGCTTTTAAAACCATTTGGGAACCAACTGTGACTTCGAGAAGCAAGTTTGACCCAAACAATGCCAATCTTGCACTATCAAGATTATCTGTTCAATGCTTAGCGCAATTTTTGTGTTTCAAAACAAACTTCTATTTTATTTTAGGCTTCAATACTTTTCTCCTTGCTGCGGAAGATACTTCTATCAAAAAGTGCAGCTTCCGAAACTGTCTTCCAGTTAATGAAGTAAGTCATTGTGCCTCAGGCAAAACGCACTTCCTTTTGGAAAAGAAGTGTGAAGAATAACAGACTAAACCCACTGCATTAGAATAGGTAGAAAGCCTGTCAGCATGCTGAAGTGCAGCTTACACCTCACTTAAATTTGCTCCAAGCACTCACAGCCGAGTTATTACTCCAGTCCACTGTAAATAACACTACTTTCTTATACTTGGGCTTCTTGCATGTAAAACATTAACCAGATTTCAAAGTTGACCAGGAATTAGCACTTCACAGGTAGAGAGCAAATTAAAATGGTTTCCCATGAAGTCATCAAGCTTAAGTACAGATGATGTAATATAATTGGTGATGATCACAACACAGACCAGGTGTTGATAAATCTGTCTGCTGCAGAAGTAAATAAATGTCGCAGTAACTGGGAGCACTCTGTATCAGGATACAGGGAACAACTGCTGCTCAAGCTTAGTTTAGGTGGCATTAAATAGGCAGCTTCTTATAGCATTAACTGTTAGTGCAAGCCAGAGTCTGACATAAATACATATTTAGAGAGCATCAGCTTTTTCTATCCAGCCATGAGGTAACTGGAATCTTAGAGAGGAGCCTCAGCTCATTAGACTGTGCTATAAACATATTTCCATCAGTCTGGATACTGTACCAAAATAAACAGAGGCATTAAAAGCAGTTCTCCTGTATTTTTAAAGGGGCCCAGGAAGGACAGTCAATTGAGTTTACACCCAATGTGTTTTTTCTAATTATACAAGGAGGTGATCTGAGAACTCCTCTATATTAAGATGAAACAGCAGATTTCACGAGCAGAGGAACAAATGCCTTCTGTGGATATGCATCCTGCGTCCTTGGGTAACATCAACCCCACCCTAGTAATCACTGCTCGCACTCTTTAGGACTTTTTCCTTTGTATAGTGCCTCTGTATACATACATATCAAAGTCTCCTCTACATCCTCTTTTAGAATATTATCTTATAAACCTGAGGCACAGGTTTTCCTTCATGTTCCTCTAGCAGGCAAACAAGGGAAATCATACCTGAGACCAGGCTGAACAGTTTTCCAATGAGGATAGCAAACTTGGAGATCTGTCCAGATGTAACTGTCGAGTTCATATGAAAGCTATCTCCTCAACACTATAATAATTCATGATTTCTTTCCCATGCTCAGGCACCAAATTTCTTTTATCATCTTAAAGGTTTCAGTGCCTTTATTGAACTTGATAGAAATGGGTAATGGATTTAAAAGTTCAGAATGGATGGAATAGACAGATGAACAAATGTAATAAAGTCTCATTTCTTTAGGAAGCCAGGATAGAAACAGTAAGAGTGTTACAAAAAATCCAGAATGCCATAACAGTCTTCCTCTAGTTTCCCGAATGATACAGTATTTGTGAAAAAGCAGGTATTTTCAGCAGGTATGTATGTACACAAGGTGATTCTAGCTATAGGCGCTAGTCAGGTTTAAAAACGTACTAGTGACTGAAGGCATACCCTGCAGGGCTTAGGAGCAATAGGTAATATCTACTTACCTCTGCAAACCTTTGTCACTGAAAAACAGATGAATAATTATCACTAAATAGATGTTTGGAACAAGTGGGCAACTCCTTTCTCAGTCCAAAGCTTGGTCTTTTTTGCTATCACAGTGAGCTCACCACGAGCAAGGATCAGCTGTTCACAGTCAATGTTCAGTCTCTGCCTACATACGTACAGTAGGTTTTACAGCCAAGTTTCTCTACTGATACCTAACCCTGCCTAGGGCATTCCAATTAGATGGCTCTGGGCAGTCCCACCAGATCTCTTGGCATCAGGCAAAAACAGTGCCAGGAAGACATGCTTGTACATCTGTACAAGGAACACAGAAATCATTTACAACTACATTACCAGGAAGATCAGCCAAAGGGTAAACAGTTAAAATACTACTGTTTGGCATTATCTCTACACTAGGAGAAGCAAAAAAAAAAAAAAAAAAAAAAAAAAAAAGCTAGCAGACCAGGGCAAGTACTAGAAGATGGACACATGCCACCTCCATTCTAGCGGGGCAAAACACATTGCTGTCACACCTACCGAGTTTAATGCATAACAGTGTCATCTCTTGACAGGTGTAGTATGAGCAAAGGCAATTATAATGCAGTGCTTCAGGCTAGGAAAAGAAAAAAACTGTGAACTAGGCTGAAGCTGTAGTATTTCTGCTCTGGAAACTCCATTTTTCACAGAGCTTTTGACCTAGTCACTTTTACTGACATTGACAGAAGATTATTATTGCTCCTTGTCCCTTTCCTGTGTACTCTCCTCTCCAAATAATAGGGTACAGCTGCCAAAGTTACCCAAACATATCCTTGGAAAACTGTGGTAAATGTTTCATATTTTGCCCTTCTACTACTTGGATGTATGCAATTTCCACATCTTTAAACCTTTTCCTGCCCCCAGAGGAGAGGCAGATATTTCCCCAGAAAGTTTGCTCTAAAAATCTCAGCCCTGTAACCAAAGACCAGCATTCAACAGGCATTAAAATCCAAATAAACCATCAAGTTTTCTATCAGGTTATCAAGAGTGACAAGGCTTTTGAACAGCCACTCAGCATTAATGCAGTTGACTTTTGAGGTTAAGTAGTAATACCTGCAGCCAGCCTTTATCGGGGGGGACAGTCCACAGCCGGTGGCAGCCCTTCCAGCAGTGGGCTCGCCTCCACTAGCAAGCTCACGGGCGCACGAGGACTCATGTACTTTGGTGTCTTGCACTTGAATGAAACTCCCAGCTCGGACTCCAACAACCCCCAGACCGTGACAGAGAACCTATTCAGGAAGCCATGCAAATGGAAGATACTTGAGTCACATCTGAAAAAGCCACGTTAACGTGACTCACAGAATCACAATAGAAATTCTGAGGAATTTCATAAATCAGAGGGAGCCATTGCTGCACTCTCATATTAGATAATTTTCCTGAAGAGAATGTTTGTTAAGAGCTACTAAAAAAAGAAAGTAGTTCACACAGAGAAAAAATTAACAAAATCCATTTTCTTCCCAACTTGTTTGACTGACCTTGGTGGTGCAGCTGGTGATGACGAAGGCCAAAAGGGCTTTTTTTGTTGCTGTCACTATCATTGCTTTGTCACTCTCTCCTTCTCCCGCATGTAAAGATTCACACAAATGTAGAACTGCTGGAACATCTACGTAGAAATTTTTATTTTGGGGGGGTTTGGGTTTACATGCCCAGGCGCCGTCAGCGGGGCTATAGGAGCTGACTCTGTGAGGAGAGGGAACCGGTTCCGGCTGGTTCCAGCGGCCCCAGCGCAGGGCACAGCCCAGCCCCGCAGCCAGGCTGGTGGGGCCTCCAGGAAAACACAGCTAAGAAAGGGCAAAAGCTGCCCAGAATGAGGAAAAAAATGTGAGAAACAGCCCTATAAGCACCCAGGTCAGAGCAGGGGGATGAAATGCTGCAGGTGCCAGAGCAGATTCTCCGGCAGCCATGATGGAGCAGACAGATATCCACACTGCAGCCTGTGGAGAGGGCTACACTGGAGCAGATATCCACACCGTGGCCTGTGGAGGACCCCACACTGGAGCAGATATCCACAGTGTAGCCTGTGGAGGACCCCATGCTGGAGCAGTTGGGTATTTTCTGAAGGTACTGTGTCCGGTGGAGAGGAGCCCACATGGAGCTGGTTTCCTGACAGGAACTGTAGCCCACGGAGGGCTCACACTGGAGAAAACGTGTGAGGAGGAAGGTGCAACAGGGAGGCAGGAGGAGGTAAAGGATTTGGAAATAAAGGAATGAAGGAATGAAGCTGAGCTTGCAAAAAAAAAAAAAAAAGGGGGGGGGGGGCATGGAGGGAAGGTGTTTAGTTTTTGTCTGTTTCTCACCATCCAAATCTATTTTAATTGGCTATAAATTCAATTGATTTTCCCCAAGTCGAGTCTGTTTTGTGCACGATGGTAAGTGGTCTCCCAATCTTTATCTCAACCCACAAGCTTTTTCATTTTATTTTCTCCCCCATCCCGTTGAGGGGGAGGAGAGCGAGTGTGGCTGGGTGGGCATCTCCCAGCCGACCAAGGTCAACCCAGTAGGTACGCGAATGGGAGTTCACCCAACCTGTGCTATGCAGGGCTCTAAGCAGCACGAAGTCCTAACACAGCAAGCCAGCTTCATATTGATGGCCCCACCATCTGGCACTATCTATCTGCATGGAATATTTCCAAAATCTGAGGCCATAAACTGGCAATTCTATAGGAAACGTTACAACATGAAACATAAACAAGGGTGTGTTTAAAACTGCCGTCACCACTAGCTCTGATCTTGCAAGCTTTCAACGTGACATTCACTACCTTTGCAATGCAATACTGAAGGAATGGATGAACTAGTGAGAAGTCTCACACAACGCACAGAGGAAGCATCAGTTTGACAAAAAGAAAAAAAAAATTATGCTTAAAAAAAAAGGAGAAAGATGATTTCACCAAAAGTCAGCCAGGCAGATTTTATTAATCTTGACTGTATTCACAGGATCTACAAAGGACTACGGACTATTGTACTTCCTTAAATAATTGTTGCCAATCACATCTTTAAGTTAGAGACACCACACAGAAAGCAGTCTTACAGAAAAACATTTTTTTTTAAAAAGGGGGAAAAATGCAAGCTGATGGCTTTAAATTCATTAAGATACTGGACTTTAAGGGAATTCAGGGAAAAGAGATAAGAATTTGAGTATGGAAAAAAAAAAATTAAAAAGGGCAAAACCCCAGAATTTGTTTTCAAGACTATTTAGAGTATTTTAAATTGCTGTTGACCATAAAGTGAACAAAAATAAGAGAAAAAAAAAATACTGCTATATCTAAGTGCCATGTTCCCATGATATATGGAAAAGCATCATATGCTGCAATAAAATGTTTTAGCTGATCATTTCTTGTCTTTTTGGCATTCTGCTGACACACTTTTAAAAGTGTTAATTAAAAAAAGAATCAAATCAACACTACAAATTGGATAGACTTGTGCCCTACAAACAGTCTCTTCTGACCAATAATTTGTGGAGCTGGGGCTCGGCCAACTTCCAATGAATCTGTGGAGAGTTTCCAGCAAACTGTCATCGCAGCAGGATGCAGTTCTTGATAGGGTGATCATACATGGCAAGTGAAGTGATGCTGAACTGTCACTAACCAAGTCTGTTTTATTGTGCCTGAATTTTCCTTTAACGCTCATCCAAAAAATGGAGATTGGCAGTTTATTTCCAGATACACATTTATAATATAATGTACCTAAAACCTTGTAGTATCCACATGGAAGCATGCTTTTGGATTATTGTCACATTGTGGGAGAATGACAAAGAACACTGGACTAGCCATAGCTATAGAACACAAGTAGTTTTAATTTTTTTTATATTTATAAATAAAATAGGCCATGACGACAGACCTGAACATGTAGTACTTTCCCCTTAGGGATTCTGATTTTTTTTCTTTAGTTTGAAATAAAGAATTTTAGATTTCAAATACATGACTGCATTTTAAGCGTGCCTAGTGCAGCAGCCATCCTGTGTTGATTTACTGATTATATTTTTAGGAGGCTATTTCCAAGATATAGTTAAATAAGCACAAAAATAAAGCTAATCTGCATGTAGAATACTAATAATAATTTGGAAATTCGGTGTAGATCTACTGACTTTTTACAGGTTTCTGCTTTCTGAACATGGACCCAGACAAGGCTACTACAGCAGAGAGTAAAAATCAGCAGTGAGTTAGTCTAAGCCTCCCTGGATGTACCTTCCCTCCAACAGCCTTCAAAATGCCACAGGTAAAGTCAGGGAAGTGAGAGTCAAGTGTTTTTATATTCTTGGAGAAAAAATAAAATCCCTTCTGTGTTATTGCCATGGGAAATCAGAACATCCCTTACCACTCTGCAACTTCTTCCTTAGATACACTTCCTTTGTCTAAACATTAAGATGGATGAAAAGTTAAAGAAATCCCTGCCTATTGAAAGATTAATTCACAATAGCAGTAGTTTATACTCTCCTGTCTTTCCATCCTGTCCCCTACCAATTAAATGAGGGCAGACTGATAACTTTGTCTGAAGTGTCTTCTAAAAGAGGTAATTTTATTTGAATCACTGTTTTCAGAACTCAAAAATACAAAGAGTAAACAAGACCTTTTTAAGGCTGTCACCCTAGGGAAAGGGCAGATTTAAGAGGACTCACTTTCAGAGGGTAGGCTCAGTACTTCTTGAAAATTAGAAAGTCCGACTTGAAAACTAAGGAGTGAGGAGAAGCACCTGAAGACTAGCAGCCACTGGAAAAGTTGATGGGAGTGCGTTCAGATATCTGTTGATGGCACTGGAAGGTATATAGCAATGTTGCATGATATTTTCCATCCTAAATCACTTTGCCAAATTAACTGTTACACTGCAGTCTTTCTGCTAGCTCTCCCCTTCAAGCAAAGTATTTGTCACGCTTTAAGGCTTTAACAAAATGATTCAGTCATTTCCAAGAGGAAGCTGAAGAATGTTATTCTCTTTTCTGTCGAAAAGCTCATCACTTCTAAATTATAGAACAGGATCTTGTCCTTGGGCAGCAGACAGTCCTGTTTCAGAAGGATACGGACCAGGACACGCAGGATGATACAGGCAGCTGTAGTAACACAATCAGCCAGGAGGACCAACAGCCCTCCAAGGGATTTAAACCAAGCATGCTGTCACTTGAATACCTAGAAATAATCACTTTGCAGTGAGATTTTAACTGGCATGTCAGGAGACCAGAAGCTGGTTCTAGCTTCAGATGGGCTTCATCGCATCTGTGTAATTCTTATACAGCTTCATCAAGTTATTTAAGCAGGCATGATAAAGAAAGAGTGAGAAGGGAACTAATGGGAGAAGTATGAATTACACACAAACTGTTTAATTAACTATTTCAATGTGTAAACTCTTTTTATTTAAAAAAAAAAAACAAACACAAAACAAAAACCAAAAAAAAAACCACCACACGGTACATCAATTCCTTACTCCAAAGAAAAATCTTACAAAAGAAGAGCACAAACTGGGACTAAAAGACAGAATGTATATTAAAACCTTAAGTTTTCTAACTGAAGAGTTGGCAGAACTTGCGTACCCAGGGGAATCAATCCCTCATCAGACATGCAGGCATCCACTCATCATGCATGCATAGTATGCTGTTTTGGAGATGTAGCACAACATACACAATGGCAGAAGCAGCCCAACAGAAAAGTATTTCTAGGAGAACCAAGAAAAGACACTTTTCTAATGCCAAGTGGTTATTACACTCAAAATAGCTTTTCCTCATTTCCAAAGCAGTTGAAGAAAGAAAAATAAATAACGCAACTCTGAAAGACGCAAACAAAAGCATAAAGCATACTGATCACCAAAAAGCAGGATCCAACACATCACTCCACTGAACAGGACTCTCTTGTGTTCAGAAGGGGACAGTGTAACTGGCAAATTGCTAGATATCTCTTTCCCTGTTGACCAGACCCCAACTCTGCTTACTTTTCTGGATCAAGGAAATTCAGACTAAGAATACAGAACTTCTTAGTGGGGAAGAAGATAGAAGTGTTGGTCAATGTCTTTGGAGAGAATACCAAATGTATGTGAGTCACAATAAAGACAGTGACCCACTCAGAACACTTAAGTTTCTATATGGAAAAATTATTGCATCAACCCATAAAAGCCACCCCAGCTTAACAGATGGGATTAGATTTTGAATTGCACCTCGTAACCCTGAATCCCTTTTCTCTACTCTGACATTTCAGAAGAAGGTAAAGAAGCAGCGGATCACCCTATGTGTGTATTGGGCAAAACCCCTCATCCACCTAAACAGACTGATCTGGAGGTCACCTGTCAAGAGAGAGACTGAGAACAGCAAAAACATCCAGCATAAGAGCCAGACAAGAGGGAGCCAGAAAGCCCGGGAAGACCCAGAGTGACCGTAAAGACCACTCAGAAATTACATAGGAAGTGAGGGATGTTCTGTGTAACAGGGTTAGTGCTTAGTCCAGAACCGTGTCTCTACTTGAGATGGAGAGTGGCTGTAAGTAGTTGCTTATGACACTTTAAAACCCCTGTATTTCTCCATTTCCTTCTGCTGTCAAGTGCCTCTAAAAGGGTGAACCATGCACTTGGGTTATGCTAGAAGTCAAGGGTCATGGAAGCGGCCTGCAACAGCAGCTATACAGTTTGGGGTCAGCACAAGTCCTGGGGCCAGATACTACAAAGGATAAAGAGTCTGAAGGAAATGATAGGTGAAGAAAACATGAATCTGCCAACCACCTTCCTCAGGAGCACTCTAAGGCTCAAAATTCACAAACCCCCAATATTCACCAAGGGAAGAATTAAAAAAGCCCACCTAGATTGTAAATGGAGAGGCTGAGAAGTGCATTTCTATTTTATCAGATATGAATTATAAATCAAACACAGCAGGCTAGAGAAGGAATCATTAATTTTTCAGTTCTTGAACCACAGATATCATGTTTAGCTCTATCCCACTAGCCTTTGTAATACAATGCAAGAAAAACTCTTTGGCAAAAGTAATTAGCATTGTGGAATGACATACAAATGAAAGTTTAAAGACTACAATGTTACCATTAAACTTTTAAAGACAGACAATGAAGCTTTAGTATATGTATCTCCATATTAATACATTCATGCAGATTTAAGTGTTAAAGAAACAAAAGAGTCTTGCTGCATGACATTCCCTGGCATTTGAGGACAGCCCAAACATTAGATAGAGAAGAGACTCCAGAATATCTTCAGAAGCCCTCTCTGAAAGAATGATCTCCGTTGAGTCCTGGGCTCACAGGGCATTAGCCTGGAGTTGGCACATATGTGCAAAACTTCCTAAACACCAATACTCCAGTTGTACAGTGCCTCCCTCCCTCAGTTTCCCTCTTTGAGGAACAGGGATGATAGCACTGACGACCTAATTCACACGTTACGATGCTTGAGACCAGAAGGGATGGAGACATCAATATACGGAGTGGCAGTTTGCTTCAGCTAGCTACCAGCGTAAGGAACAGCCACAGATAAAATCTTGCACTTAATGCAGAAGAAGGATTAAGCGATTTGCCAGAGAGAGTACAGAAAGCTTTTTGCAGGATTAAGACCTGAGCCCAGGCACTAGATGGTCCTAACAATAGTCTTATCCACAAAATCATTTTTAGATACATACACATACCTGAGCACTTTCCCAGGTCTGTGTCTTTTACGGCCTTGCTCTCTGACCGAGTAATGAAGACAAGATTCTTTCACCAGAAATGTGCCTATACAGGAAAGAGTTCATGCCTTTGGGGTCTTGCTAACAATTTTTAACCAAGGCAACATCAGGGCTACATGCAACGTAATACCCAAAGACAACGAGTCCTACCAGGCCAAATCCCAACTCCATCCTAGAGACCTTCGTGAGCCATGGATGTAAAGTGCAAGGACAGAGCTAACGTTTGTTCAACCTCTAAAAATGAACCTAGATTGCTAACTTGAATCACAAACCTCAATCTACCTTCAAGGAGCGACCCGTTAGAAAAATAACTTGCTTCCATGTGGCCAGGTGATAAGGCAAGGGTTGCAGCAAGATCTTCAGAGAAAAAGGAGAGATGTAACGCACCATACAAGGGAGAAACCAGAATTTAAAAAAAAAAAAAAAAAAAAAAAAAAAAAAAAGAACCTAGTCTCAGACAGGTTTCACCCCATGAAGGTGATCATACAGGCATCCCCAAGACCCTGCTCCCCCGTTGTGCCTTGGGAGGTTGGGGGAGAAGCCAAGTTAACAGTGTGGTTCCAGGGGGAAGTCTCTGGGCAGTGGTTCCCAAGTCTAATGCCAGACACAAACCGCACAGAGAGCGAGCACGCCCACCTACACAACTAATGGCTCCTGCTGCTTGAAGCCAAGAAACTACATGATCAAATGCAGTTTGGGTTTTGGTAAAACATAGGAGGTGGTTCAGCAAGCTGCTGACAGCAGACAAGGGTTAACCACCGGTGCTCAGCGTTATTAGATCATAACACATCTGGAGAGTCTTATTGCTAGGGCAAACATTAATCTTCAGAGAAAGCCAAACATGCAAAATGAGATCTCATAAGAAAAAATTGAAAGGGAGGTTATACACAATGAAAATAATCCCCAAATAACTTTTGAAACTGAACTGGCTGAAAAGGGGGAGAGGAAGCGTTTTTCCATAAGAAAATACCTGCCTCTCCCAGCCGACTGGGATCAGAGTAGGCAGAAAAGTTTTAAGCTGAACCGTTCAATTTTGAAGCATTTCTGTGATTAACCCAAGTTTAATTTAAAATAATGCTTGTTTATAGAAATGTCCAAGTTTTCCTTATTCCCAGCACTGTACTTAAATTGTGTTGATATAGATATTACATTGGATTATTTCCCTGAAGACATAAAAGAGAGCTAACGTAAACGCCAATTTAGTTTTAAGAATCCTGGGAGAGTAAGACTTTGTCTGACTTTATTTATGAAAGCCCGTATATATTCAGGCAGTTTCATGTTTGCTTTGTTAAGCTCCAACTTAAAAAGTAATTTGTTCATTTAAGAATATTCTGCAATTAGTTTAGTCTGAGTGCATACAGGAGTTTTCTGCAGAGTAGTAATTTCAAAGTGGCACATACAGCCCTTACTTCCATGGGAATTACTGAATAGTCAGCCTCCATGAACACCTCCCTTCATCAAAAAGTAATCACATCATTTTATATGTGGCTTGACAAAAATCTGTATTTCACATATTCCCATCTTCATATTGGCTGCTGTGCTCCATAGAGCTTGTTGTCCTCTTGCACGAAGGGCAGTATTTCCTAATTATGTGACTTCACACAATATTAAAGTACATAAAATCGTGTATACGTACACTGGAAACAGCTGCCTTGGTGTTTAGATCTAAAATTCAAGAGGTCTTTTTTCTGCACCTGGCTCCACTGTCCTTTATTACTGGATGATCTCAACACTAAGCAGTAGAGTACAGATATTTCATACGGATTTCACATTTGAAGTCCACAAATTCTGTGTTTATGCTTTCACAAACAGAAAACCATGGTAACCACTGCAATACCTAAGTAAGGGTTACTGTACAGTTTATTCCATAATATCCATTCTGAGAAAAACAAAGAGTCAAATACCCACTAATGTCTGCATAATAGATTTAGAGCTCAGAATTTTAGGCACTTCGGACAGCTTTGAAGCAAGTCTAGCTAAATTGCATTAGTAATTGCAGAACAACAAGCAGTGACTAATTAAATCCTCTTTCTGGATACAGATTACTGGCTGAAGATTTATGTACTGTAGACGATGCTGTGGTGTACTCATTTGAATTAATTATTGCAATCACCAAGCAAGGATCCCCAAACCCCCCTCTCCTGCAGTAAAATAGGATCTAGGCTAACTACAGATTTCTAGTCTATGGTGTTCTTTGCAAAAGAATAATACAGAACTTCCATTAAAACCAGCAGCATTATGGTTTCAACCCCCCGCTTCTTCCTTTCAATTTCATTAGCAGCTCCCATGACAAATGATCAACTAATAGTAGCTCTGTAACAGCGCAGCCAAATTGAACGTTACTTTTGGATTAGTGAGAAAAGTCTTGTATCTACTGGCTCAAATCAAAGGACAGTAAATCCATGTTCCACTTTTGCACTGGTTACACACATGTAGCACTGATTCAGTTTTTAAGATCCTTCTCCCCACTCCAGTATGCATCTATTTCATGCTCTAAATTGGTTTATACCAACTTATTACTGTATTCCAGACATCTTCCAATGCAAGCTAAACAAAACTCACGGTTTCCCTTTGTAGGCCTTAAATAGTTTCCTTGTAGCTTATACTATATGTAAAGTAAGAACAGAAAGCCTGCTCCAGGTCATCTTTCACAAGTCCCACATGGATCCCCACACCACAGGGTCCCACAGCTGATTTCAGCTAAGAAGTGCCTAGGAACAGAATAATTTGTTTATACAAAAATGCAAGTGTATAATTGGCAATTGTCCCAGGTCCCCATGAACCTCAAAATTCAGACCTCCAAGGTCACCACGTGTATCTGTCTCTCAATTTAATTTTTATTTGTGTTTTGAACAGTAGCATCCCTTAGTTTACTAGCAAACCAACTGAGCTCCCATGTTGTTTGAGCAATTTTGTAGAGATTGCTTCTATTTATAAAAGGATACACGTGTGGCAGACTTGGACAAATATGGATAGTATTTAAATGAGCATCTTGAAAAGGACCTTAAACAAAAAAAGAAAAATTGCTTGTATATTTACGTACAAAGGCTGATCTAATTGAGACACCTTCTCATTCCTATTTCCATACATCCCTAATCTCCAGTCACAAGGAAAAACAGAAAGGAGGTTGCTACTGGCATAAATCACACACTGACTACAGCTGTGGATGGCCCATGTACAGGAATAACTTCCATTGCATTAGCTCTTCTGCCTTAGATCTACAGTGAGCGTTGAAATGCCACTGTGATGGCTGCATGAAGATAGCTGCGCATCCTGCAGCTGAAGATGTCTAGCTATTTACTGCCATTAACGAAGATGATCCTTTTTCCTCTCCCAAACTACAGGAGAAAAAAATATTCCTGTTGATAATACACACTGAGGTTTTTTTATGAAGGAATGAATTTTTATAGCTTTCAGAAGTTTCCTGTTTGCCAACTTTGCTGGTCCTCTTGGAAGCAGAGATGATAGCATCAGCTAGTTAAAAGCAGTAAAACTGAACTCTCTTCCAGTGGAGAAAAAAAACCCAAAACACCAGAAAACCCCACAACAAAAAAACAACCAAAAAACCAACCCAAAACTTTTCATACTTCAGTCAAATGGATTTTCCTGTTGGGGTTGCCCATCTTTTTATCTTGCATGACAAGTTTGTTTAAATTCTATTTACAAAAATTATATACCAAGATGAAATTGCCATGGCTTAAAAGGACATTTCTTTGTCATAACAAGAATAAATATTTTTCAGAAGCTGACAGACATGACAACTGAGATGACTCAGGTCAACCTGGCAAGCCTTACCTTTTCTGGATCACAAGTAGTGTGGACAGGGAAAACTTGCCATTAAAGATGCATTTAAGATGGAAAATGTTAAGATATCTCAGGAGGCTAAACTGCTTCACTTGAAATCACTGTTTGTTTGTGAAGTCAGTTTTGAAATTCACCTGATTGACTGAACTTTTTTGAACACTCTTATATTTCCTCTATATAGTGTCATCTGCATGGCTGCCGGTGAACATATACTTTGTGAAGCTGCTCCCTATCAGTTCCAACAATTTCTTGATTTGGCATATGGGAAGAAAAAAAAAATTTAAAAAAAAATCATAAATACTTTAATAGTGAAGTATGATTTGGAAAGAAAGTTCAAGAAGAGGGAATTTGTTCTTTTTCCACAATTAGCATTACCAATATCAAATGAACCCCTAGAATGGCTAGAAACAGACAAGGAAGATGAGCTCTGTGTTGCAGAGGTTTCAGAATTACAAGGATATCTAGTATGACCGTTCAGTGTGTCCGAGAGGTGAGTGGATAAGCGGAGTGGTAGCGTTTTCATGCGCTTTCATACACACCACAGTAAACCTTAACGTTCTGGCATCATAACGTCAGCAAGCAACTACCACCAGAGCTATACCCAAATCCACAAGCAGGAAGTTGTCAGGCCAAGGCCAAACTATAAAAGGGATGTAAGATCACACTCCAAGGCAGAATTTATGCTGTCCGGCATCTCAAGATTAAACAATCTGAGCTACAATTTTATCTTTATTTCCTTGTTTGTGCATCTACTTATCAGCATGCAGTTCTGTTTCCTCTAGGCTGGTATAAAACCCACCTACATTACAGATGAAGCTCCATAACATCTGTAATACACATTTTAAATCACATTTTATCATTTTTTCTAACTGAAATCAGAACACTGAACTGGCAGAAATGAACATCTGGAACTGGAGTTAACTGAAGTCCTTAAAATACTTTAGGTAAGAAAACCATCTTTGGATAGAAGTCAAATTCACTAAAGCAAAGATGATCTTCTATTAGCTTGAACTTTACTAGTGACTAAACAAACCCAAGTCAAAAAGCAGATGACGCTTTCCACTGTTTTAAGCTACAAGCACTTACAAGTCATGGGAGGATAAGATCTAATAATCTGTTAGTTCGAGAATTCTAGGTACACGTATTTATACTTCCATTAACTAACATCCAGAATGGTTACTATATTTTTGAACTTTAAAATACTATTACATATTTATTTAAGAGCCATTCTAGTGTCGGATCATATCATTGGAGGGGGGGTGTCTGTGATTTAAGAAGTGCATTTATCATAATGTAAGTGTATCTGAATTAACATAACAACTAACCTGTATGTTTAAGCCATTGCAGAAATGCTGAGTCTTTGTAGCTCATGAAATACAGTAACACGATATACAAATGTGGGGAGAATACCAAAAATTTTTTAAACATTCATGAATGAAGCCGAGCTTTTCTTCTTGCGAAGGTAAATCCACTAGCTCTGCTACTGAGACATTCTTCCCTGATACTCCTTCTACCGTCTGACCAGCAATGGTATAGGCTATTTCCCTATTTTCTGTCCATCCCTGCTGTGACTTCAACTTCAGCTGCTCTTTTACACCAATTTATGACTCCTCAGCTGTTTCCTGAGGGTTAATGATATTAAATTCCCCTGTGTCACAGACTGCATTAGCGTGCCAATTGCATATGTCTGTGGTGTATACCTATGATTACCTTCCATTATGACTTCTAAGAACAAAGTTGAAGTCTCATTTTCAGTATTGGCTGAATGAGTTTTCACCTTATTTGTGCTTTCACTTCACCCAGAAAATTACCCATTTTATTATCCCATTTAAGAGAACAATATACAGCAGCGTTACTACCATTATATCAAAGAAGTAGTGGCACCTGGATCTTTGCTATGAATTACACATTTCTGCCACACTTCAAAGATGCTCAAGTGGCTGCATGCTACAGAAAACACAGTCTTAAAATGGGTATTTTATCAGAAATTTCTAGTCTACGATATTCAGTTAGAGAATGAAGAGCTTTTTTTCCCCTCACTAAAATAAGCCACAGTTATTCCTTAAAGCCTTATGCTTTTAGCTGGCTGTGTAATCTATAGATGCAGGCACTGCAGCTGCTAAACTAACTCCGAGGTTCTTAGCATTAAAAACTACAGTAAGTAGCACAATTTAAACAGGTGAAGAGAACTATTAGCTCCAGAACGATAGTTCATTGAGTGATGTTACGCTTTACAGCATTACGCTTAATGACAATTAAGCTGCATTCTCAACTAATACTGAAGCTACGCAACCCAAAATAAGGTAGGAAGTTCTCAAAACTCAAGTTCTTTGAATGAACGCACTAAGGTTTACATCATAGCAGTCGGTAGTCTGAGGCATAAGAGCCCAGCCTTCATTGAAATAGGTTAAATTGTTATCTCTAACAAAACGCCTTATGAGAAATATGAAGAAAAAAGGTTTTGGTAGAAATAAATCCAGGTCTGCTACAATTGAATTGCTCTGGATTCTTGCAATGTTAAGAAGAATGGGTTCTTCCTTCATTATGGCATTTGATTTGTTCATATAAGTAAATTAACCTAATCATTATATATGACATTATTGATACATTCCTTTATAATGAGTAGCTAATGCTTGTTTACTCTCCTACTGCGACAAATTAGACCACCTACTCACACGCTTGTATTTATTATTAAAGGAACACACGTGGAGAGCTAAAAGCCTGCAATAATACAACCACAATATTTAGTTGCCTTTCCAGGCAATAATCTTGGTAGCTAAATAATTTAGTTCCCTCCCATAAAACCAGAAGGAGTATAACAGTGATACAGTGAATCCTAAATAGTTAGCTGAGGAAGAAGAATAAAGGAGAATCCATAATGGCATTTTCCCAATTTAAAGTATAAGAGTACCACTGATCAACAGCACCATGAATTAGTAGCGGATACTCTGTATTTCAAACATGCTTTATGTGCTGCTGTTCAGCAAAGGTGTTTGGACAAAAGCTAAAAATAAAGACTGTATTACTAAAAAGCTCACCCTGGTCTTCAAGTTCAAAGAGCTTTTCATCTAACAGAAGACACTCATAACACATGGCTTGAGCCCACAAACACATCCAGGGAGACAGTCAAGTCAAAGCCTCCATTTTTTTATACATGTTATTCAGAAATGTTTGCAGTGCCCTAAAAGGATTTTTTTTCTATTCAGTAAGTGGTTAAACAAAAAAATAATTCAGTTTTTCCACATATATTAACCTCCACTATTCACCGCACTGAAGTTGCTCAAGTCCCTGACATCCCACTGAACTGATCTGCACCCAAAATTTGATATCTGAGTTCCATCCATCATCAGTTTCATGTATTTATGCACAGGTTAGTTCATTAACAGACATAGCAGCCTTAGAGCTCAATGACACAAATAAGGAATTAATAAACACACATGTAAATGTTCATCTGATAAAGTTCTTGTGTTATGACAAGCAAGCTTGGATTGTAGCAATCATACTGCTTAAAGCAATTTTAGGCCTCAACTGGTGCATATCAGAGATCTACCTAACATCAGAAGAGCTGTGCAAGTCAACACCCCTGAAAATTCAGGTCTATCTCAGCCTTGAATAATATATCACAACAAAAAGATCTTCAGGACACAAAATACTGCCTGTAGAAAAAGATAAAAAAAAAAAAAAAAAAAGGAGATGCTCAGAAAAGGGGGGGAAAAACCCACCACCACAAAAAAGGCACTAATCTCATGCATACTACTCGCTTGGACTCCAAGACAAAGATAGATTTTACTAGCACTGCTCAGGATAAAAAACAACCCAATTCCATACAAGTTTATCTGAGTATTTTTGAATGGACAGGATACTGCCTGACAACAGTTGCTCAATTATGTGTTACTTTTATTACACACAAGACTTGGCAGCAGCAGGGAACGTATGTCTGGGACAGTCCTCAAAAAATTTACTAACACTTCAAGATGCACAGGCCAAGTTACAATATGGAGAGCTCCTAAAAATACTTCATTTTGCATGTAATTATTCACTGATAACAGAGGGAGCAGAGTTAAAACTGAGATTCGATAATAGACTAAAGCCAATTGCTTCTTCCATACAGTAACAAATGCTAAAACGGTTGATGTCCAGCTGCCAAAAGGATGTTTCAACAACAACTGTGTTACCAGGAAAGTCTTACATCACTAAGCAATTTGCAGCTCTACACTGGAAGTATCATGCAGAAAAAAACTCATACAGCTTCCGAAACAACCTTAGCATACATCTATTTCTCAAGATGCAGGAAAAATAAATGCCAGTATTAAGACCCCTTTTTTTGACTATGAAACCAATATAGTCACACCACCAGTGTCAACCAAGTTCATCACAGAAGACAACTTCTGTCTTGTGTTTGCCTGCGAGCGCCAATCTATAATTAGATGCCCAAATGATGAATGGTAGGCTTATACTTGTACCAGTTCTTGGGGCTGAAACCGTATAATATCCTGAAAGGATTTACCAGTACTTCATATCAAATGCATTAAAAACAAGCAATGAGAAATCATCACATTAAGTCAAAAGCATAATGCAGTGTCAAAACCCATTCCGATTTAAGAAACTGTTAGACAAAACAACATTTACATTTTATTCTGAAACCCTACATTGAGATTACCATACCAGTAATGACCATTTTGAAACATCAAGAATCATATCACAGCCAAACCAAGAAGGATAAAGACATAGACCCACGCTCCCACTGTTAAACAGCCTCCTGCTTCTAACAGCTTCACTGAGCTCTGTTAAAAATCGACAATGGTGAAACAAGGAAAACAAAGTTTCAAAATAAGTGAAACAATAAATCTTAATATCCAATAGCAATCTTTCCACCTTCCCAAAAAAGAGCCTCGTCAAAGCTCATTTCAGAGCAGTTTTGTAGCATCTCTCCCGAAATACCAACACCGCCTCTGCAGGGAAGCTGGTTACCCCGGCATAGGAAGGGCTGGCAATCCACATAACTCAAGTTTACATAAAGGGAGAGGAAGCAGAAAGCTAAGGCACTACACCACTCACATATTAATACAACTCCAGGAGATCTGCAAGCTGACCGCCAGAGCTCAATTTTGCATTTAAGGGAGAAGGGAATGAGAGAAGAGGAAACGGGGAGGTGGGGGGGAAAGTTTCCCCCTCCCTCCTTCAAGCAAATCTAAATTTGTTCATTAGATCCTCAGGCTTTTAGGGACAGTTACATAAAAATATGTAGAATCCGTAACGCTTAGAATAGGATTTCTTCCAGTTCCGAAGGCTCTGCCGGATAAACCCCGCAGCCCAGACGAGACCCGCGGCGGAGGCCGGCTCTCCCTCCCGAGCCAGACTCGCCCCCCAGGTTCCTCCCGGCCACCGGCCCTGCCTGCGCGGAGCGGGGCTGCGGGTAACCGGCATGGCTGATGTGCAGGGCCGGCAGCTGCGGGAGCCTGACGGGGTCTGCGTGCCACGAAATGGTGGATCTGACTTTAACACACGTTCTACCATGCGGAGCGAGAACGAGCCTCTGCAAAGCCGAGCCGGGAGGGGATAGCGGGAGGCGGGCCGGGAGCGGGACCGGCAGCGGCGGGGCCTGGAGGAGCTGTCAAGCCCCGCCGTCTCCCCCCACCATCCCCCGGGCCGGGCGGCCCCAGCCCGGCCCCCGCCCGGGCCCCCTCCGCCGGAGCGGTACTTACGTGAAAACAAAAAATAAAGTAGTCGAACCCACTAATAAGGCAGCTGCTGTGGAGACAGGGATGTATTTAGTAGGTTTAAACCTCTTTCCAGTGCTGCTGGGCATCCTGTAGCTCACACATCACGGGGTAAATCCCAGCCGAGAGGAGGGAGCCGGCAGGACGCGGGGAGAGCGGGCGCGGGGCGAGCAGCTGACCTCCCGCACAGGAAATCCCACCCCCGCCCGCCCCCCGCCCCGCCACGCTGATGTCAACCAGCCCTTAAGGTAGCGCGGAGCCTCCGCGGGGAGCGGTGCGGAGCCTCCGCGGGGAGCGGCGCTCCGGCGGCGGGGAGCGGCCCTCACTGACAAGGGGGGACCCAGTTTCCCCCCTCTTACGAGAAAAAACCCGAAGCTGTTTATGGAGCTCTATACCGACGGATCATTAAAGCGCTCGGTTCGGCGGCGCCGCTGCCGCAGAGCCCCCCGCCGCACCCCCCGGGCTCCCCAGCGGGCGGGGGGTCCCCCCAGGAGGGTGTTGCAGGATCGGGGCCTGCAGTAAATTGGGACGCGAGTCGTCCATTGCTCGGCGAATAAACCCCTACATTTTATTCTGCTGAACCCAGATTCATTGTATTAGGAGAACTGCTGCACTCTGCCAAATCTAAGATGAATGAGTGCAAATATAACTGAAATGACGCTACACTGTTCTTTTTAAATCTATCCATTAGCATCAGGAAGCACAAATAAGAGGTAATTTAAGGTAACATCAGAAAGTTCACCAAATCCACTTTCTAAAAAGCACTGTGTCAATAGCTCCTCTGTTCACATTCCGGGGGCACCACCCAGCAGCAAACAAACCCTCAGCTGGGAGGAAGGGTTCAAGGCCACTTGGAAGTTTAGAAATCAAGACCAGGAGCTGCAGCTTGCTCCCTCCCTCCCGCTTTCTTCCTCAGCTAATCCCCATTTGCAGCTGCCAACAGGCAGATAAAGCAACAACAGCATAAGACAACAAAAGGTCCATTTGCAGCTTCTGTTGGGTGTTCTTAAAAGTAAGCTTGCCCTAGAAGGTATATACTCCAGTTCTGTTCTGAAAAGACATTATCATTGCCCATTTTGAGACCAGATGAGCTCCCCAGTCCTTGAAGTATTAAGAACAGAACAAGTAAAACCCAACAAAAAAGCAAGTAAGAGTCCTCAACTTCACAGTTTGCAAAAAAAATTGTGAGCATCAGCTTTCATAAAAGCAAATCCAGCAAATTCCAGCCTGAAGGCATATGGTTATGTGAAATCTCAGCTTTTGCTAACAACTGCCCCCCCCTCAAAAAAAAAAAAAAAAAAAAGAGTATTCTCTAGCCCTCTGAGAACAACTTTAAAAATGTGAAGTTTTATCCAAAAGGGACTAGATCCAGAAGACAAAATGAACTCGAGACTTAGGTTTTTGAGGCAAGGGAGGGACAACATCTACTTAAGTTATTTTTGAATGCTTGGGGGACACAATGTTTCCTATGCTTCACTACTCCTTGTCATGCCAGCTTATTGAAATAAATGATTCTTAACATCCTTGTAACTAATCAAAAGGTCAACAACTTTACAGAGAACCAGACTCCGCATACTAATCTGAAAGCCTTCGGGCACATCTACACTAGCATATTAAGTTGGATCAAAAGTGTACTTTGGAAGCAAATCTCTCGATCACCGTCACTTACCCCAGTTCAATGCATATTGCTGAGTGGTCCCAAAGTAGTAACTGCATTGCTGTTCAGTAAGACCAAGCCAGAAGATACATTTCAGGAGCACACCTAATACACTTGGGGTAGGTGTTAGTTTAGCACCACTTCCATGACATAAGCAGAGACTTCATCACTTCCATCAGTTCAAGCCCTTTCCTCCTCCCCGCTGAAGCAACATTCTTGGTGAAGAATTTCAGTTGCAAACAGAACCCTGATTATTTTTCCACTGATATTTTTATTTTAAACCGGAAAATGTTACCATAAGACGCATTATAGACCGTTTATGGAGTTTGGTTAGCATCCTGTAATGGACAGTAAGAGACTTACTCAAATGCATTTCTTAGAGCTTGAAAAGCAGTAAAGAAGTTACCTCCCCAGTGACAGATGTGCATTTTTAGCATGAACATGCAATTTTCCTTTCTAGGTGAGCAACAGAAGCATCCTGTCAAGCTTCAAGCAGGAGCTAGGGAGCAATAAGCACAAGTTCATTTTAAGATACGTATTTGGATGTTGGTGATTTACTTAAATTTCATTCTTTTTAAGGGCAAAGCCTTTCTGGGACAGTAACATTCCTTGATGTGAATACAGGAGTTATTCTTAAGGAGTCTATTCCTACTCTGTTCTCTGCACCTCATTACTTTCAGTTGTATTTTCCTACAAGGATTCTCACCTCTCTCTAGAAAGTCTGGTTCTCAAAGACAGCTTTGCAAGTGAGGAGGATTCAGTGCTCCTGGCTCCTTCCACCCTTCAAAATGGTTTTCCCTTTGTCACCCTGGCATGCTAATGCTTCTCCACAGTCTGCTCTAACAGCCCCATTTACGGGCCCAATCTTTCAAGCTACTCCTGTTCTGAAGGCAGGTACTCAGCAGCAAGCAACTTTGCATTTTTTTAATCTCCCAGTGATGCAACACTCGGAGAGGGGGACACTAAAGATAACACCGCCAGTATCTGGTATCAGGGCACAAAGAATTGCAGCTTTCACAGTAACAAAACAAAACAAAAAAAAAAAAAAAAGATGCATCTATGCATCTCCAAACCTCAACTGATCTTAAAGCCCATTGTACCAGCCTGGTCTGCACTGCACAGTCATCCTTTGCACCAAGACACTTTTGCCGTGCAACAGTGCAGTCACACAGAACCAGCATTTTCAAGAGAGGGCTGAGACGTTCCATCTTACAAGGCTACAGTGTTATGTGGAATCGCATTTTGAGATACTTTTTTCTGCTGCACATTGTAGATTGCCTATAAGAAAGCAGTCCATTTCTGTAATTTGGTGTCCAACAGTTCCCACAGTTCACCTCACTTCCTTCCCACTAACGTCGAAAACAGTCTGTTTTCAAGACAGCATACAGCACTGCTGAGCAACATGCAGTCTCACTATTAAAAGGCAGGTATATTTAAAGCCATGAGATGGCGTTACCGTTCAAACAGTAAGGATGTCTGAGGAGGACTGGACTAGAGCAGAATAGGCATGTCTCAGAGTGGCTCTCCTGGAACGCCTTTATTTCAAGGACTGTAGCTTCTGGATTCACACTACCCGATCAGTGTGCCAGAAGACCTTGGCAGCACTGAGGTAAACAGCAATGGCAGCATGAGTTAGGAAAAGATGTAATGACTACCCAAAGAACTAATACAGCAACAAAGAACAGTCTAAAAATAATCTGGCAGAGTATGTCTAGTAATTGCATGTCTTTTTTCCAAAATTTTACTTTGAGGTTTTACCCCAGATGAGAAAGGGCCAACCACAGAAGCTGTGTTGTAGGCACATGCCAGGGTACCATTCTCAAAGCCGGTAAGATGAAAGGAAACTCATGACAGAGCAAGCATCAAGAAATTTTGATCGCCATGCAATTTTCGTATCTAATTGTGGCACTAAAGTTAGCTGGAAATCTTAGCTACGTGGTTAAGAAAATTATTTTATTTTGCACACTTGGAAGTGAGCACACTGAAAATCCCTGGAATCTTTTATTGGTCACTGGACAATTTAGCTCCTAGCTCGCATTAGCTGTTGTCATTAAACAATGACCAGAATAAATAATTCTGCTTTTCTTACTGGGTTTGCTTACTACAGTAAATGCATTTGCCAGCCATGTAGTACCGGTGACCTGTGAACTGTTCAAGGTCACTGGCAGGACCCTGAAGGATCAGCAATTAGGTGTTTAGTAAAAGCTGGTTTTCCCTCAAACTTGGCGTGCTCAGTACAGAGGAGATCTGGATCATCACACACAGCATGGTGCTGGCAAAAAGTCCAAGCAAGGCTAGACAGTGCTGGGTACACGCCAGGCCTACTCAGTTACCCACTGGAACTTTAATACGACAACTTTCTTTTAGTTGTTCAAGTTTATTTGTTACTAGATATATAAAGAAATTATTGCCTGATAATGACTTTTCAGTAGGCAAAATGGATATGCCACATCATTTTCTAGATTCTTCCAAAAGATATTTTCCATGGAATAGCATTTTCTTAGAACAGAACTCATGTAACATGTACTTCCTAACTGCACTGATGAGGCATGTCAAGTTGCATTTATTATGAGACTTTGTTTACTTTATTTACAGACTGACTCCTAAACCATCCCCACAAGGAACTACTTACGTTAGAATAATGCAGGCCTCTGAATCGTTCTGAAGCGTCACCAACCATCCTGTTTAAAACCATTAATAAAGTGTAATTATCCTCCACTGGGACAGAGTACCACTCTAAATGATGCTGCTGAAACTCGGAAAGCCAACAGTGATTCATGTATCAGAAAACAAATGAAGATATTAAAACTGATACGCACTATTTATATGAAACAATGTAACTTTAATTATACCTAGTAGAATGGTCTTGAGAAATATCCTCCAAAGAATGCAAAATATTCGGTCATTTTAATGTTCAATCTGTCTTTGTTGATGTTTACATAGCTATAATTGCTTTAATGGAAAAACAGCATTAGAAAACGATATACTTTTAGCTACTTGAAATGAGGACACGCAACACAACATGAATAGGCAAGAACTTGTGACACTCTTAGCTTCTCTGTTAACTTGTAAGTAAATTGCACATCTTGATACAACAGTTAATATCTATAATACAGTTAATCAGATGACGTGAGTTTGTAGAGTCAAGACTGATAAGCAACAACAAAAACCTGGACTTCTCCAGCTTGAAAGCTGAAAGTAAGATTGCGACTATAAAGTTCATTAAATATTTGCAGTAGTCAGACACCTTCCATAAAATACAGTTTGCTGTACATAACATCTAATCCAGAATTGTGATAGCACCTGGTTTGTACTTAACGTGTCAGTAAATTGGTTAAAAGCAAAACAGACAAACTATATTCCACAAACCCCATTAAAACTTTAAAAAGTATTTCTACAAATGTCATTTATTTAATAATGTAATGTGGGTTGCATTTTCACTAGGAGACTGTAGCAAACTAATTAGACAAACGAGTCTTTCGAATATGAACAGGTCTTAAGTCAGGTTAATATCTAATGTGATAGAAGTGGAAAAAGATATTCCATACTTAAATTTGCATTTTGGGAAAGTACACCAGTGGTTATAAATCTGATGCATAGCTGTCAATACTAATAACTATTCAGCTCTTAAAGTTTGGATTTTGCTCCTGTTCTTGACAGTTTTCACAGCTTCAAGAATTATTTCCTTATTATATAATTGCACAAGCCACTTCCTTGAGAGAGCACCTCGTTTTCACATGAACTAGTCTGAGAAATCACTTACATGTACAATCCACTCTCCAGCTGATTACTTCAAACTTTTCCTCATCAAGCATAATTCTGATCTGTTGCACTTAGTTTCTGTTACCTCCTGACTCTGAAAATGATACGTTGTCAAAGATTTAATTAAGGTTAGTGAACGACTGGTTAATTCCTCTTATTTCTATTTTAAAGAGTTAATTCTAGCTAAATCTAATTAAGAAGACCTTCAAGGCAAATCCTAAATGAAC
The DNA here is from genome assembly GCF_964199755.1 of Larus michahellis. Classification (NCBI taxonomy): domain Eukaryota; kingdom Metazoa; phylum Chordata; class Aves; order Charadriiformes; family Laridae; genus Larus; species Larus michahellis. The sequence goes on along the minus strand of NC_133908.1, from coordinate 6,582,215 downwards.
TATCATAAAAGCAAAAATTAAAAAAAAAATCCTTTATACACATCTCACTTCACTAAACTAGTGCAAGTTTACACATAAACAAGACCTCAGCAATTTAAGAACACTTTGAAATTCGTTTGGCTAATCAAAATTAAGACACTAGAGTTTGCCATAGACACTTCAGAAAATACAGCTTGCTAGAAACAAGCTGGACCAGCCAGAACAGACAGGTGTACTTGGAACAGAAGGGCATAAATGAAGACAGCTACAGCGATTTAACTGGAGAGAGGCTTGGGTTTGTTTTAAATAACCACACCACTGTTCAAGTACTCAGCCTTGAAAGCTGATGGCAATCTGTACAGGAGACTAAAAAAAAAAAAAAAAAAGCCATTTATAATGTTACCTCCCCGACAATCTCCATTTCTACACAAACAGTTGCAATTCAATATTAATAAGGTATTGAGTTTTCTGGACTCTGAATCAGATAGCCTTTTCTTTAGAAAAAAGTTGCTAGTAACATTAAACTTTTCCATTAAGTTATTCAAGGGAATACCTCAAGAGATGCGGCAGCGCAACGCAAAGCATTTCTGTTGTGGGAAGGCAGAGTTCAGCGGGATTCATTAGCCATGAAGCACAGCATCCACCTTCTGGACCTCAGACTGGGAAACCCATACTCCCAACTGGTACAGCTGGCCTGGGCTGCAGGTGCTCTGTCACAGGCAGGGAAGCACTGCTCGGGCTGCGGGTGCTTCCTGAACCAAATACCTCCCCACACATCTACACAGAATACCGAGTGAGAAAAGAGAGGGGGTATCTGCAAACCTCAGCCCTGTCACAGTTCTTTCCATGATGAAGGTATATGAACAAATTAATCCCTCATTTTGCAGTAAATCCTTCAAATTTTTAAATTAAACAAGTTCCAAAATGTTTAGTAACACAACTGAAAGAACTATTCAGACTTTGTCCTTTTCATACAGGTATTTCTTGAGCATGTTTTATCCAAAATAATAAAGATTCACAACATTCTCATGTCTGCACAGTGTTGAGAAGAATTTTAATTTTCTAAGTTTTGGTATCACAGAGAACTTGTGTTTGATACAAGCTACCTTATTACATAGGGGAAAAAAAAAATCATCATTTACAGTGTTAAAATACAGCAAATTGGGGTGTTTGCAATTTGTGAATGAGACATTTAGTATCACTAATACAAGCTTATTCCTGGAGGAAAAAAACCCAACCTAATAGTGTAGTCTTCAAAGTAATTAATACGGGCTACAGAGAGAACTATTTTTAATTAATTTTTATAATAAAAAAACTTAAAAGGTAATTACAGTTAAAAAACCCCTTAAGAATATACTGTTTTGATGCTCACCAAAATGTAACTATTTTTAAGTTAAATTCATCATTCAGGTGTCCTCAGACACTCATCCATCCAGTTTTATGCACACAAAACCATTAGCACCAACAAAGGCTGGGTTATTAACCCTGGCTATATAGCATCTTTCTGCACCTGAAGCAAGCAGAATTTGTACAAATTGCAGACTTTAGCACCTGACAACGCTTTACTAATCATACTGTAGTTTCCATTTTTACCAGAAATGGATTAAAACCTCTAAAGATTTTTAAATCTTCACTTGTACCTTCTGTAAGATTCAGCTATATTCTCAGTAATGCTGTTATTGAAGTTAGAAATGCTTAGAAATACTATTCTCTTACCAGCTGCATTAACAAAACTACATTCCCCACTATTTTAGTCTACATTTAAAGATGCTAGGAGTTAGCTCGCCTCAGGTTTAAAAGGCAAAGTAGCTATTATTCAACCACAGGTGTTAAAATAGCCAAGAATACAATTTGTCTTTAGAACCTAGAGACAAATTCAGTCCCCTATACACATCCCTATAAAATGCTAAAATTAAAGATTCAGTGAATTTCTGCACTGCGTCTGAACAATGACTAAAAAAATTTCTGCATGAGCCATTTTTACTATGACACAATACCTTCAAACAGGTTCAGATATTTAAATCACACTGAAGTTATTGCCATTTTAGAAATGAGTATAAGGCAATTGACAAAATTAGTAGTTGCCCACAAATTCAGGAAGGACTGTTTTGTCAAAGGACTATTTCCATTTTTGAGCCAAGTTAGTATTTTAAGATTCTCTATTGCCCGACAAGACAGGTTAGGTTCTATCTCAATAACCCTGTTAACACAGTGAGGATGGTGGGAAAGCACAAATACCTGGTGACCCCGGCAGAGGGGACACGACACTCTAGAATAGTCAGTATACAGTAAGCAACAAAACCATTTCGAGGACATTTCTTGGCAGTCTGTTACATACGGGTAAGTTTATCATTAGAATGACTTTAACAAAAAAAAAGCATGATTTCGCTGAGATCAGTTTTAAAAATACTTACTGCTTTTTAATTTGTAGAACAGCACACCTATGGCTTCTAAAGTGACACTGACTAATCATCCTTTAGTTTAGAAGACTAAGACATTCTTCAGCCAAATGCTATCCAGAGAAATTGTTTTACTGAGTGGTCCCTCATAACTTGGCTCTTTGAGACTGCAGACTTGCATTAAGCATGGTTGTAATCCATGAACTGTAAACATGGATCAGTTAACCTAAACAGGAATGGAAATGTCTTGAAATCATTTAAGCATGCATAAGTAGAGGGGGAGAAGGTAATAAAATTAAGCAGGAGTTGTCAATATCTAAGATTAAGACAGAGTAAGTCATTCAAGTGTTGCCTCCCCTCTTCTGTACAATGTTTGACAGTGAAATCAAACTCACCCATTTTGCTGCTTTCATCGCTTTGCCCCTGCAGGCTAAAAATGCATTCCCAGTAAGAGTTCTTTAAATAAAAAGCAAATCCTTTAAATGAAAATTTAAATTTATTTTGAAATTTTTAAATGTCATTTCTATCAATTTAGACACACTGTTTGACATTATCAGATCAGAGAATTTACAGTGACTCATGGATAAAGATTTGGCTTTTACATTCAAATGTTAAGTACTTCAGAATAGCTTTGTCTTGTTATTTCCAAACCAGAAACACTAAAGAGCATTTTATTTTGCCTTTCAACCATCTTTGTTATTAACAGACTTTTGATATCTGCTGTACTTGAAGGGGAACATGCACAACACCAAAGGAATTACTTCGTTTGAATGAAGTGAGTACCTTAATTACAGTTCCAGATTTAAGACTAGTTCATTGTAGCATCAAAAGGCAGCGCTAAGTAGAAAGACAAGATTTTTAAAAAATATATTTTCCTCAGGTAGACTGCAGAGCCTGACCTACTTGGAAAGCCTCTTTACGAAGATAGCAAGGTCTTGCTATCCAATGTTAACATCATACAGTCTTAAATTTTAGCAAGCTTTGTACAGTTTTCATAATTATTTTGGAAACAATATTACAGAATTCCATCGCTACCCTAACACTACCCTTGTATTAGTGGTTAACAATGAAATTCAATTGATCTATCAGACTTTAAAATTGTATTGATTTTATTGCTTACTATAGTTTATTTTCCTACTCTCTAGCACTAACTTGAAACTGGATAAACACAAACATTTGCAGTGAAGAGATTTGATCAATTTGCCCATTCTGGCAAGGAGAGTGCTCCTTAAGCGTGTACAATTAACTGTTCCAAAGTGAATGTCAGACTGCTTCTCTCCAAGAGGGACAGCCTCCCACCATGCATTTTAAAAGTTCAGAACCCCTCCAATTTGTAAAAACAATGCAAGCTCTAAAGCCCTGAAAACAAAGGCTACAACTTTTATGATATGCTGACACGGGGAATCTCACAGTAAGGTACTCAAACAGTTAAGATCCCTTTGTACACCCCTCAGAGTATAAGAGGCTGCTGCTGCCTTCAGTCAGCAAGCAGCACATCATGGAAGATCTGGGACCACAGCAACAACTTTGTGCTAGAGTCAAGCATCTGTAATATTAACAAACGAGGGGTGGGGGGAAGGCAGAGATTTTGATTTGCGAGAGGAGAATACTTGCTCAAGTCTCACATAATACATTTTCTCCCCCATCTTTATTTTCACTGTCTGATGGAACATCATTAATAGTGTGCCAGGAATGATCTATCACCTGATTCCAGAAGTCTGCTGCATTTCAAGAATCACAGGCACATTCCCTGCTCAGGAACACACAGCAGAAAAAGCGTGAAAGGTCTTATATTACAGTTTTAGAAGCCATATAAGAAACATGTAATCTTAATCTTCCCTGTTGGTAAAGTCTGTTAATCTAGTTAATCCACAGGTACGATGATATGTATCTCAACACCTAATGAAACAAGTGTATTCAGAAGCCTTTAAAGTATACAGAAAACTCAGTTCTGTCCTCTGATGCTGTTTTCAAGTTTGTTTTATTCACTCTTTTGGATGACTATAAATAAGTGTTTCCACTATGGAAAAGAAAGTTAGCACAGTACATTTTCATGACTGGGGAATGGATTTTCTGAAGACATCTTCATAAGGGCAAAAGCTTAGAAAAAACAACCTGAACGTTGAATTCAGTTCCTTATAAAGTCCCTTGTAAAAATTAAAAAAAAAAAAAAAAAAGGAAAAAGAAAGAAAGAAAAAGGTAAAGGAAAAACTGCAAGGCCCAGGATGATTTATTGCTTTTCTTCAGTTTTTTCCTTGGTCTCTTTCTTCTCAGATTCTTTGCTCTCTTCTTTTACAGAAAGCTCTTCTAGTTTTTCAGCAACTTTATCAGCACTATCATTTTTGTCTGTGCCTGCTAAGAGATTGATTAGGGAAAAAGGTTACATACAGGCAGTAATGGATTTCCCTGTTACAAGGGAAAGAGCAGAGAAGTGGAGGGTGAAGGGTGTGGGGAGAGGCAGCTGGTATTTACAATAAGAACAAAAGTAAAGAAATTCTCCACTGAGCACTGGAATGATTCATTCCATTTCTTTTACTTCGGTAATTACCTCAGATGTCAGAATTCAAGAAATACCACTTGCATAATTTACTCACTAAATGAGGGCCTAATCATAGTGACTGAGAAACACGTAACATTTGGTCAGCTTTGCTGCTACCAGTAACAGACTCCATACAGTGTCCAGCCAAGTAAATGTCTCGAGTCCCTAGCTTCTTGCCTATCTTAATCAAAAAAACAAGTCAAGTTCCGCAGTTTGAAACTGGGGAACAGGAAGTTCTTAAGACCAAAAAATTACGATTTAAATATTTTTAAGAACACTGACTGCACACTATCTATACTTTAGAAAGACGGAAGTCTTTACACGGTGAGATGTCTTGTCACATAGGCAATTCTGTGAGGCAGTGCATTAATCTATTAAATAGAGAGAGACCTGTGAAGAAATGCTACAACTTCATACGCATTAACAACTATAAAAATTAAGTATTCTACTTGTATGATTATATATTTGTGGAATTTGTGAAGAGGAACTGGAAGGAAGAAATATCACGGTGGTTGCAGTGTTCACAATTCATTTGTGTACTATAAACCAGAAATGCTTCTTTAGTAGCTTTTCTAAAAAAAGCAATGTCCCAACAGCAATTGTAACAGCCTTCTACAAGAAAGAAGGCAATCGTCACTCTCGTGAACTATTACTCTCGCAGACAGAAAAAGTACCTGAACTGAAGACTGCAGTTCAGGACAGAGTGAGTCTGCTAAAACACAATGATACTCCAGGGGGCTATAAACAAACAGCTAGAAAAAGTGGCATGGTACTACACTGAAGACTTTTAACCTTACCTTTCTTTGCTCTCTTGTCTACTTCATTCCTGCATTCTTCAAATTTTGCCTTGAATTTCTGTGCATCTGTTTCAGTAAAGATAGAATATTTTTTCATTAGCTTTACCTCCTTGCAACATTGAATACTTCCAATCTTGAGGAAAGATACCTGAGAAGTTTTGTGTAAACAAAACTTGTAGGCACTTATAAAGTAAATTAGTTTAAAATCATACAAGATGCTACGCAAAATTCTTGAATCAAATCTTTGTGCAGAAGCTGTTTATTTTCTTTAGCAAGTCTATTAAAGCAGCTTATTTTGCTAATTACTTAAAACACAATGCCAGAAGGAGCTGTTTTGTAGTTATTGCAACCCCCAGCTGTCCCTAGCCTACAGGAACAAGAACACATCAGAGACTGCTAATGTGACTGACTGTGTGGAAAATACTGAATATTAGCTTTGAACTACTATCCTTATCAGCTACATTATACCCTAAAAGACCTCCACATCCTTATGGTAACTTAGGGTTCTTAGCATCAAGAACAGAAGATAAAGCCTGTTTCATGAGTACGGCATTCAGACTCAACACCCAAAGGCCTGAACTATTCCTGACTACAATAGCTAAGGAAGCATAACTTTCGTTATGTTTTGGTCTAAGCCACCATTTGACTTAACGGTTGTTCCAATAATGTTCCTACACAAGTAATACAAGCAACAACATACAAAAGCAGAGCAGGCAAGGTATTTTCTAACATCAGAACTATAAAGAAGGTAACGTGGTATGCCAGCTTGGTCTGACTGACCGCATGAGGTCACTGTTGCCCCACAGGAATTCAGAAGCTGAGAATCCAGAAACTAGACCAGGAAGTTATTTGTACTGATTCCTTTTCAAGCATCTCAAAAAGGAAAGATACTTGAAGGGCATGCTTAAGTCTATTCACCCGTCATCTGCTTACTCAGTACCACAAAGAGTAAACAGGCAAAGTGGACTACTCCCTCAAGGCAAAACTCTCAGTAAGCGAGGGAAAGACTTTTCAAAGATGAGCAAATAGTTACCAAACTCCTTTAATTTCATATTTGATTAAGAAAGAAGCAAGCATTAAGCAGGTGGATCACAAAGATTTGACTAAGCAATACGATGTTGGAGATTTGAGGACAAGGAAGCAACGAAGATATATTAAGGTCTTCCCAGATGTAGGCAAATCCATCTAGTTTTAAAATATACAGCCATTTTGTTAGCTACCTAGCATGTAGGGAGAAGAGGTGGCTAACACACTAAACTTGCATGGCAAATGGTAAAGCAGGAAACACAACAGCACTTTTCCTCTTTCACTTTGCTTCTTTTTTCAAGAAAAAAACCCTACTTGGATTCAATCCTAAGGAGCTGGGAAAGCTACACTGTCATTCATCCCTCCTAGCTGATCCATATGTAATTATAGACCTACATTCTGCTGTGGTAACCAGTGCAGTCACTCCAGAAATACCCAGTAACTAGTACGACAGTTGGGCCTGACTAGCACTTTTCACTGAGTGTTCCATTTAATCAAAACAAAGAAAATACTAGATACTTCATTTTAAAAAAAAATTAAAAAAATAATGAGATGTTCTGCTAATGCAGATGGACCAGAAGTCTCAGGTCAGTTGTTTCTTTGCTTCTAATGCAAAAATGTAATCTTAACCACAGCTGAGCACCTGAGGTAACTGAAAGCAAGCTGCATTTATTAATCTCTACCCCATAGCATCACTGCTTTTAGTTTTATTCTAATTGGCATTACACTTGCATGAAATAGCTTAAGTTAAAAAAAAACCTGCCTAGGGCAGAAAGCTCTACAAATATTACTGGAGGCCTAATTATTACACTGTTTGTCAACACATACAGTTAAGTGATTAACTGACTTCTCTCAGTTAAAGCAGTAATTAGCTAACACTACCATGCAGTGGAAAGATATGGCGTATGTACAGCAGTGGTTTACAGTACTATCTAGACATGCAGCGTAACATAATAGTATACAATCCATGTAAGTTCAGTGCCAGTCCACTCACTCTCTGCATTTAAAAATCTGATTGCCAGAAGTTCAGGCTTGGGGCTTTCATCTGCAAAGTCAGCATGTGTGTTCCAGACCCATGCCCTGTCGCTCCCAGCATTAGGCTTCAGCTCCATTAAGGGTGTGACTGAAAAGAAAGCATTAGAAGATGTACACAGCACAATAGTAAATGTTTTCCACACCATCCCCCATAAATCTTAACAACAGCTGACTGCAATGGTTACGTACTTTACACAGAATTACTTTTGGATAAACAGAAGACAATGGTGCCCATATATATTTTTCCTTACATCCTCAAATAAAATGATGCCAGACCACTACCCTATAAAAGAATGCTAGATTCCCTATTGTTTAGAAGCTGAGAGTTTGATTCAATTCTTGTTTAAAACACATGATTTGACACTAAGAGAGATGCAGTCACTAAGCACAACTCTGAAGAACAGTCAAATGGTTTAGGAGGAAAAGGCATCCAGACAAAGAGCACACTAAAAATACTACTACTACAAAAATTGTTTTAAGAAAGCATTATTCCTACAATTAGTCATCAAATTTGGTTAATTTTTCTCCCACCAGTTTAAAGCACTATTACAAGGTTATTACAGAATTCTGCAATGCTGCCACATGTACACAGCATATTTTCGATCCATTTGTTCCTTCCCAGTAAATGGAGCCCTTTCCCTCTGAAACACTATAATTATTTCACCTGACTGATTGGAGAAGTTGGAATGTTACTTCTCACACTACTCTAAGACTTTTTGTATTGCACACATGAAGAATTTAAGCAGGGCTGTTTTTTTTCTCCCTGACCTCTGGGTCCCTTGTTTAGTTCGGGAGAAATCTGAAGAGTCTACTCACTTTCTTGTATGTTTTAAATTTAGAAATCAAATTACATTTTCTTTCATTTAATGTTTTGCAGAGTCCTTTTGTCTGCCTGTGAGTCAGCATAAATTCAAGAAATCTACACTAAAAGCAGGTTTCCCAGAAAAAAAAAAGAACACTATAAGTTTATCAATTCTGTTTTGCATATGTGCAACATTTATTTACCTAAACAAAAGGTTTATTCTTATTAGTTGGTGACTACACTGCTTTCATATTTGCCATTTCATTTACTAAACAGGAACACCTGTGTCGTCTGAATCCTCTGACTTTTAAAGAAATCTACCCAAAGAAAATAAGCATTATTGCTTCTGATTTCAGATTTACATTAAGCTACTTCAAACAAGTTATTTCAAGTTATCTAAATGTAGTTGAACTCCGCAGAACACTATACACTCTTCATATAAAAACCTGAGTATTACCAAAGCAAGTAACAAAGCATTACCAAATTAGTCTACTTGTTGCTAGTTATGTTGACTTTCAAATCTGTCTTGCTCTTTCATGTTTATTTTTATTCAAAAAGGCTCAAAGGAACAAACCTCTCCTGCTCCATCAGCTCTGAATACACATTCTTTTTGAATGAGTGAGCTGAATATACCACGTTCATTTCAGTTTAATTTACACACAGAGAAAGGCACTCACAGATTAGTTTAGCATCTCAGTATCTGTTTTCTTATGATTAAGCAACAGCTTCTACCAATTCAAAGATTTACCTCAAAGTAGAAAATTATTACGCGATTGCTTATTTCTCATTCTTTTATGAAGACAAGCCATGATACATTAACTTCTTATACCAAACAGTATTAAGGCCTAAATTTTCTACACTCTGTTAAACATCACACGAGCAGCAATCACATGTCTGTCTATCCCAGTTAAATTTTAAAGTGCCTTCAGAACACTTATCAGAGTCTGAAGTAAAAAAACCCACAACTTTAAGACTCAGCCCTGCAGTCAGTCACCAAAACCAACTACAGCTTTTCCATAAGCACTCATTGTTTCTGATGCTTGTAGCCTTGTGTGCAGAGCAAGACAACTATATTTACAGTCTAATATATAACTGATGCCTGTTTAAAGGCTCCCTAGGCTGCTACTAAAAAGCCACTGAGCTCTAAATCTACAATGTACAATTCTACAAGCTTATTTTTTTAAAAACAAAAATAAGTAGTATAGCAACGTATAACATACTATAATGGTTTGCACAGATTTTTAGGGTTTTGTCCCTCCTCATGAGGAGGCGAATTGTTCCCTTCTCCTTGTGTTTCAGAAGTTTTACATCACCAGTTCCTCGTTCTTTCCATTCTGGAAGGTCATTCTCAGATGCAAATCTGAATAGCTTTGCTCGCCTTGAAGAACAGAGAATTTAAGAAGTTAGCCTGCATGTAGAAACATTTACTGAAACAGCAAACACGACTGAACAGTACAGTTGTTTAGGTTTTTTTTTTAAAGACACACAAGAAAGAAAACAATTCCTTTTGTAAGGTTCCCTGTTCTACTTCAGCATACAAATTTAAAAAATTTAATAACAAACTACTAGGAATTATGTAATCACTATACTAAAATTCAATAGGTTCTGGACACACATTTGGGGGATGATAAACTATTTGGTCTAGGCAACCTTTTAGATTAAGGTAGCTAATTACAGGTTTTGCTTTAGCTAGAGTTCCTATATTATGAATACAACTGCTGCCTCTAACCAGCAGTATTTATTAATTCAAGAAGTTGAGCAGCTTGAGGCAAAGTCAAGAGTCTTGTATAATTCCAAGACCAATGTTTGATCAACTGTTAACAAAGTGCCTCACCCTCTAGAGTCACTCATTTCCTTTTAACTCCAAAAACCTAGTTGTTGCTATTCTCAAATCAGGAATAAAGGAAGCTTAGTGCTGCAGTGCATCAGAACATCAGTCTTTAATCTTCCAAGATGCCAGTGTGCCAAAAGAGAAACACGAGTTGTTTGGGACATTAGTCAAAACTGACCCAAGAGACAGTCTGAGCTCTGCTAGTGCTCAGAGCCTTAAGACACTGCTATAGGAAAGGAAGCACCCGCTCACACTACAGGATATATACAAAAAATATACTTTTCTATAAAAAAGCAAGGGATAGGGACTTGTAATAAGCCAGGTTCTTCATGAGAAGGTGTCAGATGTTGGAGCAAGCTACTCTAACAAATGCTCTGATGCAGATAAACTATTTTGTTCCAAACCAAGTCCATCCTTCCAAGTCCCACTGGCATTCAGTAGGCGGTTCCCCTAAGTTTAGCGATCAGAGCAACCAGCATTCAAAAAAAAAGGATTCCTTTTTCTCTTTCACCCCTTTGTAGGCATAAAAATGAACCCACAGAGCACTGGAACTTACACTTTTTAACTAAGAGCTTTTGAATTAAAAATTTCTTCTTTCCATCCGATTCTGCACATCATGTGTGCAGGGAGGCCTAGCAGTCAGAGATCTCACCAGGCTACTTGTCAGAAACTAAGCATCGCTTTAGTTTTCACCAGAATCTGTGTAAGGAGAACTCAAATCTCTCTTCCAAATGAGCAATACCCTTCTGCGATTAAGTAAAAGCAGTATTTTTTTAAACCTATTTAAAGCAAACATATCATGGATCAAATTCAAAACACTTCTTAAGCTTTTAGCCTACGTGTTTCTTCAGGCAGATCATACATCTTAAGCAACAAATCAACCAAATTTAAGGATAAAACTATGTTTAAGACAACCGAAAGGTACTGCCACAAATGCTCCAATACTGTTCACGTCTATTGCTTTTATTGTTTCAGTGTATCACACATCATCCTTTACAACTATGGATGCACAGCAGCAACACTACATATATGTCTCATTTTTTACCCCAAGACACTTGTTTTATACTGTCATCACACAATTTCAAACCTCTAATTATTATCCAAGTTAATGTTTTCTTTTAGGCTAAACAATAGCAAATCCAGATTCATAATATCAGCTCCTTCTGCTGTTCCAGACTTCAGAGTTCCTTGGGGTGTTTTTTATCAGTCATACCCCTACTCAATCTCTGCCACCACAGTAAATACCAACAAGCTAGATTACCACTTCGTACACAGAGATTCCTAGCAAGTTATCTAACTTTTTATAAACATATTCAAGTTTAACCTCAATAAACATTTAGATAATATACAGAAACATTCTACTTGCATCTTAAAGAGTTCTTCCTCATCCTCTTCCAGAGTTTTTATTTCTTGCTCAGGAAGGGAAACTATGGGCTCAAACTGAGGATCATGGTTAGAATCATCTGCATTTTCAGTAGAAGTATCATGCTCCTCATGTGCTTCCTGGAGAGAAAAAAATATAAAAAATAAAAATAAAAACCACAAAACTTGCTACATACTTAAAATCTTGTATCTGTGTTTAAAATTAAAACATTTATGTCTATTCAGCAATTATATCTTAGTAACTGAAATACCGTGTAACGATAAAGAATAATTATTATAGCCAAAACCAAATGGCTTTAAAATCAACATACCAAGAAAAAAAAAAAAAGAGGAGCTCTTGTAGAGCTAGATGTTTTAGTCCTACCACTCATGAATCGTGCAGAGGCTTGGCCTTGGAGCAATACTTCTTGGTTACAGAAAAATAATTTCTTCAGCTATTTTTTCCTATATAATGTGTTTTATGCCACTAAAGCACTACTATTTCTTACTGGCTAATGACCTAACGTTAATGGGAAAAAAAGAAAAAAAAAACCCACAAAATCAAAGCAACCACCCACCCCAGCTTGAAGGACAGAATACATTCAGAATTTTGTTACTCTTATATGAGAATCACCCACAGTGAAAGGTATTTTTGAAGCACGGTCAAAACACTAATGAAATAATTTTTTTGTTTTAAGACTCTTTGGGGAACTTTAGGTTATGGGTAAATTGCCAAAATACGACTTATTTAGTTATTTAGAAATCTGCCGTAACATTCATTAAGCTTAAGAATTGTTTTTAGTATGTGACAAGTAAGTAAATGATAAACATCTCTAATACTTCATATACATGCACTGCTAAGAAGCATTAAAGTAGAGAAGCCTAGAAGGGAGATTCATCTGCAAGTTTAATGAGGCCACAAACAGCTATCTCAGGTCAAGGGATCTGAACTGAGACAGGTTTTTTTGTTGTTGTTGTTTGAATAACAGAGAAACAAAAAACGGTCTATACATCGAAGACTCTTAAATCTCATTTTCACTTTACAGATGGAAGACTCCACTCCTACAGGCTCTATTTAGAATAACCTTTACAGAGCAGGTACACACTAACGAAGCTGTCTATTTTTACTAAATACTGGGGAAAAAAAAAAGGGTTAAGGGGGAATTAGGTAAGAAATGTTATAAAATAAATTGTGGCTACATCAGCAATATCACACCAGCTATCATTATTTCTGTGTCCCCAGAATTCCAGCATGTAAGAAAAAAGCGAGAAAGACATTAAGTCACATCTGTTTTCAAGAAACAGGAAAAGAAACATTGGCAAACTTTTACATATTGTCTCCTCCACGAGTAAGCAGCACATCCCGTATCTTATCATCCGTCCTGCGCCTGACCAATTAATTACAGAAGCCATAATAAATGCGGAGTTCACAATAGCCACACACGAGAGAAAGCAGATCCCGTTATCACGATATGAGCCCGCGATACAGAGCACGTGGGGCTCTGCTCCCGCCGGGCCGCGGCACGAAAGGCTCGGTCAGCCGCGCTGGGGGAAGGGCGGGGAGGAGAAGAAAGGAGGGAAGCGGGGAGCGGGACGGCCCGGCATCGCCGGGGGGGCAGCCAGCGCCACGGCACCCGCGGGAGGCTCCGGCCTCCTCAGGCCGGGAAGGGAGGCCGCGGGCCGCTTCGGCCTGGCCGAGGGACAGGCCCCAGCAGCCACACGTGCCCGGGCTTCCTCAAACTGCCGGGCGCCCTCGGCCCCACCGCGCCGGGCCCTCCGACAAGGCCCAAGGCTCCTCCGCCCCAGACCTGGGCCTCACCTAGCCGCGGGCCCCCCGCCCGCCTCAGCCCGGACGCCCCACGTAACCCCCCACCACCAGGCCCTCAGGCCTCTTCCTCCCCCCCGTGCCCCACCTGTTTCCGTTACCCACCCACCCGCCCGCCTGCCCACCTCCCATCTCACGGCCCGTCCGGCCCGTCACAGCTCGCCCCGCGGCGCCGCTCCCCTCACCTTGGTGTCCGCCATGGGGCCGGACTCGCTCCGCTTCGCTCGCGCCGCCGCCTGCCCGCCGCTCTTCCTGCCGCGCGCCCCCGCCCCTCCCGCCTTTACCTCATTCCCGCAGCCCGCGCCGCCGCCGCCACCGCGAGGCACGATGGGAAACACCCACTTTCCCTCAGCTCCCGCCCCGCCCCCGCCCCGCCGCGGCCGCCACCGGCACCGAGACGGCCCCGCCACCGGCCCGCGCCGCCGGGCACCGGTCCTGGTCCCGGCCTCTCCTGCCCTCGGTGAAGGCTTTTTTGTTGTTGTTGTTGCCGCCTTCTCCCAAGGTGCTTCCCATCAGCCCTCGCGGCATGGCGGCGGCCACCCCGTGTCCCGACCCAAGATGGCGCCCACGTGCGTGACGGATGGGGAGCAGCGTTTTAGTAGCTGTTATTATTACTTTTAAGCGACGCAGCTGACCCCGCACGCAAGGAACGGTAGCGGTGAGGGGCAGGCATTTTTAAAACAATATATATCGTTTCTTCCCCTCATCTTTTTGCAGCGGTCAGGCGGGGCCAGGGTTGACCTGGTGTCCGGGCTGAGGGGGGCTGGTGGGAGCATGGCGGAGGAAGGTGATCCCAGCGGGCCCGACCACCTGGCGGCTCCTGTGCCGGAGGGTGAGGATAGGGCTGAGGCGGGGAGCAAGGCCGATGGAGGAGGGGGCGGCCCCGCGGCCTCCCCCGACGTGTACAGATACATTAAGGGAGACTTGTTTACCTCTGAGATCTATAAAGTAGAAATACAAAACCTTCCCAAATACATCGGTTTTAATGACGTGAAAAAGTTCCTTGCCAAATACGGGCTCAATCCTCACAAGATAAAACTTTTTGGGAAGCAGACATTCGCGTTTGTGACGTTTAAGAGTGAGGAGGAGAGGGACAAGGCCATGAAAGTCCTCCATGGGGTTTTGTGGAAGAGCCGGCACCTGAGCGTGAGGCTTGCCAAGCCGAAGGCTGACCCGATTGCAAAAAAAAGGAAGAAAGAAGAGGAGACGGAGCAGGGAGAGGCAAAGCGTCTGGCTCCTTCCAACACCAGTGGAGAGGAGCCTCTGAGCAAGCAAATCGCAGATGTTGTGACCCCACTGTGGAACGTGCCCTACGAAGAGCAGCTAGCCAAAAAGAAGCAGGAATGTGAGCAAGTGCTGCAGAAGCTGACAAAGTAATGCCTGTTTGTAAAGCTACCGTAATGTTTACAAGTCTTGACCATATGTTGGGATATAGCTAAATTTGCAAAAATAGATCTCTCTCAAATAAAGTAAGTTAGAGGTAGGTCAAAACCCAAATCCCCCAACTAAGGAAATAAAAGATAATCTGTGATGCTAGGACCAAAAAAATGTTGCAGCTGACAAAACTTGTTGTTGCTGTTCTCGGTCAGCCTGGAAAGATTGCTAAATGAAGGGGCATTGTGTTAAGGTTTGTTGTTCACAGGCCTAAGCAGAAGGATGTTTATGCCCTTAAAGTTTAAAAAAAAAAAAGGCACTGTCAAATGGCATAAGAGGTAGTGAATCTGTAGAGATGATAAATCGCTATTAGGATTTTCTGTTTTAAAATCCCCTCAAATTTTTATGCCTGATCTGTGTAGATCAAAGTATCACTCTATCTCTTGCCTGACTCACTTATGTAGATAAAATTAGCATTCTTTTCACATATGGGTACATTGATAAGTCTAGTGCATACTTTTATATCTATATTTAACTCTTATTTTTCAGGTTACAGCTCTGAGGAAGTTGGAGGGGGGTTGCCTGTTAAAAAATTCTTCTGGAAGAAATATTCTTCATCTGATAATCTGATACTTTTTCATGCCCTATACAAAAAAAAAAGAAAAAAAAAGTCTGTGCAGCTGTTTACCTCAGTTTTTCTAAATGTGTACTTTACAATTTTTGTTTCTGATTTGGACAGGGAAATAGGAAACAACAACAGAGCTTTATTGCCTTGGTTGTTCCTGCAGAAGCAGAAGTATAATAAATTGTGTTGCCCAGTAGAGGGAGTGAAAGCATCACCGTTACAGGTAACGTAATCCTAGGTAAAGTATGGAACGGGGATAATGAGTTTAAGGTTAATTTAGTTATTTCATCTTAAGAGACAGTGGATATACTAAGTATTCGACGACTTCTTTTAATGAATGATTTTTATTTTAATGAATGAATTTTAGACATTGTTGCCTTTCATGTAAATATTGTGTGGAAATATTTAAAGGAAGCAGAATAATGGTTACAGTTAAATGGATATTCTAACTTTAATATGCTGTCCCTGCAAGCTTGTTTTGTCAGCTAATACAAATATTTTTCAACAGAGGCAATATTTTGCTCTTTAACTAACAAGACTTACTAATACTTTATTGCTGTTAGTTCTCATGCATCAAAATCCATGAATATCTGCCGTATGAACCAAATGTCCTGTGTCCATTTGCAAATACGTTTAACTATATGAGGGTTGTTTCAGGAGAAGCTTGGCATGTACAAATAAGTGCTATGTAAATATCTTACATAACTTTATTTTAAATCTAGACCGAATATCGCAACAAATGTGAGTTCTTGATTGGGATTGGTGTAAATCAAGAAGACAAAACTGTGGGTTGTCGTCTTGGCAAATATAAGGGTGGTACATGTGCTGTAGTGGAGCCATTTGATACTATTCACATTCCTGCTATTGCCAAAAAAGTAGTAAAAGCTTTCCAAGACTACATAAGGTGAGCATAAGTAAAATGAGTTATCCGTAAAGGTTTTGATATCTTAATCAAAAATATTTATAAAATTAAGTATTACGAAAAGCTTAGCGTTTGTTCTGAGCTTTAAGACCTATGATATACCAGTCTCAATTTTCAGCCATTCTTTGACGTTTATGTCTTGTGTCTAAATCACTGGGTATTTTTCCCTTGCTCTCGCTCAGCTGTTCTGAGGTGGAGGGACAGATACCAGCTGAACACAGCTTTATTGCAAGCAGTGGGACGTATAAGTCTACAATAAAAAGTGTCTGTTATTTGAGAGCTTCTTCCACTAATTGTAAGGAAATACTCAGAAAAAGGCTTTTTAAGAGATTTAAGAGAGGACTTTGAATAACAAAGTTCAGTTGCTTCCTTGGATGAGGAGAAGAGTCATCCTACAACAAGGAATAAAACAAAAGTTGTAAATTTAAGTAGCAATGCTTTTTAGAAAAATGAGTGGTTTCTTTTAAAAGCAATTAAATCCTCAAAAATTGAAACCTCAGAAGAATCACAAAGATGGAAAGTTTGAACTTGATATGAAGCGCAGAAGCCAATGAAGGCATTATAAAACGTTGTGTCATTCTCTGCATCCAGTGAGAAGCTGCCTATATCCTATCTATAATTTTGTATGGATTAAAATGGGTAAGAGGATTGCGTGAAGTAGGGACACGTTATTTTGCGCTAGAAGATAGGATCTGTTCATCAGTCTCTCTTTTTCTTTTTTCTTAATTAAGATGTGGAAGTCATTCTTTTCTTGACAAATCAATGTAGCCTCTGTACTTAACATTTTTCTTCACTTTGCATGATGAGCTGCTTTTGTTTCAAACTATTGAATGTTATGCAAAAACTAGTTCTCTGTTAAGTAACTGAGCTTCTGAAAATTGCAGGTCAACTCTTTACACAGTTTACAGCCCAGAAACCTATGAAGGTCACTGGAAACAGCTCACAGTCCGTACCAGCAGGAATGGCCACATTATGGCAATCGTTTATTTTAATCCTCAGGTATTTAAGTTGATATATAATGCACAGCACAGACACGCAGCTTTAAAATTGCATAGATTTGATTTTACGAATAGCGCATGCAAAAGAGAAATAGAATAATTACTTGCTGTAGTTTACCTTGCGTTACTATTCTTCTATTTAGTCTGATCGGTGCAAATGAACGAGTAATTAATATGCTTATAGAAGGCATACACTAAATCATATCTTTAAGTCACTAAGATTATTATTCTCCCTTCTTTCAAATGAAACATTTAGAAATTAAGTAAAGAGGAGCTAGCTGACCTGAAAATCTCTCTGGCAAAATACTTCACAGAAGGGATGGGAAAGAGCAGTGGTGTTACCTCTCTGTACTTCGTGGAAGAAGGACAGAGGTGAGGGAGTTGACTTTGCTTTGGGGGATTTTGCTGGTGGCTGGATTTTTGGTGATTGCAACAGAAAAGTAGGTAGCACTTCCGCACCATTATTTTGTCTATTTCATAAAAATATCAGCAACATTCCTAATTTGTTGAAGAGTTATTTACCTTTTCCACAAGAGACTCCTGAAATTTCCTGTTCTCCTGTACTGTTCACTGGATAAAGGCAGGGAGAGTATCACGGGTGAACCCACTACTAGTTGCTGGCTGTCAAGCTGTAGAAGCATTTCCTGCAGTAGATGAATATTTATTATTATCAACAAGTAACTTCTGCCTCCTTTCTTCCATATTTTATGTGATTTTTTTAATCTCCCCATCCTCTTCCACAGAGCACAAGGCTCTCACTGTCCTCATGTAGAGACAGTGTTGGTCCTACTGCTTACATCAGTGGAACAATAGTAGTAGATAGTT
Organism: Larus michahellis; assembly: GCF_964199755.1. NCBI lineage: Eukaryota > Metazoa > Chordata > Aves > Charadriiformes > Laridae > Larus > Larus michahellis. The sequence goes on along the minus strand of NC_133908.1, from coordinate 6,563,876 downwards.
TCTAAAATGATATGATAACTGTTGGCCCACCATAAATTACTGCTTAGTCTGTAGTACTGCAATTTTCAAGATGACTACAGCCTTGGTAAAAAGCGTAACAAACACGTTGGTTGTCTTTTTTTTATTTTTCCTCCCCATGCCTTGCCCCCTTTCCTCCCCAGGAAATCTCCCAATCTAGAAGACTTGCCTTTGGAGCACGTGGCTGGTGATAAGTACATATATGAAGAGCTGCTTGGCCTAAAATTTAGAATTTCTCCTCATGCATTTTTTCAAGTAAGGACGATATGAAGTTGCTAATTTTACTGGATTTACATTAATGCCCTTAAGCTTGGCTAATGCTGTGTAACAAGATGTTATATACCTAGAGATTTAATCTGTTATATACTTGGTGCGATTAAATACCTTTGAGTGTTATGTTTGACTGTAAAAACAGTGAATGAGTGTAAACTTGATGGGGACATGTTGAAGACAATTTTTATTTTGTTTTTACTAGTTCAGTATCACTTGCTTCCCATTGAATGGCAGCCTTTATGTATACAGAACACGCAATATGTAGTTCAGGAATCCTGGTAGTACTAATTTTTGTTTGTTTTTCTAAAACTTATTTCTTCCCTTCCAACACTTTAAAGCCACAGCAGGCAGCCGGTATCATTGAAATGGAAAGTATCGTAATAGGAAGGAAGTATATTATCATTGTAAATACTTTGAAGCTAAACTGTATTTTCTGCTATTTGCCACAGATTCTAGGCTACGTTTTTTTCCCTGCATAGTGTGTTTTGCTTGCTCTTTAAGACAAAGAATATGCTTGCTCTAGAGGTACTGGTTTAGAAAGCTTACCGTACACTGCTTGCTTAACCATAACGTGTAATTAAAGCAGTATTACAGGCAAGGTTAAAATAAAGCTTGCCGAGCGTACAGTCACAGTTATATTCTCCTGGTTTTGAATACTTACTACTTCCTGTTCAAGGAGAGGAAGCATTTTTAAAGTCTGGACTTCACTTTATAGCTTAGCAGTTTGCTTACTTATTTTGCTCGTTGTCTCCTCTAGCTTCCAAACTTAGTTTTTAGGTACTGTAGAGCATGTTTTTGCCAGAACATAGATAACAAAACATTATTTCTCAGAGAGAACTGAGTGAGACTTTAGCAGTGGAATGGTGAGCTCTTCATACATGCAAGACGAGGTCAGTTATATGTGATTTTAACTTACATGTGAAGTTGACTTGTTTCTTAGAAACAAGAAAACATGCTTTCCTAAAACTCACTAAAACACGTTTGCTATTTGTGAAGAAGTAGACCTATTTGACACGTAATTTCACAGGTAAACACCCAAGCTGCGGAAGTTCTGTATACCACCATCGGGGAGTGGGCGCAGCTGAGCCCAGAGAGCACCGTACTCGACATCTGCTGTGGTACAGGAACCATTGGGATTTCTTTGGCGAAGGTGAGCGAGTAACTTCTCCTCCTGGATATAATCTACTCTTAACAGATGTAGATCTTTAGTTGTGCTTACAATGAAAGAAAATACTTGATGTACTTGAAATGAAACACATTATATCTTAATTTTTTCAATTAATTTCTAATTAAATTGCCTGCAGTTTTACCGGATCATCATGAAAGCTCACCCTTGTATCGAGGAGCCTAAATTATTTTGAAACTAATTCAGTCAAAAGAGGAAGTAGTTCTGTAGAATAGCCAAAATTTACTAGAAGCTACCCACTTAGTGATGAATAACCAACATTTCTTATATCAATTTTAGAGCAGAGCCTGCTAGACCATATAAGGAAGTCTGCCCCCCACCAAAAAAAAGTTGCCAGTGTAACTGGAGTCTTGTTACATGCAGGTTGGGATAACTGGTGTTCATCCCACAGTTTCAGTCTAAGAAGTCCTGCTTTATTTGCACAGGTCCTTTCTCTGCCCTTTTTCTGGCTGCAAGGCAATAATTCTCTGAGCAGGTACTTAGTCAGTGTTCGTGTCTAGTAATCAATTGCTGATGCTATGTATAATGGTTAAATTTACATTTACATACCACAGATGCATCTTTTTCCCTTGATTCCATAGAAAGTAAAGAAAGTGATTGGAATTGAACTCTGCCAAGAAGCTGTGCAGGATGCCAAAGTGAATGCCCAGATTAATGGTTAGTTAAGCTAAAATGCTAAGATCGTTGTTTGTTAAGTATAGTAGCTGTATAGCTAGTTCCTCTTTACATTATCTAAGCAGCTTGGAATTACATGTTGTTGATAGTAATCTTGTCCATTGTAAACATTTAATCTCTCTTGAAAACAAATACCACGTAAATCTGTGAGATCAATTTTCCTGTTGACTAACAGGTAGGGTTTTTTTTTTCAAAAATAAAACGTTTCAGTGTAAAAGTGAGATGATAAATTATTAACAGTAGCTATTTTCTGGTGGGGTTTTGCTTTCAGATAATGGAAGATGCTCAAGTTACTGTTGTTTAAATAATCTGAAATACCAGTGATTGTTTAAATTACACTGATTTCAGGGTAGACTAAACAATTTGTAGTTTTTTAATATCTGAGTGTACTGAAAGATGCTTTGACTAGATAAGTGCTCTGATAACATCTTTTCATTTTTCTTATAGAACTGAATAATATCGAATTTCATTGTGGGAAGGCTGAAGATGTTGTTCCTTCCCTAATTAACATATTAGCACCGCAGAACCCGATTACAATTGTAGATCCGCCACGAGCAGGACTGCGTAAGTTTGCTTTTCTTTTCAGTCTGTTGTTCCTACTGGTGTTTGGTGGTGAACCTAAGCGAGCACCAACGGGATAAATTAAGCAGGAGAGTTCAGGCATAGCTGGAAGCAGGAGGGTAGTGCAGTTGCGTAGTTCACCCTGGCGTATAATCTGGCATGTTTCTGCAAGTCCGTTGATACGCACAGAACTAGTGAACAGTTGTCTTGGTTTTGGTCACCTAGATTCGAAGGTAATTCTTGCCATTAGAAGAGCCGAACATCTGAAGAAGCTCATCTATGTATCCTGCAATCCCAGAGCTGCAATGAATAACTTTGTGGAGTGAGTATTTCTTGGATTAAGTTAACTAAGTAAATGTGGTAAGAAGAAAAATATGCCCTTTTTGGGAAGGGGGACAGTTGCTGAATTTTTATTCTTTAAGCTGTATTTCACCAGAAATAGCTGACAGCTGCTACACAGCAAGCTTGGAACTGTATTACCCAATGTGCAAGTAATAATGGAAATACAAGGGGTGGTGAATAACCCTATCATAGAGCTGAGGTTTGGGGAAGAAAAGCCTCTCTTGGAAGAGTGGCAGCAATGAACAGTATACTGAAGTGTTCATGCCATTCTTCCTCCCCTTTCCCATCAAGCCTTTGCCGGGCCCCTTCCAACAGAGTGAAAGGCGCTGCCTTCCGCCCCGTCAAAGCAGTGGCTGTGGATCTCTTCCCTCAGACCAGGCACTGCGAGTTACTGATATTCTTCGAAAGGGTCGACTATGCAAATGGGAGCTCCACTGAAGCAGCACCTGATGCCGCTCAAGTCACAACAGCAGGATATGACTCAGTGTGCGTGGATGGCACCGACCCACCTCACAGTGATGGGAACCAGGCGACTTCTGTATGTGTAGATCCTGCGTTTGAAGAGCAGGAATCAACTTAACTCCTGGGAGATGCTCTCCAGAAACTACTGTTGCTTGTTAGCAGCTTCAGTAACACTGTTTCTGTAACATCCAGGTAATAAATCTCTGTACAACACAGTAGTGGCAAGGCTTCCAAGTTATTTCATCATTTGAGTTACATTTCATTAGGTACTATACTATAAGGCCAAATCCTGCTCCTGCCCTCAGGGCAGTAATATAAATGGCAGCCTCACTCTTTAAACAGTTGAAACAGCTTTAAGTAAAGTTTCCGCAAGTCCACGCAGATACAACTATTTGAAACCAGGGCTGATTTTTAATGCAACACCATCCTTGCCGTGGAGCAGTGAGCAGGACCCTGCAGACCCACCACAGTACCCAAGTAGGTCACCTTGCTGCAGGGATCCATAGCTGTCAGCACCAACTTTTTTCTGCTCTGCGAACCTGTCTAAACAGTGTTGTGTCTTTTGAGTGCACTAGGAAAGATTTAGCCATCTTAAACCTTCTGTAAACCATTCTCTTGCTAAATATTCACTAGGAAGCAACAAACTTGTATTCTAACAAAAAAGCTACAATTTCCACCATTGAAATCAGTTCTATTCCAGGACTGTAGTGTCACTGATGATACAATAAAGGCTTTCTCGGCTCACTTCCTACAGTGTACAAGTAAAGCCGACATGATGTTGCTCTAGGCATACCCTCCCCAGTGAAAGTGTACAGCCACAAGTTAACTGTACAGACACCAGCTGGGGCCATCCATTGTGGCAGGAAGAAGTAAGAAATTTTTTGGTTTTGAGAGGGGCTGATTTTCCTCTCATACTGTTAGTGTGTCTGCTCCGTGGATAGCTGTAGTCCAGCACCTCCTACATCACAATGGTCTCTAGAGTCCTGTAGTAGCTTTACAAAGGGTAACCTCAGCCTCATGGAAAATGCGGTTATGGAAGGGTAGTGTCCAATTCAGTGGTTACTGAACAATGAGAAAGCAGAGTGTGACTTCAGCTTATTCAGCATTCATAACAGAAGTATACTTTTTGGACACAGTGTTTCTACTAAACCTCTGCGCTAGACCAAAGGGCCTTATTCCCAGTGTCTTCCCAACCCTTTCACTCAGAGCCCTGTGCAGCTGAGAGTCAGTTGTATGTAATGCGAGACCATACCATAGTACTGCAGACACTCAGGTCACACAGTGACAACAAGGCCCAGCAGCTCAAGGTGCTTCCAGTGTACATACTGGGTGTGAAGACAAACCTGGCTGAAGCTCCTGCCCTTGCACAACTGGTTCTCCAGTCAGGATTCATCCACACTCTGTGCAGGTGCCAGCACCCAGCATTAGTTTAAGGGATGGTGATCCACACTACAGAACAGACATTAATACTGTTAGAAGGAATAACCATTTTAAATCTCAAAGTCATGGAGCATACAGGATGGAACAACAAAAAAAAAAAAAAAAAAATCTACTTTCACAGCACACAGACTTGCTGTTCCCCTTCCTTTCCAGTTTGGCAGCTGTGTGGCAATACATACCAAACCCACCACCTTCAGGTTGTGTCATTTCCAACCTGACATCAGTTCAGTAAAAATACAAATTCCAATTCAAGAAAAAGTTTGAATTCAATTTCACTCCAAGTGATGTCTAACCATGCAAACACTCAGTTCCTTAGGAATAAAGTGCCTTTCTCTAAGTATGCTTAAGCTATCATAATACTGATCACACTGGAGCATTTTATAATATCAAACTTTATTGCTCAAAACTAATTGTCTGAAAAATACACATGTAGTACTCAAAGACCAAACACACAGGATTATATGATTGTGCAGAAAAAAAAGCAAGCAGAGGCTCAGTGAAAAGGAGGCTTTATAGTTGTACCAATTCAGCACTGGCATCAAGCAGCTGCACCCAACACAACTCATACAGTGACCACTGTTATCTACTTGGGCAACGAGTTTCCTTTCGTGTTCTCACCGTCTCACACACCTCAGAATACTGTAACTGCTCATTTTATTTGGTTAACAACAGCATGGCTTCTTGCACTTCACACCTCTTCCCACGGCAAGTCAGGAGGCTATCGCTTCCTGGATTTTACTCCAGAACCAAAGTACAGTCTAGAGAATTAATAAGATAATCATAATGCTTTAAATACTTGGATGTTACAAATATATTTGTATAAAGCCTAACAGCATCACAGGAAAGTGGAAGTTTACATACGACAGTTAAGTTTATGCATAATAGTCTTTCCAAACTTCTGAGTACCCAACTACTTCATCAGTTTCGTTTAATAAATACTTAAGAAAAAGCTGGATGACTGGTGTTTAAATAGGTAGCATTTGACTAGTCACTGGAAGTCACAGTAAGTTTTCCATCAGTACCATAAAGATTTGAATGCACACAAATTTAATCCTTAAAGTCAATATACCACACTTTTGTCGAGAAGCACATAATATGCAAAGCAAAACTCTAATTCCCAAAGGATGGAACAGTTCTTAAAAATACACTCCATCCCCATAAAAATACCAATCCTCCTCTGGATACAGAAGGGATAAATAACAAATATAGTGACAAAAGCAGCAGTTGTTTTATGCATTCATACAATCAAGATATAAACCTTTACAGCCGATTACCTAGAAAACACACAAGAGTTACAAGACAAGTTTAGGATACATCTTGAATCACACCGTAAGTGTTCATGCAGAAGCTGAAGTTAATGCAATGATCTATCCTCTATCACAGCAGCTCGTGCTTATGTGCAAATGCAAGACTGTTACACTCCAAACAATAGTAAACATTAAAACACAAGAATACTTCACAATGAGAGAAACAGCAGTTAAGTTGTTTGTTCCAGCAGTTATTGCGCTATTTTCTGGACATCTCTCCAGTTAAAGGCTGCAGCAAGGTCTAATACCATCTTTTTGTGTTTCTTTTTGTTTAGAATGCATAATATACGTTTAGGCTTTGGTTCACAATGAAATCTCTGGATGTTTTAGTTAAGGGCAACGGTCACCTTGTGATTCTGATAGTGGCAGACTGAGGTAATACAGCAATCTCTTAAAAAGAATGGAAACAAATTTGTAAGCGAGGCATCTGTGGGTAATTCTGCAGGTGACCTGCAAATGCATTGACATTCTCGTTTCAGAAAAATAAGATCTACATGGGTGATTTGTCTTTTACAGTGCCATCCAAGTACAGATTTTTCTGCTGAAAACACATAAGCTGAAGTAAAACCTACCTAAAAGAGTAATGCATTTAGGCATAGAAGATATAAGCCCTGTCTTTATGAAAAGGAAACACAAAAAAAAAAAACACACAATAACAAGAGAGACAAACAGTAATCACTGCTTGTCACTACTGCACCAATTTTAGATACCCTTGAAAAGATGGAGATTTATTAAAGCTATACAAAAAAAGCAGAGGCAGTGTTTTTTTGTTTTTCTTTTCTTTAGATAGGCCACTTCTTTAAGTAATATTTATGTATAGTCTTCCAACTACCCGTATCCTGTCATTACAGGATTACAACTCATGGAACTGAAAAGCTAAATATCATAATAAAAAAAAAAAAAAAAAATCGGTGAATTCATATTTGCAGAGACCTCTGAGCGTATCACTCAAACACAGAAACAGGTAAGACTCCAAGACTCCTCTTGTTTAAGCTCAAACATTATATGCGACACATTAGTTTGAGATATCAATTAATCCCCAAGTATTTCCAAAATAATGGGCAAAATTAAAAGGTGGTCTTACAATACTGATGCCAATATTGTTAAAATCCAGTAGGCACTAAATTCATTATACTGCAGCACTCTATGTGTAACATGGTAAAAAAAAATAAAAAACATAACAAAAAGGCCCAAAATCAAACCAACCGCCCCCCGCAAGCCCTCAGCTCTTGGCCCAGGAAGGCACCAGGAGCTGCAGCAGCGACAAGGAGTCGAGCTCTCCCTCCTGCAGGAGCCAGGGTGCACAAAGCCCCACCACTCCGGTGCGTGCTCCCTTCTGCAAGAGCCGACTGAAGGACCCGTGGAAACGGTTCCACAAGAAGACTGACTGCAACCGCCCAGCACGGAACCAGACCCACAAAGCAGCGCTTTCACTACAGCCAGAACTTTTTCTTCTGTGCTTAGTTTCATAAAGCCTCAGATGACATGGTGAGTACTGCCTCTGTTCTAAGATTGTATTTTATAATAGTTGCATATTTGTGATTTGCTTGTTTATCAGTATAACCTGTTATGGTCTCATTCTACTTATTACTCTATGTCATATTCCAAATCTACATTCTAATTTTCCTTGCAGAAGTTACACTTTTTCTTTAAAAGCTAAAAATGTAATTAAAAAAGTAAAACCAAAAACTCCTTAAAAAACCTAAATTGCTGCAGTTATTTCAGATTTCTCAGAGCTGTGTTGTTTTTGTTTGTTTTTAAAATTCTTCATGTATATGGTGCAAATTAAGACTTAATTGATCAAGTCAGATGCATTCTGACTCCGAACAAGTGAGAAATTGTTTTATTGCTGGGAGAAGGGAGTGGAAGGTCTTTAAACACCTCACTGGCAAAATATTTTTAGACTGTCAACCATCATCAGCTGCGTTTTGGCTCCAAACTTTGAAAACAGCCTTTCAAATTACAGTTTTTATTTTAATCAAATAAATAGGGCCATATTTTTCCCCTTTCTAATGATCTGTAAACTAACATAGGCTCTTTTCAATTAAAATAAACCCCAATAATTTTGGATATCCAGCCTGTTACTCTTAACACTACCAGGTATACTTGTTCTTTTCAAGTAATAGAAAAATCTGCATACTGTGATCTCGAAAAACTAAGCCTGGCAGTAGACAAAAAAAACCGAACAAAAGAAACAGCATTACTGGCCTAATCCTATGGCATTAGGAACGTTGCTCATCACTTTCACGTATTTGTCACCAAAGTGTCTTATCAGTGCATATTATTATGTGCTGAAATGCAACAAAACTCTTCACAAAAATAGTTTTAGGCATGTTCATACAAGAAGATGTACATAGATTTCTTTTATATATACATATATATGAATGTGTATATATATAATATCAGCTTCAACCTGTACATAGATATTCTGAATTTCATCCTTAAAACACATCCATCTTAAACAACATGGATGGCTTTCCAGGAAAAAGTGCTTGATTGAGTTTATCCTGTGTGAACATGCCTGTCCTCTGTGCATTTGCCCAAGTAGAGATCTTTATGATCAATCCTTTAAATGTACATATCTCAGAGGTATTAAAAAAAAAGAAAAGAAAAAGAAAGTAGGAAAAAGTAATATTGCCCTGATGATGCAAAAAGAACAATGCATAAGTGAAGCAGCTTGGATTTTAAAAGTTATCTTGCATACTGCAGCAAACATCTTTAAATAATTGTTGAAAATCTAGTTCTTCCATTTGTGTTATTGCTCCCCACTTGTAAGTTTTCTCATTACACATCAACGGTACACAGAGGTTCACTGCCGGGTTGAGCCGATTCCACTATTGTCATCTTGGGTTTCTTTCGTGTTTCCTCCTAAAGAACATGAAACAAACTCCACCACACAGTCATAAAGAGACTATAACACCACCACACCATTTTAAAATTTTGAACAACTTTGGCCAAATTGATGTGTCAATCTTTGTGAAAGGCTAACTTGTCTTAATGTTCAGAATAAGTTTACCAAAGTAGGTAAAATTAAGTTATAAGCCCACTTAAAAGAGAGGATGAAAATCTCTAGAAGTACAGTCTATTCCCGCCCCCCCCCCAAATATCAAGTTTGCAAAAATTCTAATAATTGGCATTTCTGACCCATGGCATTCTTCCTGTTTATAAACACAAAAGAGCATATACTCACTCTTTCTTGGGCCAGTTTTTTCATTTCTTCCTGTAACTTGTTCAGGATGTGCAGATTTGGCTTGTTCTTTTTGGCATACTGCTGAAGTTCTATCACACTTTTATCAGAGGTTTCCTATTTGACAGAACAACAAGCAACAACAGATGAGCTTTTATTTATAAAAAAATAAAATACGTGGAGCAGAAGTTGCAGATAGTTGTACTTCCTTAAGTAATAACATATATTTACATGAGTTGGTTAAATATTAAAGAGGTTATTTAACTTCAACCTATAAGATGCAAGACGTCAACGACAGCACTCATCTTACAGCCTGGCAATAGCAAGGTACGAGAATCAATTCAGAAGAATCGAGAATTGCTCGTCAAGTGCACACTGCCTTTATCATAACTGGGAACAACACTATTATGCCAAAATAGATACCATTAAAGCTTCGTTGTAACTAAATTTAAAAAAAAAAAACAAAAACCAGAAAAATACAGAAGCAAAAATACAATCACAAGGTAAGTTACAATCAAGCAAAATCATGTTCACCTGTTTAACCATCTTGCTACTCTCTCTACCATACATACGCAAAAGAGAGCCCCAATTTTTCACATGTGGATGCAGTAGCTGTAGGATTTTCTGAGAAGCTAATTGTTTCCCCACTCTTTTATTTTTGCCTGTAAAAATAATCATGAAAATGTGTGAATACTGGCACATTACATAATTAGATGAACACCAATATTTACTTGTGTTATTCAAAACTAAGGTAACCAGAGAAGAGTAGAATAAGCGTCTAACAAGCGTATAAAGCACTGAACAAGCACCTACAGAATGGACAAACAAGAACAGGAGAAGAGGAAGCTCACCCGATCAGCGGTCACAATAAGTACTGTACTTACACCAGCCTCGCACCGTATGCTTGCCACAAGTCATGACATATTCACTCTTCTGATTTTTACCAGGAATCACTTCAAACTTTATGGATGTATCACCCATTCCATGGTTTCTTAAGCATAAAGAAAAATCAGTATCATATACTAAGTAAAATCACAAACAACTGAAGTGTTTGCAGTTATCTTTGACAGTCATTGCATTAGAATTACATATATTAATAACAAATCTTAGAACATTAATTAATAAAGAGTTCTTTTCTAGATCAGTAAGTTGACTGGAAAGGCAAGCCTGCATAAAGGACAGACAAATATATTTGTATGTCCCACAACTAAATAATCCTAATCTCAGAAGACAAGAGGCATAAACAGCAAATATGAATTAAAGGAAGATAGAGCATGAAGCAGTCTTACAGCCACAGTGTGCGCAGGAAGTGTGGCCAGCCCACCAACGTCACCGTTAGTGACAAACACTGTGGGTACCAGCAACCAAGCAAGTGGTGTGCCCTGACCCACACACTCGCACACAGCAGCGCGTGCTCCTTTTTCTGCAGCCTTACCTTTTAAGGCACTCATGGAGAATCTGATATGGAGACAAGAGTCCAGCTTTACTGGTGAGTTCATATACCCGTGAGTCCTCAATACTGATATGGTTAAAATACTACAAAGGAATTCAAAAGGGTTATTGAGCTTTTGTGCAAAGACGACCTTAATACTGTTCTTAACCCTCATTTCTCCTTTGAAACATTAAACAAATTCTGTTACTTTGTGCTTAATACTTCAAAAGTATTTCTAAAATCCATAATGAAGGTATTTACCAACTTCATTAAGATTCCCACACCTAATCATGTATTTGCAGACAAAAATTTAGATAATTCTTTTAATTCCAATTTTACATTATACAAGACGTTACAGTGTTATAAGTTCTTTATCATCCTCAGGACAAGCCTATTTTATTTTTTTTAACCAATTATGAAATTGAACTTAGCAAAATGCTGAGGTTTAATAAAAGATGACATAACAGCTATTGGAATGTTTTGTGTTTTATTTTAGAACAATGGAAAGAGTTATCTGCATTTTCTTAATAACCATTTCAATAGTGTAGCATGTACAATACAGTTTTAAGTTAAAGCAAGCGTACAAACAACTCATTCTGTCATATTTCTTAAAATGAAAGCGTTCCTTTCAGGCTGATCACTGATTTTTCCTTTACTCCTTCCTGATGGTCTGTTACATGCTGAATTGGAAGCGAACATACCACTGATGAACTAGCTGTTTAATATTTCCAATACCTGAAAACATAGCACACACTCTCCGCTTAGACAAACTTCCCCTTTGATTTTCTCAAAAGTCACTGCTTAAAGTCTGAAGTTTTAGCTGTCTGGTCTGGCAATAAGTAGCTTTCACAGCTAAGTGAAAACATCTCAGAAGCCTGGGCACTTTTAATTCTTACTTGGACTTCTAAGACAATCACACAAACACAGACAGCACCTGGCTTTGAACTTTTCAAAGCATCAACCAGAGGATTCTGGAAGCCAGAGGCAGTCTAGTGTCTTGGAACATGTCAGGTCTTCAGTACTTGACCTGGTATTCCAACAAGGGACTAGCTCTCTGCATCACAGTAAATTTTCTGATCAGTTCCAAGAGAAAAACAAGTATTTTCATTGCTATAGATCTTGCTATAAAGGAAGCGTTTCACATTTCCATCTGAGAAAACAACGTTCCAAATTTTCATTAATATTTCTGAAATTGAAGGTGTAACATTTTCAAAAATTGATTCCAACAATGACATCCTGCAAGCAAGAGTTCAGTACCTCAAGTTCTTCACTGTCTTTGGGCTTCTCCTCAGAGGTCTGTTTAACAAAGTCAGGAATAAGGATTTCCAGTGTAGCCCGAGCTGCAAAAAGTGATTAAACAGCTTGATTACATTTAGTTTAAACTGTGATTGTAAAAAAAAAAAAACAAAAAAACCACCAAAACAGGAGAATGAAGCACCCTTTAAGCAAGCCTCACATCTGCCCTAGAAATATCCACTCATACTACAGAGCAACTTCACAGAGAAGATGGGCATCTTTTTTTTGCAAGCACATTCACTTGCACTTTAAGGGGAAAAAATTCTACTTGTTCAAGTCAATAATGAAAATCTCACAACTATATAAATTAAGAAGAAACTGCTTTTTGCAAATGCCTATGGAAGAAAAAAAACAAGATAATCAAGTTTCATTTTAAAAGTGACATAGAGCCCGTAGGACCTAAAATTAGAGCTGTTATCACCCCTTAGTTGTTACAGCCGAACCCCAGTATTGTGTCACTAGGGCACTCAAAACCCAAGGAATGCACAAAAAGCACACCTGGTATTTGCCCAAATTGTAACAGAAAAATACCTTTTTTTAATGACACAATTATGGGCTGGCTTTTGGTGATTTAGCTACAATGACATATTTCACAAGTGCAGAGAGTACCACAGGTACATTATACATCTTTAAATTTGCAGAAGTTCTTTTTTCTTGATCCTTGTGCTAAAGACATTTAAATATGGAGACTGGTAAGAAGTTCTAATGTGTCAGACACACTCTCATTTAGATCTTAATTATTTGCATATTTATTAGAGACTTACACAATTAGAACTAATTAATGAAGACAAGTACTTGGGAATCAATAATCACATAGTTTAGCACAATTCTTTTTTTACCTGAAAGAGAACCAAATCAACTAAAATCCTGAGGGGTTTTTTTTGTTTTAAAGAAGGGCAAAGACTTATATTTTGCTAAAATCTACACACCAGGTGTTTATATAGCAGGTGACAGTATCAACATAAAACCCCCAACACGTTCTTATTGGTGTGATCATTAGAGACAAACACTCTTACAGCTACTCAGTATACATCAATAGTTTACATGTAAGTTAATATCTGAAATGTCTTCATGGTTTTCTATCCCAGCACACTGTTGAATTTAGGGTTGTCAGAAAAGTCTCTGCAACAGTATTTACTGCTTTCACCAAAAAGACACAATGTATACATTCTTTAACTATTAACAAAATGATTCCTACTTACTATTGCAAATATGTCATCCTCAAAGCAGAAATGAAAACAGATAAACAACTCAGCAGTTGGTATTAAGAAAGAACAAAAGTGTTACCAGCTTTATTCTTGGCAAGTTTTTTGCTGCTGGCAGTTCCTGCCCCATATGTTACTCCATCAATTATCACTGAGGCTCCGAAAGGTTCACTTGGGTTCTCTGGAAATGCAGGAGGAAAGGAAAAAAAAAAAAGCTTTTCAGAACTCCCAATGTAAAATACTCATCACAAACATGAAATACCACCACTATCAAGATTTGTTTTCTTCATTTCACCTTCAAGAGGGATGGAAATTGTTTACTCTTCAGAAAGACTAAAGAATTGCTTACTGTAATATAGCAAAAACTAACAGTTTTCCATTAACAGAGACCTACCATGTACTTCATTCTTCCAAATTAAGAACTTTTAAATTTTAAGAGATTGCTCGTGATCTTTTCCATAGATTTTGCATCACTAACACAGTGTCAATACAGGAGATACACATTCTGATATTGGAAATCCAGCTACATTATGTAATGCATATATAGGAATACCATAATTCTGAATAATTATAGATTCCACATTAAACTAAGATGCCTGACATGTAATTCCTTGGATGCTGACTGCAGGACTCAATCCTTTCAAGCCTCCTGCTGAAAAAGGTGCTATTGCTTCCTCTTCCATGAGGTACCCCACAAAAATACCCTGCCAAAAGCAAAAATGCAAGGAACATATGCTATACTGCTTTGTAAAGCAATCTCAAATGCAGCTAGATAAGGCAGTCTGGCTGGAAATTACAGGGAAAAAACACAACATTAATTCCAGTTATATTCATCATATATGTAACATCTTTAGATTCTTGATTAAACATCAAGTGCATTCCCCCACAATATTTATCTACAATAAAATTCTCCCCAAGTTTTTGCTTTTCTGAGTGCCAGCATCCTTATAGTCTTAGAACAGCCTAAGTCAGGAACTACCAGACTACCTCTCACACCACTGACACAGAATAAAATTAAAAGCTGTTTAAAACCCACAAACAGATATCCATCCAGCGTTTCCCATAAATCCCACACTAGCCATGGAACAACATAGTCTCAGTAACTCTAAGTTACTTTTAGTCCAGCAGAATGACACTTCTATTCCCGTTCTTCTAATGCCATGAGCAAAACTAGTGCAGGGCAGCCAAGGGATCAGGGCCAGCCAGCATGGGTTTAGGAAAGGGAGGTCCTGCTTAACCAACCTGATCTCTTTCTATGACCATGTGACCCACCTTCTGGACGCGGGGAAGGCTGTGGACATTGTCTGTCTGGACTTTGGTAAGGCCTTTGACACCGTCCCCCACAGCATTCTCCTGGAGAAGCTGGCGAATCATGGCATAGACAAGTGTACTCTTCACTGGGGAAGAAACTGGCTGGATGGCCGTGCCCAGAGAGTTGTGATTAATGGGGTGAAATCTTCTCGGTGTCCAGTCACCAGTGGTGTCTCTCTTCAGGGCTCAGTTTTGGGGCCAGTTTTGTTTAATATCTTTATCGATGATCTGGACGAGGGGATTGAGTGCACCCTCGGTCAGTTTGCAGATGACACCAAACTAGGTGGGAGTGTTGATCTGCTGGAGGGTAGGAAGGCTCTACAGAGGGACCTGGACAGACTGGATCGATGGGCCAAGGCCAGTTGTATGAGGTTTAATAAGGCCAAGTGCTGGGTCCTGCATTTCGGTCACAACAACCCCAAGCAACACTACAGGCTTGGGGAAGAGTGGCTGGAAAGCTGCCCGGCAGAAAAGGACCTGGGGGTGCTGGTGGACGGCCAGCTTAACATGAGCCAGCAGTGTGCCCAGGTGGCCAACAAGTGAATAATGACAGGACCAGAGGAAATGGTCCGAGGTTGCGGCAGGGGAGGTTTAGATTAGATATCAGGAAGAATTACTTTACTGAAAGAGTGGTCAGGCACTGGAACAGCCTGCCCAGGGAGGTGGTTGAGTCACCATCCCTAGAGGTATTTAAGAAACATCTAGATGTGTCACTTCAGGGCATGCTCTAGTGGCAGAGATTGTAGGGGTTTTTTTGTGTGTGTATGTTTGGACTTGATCTCAAAGGTCCTTTCCAACCATGAAGATTCTATGATTCTATAGTCAACATTTATACCAAATCAATTCCTACCAACTGCATATGAACTTTTTGCAATCAGCACCTAACCAGTAATGTCTCTACTAACGTTAATTGTAATTTATCAATGACCTTAGAGAATATTCACACAAGAGAAAACAGGCTACGTAGCCATTGCTGGTTTCCATTTGCATTTTAACATCAATTTATACATAGACAATTCTCTTAGGATGACTGGACTAAAATATGAACCCTCATAAAATAACAATCATAACGTACAGTCACTTGGATTTACATACAGCAAATGATTTCAAAACTCTACATATCTAAAAAAAATCTGCTGTATTTTTTGTTAATTGGAAGAAAACCAGAACAGAACAAAACCACAGGAATATCTCAAATTATTGCAGCTTTAGAGAGGGTACATGTGTGTCTGCAGAAATCTTTCGAGTTCTTAACCGCTTCATAATCAAAGGCCTTCAGAAAGTATTTGGGTTTAGCATCTAGCTTTTTTTTTTTTTCCAGCATTCTAGTGATTCAATAAGACAATGTGTGCCTTATAATTGGATTTTCTGGACAACAATGATAAGAAAATTAATCAAATATTAATTGTGTACAATCAGCAAAACTGTAATTGCCCGTATTTCACTGATGCATCTTTTTAGATGCAAGTGAGTTAAATCCATTTTCGCTTAGGCATAGTTTTCCAAGCGAAAAGCCACATTGTTATTTTAAGTATAATATCTCTCTTATCCTCAAGAGCCACTGTTTAAGATACAGAAAATGTTTCCTAGCTAGAATTTGACTCACAATAGACTTTCAAGACATCCCCTAGGAAAAGTGTCCATCGTTTTTTTGTTTGTTTGTTTTGGGTTTTTTGGTTTTTTTGGGGTTTTTTTTTTTGACATCCAAGCATGACATAAGCCCTTCAAAAGAACACGTGGTCAATTAAAAAACTTAACAGACTTACCACATTCAAAGAAATTGTAAACAGGGCGAACCTTTAGGACTCGTTGCATATATTCATGCAGTATGCAAACTTCAGATTTCCCATTGGGATTAATGACAAATTCTACAAAAAAAGAGAGGGGGAGGGGAAGATAGCTAAGTAGTTCCAGTCTTCAAAAGACAATTTCTACTACAAATAATAAATGACAAGCTACAAGGGGTAAGCGCCTGCTCAAATTAAACGCAGTGCTGTTGAATCAGACATGGCTAATTCAGACCTTAAAGTCCATTTTCTCTGAAAAGTTATTGAGAAATAAGTTTGAGAAATTTCTATGAACAACTGGAAATGCATTAATTATGAGCTAAATCAAATATTCTGTGTTCAATGTTTGCAGTCCCACGGTCTCTGGACCTCTACACACAGCATTTTTGGCAGCTAATATTAATTAGAATTTAATTTGCTCCTAACCACATGTTCTATCTCCCTTCTAATAATAGGCACATACACTTCAAATCCACAAGCCAGAACCACTCCATTTACATCAAACTGCTTTAATATTCTATTTTTAACTGTAGGTTTTAACCTAGATCAATCTGGGATTTGTAACCAGTCCCTAATTTGGCACCAATTAGAACTGGTATAGAAGTGAGAAGGCAGTAGCACTGAGTGATGAGGCAGGAGGGTTTTCATTAACAACCAACAGTAACAAGCAGCTGAAGGTAGTAACCAGTTACCAGGACTGCAGCCTTAAACAAAAATCCTTTCATTTAGGGATTATTCTTTTTAATAGGAAGTATCTTTGACAGTATTTTTCCTTTTCTATGTAATATGATGGATCCACAAACACAGAATTCTAGAACAAGAAGAAAGTGGACTTACTACAGTATTTTATTTTTTTCTTTTTTTCAAATCAAGCTTAGAACTGAAGTTAGTCTTTGATACAGAATATTTGAACTCCAGGTAGACGAACTAACCTTTCTTTGTAGGTGCATCTTGCACAGACAAGGTAATGAGTTTCTGATTGGCAGGCAGAATAGGCCGCTCGGATTCTGCCTGCTTCCGCTTCATTTCACGATTGAATTGCCGTCTCTCAGCCCAGGTTCTGAATTTTTTTACAGTAACTTGTTCAAAGTCAAAACGCTTTTCAAGGTAGCGTCTAAAGTCTTCCAGATCTAAGAAACACAAGCAAGTTACTCAATGCTTGCTCAGTGGTAAAGCAGACAAAGTTCACTATTTCCACTGTTTTAAATATGTTACAACTATTTTTTTAGACTAGGAGCAAAAGTAGCGGCTTTAGTTCACATACGCAAGGTTAAGATGTTATTTTATAGTAACAGAACTAATTACAAGATTTCCTGTTCCTGGGTCAAATGCAAAACATTTGTGCAAACTGGAAAACAAAACAAAAAAAAGAACATTTTATTCTGTCACTTGAGGATTTTCCTAAGCCCTAACCAGCATAATACCCAACACAATTTGTAACAAAACACTAGTAATTGTTCTACTTAATCACCTATTCACCTTCAACTTACCTGAAGCAAGGTATACAGTGAGTAACAGCGGTTATGCTATTATTCCTGAAGCCAAAACTGATTATTGCTGCCTATTTATTAAACAGCATACCGTGACACACTATATAATGATGCTCCATGAATTCCATGAATATCTGTTGGCCTCTAAACAGAATTTAATACATTCTTTTTCACATAAAGACTACTAAAAGAATACCTTCCCCACCCTCCCTTGAAGTACAGCCGCTTCTCCTTTACAGGATATTTCTGCAGACATAATCAGCAAAAATAAAGAGTAGCATCCCAAGATGTACAGAAACAGAAGCAAGCTGCTGGCATTGTTTCCTTCCACAAGGAATTCCAAATGCAAGTCACGCTTACACTTGATCACTCAGTATTTTTTTCAGTAATACAGAACAGATCCTATTTAGAGAGAGAGATAGACAGGTGAACTTCACGTAGAAAATAAGTGCTTACTGGTTTTAGTTTTGCTGGTAAATATTGGTTTTTGGTTTTTTTGTTTGTTTTTTTTTTTTTTTTTTTTAAATCTTTTGGCATGGTTTTCTGACTGAACAGGAGCCATGTAACAACAAGGACAAGTTGAACACTACAAAGGTAAGTGGTAGCCCACAACCCGTATCAGTATTCTGAGCAGCAGTAGTTTACATGGATGATACTCTCAGGTACCTAGCTGTGGTAACGGGCACATGAGCTTTTTAAATTCCTCTGTAAGTTCGGCATTGATTTTGGCATCACATCTTTAGACAGCTTTTTGTATAAAAGCTATCAGACTTGCATAAATAAGATAATGAAGCATTTTATCCCCTTGCATGAGAGCAATTACTTTTACATAACTTATTCTGCTACGCTTGTGCAAATAAGCAAATATAGTTTAACTGCACCATTTATCTTAAGAGATCATACTGAAATAGCTACAATTCAGCCAATACAGAGACTGCATAGAAAAGCCTATTTAACGAAGTCACACAAACACACTTGACAACAGCAATTTGTATGTACGCATCGAGTGAATTGATTCGTAAACTGAGGTAAGTCTACCGGATTAAACTTCCAAAGTTTTCACATTTTTGTATGTTAAATCTTTGCATGTGGATACTCAAGTCTTCAGCAAAGATTTCCACTACATGTTTCTCCTCCTGTTAAAATCAAAATTGATTCATAAAACTGGATCTATTTCTCCAGATCTCTGCATATGAAAAACTGCAGAAAGCAACAGACCACTTGATCTCAGGCAAGGTATTATTCAGTTGCCAAGTCTGGAATAAAGCATATTTATCCCAAATGCTGTTACCCAAATGCTGTTACCCCAACTCTAACCAAGAAAAGACTCCACTTTCCATACATACCTACAGATTCATCTTTACATACTTCAACTTTGGCCTTAACTTGCCCTAAGGCTCCTTGTGCTGCATCTCCCCCTGAGGGGTCTTTGTCATCTAAAGGCCCAGAATCAGCAGCAGTAGAGTCTGGTTCTTCTGTTTGGCAGTCCAGTTCTGATGATTTATCTAGGTGCTTTACAGGTGATACTTCCCCATTTGGGGTTATATCATTGTTTTGTTCCCTTTCCTCATTTTCCTTCATTTTTTTGTAATGCAAGCAGGGAATGCTACTGAGGGGAGGATCATGTTTCTGCAAATATAAAATATAGAAGGTTTCAGTACCTCAAGGTCACGAAAAGCAAAACTCAAAACCAAAACATGTAAATAAGATGGAAGTTACTTTTATTTAGTCCAGGCTCAAGTGTCTCTCTGCTCAGCAATCTTATTCTACTCGAGATCTGAATACGTCCACTCCTACGGTACCTTGACACTGTATAACATTGACACTACCCTTCAAAGTGTGTTTGCTGCTTTAGATCGCAGTTATATTCTGTTCAATTACAGACAAATACTACATGCTTTCACAAAATTCGCTGAGCTCTCTTGGGGTTTAAGCCCATGATTAAATTTCCCAAAAATCCGATTTCTGCAGATTCCTTGGATTCATGTACATCACATGCTTACTTCTGTAGATGTGGACCATAAACCACAGCTCAGGCTAGTTTACAGCTAAAACTAAATTATCTAAATACATTTCATGGTGGAATAAAACCAACATTTGGCAGCCATATGCTAGAACAACAAGGGCACCAAACAAGACCATCTCATTCACTTTAACTATCCAAACTCATTGCAAAAGTGGAAAAACAAACCATGATAAGAAAAATCATATATTTTCAGAAAAAGGAGTTTATTTTGCAAGCACTTCAAATCTAACACTGGAAAGAAGCCTGCTACAATAGAAAAATAGTCAACTGTTTGCAGGAACATATCTAATTTTTAGATCTCAGTAAGTATTTAAATAACTGACAGCTCTCACCCTTATGCTTCCTGTTCCCAAGAAGTAAGGTCTAGACCAGGTAACAACTCTAGATTCTCTGTGCAGATATACAGGAATGCCCGAGTTATGGAATGTCATGATCCATCCATCTGGCAAAGGTTCTGTGGGAGGGCGGCCACGACCTTTAAAGCAAAGAATCTCTTTAAACTTGGATAGACTGCTCACAAGAAAAAGAACCAACGTTTTTATTTTGATTGTTTTTCTGTCTCAAAAGATAAAATAACACTGAAACAAGACTAAAAATTTTGTAGAAAGATTTTGTTTTGCTTTAATCAAAACGCATATGCTTCTAACCCACATTAAATCCTGCAAAATTACAGATTCCATTATGTTTTCAACTGAAAAGCAGTAGTAGCCCGAATTTTTATAGGGACTGATCTGTTCATTTCAGCAGTGAATTTTCTGTTCTGTTTATTTCAGAATACAATGAAGGTGTAAAATACTCCTCTAGAGCATGTTCAAATTTTAATTATAATTCAGACTATTTTCGGTTACATTCTTCTGGATTGGTTCATATTCTCAGTTCTTCTTTATTAGTAATTTGAAACATTTACACAATGAAACTTGATAAATAAAGTGACTTTCCTAATGATTTTTTTTTAACCCAGGATTGCATGCATGAAGACTTCACATAGAGCAATTTCAACAACAGAAGTTATACAACTAAAGTAGGAAGACGTTCACAGTGACCACAGTCTCCAGGAGTTTCGCGGTATTGAAGATGAAAGAACAGATCATCTTTGTTCACTGCCCCACCACCGAAGTAACATTCTTCACAATTTTTCCACAAATCCACACACTAAAATACATTCCCATTACATACAACAGAGGAAGATCAAGAGCACTTCTCCCCAGAAAATCAACTTTGTTCTTGAGGAACATGAAAATTCATATCCGATAGTAAGAAACCTTCAAATACAATTCTGTAACATATTAACTATTTCACAAGAATTGCTTTCCTAAACTTCACTTGCTGATATACTTTTGTCCTACAGACATAAGCCATACAAAAAGAAGAAATCATAGATATTTGATGAACATTAAACTTACTTTTAAGTACAGTTTTAATTTTGGTCATCATTGGCTGCACACTTGTTTCTCCATCAGACTGGTGATCGCTTTCACCACCATATTTCTCATTTTCTAGTCTCCTTGTTTTAGGTGCTCGAAGACCTTCTTCCAGGAGAGCATCCACATCATTATCAAAGTCATCCTGAAAGAGACTTCATCAGACACCATCCTTCTGAGTCTACTAATCTCCCTTTCCCCTTGCAAAGAAAAAGTATACATTTTCTCTATGTACTTCCATAAAGAGAAAAACTAGAAATTTCCAATGATCCCAGTAAAAAATACTGAAAAATAAGAAAATAAGTTTTCATAAGTGAGAACTGATATTTTTCATGATAAAGTGAGCTGCAATTCTATAAGAAGACTTTTAGATGTTATTTTTAAACAAGACTATAGAAGCTGACACACAACTCAGAAGTTTGACCAACATAGTTTATGAAAGGTTTCAGCCAATGTTCTGTCTCTAAAAACTCTGTATTTTTACTCAAGTACTGCACATTTGTAGAAGAGACTTTTTCAGTGAACATCTTTACATATTTTTTTCTAGCCACTTGGAAACCTCTTGCCCACCAAAACTCTGTGGATTTACTTACCTCATATGAGTAATTCAAGGTTTCTTCATCCACTTTATCTCTTTGAACGATTGCTTTAGATGTGAACCCTCCTCCTTCTTCATCTATTTCCATCAAATTGTCGGTAAAATCTTCCAGCTCATCCAGAACTGCATATTCCACTCTCTTTTCCTGATCAATATCATTTTCATCATCCTTCTTGTCATCATTTTCACCCCCTATTCCTACAGCTTTACCATTACTACCACCAAAAGGACAAACATGCAAATCCCCATTTACATTATTAATACCAAAATCTGTATCTGCCTTATAATCCTGCTCAACTCCAGTGTACAGAACTTTCCTATCTTTGCTTTTGCAGCTTTCTGTAAAGCTAACACTAATCTTTACATCTTTAAGTAACTTAAGATCTGGGGTGAACTTGCGAACTGAAGGTGCATGACGAGCAGTTCTTGGGCTTTGGTCACTATTGTTAGGGTCTATTATAAGACGACTTTTGTAGCAGGCAGATCCCTTTGTGAGAAGCTGTGTTCTGCAGATACTGTGCGTGTCCCCAGCAGGGGTATCTGACTGTCCATCACCACCAGAGCCAACGTCCATTACCTCTGCGTCACTGGACGTTTGCAGGGGAGGTGGTGGAGGCTGTTCATTAGGCGGCAGAGGTGGGGGACAAGTATGATTCTCCACATTCATTTCTCTTGCAGGTTCTTTAGGGAGGGGTGGTACATTTTCATATTTTTCCATTTTTAAAACTACTGTTTTTAAAAAACAATGCTTTAATAAATGTTTATATCTATATTCCTAACATGCATAAGTCCATCAAGATTGGTTTATCATGTTCTATTCAATATGCAACACTGATGATTCAGTTAAGCTGACTACATTGTTCTTTTCATTAATGTAGACAGCTTTCAGAATCACTGTCTCAATTATTGGAAATCACAATGCATTCAGCTTAAATAGCTGAAGACTAAGACTGCATCTTCATTGGACACGCAGGTCTCCCTTTCTTCTTTCAACCTACAAGAAGAAAAAAAAAAAAAGAGATCTTTGTCACAGGAAAAAAAAAAACCAACAGAGATAGCATCCCAGGCAAAAAGAAAAAACATCACTCCTTCCAACATAAACTTCCAGTAGGAGTGACATTTTTATAGTGAGAGAAGCAGGATGTCTTGATACCCTTTTGAATGAGGCTGAAGTTAGATTGGTTTTATTGCTTGATCTGTACACTAGCACAAGAATTTGTTAACATGTACTTGCCTGGATGATTTGTTGACTCTCTCTGCTTGGTTAGCAAGAAGGGCATTAAGGGCATTTGTAGGGACCAGACTAAAAACTGTACATCTTGGGGGGATTCTTCTATGATTTAGAACAACCTGGTATTCAAGCCATACTTACCCGCACAGCAGGAAGGATAATTAGGTTATGGTTAAAGACAATCTGCAACACCAACAAGATTTTAACAACTATGGTCTTATAGTTTCTTGAAAGTTTAAGTTATTAGATATTTTTGAATTCTCAGAGGAAGTTTTAACAGGAAATGTCATAATTTACTAAGAACTCACATCAAATGACTCTCTAGACGTTTGATCTTATACTCCATACTATTATGGGACTACGTATTTGTTATGTCTGAAGAATTCAGGTCTAGATACGTAGCAATAAAGCTCACATTAATTCTGGAAGGCATTTACAAACCAATATTTTATTTAGTTAATTTAACCTGGCAAAAATATGCAATTGCTATAGGAAATTTTACAGGAGGTGACTGGTGTGTGGTTTGTGTTTGTTGGTTTTGGTTTTTTGTTTGGTTTTTTTTTCCCCCCGTTTTTTACATTAAAAGGGTTCTTTCTACCATGTCTGTGATGGTTCCTTCAATTATACTTTCATCATCTGTGCAGGACTATACACACCTGGGGAAAGGAAGCATAATTTCTTACCTGCTATTTTGGTTTCTCCAAGTCCCTCCATACCACCCCAAACTGGGCTTAGATCTTCCTACTAGCTAGAAATAAAGCAGTGTTACTCTGCCTGAGACAGACAGCTGGCTGAATTTTCTCTGTTCAAAGTATTTCCCGGCAGTAGGGAAAGCCTACTCAAGTATTCTAGAAAGGTAAGCTCCGAGTCCTTAGTATCGCTGTGTAACATTTGAAGGCAACAGGGCAGAACACCTGGGTTGTCTTGAGGGACTTAGAGAAGCCAAATGTAATTCTCTAATATATCTCTACACCAGCCCAGACAGAACAAACCAACAGCAATGTGCAAACACCAACCGAGGCAAGGCAGGAAGCTGGGAAACAGGAGGCATAATGGGAGCAATTAAAATTCAACAGCATACAGAAGCTACCTACCTGGGAGCTGGAAGAAAGCAAAATATACAACAGAGCAAACTCTTGTTTTAGTGATGTGGCAATAAAGTTTTTCTGGGGCAGCAGAGTAGTTCATATTTTGTGGGTTTTTGTTTGGCTTTTTTTTAAATATTCAAAACTGACACATCACATTCAAGACACTGAGCTTGACATGCATTGGAGTATTACCAAGGAAAAATACTCCACTTTAATAAAAGCTCTAAAATAATCCCATCTTCTCTGATACAAGCATAGTATCTTCCAGAATGAAAAACAGCTCATCCACCAATAGAACCGCTTGTTTTACACATTTAAATCCATTCCATCCTACAAGATGATCATACAATCACCTGAGCAGTGATCAATTCCTTCTTCTTTCAACAGGTTCCGAAACACCTAGTGTTATACAGAATACCCCTCGAAATACTGTCTAATAACCTTCCCCCTTTCTCATCTTCAGATTAAAGAAATACGAAACGGTGAATGACAAATTATTAGGTTCACAATAAATCATTAGTGTCTTCATTGTTAATACAGAACAAAATAATCAAAAGTCATAGTATAAATTCAGTAACTCCTGGAAACCAAATGCTTAAGTAATCTAATTTTTCCACTTTAAGGGTCTTCAGAAGGCTCTTTAAAAGAGCCAACAGACCTATTTTACACAGAAACGAAAAACTGAAATTGGTATAGTAGAATTTGAAAGAGCACTACCTTCCCACATGATTGAGGAGCTACCTGGTCCAACTAGAAAGACTATTTTTGACAAGTCATAAGATATGATCGTCAATGCAGTTTCCACATCCCCAAGTTGTGTCCTGCTCCTACGCTTAAGAGTGTTTTAACACCACCAATGTCAAAACACAAGAAATTAATACTACCAGCCTAGTTTTGGCAGTTTGCTGATACTGCACCTCCGCTCTTTGTGGAAAAGATGTCTTCATTATATTCAAGCACTATTAACAATGAAATTCTTGTTGGCCTTGGAATAATGAATAGCATACCAAATCACTGCCAGGGATTGTCTACTAATCAGTACACGTACTGTGGCCAGAAAAAGTACCAAGATGAGTTTAAACTAGCTTCTGCATTTCTAGCCATAAACCTGCCACATCCCTAGGGTAAGATAACAGAGTTTGGCAGCTCCACAGTTACACTGGTCTACAATACCTTCCTATAAGCTACAAAAAGCCAGGGAAAAGTAGAGTACCACAAGTCCAATTCCCATCTACTTTCTTGCCAACCAGTGTTACAATATGCCCTTTATGTCAGGGTCTAGAAAAAACCAAAACCCACACAGAGCCAATAAAGACTTTTCCCTTAGATATCAGGTATTTTAAAAACAAAGACAGAGGGATGAAACTTAAAAGGATAAATTAGATGAGCCTGTAGGTTAAAATCATCCAAACAGACCTTAGATCAAGGAAATCGAACAACCATGGATTTTTTTTTATACATATTATACATAAAACCAGACTTGGCATACTAGGTTATGTAATATTAGAATATAAAATAAGTTAGTCTGCCTATTGTCATGCTTAACTAACTTGCCCTGAAAGAACAGATTTTATTCTCCAGGGCTCCACCAAGTTCCATCAACAGTTTCCATAAGGATTCCTCAAAAAGATATGAACACCACTGACAGCTGGAACAGCCAGTACAAAACAGCAAAGGAACTCTGGATGAACTGCTGGAAACACCAATGCAAAGCTCGTGTTCTGCAGATTACCAATACATGGTAATTTCACATTTTTAATTGCTCACTCATATTTTGAAAGCATTTCATGTCACAAAGTAAACTCAGAGAAACAGATAGATGGTAGACATCTAAGTGTAATGTAGCAAACTGCACAGGCCCAACTAAAAGCAATGTCTTGGCTTGGTTGTCTTATACATGTTCTGTGAAGGCAGAAAGAAAAAAAACAAACACACACTTCTTTGTTTAATAAGCACCACTGCCCATTCCTGCAATCAGAACAGAGAGATGGGGGTGGTGGGGCGGAAGTACACAGAGAAAAGCATATCTCTCTTCAAGACAGGAGAAAGACAGAATCCTAAAATTTGCAACCAGCACTGCCCAAACTCAAAGAGGAAATCCCTTCACTGTACAGCACGCTGGCAGTTTTACAAGCGAGTTCAATAAAGAACATAACTTCTTCATGAATACCTGTAGCTGCAATCAGAAACAAGGAACAGCATACCACAGATTCTCTCTTCAAAAGTCACTTTTTAAAAGCAACTGGATTCCTTGTCAGAAACTGCTTACTACACGTTCAGTGAATCCCAAAAGAAAGAGTGGCTCAGAGCAAACTCTCCATGTTTCTATCCAAATAGAGTGTCTTCCTCATCCTCCGGCTCCAAATGAAATTCTGCTCTGCAGAGCTGCAAGAGGCATTGATCATGCTTAAAGACCCGCTCAGCTTTAACTCTTATCAAAGTGATTACTGGCTCATAATCATTTACCATCTTTTTATTATACCTATTGTATCTTTTTGATACATACAGGCCTCAAAATAGCTAACCCTATTTATTATCAACCACTAAAAAACCCCCAAAACCAAGGGGACAGAATTTGTTTAAACCAGGACAGGAAGTCTCAAAAGAAAAATACTCTGTAAGTTTACTACATACAAGAACTTGTTTCTCTCATTATCAGCTTTAGACTAGAAAGATTCTGAAGGAAACAACACTTTAAGTCATGAAGGCAGTCTAAGAAAAGGTAGTCATGGGTTAACCATAACATTATCAGTGGCAAATACAGACAAGGCTAAAGAACTTATGTACTTTATAAGATTTCATCCCATTTCAGAACAAGCAGAGTACTTAATTTTGGAAAGGCACCCTCAGAAATGTCAAAGCCATCGCTGCTTTTACAGCTTGACCAGTTTTCTGTGAGGGTTTAGACTGTTTCAATTAATTGTGTAAAACAGGAAACCATTTTTTGAAAATCTGCAAATCAGAGCCTAGGAAGAAGAAAAAAATATTCTTATTTTCACATCACAAATAGTTTCTTACTTGTAAAGAAAAACAACAGGCATAAGAAACCAAATTCCCCTCATTCTCTAAAAAAGCAAAATAATCCTGGTAATCAGAAGGTCCTGCCCAGAAGAACTAGTGACCTAACTGTTCATCCAGAATTAAAAATAGGAACCCTTAAGTTTAGTTACCTAAACAGAAGGGAAAAGATGTATGCTTACAAAAGAAAAATTAGAGATCTAACTCCCAATATCTGCAACTCACAACCTAAGGGAGTAAAGAAATTGAATGGGTTCACCCAGCAAGCCCTCAATCCCAGTTTATGAGGGAGGGATTGATGCCTGAATGCTGGGGGTCCCACCCTCTCAGTGGGCAAACGGACTTTATAGATAAACCAAAAGCCTAAGAAAAAGAGGTGCAAAGAGAGACTTCTACTTTTCCAGCCAAAAAAAGGTGAAGAAAGGTAGAAGAATAAACCTTTTCAATACTGAACAAGATAATTTAAAGGAAGGTGTAAGCATACTTCACTTTTAATAGAAGGAACATATGAAAAAGAATCCTGAGAGTTACGGACAGACACACCACCTTATCTTCACCATCACAACGTACCAGAACCGGAAAAAGTGAATGGCCATCCCACACGCTGATGAAGGGCTGCCTTTTCTTCCTAACTTTGCAGAGGAGGAGACACACGGTCTTCTCCCCTGTACAAACGGGTGTGTCTAGCAGAAAACCTCCCTCTCACCCTCCCTTTACCCTAAGACACACACACGTACTGTGAGACACGATGCGGGTAGAAACTGGCGCCAGAGGTGATGCTCCCCATCACCCCACTGACAAGGAGGTGCGCTGCAGGGTAGAAAGACATGGCGTTTCCTTTCCTTCTACTACCCTGAAATGCAGTTCACGGCGGGAGCGAGAAGGGAGGCGGCTGGGGGCGGGCGGGAAAGAAAACAAACCACCCTCACCCCCCCAAAAAAAAACTCTAAACAGAACAAAACACCACCTCTGAGGGAAGGACGCTCCAGCCGGGGGCAAAGGAGAAGCCTCACGGCAACCTCCACCGGGAAGGGAGCCCCCCCCACCCGCTGGAGCGACAGGCTGGCGCTGCATTCGCCTCCGCTGCTCGGGGAAAGGCTCCTCAGGGCTCCCGAAGGAGCAGCGGCCGCACAGTACCGGCGGCGAGGAGCGCGGCAGGCCGAACGGCCCCCGCAGGCGCCGCGGCCTGTGGGGACGGAGGGGTTACTGCCCGCGCGGCGGCGCAAGGCCCACCCGTGCACACCCTCCCCGTCGCCCCACGGCGCCAGCACCCACCTGAGCCATCCCCGGTGTCCCTGCCGCTCCTCCGCGAGTGGGGGGTGGAGGGGGCGGAAAGCAAACACAACCACTTCACAAAAACCACCCCCAACTCCGCGCCGCTGCCGCCATCTTTAAACGCCTGCTCCGAGCCGCTCCGGTCTCCGCAGGCGGGACTCCGCCCTCGCCGAGCCAATTGCCTTCCCAGTCGCTTCTGTCACGAATTTGAAATCTCCGTAGCCATTGGTGGACTCCCTGGCATGTTAACCCGCTCTGCCAATAGCGACGCGAAAGGCATACGCCCTCACAGTAGCAGGCCAATGAGAGGGAGGCGGAGGCGGGACTTAGCGGCGGGAGGGCGCGGCCGGCCGTGACGGGGCCGGGCTCCTTTGTCTGGTGCCGGGGGAAGCCGCGGTGGCGGGCGGCCGCGGGGAGGCCCCGAGCTGGTCACCGCCCCAGCCGGTGGGAGGAGTCCTTGGCAGCAAGGAACGGTGCTGAAGGAGGTCGTTAAAGGCGGCCGCTGAGGGGAGTCGGGAGGGCGCAGGCTGAGGGAGCGGGCAGGGCCGCCCCGCTGTCGCTGAGGGCGCGGCGCCTGCGGAAAGGGCCGCTCAGGGCTTTCGCCCCTACGCGTGTCTTTAGCTAGCTGAAGAAAAGATGCCATGTTTTCCTACAAACGCTGCTATGTATCTTTAAGCAGCACAACTGCAGCGTTACCCTTTCAAACTGTATTTTACTTACAAAGGATAAATCAAAGTAGGCCCATATTTCATGCCATATGTACCAAGCAGTTCACAGAATAAGCCCCAAATCTGACTGTAGTGTTTAGACAATTCCTAAATAATTACAGGAAACATCTTACACAATTTATGTGAAGTTACTTCTAAAGGGTTAATGAACATTTACTGTTCTAATTTGCTCTAATACTTTATAATTTGCTTTTCCCCTGGAATAGAGAACTATAGTAGCTTTTATTGATACACTTAATACACTTAAATTACAGGGTTCCTTCTCTTGTCTGTCATTATTGTACTGATTTGAAATCAACATAGAATCATAGAATCATCTAGGTTGGAAGGGACCTTTCAGATCATTGAGTCCAACCATCCACCTACACTGACAAAACCATCACTAACCCATGTCCTGCAGCACCACGTCTGTCCGGCTTTTAAACACCTCAAGGGATGTGATTCCATCACTTCCCTGGGCAGCCTGTTCCAATGCTTGACAATCCTTTTGGTAAAGAAATTTTTCCTAATATCCAATCTAACCCTCTCCTGGTGCAACTTGAGGCCATTTTCCCTTGTTCTATTGCCTGTTACTTGGGAGAAGAGACCAACCCCCACCTCTCTACACCCTCCTTTGAGGCAGTTGTAGAGAGCGAGGAGGTCTCCCCTCAGCCTCCTTTTCTCCAGGCTGAACAACCCCCATTCCATCAGCCGCTCCTCATAACACTTGTGCTCCAGACCCCTCACCAGCTCCGTTGCCCTTCTCTGGACATGCTCCAGCACCTCAATGCCTTTCTTGTGGTGAGGGGCTGGACACAGCACTCGAGGTGGGGCCTCACCAGTGCTGAGTACAGGGGGACCATCACTGCCCCAATCTGGCTGGCCACACTATCCTGATACAGGCCAGGATGCTGTTGGCCTTCTTGGCCACCTGGGCACACTGCTGGCTTATATTCAGTCGGCAGCTGACCAACACCGCCAGGTCCTTTTCCTCCGAGCAGTTTTCCACCTACTCTTCCCCAAGCCTGTAGCATTCATGGGGTTGTTGTGACCCAGGACCCAGCACTTGGCCTTGTAGAACCTCACCCCATTGGCCTCGGCCCATCGCTCCAGCCTGTCCGGGTCCCTCTGTAGAGCCTTCCTACCCTCAAGCAGGTCGACACTCCCACCTAACTTGGTGTCATCTGCAAACTTACATCAGACACAAAATATTATCATAATACATCAGTGGTTTAATCACCCACAGTATAATAGCATTTAACTATGATAAATGTTTTTGTTTGCTTCCATATGCAATTTCAGGACATGAGAATCTGTTTTCTGATATTTCATTCATCTCAGGTCTTTGAGGTCCCCAAATACTGTTATGAAAGATAACTAATATTTTAAAATAATATTTTTAAGACCTCTGTTAGGCTTTTCATCTTCGTGTTTGACTGGATCAACATATCTAATGATATGGCGGTAATTCGTATGGACACAGTGTCATGGTACTGTATCAACACATAATGATAAGGTTACGGAAATTTGTTTGCATCTTTGCAAGCTGCCCTCAAAAACTTAAAGCAGTTTCTAATTTTTAATTCCTCATAACATGCTTCTGCACTTAAGCCATTATTTCAGAGTGTTTTTAAATTATGACTGCTTTTGTTAATTTTAAAACAAACCACTTCAGCAGGCATATTTAATAAGTGTACACTGTTTGCAAAACAGCCGTTTACATCATGCTTCAACCTTCAAAGCTGAGGGGGGAAAAATCTCATTATTAAGTACAGAATTTGAATTGATGTTGGCATTTGCTGTAAACTAGCTGTGTCACGTCACCTCATAAATTGCTAACGCTGTGACAGGAGAAGATTGTCCCTTTCAAAGGATATACGAAAATGCAAGCATCATGACTCATTTGCATCCAATTTACATGCCTGTATAACTGAAGTATTGCACTGAAAGTACCACACTCTGCAGAAACTAGGTTAATTTTTTACATGTACATAAACAAAACCATTTCAGTTAGGATCAGAAGAGGCACAAACACAGATTTTTGTGCAGAGTTGGAAGAATTAAAGTGCCTGCAGTGCTTTGAAAGAGAAAAAAATAAGCAGTATATTAATTTTTCCATTGTGCATTTGTTTTCAGAGAATCATAGTACTATGACTTATAGCAATGATGCAACAGCTGATTCTTTGAGACACTGACACTACAGGGAAATATACTTCTAACTTTTCATAAACAAAAGAATAACAATCCAGTAGCAAAACAATAGTTTTAGCAAAAAAAATGTTAAAATCTTGTTTAAATTTTTAACCCAGAATGCCTGTGTGACTTCTGGAGAATTAAATCTCATCTGCTATGTCTGACAAGTTGCAAATTCACCTGAAAATCGTGATCACCTGGACTTCTGATGAAAGACTTGCCAAATGTGCACAAAAACCTTATCTTCCGTCCAGACTTCTGAATTAGAAGCATGCAGGTCCACCTGCATCGTGCAATCAGGATTTACAATAGTACCATGAACTATCAATATCATGAGCAAAAAATCAGTTCCTAATGACAAGGAGATTTTCATATGCGAGATATAGGAAGTCTGGACAGAAACAATTGCTGTCAACACAAAATACAGACAACACGCCTATAAGGAAAACAACTACAAGTTTCCTAATAAAGTCAACAGGCTGCATTCATCGGAATGAAAATTAGGTGGAGCCAGTGTCTTTTTCATATTCTTAGTTACAATGCCAGTAACTGCAGCACACACTGCGCTGTTCCAACAGTGAAATCTACTGGAAGACCAGTTTTGCTCAGCTTGCATTACTTTTATTTCAGTAAAATAATTTCTTTTGCAAAACAGGCATTTTACTTTCTGAAGATGTGAAATATAAAGAAATTAATATGTCTTATCTTTCCAAAGACACTTTAAACACTAATCATCAAGGCATAGAATAGGAAACACTAATCATCAAGGCATAGAATAGATTTCAGGTACACAACAGATTTGTGTTTACTTTATAGTATGTATTATTAACCTGATGGAAACAGTAATGACCAGATTAATGCAGCTGAGTCACTCTAGCTACAGCTGATTGTGTGCTGGTTTGCACTCAAAGATCTGGAACTATATTTAAAAAAAACCCAAAACCCAAAAAAACCCTTCTTTAGTAATATTATTAAAACAGACAAATTTTTAATTTAAGTGCTATTCAGGGGACAGTTTGTATACAGTATTCACATTTCGGCCGCCATGGACCCTGAGGGGGAGGCAAGCTGGTCTCACTTTTTCCTGAAATCTGCTCTCCTCAACATAAGCCCTGGCAGTCATCACCTGACAGCCGTGGAAAGATGTCAAAGGGACCACATGCAAGCACAAAGGCTAGTAGAGATATGTCTAGTAGTAGAGACTGTGAATCCCATTTCTTCCTAGTGCTTTGACAAACAGGACATTGTTGTCATTTAATATAAGAATGTGCCAAATACCAAATTTATTCAGAGCTGACTCCTTTGAAGCCAACAATGTTGCAACATGGATAAATTTGATGCCCATTCAAGAAATGGCATTAATCTGATTAGAAATCAGCTTGGAAATGTTTGGCAGTCGTTCAGAATTGCCTTTGAATATGATCTGTTCTAGAGATAGAAGTGCAGCATCATGCTGTCATTGCTGGACAGAATATCAGTAGTAACAGAGAGCAGTGGGAGTGGAAGGGGAGAGGTATGCACGTATCACAGTACTATACCGTGGGCGTATTCTTAAGCCTATTACCAGCTATAGTTCTAAGAAAAGGTGAATAAACTATGAAACCAGGAATGCCCTTCAATCCCCAAATGCTTATCTAGTCTCAGCCAAGTCAGTGAGCAAAATAGTCATCTAGGTGAGATAACAAATGAGAAAGGAGGAGGAGGAATGACAAATAGATGGAAATTGTGCACGTGATGCTCACACATTGTACCATGCTCCCGCAACCATTTACCCTATGATAGTGCAGATTAAGATGCCCAAAGCTGAAGAGAGAAGCACTGAAGTGTGTAACTGGTTTCTGTGAGACAGCTATGACCTTTGTCATTCCTCAAATTTTTCACTATCCTGTGCTTTAATAGCTTTGGTCATCTATTGCACTCTGTGTGCTGGCTCCTTCATCTCGGAGGAGGCAGGTGTGTGGTGTTGCTCAAGCTGTAAGAGTCCCTGAAGGTAAAACAGGACATGTCTGAAGAGCTATACTAGCTTTGTTTGCTGTTTTTATTTCCTGCCAGAAAATGAGCTACAGTCTCTTCCTCCTGGCTTTTGTGCTGGGCATTGGTGGAGCTTTCCAGTATGGGTTGCAGGTCTCCATTATCAACTCTCCTGCTGAGGTAAGCATGGACAACTCAAAAAATTGAGCTCTCAGCAAGAATTTCAATGTTCTCATGCATTCCTGCCTCTATTTGCAATCACTAACTTTTTAACTTTTGCTCTCAAAACTAGACTTATTGTGGTTTCTTGGTTCTAAGAGTCTAAGTGACTATCTGTAAGGTGAAATAGGATAGGGAAGGACTGTAGCACTAGAGCTGAGGTCAGCACTGATTCCTGCAGCTGGAAAAAGAAAATTAGGGGAAGTGTTTGTCATCCTGAATGGTGGCGAGGACATTGAGTTCATGTCCATATCACCACTTTGGGAACCCTCATCAAGAATGAGGGTGTCATGGAGGTTATGAACAATAGGTCAGAGAGACCTCACAGTGGGCCGCATCAAGGGAAAAATCCTGATTTCACTGAAATCAGTTGAAGTCAAACCTGAATTTCACTCAAGGCATCAGCCAGGATTCATCAGGTGGACGAGAGAGACATACAGACCAGCTGGAATGGAGGGGAAGATCAGTTAGCAAAACAATCAGGGTTTAGCACATAAACAGAAGACCAACCTGCCACTCTCTTAGTGGTACTCACTGTTGATATTTAATATTGATATATTTATTCATTGATTTATTCATTGCACCTTGTTGCTAGAACAGTAACTCAAGGAATGTTAGTGGCAAAATTGCCTTTAATTTCACTGGGGCTAAGCTTTCAACCAAGGTGTCAATAGAAATGTATCAAAAAGACCAGTAAGTAGCTAGGAGAAGTAAAAAAGAGGTGCAATTATTCAAAAGCTTGTTGACTGAGTCCATTGTTTTCTGTTTTTCTTTTGAAGTACATCAAAAGTTTCATCCGTGAGACCTGGCTGAAGAGATATGGCTCTTCTCCCACTGAAGAATTGATTACTTTGATGTGGTCCTTTGTTGTGTCCATCTACAGCATTGGTGGGCTTCTGGGGTCCTTGTCTGCTGGATATTTGTCTGTTAGATTTGGAAGGTAGGAATAATGATTACATTAGCCTTTCTGTTTACACCCAGAACTGCAAAAATAAGTGACCGTGTCTTGGCAGAAACACCGCTTGTAAAGTAGCACTGTGAGCAGCCCAGAGCTGCTTCAGATGAAGGATCAGTTCAGTGAAGAAACAGAATGGCAAAATCTGCCAGTGATCACAAAGAAAATCATACCCTCTCCCTTATAAATTCCAAAGCAAATCCAGTCTTGAGAAATCACATGAGGAGTGCATGAAGTTTTAAGTTAATTTCAATCAACTGCTCACAAAGCTTGTTCTTCAGTGTAGATATTGGCTCCACTGGAGGCATCAAAAGCTTCAACTAGCTTATCAGTCTGTGACAAATTTTTCTCATTCCCATTTCCTATTTCCCTCACTGCAGCCGATCTCGGAAGCTTGCAGTCTTTAACCACGGTACAATTCACACCACTTCTGTCAGGCTGAAGGATCGTCCATGTGAATGACACGTGGACAATATTTATGCTCACATTAATTTAAATGAATTCCAGGAAGAAGGCCATGTTGTTCACCAATATCCCTGCTCTGCTGAGTGCAGCTCTGATGGGACTCAGTCGGCTGTGTGGATCCTTTGAGATGATCATCGCTGGAAGAATATTTTCTGGAGTGTGTGGAGGTAAGTTAGCATTCCTACCTATGGTATTAAATAGTTGGGAGAGTAGTGACTGAAAGTCACAAGGATTTACCAGATTGAGTATACAGATCACAGATTTTTACTAAACCCTGCAGAGTGTCTGATTGCTGAATGCATTTTTAACTAAATAAGAAAGCACTTAAATTAATCATGTGTGACATCTCCATTTCTCATTCTTTTATCTTTACATCCAATCCATATAAAAAGTATTGCCAACTTGTGAAAAAGGCAAAACATGCGATATTTTAGGGGAGCATGCTCACTCAATAGAAAGCTGACCTTTGTTCCTGTTGCTGCTCATTGTGGCTGGTATACTGCCTTCCATATTGCAGCCAAAGGAATGGTTTTCAAGCTGGGCAATTCTAATTTCCAGATACTTCAGGTTACATTCTGCCAGTGTTTTTGATCCCTGAGCAGTTGGATAAAGATAATACTAACCAGCAGAAAAAATTAAGAGAGAGGATACATATTAATTATTTCACTGAGCAAATGGAATATATAGCATTTGTTAACTTGTTGGTTTCAATCACAAAATATGGCACATAGCATCGCAAGTAGACACTGAAATATATAATCTGAGATTAAAGGGAGCAACAGTAATGCTGTATATGTGGCTGTAGGAAACATTGTAAGAGGTCAGCCTGATGAAGAACAGATTTCCCTAGGGAACATACTTACTTAGTGAAATATTTAGCAAAGACGCAAGACTACGGTACTGGGAACATGCTTTGTGTCAGACAGACATATACTCAGCATGGTTAAAGAAGTATCTCAGAGTCTAATGCTATAGGCTTTGCCTGTAATGTTCCCCTCCAAAACACCAGACCTATGGGAGTTTGAATTGCCCTGACAGTCTTTTGCCACTACAGGTTTAGGTCTGAATATCCACCTTATGTATGCTGGGGAATGTGCCCCACGGAAGCTCCGCGGGCTGATAGCCATAACAGCTTCTACTGCCATTGCCATTGGAAAGTTTGTAGGATTTGCTCTGGGTCTCAGGTATGTGGGTCTAAGACCTGTTTAATTTATTCGGTTATTAAAATATATGCATATGTCAACGCAAGCCGGTGGATAGGCAGATCAGCAACTATTTTTAGGCATGTTTTCAGGGTACTCTAGGCAGCCAGACTGAATTAGCTCAGCCCAAATTCCTGATTTAGTTGAATGGGAAACAGAAATAATATAAAATATTTAATCATGAAGAATTACATTGCTTCCTAGCAAAGACAGATCAAAAGACAGACAATAAAAACCTTTAACAGATTTGAATGGGTTTGAAAGAAATCCATCTTTTGTAAGAACTGACCTTTACTCTTTATTTTTTTTAGAAGGAGCGGGGAATATCAGATTCATCCAAACTTTCTTGAAAATACACACAAACCAGCACACCCATTCATCAAACACACACACAAAACAAGAGGCCTAACGTGGATTCATTCTCCCCAGCACAGGCTCCTTCTGCCTGTCCCGTGCCAAAGCATTCCCAAGCATGCATCATTCTGGCCTCAGTATTCTCAAAGCTGCAGGAAACCCAGTGTCTGCTACTTGGGACAGTCAGTACCAGGCTGATAACCCCTGGATCCTGTCTTAATTGTAACCTGGGACTCTTTAGATCACAAGCAGAGGGATCAGCTACCACAGGTTCTTTCTTCAGTGCTTGTGCTGGGACACTGTTCCTCCCTGTGGGCCCTCAGCTGTCACAGGATAATTAGCCTTGCTGCACTCACTACTGAGCAACAGCTGGCAACACTGTGTAATTAGGTGTGCTGCATGCAACAGCACTCTGCTTTCCCCTTCCGCCTCCCATTGAGATTTTCATTTTTCTGGGCTGAGAAATGCTGGAGACTCCTGGGTGAGAGCTGCCAGGACACACGCAGCAGGGCAGAGGGACTGCCTGAGTCTGTGTGTGCTCACATGGCCAGTACGCATGGTTGCTTAGCTCCTCTCACTCGGCTGGTTTTGTTTCAGAGAAGTTCTTGGAGTAGATGCTCTCTGGCCTATTCTCATGGCAGCCAACGCGCTTCCTGCCCTCATTCAGCTTCTCACCCTCCCCTTCTTCCCAGACTCTCCCCGCTACCTGCTCATTGACAAAAAGGACAAGGAGGGGTGCATTAAAGGTAAGGAAATGGGCCACAAAGAGTTTGTTTTAGCAAAAAGCAGAAAATACAGTAAAGCCCCACATGAGCCTGGAAGGGAGGTACAGTTGGGAAAAAGACTCTTGGTCTTTTGTCTCTGAAACCACCTTCAGCTTTAATGAAAGACAGCCTCTTCCATTTTGATATTAGTGCTCTCTTGTCACTAATTATCTCTTTGGTTCTCCCTTACCCTCTGCCAGGATCCTCCGAGGGACGTGATCACACAGAGCTTGTATTTCCACCAATACAGATTCTGCCCTGAGCTGTCAGGGTGTGGATACGGTACCTTCTGGCTCTGTGTAAGAAAGGGATGCTCTTAACTGTCGTGCCATATCCATAAGCATTCCAGTTCTTCAGTAACCCTCACAGCAACTACTGACATAAACAGAGAAACAGCCATTGTAGGGTTTTAACTATCAAAAGAGAGAGCTCTTTAGATGTAGGCTTATTTTTTAGTGTAAGAGTCATTTTTCCTTGTCTGTGTTTCGGTACGTGCACTAGAATTGCACCTTTAGCTGGAGGGTATTCAGGGAAGGATTGGTAAGAATTCAGGTGTGATTTACATTGAAACATTGTAAGCAGCTGTTGGCCAAAGGTGAGGTCGTGATTAAGATTTATGGGTAAAAATAGATAGCAATGAACTGGATCTGTATCTAATCTGAATCCATAACTCTAGGAAGTTCACACAAGAGTGCCTGAAGCTCAAATAAGACACTCTGCAAGGCAGGAGGTAATCCTCTGAATTCATGTCTGTACTGGTGAGCTTGGACCAGGACTCATCTTTCTCTCCCTCTCCTTCCAGCTGTGAAGCAGCTCTGGGGAGATGGTGACCATATGGCTGAAATAGATGACATGATGGCAGAGCAAAAGGCCATCCATGGGGAGAAAGCTAAGAGCGTTTGTGATCTTTTTCGTGACAAATCTGTCCGTTGGCAGCTCATCACTCTCTTCCTTGTCGCCTCATGCATGCAGTTAATTGGAGTCAATGTGGTACGTGTGCTACTTTTCTCTGGTTTCTAGATCGCTTACTGTTTCTTGGTAAAAAAGCAAGCTTTGCAGTGAGCAGTAAAATGCTTACTGCAACAGTAGCTGTAAGGAGGGGATCTGTTGTTACTGTTTATTATAATCTTTTCCCATGGAAGTTTGGGACCTGGGATAAGTCAAGACTGTGTTTTAGCAAGTGTCATCTGAAGGCATCTATACGAATTACCCTATTATGATAAGAGAATGTAAGGGGATAAAATAAAATCTCAAATACAGAACAAGTAAAGAACAGCATAACCTCCTCTGTGTCTCTGAACTCCAGAATGCACTGACCA
Source organism: Larus michahellis (assembly GCF_964199755.1). Classification (NCBI taxonomy): domain Eukaryota; kingdom Metazoa; phylum Chordata; class Aves; order Charadriiformes; family Laridae; genus Larus; species Larus michahellis. The sequence goes on along the minus strand of NC_133908.1, from coordinate 6,525,098 downwards.
AAATTGTTCAGCCATTTCAGCACAAACTGAGTCAGGTTTGTCATGTACGTTGACAGTGCGCTTCCATACTCTTACTTCTTTGGGTTTCTTTCTAAATTCTTTAACTTTGCACTTTCTCAGATTACAGACAGTTACAGCATCCCAGTAATCTATGTGACAGTTACTGATATTACTCTCTAATATACCTTTTCTCTGGAAATATCTCTATCTACGTTTCCGTAGAAAGTATTGAGTATTGGAGTAGTTATTGTATAAAATGAGCTTATAAAGCTCATATAAGCATAAAAGTTTCAAAATCCAGATTAATTTTGCAAATTCAGAAAGACTTCAAGATTCATCAGACTCCTTTTTACTCCCACTAGTGAGCAGTAACTATATCAAGAAGGACCAGTAGTAACTGAGCCTATCAGCATTGGAATTTCTTATGCTGTAGGAATGCTTACATCCAGAAACATAGTGACTGTCATAATCAATGTAAAGGCTTAAAGATGATGTAGAAAGATAATTTAAACCATTTTCTTAGTACGTACTGTCCACATTTCTGTATTCTCCTCGTCCAAAGTACACGAGACACTAAAACATGGGAAAGATGTCAGATAGAATTATAACCTGTAACATAAGACAAAGGCTAGTGCTAAAAGCAAGCAAAAAAAAAAGAAGAAAAAGGCTGTATTTGTTTCTGACTTCAAGACAGAGCTGCTAGTAAAAGCTGTTCCGCACAAATAAGGCTCATTAAAACATTGAGTATTATTTACTGAAACCAAGAAGGTTTTCTGTTTTGCTAAGGCCTAATTAGTTATTTTCTGTCAAAAAAGATAGAAGCTAGTGTAAACATTACCACATGGGTACAACCTTCACACATTTCTCTTCTTTCCAGGTTTACTTTTATGCATACAATGTCTTTAAAAAGGCTGGAATCCCCCCTGCTCAAACCCACTACGTCTCCCTGGGAATTGGGGTCACTGAGATCCTTTCCACAATTCTGTGCGTAAGTGGCTCTTCAGCTGAATTTCATTCTGCTGCAATGCATGTTTCATTTCTATCTTTAGAAGCTACTGTAAATGAAGCTTCAGGAATCAAACTCCTGCAAATCAACAGCAGTGCTTCGCACTGACCACAAAAAATCATCTCCACACAGCCTGCAATCATAAGCTTTTGTGTTCAGTTTATGGGAGGACAGGAGAGTCTTTCCCTGAAAACCACCAGACAGCCTGAGCCAGCCTTGGGAGTTCCAGTTGCCCTCTGTAGGAAGGGCAGATGACCGACAGTGCCTGTGTCCGCTTGTCAGTAGGACTCGCAGCTGCAGGATTCATGGCAATTAACAGTGCAAGCATTTCCACTTTGCTGTCCTCCCTGGATGTTCTTTGCCTGCAGAGGCCACCTCAGGCCTCCGCTGCCTGGGCAATGCTCACTGCAGCCCTGCACCTCCCCAGCTTTCCCTCACTCCCTGAAGCTCCTGGTCCTGCTCAGTCTCCCCAGATGCCTTTACTCACCCTCCTAGAGGAGGTATGACATCCCAGTCCCCGACTCTTCAGAGATCCCCTGCCTGGAAGGTGAAGGCAGCTACCAGAGCAGCAAACCAGTGCCTGCCTTTGAGGTCTGTCCTTTGGAGCTGACAGCATGCCCTCCTGCTTGCAGGGTTTCCTCATTGAGCGTGCAGGGAGGAAGACACTGCTGTGGAAAAGCTACACTGTTCTGGCCTTGGCTTTAGTGCTCCTCACGGTCACACTTTCACTGCAGGTAAGACCCCACTTATGCATTAGAGCTGTGTCCCATCTTCATGTTTTATTGTGTGGCAGGTATCATTGCTATGTCCCTTCCCCTAAATCACTTTTTAGTGGGAGTAGAAGTATTTTTGGGGCTAACCATCATACTAACAGAGTTCTGTTCCCAGCCATGTACATGCAGATCAAAGCCAATAGCTTTATACAACCATGATCACTGTCAAGACTATCTCATTAAGTTTCTGGAAGTAGAGGAAACCAATGTATGTTTAACATTGACATACTTAGCAGTGACGAATGTTTCTAATGGAGCTGGATAAATAAAATTTTAATTTCTTATTTTATTTGCTATTCATTTCCTACCATAGGATTCCTTTTCCTGGGTACCATACTGCTCTGTTGCACTCATCTTTATTTTCATCATGAGCTTTGGCATTGGGCCAGGTTGGTATTTTCTACTGGAATGCTTTCATTTACTCATTCCTTCCTCACTGCAGCCTTTAGGAGAATTCCCAGGCATAGCTGTTCCACAGTTAGCATGAATCCTTACTCCTGATTCAGTGCAGGGGTAGATGTTCCCCTCCATACTGTGGTAGGAGGTAAAACTTCATTTGATATTGCATTCCTTCTCTCCTTCCTCCTGAAGAGCCAAGCAGAACCTCAAACACTTCCAGGTCAGTTAAAACCATTAACTTATATGGCAATATGAAGTGTGAGTTACAGAAGCATCTTGCAAAATTTCTAAACTTCCTTTTTTCCATTTTTTTCAGCTGGAGTATTATGCCCCTTACCCACAGAAATATTTATTCAGTCATACAGACCAGCTGCTTATGTTTTTAATGGTGTTACAAACTGGATCCAACTCTTCATCCTTGGACTTTTGTTCCCTTTCATTGTGGTAAGGAAAGCAGAGTGTTTTGTTTCAGTTCAGAGGAGGTTAGACCTTTCTTGAACCCAGAGCATACTTCCCTTTAGCAACACTTCAAGCAAAGGTCAGGGCCCAAACTAATTGCAGTTCTGATGACCTCTTTCTTTATACCCAGATATTTAGTGAAAGCATAGCAAAACCACAAAATGCTGCTAACTCTGCACAAACTGGCGTGTGACACTGGGAAACACAGAAGTGGTGACAGAGGCACCAACACTGTCAGACATAATTTGAATGTCATGAGGGGCTCCCTTCTTTTCCCCCCTTGTCCTGTATGTGCATCTCCTTTGGGGTTAATGTTAAATTAATCTCACCCAGCACTAGTAAGTAGCAGGAAACTAAAGCCTTTGCAGTTTTGGACAGTGCTGACATGCTATGTACCTCCCCCAGTCTTACACTGACTGAGAAGGATGGAGCAGAAAGGAAGAGTAACTGAAGCTCAGCACTTCTCTGAATTGTCAAGCAATGACACTCAATGTCCGCTGAGCATACAACTTTCCTCCTTAAAACAGGAAAGCAGAATTAGTTCATCTTAGCACTCGGTGCCATTCCCCAGGCGGCAGCAAGCAGGATTTACATCAACTGAGACCCTGACCAAGTTTATTAGTAAATACAAAACCAGAAATTCCGTATCATAGGAGAAAGAAATCTAGATCAATTTATACGAACACATTTTGTCTCTTTCTTTTCCTATAGGAAGGTCTCGGTAGTTTCTGTTTCATCATTTTCCTGATTTACTGTCTGTCCATGGCTGTCTTTGTCTTCCTGGTGATGCCAGAGACCAAAGGAAAGACCATGCTACAGGTCATGGAGGAGTTCAACCGCCTGAACTACCGTGGAAAGAAGAGACAGTTACAGCAGAGTAACTGCTCAGTGATGATTGTTACTAGACTTTGATAACAAACTCTCCACTCCGTATTTTGCTCTTTTATTACTGTAGTGCCCAGAAGCCTCACTAAGCAAGAGAAATTCCATTGCTCCACAAGCAGCACAAACACATATTTTAAAAGTAATTACCTGCAGTGCAGGGTACCGGATGAACTTGGTGGTTCTCTCCAACTGCTGAAATATGAGCTGAATTAAATCCTCTGCGGAAAAAAATCAAACACAGTGTATAAAGAAATAAGGTCTTTGTCAGTCCCTGCAAGTTAGCAGCTGTGTAAACTGAAAACACAGGATCTGCTATTTTTCTTACCAAAATGAGGACTCCACAGTTAGTGGAGGAAGTGAGTGTGGAAGGTTCAGGTATACAGCATATTTGTGAATCTCAGAGGAAAAGGAAGACAGAGCTTTCACATTGAAATTATCTGCTCCTATTAACAAATCAGTGCTGCCGAGCTTTCCCAGAGAAAGAGCTTCAGTCCAGCTGAAAAGAAGTGTTATCTCTTTAATCTGGTAGAAGAATACCTTGCCTATCAGTAGACAGAAGCAGTATGCAATGTTTCCCCCTCTTACAATTAGACTTGAGGGCAAGTACATCGTATGGGGGCAACCAGGATTTCCTTGAAGAGATTATGACCACACTTCTGTGACCTGTAGCATGGTCTTCATCCTTTTTCTTTTTTTTTTTTTTTTTGAGGGGGGAAGTCATTGCTATGTCTGAAGAAAAAAGGTGTAATGGAGGTATAAGGTCCTGATGGAGAAGCATCCAAGCATAACCTGTCACCTGAAGCCAAACCTCTTTGCTTGGTAATCAGGTACATTGCCTAGATTTTGGAGATTCTTCTCTAAGGACAAACAGGGATATGTCAGCACTGAAAGAAAGCATGAGCGAAGAAAGCAGAGCTGCAGGAAATCATGAGTGGGCTAATCCACAGTGAACAGGTTTTCCTTTTTTATTAGCAATGACTATGTAACATGCCTTCAGCCTAGAGTTGTTTCATGTCAGAGAGAAGGAACACTGGGTTTCAATGGGACTGAGTTTTCAAGAGTAACTGGTACTGATGAGACAAAAAAGAGTGGTGCCCCTCACGGAGAACCCAATCTGTATGTGTGAGTGTTTGCTTCTCTCTCCAGGTCTCTGAATACTCCACATTTTCATCACAAACATGGTAAAAAGGGCTTCACTTTCTGTATTCATTTCTATGCTACATAACACACTCTTACTGTTCTTCATCCCTTGCAGTTTACTGATAAGGAAATGCAAAAGCATTGACTAGGAAAACACATCCTATGATCATGCCTGGATTTGGTTTTCATTGATTGAATAGTCAGGGACAGAGGAGAGCCCATCTTCTGGGAGTGTGTTGTTGGGGTCAAGGAATATTGTGTCTGTCTTGTTCTGGAAATGAGATCTTCACTACTGACTGTTGCAGGTGCTGCACAATAAACTTTGCAAAAGGACCTGAATATTGAGTGCCAGTATTTTTCACAGCCCTAACGCTGCTGGCTATTTTATCTTCACACCATCCTCTAACAATATTTGTAGCAGTGCCAAGAGCTAATGCTAAGAGCAGCGGACTTCCCCAACGCAGCCATCCTTCCTGTGACAATCATCATATTACAAAAAAAGCTAGACGAAGTTTATAGTTTTAAGGCCAGAAGACATGAATTGCACGATACCACAGTAAGAACCAACATACATTCCTTCTTCTGGTCAAAAAAGCAGGGAAAAAAAAAAAAAGAAACATTTAAAGTATTTTGAAAAGAAAGGATTAGGTAAGACCTTTATTATTTTAGAAGTCTTTATTGTGTCCGGTCTTTCTCCATCTTACTGGTTCCCAGTGAGGAAGCTTTTAGTGTCTTATAGACACTAAAAACTCATTTCCTTATACATGTCTTTCTACAGTATGATCTTGTCCAGCACGCCTGACTGCTTCCCTCTGCTAGTAAATACTGTCTGCAAGAGGCAAAGTGTGGTAAATCATTAACGCTGCCATAAACTAGCATGGATTAGGAATAAAGGTTAAAGAAGTACTTTTGAATCTGCAGTGTATCTATTTGATTTCCAGGAACACATAAGTGCAACACATGGCATCTTTGAAAACAAAATCCCTCCAAGCCAAGGGTATTGGGTGAGCTAAGTACTGGGTCTGGAATAAGCACATTTCTTCTAGTGTTCAAATCACCACTGCACACTTGCTCCATTCCTATGCTTATGCCTACAACTGCTATTTGTGACTGACAGCTCTGGGATACTCTGCTGGACACAGTTCTGGTCTGATTCTAGGACATAAAGTGCCTGGTGGTGGTAAGAGAGGACAGGAGAGAGGTGGGCAATCTGGCTGCAGTCTTCTCTGTGCCAGCAAAATCTTTGGCTGAGGGGAGAGCAGTGACCAGTGTTAAGTAACTGGAGATTGAGAGTGGGAATTTTTAAGAAGCAAGAGAAAACCTAAATAAAGACAGGGATTCTTGCAGTAGTTATTGAAGAGAAAGGTAGATTCTGGGGTGTTTTAGAAGAGGAAGTGAGAACACTTGAGGAGTCTGGACTGAGAGGGGAATGAATGAAATACACCACCACAGCTGACGTGGAGGGGATAAAGATTTCAGGGAGAAGGAAAATGGAATAGGTGGAAAGAAGAATTCAGCTTGAATTATTTCACTGTATACTGATGTGCAACAAGGCACTCAGGCGAAGGATTTGGAAAGAGCATTAGTGGGACATCCAGCAGGAGAAAGGTCAAGGTGTGACTCAGCAAGCTCGCCCTGTGCTGCAGGGCACACAGCTCAGGGGACAGTAGCAGTCACTGTAACACGAAAAGCAAACTGTAGAAGGAATGCCAGTGCTTCCACCGGGCTCCTGAGCAAAGCTTCTGTTGCCTTCAGAACTGTAACCTCACCTTCCAGCCTCCCCTTTTGGCACTAGCCACAGACAGTTAAATCTTAGTAGTATAGAGTGAGCTATGCTGCATTCAATGTAGTACAAAATGTTATATTTAATACATATAAGCCTGAAGCAAGAATTAAGTTACACTCCTTGTAAATAGTCAAGTCTTTGGTTGATTCAAAATAATTTTTCTTAAGGTGAAAAATAGTTCTTAAAATCAAATCTTAAACCAGAACAAAATGAGCATCCTGCTCTGCCACACAGTAGGCCATCTTCATTGTTGTAGAGAGGGAAGAGTGAGGCTTCTGAGTGGTTCTGGAAACAGTGTGACCCTCAGTAAAGAACCTGGTGTTAGCAAGGACCCAATATGCCAATATTCAGGTACTTCATGTCCTGCAACTGGGAAATTACTCAAATCACATCAAGCAACTGAAAATCTCATAGCATGTAAGTAAAGAGGCATAACAGCTCAGCTACAGAATGAAGTGGCTTATCTCTGTAGTAGACTGGAGAGGGGGGAAACACTCTGCCTAAGCTGCTTGTCAGAGAGGTGAATAGGGACTCTGCTCCCCTGAAGGAAAGATGGTAGCACTGTCTGACCCTCACACACAACAGGAACACGCAGGTTTTTTAGCAGTGTGAATAAGGGGGAGCAATCCCAATACAAGAGGGATAAACATTTACTGATGTTGTAATTGGCTTGGCATATCTGGGTCTTAGAATAATTAAACCAGCAAGAAGAGTTCCTGGCCAGTGTTGCAGGAGAACAAAATTCAGCAAAACCAACATAGTTAGAATTTAACTTCTGTGCTATGATCCCAACTTCTTATAGTCTAAGCATAGAAAACATATCTCTCATCTGACAGACTTGACAAGGGCTCTCAGAGCAGGCAGGTTTTCAAGAGGAAATGGCTGGTTTCCTCTCAGACCTGGTGAGTATCCAGCTTCTTGTCTTCTAGCCCTAGTCACTAACAGCAGCGTGATCTTTAAAGATTACAGCAAAGGGAATCAAACAGTCTTTCTTGTAACAGAAATGAGCAACAGGGCACATGTTGGGGACAACATGGATTCAGCAATAAGACTGACTACACGGCATCTCTAGAAAAAATAAATACAAAAGAGTGAGATGTTTTAAAGAGGGCCTGGGAAACCAGGAAAGAATAGGCATTTTGAGGAATAGAGAGAAAACAGTAGTGGTGAAAAAGACAAAACAGAAAAAACCCTGCACTCTCAAGGATATTTGAAGATCTTCATCTGTTTAGAGTGTGACCTGACTAATGCCTGAAAACATACGTGCTTGTGAACAATGCTCTAAAATCTAGTGTACATTGTGGAAACACAGCATTTCAAATAGGAGTCATTTGAGTAGGGGCTCTAAAGATGCAGTTTTCTATGGGGATAATAAAACTGAAGTGTAAACAAACTTAAGTTTTAAGAGGATAGATTTGATTAATCTCTGGAAACCAGTGAACAATGTCTCTTAGGAGGCAAAGTTGAATGAAAAAATGGATCCAAGAAAGCTGTAGCTTCTTACTAGTACAAAAGCAAACACAAACTACATAAACAATGCTTTTATGATTTTTTTTTTTAATTTCTGTGGCTAGCAGAACTAACAGAATTAAAGACAGCATCTTTTCAGGCTCTAATAACCATGAGAGGAATATAAAGGAATCCACAGATTTGTATCTTAACAATTTCCCAGCAATTTTGCTTGATTATTGAAAAATTCAAAATTGATTTTTGCATTTTAAAGGCTTCTTAATTATAGAAATGTGAAGATATAAGATGTCATAAATTAACTCATGGTCTGAAAGCCATGCTGGTATCAGGAACTTAGGGTGTGTTTCGTCATCTTTGGCAGGTTCAATACCGGAAGTTATTGCTAATGATTATGGTGCTAGGAATTGGTGGAACCCACCTATCTGGTTTTCAGATGTCTGTGATCAATTACACTTCTCCGGTAAGAAAGGCCTTCATAAAATCACATCTGTAACTGCTCTTCAGGGGCTAGGCCTTACGCATTGAAGACGCTCTAAAAATCTGTTAGGTGTTGCTATATGAGTTTATTCCCAGCTCTTTCCAGTCCCATACTGTCCACTGTCAGAGAAGTTGGCATGAATGTTAGGAGCTGTACTCCAAAGACAACTTTCCACAGAATATCAGAAAGGCTGAAAAAAATGGAAAAGCAACACTGTTGCTGCTGTGGTCTATAGCTGAATGGAGGGACAATGGAAGCTTCGGTGGCTCCTTAAACTATTATTTTTCTTTTATAAAACCTCTCCAGCATCTCTAAAATGAAAAATTAACAATGTGTACAAACAACATATTGAAGCACACTCCTTAAAGATTATGCCATGAAGAAAAAGGTTAAAAATTAGCTGATGGAGTCTCATCCTTCAGTTCAGCGCTTTTCTCTTTCTATCCTCTACTTGCACTCAGTAACATTTCCATTTCACAAGATTCAATAAACGCTCACAATATTTTAGTGTAGGAGAGCCAGCATTGAACAGACTAAAAAGTATAATTAATTTTTGAAGTATTCTCTTACACTATTAGTCTGTATGAGAGGAAATATCAGTCCTAATTTGCAAATGAGTCCCACAGCCAAGCTTTTAGTAATGACTATTAATCTAAATTTTAAGTTGTTAATATAATGAAGAACTATTGTAATTAGTGCCTCAGTGGAATGAAAATCTCTTTCTCTGTCCCAGTACATTAAGAAGTTTATCAACGAAACTTGGATGGAGCGATACGGTTCTGTGCTGCATCAGGAGACACTCACATTATTGTGGTCCTTCATCGTGTCTATATACTGTGTAGGTGGAATGATAGGGTGTCTGTGTAGTGGGTACCTGACTGCAAAATATGGAAAGTAAGTATATTCCCCAGCAAGGGAAGCAATTAAAAATTACTCACCTAATATAATGGATGTCAGAATTCTCACTGCCCCCTTCTGGTGCAGAATTAACTCTACTCAGCATGTATAACTACAGCTAGGTACATTAGAGAGACAAGAATATGCAACTATTTCTGATTCCCTTTTCACAGTTTTTGATGCCATACAATTCCTATATTTTTTCTGAAATTTTAGTAAAAAATAAATCTCTGAAATTTCTTTATTGGGCAATAATGCCCTAGGAAGCCCAACAGCACTGCAGTAGTGCAGAATAGGATAGATATTCTGCAGGCCAAAGCTTTTTCTTTTCTTTTTTTTCTTTTTTTTTTTTTAATTGATCGCACAGCCTTTTGTGCAAGTTCATTTCTCTGTAAGAATAATCAGTGTTTCAGCAAAGATAAGCAGAAATCCTTCAGGTCACATTCAGAACCCTCTCTTTGAGGGTATCCATAAAGGACAAAGCCAGAACTCCCTAGCTTGAGGTGGGCCGTGAAGCAAGTTCTCAGTGAAGTTAGATTTGCTTTGTTCTGGGGACACGTGCAGGGTTTGAGAGGGGAGCCTTGCCCAGAAGAAAGAAGTGAAAAAGACCAATCCTTGTCAGTATTTATCGTGCAGGAATTTCCTTCAGCCTCATGGTGTGTTCACATAGTGTTAACGTGGAAAAGAGGAAACTAGCTTCTCCCTTTCCACTCCCCTGCAAAGACAACATGCCTTTTCATAATCTGATATGGTTGTCCTATGGTTGTCCTATAAGCAATGGATTTAAACATTGCCACAGCTTGGTCTGTAAATCCAGAGAACAGGGAGATATTAGTCAAAAATGAAAAAGTAAAACACGGATGATACCCGTGTGTTGTTCGCTGTTGCAGGAAGAAATGTCTGCTGGTCAATGACGTGGTCCTACTAGTAGCTATGCTGCATACTGGCTTCAGTAGGAGAGCCAAATCCTTTGAGATGATCCTGATTGGGCGCTTCCTAGAGGGCATCGGTGCTGGTAGGACTCCCCACTACTCCATGTTAATGTGACTTCTTTGGGGTGAATACAGAAATCTTCCTGCTGGGAGTACCCAGGCATGCACAGTAGCCCCAGTGGAACAAGGAACAGATTGGGAAAAGGTAAGATGAGCTGTCCTTTGCCTTCAAGAGGTCTTGTTGAGAGAGAGAGATCTGATGGATTAGCTAAACATCTTGCTTAAAGTAAAAGGTACATTTTCAGCCTAATATTGTGGAGGATATATAGCAAACAGTTCAGAAGAGAGAGGATAGAACTACCTTTAGCTGACGGTGAAATTAAAAGGGACCTTCTGTCTTGCTTTCTATAGCTTTAGGTCTGTCCTGTTTCCTTTGCTTTAGGAATAAATATGAATGCCCATGTTCAGTATGCTGGAGAGATCTCACCGAAGAAGTTGCGTGGATTTGTAAATGTGACCTCCTCTGTGTTTCTTGCACTAGGAAAAGCTGTAGCAAGAATTCTTGGATTACGGTACTTGTGCTACCCCTTCTCATCCTATTTTCTATTTATTTTTATTCTGTATGGCAGGAAAATGTTGTTCCCCCAATCCTAGAAATGGACATACACTAAGGGTGGGGTTTTACTTAGATTAACTACAGCTCTCAAAAAGGAAGCATCTACCCAATACCAGTCACTGAGGTTCCCTTGTTATTCACTGAAGAGAGAAAGGCCCTTCTCTTAAGAGAGGATGTACCCCTCTCTGGAGGTGTGGTCTCTCTGCTGAAGTTAATAAGAAAAGATTGTATGTAAACACTCTTAGTAAACTTTTGATATCTGAAATCTTTGCTAATTTCTTGATAACCTCATACAGAATGGCAGTATTGGTTCAGAAAGCTCTTGTGGGAATATTCAAACTCCATTGATCTTTAGGAAGTATTCAAATTATGAGAAAAAATTCAGTCTTGCAGTAGAACTAAAGTATTAGTCTGTTTTCCTTTCACTACCTAAACATCTTCTATTTCAATTTATCTTTTCAAGGTCTGTATGTATATTGTGTCTATTTAGCTAGCCAAACTAGTTATAGACTAGTTATAGACTGTAATTGTACTGGACTATAAACACACTCTAACATCCTTTCATAGAGATCTCTTAGGAACTGAAGACATGTGGAATGTGCTATTGTCCTTCTCTGGGTTGTTGGCATTGATTCAACTGCTTTTTTTGCCATTCTTTCCTGAGTCCCCTCCCTATCTCTTGCTGCAAAAAGGAGACAAGGCTGGTTGTTTGAAAGGTAAAATAAAACTTTAGATACTTCATTTGTTACACTGTAACTCTTGGCAAATTGAAGCTAATAGAGAGAAACAGCTTTTCTATTAGCCAAACACAGGCTTCTTGATAATTACATGATTAAAGATCTTGTAAAGATCATAGTATTGAATTATATTACTCCAGACTAAAAGGAATAATCAGAAATATTTAAGATTTACCCCTAAATACTACAGCAAGCTGAAAGCCATTTTCCAGGGCAATCTCAGCATGTTCCATTAAGCCATGCTCTAGTTCTTTCCTCAGTGACTGATGAATCAAAGCATGTACTGAACTGAAAATGTTGCAAACATCATTAAAAGCTGAAAAACACAGAACCGAGTGGATCAGATGATGGAGGAGTATGCTTTGTTCTGTCTCTTCTGTAGCCATGAAGCAACTCTGGGGAGAAGGGAATTATCATACAGAGTTTGATGATATGATGAAGGAAAAGGCTGTAACAAAAGGCATCAAAATCATGAACGTCCTAGAGGTGCTGAAAGAACCATCTGTATATCCGCAGCTGAGTACCATGCTCCTTCTTTTACTGAGTCTACAGTTCTGTGGCCTGAGTGCAGTTGAGTATACCCTATTTCCATGTGTAGATCTACTATGAAGTAATCAAAGTGCCACAATTCCAACTTGTCACTTTCCTCTGGATCTACGTTATTCCTCCTCACACAGAGCTCACTGTCAGTGAAGCTCTGTGGTATCATCACTAGTATTCTTCCTACCTTTATGGGAACTTCTAGGGTGGGAACACAAGAGATTCAACTCAGCAAAAGTTCTGCAAGGGCACTGTTGTGTTCATTCCCCAGTGGTATTATCAAAGACTCTGTAGGAGAAAGGGTTATAAATGCCCTATGGCTTGCTACAGCCCAGAGATCTATTTATCTAGACATACATCTCTACTTTCTTTGACTTCTGCAGTAGCAGATATCCAGCTATTGCCATCCAACTTTCATTTTATTTGATAACGGAGATTTATCCATGAAACTATTTCCTTCCAGTCATTTAAGTATACAAAGTGGCTGAGCCCAATACAGCACAAGCTAGTAGTCATTCCCCTGGATGTCATTTTTATCACTCGCCTATGGGTCTCTTCCGATAAGCCTTATTTAAGCCTGTGCACTCTGTTAGAGCTTGTTCATTTTAATTCCCAGCAACGTGGGCAGAGAAGGCACCTCTGCTCTCTGCTGACAGGGAAATGGTGCCCAGTCCATCAGGAACCTTGCAGATGAGCAGCTTCTGCTTAGCAACTGGAAAACAGTGACAGAATCAACTATTTGTATGACGATGTATGGTCTAGTATGACTGAGACCTGCTTTTCTTTTTCCTCACTGCCTATCTTGTTCTTTTCCTCTTCCTCTTTGTCAAAACAACATCTTTCTCCCCTGTCTTACAGGCAGTATGCTCCTTTCAACTCCTTTTTTTTTCTGGGCTTTCAAATCCCTTTTCTTCATCTCCATTAACATTTAGATTTTTAATACCTCAAGTAGGTATGCCATCTCCAGCAAACCCCAATAATGTACTGTTGGTTTTGCAGTGATGACAAATCTAGTTCAAAATGATGCTGAATAAGCACATATCACATTTATTGACTATGCTTAATTTAAAAAATGTTTCTTATTTCCCAGATCACCTTTTACACCTCAGAAATTTTTCAGACAGCCAACCTGCAAGAAAGCATAATTCCATATGTATCTCTAGGAGTAGCAATCTCCGAGCTTGTCTCTGTCATCTTCTGTGTAAGTCAGATCTTTCTGGGGCTTTAAGAGGTAAAGTACATGTGAGTTGAGTCTATTATTCCTTAAAGAAAATTAATCTTTTCTTTGTGAACTAAAGAATTTTTCTGTGGCACTGCATAAATCTGTAAAGTGGTTGTTACCATCTCCTCCAAATTTTATCCTTTTACATCTTTTTTCCCATCTTCATTCTCCATAATTTCATATAAAAATCCCTCTCTTACTCATACGGATATAAATGAAATGTCATTCAAATATATCATCATATCATCATAAATATATATATTTATTTCCATATATTTGTGTATAAATACATATTCAAATGGAATCATTGCATGGTTCCATGTATTACAGTGTTTATAAAGAAGTAGCTGCAATGCCGGGCAGCAACGGTAATTCATAGCATTAGAGGTGCTAGGAGGAACTCAATAAAATATCAGACTTGGTACCAATAAGATTTGTGTTCTCCAAAGTAAAAAGAACTCAAGAAGAATGTTTGATTGGCTGGACAGCTGACAACTGGATTTTGCCATGCTTCCAGTGATACGCAATTATTTTCTACTCTTCAGAGCTCCATTATCGATCGTTTTGGACGTCGGATACTCCTGTGGGGTGGTTATTTGCTGATGGCACTGATACTGGTGTTGCTTGAAACAAGCCTTCTACTGGGCGTAAGCAAATGTTTCTCTGGGGGTGGACCTGCATCAGCATTTTTTGTGCAGGACAGCAGATAGTCAGCCTTGGCTTCCATGTCCAAAATAGTAGGTCAGAATATCTTCTGAATACAAACTCATAGCCTCATCTCTTGTGGTTCACGAGAGATTTAAACATTTCTCTGAAGTTGTCTAATTCAATAAGGTAATTACGTTAAATCAGTAACAATTTTCCCCATGCTATCATTAGCTTGGAATTCGTTACTTGTTTTTCAGACCAAGGTGCAGTTTAGATCACCTCTGTAGATATGACACTGCAGGCTACTTTTGGCCTTCCACTGTATTCAGTACAGAGAGATAAGTAGTTCTAGTGAGCATCTACTACAGAATCCAGCGTTGTGGGCTTTTTCATAAACATTGCTTCTCCTATATGTATTGATCAGCTGCACTACATCTATAATATTAAATTTCATTCTCTTCCCTCCTTTTGCCTTTGTCTAGGATCAATTCCTCTGGATGCGTTACTGCAGTGTTGTTCTCATCTTTTTATTCCTTATTGCCTATGGAATAGGACCAGGTGAGTACAACAATAAAAGCAGCAACAGGAAACCCTAGGCCATGAGGATAAGCACAGGCCATGGATGCATGGAAAGGGAACCAGACTGTGTGAATGCCTCTTCAAAAATCAACAGCTTAGTTTGGACTGAAATTGGGGAAGCCCCAATTTTTGACGAATTAATGACCCAAGAAACAATTTCTTTAACAAATTACTTGAAACGATTCAGACCCTGATGAATCAGGACCCTGTTTCCTCTCAGTGGATTACAGGTTCATGCCAAAAAAATACTTGTTAATCAACTTGTTTTGGAGGATATGAATGCTGTTCAGTGCATACAGGTGCAACTGGTCCATCTCTGTCTTTGTCTAAGGGCAGAGGTAGCCTCTTCTAAAATACCAGTTTTCTCAGCTCATGTGTAAAATCCTACTCTATTAAAGAAGGATACCTGATAGCATGTATAGTCTGTCTCTTAGCATTGCTCTATCCTTTTTCATCCTCTCTTAATGTCACTCTGAACCACCTACATGGGTAATGACAGAACCAAACTTACAGCCCTCTATTAGGATGTCACTCACCTGAGACGAGTATTTACTCTGAAAGTTCCCTGACTAAACATTACTGTTCACAGAATCACAGAATGGTTCAGGCTGGAAGGGACCTTAAAGATGATCTCGTTCCAACCCTCCTGCCCTGGGCAGGGACACCTCCCACTAGACCAGGCTGCTCAAAGCTTCATGCGGCCTGGCCTTGAACACTTCCAGGGATGGGGCATTGACAACTTCCCTGGGCAGCCTGTTCCAGTGCCTCACCACCCTTACAGTAAAGACTTTCTTCCTGATATCCAATCTAAATCTACCTTTTTTCAGTTTGAGGCCATTACCTCGTGTCCTACACTTGTCCTAGTTTAGTTATTACAGTCTCCAAATTCAAATGGCAGCCTTCATAATTGTAAGGGCTGTACATGAGGACCATGAATGTCTTGAAAACCTAACAGAATGCCCACGGTAGCAGAACCCAGGTGTCTCCTATGGGCAATGGAGAGAAATAGGCCATCATCAGGGCCATTCATCTCCATATTTTATACATCTTAGGTGGACATCAGGGGTGTCCCTCTCTCTCCATGGACTGTAAGAGAAGTCTGTAGGGGAATTCAGATAGAGATGTCTGTGCTGCCCAAATTTATATGATCTCACAGTATCCTGACTTACTGGGGCCGCGTTTGACCAGTGACATCAGTTCACTCACTTTGAAGAATATGGTTAACTACAACAATGGGTTTACTGTTTTTTTATGGTTTTTCCTCAGCTGGAGCCGTCGCATCCGTCATGAATGAAATCTTCACGCTCTCAACAAGGTCCTCCGCTTTTGTAATTGGTGGAATCGTCATTTGGCTAGGCCTCACTTTCACTGGAATGATTTTCCCCTTTGCTGTCGTATGTAATTTCATTCAAATTTTCCTTTGACTCTATCAATTTAAACTGGTTTTCTAGGCTGGTCTGGACAGGGAGTAGGATGAAATGCCCTGTGGATGATCAAAGCTGTGAATCCCTTGTTGCTACTGGCACATGGAGGCCATTTATGTAAAACATTTCCCTAGACTTCAGACATTCCTCTGCTGCCTCAAGAATAAATTGAAAAGATAAATAAATATTGCTTCTGTAAAATCAACTTATTCCTCATTTCACAGGGACAAATCAAGAATTTTCAAGAATCTACAGGGGCACGTGTTGCCAGTGAAATTACTCATCTTATTCTATTTTTATCTCCAGATGCTTCTTGGTCCTTTTTGCTTCCTCATCTTTATTGGTGTCCTGATCATTTCAGCGGTTCTCATCTACCTGTTTCTCCCAGAAACAAAAGGGAAGTCAACTTCTGAAATCACAGAAGAATTCAAAACACGTCAATTTAAGAAGAAACGTCATCAGACTGTGGAGAAGAACGCTACTGAAGAAAAGACATTCTGCACCAAGCTCTGATAGGCCACCATAAGCAACTTCCACTGACAAAAAGCCCTGTCTCAAAATTGAACTGAAAGCTAAACCTTAACATGGACTTTTCTCAGTAAAATGTAATCCAATAAGTAATGCACAGATAGCTTGTCATTAATTCAAGCAGTCCTATCTTATATTCATCTTTGCTTTTCATGGTGAGAGACCATGTCTCCTTCCTAGAACAGCTCTGTAGCAGGAAGACATTATTAACTCCAGGCACTTCTCAGGACTAGCACATGAAAATAATTTTCAGGCATAACACATCAATTTTATTCCAAGTCTTTCTCCTTTGCTATCATTTTAAAGAAGCAGGATTTGTCTCTGTGTTTCTTATTTTGTAAGAAAGCTCTGCGCAGGATTAAGAGCAGGATGAAGAGAGGATGAAACATAAACACAGATCTTGCAAACAATTTTCATGTAATCTCTTGATGATATCACACTGTAAAGGACATAGTATTGATCATGAACACACCACATAAACAAATACCAAGTAGAATAACAAAGATAACTCAATTTTGTTCTGTTTTCTCAAGCTGACATCAAGTAACTGTATGTCCTGATTGTCCCTATAATGACTGTCAGGGATTAGCCCTGATCCCTGGGCAATTGGTAGAGAAGAACTCTCACCTGCATCCTCTGGAGCAAACTGACTGCACCCTCCATGCATTTCAGTTGTAGCAAAATCTGGAGCAAGTTTCTGTAGTGTAAGCAATGCTCTCAGCCTTATTCTGGGTACCTCGTGGATGGCACAAGGGTTAACAAACATAAAACATACAGGCAGTGCTGAGAGCTAGAGGACCAGAGCCCTGGAGTGAGACAGGGAGTAAGACACTTTGAGACAGTACTGAGAGAGCAGACACTTTGAAAATTTAGTCCATTTTATAAATAATTAACTGCTCCAAGAAAGAAAAGCAGAAGCTGTGACAGCAAATTTCTGCTAGCTGTGTACTGGCCTAGGACACATTGCACTCTACTAGTGCGCATCAGCACTGCTGTGCTCCACACCACCCCTTTACTGCCGCTATTCAGGAGTTGTTAATCCTGCTGACCACTGCAGCATCCAATCACTTCCCTCCCCAAACCCTTCTACCTTCGTATAGGACAATCAATTACTTTTCCATTTTCTGTAACAGTTCCAAATGGTGTACCATGCCTCCTGTTTAGTAGGACCACAAGTCCTATCTTTCTGCAGTTTAACCATTCACATTGATTATCATTTTGCTGGAGCACTGAATCAGTTTTGAGTTTCATGGAGTTTTCTATTTAAAAAATTCAAATAATGTGCTTGCTACTTAATAGACAGAATAAGCTCTGATATTAAAGCACCAGTGTGTGTTCCAGCAACTGAAACCTGTGTTAGATTTTATATTTGACCTGGTTTCACTCCCTGTATCAAAACAGGGAGCACTCATGCTACAAAATGTCCCCATTCATAGGGACGTCTCCTGTTGAGTCATTGAAATACTTAATCCATCTGCTTTAAGTGCTGTCCAATTGCTGCAAAAAACATCAGTCAACAGAAATCATATGAAGTAAACATTAACCTCAGCCTCAGAGTCAGATGACTACTTAAGCAGAAGGTGCAGAAAAGGCATGACAGAAAGCACTTCCTCAGTCTAACAGAGTTCTGTCTGCCTGGGATCAGCCACCCTTTTGATAAAAGATGGAAAGATTCCTTTCAGAAGTGGTGAGTACTACAGCTGCCAGCATCGGCTGTTAATATGAAGCTGTCGGAAGAACTGAGAGGTTACCTGTTGCAATTACTATTCCTAAAGAAAATACAATACATATGTACCAAACTATTTTCAAAATAATAGAGTGGACTGTGGATGCTCTTCAGATAATCGTTCTAATTTTGTTACTGTAAAAATTAGAGCTAGCATTTAAAATAAAAAAAACAAAAGACACAGAATGAACTTTCTGGACTAAATCATCACAGAAACATTGAAGGAAATTCTAGCTGAGAAAAGAAACTGATTTCTTAAAAAAGGTTAAAAAGTCCTCTAGTACTTAAATGGTGAGGCATTTCCACACTGTTTTCACCTACTCCCACACTTTCCCATGTACAACCGTGACACTATTAAGCTTTCCTAGCTAGTAGCCTGATAGCGATATGAAATTGTGCATTTGAAAATAAAGGTTTTATGGATTTGTTAATCAATTAAAGTGAAGAAGAGTAAAACCCCTGGTAATCCAGAACCTTTATTTGGCTGATCTTTTTTGCATTGATGCTTTGCATGTTCTGCTGAGATTATTTAAGCATCATAAAACAAGACGATATCCTAGAAATGTGGGGACTATGATATCACCAGTTTCTTTTGTGATGAGCTTGTACTATTCCTTGCAGATTCCGTACCAGTGGTTGTTTGTAATGCTCTTTGTGTTGGGAATTGGTGGATCCCTCACGACTGGCTTTCAAAGCTCTATGATCAGCTACTCAGCCATGGTAAGAAAAGCTTTAAGCAGATACAGCATCTTCAGAAGTCATTGGTAGTGGGATCAAAATGGAAAGGATGCTTTCCAAAATAAGCTGCAAAGTGTTTCCATTGACTTTCCACTCCCAGCTCTTACCACCCCCCTCTTCTCTGCAGAAGAAAAGAATTAAGAGCTAGACTATAGCTGCCTTTGAGTGGGCATGCCCAGGTAACAAGCACATCAGTCTCTCCATTTAACAGATGTTAACATGGGCAATCAAAATTTTCAAAAGATCTCATGTAAGGTAATTTTAAATGAGTTAATTTGGCTACCACAACCACATAACTGAAATAGCAGAGAGCCTACTGGGAGCTATCTCATCTTGTCAGCAAACTGCATAAATTATCTCATCAATTTACTACAAATTCTTTCCAACAAATCTGTCCAGATACAGCATGCCTTTGCAATTCTACATGAAAACACACATGCACACAAGCACAAAACCCTTTAATGACCAAATATGCTACATTATGTGTGCAAAGAGCTGCCGGTGATTGCGACCATAGTTTCTCTGTTCAGGTTCAAGGACAGCACTGCCAAGGTGCTGTAATAAGAACTATAAAGTCAGACAGGGAAAGTGAAAGATCTAAGAATGTATCGATGTTTTGATAACTGTGTTAATTAAGTTTTATATACTAACAGCTCTGAGATAGGACTTTATCTTCTGCAGGACTGTGGACACAGGATATAAACATATCTCACTAATGTTCTCATTCCATGCTTGTTAATAATCATGATGTCTGAAACCTTAGGGGAATAACTAATTAATAATCTAAATAAGTCTGCATGTACAAATACTATGATTCATGAATAGTGCAGTTGTATCAAGCTTTCCTCTTTGTTCTGCCCAGCTATGAAGAAACTGGGTGAGGGAGAGTACCAGGCAGAAGCTGACAATCTGCAAGACCAAAAGGCAGCGATGAGAAATGTCAAAATTCTGAGTGTGCTGGAAGTGATGGAAGACCAGACTCTGCACTGGCAGCTGTGCATTTCCATTATTGGGATCATAACTCTGCAATTCTCTGGCATTAATGCAGTTGGGTATATTCCCTTCTTTGTGCACTAAAGCAACTCTTATGTGTCCATAAGAAAATTCTGCAGTTTAAGCTTCCAGGCACTATAAAAAAGTTGTATTTGGGTGAGAATCAAGCAGTCGTGAGATTTACTCCTGGCCTTCACCTGGCTCCTGATAGCCAGTGGCAATTGGCTACCGGCTTTGGATGTATTTGCCCATTCATCTACTACTCTTTATTTGGAATACTGTCATTCACTATTGAGCTGGGAAAGTGCTATATAAATGCACATTGTTATTTAAGAAGAGAAGTTTTAAATTATGGACATTTATTGTGCAATAATGCTGGAGGACAGACTGGTTTGTGTATGTTAACCTGCCCACAACGGCTCCTGTGCCCCCATACCTCATTGATTCCAAAAAGACTAACAAGGTGCTGCACGTATCCAGGATGAAATCTTATGCTTTTTTTGGCCACCATACCCTCTTGCCCCAAACCTCTGTGGCTGAGCTTCTATACAACGTGCACCTTCCCTAACAATGTTGTAACGGGGTATTCCTAATGCCTGAGTTCCCTGTTTAAAAATAAGAACAGTGTGAGACCAAAGGGAACACAAATATAAGATTTATTTTCTCCCATGCTGTTCTTTTCCCAGTTTGCACTGATTTCACAATGTGGTGTAATTGCAAGTGATAGTACTTCTGAACTGCACCGCAGAGACATTAAAGCCACAGAGTAGCTAACTAGATATAGACATATGAAAAAATACAAGTTAGGATCAGTGTTCACTATTGGCATTGTACCAGATCAATAGTGTATTCTGCTGTGGTAGCTTCTACTTTCACTTGTCATTTCCTTCTCTGATTTTACTCTCCTCTTTCTCTTTTTCAGATCTTCTTTTCAGAAGTCCAAAGCCTTCTGTACATACAGAAGAGAGAATTCTCTGTTGTTATCTTGGTCAGTGTCACTTTGTCTTTGCTGGTCCTTTGGCAGAAACCAGTCTCAGCAGAAGCAGAGCTGGCACATTGCAGAGGGACTGTTCATCCCTCTCACACAGCACCATACCAGGTTTAAACGCATGAGCCTTGGATCCCTCTGTCCCTCACTTACGAAGCCCAGTCAGGCTCACTCAGATTTAACTCCTGTGTCTCTTGCAAGAAGTCAGACCTTCACCAGTAGTCTTTCTGGGTACCTTCACTACTTCATGGCTTAAGGAATCTTTCCATCTCAAGCACTCATCCTCCCAGGCTGCACAAACACAATGTGCCAAACCTCAGGAGGCCTGTTCTCCCAAATGCTTACTATTGCCGCATTTCTTGCTGTTACTGATAAACCAGATAGTATATGATTAACCTGCCAATATTAATGTTTGCATGTTGCTTCAACCCTGTGACAAGGCCTCTGTCTCATACTTCTGCAAGAAACATCTCAAATTATTTTGACTACTCACCCTGCCCATCTTTTACTCAAAAGGAGAGATAAAGCAAGTAAGCTAGGCTTTTTTCTCTTAGGTTTCTCATCTTTGTACTACTGTTTCAGTGTCATTGCTGTGACTGATGCCTTCAAGAAGAAGTTGGAAATTTATACGCCATCCAGCCTTACTTATTTCAGTACAGACCCATGCATCAGGGCCAAAGTCTCTGCTGTAAGGCTGCAGCTGGCTTCCAACAGAACTGAATACAAGCAGTGGTAGCACCGTTAGTGTGTCAGGGTTATGCTTCTGTTCAAAGAAGGTTATGTTCTGTAAATATTTTGGCTTCAGTAGCTGTTGCTGTTGTTGTCAGGATTGCTAATAAAACTGGCTGGAAGACAGAGCACAGCCTCTTCGAGCTGCTGCCTCCTAGAGCCTTCTCATCCCATATTCTTGTCTCTTTTCTGGGGCCGGCCTGGACATAGTGGGGCTAGAACAGCTGTATCAGTAGTGACAAGCTTCATGTCAATTCCCTCATCTTCCTCAGGAAATTCACCCATTATTAACACCTCTATTTTCACTTCTGTATGTCCAACACTAAATGATGATGATAGGTGGATCTCTTGTTTTTCCGGACCACAGCTGACTTGCATCAGATGCTGACCAGGACTGAAACTAAAATGATATCAGTTTCTTTCTGTTAAAAGCATGTGGAAAAGCTTTTAAAAATACACTTTCTAATTCTAATTCATTCTTGAAAAGAAGTATTTTCCCAACAATCAGCAAAAAGGACAGGTCACTGAGAGAAACGTACCCCATTTGCTTGCTTACCAGTCCTGACATTACAGGTGATACCACACATGCAATCCATTGTTTCCAATCCAAGTTTTTTCTTATGTTCTGTTTTCTAGGTCTATCTGTGCGCTTCTGAGGTGCCGTACACAGCTGGGTTTGAAGAAGGCCTTATTCTGTATGTATCACTAGCAGTCAGTCTGTGTATTCCTTCCCACTCTGCTGTGTGTAAGATGCACTGCATCAGTGTGTTACTCAGGCTTTAGTGAGTGCTTTTTCTGCCCTTCCAGAACTTTACCACTGAGCAGTTTGGCAGGAAGACACTGCTGTGCAAGGGCTATGCTTTCATGGCCTTGGCACTGCCTGTCCTCACAGTTACTCTCTCCCTTCAGGTAAGAAGAAACTTTTAACTACTTTATTCCCATTGCTCTTTCACACCTAAAGACTGGTGCGTTTAATGTCACAGCGACAAAACAAACTGCGTGTAGACAGCTGTAAAGTGAAACTTTGCCTTCATTGTCATCATGTTCAAAGTGCTGTAAAAGGAGAAGCAAAAAAAAATAAAAAATCTTTCTCTGGTTTATTTCCAGGAAAACCTCATCTCCTTCTGCTTCCTTATCTTTACTGGGATCCTCATCAGCTCAGGCATCTTCACCTACCTCTTCCTTCCAGAGACAAAGGGGAACTTGATTATGGAAATAACTGAAGAATTTGGTGCTTTACATTTTAGGAAGAGATCTCGTTCCTTTACAGGAAATACTTCTCCTGAGAAACATGTTACCTACATGAGCTTCTAGCTGGTCAGCAGAAGGACCATACATTAAGCAAGGTCATAAAGGACCTTGATGCTTGCAGACTGCAAAACAAAACAAAGGCAACTTATTTATTTTCCATTATTGGAAAAGATATGAATATTCCTTCATAGACACAAGAGGAATTTTCATGAATGAAAGTCACTCTCATATCACCTTAAAAACCTGAGAGCAGTCAGTAATCAATAAGTCATCATAAAATAAACTACATGCTATGCTAAACTTAGAGATTTCACTTAGGAAATCTTTTTGCTTAAATGTCTTCTTTAGCTCTAGTCTCTGTGATTTTGCTATTCAGAATTTCATTTTGAGTTTTGGATTATAGCAATACAGTGTCAAACAAGCTGGCTTAGAACCAAGCCCAGCCTTGAGGTCTTTAGAGAAATTTATACGAGTCAAGTCATGAAAGTGAGTTTCAGTGTTTGTCCATTTCACAGCACCATTTCTTACAGCTCTGTATAGAACAAATTAAAAGTTCTCCTTAACTCTGTAATAATTCCTTAAACATGAATCCATGCACAACTTCCATAGCATAACAGAGCTTTTTCTAGAATACAGGTGAAATTTATAATAGAAATGGTCAATTCTATTGACCTAACAAAAAACCAAGAGGTAAACTCCTAGGATAAAATTCTAAAATTGCTGATAAGATGAAACAGTACTAGAAATCCCCCAAAATGTAGGAGAAGTTTCACTGAGTTGGTGGAATTTGCTGCTCTTTGAGATCCTCAGTAATTATTTTCAAGGAGCGTAGGAATCCTTGTGACACAGTGTCCCCCACACACACTTTGATACAATTTGAGAAAAATTATGTAATAAAAAGGAAACAACATTTTAAAACAATAAATAGTCAATAGCTACGCAACTTGCATTTTTGTACAATCAAAATGTTAACAATTGTTGGTGTTCAAGAGAAAATACTTAAAAAAATGCCAAATCATTCTAAGTGCTATTGCAAGCCAGAATAAACAGTATTTGCTATGCAGTTATATAGGCAATAGTTGGAATTACACAAGTATCCAAGGTTTTATTATTAACATGCATTTTTTTGTCATTTCTTTAGACTCACAGTATTTGCAATAAACCCCTCTGTAAATAATTCTGTGTTTTGTGAACTGAAAGTACAAGTCCCAAGGGTGAGCTTGGGCATTTACTGAGGGCTTCAGTACAACCTCATTGCCCCATCTGCCCCCGCCTTGAGGTGGGGGAAAGTCCCTTGGCATGAGTAAGAGCAAGCAAAAGTCTTTGAAAGTAGGAATTACACGAGAGTCCCAGGCAAACCTCTTTCTTCCAAGTGCTGTCTCTAGCAGAAGCCATGTAGAGGTACAGTTCAGGCTTCTCTTCACAAGAGAGGAGCCTCTGGAAACCAAAGTGACTTTTCAATGGCTGCAACACTGATTTTGGAGTTGTTCTGTGTCTGTAACATTCAAAGCTGAAACCTGAGAGATTAAGATCCCAGTTGTCCCATCCTAACTCATTAGGGAATATTTACCAACTTTGGTTACTCTCGCAAGCAAGTGGGTCTTACGGGTACTGGCTGTTTCAAGCAGAGCCTTCAGGACCAGGTGCTCTATTCTAAAAGCCAGGGCACAGTATCTCCTACTGCCTTTTTACCACACTTGGTTGACAGACATCCACATAACCACCAGACAAGAAATACCCTTCCTCAGTACAGTCTAACTGATAGATAAAACCAGAACAGCTGAATTAGACTTTGAAATTTGCTACTTCTACTTCAAACCCAACAAAGGGCTGCGTGCTTCAGAATTTGCCTGTTTTTCATCTAATAAACAATATTTACTATACCAATAAATCTGAAACAGAAGACCACATACTTTACTCATTAATAAATAACAGTATCTAAATATCATACCAGCTGCTTTTTTGCTTTGTGCAGATTACAGCAGAGATACTCCTCAGTCTGTATCATAGAAGTAAAGTATTTTACTGTTCCTAGAAAACTGTTTAGATTTTTTTGCCTGAACTGCTCTCCTTTCCCTTTCCAAAGCCCTCACTACCCCCAAAGTGTAAACATCCTCTGCTTTGAAACTCTCCCCTTGCGGACTGGACTAAATGCAATTATGTCCTGAAATATTTAATCCAGCAGTGTTAACTTTGGCCAGTAGAAGTAAATATAAGTGAATGAAGACAAAATAGTAAAAATTTAACTCTAGTCCCTGAAGCCAAATGCTCACTGCCGTACCAGCAGGCAGGAGACAGAGACACAGAAGCTTGTGATGACAAAGACACATCACACACCAGACAACCAGCCCCTAGCCAGAGATGACCGGCTTCCTATCAGACCTGGTAAGTACTTGGTGGAGTATTTACATCTGTGACATTTTTGTATGCTACTAGTGTTTCAAAGAAAACAATATCAGTATCTCAGTTAAAACAACAAGGCTCCTATTCACTAAAAGCATCTCAGAAGTGGTTCTGCCCACCATTTTGAGATATTACAGAAGTTTGCATTTTATATGCTCTGCCATCCATCTTTGTCTTATTTTTATCAATATGTTAATGTTTCTTAAATGTTTTCATTTACTGGAAAATATTTGCTTGCCCTCAAACATAATTTGCTTTGCTTACCTGCTGAAAAAAGAGTTTTGTTAGGTATATCACTAATTATTTAGTGCAAGAGATGATAGGCAGAGGTTTTGAAAAGCAGGGAACCGGACTAGATGTTGGCAGCTGTGGCACCTTGATAGGGATGTTTGTGGGAGCCTGCAGCATTTATATCCTGGCTATGGCTGAGTCTTGAACCCTCACACATCAGTGAGGCATCTCCAGTTAGAACCATGTCTCTTTGAGAAAGAGCTCCCAGGTCCTCCACACTTAACCTCTTGTCCAGGAAAGAGGAATATGGTAGGGCACCTCTGAAAGGCTGTCAGTTTTTCATTCATTCACAGCATATTCACTATGTCCTGCTGCAAAGGCTGTGGTAGTGTAAACCTAAGTGCTGTGCTGGTTGTGTATTTTCAGACACATATTCAACTAGAAAAAAATCAAAGTGGGATGCCTGTTCTCAAAGCTTCCAAGAGATTAAGATGATCATGCTGCTCGAGACAGGCAGGAAGGGAAAGAGTCCAGAACTGCTGGTGGCAATAAGACCTAGAAAAGACACTTTCCTCCTACAGCACAGCTTGAGCAGAACCAACGCAGAAGGGAAATTCTGCCCCAAGACTTTACCTTGCTGTTCCCTCCTCTCCACCTAGGCAAAAAACCATGGATTTCCAAGGGCTGCCACACTGACAGAAGCCAGAGCAGAAAAACATGCTACAAGAAATATCAGGGGGTTTTTTTGCCCATTTCAGACTTCTTTTTTTAAATTTTAGCTGTTGTGGGCAATTTCAGGAGTCTTTGCCACAAAACTTGAGTTGAGGGATCACTGCCCACTATTCAAGGGTCTGAAGGGTAGCTAGCACAGCAGCTGCACTCTCAGATAAGACAGGACTGGTGTGGGCACAGAGGGCCTGTTCACTACTGTGGGCATAAGTCTGAGCTGCAGATAGCCTGGCCACTGCCCCGATAGCAGAGAGAAAAGTAATACCTCCCTCCTCAAAACCACTCTCCCATGTATTAGCCCTGGATTGTGAAATTATCTTCAGATTACTACTCTGTTGACTAATTATCTAGGAGCAAAGGGAAATGTAGTGGTTTCCATAGCTAAAGGCTGCATTTTCTTGAGTGGATGTAGGGAAATCACACGAGGATGTACAATTCACACCAGGGCAAGCAGAGGGAATATGCCTAATTGCAAATCCCTTGAGCAAACGAGATGTTTCTGGAGAATGAAAGACCCATTTAAAGAACGGCCTGATGTGGCTACAAGCATAAGAAGATTTTGGTTTACCTCTGCAGGTACAGTACCAGGGGCTCTTTCAAATGATCACTGTCCTGGGGATTGGTGGAACATTCCAAATTGGCTTTCAAATTTCTACAATCACCTACATGTCTCAGGTAGGCAAAGACACATGTGGCACACTGGTTAACAGCAGCACTGAGTCTATATTCCTGTTTGAGGATGCTTTTCTCTGGCAGTCAGCAAGGCTTTAATCACTTTAATCACAGTATTCTTCTCTCACGATTCTTTCCCATTACTATGCTATCACATAAAGCAGAACATGTCAAAGTGTTGAAAACAGAAGAAAAGAGGAACTGCAAGTTGTTGTTTATAGAACTGTTTCTCAGAAGATGCAGACTGACTGGGGTGGCCTATAAACCTAGAGCACCTGTGCCTACTTCAGTGGTCTCATTTGACACTATTCTTCACTACAAGTCCGTGCCTCATTTCCTCAGATTTCAAGGACAAAAAAACAAAGAATGAACTCCTTTTAATGGCAAAACGAACACACCATACTCTATTACACTATATCTATTAGCTAATGCACACTTTTAGAGTTTATAAGAAACAGTGACTTTAGCTGAAGCAACAAAATTATGTTATAAATATAATAAAATACATGCATTGGAGTCACAGTTATTGTTAATGAAAATTCTTTTTTCTGTCTCAGCATGTTAAGGCATTCATTAATGAAACTTGGCTGGAGCGATATGGCTACCCCATCCATCAGGATAACCTCTTGTTCCTATGGTCTATCACAGTGTCCATCTTCGGTATAGGAGGTCTCTTGGGTTCTTCAGGAAGTAGATACCTAACTGTCAAGTATGGCAAGTAAGTATGTTTAAAGACAGTTTGACAATTGAATTTTAGCTTAAGGAAATGCCAGTTGAGGTTTTGAAAGTGAGACAGACTTTTAGGCTTAATCATGGCTGTAATACAGCCAGCTTAGCAGTGGTGTTAAAAGATTTTGCTGCTTCTTGCCCTTGTCCTGTGGCACGCAGTAATCAACTGTGCTGCCGGCCTGTCACACCAGACACCATTACTCAGGTTGGGTTAGTGTTGGCACAGAGGAAAGGCAGCCCCCCGGCTGAAGACCAAATGGGTTTCTTGGAGGTGCTACTCAAAATATAGCAGCATTGCGATGATCTAAGTGTTACATTAATGTGTTTCATAACAGATTTTCAAATGCAGAAACGCTTTAAGACTTTTTTCTCCTTCAAAACCCAGAAGCGTTCCCAAACTCCCAGGACTAGCTGTGTGCCAAGGCACACCATGAGTCCAGAGTATCCAGTGCTAATAGTGTGGAAGGGTTTATTTTCTCCCGGACCATATATGTATAATTTCACAAAACTAGCAAGACAATTTCACCCAAAACATCCTACATGCTAGGAGCTTGTGCCATCTCCCTTCTGATTTACAAAAATTCTTTTTACTTTCTTGCACTTACAGAAAGAAATGTCTCTTGTGCAACAATCTGCTCATGATAGTGGCAGCATCCATCATGGGATGCAGTAAAATAGCCCGGTCCTTTGAGATGATTCTAATTGGACGCTTCATGTGTGGAATAAGTGCAGGTAAGTGATTTCTCCCAGAGATCAGCAGGCTCTACCAGAATTTTACATCACTATTCGAAGTAAATAATAAAGCTTCACTAAGAAAATAAAATATTAAAGTCAGTGATCCCTTGTCAGAAGATCTTCTATAACACCCAGCAATAAAGTGCATAATTACTACTAATTTCACTGATAGCAAAGGAAATTCAGCTTTGCCAAGAGCATGAATATTCAGACCTGGAATGTTTTGATACAATATGAGACAAGGTTCTTTTTCTGATCGAAAAATATGTATAATAATATCTTAGTTTTGGTTAACAGTACTGAAAATCATATGGTATATAGTTTAAAGCTGGTATTCTCTTAAGATTCCAGAGAACCAGGCTGTTCAAGGCCATGACCATTTAATTTTGACTCTCAACATATTTCAGGAATGTTTTAGATGAAGCAGGTATTCAACCTGCTTCAAAGCAGGAAGTCCTTGGGGTTAGTAAAAAGAGCTGGGCATAACCAAGCAAATTCACTCCTGCCAGGTAGATCACATGCAGCAAAAACATCCTGTGATAGTATCAGTATGTCTTGTATTTGTCTCCTACACAAAAAGTTTCCTTTCTGTTCATTTTGGATATTCACAGGGATGCCGATTTTAACTTGTTTAATTAGAAATTAGTATCTGTTTTTCAAATAACCAGATTTTGTACGTTTCTTCTCTGACATACATTTGTATTGAAGAACTACAGTTGTATTTTGAGAATTATTCACCCACAGGGGCCCTGCTGTGATCTAGAACCTGTATCATGCCTCATGCAAAGACTTTATTTTTATTAAAGAGATTGCATATCTCCATTGCTTTGCCATCCCATAAAACCAGGAGAAGAACATGTTGATTTCAAAACAGATAAAAGGAGCTGTAATCAGCATATCAGGAAAAAGCTCTTATTCCTGCACTAGTTTTCAGCATGTCTGTACTTCACTAACAGCTGGAAACAACAACTCTTCCTGTAGTCATCAAAATAATTGCTGGATGGTGGAAAAGAAATACTTGTGTCTCCTCTCAAATCATGTACAAATCAACATTGAGTATAGCCCTGTATATTTTAATCTGCTATGGATCTACCATACAGCTATTCTATAGCATCGTGTCAGAAAAGGTTGAGATTATGTCAGTTACCTACAAGCAAACTAAATATTTCTACAGAGTGTTTAGTTATTCAGCACTTGCATACTCTCTGTCCTTTGAAACAGGCTAAGGCTCACAAGAGATACTATGATGAGGCTACACCTACACCACAAAGGGAAAACTGTACATTTCTTAAGATCAGGAAACTGCACTGTGCAGAGAGGACAGGAACCTAACACTTTTGAAGAAAGGGTTAGAAAATCTAGTACTGAAAAATCTCATGTGTGGTTTGAGGTACGAGCAATAGTTTGGTGCATGAGGCAGCTATATTCTGTAATGCTTAATTATTTACGTGAAATTTTATTGTCAATGGTTATGAATGTCTTCTTTCTTCTCTCCCATAATTCTCTTCTCACCCCAAGGTCTTTGTGTTCCTCTACATCATCAATACGTTGGGGAAATTTCCCCTAGGAAGCTACGCGGATTTGCAAACTCTACTTCCTCTTTCTTTTGGTCACTGGGAAAAGCCGTAGGGCAAATTTCAGGACAAAGGTATAATACAATTGATTTCCCACACGATTAATTTCTGTCTCCTCTACTTTTTGCTTCTTACTCTGCTTTCCCATCCATTTTTTTCTCTCCTCAAAACCAATGCAGTAAACTTTTATTCTACACACACATTTTATTCCTGCCAGGGAGCTATTGGGGAGCCAGTACCTCTGGCCCATGCTGATGGCCTCCTGTGGACTTCCAGCACTGGTGCAGCTGATCACTCTGCCCTTCTTCCCTGAGTCTCCACCGTATCTCCTCATGCATAAAGGAGACCAGGAAGGCTGCAAAAAAGGTAACTGTGGGCTCCAGGTTCCTGCTCCTCACTTGACTTTCAATTGTTTTGTGATGTTTACTCTCCCCATATGGAAAAAAATAAACAGGACAAAGTTTTTCCTTGCGTATTTCTAAAATGACTCTCTGAATACCTACTAAGTGTATTTTTGTTGTAGTCCCCACAACGAACATGAAGCTACTTCTCTCTACAGTTCTGTATTACAAAACCTTTTGCATTCAGCTGACACCACTTGTGCAGTCAGTCTGATGATAAATGATAAATGACTGTTTGCACTGCAGACAATGCTGCACTGCACAAGGCACCACTCACCTCTGGTCATTGGTTGTGTACCCTGCTTATACCCTGAGGGAAGGAGGAAGGGAGAAAAGTGGACCCATGGGCAGGGAGGGACTCACTGTTTACCCCTAAGCCCCTCTGTCAGAACAGATTCCTCTGTGCAGGAGGGGAGCAGGGCTCTGGAACACACTTTAGAATATCTCTGCCACAGTTACAGGCCATGCATGCTGTGCTGCTAGGCACGTGCATCACCTACTCAACAAACTCATTAGGCAACAAACAAGAGACAAATTAACATGGAAGGTCTCACTCTCCTTCTCCTCCACAGCCATAAGGCAGCTTTGGGGTGAAGGCCATCACCAAGCAGAGATTGATGACATCATGAAAGAGAAGGCAACAATGAAAAACACCAAGATCTTGAGTGTCCTGGAGCTAATGAAAGAACCAGCTTTCCGTTGGCAGCTGTATGTGATAGTTATTCTGACTGCCACAGTTCAGCTATGTGGCATCAATGCAGTTGAGTGTACTTCCCCCTTAAAGTCTCAAAACACTTATGGACATCATGGAGACATCATGGTTCCCAGGAGTTCCCTCCATTTTTCTCAGACTTCTCAGGCCACAACTTGCTGTCTGCCAGCCCTGCTACAGGGCAGCAGTAACAGACTGCAAAGCTTGGCCGGGCTCTTCATGTGACGTTCCATTGCCCGGCTCTTGGTTCTTGCTGGAGTTACCTTCCTTGGTAGTTAGGCTTATTTAACAGCCATTTTTGGAAGCTGTTACAAGGCCCCCAGAACCCACTCTTATAAATGAGCCTACCCTATATTGGCAAAATCTGCAATGTAGTTTTATGTTACTGCTGCTATTTGCCCCCCGGCTCTTAGGATCCTCAGATGTTGGGATGGCAGTATGCTCACTCTACCTTTAAAGCTAATCAACGAGCATACTTGCTGTTCTGGCAGCTTCTGCAGTTCTCCCCATCTTCCTCACAGCAGCACTTTTCTGTGATTGTTTTGAAGCCACAGTTTTGCAATTGCCTGCATGATTCTTCCACTTCTAACATCGTGGTGCAGGAACATCTGCAAAGAAAATACACAGTTGAGTCTAACACAGCTTAAACTGGAATCTTCACCATCTTAGCATATGTCCAAACAGTACCAGGCATACTTGAAAAAAAAAGATGCTTATTTTACTCCCTCACGACTCCATAACACATGCTCTTCTTTCTTGAGAAAGTAGAATACATCCTATAATGATGTTTTTGGATGGGCTCTAGAAGTGATGAAATACCTGGCTGTTTCTGAAAGCACCTAAATCTGTGCTCTCTGCAAATCTAATTACATTGCAGTGCAGGAGATCCTTTTATCCCAGCATTTTATCTTTTATCTAGCGAATGAATTAATTAATTACTTTTTATAATATTTTTGTTTGCCAATAAAGTAAATACTACCAAAAAGAGTGCAGAATTCTAGCTCACTCCAAAGCTAAGCTGCATGTTCCTTGGTTAGCAGCTCCTATCTAGGGCAGTGTCACACAGGCATGGGTAAGAAATCAGCTATTTTCTTTTCTTACTGTTTAATGGTTTTTTTTCCAGATCTATTTTTATACTTTTGAAGTCCTCCAGGCAGCTGGCTTTGATGAAAAAATGATATCCTACATGACCCTCTCTGTTGGACTCTCTGAACTCGTAGCTGCTGTAGTCTGTGTAAGTCACATTACAATGGGAATGGGTCACAATTTGTTCTTCTGGCTCTGATATCAGTGTGATTTCTGTCCTTTAGAGCTCCATCATTGAGCGACTGGGCAGGAAAGTGCTCTTAAGAGGAGGCTATTGGATCATGGGTTCACTGCTAGCTGGTATTACCGTGACTCTCTCCCTACAGGTAAGGCAACTCTTCTCATGGCAGATCTCTTTCCATTATCTATTCTATTTCTAACCTCCGCTCACAGGCAGGACCATGCTACTGAGAAAGGAAAGTGAGGCTCAGAAGTGCCAAAATAACTTCTGTGTTAACAGCTTACGCTTTGGGACAGGTAGAGGGGAATATCCTAAAGACCAAGCTTGTCTATGCATAGGAGTAAACCCTCTCTCAGCAAGTACTCTGTTGTACTCCTGCCTTCCTTTCAACATGATCCCATGAGCTCAGCAAGGAATACATAAAACACTTGGAGACTAGCACTGATTCCTGATTTCATCAGACTGCAAGGACCAAACACTGGTCAAAAGCATAGATCAAAAGCCAGTCCTAGGAAAATGGCCCTTTCTATTCGTTCAGTTTTTAACAAGCGACAAGAAAACCCCAGAGTCTTTGCATCAGTTAATTTGAAATTTAACTTTGCTGTAGAAGGTACTGGGAATGCACATATCTGTTCACAGAGTATAGACCAGGTCACTTCTATAACACTGTGATATGGCTGTATCTTCTTCACAAGCAAGTTTTCTGGGTTACCAGTATTTGTCCAAAAGCTGCTCTATAAATGCTACTGTAAAATTAACCTTGAAGCAAGGTGGCAGCAGACTTCCAGTTTTGCTTCATTCATGAAGGATCTCAAACATAGGAGAGAGAAATCTTTTTCCCTAAAGTATCGAGTCTAATATCTTCTTGAATAAGATCTAGGAAAGTTCCTTTTCAGTACCAGTTATTGAATGTATCACTTAGCAAAAGTGAAGAAAGATATGATTTGGCGTTCCCACACCTGTAAGGGTTGGGGGAAGCACCATGGGGTCAATAAGAAAGGAGGACAGGGTGGAAAAGTACTATTCAGACTTCCTTTAATTGAAGACTTCCAAGCTTGACAGCTGCTCTACACTAGCAAACCTGCTTCTCTACTCACCTAACAAAAACCTCACTGCTCTGTCCACAGGGAAAAGCACTCACAATTCTCTGCCAGTTCCCACACACTGTATATTTTTTCTTGCGGTGATAATGTTGGAAAACAAGCAGCATTTCTCACCTACAGTGATTAACAGATTTCACCCAGAAGTTTGTTACATTTTTGTGTTGTTTTTTTTTTCTCAGGACTGGTATTTCTGGATGCCATACTGCAGCCTTTGTCTGATTATCTTGTTTGCAGTTGTCTTTGGAGTTGGGCCAGGTAAGTATTCATTCAAAAGAAATAAAGGAATCGAGTCACATGAGCTTATTAATATGGCTAGGAAAATACTGCATAATATTGCATAACATTTTGCATAAGTAAATTCATTTAACCTAATCTTGTAGTCATTTAAACAGTGTGGGTCCAATCATTGGACATAAACTTCAATGCCATCAGGTTTGGGTTTTGCTAACAAGAGGAAAGGAACACAGTAAAAAGCACTCATTGGAAAAATACAGCAGAAATAGAGCAAAAGCAGATGGGTAAAATATTTTTTTTTAAATACTAAGAAAAAAGAAAAAGGAAAACCCGGAGTTCATTGAAATTCAGTGTTGTATAATATTACAACTTATCCCACACAGACAGCAGTTCAGAAGACCTACTTTTGAGTAATTCTGTTCCTAGCATATACTACTTTTTCTCTTTAATTTCTTTTTTTTTTAAGCCTATTCGTTTTTAAAATATTTGCCTTTCCGTATGGCAGGGTAGGCTTATTTTCCTAACTCAAAGCTGTCAAAGTCCTGTGACTTCAAAATGTAACCGCAATGCCCAGGAAGTGAATCCAGGAAGACCCCTCATTGGTGATCTAGCAGTATCCTGCTAGGAATTCTTGTTAGTAATATTAATTGTTATTCCATCCTCAGACCGCTTCTTTCATGAGAAGATGTCAGGCTTTCTCAAATGTTAACTACTTAATTCTTGAATCTCCCCAATAAATGTATTTGAATAGTTTACTACTTTAATAAACTGATGTCTAGCAGTTTGTAAGACACCACAAACATTTTCTTTTCTAAAACGGAGACACATACTCAAGTCTTTTGAATGCCAGTCCATGACAGTAGCATCTATTTCCTAACTGTGTAACAGTAACACTCAATCCAATGTTCAAATCAAACACATCAGCAAGTAATAATTCTTATTCTTCTTTCCTTTCAGCTGGTGCCACAGTTTCCATTAGGGTTGAAATTTTCAAGCTCTCATGCAGACCACCCGCCTTTGTGATCAGTGCAGTTCTGAACTGGCTGGGCGTCTTTGTGATCGGAACAACCTTCCCATTCATTGTGGTGAGTGTCTTTCCCTGGAACACTCCCCAGGGGCACTAAGCTCAAGTCAGCCATGGGAGCAGAAGGAAGAGCATCAGGAGATGACAATGCCATATTAGTCTAGAGTGGCCTTGGCAGCTGCTCTCCCCTGTCCGCTTTTGCAACTGAAGGTCCCCGATTTTCCTAAGATACTTATTCAGACCGAAATATTAGTCAAAGGTCAAAATGCAAAGAGCTCCCTATCAAATGCAAAACACTTTGGGACTCAAATACAAGAACTGTGCCAAAAAAGTGACAAAAGAAAAGATAAGCTCATCTTGCTCTCTTTCTCATTTTGCTCTTCCCTGCAGGAAAGACTCAAGCACTTCTGCTTCCTCATCTTTATGGGGGTACTTTTCACTTCAGGGATGTTTATCCACCTATTCCTTCCAGAAACAAAAGGGAAATCAATCGTGGAAATCACAGAAGAATTCAATAAGCTAAACTTTAAAAAGAAGCGTATTCCGTCAACTCCAAATCACGTCACAGAGAATTACACCTTCTGCACCAGGCTTTGACCGGCCGTTAGGGGGAGTCAGGTTTTCTTAAAAAAGAAGGGAAAAAAGACATTCGCTGTTTTCTGACTAGCAAGTCAGTCTAAATGCACTGTCAGCTTTCACATCTGTCACTTACAAGGTTCCCATTTTGCCAAACCAGCACCTTTCTCAAGCACTCCACTCTGGGCAGCTTAGAAAAGGAATGATGGCTGATATTAACAGGATAGACTTGTGTGAATCATGAGCATTTTGGCTTAACTTGCTGATGTGTAAATCTCCTCTTAGCAGGGCAACTAATACACATTGAAACTACATGTAGATTTTATAAACACTCTGCTGCACACAGAGAAAGGGAAGACCTCTGATTCCTTCTCTCTCTGTGATTTCTGAGTGTGTTTTTACAACCCTGAAATGGGAATAGTAAAGTTCTTGGCTTGCTATCTCTGGCTAGGGTTCAACGCATAACAGATTAAAGAAAAAATTTAGTGGAATAGGAGAGTAATTCTTTGTTTCTGTAGACTCAAATGAATAATCAAGCCTTGCCAGGTTCCCATGCATACTGCCATGTTGTGCTTGTGCTGTATCTAGTTTGACAGACTTCAACCCTTTTGGATTGAAGTTTTCCATGTCATCAGCCATCCTTTCTTTGACTTAAATTTAATTTTTTGCTAAAAAATCAGCCATTTGATTCTAAGTTCAGACTTGTTCGTGAAAAAGTATGGGGGAAAAGTTCCTATACAACTCTTCCCAATGAATAGTGCCTTTCAATGGCAACACAGCTAAAGGACACGGGGGCAGAATCCAGTCACCATAAAACACAAGCACCTAGAGTCATTTTAGATACTCTGTGCTATCTTGCCCATCACCATCATCATCTTGAGTCTGTAGCTCCTCTTCCAGGATCACAGTTACCACAGATGTCTCATAGGCTGTGAATCCCATAGCAATTTAGCTGCTACTTGCCTTTCTGTGACTTTTGGCTACCTGGACCAAATTTACACCAGAAGAACTGCCCCAGATTGGAACTCCTGACTGTAACAGAACAGCTGTTGCTTTACTGTTCCTCTTAAAGAAATCTGTGCAGTAGCTTACTGTACATACAGCAGACTGTCAGCAAAAGCTCAGTCATGTCTCCATCTCTTGGATACATGCAGGGCTCCTGCCTAGGGTGTATTTCTCCATCATGACT
Organism: Larus michahellis; assembly: GCF_964199755.1. Lineage (NCBI taxonomy): Eukaryota > Metazoa > Chordata > Aves > Charadriiformes > Laridae > Larus > Larus michahellis. The sequence goes on along the minus strand of NC_133908.1, from coordinate 6,488,575 downwards.
AAGAAGTGATCACATATACTCATATTTCAGGGATGTGCAATCAGTACAGACTCTTCAGTTATTGTTCACTGCAAGTGTAGATACTGATTGACAGCTGTAGAGATGACTGTAAATATTTTATGCCAGACTCATACAGCTAGGTAAGACTTGAGTAAGAGTGGGAAATGTAATTCCAACATAAGGAACTTCTAAGGTGTTCATTTAAGCATTTCCAACAACAATTTATGGTTTATTTTACAGTCTCTCATAGGACTTCTGCCAATTTTTACAAGCATGTCGTATGTATAAGGATAAGGAAACAAAGTGAGAGAATATGTTAAAACATATCATATGCAACTTTTCTAACTTCCAGATTTAGTGTGGTATACCATACCCAATGATCTCTGTTGTAGGAATGGATGCAATATAATTTTCTACACTGATCTATAATCAACATCTGTGCTTGAGTTCACATACTGCAGGCTTTCAAACTGTGAATGATCTTCAAGGCAATCTGATATCGAGTTCCTAATTCTTCTTCCTGCTATACATAGTTAAAGGTAAAAAGAGCCTGTGAGCCTTAAAGGATAGCCTGATCTTGTAAGGTACCACAGGCATTAATTGCACCAGAAACTTTTTTAAAATATGCAAATTCATGGGACTTTTCTTTAGAAGGCGTCTAATACTCTGCACGTTTTCCATTATTGAGAAGCTAACACAATCCTAGTAGCAAAGCAATACTTTTAGGAAGAACAGAAACAAAGCTAAGGCTCACAGTAGAGCACACTACACAAATTAAAATCCAATCTCTAGATTGCACAGTATAATAAGTGGTTTTAACTCTGATACTGCTTTGAGTGGCATAATTACATCAACTCAAAGAAGGTTATTGAAAATATGAATTCAATTGTTCATCTTAACGGCTGCTTATTTTTAATTGGAAATGTTAAACATAATAAAAATGGCACATTGCCTTGTAACAAAACTTCTGGCCTCCACAAATGTTTCTTTCCCAATATCAGGACCTCCCTTAGGGACAGATGACTAAAAAAAAAGTTATTGGTGTGCGTACCCTTCCCTGATTGGGGTTTTTCATCATTCCTCTCTTTAGTATTGAAGGACACCTAAGACTTCTCACTAAAAGATAATCTACAAAACATGAATTGTCCTTAAAGTCAGTAAAGCTCAATAATTCTGTAGTGTTCCATATATAAATACACATACACATACATGATTAAAAACTAATAGTTGTTTGCATACAACTACCAATATAGAGATGAAATCTCAACTTTTTGAAAACAGAGTTCTCTTTTCCTAACCAGTCATTCTGAAAACATCTTTCATTCCATTACAACAATACCTGAAGTCTTTGGAAACATAAGCAGAGTGGCACCACGTAGCATTGCTGGAGTGACTCTCTAGTGAACCACTCCTCTGATTTCAGTTATTCATTAGATGTTATTAGGAAAGCCTTCCCCATAAGACCCTCACCAGGAAGTGACCTGATGCCCTACGGAACATTAATGTGACAACAAAGCAGAACAGCTATTTGGACCACAGGTCAACCTTCGCCTGTGCTCAGTGGAGCAAGAGCTGTATTCTGATAAGTCTGGTCAAGGGATGAAACAGCAAAAAGTCATGGTTCAAATATACATGGGAGGTGACAGAGACAAAAAGGACAGTCATTCAGAAGTTTCAGGAGCACTACATGTACATTTTCTTGCAAGACACCAGCTGATAGGTAAGATATGTCTCAAATACTGACTCTAATTGAGGCAGATATAAACACTTAAAAACCGAATCAGTGAAATGCTATCAGCTAGACACACACACCAAAAAAACATTATCTAGTTGGCCTCTATCAAGGAAGGCTTAGACAGCTTTGCATATGTGTCACATGTGACTGTAAAATTGCAAGATAGATGACTAAATGGCCTGATGTTGGGAGATTTCTGCTAAGTAGTTGTTAGCACTAATTATGAAGCTGATCACCTAATAAAGGGGGCCTCAGCACAGTATAAATAATAAGAGCACAGAAGCAGTACAGAAACTAAGCAACATAAATGCAAAAGACAATATGCATTAAGGGCATTATGGGAGGAAGGCTTTTAACCTACCAAAAGCAGAAATCCAAAATTAAAGCACAAGAGCAAAGGGTAAAAGTTACAATATGTATAAAGTATATCAAGTAGAAGTGGGTGAAGTAGAACATAAGAAAACATGTGCAACAGGCTGCATCTGAGAAGGAATGCCCCACACTGGTGGCTACCTATTATTGCCTGTTTGTGCATTTTCCCAATATCATCTAAGCAAGGCAGATACTAGCAGCTAACATGGCATTTCTTTCCTTTGTCAGATGCACATTATGTTGTTTCAACTTTGTATGACTCTACAGAAAAGGAGATTAATTTTTAGCATCAAAGGAACAGTCTCATTTGTGCTCTAACAACAGTTTATCTGCTGGAGAACCTAACCTGGAAAAAACCTGCCATGAACCCTCATCAAACATCAACAACAAAGTCAACTTCATAATAAGGACCACAGAACAATGAGAGAAATGGCCAGGTGGTGCTACATGCTACATTTCAAACATAAGCTAAAGAATCTGTGAATATTCTTTGCATGTGATGTATTTTCTAGTAAATATGACTGATTGATTGCATCTAATAAGCCTTTTATGATTTCTTCATCCTCATCTTCTTTAACTGAAGTGTATATGGCAAATGAAAACTAAGCCATTTACCAACTAAATACATATGAATTAATTACGAAAAAAATAAAGTTAAAGCCCTGAAGGCAGAGACATCAATCCAGCTATGGAGGTTACAGAACAGTTTCAAAGCAATCTTTTTTTCATCACAGACACAGAAATAAATATACTGACTAATGGAAATGCCAGACAAAATTGTGCATGATGTTGAATCTTCCTCTCCCAGCAAAGGAAAATCAGCTACTATTAAATATTCAGCTGGTCAAGCCTGGTGTGCTTTAAGTTTGCACCCCATTCCAAAATGATGGAGGATTTCAATTCCTCTAAGTAATGATTAAGTTACGATATGCTCCAGTTGCTGTCACATGAAGAGAGAATAGCTCTTTCCTGTTATATGTCAAAGTCCTACAGTTCACTGTCCAAGCCCCACCTAAGATTCCTAACAGACAACTTTGTCTTTATGTTTCTCAGCTTATACTGAAAACTAAACAAGTTATGGTTATTGAAATCCTGTTTAAAATGGATGTCTCAGTTCCCTGTCCCCCAAGCACAAGACAGAGTTGATGAAGAATACAGGTTCCCCTCAAGGGACACAGTATTGTTTACTCGGGCTAGATAAAACCGTTGGTTGAAATATTTAATCCAACAATTCTAAACTTTGTACAACAGCTGAAATATGTGTAATTAAATCAAAACCCTTTGAAGTAAAATTTAACTTCAGTAACATGGGACTAGTTCACTGACATTGCTGTTGCATAATGCGAGCATTTGGTTCTTTTGGCAGGTACTAGCCAGTAAGCAACAGGAATTGGCTCTTTCATAGGAGATGGCTACCTTCTTCTCTGACCTGGTGAGTATCTGGTCACTTTTTCTCAGGGCTCTGACTTATAAAGGACAAAGCTAACATAATACTAAAGATCCAGATTCCTTAAAGATTGTAAGCTCTTTTGCGACAAGACCATCTTTCTCTTCTGCATTTAATCATCACCAAGAACAAAAGGGCTTGGGGCCATGAGAATCATGTTGCATGGTCTTTTCCATGCAACAAGATAAAATAAAATAAAATATGGATAAAATAAAGATAAGATACGATAAAATAAAATAAATAAAATAAAATAAAATAAAATAAAATAAAATAAAATAAAATAAAATAAAATAAAATAAAATAAAATAAAATAAAATAAAATAAAATCTAACAAAAGTTCTGGCAGTTCTACCCCTGACAATGCTACTGTATTTTTGTCTTCTGAATTACTGAAAATAATACTAATTATTAAGCACTCTGATTAACTCCTGAAGTAATGAATATATTAACTGTACTGCAAAAGGCTAAGAAATTCATTACATAAGCTTTAAAATAAATGACTTTCTTCATTTCATCCAAAGATAATTAATATCATTCCTCAGGTGTTTCCATAGTCTTAAATAGGGAAGAAGTGATAACTATTTCTTGCTCTATTTCTCAACGGCCAGCGAGAAGCTATTTTGCTTTCCTTTTTAAGTATCAAAATTGTTAATTTGTAAGTCTGGTGCAAAAAAAAAGGAAGATTGAGAAGGTGAGTTCTTAATTTGTTTTAATGCTTTTGCCAATTAGCAAAGCCATTGACTCGGAGACAGGATTTTTAAGGAAATTTAGTCTAGTGGTCCATAGCTTCTTGGTTCTTGTCATGTGATAACTTGGGAAATCCAGCTGTGGACTAATTAAGTAACAAACTCTTGAAAGATGGTCCTAAGAACTGTAAGAAGGACCATTCTTCTAAGTATCTGCCAGTCCGGCATTATTCACACTTGCATTACTTTGTTTCTGCCTGATTGCATTTTCTACTAGCTTCACTTCATCCAGGCACCGATCTCCGAAAAGCTGTGAGCTCCTGAAATTCATATCTAACATGAAAAGAACACAGAGCACAGTGTCCTCTATACAGACATGATGTTACTGTCCCGGTATGTGATGTGCTGAATAAAAGAGGAGAGGCAGTTAATCTCCAAAGGACGCTGCACAGATCCTGATGGGCCTAAAATCACAATTGTCCTCGGTTTGGTCTGCTAGGTACAGTCCAAGCTGCTTGAGGATAACTCCATCTAGACTTGCAGGCACGTGGAAACAGGACAGATTATCAGTGGTATCACATACCTCAAAAAGGTCTACGTCGTTACATGCTATGTTTTTTCTTATTTACAATTAAAATTATTTAATTCATCAAAGCAGCCAGCGTATCTCAATCCTTAATCCTTGACCAAGGAAATTTTAGCCAGACAGTATTTTCCTAGCCTGGAAGACGCCAAGCTCTTCAAGATGCAAGCACATACTTTCTTGGTTAAATAAGTAGAAAAAATAAAATATTGAGAAAGGAGAAATGAAATCCCAAGTCACTCAGGAAGATTTTTGTTTTAATGCAACTACAGAGGCTATTCCAAATTATTCTCTTTGTAGTCCATGCCTTTTTGAAAAAGTTGAATGTGAAAAGGATCTTTTCTTTATTATGCTAAAAGATACGACACAGTCAAAAATGAAAGCAGTAAGTACAATAAAAAGTTGTTGATTTTTAATGCTGTACTTTTGTGGCATAACATTATGGTTTGATGTACCCAGATTACTGCAGATTGCAGACAAGGAAAATGATTCCCTCTTCCAGGACTGCCAACCTGTCAGATACTGCAGGCATACAGTGAAAGCTGCACTATCAGGAACGTCTTTTAAAACTATTTCTCCTTGCAAGCAAAGTGGTGGATTATCACTCTTATACTAGCACATAGTCTTGCTATGGCACTGTGGCTGATGATTTCACTTTGGCAGCAAATTAGAGGGATTTTGGAAAAATGTTTAAATCCAAGAGGATCTGAAGTGGACAATGCAGGTTTCCAGAGGGAAAGGGCAAGTGTGCAACAAAGACCCCGGCCCTGCACAAATCTAGACTAACGAGAAGATGGTGGAGCATTTTACTCTTCCTTTGCAGGTTCAGTTCCGGGGATTATTTCAAATGATCTTAGTGTTGGGAATTGGTGGTAGTTTCCCATATGGATTCCACATTTCTGTCATCAACTACCCTTCTGTGGTAAGTAGCCGCCTCTCTGAGGTTGAAAACAGAAAATGGAGAGCCTGAGCTCTCCATTCTCCCACAAATCTCAAATTTACTGAGCATTCAGCTGATAACATTTATGCCATTTCTTTGGCTAACAGTAACATCAACTGTTAATCTCATTTTATTTTCCAGCACATCAGGAAGTTTATTAATGAAACCTGGATAGAGCGACATGGCTCTCCCCTCCATCCTGAGACAATTATGCTGTTGTGGTCCTTCATTGTGTCTGTTTATGGGATAGGAGGATTCCTGGGGAGCCTCTGCTGTGGCTATTTGACTACAAAATACAGAAAGTAAGTGTTTCTTGTAACAGCTCAATAGCCAGAAAGTACAGGGAAATACCAAGGTGAATGCATAAACTTCTTGGTTGAAGCAGTCTGATTGAATCATAGAATCATAGAATTGTTAGGGTTGGAAGGGACCTTAAAGATCATCTAGTTCCAACCCCCCTGCCATGGGCAGGGACATCTCCCACTAGATCAGGTTTCTCAGAGCCCCGTCCAGCCTGGCCTTAAAAACTTCCAGAGATGGGGCTTCCACCACCTCTCTGGGCAACCTGTTCCAGTGTCTCACCACCCTCATGGTGAAGAACTTCTTCCTAACGTCCAGTCTGAATCGTCCCATCTCTAGTTTTAATCCATTCCCTCTAGTCCTACCATTACCCGTTGAAGACTAAACAGTTTTGGTTTGCTGGTACATACACGTCTTTCAAGTAGCAAGCAGTCTTTTATATTGTTTATCTGCCCTCCCCAGTGAACTGTACTTCTGTAAATGCTGCATTCATCAAAACATTGCTGGATCAGTGCCTCTGGGAGTAGCAGGATAGTGTAACTGCCTTGTGTTCTCTTCAGGATGCCCTATCACTCTCATAAAGATCTCCCAAGCTCTACAAACCCCCAAAAAGGAGCTGTGTGTTTTGTGTTTGTGACATGTTATATGCAGTTACTCTAACCACCTGGAAACCAGGTGTGAACATGTGAAAATGTGAACAGAATAGAAAAAAAAATAAATTGCCTGTAACTATGCTGTAAACATACAATCAGCACCAAACCAAATTGTCCAAGAGACATTTCTGTTCTTGGCAATCCATTTCACTGAAAGTCAGTTCCTAAGTATCTTTCTCACTGGGTGGAGAAAGGATTCCTCACCAGTCTGGTCTGTTCTCAGTGCCTTGTGTAACACCACTAATTTCATTTTCAGAGAAATTGGCAAACTTGGTGTGACCCACTTAAAGATCTGCTCCACAACCCACTGATCCAGAGGCCCCTCATATGGGTCTTAACAAACCACCTTAGCCTGCCTGCAATTGTGTTCTTTCCTATCAGGTAAGTGCCCCCAAGAAATTTCTTGTGGGACACTGCCTTATCCCACATGCAGAGGGCCTCCCAAGATTGAAAATAAGATCATACACTTCTCCCATGGGTTGTTTAACACATGATAACCTAATTGTTGAACCACAGTCTTCTAAACACAGGATCTCTGTGAATCCTTAATGCATGCAAGTGTCATGGCAAAACAACTGAGTGCAAGACTTTGATCTGAGCTTGAGACATGAGGGTTGTGAACATACCAGCTCACGATTCACACAGAGTGTCTTCTGAAATATGCTTCTGAAAAGTTTTTCTGCCATCTCAGATCACATCCATTTAGCCAAGAGTGTCTTTAATATGAGCTATTCTAGAGTGGGAGCCATGGACGCAGATTATTTCCGAGGAACAACCTGACACTTTATGAGGAGTTCTAGCCATTTAAAAATCTTGGTGACAAGCTGGACCATTCCTTTGATCTCTTTTCCCTCTTGTACTGTGGAAATGCTGATGAGGTGTTCCAATTGTTTAAATTCTAACCTAAGAAATACTAATGAATTAAAATCCAAAGGATCTTGAAATTTTAAAGAATCACTTTACCTATCCAAAGTGAAGATTATTTCAGCCATTCCTCAAAATAGCAGGAATGGCTGTACCATGCTTCCTATCACAGCAGGATTAGTCAAAAGAGTACAAGAGATTCTCATTTCACAGTAAATTATCATGGGCTTTTTTTTTTGTCTTTCAGAAAAAAGTGCCAAATGTTAACCAACCTGATCATGCTGGTAGCTGCCCTTTTCATGGCCTTCAGTAAAACAGCCAGATCTTTCGAGATGATTCTGCTTGGACGCTTTCTCTATGGCATTGGTACAGGTATGTGCTCATGCCTTGCTGTCCCAGGATTGTCTCTACAGGTATTGCCATTCTTGGAGAATGATTTCTAAAGCAAATATACTAGGCATTTCATAAAACTGAAAGACACCATCCCTTTTGCAAGAAATTTTAATCCAAATACTAGAGTGAATGGAAACAATGTAAAAGAGGATGGAGTCAGAAAGCTAAGCTTTTCTAAATATTTTAACAGTCATTTATCCTCCTCTTTGTTAAAGGTTTTTCTCTCAATATACATCCTCAGTATGTAGGAGAGATTTCACCTAAGAAGCTGCGTGGATTTACCAACTCCACAGTTGCTGTTTTTCTGACACTGGGAAAACTCACAGGACAGGTTATTGGACTACGGTAAATCCTCCAATCTTTCTTTGAGGTTACACTAAAAGTAGTAGAAATCTTTCTATAACCTTATCCTCTCACCTAGCCAGTGACTGAGAAGCTCTCTCATCTTCCCCAAAACAGGCCTTCACTTATGCCAGAAGAAAAGTTTTGACCATATTTGAGGCAAACATATAGTTTTAAATATAGGAGACAGAAAATCAATTACTCATAACCTGATTTCTGCTTATTTCCACACCCTTTCTACTAGGGGATTTCCCCGTCAAAATTTCCTACACTTATATGAAAAGTCTTAGCAAGATGTTTTGGTCCTGTGGTCAAACAGTGGTCAAATGAGTCTCATCGGCTCTCTAGACATTATATTGGATCCTAATGATATTTAGAAAGTTTTTCAAAATGCCAAATAATTCCTTTAAAATTGTCTGAAATAAAAATAGCTAAATTTGTGAAATTTGCCAGATTATCAATTCAGATTTTTGCTTCACTGCACCCTTGAATGGAATTTGAACAATCTTCATCACTCAGAAAAATTTCCTGAACATTCATTACATTATTTCAGCATAATTTTGTTTCACATACACTTTCCAGGGAGATTTTAGGAAGCGAAGCTTTGTGGCCATGGTTGTTAGCATCTAGTGGACTTTCAGCATTGGTTCAACTGGTTACTCTCCCATTTTTCCCTGATTCACCATCCTACCTCCTGATACAGAAGGGTAATGAGGAAGCCTGCAGGAAAGGTAGAGTGTGTACTTTCCTCACTTACTTCACTTCATTTGATATGTTAGATTGACAGCCTCTATAGAAGACAAGAAAGCAGGGCAGAGCTGTACAGCACAGTGCAGTGCCATCGAGTAATAGCAGAGGCAGCTCTAAATAAAACAGTTGAGGTACCTATGGCAATACGACTGTATTAACCTGGGGCCTCACTCAGTTTAATAAAGTTAAGACAAGAAAGACAGGTATATATTAGCATGTCTAATGTTTCCCACTTTAGTGGGAGCTACTTTATTTCTTTCAAGGAAACAGTTTAGACAGTTCATTTTTTATTAAATAAAATGTACTTAAATGTTTAGTTTGTCTACAGTTAAGTCAACTCAACATTAGAAAGTTATGCTACACTCACAGGCAACCGAAACAAAATTTTTCCATCTGCCGGCTGCCCTAGACCCAACCAGATGGCAGAAGCAGACAGAACCAACACCGCTACCAACACCAATGGACAGGCAGGCTAAAGGGTTTAACATATCCACTCGCGATGGAGCTACACTGGTAGAATAATCCACTCCCCTCTTTCTCCCCAACAGCCATCAGGAAGCTCTGGGGGGAAGGAGACCATCAAGCAGAAATTGATGACATTATGAAGGAGAAGGCTGCAATGACGAGCACAAAAACTTTGCGTGTCCTCGAAGTAATAAAAGAGCGATCTTTGCGCTGGCAACTTTACATCTTGATGACTGTCATGACCACCTTGCAGCTTTGTGGAATCAATGCAGTTGAGTGCTCTCTCTATCCCCAGAACAAGAGACAACTCTAAGCAGCATTACAAACCCCTCTAAGTCAATGCTATTACACCAGCTTAGAACTGCATCACAATAGCAACACTTTTTTCACAGGTGCATTTCTTCTCTGCATTTTTCAGATATACTTCTATTCTTTTGAAGTTTTCCACACAGCCAAGTTTGAGGAATACCTTATTCCATACGTGTCCCTGGGAGTTGGGTTATGTGAATGCTTATCCTCTATATTGTGTGTAAGTCTTTTCAGACTTGAGTTTGAAGGAAAAATTTAATGTAGTCAACAATTGTACTTTTCCTTACTTGTAACTGGGCTCAGGGAAGATTTGCATAACCTAAGACACATCTTCCTGCTTCTGCGAAACCACATGCAGGATAAAAGGCAGCTCTTTTCCCAAATTATTGGCATGACTGTATGTCTTTAGACTCATTTTTATTCTGTAAAATAATTTTCTGATGTTCTGGATTAGATGTGTGTATGTATGTGTGCACAATTGGATATATAACAGCACACAAGAAAGGGAACTCTCTAACAACAGCTGAGAGTTGACTAATAAACACAGCTAAATGAAAAATGAATTAGCTTTGAAGAAGCTAGCCAAATTCATTAGGAATTAAGAGATTTTGTAATGACATTGATTTCTGGCTATTACTCGGATAAGTCTTCTGTGAAGAACATGTGGTGAAGGGAGGAATTATTTCATTTGAGAACTGGCATTTATGACCCGTGTATTCTGCTTTTCAGAGCACCCTTATAGACCGATTTGGGAGGAAGGTGCTGCTATGGGGAGGATACACGCTGATGTGTTCTGTGCTAGCACTCCTTACCATGACCCTGTCACTGCAGGTAAAGAGGCAGCAGCCTTCTGGCTACTTACTCAGCATCAGCCCACCTTTTGGTCTTGCCTCACAGGATACCTACAAAAACTTGAGTCAGTGGCAGAAAATAGAGAACTCTGCTATACTGTCATGTATCTAACGGTTTGATATCACTGGTTTCTCACTTTTAGCATCAGTATTTCTGGATGCATTACTTCAGTGTTATCTTGATCTTCCTATTCGTTATCTTCTATGGAATTGGACCATGTGAGTACTTCAGTGGCAACTTTGGGAGGAAATTTTGTATTGTACTGCTTGGTGACACAACTAGTAGAGGAAGAACAGACTAGTCCCATGGTAAAAAGTTCTGGAAATTAAGGAGGAAAGGGCAGATATATACAAGTAGGAGACAGAAAAAGAGTACAGACACCTCAAATTTTATTGCTGATCACAGATTCTAAATAATTTCAAATACAGTATCATCTTCTCCAGAGGAGTTGAGACAGAACTTTCAGAACAATTTTTAAAATCCTCAGCTAAAATCAGGATTCTAGGCATTGCCAGGTATATTAATCATCTTTATTAAGTTAGCAAGTTAAGCTTTATGCCTAACAACATGCTTCAGGTGGAACTGACCTCAGGAGCCAAAAGGGGAGCTGGTTTTATAAATTACTGTGCTAATAATGGCTACCAGTGCAATATGGAACTGCACAGATCCACTGGCACCAGAAAAAGGATTCCAGTGTGTACAAGAGAAACCTAAATTAACAGCTGAAAACCAAAATTAACAGTTGTAGTCCCTTTCTGGAATCAAGGCCTTTCACCTTCGTAGCAGGGGCCACCTGCCAGCAGGCCACCTATTCTGCCTGTCTGCCATTTTCTACCACTGTGTAAGTAGACCATTGTGAGGCTCTTCGGCAGGAGCAATGAAACGAGTATACCTGGTTTGTGTTTTGCTTTTGTTTTTCAGCTGGAGCCACTATATCTATTATGGTTGAAATCTTCAGCCAGTCATTCAGACCATCAGCCTTTCTGATTGTTGGCTGCATCAACTGGATGGGACTGTTTGTACTTGGGATGATTTTTCCATTGATTGTTGTAAGTGACTCTAACTGGATCCCTCCCTCCAAGCTAATCCACTTCTGAATGCTGGCAGGGAGCAAAATAATAGCAATAAATTGCAATGACATGCAAAGCTTAGAGCTCTGTCCCAATACCAAACCTGCTCAGGAATCCCCCAGGCCTGTCAGTGGAGCAACAATTGGACTCGGGTCAAATGTGGCTGGTGGAAACTCCCGGCTTAATACCCATCCTGGTTTGTGTATTGAGCACACATTTGAATTTTAATTACTAAGACACAGATTTGCACCCAAGGGCAGGGAAATAGTAGTGAGATTCTTATTTTCCTTACAGTGTCTCGCATTTCTGCTTGCAGGATAACCTTGGACCCTTCTGCTTCCTCATCTTTTTGGCAATCCTTGCTTTATCAGCAATTTTCATCTACCTGTATCTCCCTGAGACCAAGGGAAAGTCAATCATGGAAATAAAAGCAGAGTTCAACAAGCTGAACTTTGGGAAAAAAGAAACCTCAGTCACTGAAAATAAGTTTCCTAAGGAGCAGGTGTTCTGCACCAAACTATGAATGTTTAGAGGAGAAATTTGCATCTCTTAGAAAAGACAGGAAACAATGTTGCAATAGAACTAAAAAGGAAACATTAAAAACAGACTGCAAGCTCTTGTGCCTTATTCCTTATTCCTTTTTTCTTTTTTTTTTTTCGTAATACAGATATGAGATTCATTATGCTAGACTTTTATTTCTTGATTATATCCCAACATTTTCACAGGATATTTCACCACTCCGTTTTAAGATTTACTGGATATAAAGAGATTTTTTTTCCATTAAAAAAATGCTGTTACGATAGTCTACCTTATGAAGTTTTAAAACATTTCGTTAACAGTCCATAGGGCCCAAATCCTGCTAGAAGAAAATACATATAGGATCTGCTCAGAGCCCTGGATCACAGACCTCAGTTGGTCTCCCTTGTTCCCAGGAGTCCTGCCCAATGCCACGGGTACCTCAAGTTTGTAATTGGGCTTTCCTAAATGACACCTCACTAGCTCTAAGCACCTCGTAATCATGAAACTGCTGACAAATAGCTCAGAGTATCAGAAATATGGATGACCAAGTAAAATAATTTAAGAAGGCAAACCAAGGGAAGGAAGGATTAAGAAGGCCAAATGATCGTCAGTCATGAGGCTGGGAAAACACAGAAGTCTAAAATATTTGCTTAGCAGTCCAATAGAGGAAAAGCCAGACATGTAGTTTAAGGTGACCCAAGCAGACACAGATTCAAAACTTAGCACAGTAAATTAAGAAAAAAGGTTCCAGTCATGATAATAGAAAAAAAACATATTGAAAGTGAAATTGTCCTGTCCAAACAATCCTTCTGGAGATGTAATAGAAATCTCAGTGCAGAACACCCTAGTAACTCTATGCAGGGAGAAGGACCTGCCAGAGATATTATTGTATGCAAAAGAAGTAAAATGGCTGCTATGAAATAAAGCACACTCCCAAGAGCATCTGTGGTGTCTAAGGATCTGATTTCCAACCTGGTACATCAGCTTCTGGGAATTACATCAGATGTTTTCAGAGAAGAAAGAGTTTGTTTTGGAAATGTTTTTCCTGTTATGTAAGCAAGCTGTGAATAATGAGTGATTATTTTACCCAGCAGAAAAAATAGGCTGTAAAGTTCATTAGAAATCCAGTCTAAGTTTTTCCAAGTGATCACTAACAAGTATAGTATGATTCCTGACTAAATGCTTTGGATCATGCCACCTGCTTTCCACTAATCACTGAAGAAAAGATTCATCAATATTACAAACAGCAGTTCCTCTCCTTACAGATGGAGCTGTCACTTGAGTTTGCTTTTAACACTTTGACATAGGAAACATGCCCTGAAAAAACTGTTTATACAAATAGATTTTATTTCTGGATTTTTTTCAGGACTCTCATTATTTTCAGAATGCTTTGAATACAGGAGACTCAATCCACTAATACGGGCTGTAGGTGAACACTGGCACATAGTAATTCATCTCCTGAATTTTATTTGCTGACTCTTTACAGAGAAGGAGCTGACTTAAAATCAAGATACACAACACAATCAACTTAAGATGTTCATATGGAGGTTTTCTCCATTTAAAAGTATTTGTTTAAATTACACAGTTGCAGTACAAGCATTCAGTGCAAGCTATAGAAAGCTCTCCCTCTTTTCCGCAGGCTGGGGAATGCAGTGAATAGAAAAGTCCTTAATTCACAGAAACTACTGAGCATAAAGAGACCCATTACCTTTAACATGGAGAGCTTAACAAAACTTTTATTTTATCCCCATCAGCATTTTCAACCTGCTTTCCCCACACACATCTCACTGCAAACACCCCCTACCAAATGCCATATGACTCTAAATCACTTGTCTCTTGTAAGATTCTACTAGGTAGCAAAGAGAACTCATCCCAGCTCTGCCACATACTCCACTCTGGATAAAACCTCCTCATTTCAGAAAGTCTGTGGATTTCCTGTCTCTCAGGAGATCCTGTTGACTGTTATGGGACTACTTGCACAACAAAGGAGCAAGTCGAAAACAAGCCTCCTCTGAGTATGTAGAATGCAGTGCTCACCACAGTGGAAAATCAAGACCCTGATTTTAAGGCATCTTTGTCATGACTTAGGCACAGTTCGGGGAAGGTCTCACAACATGCGCTACTGGGGCTTTTCTGTTACGGTCTGTTCCACAGAAAGAGTCCCAGACCTCACAACTGAGGCGTCCATCTAAATTTTTTTAATAATTATAAGACTTGCATAAAGAGGCACATTATATTTCTCTCACTTTCAAACACTCCCTGAAACACTTGCTTTTTCACTGGTTTTCACGATCAGGCTGTACCCAAATATGAAGTGTCATTTTGGATGCTTTGATTTCCAGAGTGCAAAAAACCAACTTTCCCCGCCTAGGAAAGCTGTACATGGATTATCTGCATTAGCAGCCAGGAGCCTGCAGATGGCACAGGCAGCCTCGCCTCTCCCGAGGCACTCCCAACCCTCAGGTGCACATGAGGAAGGTGCCACTGACTATTTAAAGGCTCCTGAGGTGCTTAATAGCATAGTGGGGTAAGCTATCTTGCAGGTGACTTAGAAGCAAAGCTGTGAACAAGGTAAGCTGAAAGAAAACCCTCTCGTGATCCAAAGATGCCCGAGTTCATTGTTAACACAAATATAAGCAAGGATAAAGTTCCAGAGTCTTTCACAGGGGAGCTCACCCAGCAGTTATCAAAAGCAATGGGCAAACCAGCACAGGTAAGTCCAGATGCTCAAATGTTTTCTTTTAGTCAGCTGTGCCTATACAATGAGCTATTTCTCAGTGATAGCCTCTATAAACTAATATACCTAATGACTCACTAGTCTTCTCTCTGTACGAATGTCAAATACTTGTTTGCTGTAACTTAGCTGTGTTGAGGTCTTGAAACACTTTCAGTATTTAAACTAGCTTTGTGTATGATGGTATGGTATTCCATGTAGGTCTCTGTGCAAGTCAAGACACTGGATGTGTGTGAGTATGTATATGCAGGTATCTCTGTGAATACCTCTCAAGAATCTCACTGACTGAAAGCAGCCTCACTCTCTAACTTCCTTGCTGGGTCCTGCTGCATATGTGCTTGTTATCTGCCACCAAGTTGCCTGTAGCCTAGTGGTTACAGCTGAACAAAAAAGTAAGGCATTCAGTTTACCTGGACATCTAGCAAAAATACCTATGTGATGTCCTGCTACTTGTAGTCAAAATACCAGAGTGGAAACCAGCTACCTGCTGGTTTTGTTACCAGACTGGGGGATTTCTACCTGCAAACACCATGGCAATATGCTACTGAGGTGAAGTACTGAAATACTGTCATGAAGGGTCTTATAAGGCTTTTATTTTCTTAATTAATCTTGGAAGGTCACTAGTCACTCTATCAGTTGTTTACTGAAGACTGCTGATGAATATGAAAAACAAAGTGAAAGCTTCTATGTAGAGCTTTATAATGTGAGCTACTCAGTTGCTGTAGCAGCAGTAACTTAACTGAGTCAGCTATAGATTTTTAGCAGCTTGGTGAAGTTCTTTTCTACGTATTCGCTAGCAAATGAGTGTTTTCAGAAAATGTTTCTTATTTCACTTCGGCAGTGATGCTTTGAAACCCTGGAAAGAATGAAGTTCTGGTGCCAACAGAAAGGATTTTTAGGGCTTCCAGCAAACTTATCTGCCCACTGGGACACCTGAAGTTCTTGAGCAGATCTTTGCTCTTCATGGAAACAAAGTGCTCTGAAATAGTAGTCACCCTGTTCTGCTTAAAATGGCAACAGAGATCTATGAACCCCTTAGCAACTGTTTTATGATTGCCACAGGTGGAAGTGTACTGAGAAGGGAAGAAGGTGGAAAAATAGACCCAAAGTTAAAAAACAAGCGGGATATCTGAAAATATTAGGACAAACTTTGGAATGTCTTGAAAATGGTAGGAAGAAAACTCTGAGCAGTTGGCATGGTTTTGTCAAAATCAGGCACATTTTAAACAGTCCCACAGTAGTGTCCTATGCTCAGATCTAGCCAACACTTCTAGTAATGACTCTCTAGACTGAGATGTGCAGATGACAATAGCTTGTATGTGCAGGAGATGGTAAGAATTCAAGAAGATAGTAAGATCTCAAGACAAGAAGCTTTCTTTCAATAGCTGATTAATAAGTCAAACTACACAAAAGACAAAGAATAGTTCATTAAAGGAGAAAGGATCTGGGGAGCTATTATGGGTTACAATATGAATAAGAGTTAAGACAATGCTTTGGAGTGGGGCAATTTCACTTTTGTTGTGTACAAGGTGGAAGTAAGCCTCAGCAGGAGTACTCCATCTAGCCTCAGGCCCTTCACTTTGAGAAAGAGGTAGGCAGATTAGAGATGCACCAAAGGAAAAACACTAAAGAAATAAGATAATGCAAGGATCAACAGACATTCTGTCTCTTCTAGGAGAGAAGGCTGAAGAGGGAAGCTGTCATTGAAGAGATGGGAACTTTTTTTTTTTCTTCCTCAGTGGCCTAAGGCAGGAAGAAGCCAGCTTCGCTTGCAGCAAAATTTCAGCCAGTTCTTGGAGGAAAATCTTAAAAGTTGCTGTGACTTCCAGTGAGGTTCTACATTGGATTTGTGCTATGGATCCCACCAGTGGTGGGATGGTTAATAGTACTGACATTTCTTTGACCAATTTGAAATTCTCAGTTCAGCAATGATAGTTAGAATACTTCTATTTGTTGTTGTATGGCTGTAGACCTTCAAAGACGGTCACATGCATCTAGATGTTCTCATCAAATTGATTTGATGTAGAGTTAAAAAGCCAATCAACCTGGAGAAACCTGGTTCTATTCTGCTTCTTCCAGGTAGATTGTTTGCCTGATAAAGGGGACCCTCTTCTCTAGGGACAGTAATGGAGCTCTTTGCAATCAACCAGTCTCATCAAACATGTAGGAATTCACGTTTCAAATTCTGCCAAATTTAACCAGAGTTCATATCTGAGGGAATAGTCAGAAGCATTTTTTTGGGCTTGTATAAGCCTTGTCTCCACAGAAAGCAGGCTTAACTGTAAATGGGAGTAAGAGTAATTCATTTCTTTTTTTTTCCCCAACACATGCAGTAATATAATGAAATTCTTATGTAGAACTGATCTGTTCTATTCCTCTTCAAAAAAACCCACCATTTTTTATCAATCTAGCAAACAAATACTTGCTGTTGGGGAGGAAGAGGGGGAGGATATTGGTGTGTCAGCTGGTGGTTCTTGCATAACAGCTCCCAAATATAAAGCTAGAGGCCAGGGCTGGGACGCAGCTGGAACAGGTTTGTGCAGCAGTGTGGAAGGGATACGTAATGGGACTTAGAAGTATACAGGGAACAACAAAGAGATTTTTTGAAGAGGACATGCAAGCTTTTCATGACAACGGAGGCAATAGTAAAGGGAGAGTCTCTTAGTTATAACACAGAAAGAAGGAAAGGATTAGGATGGGCTGGAATGCAGAGCCTTCCTCTCGCAGGAAATAGTACCATTTGAAAAAAATACTGATTTTTATTTTTAATCAAATAGGTTTGTTTCTACTGCAAAAACTGTTTCAAACTGCTCTAGAAGAAAATAATGCTAACTGATTTTATTTTTTGCAAAAATAATCTGCTTCCAGGGTAAATGTTAAAGGCATATATGTACCTACATTTGGCATAAAGTTGAGACCATAAGGTATCCAGCCAGGGGAGAACAGAGCCAAGCAACTGGTACTTCAGCAGGATCTCTTTGGCTTATCCTATACTGCTGTGGTCTGATGCACCATGTCCCCAAACAAGCTGTAAATGATGGCAAAGGCTAATTAACTAGACAACTCCTAGTACACAGGCTAGCTTGTTTTACCAAGAGGGTTAATTGCTGCTGAGTTCCAATGATGCGCTGCTAATAAACGTGGGTAAGAACAGAAGCCAGATGGATGCCAAAGGAACTGATCCCTGGATTCCCCAGTGTGTGGATCTGACACTGTGTATTAGTAGCAGGGAAAATTGCAGGCTGGTCATTAACATAGATACTTTATTCTATTTTTCCTGCTATCAAGGACAAAAGTAGGATTAGGCTGTATTTTGTTTAATGAAGGGGATGTTGATTTAAACCTCTGCTGTGTCAGTTCACATTTACCTCAGCAGTGAAGACTGCGGCAGGAGCCAGTGAGGTGCAAAATCTCTCTGGAACGTAGGGTGACAGCAATGCAATTGCACACCCCCACTGGCACCCAGCCTTCCCACACAGGCACGGAGAGACCGGTGGTTCAGAGGAGGTTCTGTAGGTACCGCAGGTCACTGAGCTCTCGCAGCATCTGAACTTTCTACCCAAAATTCAAAGTCAACAAAGCTGATATTGCAGGGTCCTCCTTCCAACAGTGTACCTGGGCTGAGCATCCCCATCTTTCTGTATGTAATTGGCACACTGGGATTGAAGGTTGCAAGACAGCAGGCAGGGAAGGATCTTTGTCGCAGAGTAACTAAAGAACAACAGTGAAACTATTTGTGTTTTGGTAAGTAGTGAAAAGCATCTCTGAGCACCTGGCTCTGCTTGCTCTCTTTTTTTAAATTTTACGTGCTGCTAGTATTTTTAGTTAAGAATACAGCCATTCTGCAATAGATGAAAGAATTATGATGGTAGTGCTTGTTCCCAAATGGTATGTCATGGGAATGTGATTGGATTTCACACCTTCTCATCTTTGTGACTTGCAGGAAAATATTTAGGAAGTCTGGAAGTGCAATGTAGTACACATAGCAGAACTTCAAAAGTGTAACTGACAGGCATGCATATATTTTCACTGCAGTTTAGGTACAAAAATACCCTCCTGGATTTTCAAAACTCTTCTAACATGGCAAATGAGAGTAATATTCTTTTCTTCTTGTAACAGTACCTAGCAGTACAAGTATCTCCTGACCAGCTGATGTCCTTTGGTGGCTCCACAGACCCCTGTGCTATGTGCTTTCTCTACAGCATCGGCAAGATAGGGGAGCAAGAGAACAAGGTCTACTCCAAATTGCTTTGCAACCTGCTGAACAAACAGCTGAAAATACCATCTGACAGGTGAGCTTGTACAGCAACTTGTCTGACATGACTTTCCACAGACTGATAAAGCTATTAATCCCAGACCTGTCCTTTCTTCCTCTATTAACTTTCTACTTGAAGAGGCTAAATGCCAAGTCAATAGAGCAACTCTCCAATTAAAAAGAGGAAAGGAGCAAGTGCACAAGCTGCAAAGCCAATGCCCAGAAGCAGTAAAATATCTTTTAGTTAAAATGATGGAGGCTCAGGCACTGCACGTATATACAAGAGCCAGGTACAGACACGATAACTTGATTAATTAAATTGATAACTTAGTAACGTGTACCAACAATTCCCTACTGCCTGTGGGGTACAAGTGGAGGTCTACTACAAAAGCTTCCACTTATATATAAGCATTTCAAGTCCTTTTCCTGAAGGTACACATATCTGTTACAGAAATGACTGTAAATAAAACACAGCATCCTGAGATCTCCTTAAAACAAGAAGTAGAAAAATACCAAGAACTCCAGAATGCAAGTACACAAGGCCTTAAAGTGGGGGGGGGGGGGGGGGAAACATCACACACACACCACACAATCCTCGAACATGCCTGCCAGAACTTGCAAAAGGAAATTGTAACTCGCTGAGATGCAGTGCAGGCCTGAGAAGTGTGAAGCCCTGGGGGTCAGCCTACAGTGTGGCTGTGTGTGTCCTGCTGCAGGAACACCCCAGCCAGCCTGCAGCACTCTGTGCGCAGCAGCTAACGGTGTCTGTCTTCCCTTTCAGAATCTATGTCAGCTTCTTTGAGATCAGTGCTGGCAACGTAGGCTGGAACAGCACCACCTTTGCTTGAGGTGCCCTCGGGTGGTAACAGCTTACTCCTGAACGTGGCTTTTGAGCACTGCAGCTCCAGACATGTTACCGGTATCTGGCACAAATGCAAAAGGCAGTGGTACCTTAGTCACTGCTACATGCTGCTGTTTAATATTTTATCTGCTGCTTAAATAAAAATAAAAATCCAGCAGGAGCCTTATGCGTGATGCTGTCTTGTTATTCTATAAAGGTCTGTGGTTGAGATGGAAAAATTCTTTCTTGAAATACTATTAACAGAAGCTTTTCTTTTTTAAAAACAATTCTGTTCTTTATGTGAAGATAGCATTTGGGTATGCCTTTGCCCTGTTCATGCTGGATAGCCTGGCCAAATGTAAATACAGCTATGTTGACCTGATTTCAAAATATACTTATGTTTAAGTCAATAGATGTGGCTATCAATGTGGCATACGGCCCTCTCTTCAAAAGGAGGAAAGACATGATCGTCTCTTATTTAAAATGGATGGATTGCAGACCAGATCTTAACACCACATGGGCCTCTATCTGCTTAACAGGAAAAACTCATGCTGCAAGAGTCCTCCAGGGCTCAGGATAGGCAGAGGGAGTAAGTGGAAAAAAACACGGTTCACTGTTCTGCCCTCCCCTCTTCAGCCATTGAACAACTTGCAGTGACAGTGAAGATTAGAGCACAGCTCAAAATGAGGCAGAGGCACAGTGAGCCATTCCCAGAGGCCAAAGTAAGGAATTACTTACAAAAGGAAGATTTCCATATAAATATTTATTATTCAAGCCCTGGGTCAAATAAGAGCATTTGCTTCCAAAGTGAAAAAGAAAAAAGTAAAACAGACCTGTTTCTGGAATCTCTGAAATTAGCTATATTGTGACTTTTTTTTTTTTTTCTGAAAGAACAAAGCCCTCTCACCCCTCTTCTGAGCTCTATTGTGAACATCCCATTTTGTCCCTATCACAGCTTTGCTTTGCAGCCACAGTCTTTCAATACAAGCCTGTACCTCAACCTGCAAAGATGCTTTGTTGAGATAACAAATGAAAGCTGCTTTGGTGAATCAAAGCAGCACAGCCAATGAAGCAACACGCTACTTAGCATCTAAATACAGTATATTGTATTAAATATTTTTCATTCCACTTAATGCCTTGCAGAGCTGCCCAAGGAGGATGGTATGAGGTAGGTAGCTAGCCTTTTGGCAGAATTGCTTGTGGAGAATGGCTAGGAAGCCCCTAAACACAGCAGGATCTCCCATGGGAAGGCAGTTTCCTTCTCCGGAAATCAATCTGCCTTCTTCATAGAGCTGCCTGCTCAAAGAATGCTGCCTCTTCCTGTTCTTAGAGCCACAGCACCAGCATTCTCTGATGTTCTCCTGGTTCTTCCTCCCTGGTCCTGTTGCTCTGTGCTCAGGTTTTGACTGTGAGGCAGCTGGGTACGTACAACTGCAACTGGTGAATACCCCAGCCATGCTATTTGCTGTCAGCCTCCACAAAAGGCTTCAGCCTGATCCACATATCTTCTGAAACCCTTCTATGTTAGATGCTTTCAGGGTTATTCTCAGAGCATCCAAATCCTGAAACGTGTGTTCCTAAATTACATCATGGCACAAGGACAATTAAGACCACCTCCTTATACTGTCTAATAGGGAATGTAAAAGCTTTCTTTGCCTCTGGCATATCATTAGAATGCTCTTGGTATATTTTGGTAAAACATTTTACCTTTTGGTTTTTTTTACTCTTACATATTTCTTCATTGTTTGTATTTTAATTACAGGCACTTGTGTTTTAAAACAGATGCTATTTAACCAGAAAATGTATTATGAGTGCATGTGTGTGGAGCAATCACTTGAGGGAGGGCTGTGCACAAGTACACTGGTATTTGGTTAACTTTGAAAACCGAATCTTTAGAAGCTATGAAAATGTATGCACTGCTTCTTCCTTAGGCAAGAGGGCAAAGGAGAAGGAAACTGTGGATGTCTCTCCTTTGTGTAGCAGCATGGCTGTGGTCTACCACTTTGGGCCTGGCAGGCCATAGAGCAAGCACAGTGGTGGTGCCACAATTCCCACCCCACCTCAACGCAATAACTCTGGGATGCAGGAACGTGAGAGGAATAACTGGCTCTATGCAATGGCAGGGAGCTGATATAAGTTCTTAATAGCACTGTTGAGCACTTAAAATAAATGCTGCAGTCCTGCCAGTTCTCAGTGTTGCAGCCTGTGCCACTCCAAAGCGTTCCCATACAATACCATCCCTTACTCTTTGTTCAGGGCTATCTGTGTTCACATGTGTAACGTGTATGTATGGTCAAGCCTTCTAGCAGCAGCAGCAGTGCTGGGACTTTGTTAAAAATGAACACGTGCTTGATTTCTCTGTGTAAAATGCCTGCATGGAGAGGGCTCTGGGCCTGATTCTCCCTAATCTTCCTATGAGTCATTTCAAGCAGCGCAGCAGAGCTCTGCCACAGTTACGGCAGTGAGCCGTGCCCTCTGCAGCCTACGTGCATCGCATCACACAGCCCAGCAGAAGGCTCATCCCTCGGGCCGCCTCTCACTTCCGAATAGACACGCACCATTTCAATTCTTAGCAAAAAAAAGATCACTTCTGCCTTTATCCAGTAGAAAATTACTATATGAAAATGAGGACGCTGAGGAGTAATATGTTTCAATTTGACTGAAAAATATCAGAGAATAATTAACATGCCACCAAGTCTGTCACTTCAGCTTACACTGTGTTAAAGCTATGCAAAAATTAAAACAAAAATGTGCAAAGGTGCATTTATTTTGCAAAAGAAAAAAATTTCCTTTAGAGCCAGGTTTAGTATCCCTTTTTGCAACCGCCAAGCTAAGGGCCTGTAGCTCTTTTTGGCTCTTATCCTGCAAAATCCAGTGGCAGTGCTACAGCGGTAGTACCACATGCGCTGATACCAGGTTATGTATGAACTGCCCAGCGTGGCAGCAGGCAGCTCCGGAGAGGAGCCTACAACATATCCTCAAAAAACGCACAATGGTAGTAACAAAGCACTGGAATAACGGCGGAAAGGGGGGGGAGCCATAAACAGCAGCAAGGGCAGCGGACTGCTGAGGCCGCCTCCCCGCCAGCTGCCTCCCCCGCCCCGCCGGGCGCGGCCCCTTTAAGGCCGGCGCGGCCCCGCGCGCACTAAAAGCGCCGCCGCCGTCGCCGCCTCGTTCCACTCTCCCGCCGCCGGTCCCGTCGCGCCGCTCCGCTCTCGGCCTCGCCGCCCCCTGCCGCCGCCACCATGCCCATGTTCGCCATCCAGACCAACGTCTGCAAGGACGCCGTGCCCGACAGCCTGCTGGGCGACCTCACCCAGCAGCTGGCCAAGGCCACAGGCAAGCCCGCGCAGGTGAGGAGGGGCGGGTGGTGGGGCTGGTGCTGCCCGAGGCGGAGGGCCGCGGCCCGGCGGCAGCTAGAGCCTCCCCGGGATGGGGCGAGCACGTGGGGAGGCCCGCGCGGAGCGGCCGCGGGGCTGTGCCCGTTCTCTCGCTCACCCGGGGCGGAGGGGCCGCGGCCGCCCACGGGGACGGCTGCGGGCACAACGTGACTGCGGGCCCCGCTGCTCCGGGCGAACAGGCCTCTCCCCGTTCATCCCCCGCTCCCAGCAGCCCTCCGAGGGAGCCGCGGCGCGGCGCGCGGGCCTCCCGCTGCCTCCGTCTGCGCTGCAGTCCGTCCCCAGGCCGTGCGGCTCCCGGAGGCCATGGGCCCGCCCAGCCGGTGCGACAGCCTGGCCCGCAAGAAGGGCGATGCTCGAATAGCCAAATCACCGGAGACTTGTCTGTGCTTGTGCCCGGGAGCCGGGATTTCAGGCGCGGAGCTGGGCCAGCGGTGCGTTTGGTAGAAGGGGCTGGTGGCTCCCAGGCTGGCGGGTCGCTGGCAAAGCGGAGTAACAGATATGGGAGCTCTCCTCCGGAATGCTCCCGGTTATCGCAGAATCGGATACTGCCCCTCTTGGGACAGACTGCTGTAGCCTGAGAAGTCAAAGCCTGATAAGGCTGAATTGCAGCCAGGCTCCCAGACAGGCCGGGTGGCTTAGTCAGTGATTTGAGGGTGTGAATTCTGGCACGCAAATAAGGCCTTTATCTCCTGCCATGTGCTCTTTGCCCTGTGCAGGAGCAGTGCTACCTGCAGGAGTACCCATCTCGCCCGAGGCTTTGCACAAACACAACCTTCGTTCCTAAAGCTGAGAGCCAGCTTGGGGGATCCCTGCAGCACGCCTGCCACACCACCCATGTGGGCTGCAGCCTCCGAAGGGTGCAGAGGGCCACACTGGTGTGCTGCCTGGCCCCAGCCCTGGGCCACAATACAGCACACAACTGCGCTGTTTAAAGTCGGTACCTAAAGCAAGTTTGCATCAGGAGAGGGAAGGTTAGATATCCTGTAACTGTTTGTTCTCTTATCACAGTACATAGCTGTGCACATCATACCTGATCAGATGATGTCCTTCGGGGGCTCCACTGATCCCTGCGCGCTCTGCAGCCTTTACAGCATCGGCAAAATAGGAGGGCAGCAGAACAAGACTTACACCAAACTCCTGTGTGATCTGATCTCTAAGCACTTGCATGTATCTGCAGACAGGTAAGGCTGGAACATGATGTTATTAACCTTGTTTATCTGGCTCTCTGAAACTGCTTTGAAAAGTTCATTTAAAAACACAAAAAAGTCAGGAATAAGCCGATGTATTTGAGAAAATACAAAATGATCATTTGCTGAGTTTTCATGTCCAGTTAGGAGTTTGATGCCTGCACCTTCTGTTAAATGGCTTCCTGTTCTCAGAGTAGGGAAAAATCCCGGAGGACTGACAAAGCTGTACAGCGTGCCTTTTGCCTCTGAGGTGTGATGCCTTGTTCTCTGGAGAGACGATGCTGAAAGCACAAGGGAAGAGCAATAACAGGCTGGAGCTGACAGGCAAAGTAGAAACCAGCAGGCTGTGAACAGCTCCCTTGCAGGCTGTAGGGCCTTAGGAGAGTGTTTGGTGCAGCGGTGAAGGATGGGAAGAACCTGCTGGCACTGATGTGCTGGGGTTGGAAGGGAGAAGAGCAGAGCCAGCCCTGAGGGCCTGCTTGGCTTTCATAAGTCTGTGTGTCTGTCCGACACGTGTGAAAGACTGCAGTGCTTGAAAACAAAGGGTTTTGATCTCCGGAAATTCTTTACAGGCTGCTAACCAAAAGCTGTCTGGTGTCTGAACAGACCCTGACTGGAGAAGAGTTTATATTTTTTTAAAAAAGAAAAAAGTAGAGTTCCAGGTATTCCAGTGAATATTGACTGTTGGAGGCTCTGCCCAAGAAGTTAGCTAGATTTCAGTAAAAATGAAGCTTGACGTTTCTTCTGGGGAACAGGAAGCACCGTCCAGTGTCCTGTTGTCCTTGCCTCATTCATTACTTATATAAATGAGTTAATAAGGTTATTGTTTGTGTCTCCTGTATGTCTTCTGCAGGGTGTACATCAACTACTTCGACATGAATGCTGCCAACGTGGGCTGGAATGGTTCCACCTTTGCGTAGAGCTCTCCTGTCTGTCTGAAAAGGCTGCTCCTGGCCCTACCCTCCTTCTGCCCCTTTGCAGAGACCACCGCACAGATGGCCCTGTGTTGCATTTTGTGCACTCTCACAGATTGATGGCTCCCTGCTAGCGTGTTTAAATATTGCTGCTTCAACATTCCTCTGTTTTCTTTGTGTAGAAAACAAATAAAGATTTAGAAGTAAGCTGTGTGGCGTAGGCTTTGGCAGCTTGGCGATTGGAAATGTATCTCGCTCTGATTGCTGAAGCAAATGAAGGGAACACTTTGGGTTTGGTTCCATTTCTAGGTGTGTATTTCACTGTACACTTAGACTGAGTGGCAGATGCCTGACAGCGCTCCAGGGTCGTTTTTTACCTTGCTGTAGGTACCTTCAGGGCTTCTTGTTGCTCTGAGTTTCTTTTGGCTGTGTCCTCCTTTGCCACAGCAGAAGCAGTCCTTGGGCCAGCCTTGTGCCTGCTGCTTCGGAGAGGCTTTCCTCTAACAACGTAGCAGTGAGGGAGAAGGGCTTTTGCTCACCAAGTTGAAATGCTGCTGTCCACGTTGCTTATGCTGCCCTCTAGGCAGCCAGGGGTGGCCCCCAGTGCTAGGGGAGCTGTGCTGGGGCCCGTGGCTGCCGCGGTGAGCCTCTGTGCCACCTGCTAGGCCGTCCCACAGCGATGCTGCGCTCTCCTGCGCCTCGGTGTCTCAGGGATAGGCTCCGGCTGGGGGCGGCCGCGACTGAGGCGCCTTTCTCCCCTCAGCCTTTCCCTCCCCGGCCTTCCTCCTCCTCCCGCGCTGCCCCCTCCATTCCCCCCCTCAGCCGCCATTTCCCCAGCCCTCCCCTCAGGGGGCGCGCGCGCGCGCGCGGCGCTGCCCCTCCCCTGCCGGCAGGCGGCGCGCGCCCGCCCCTGCGCCTTCTGGAGCCTTCCGCCCCGCGTGCTCGGCTGACGTCATCTCCGTGCGCCCGGGCGGCGCGGCGTGGCCATGGCGCTCTTCTGCATCAACAGGTACCGCTTGCCCTGGGTGCTGCCGTTCTCCAGGCTCGGCCCGGCCCGGCCCCGGGAGCTGCGCCCCGGCGTCCTGCCGCGGCCCCGAATCGAGCTGGGGGGGCTGGGCAGGCTGTGCCTGAGGAGATTGTTGTCTGGGCTGTTTCAGGTACGGCGGGGAGGAGGAGCAGGAGGGGCCCGAGGCCGAGGAGCGGGCTCGGGTCCTGCTGGAGCGGCTGCAGCAGCAGGCGAAGGCCCGGCAGCTGAAGAAGCAGCAGCAGGAGGCGCGGCCCGAGGGAGGGGAAGGGGATCTCCGCGGAGGAGCCGGCCCAGGCGACGCGGGGCTGAGCCCCGGGGGCGAACGTGGGGAAGGGGCAAGGAAGAGGAAGGGGGAGAGCGAAGAGCAGGCCGGCGCGCAGCGGCAGAAGAAGCAAAAGAAGAATCAAGGGCCTGGCCGCTCTTCTGAGGAAAGGGCAGATGGTGAGGAGGCAGCAGATGGCAACACTCCATCGAAAAACAAAAAAGAGAATAGAAGAAAGTCAAAAGTGCCACACGAGAAGACTGAAGCAGGTAAGGATAAACCAAGGCCATAGGATTTCAGTTCGTTGTGGTCAACGGTTCTCAACAGAAAAGTAGAAACGAGTTGCCCTTTGAGTAACTTTCGGAATTTAACCGGTGGTAAATTTTGTTTTCCTCTGCTTAATATATTCCCAAAGTAATTCCTTTTTTTAGAGGAAAGCCCCATATTGCAAACTTCGAGGATTAGTTTAGCATAAGGGAAGGAGAGAAGCATGTCACCCCAGTCGTCAGTTGCCTCCGTACCAACAAAGCAATGTTTTGCCTTTGCAATTGGATTTAGGAAGACAGAGGAGCTTACAAGTTGTTGCTTAAGTCTTACGTTGTAAAACGTTCCTTACATCCCTTTTCCGTAGCACATTCTGACCTGTAGCTTTGTACTCCTGTTACCTAAATTCCAGATTCTGAAGAAGACATCAGCCAACAGGAAAACAGAAGCAACCTTAATAATAAGTCTTCTAAAAGGAAGAAAAGGGATGAGGAAACAGAGGGAGCTGAAGCAAAGAAGAAAGACAACAGTGGAAGAGCTGAAGGTGATCAAACCAGAAAGGAAGAGCTGTCCTTAGCAGCCTCAGAAGAGGCAAATCCTCCACCTTCCAGTTTGATGGTTCTTGGAGACTACGACACAAAGCCAGTGCAGAAGGTAACTAGCTTGACTGAATTTTGATTATGGTCAGGAAGCAACATGCATCTTACCAGCTTATTTCATGTATAGTATTGCCTGTTTGACAGCAGAAATGCTTTGTTATTCTCTTTTCCCCCACCCCAGGTTCAGCCCTTCTTACCACAGTGGCTTGCTCAACCCAAACTAGTGCAAAAAAGTATCAAAGATAATTTAGTTCCAATCAGAGATGTCCCAGGAATTCATCCCAGGCTGTTGAAAAAGCTGCAAATGAATGGGATAGAGTCCTTTTTTCCAGGTATCTTGGTACTGTGTTTGTGTCTTTCTAAACTGACTTAAGTAGTTCCTGCAGTCTGTTGCTGTATATTTTATGTAGTTAGTGAAGTAAAATATAGAACAAAAACAAGTTTAATGTATCAAAGTGATCATACCATATATAACCCTTCACTTTCAAAGCTTTACTGCTCTTCTGGATACAGTAGTTCTAGCCTAGCTAACTCTGTAGTTAACGTTTGTTTCCATTTTTGTTCAGTTCAAGCAGAGGTGATTCCCGCTGTTCTGCGGAGTGCATCCAATGGGTATTTGATGGGGCAGGGAGGATATCGCCCCAAAGACATCTGCGTCTCAGCACCTACTGGCAGTGGTAAAACCCTGTCTTTTGTCATACCCATAGTACAGGTGAGTTTCCCCACAGTGAAATATTTGTAGGGAAAATTCTGGGGTTGCTTTTGTTCAAGGGAAACCTGAACTTAGAAGTAGGCTAAAAAGGCAATGAATCTGTGGCTGCAGAGCAGCAGATTTTTAGCTCAGAGCTGTCTGAGGGAGCTGTATGAGTCCCCTTCATCTCAGCATCCCACTTCTTTTCTCAGACAAGTGGCATAGCATTAGGAGTTGGGAGAGTGGAAGGGGAGTAAAATGGAAACATAAAACTCCA
This sequence comes from Larus michahellis, assembly GCF_964199755.1. Lineage (NCBI taxonomy): Eukaryota > Metazoa > Chordata > Aves > Charadriiformes > Laridae > Larus > Larus michahellis. Next base: position 6,459,843 of record NC_133908.1, on the reverse strand, counting down.
TGAGGATGTGTCACTCCCATCTGTTCACCAGGTTAGATACAAGAACCCCCATCTTTCCCCGCTGCTTTCAGGGACTCATTTGTCCTTTGTTTTTGCAGGTTCTGCTAGATCGAGTAGTTTGCCAGGTACGAGCTCTGGTTGTTCTGCCCACCAAAGAACTAGCACAACAGGTATGTGACTCTTCACCTTCTCTCTGAGCGGAACTGGACCACAACAAAGACTGGTGCAGTCAATATTTTGCTTGGCTGTTCTGTGAAGCAGGTTGGAGACCTGTCGGGATTTGATGTTGTTAGCATAATGGAAAGTATTATTAGAACTGATTTTGTTGTGGCTAACAAAGCCTGTCTCTCTGCAGGTGAGTAAAGTGTTCAACATTTATACTGATGGGACAGGTCTGAAGGTCGTTTTGATTACTGGCCAGAAAGCTTTTGCAAAGGAGCAGGAGATGCTTGTCCAGAAAAAGTAGGTTAAAAGGTCTTTTGATAAGGTTTATAGAGATTGTAAACAATTTAATCTCAGTAAGCAGAGGTCAGAATATAGGCTGTTGCATCACACCATCACGCAGTAATGATTTTGGAAAGTGGGTTTATATGCTAGACAACTGGTTGTTCTGTCTTTGTCAAAGTGCCTGCTACTACCCCTTTTTTGTGATTTTTTTTTTTTTTTGGTGTTTTACTAGATTATTTTTTTTCCAGCTGAGTAGAGTCCAAATGTTTACATTATACCCACAGGTACAAATGATTGTTACAGAATTTTGCTGCAACTAAGTTTTTTTTTTTTAAGAGCAATGAAGAATGACATTTTGTTTAAAAGAGGGTTTGGTGTACAGCACTGCCTTTGCATGCTTTCCAAAGTAAAGTGCATATTGGAATTTTATTATTTCTTAGCTAAGTGAAAAGTAGGAAAATCTTACGGTCTGCTGCCAAGGATCTCTGTTACATGCTTTATGGTGTAGCGAGAAGCTTACTGATGGGCTGCTTGTTTTTTCAGAGTGACAGGCTACTGCAGCCTGGCTGATATTATTGTGGCTACACCGGGACGGCTCACAGATCATATTAACCAGACCCCGGGATTCAGCCTGACACAGCTTCGCTTTCTGGTGAGTCAGCTCCACAGGTCTCCCATCTTAGTGCAATGTCTGTTGCAGCTGTAATTCCTGCTTTGTTCTTGTATGGTACATAAATATATCTCTGTTGGAACTGTTGTATGGGCCTTGTCTACGCTCTAGATTGCTTGGGCAGCGGTCTCAAGATGAGATGTTTTATTCCAACTCATGACACCCAAGTATCCACCCACTTCCCCTTCTCTCTTAGCCTCTTGCAAACACAAACTCAGAGTAAAGCCTTATCAATTAAGGTTGGTAAATTATCAATGTGTAGTAGCTTCCACCATATGGGAGTGTGCAGAGACATAGTTGCAATCTTATTGAGGGTAGGGAGATTTTTATTTCTTATTCGGAGATGTGGATTGAATTTATGTGCAAATGAGTTTGGGAGTATTGTGAGTGTCAGGCTGGCCGCTGAGCCACTGAAACAAAAGCAAAATTCAGTTTTGGGGTAGAAACTTCTGTCTTCATTTGATAATGATAATATTACAAAAGGAAAATAAAAGCTGCCTAATGCTAAACAGTATTTAACACATAGTGGTTTTCATCCTTGTGAACTGAGATCATAGATGAAGCTGACCGTATGATCGATGACATGCACCAGAACTGCCTGAACCAAATTGTCAAAGCTGCATTCCAAGTGGAAAATGACTCTGGCTCCAACATGCTTTTTCAGAGGATGAAACCAGGGCCTATAACAGCAGCCAGGTAAGTTGCCAAATGCATTTCTTTGAACTGGTAGTACAGACACCAGCACTTTGATGCCACTGCCCTGCTTCCTAGTACCCCCTCACAGGGACTCCCAAAGCTTGCTTACTCTGAGAAATAGCTGCTGAAGCTGCTTTTTCAAAGCTTGAAAAAGTAGGCAGTGAACAGCTGATAGTAGAGGGTGTCTTTTAGACTGAAGCCTAAGTATTGTATTCTCCATTCTTCCCTCAATAAGACGAAAGGAGCATCAAAAGAATACGCAAATATTGTAAGTCTGTGATTCATTTGCACAGTAACTATAGTAATGCCCTCTGGCAAGCAGAGTAATAGATTTAAAGGAAAACTCTTGGAATTATCTATCTGCAGCCGCTGTTTACATACAGCGTGGTAGAGGTGTGCCAGAAACTGAGGAGATTAGTGACCATGGGAGGAAGTGACTGGAATGAGGACATGGGTAACTAGGATGCAAGGATGTGTGCATGGCTAACAGATGCAGGTTGTGCAGTTGAGAGCGCTGATCAGTTCCATCTGTGAACTTCATAAAACAAGGGTGGAAGAGGACCTACAGGAAAGGCCCAGGGCAGGAAAAGAGCATCAGAAAGAGTTAATTGCTTCCCTCATAACATCATCTGAAAGTACTTGTGGAGTGTCATGATTTTGGCTCAGTTTGTGTGCTATTTGTTTCAGCTCCTGCTATCCTCAGATACCCTTACAGAAACTGCTGTTTTCAGCCACGCTGACACAGGACCCAGAGAAACTGCAGCAGCTGGACTTATTCCAGCCTCGCCTCTTCACATCTGTATATTCTGAGAAAAAAACACTTGGAGATGGAGCAGAGACTGAACAAGATACTAATAAGAAATACACACTCCCTGAGGGGCTATCGGTATGACATTAGTTCTCTTAAACAAATCTTCAAGTATAATTTATTCAACTGTGGAGTTTCTAGTTATATTTTTACCCTATAAACAATTATGTCTTTCCTATGATTCTTTGCATTACAGAGGTGCTGGGAAAAAGTGGTTTTGGGAGTATTTATGATCCAGAGAGCTCTACCTTTGCATATTTGTTTTCTCATTATTTAGTGTTCATTTGTATAAGACTGTATTTATTTTTTTTTTTTTCTAATTAAACTCTCTTCATGCAGAATTAAGTTTATCAGCAATGGGGAGTAGAGATATGGAGTGATACTAATGTAGTAGCACTTAATCAGCTGTCCATCTCAAAGCATGTTGTACAAATATGTATAACGCACTTCAAAGCATGTTACCCTGTCGACAAGAAGGCAGCACATGCTGTTACTCGCTGTGGAGGAGCGAGAACATTAAAACAGCACAGGTCTCCCATCTCCACCTTTTGTTTTATCCTCCCAGACTGTGACTTGTTCTAAAGGGGGTGGCATTGTGGGGTCTGGTTTTGCTGCTGTTAGTTGCAAAACATCCAAGCCTAGGTAGGTTGTGGAAATCTAGTAGGTTTCAGAGAAGATGGCCATGGCAAGAAGTAATTTTTGTCTCTGAACTTCTTCCCTGTTGACTGCAGCAATGTTATGTGCCTTGTGACCTGAATTCCAAGCCTTTGCTCCTCTTGCATTTCATGCTGAAAATGAAGTTTACCCGTGTGTTGTGCTTTACCAACTCCAGGGAAGCTTCTCACAGGTGAATCTATTAATGAAATCACTGTAGTAGGTATCTGTCAAGTAATATTACAGAGGTAATGAAGTGGCTGTTTCTATCTTGTTTACCTACAGATTGTTCCTGCTTGTTCAAGCCTTTGGTGGAGTCACTGTGGCTGAATTTTCTTCTCGGTTAACTCCAAATGAGAGACAGAGAACCATGAAGGAATTTGAACAAGGAAAAATACAACTGTGAGCATTTTAAATAAGTTCCCTGCACGTCTTCCAATGTAGGCTATTTCCAGTGTCTAAAGCTGGGTATAACCAAGAACACAGTTAAATGGGGTCCTCTGTAAAACAGAGTGTGCAGGAATCAACTTACAGAATGGGTGTGAGACTTGGACTTGTGACTTTTGAATTGTTTACTTTGCATGTAACTTGGCCTGTTCTAATCTAGCTGTAATCTGAATTTCTGGGTGTTATTTTATAACGAGCACTAAATGTAATTGCTTGTTCATATAGTTGCCCAAACACAGAGTTCTGAAAATATTAATGTCTGTGCTTGGGGTCTGGCGCTTATTAAAAGAAAATGGGTGTTGGTGCTAGAACTATATATAGTATTAGTGCTTCCTACCAAAGAAATCCCTGATCAGACTGGCATACAGGTTTACCTTCTGTCCATGTGTGTGGTTTGCTTTGTGATTTCAGTGACTATATAGGATTGCATCTGTGGAGTGTCTCTTGAGAGGAAAGTAAATACTTATCTTCTGTATTTTGTTTTTATCCAAACCCTGTGTTTACATTCATCCTTGACTACTGGAATTTTGCACCTCGCTGTCTGCATTCAGTGCTGTTATGGAATGTTCAGATAGCTTACAGGTTTGTAACCTCCCGTGTGATGGGAGCCATCTGGCTTAGTGTTGCATGCTTGGAGAACCTGGAAACACCCAGTAACTTCTCATGCACGACAGTAGGTGACAAACCTGTAGTGATGCTTGGAAGTCTGTCAGCAGCTAGTAATGCCAGTGACAATGAGGAGTGACTTACAATGCTGCTGTCGTGCTCAGAGGTCAGGGGCTGGCTGCCCAGTTTGAGCAGAGATGAGCCGGAGTTGTGCTGTGTTCACTTGTTCTACTTGTGTGTGCAGTGCAAGAGATGTAACATGAAAATGACTATATATACATTTAAACCTAGGTTAATCAGCACAGATGCCACTGCACGAGGGATTGACATTAAAAGAGTGAATTATGTAATAAACTATGATGCGCCTCAGTTCATCAGGACATATATTCACCGGTAAGACAATCAGGAGCAAAAGGAAGATGTTTGAGCTTGGTTTACTTTGAAATATTTAGCAAAGGTGACATGCACTTAAAAGGGTTTTTAGCTTTAGATTTTTTGTTTACTTTAATACGCAAATAGCTTTCTAATCAAAATTAAGCCCATAGCATCACCAGAGTAATGCAGTACTGAAACAGAGAACTAACACCCTGTTATAGAAAATGTATTTTACAGGAGCTAGAAATACTGTCCTGGACAGTATTGAGTTTTGCGTTTCTAGATGTTCGGAAAACAGCAGCGGGTCAGCAGCTGTGAACGAGCCCTGGAGATGTTCATCCTTTGTAACATGTGGCTAGTCTTGTGCTAACCTCAAAAAACTCAGAATCAGAATTTCTTAAATCTGGAGAATTTCAGAATCAGACTCTTGGAGCTGATAATGGCAGTGACTACATGGCTAAACTGACTTGACACTAATTTTTCTGTTTTCAGAGTTGGAAGAACGGCTCGTGCAGGAGAAGTGGGTGTCGCTTTCAGCTTGGTCCTTAGAATTCAGGTATGTCATTGGTGTGGCATTCATTTGATAAGGATGTGCGGAGGGGCATAAGGAAGATAAGGTTCATACTACTTCCCACCTTTTCCAGTCAGGTGAGCTTTGGACTTGGAAGCTTCAGTTATTTCCTGACTAGACAGCACTTCCAAAATGCGTTCATTTTTCTAGCTGAGAGGTAGTGGGGTGTCTCATCTCCTGTGTCTGTTTTGTTATGCAGGAACGTCGTTTTCTGCGGATGTTGAACGATGCCGGCATCCAAGATGTAAAGAAGCAGCCAGTGAAAGGCAACTCATTAAAGCCCTTGGTGCAGCGATATGAGGAAGCTCTGTGTAAGCTTGAGAAGACAGTCAAGGTAATTGAAATGGGGAAGAAAACAAAAAAATGGAACTACAACTTGCACAGTTTATTGCAACTCACAACTAGCAGAAGTATTAGTTGTCTGGGATCCTTTTCTTTAACTGAGACACTTCCATTTCAGTGTGAAGGCAGCATTTTTGGTTGCATCATTATGAAATACTCAGAAAGGGTCAGGAGGGGAGAAAGAGGTTTTCTGTTAAAAGAAAGGTATGCAGCATCCCTGGATGTATTTAAAAACCTTGTAGAGGTGGCGCTTAGGGACATGGTCTAGTGGTGCACTTGGCAGTGTTAGGTTTACAGTTGGACTTGATCTTAAGGGTCTTTTCCAACCTAAATGATTCTATGATTTCTGGTGTTTCCTTTTCTGTTGTCCCTTTCTCTTTACCTCTGGAGCTGGGATTTTGGCAACTACCCAGAGGAAGGCAAGCAAAATGCAGAAATTAAACCTTTTGTCATTACACGGTTTTAAGACTAATTTACAGCCATGCTGACTAGACGCTGGGGGCATTCCAAGCCAGGAAAGCATTTTCTGCAGGCCCTCTTTTATACACCAGCAGGAAGCTTGAGAGCTTTCAAACAAAAGCCAGGTAGCATTTAACTTGCCAGATGGGTAGACTAGGGATCCGTAATAGACGCTGTGCTGTATGATTTGGGCAAGTGTTCTGCTGTGTAATTGGAGGACTCCTGATAAGTATCTGTCCTTGAAAAATGATGGTTTTGAATTGCAGACTAGCAGTGTTTGAAAACTGGGGCAGAAAGGGTTATTAAATTGTCCCATTACTCACCAAAGTCCCTTCTGTGTGACTCTGAGACAGGGGGCATCTTCATTCACCTTTTCAACTTTAATTTCGAACAGACCGAGCGAGCAAAGAAACGAGCCTGAATGGATTGAAGCTGAGGAGGTCGCGTTTCATGGCACTGAAGCTGCTGAGGTCATGGACTACTACCCAGCATGGTAACAATGAGACGTGGCCCCTGAGTGGTTGGCTCCTCAACCTTATTATATCCGAAGTCGGCTATTACAGGCCTTGTTCCCCTTTCAAGGACACTTGCGAACAGAGTTCACTTACTGGTTTAAAAAAAAAAAACAAAAAACAAACCACTAAGATACAGCTGCCTTAAAGAGGACCTTGCATCATAACCTGCTGGCATATGTAAAACTACCACCAGTGAAGAGAAGTCATTACACAACTCTTGAGCATGGGCCTGAGGGAACTGCTGGTCTCCAAAGGTGAGGGCTGTGCTCTTCTTGCCTCTGAACAGGGACCCCTAATGTCTCTGTTACTGCACAAGCAGCTGTATCTGCAAATGCATAAGCACCTATACAGTACCTATAGTGGAAGCGTGTTTGAAGAGCTGCTCTAGGCTGAAGTAACTGCAACTTTTAAATAAACTCTGTGTATATATATATATTTTTAAAACTGTCTAATAAAGATTCCTGAGTATAGGGACGGAGACAGCGTTGAAAGGATTTTTCAGTTCTATAGTCTTGTGCCTTTCTTGTCATTTTCTTACCTACGTTGTTTCCTTCCAACATTCAGTACCGGTGGTAGCAGCAGGTATTATTAAGTGCTAGATTGGCATTAATGCAGACTAAAATGTCCAATGTCTAATAGGAATATACTGGAGTCAGCCATAAATCTGTTTTTGACACATGCCACTGATATTTTTAGCTGCCCGTGGCAGAAGGCTTAGAGCTACTGCATACCTAGAGCCTGTAACTACCTTCCAAGACCTTCAGCAAGAACTGTCCCAGTTCTGGCTTATTACTTTGTAAAACAAAATAAATATACACTAGCATTAGCAGTGCATTATTGGAGCGAAATGAAGGGCTGGGAATCTTGGAATGTCAGGAGGGGTGGTTGCATCTCTTAAAGATAGGAGCAACCTGGAGTTGTTTTATACCAGTGAAGTAGTGTGTGTCTTCTTTTTTCTTCTTTTTTCTCTCAAGCAGTTCTTGCACAGCACGTGTGCCTGGGCTGGTGTAAGAGTAGCAGAAGTGGAAAGTCTTAGGCAAAAGCTGTGAGCTCCCATGAGCAGTGCAAGGAAAGGCTGAGAGATCTGGGTCTGTTTAGCTCGGAGAAGAGAGCGGAATCTCATCACTACTTAGAAATATCTAAAGGGTGGGTGTCAAGGGGATGGGGCCAGACTCTTTTCAGTTGGGCCTAGCAACAGGACAAGAGGCGATGGGCACAAACTGGAACACAGGAAATTCCATCTGAACATGAGGAAAAACTTTGAGGGTGCCAGAGCACTGGAACAGACTGCCCAGAGAGCTTGTGGAGTCTCCTGCTCTGGAGATATTCAAAACCTGCCTGGGTGTATTCCATCCAGCCTGCTCTAGGTGAACCTGCTTTGGACCCCCAAATGTCCCTTCCAGCCCCTACCATTCTGTGATTTACCTCGTGTGAACCTACATCCTATCAGCCTAGCTCTGACTTTCCTTACCATTAAGCTATTAAGGGCAGTTATTAAGACAAGCCGAAGTTCAAACAGGAGGTGGCAGAGCCTGGTTGGGACCTTGCCCTGGAAAACAGCCTTTGCCCCAGTCCTTTGACACCACGCCGGGGGAGTCCTGCTCTTCACGACGGTCCATCGGGCGAAGACCCGTGGCCGGGACGAAGCCGGTAGCGGGGCGGGGGGGAGCTCCGGGGCGGGGCTGCTGCTCTCCGCCCCCGGGACGGGCCCGGTGCTTCCCCGCCCCTCCGGAGCGCGGGGCTGGCGGTTCGGGCCGGGACCGGAGGAGCCGGGCGGCGGCAGGATGGGGCTGGAGCTGTACCTGGACCTGCTCTCGCAGCCCTGCCGGGCGCTCTACATCTTCGCCCGCAGCAACAACATCCCCTTCGAGTTCAAGCGGGTGGAGCTGATGAAGGGTGAGCGGGGCTGGGGGGGGTTTCTCCGCGGTCCCCTGGGTGAGCCCAGCTGCTCCCCCACCACCACGCCGTCACCAGCCCCGCTGCGACCCCGGGCTCCCCTCGCCGCTCCTGGGGAAACAGCTCGTTACCAGCTGCCCTCTCTTGGGCCGCGGCGCGGGTGGGACCGGGTTACTCATCATCCCCATCAGTGCGAGAGGGTGGGGTGCCCCGCCAGCTGCAGAGGGCTCTGATGTCGAGACAAAAACAGGACGTAATTCTCTAAACTCTGATTTTTAAGTAGCAGTCTCGGTGCCTGCGCTCCTCTGCAGCAAATGCAACTCTACAAAGGTGTGTGATATCTCTTGATTCGGCCCCACCCCAGCAGCAAATGGGCCTCTGAAAGAAGGACAGCTTTTCTGAAATGAAGCGCTCACGATGTGCTAGATCTGAGGCTATTCCTCATTTAGACGGGAAACAAAAAGCAACAGAGAAGTTCATGTATGGGCGAGAACAGCTGAGGTGTGCGGTTCTTGCTCTCAAATTCAACTTCCTTAGAAAACTTTGCGCTCCGGTAAGCAGCAGCAGTTGCTGCAGAGCAGTTTTTCTCCTGCTCTTAGCAGGGGTTAACAGCCCCTTGGGAAGGATCCTCATGCCCAGAGCCCACGGATGTGCCCCCAAGTACAGGTAGGGCAGGACATCCAGCCACCTCTTTGGGGGTTTCATGGGGTCAAGCTGTTCGTGGTCAAGTTATTTTGAGAGGGTTGAGGACAGGATTGCAAAGACAGTGAAGGCAGTGGAGCGAGGCAGTGCAGCCGCCAGGGATCTGAAGGCTGAGAAACGAAGAAGGGAAGGCGGTTTACTTTGTATTAAAGCTAAGTGATAACTGGTAGGAGCCTGCCCAAGAGGTTGTCATGTGTTTTCACCAAAGGATGCCCAAAGATCTGTACCTTCTTCCGTTGTAACTGAGGCTGGTAAAAGCTGCCCTTCAACTTTTCTAGAACTGTGCTGTTTTTGAGATTGAGGTAACATATTGGGCATAAAAACACCTTAGTAAGTAATGCTTAAAAACAACAAAAGATGAGAAGGCTCCTGGGGCTGAAATTGATAAAGGCACAAAAGAGTTCCAGCCTGTGACTCAAAGAAACCTCAGGCGTGTTGTGGCTTAGTCTCTGGATGTTCCCCTGCACACCATAGCTGTGCATTGATTGCACCTTACTCTGGCTTTCTTCCGACCTGTCTCAGTATGAAAAAATTTTGCTGTTGTTTGCAGGTAGGGCTCCTCTTGTGTCCTTCCCCAATAGATAAATTGTTGTGGTGAGACACTGGCGCAAAGAAGAGGAAACTGTCAGGCAAGCAATGAGAGCATCAAGGAGAATGGAACAACTGAAATACAGGTTTTGGGGAACTGAGAGGAAGGAAAGTGAATTAAATCACAGTTTCCCAGTGATCTGTGCCCCATGGCATCAGCATTTGCTTTTGGTCAGTGTATTTAGAATGGGTAATTTGGTTTATGGGAATGCTAGAGGTGCATCCCATACCCGCAGTGTGTGCTCACCTCCCGCACCGTGGGGAAGCACTCCGGGTACCTGCAGCTGAGTTAGCTCAGCAGCCAGCTGCTCAGCAGACAGGTATGGGCACACTGGCCGCCAAATGAACACTCACTCGGGGATACAGTTCGAGGACCCATCACTGCATGGTCTATAAGGACCAGGTGAAGAAACATACACTCAGATCTGAGCTGATGGCTTAAACATGTGCCCTCAGAAAAGCTCTTGGGCCCCGGGTAAGGTAGGTCTCAAGGAAATGGGTGGAAAGAGTGAGAATGGAGAGAAATCACCCGACACTCCATGGACATCAGAGGACCTGGAAATCTGCACACCACGCATAGGAAATCCCGGTCTCTTTTTGAAAAGGGGTGGGGGAGACGGGCTAGGAGCCAAGTGACAGGCGAATAGTCATAAATCAGGTTTGTCAAGTACTGGGAAAACTAAAGCCATTTCCAGAGCATTTCCTCTAGCACAGATTCTCGGGTGACTCACACAGCAGGACATGGCACGGCGTTAGACACTAGAGAAACTTGAATACAGTGGTACACACATATGACTGAAGCCAGGGGCTGGAAAAGGCTGTCATGAACAAGTCACATAAAACAAGGCTCCTGGGACTGGTTTCAAATGTAATGGAGCACGCTGAGACCTCAGATGAACAAAGCATCTTCTCCTGTTGTGTTCACTCTGCCTACCTTTCAGGGGGATGCTGAAAGATAGCTTAAAAGCAAACTCGAATCCATATTTGCTCTGATAAAAGATATGAAAAAAACCACATAAAAAGCTGATTGAGAGATCTGTAACGAAGTACCCATGGCTTTATATGGAATCACAAAAATCTATTTTCATCTGAGGACTAAAAAGAGAGTTGAATATAAATTACGTTATCTTCAAGAAAAAAACAAACAAAAAACCCCAAAAAAACTAAACACCTTACTTTTTCACTGTTGTTGTGGTTCATATTTCTGATACTGAGATCTCTTTCCTCCAAGGAACTCGGTGTTCACTCTGGATTTGTACAGGACAGGTACCTCGAGGCACAAACTTAGAGCTGATAAAGCCCTGTCTTGACAAGCAGTGTTGGTATGAAAGGACTGTTAACCATTCTGACCTTTGTTGAGAGGTTGTTCTGGTATGCAGGCAATAAGCAAGTAAGCTGACGTCATACAGCAAACCCTGTGTTCATCCTGCAACACTTCTTGATTACTTATAAACTTAAACTTAAGACTATATTTGTGCAATCAAACCCAGAAACTTGAGGCCAGGTTGTCCCCACAGCCTCTTCAGGTTTTTGCAGACAGGTCCTGAGCATCACTGCCAAGTAGAACTTCTCGTTTCCCTCCTCAGGGCAGCACAAGACAGAGGAATTCCGGAAGGTGAACGTCCTGATGAAGGTGCCAGCGCTAAAGGATGATTCTTTCACCTTAGCAGAGAGGTGAGGCTCAAATACACTCAAACCCCTACTGCAGTATTTTTTATCCTAAAATGCTTGGATTCTGCCAGTGCACCGTTTGGTCTCCATTGGGACTCCAGCCCAGGTAGTTGTTTGCCTCCTTCCTGTTCCACTTGTACATAAACCCATGTTTCAAGAGAAGCTTTTTCATGTAAACAACTGAAATGGTATTGATTGTGGAAAAATCTGTGAGCTGCTGCTTGGAGCTAGCTCGCCTGTAGGCAATGCTTCTAAGCCAAAATACCTGTCTGTGCGTCCTCCTGCTCTCTGCCTTCAGCTGGAGGCTGTAGTTCAGTGCAGCAAATCTGACATGAGGCATTCACTGCTGGATGGCCAGATAACATAAAGCTCGGATTTGGTATAAACTCATTCTGTGACTCATATTTGTCCCAAAATGTTGATGGGGTAACTGTAGCAGCAGGCCACATCTGTCTCACTGGGCTGATGTATCAGATAATTGCTGTCCACAAGCAGCTGCTCAAGCCAGCACAAACTCTCTCACATGCTGTGACTTGCTGGCAGTTGTGTCTCCTGCACTTCTCCCTGACTCCAGTGAGGTTTGCATTGCTGCTGGTCCAGCAGTGCAGAATCTGGGGGAAGAAGAAAGGATGAGGTGCTTTAATCTCATGATCAGCTCACTGGTCTGCCTTGCTCTCTGGGCAGCATTGCAATCCTCCTGTACCTGGCCCGGAAATTCAAGACTCCTGATCACTGGTACCCATCTGACCTGCAGAAGAGGGCTAGGGTTGATGAGTACCTGTCATGGCAGCACGTCAACATTCGTGGGAAGGGGAGCAAGCTGTTCTTAACTAAGGTAAGACCATTACATACCAAAACCTAAGAGTTGTGAGTGCAGTGGCCCAGGAAGTACCTCCTGTGTCCAGGACCTTTCTAAGCAAATGCACAAGCCAGGTGACAGATAGGAACAAAACTAGATCTGGAATTGATTTGGCTGCTCAGCCAAACCTAACTGAAGTGGCCCGAATACTTCATGCTGCAGCCACAGCTCTCTGCACGCACTGAGATCCAGAGCAAATTTGTCCTCGGTGAGCAGCCAGACACAGCTCACTGCCTTCTGCCCGGTTTCATGGAAAGAACCAACCTCCCAGTGGAAAACAAAATGCAACTGTTTGCAGATGATGCAGCCTTCCCTTGAGAGGAGACTCTCGTGGTTGAAATTTCAGACTTTCTAGGGAGGAGACAAAGACAGGCAGGAACTAATGACTGACATTAATGTTAATCTGCGAAAGGAGATTAGCGGTACCAGTTGTTCACGTGCATTGGCTGATGAGAGATCCTTAGAAGAAGGCAGTGGGAGGGTGTGGACTAAGTTTAGAGAGAAATATGTAAAAACTAACGTGTTTCTTCTCCCTGCCAGGTGATGCTGCCTCTCCTCACAGGCCAGCCACTTTCTCCAGAGAAACTGGAAGGCGTTACTGAAGAGCTGAACATTGTCCTGAAGCAGTTTGAGGAGAAGTTCTTGCAGGACAAGCCCTTCATTGCAGGCAGTGAGATCTCCCTGGCAGACCTTGTAGCACTGGTGGAGCTCATGCAGGTGAGCATCAACCCCAGCGCTCCTGGATACGTAAGCTGGGTTGTGGGCAGGCCAGGCCAAGGCGTGACTGCTGCACCAGCACCTCTTTAATGGCAGATCTTTCTCCCTGCACTTAACTCCTTAGTGAAGTTAAATCTTGTTCCTTTTTGACTTTGACCATAATTGAGTTTGCTAGGGAACATCTACTTTGAGACAGTTCTCTCTACAGAATTATGGACCAAATTCCTCAGAAAAAAAGATAAATTACAAAGTAGGCAGAGAAAGTACAAGTATTTGGAAGAGATGTGTTGGTGTGTGTGGACCTCTGTGTTCTGCATTAGGCAGTTCCTGGGTTAGCCATGGCAACGCATGTCCCAGGGGATGGCAGCTGCTGAGGATGACACCACTTGCTTCCTACTAGCTAAGAACCAGAGATGAACTCCACCTAATGTGACAGCTGTTTGCTGCCTTGAGCCAAACGTATAGCTGTGCTTCAGCCTGGTCCCATCACGGGCACACGTGCTGTTTGACTCTCTCGTGTTCTCTTGATCTCTCTCTGCAGCCTGTAGGTGCTGGCTACAACCTCTTTGAGGAGAGGCCCAAGTTAGCAGAGTGGCGCAGGCGGGTGGAAGAAGCAGTGGGGAAACAGCTCTTCCAGGAAGCCCACGAAGGGATTTTGAACATCAAGAACTTGACTGCTGATAAGATTGCACCCGAACTCCTGGAGCATTTCAAGCACCAGCTCCTAAAGCAGGCCAGCCAGAATTAGGGGGTTATACTCTAAGTAAAATGGATCTGTGCAGGCTTCTTGTAGTATTTCAGCATTTCTTCTAAAAATCATACAGAAACACCGTTCCACCAAATGCACTTCAAACACAGCCTTTCTGCAATTTATAGGGGAAGAAAACTACATCTTAAACAGACCGCAGTGAGCTGCTTTCCTCTTTTGTCCACTACAGGTATGTGAGCTGTAGCCCTATAGGCTTTTCTATCTTGCTTCAACACCACTGGATCTGCTTGAGGACAGAGGTGATTCGGTGGGAACTGGGGCCAGTCAGAACGGCCCTTTCCATCCCTGTTTTCAGTTTTCCAGGTCACAGCACTATAGAAGGGCCAAAGGTTTCCTGAGGGTATGGCAGAGCAGATCTGTCTGAAACATGGAAAAATCACTGAAAATGGTTTTCACTTTGCCACAAGCTCAGTTGGAAGATTTTTGCTCTTTAGTAAAGAGACAGGTCAGGACCTAGCCCTTGGTGGGGACCCTGCCAGGGCTCTCTCAGAACACCTGGCCACTAGAGGCTGCTGTGTCACCTGTGGGAGCAAAAGGACCCAGCGCCTAGGAGCAGGGGGGCTGTGCAGGTACCCAAGTGAGGCCTCCAGCTTCTGGGAAGGACAGGGTTAGTCCCATGAATAAAGATCCTCAACCACAAACTCATGCCATACTTTACAAAGAACGGCCTGCGCAACTGAGAAAAGCTGCTTTTCTAGGTGAAGCTGCTGCCAACCACACAGTCTCCCCCTGCAAACCATATCAGCCTCTTGTCCTTTCCCCAGAGCAGCTTTGTCAGTTCAATGGAAGCTGTTCAAGCCAGGCTCTCTCCAGTGGCGAGTGCTGGCATGGCTGGCCCAGCATTGGTGGCAGAGGGAGCTGTGCTGGGCAGCCCTGGGGGGAGCGGAGCGCACAGTGTATGACCTGAGTAATCCCTCAAATACAGTTAATGTTCCACTAATCTTCTGTCATATGAGATTCTCCAGTAAAGTTAATGGTTACACTTGTCACATGTTGCAGCTCTGTTTGCATTTGTAATCAGGATTTGGAAGGAAGCGGCCACTCATTTATCTTCCACACCTGTGCAGCATCCTTCACAACCTCCTGTCTGTGTCCCTTTGTACCCTTCCTGCCTTCCTGTTCTCTCCTGTCCCTGTGACCTTCCATTTCCAGGTGTGAGCCATGAGGAGGGTTACAGTTTGCAGAACTGGCTTTTCCCTCCTTGTTAAGCTCTGGTTGTATCTGGAATTCTGTTTGTCTCTGCTGGCTGGCTACACCATCCACAGAGATGGCTTCATAGTACACTGAACGTGAGATGTCAGTCATCTTAATGCAAGTCAAGATATTACAGTGTTTGGGAAACCAGTCTTGTGCATCCTTTCAGCTGGACCTACTGGTTTTGGGGAATGAGCCAGATGACTCTTCTGTGTTTGTTTCCTGACTAAACCTGCCCTTTAGTGCAAAGGGGCACTGTGAACCACAGCTTGAAACACACATCTCTCTGGGCTATGCTAAAGCAGCCAAGCGGGCCAGTCCTTTTTACTTTCTGTTCTTTCAACCTGCAGGCAACCCTAAATGTCAGTGGTGAAGCAGCAGATTTGCCCCCAAACCCTTTCAGTTTCAGTACCAACACAGGCAGGGATATCTGTCTTCTTACCTGATTTTTTATTGGTAAGTTTATTGAGGAGAGCCTATGGCACTCCAGCCAGTAAAGCTGGTGACAGCAGCTTTCTTTTTGCCCTGAGAGTGCTTGCATGGTTGGCGCCTGGGCAGCAATGCCTGTAGGTGCTGCTGCTCTGCAGTGCTAAGCCTAAAGAAAATGGCCTGTTTACGCTGTACTGCCAACCACTTCCTTTGCTCTGTAACCTGCAGCTTACCACAGCCACCAGCTGGGCTTCTGCACACAGAAGGTCCTTCTTTTCTGCCTCACCGCAGCTGCCCAACCTCACTGCACGCTCTCCTCTTAGCACATTTTTACTTTGTCTAACTTCCAGATTCCTGACCTCCAATTTCTCCCTTTTTTGTAGAGAGCAAGCCTCCTCCTACCAGCACAATAAATTCCTCACGCAGCTTCTGTTCAAGTAGAAGCAGAGCAGAGAAACCATCAAAACCAAGAGCCTAATCTATAAAGTATTAATCTTGACAGACCTCAAACTGGGCTTGGTAGCAGAGCCCTTCTTGATACACATCTCCCTGCAGAATCTCAAGGTAGGGCTGCTGTGCTTGCAAAAGCATTGCGTGAGCCAGAGCAAATAAAGTGTTGGGGTTTTTTTTTCTTATTTATGATACTTGCAGCACAAGAGCTCCTTGTAAGACAGTGGTGAGCCAATTTTCTGCTTGTTTGAATAAGGCACAAGTTCCTTAAACGTCACCCATTGTGTATTCTTGCAAGGATGGCTGCCTTGACAAACAAGTTAGAACTATGTTCAGAGCTCGCTGTCTGGTGCTCCTGCGCTGCCAGTGACGCAAAGGATAAACACACAGATCGGCTACTGTCTCACTCCAGCACAGTTGTGGTGACAGGAGATTTTAAATTGTTTTCCCCCTGTCTTCTCTGATCTAACCCCATTTGAACTGTAGGTTCACTCTCCCAATGAAGCTATGGGTGCACTGACCAGTAGCATTTTGGGCCGTTCTCTGCATGCAGGACAAAGCACCTCCCCAGAGTAAGTCCTTGGATGGTAACAGAGTTGTACAACAGATAAAGCTGCCTTGCTTGTTTTTTTGCTCTAAATTATGGAGATAAGGGATCTTGTCCTTGTACTTTGCTTTTTGCTGTCTTTCCACCTCCCCCATTTTGTTCATTTGTGTCATTTGATCTTGGCTGGTTCCAGCTCCCAGATTCAAAGCCCCAAGAGCTGCCTGCCAAAACCCAACAGGTTGTGCAAGAGTTTTGCCCGCCTCAGTGCAAGGTCTGTTCAGTGTCCACTCCCCTTTGCTTGAGTGTGGAGAGGGGTTATATCTCCAGTGACAGTTTAATGTGCTGTTCTGATTCAATTTCCTCAATTTTTACCAAGGGCTACTTGGAAATAGGTGAGAGACTGTAATTTCTAGAGTAAAATGAAGCTGGGATACACAAAATGGGATGAATGTTTAAAAAACACATCCACATCCTGAGACCTTTTCTAAATAATTAAGAAATAAACTGCAAACAAGTGCATTTTTTCTGTGTTGTTCCTGTTTCCAAAAAGCTGATAGACAAAGGACAGGGAGGAAAAACGTCCTCTGAGGTGATGGAGACAAATGAAAATACAGCACCAGAAGCACTACCCTAGAGCCAGGAATAATACAATCAAATGCCATATAACACAACCAGATAAAAATGTCTTTGGTTTTGTGGGCTGTGCAGTGCAGGCAGCAAACTGGAAAAAACTTAATGACAGAACATTTCCAGGAGGCACATGAAAAGATCTTTGAAGTCCAGCTAGGACTAATGGATCAACTGAACCATAAATAAAGGAGCAAAGCGAACCCACGCTGCTAATCTTGCTGCCCACTGCTGAGATCAATGAACACTTCTCATGATATTTCAGAATAGGGACATGCAACCATTTTGAAGCACAAAGACTTCTCGGACTATTACCTGTGCAGAGCCACATTCACACTCCTTTTCCCTACTCCTGTAGCGTTTAAGATTCCTTTGCACTAAAGTAGGTTGACATGAACTCAAAGACCTGCCACAATACTCTACGAGTCTTCATTTCCGGTGTGTTGGTGCTGCGTGCAGGTGCTCTAGAGGGTAAACTGTACTGCAGGGAAGCTGAAGTGTGCACGTACACAGCCGCTCTCCCTATTCTGGCCAAGAAACTGAAAAAATCCTATTGTGCAGTTCTAAATCTGAAAAATGACTCTGAAAATAGGTGCGTGGTGCAGCGAACACAATACTTCATGTGGGGATGCAACTTGTTCACCAGACGCTGGCAGACTGACCAGTCTAACAATAATCCCCATTCCCAAGAAGTTCTCAGAGCTGAAGTCTTGGCAAAGCGCTATAAAATGAAGCACCTGAAAGTGTTCCAGTTCGTAATTTAACCAGTCAATGAGCTGCTGGCTCAGCATCCAAACCTTTTCGCCACCTTTTTTCACGATCTGTTCACAAGTAAAAGAGCAACTGATCCTCCAGTTCCCTCTCCCTGAGGTTCCTGTGGCTCTTTCCAAGGATTTGTGCGTGACATACAGCTCTCTGGCACAGCACTGATAAAAAGGTGTCAGCTGAGCCGAGGTGGGTTTGACTGAGGGTGACTTTGCTCTGAGTGGTTTGACTGCTCTATCTTCCAGAGTCCCAGAAGTCCCTGTGCTCAGCCATTTCACCTTCCCCGAGTCACAGCTGTGAAACGCTGCGGGCTCCGTGCAAGGGCTTGAATTCAGTCTGAGCTTTAGTTCTCCTCCGCTTGTGTGGAAATCTGAAATGACAAATACCAGGGAGACAGGAAAGTCATTTCACTGCGAGTACGCAGAGGTAATGCCTGCAGAGAAGTCCTCCGCGCTTCACTGCCACTCAGGGCGTCACCTCACAGGGCCGTGCAGACTACGTGACCAAAGAATTACCTTCTGAACTGAGAATCATACTGAGATCCAGTGGTGCAAGATTAATGCTGACTTAGAGACGTCCCACAAGGGCCCCGTTTGTGGTGTGACACATCCTCGCACGGACACGTTACAAAAACAAGTGTTTACCTTGTGAGAGCTGCAGTGGGGTGCTGTGGGAGAGTGGGCTCCCGAGCCCCTGCTGTGTCAGCCAAGGCTGTGGATGGGAACGAGGGCTCCTGCTCCCTCAGCACTTACTACCAGCCTCTCTTTTGGTAATTTACGAGTAATGGTAAATTACCATTACTCGCAGGCTACCTTCTTTTCCTGAAGCAGGCCTACTGGCACAGTCCCACAACCTTCGTGGGATGGGGAACCCTGAACCCCCGGCTCCTGCCGTGCACTGCTGCCCCTGCGGAGAAGCCTCTGCCGGCATCCTCCGGCATTTTCCCGTCCTCGCCCCGCAGGAGACTTCAGCCCTGAGACCCCTCCAAGGCGCGGACCCCGCTACCCCCACGGTCCCCGCCTGCACCAGGGAGGCCGGAGCCCCGCGCAGCCGCCGGCCGCCGCCACCTCCCCTCAGGGCCGCTGCCGCCTTCCCTCAGGGCCGCCACCTCCCCTCAGGGCCGCCGCCGCCTTCCCTCAGGGCCGCTACCTCCCCTCAGCGCCGCCACCGCCGCTCAGCGCCCGCCGCAGCCCGGGGGAGGGCACCTCCCGCCCGCGCACGGCTCAGCCCCCGCCTGCCCGCGGGGGGCGGCTCCGGGCGGCGGGCGGACTGAGGCGCGGCAGCCTCCCCGCGGGTCGGGTCGGGCCGGGCCGGGCCGGGCGGCGGCAGGATGGGGCTGGAGCTGTACCTGGACTTGCTCTCGCAGCCCTGCCGCTCCATCTACATCTTCGCCCGCAGCAACAACATCCCCTTCGAGTTCAAGCACGTGGAGCTCTTCAAAGGTGGGACGGGCACGGCCGCCCGCCCGCCGGCCCCGAGCTGCCCCGGAGGCGGTGGCGGGCGGCGGGCGGCGCGGCCGGGGCGGGCTGCAGCCCGCCGGGGGCCGCGGGCTCAGCGCCCCTCTCTTGGCTCTTGGCAGACTCGGTGCTGGGGAAGAAGCAGGCGGCGGGGAGCGGCGCGGAGCAGCCCCGCGCAGGTGAGGCGCGGTGAGGGAGGGTCCCCCCGCATCGGGCACCGGCACCCCCCACCCCGGTGCGACCGTCCTGTCAGGCGGGCCCGTTCCCGTGTGCGGCGGCGGCCCCGCGGGCGGGAAGGGGACAGGCCCCCGGGCCTGTAAAGCGATCCCCGGGCGGGGGCTGTGGGGGCCGGGGCCGGGCTGAGCCCCCGGGCGCTGGCAGGGCCCCGCGGGGCAGAGCGGCCGTCGCTCCGGTCGCGCGTGGCGCAGCCCGCGGGGAGCGGGCGGCCGTTGCTGTCGTGGCCCCAGAGGAGCCTCTTTGGCCTCCTCCGTGCAGGAGCAGTAGCCCGGCCGTCGCCCCTCCAGCTCGGCTCTCTGGACAGCATCCCACCACTGCTGCTTCTCTGGGAACGGAGGAGCTATTGGGCCGGTTGGGGCCGTTCCCATTGCCAACTTCAGTTCGGTCCGTCCCAGATCGGTGGAGATGTCAGATCAGTGGAGGGTCCTCTCCCCGCTAAAGCAATGTCAGCCCATGTTTCTGGACACTCAGTCCCAGCTGAAGGAGGAAACGCTTGAACCCTGGCAGCCAGCAAAATGCTGGAGCTAGTGGAAGCAGGAGATGACCCATTTATGAGAGGGATGCAGAGGTGCAGAGCTCACAGGAGGCTTTTCTGGGGTCTCACCCACATGTCCTCTCCCGACAGGGTCCCATCCTGCCCGGGGAGGTGAAACAGGTCAAGCCTGCCCAGACTTGCATTCCAGAGCCAAATCCATTCCCAGTCCCTGGAAGCTCTGCTTGGCCCGTTGGGAGGGAAGGAGTAGCTCCGCAGATAACCTGAGTGATTTTAAATACATGCTCTGCCGAGGGGCCTGGATACGGTCGTTTGACCATGCAGCTCTTATTCCCAGGGCAGTCTCATGGCTGTGCTGCATCTATTTTTGTGGATCCCCAAGGAATGTTTCTCCAGCCATTTGTAGCAACTTAGTCACAGTGACAGTCGAGGAGTGCTCTGGGGACGGTGTACTTTGCAGAAACACTCAGCTGTTCAGTCTTGTCCAACTGTGTAAGATGACTATTGTCCATTTACATATTGCATTTTCCTAGTAAATTGTTTCTTTTTTGCCTAAGGCAAAGCATACTACTCGGAAATCCCTGGCTGCGGAGATGATTAGGCAGGGACGTGATTGGCAAATAGACTGATTTTTTTTTCCTTTCTACTTCAGTAAAATCTTGTCCACTGCTCTTTTTACCTACCAGTTAAATCTCCTTCCCTGCACTATGACTTATGCTTAAGAATTCTTCCTGTGTGCAGCCTGCCCTGCTTTTTGGCAGTGTATACTCTTCTTATTAAAGTTATTCCTCAAAGCCTAGCAATACACACAGTGTGTGTGTGTGTATATATATCCTTGGAGAACATCAAGAACTAATTAAACCAGATGCAACTGATGTTAAACAGTACCATAAGTCAAGTCAACATCACAGGAATGATAAAGATAGCCCACCTAATACCACTAAACAAAAAGGCTAGCTCTGCTTGCTGGAAGAGAGACACAAGCTTAAACTCTGCTAAAGGGCAAATACAAATATTGGTCTCTATTTTAATACAATAAGCAGGCGGTCCTAATGAAGCAACATGGAATTAGTGTTCACACCAGGCTTTTACCAGTTTGCAGGTCAGTGGCAGAGTCTCGGCACAGGTCTGTTATGTCTGTATGCAAAAACCTGTATGAGCCAAAGCAAATAAAGCGCCATCTCTGGGCCGTGGTGCGGGCTGTGTAACAGACAGTGATGTACTGTCCAACCTGTTGTGATGACATGTTAGTCCCATCAGGGGACTAATATGTTCAGTATTCCTGCTAGGACTGCTGCACGATGAAAGCAGGCTGAAATCTGATTCAGGCTGCCCTCACCCACTGCTTATTTCTCATATCGTTGTTTCTCAGTTGCCTGCTACTTTGGATAATAAACAGAGACAGCAGAAAAACCGGACAGCTAGGTCTGAGAATTCACTGCTTGTTAGTTGTAAATGTTATTGACTTGCAACCTTCTACTGCATTTTTGCAAAGACCACCTGAACTCTACAGATCTCACCAGAGCTGGGTGTGTGATGACCAACAGGCCTTTGGAGCCCTTCTAAAAGCACAGGACCAAGCACCTTCCCAGAGCAACTCCTTGCATGACAGTAGATTTGCCTCACTCTTTTTATGATATAAATCATGGACATAAGGCACCTTGTCCTTGTAGTTTGCCTGCTAGCTTGATTTTCAGGAATATTTTTTATTATTATTCAAGTTTCTCAGTTATTAGGCTTAACTTGCACTTTCTGTCTTATTTAATTAATAAGAGCCACTTTCTGGCTCTTATTCTTAAGAAGCTCATTCTTCCTACCTCTCCTGACAATGCTGCCTGGTTCTGCTGTGCATGTGGAACCTCTTACCCAGCTAAGCTGGAGGCCACTCTCACCGCAGGTAGGCACAGACATTTCCCAGTGAGATCAAACACGTGGGTTTGAATTCCCTCAGACAGCAAATGGATGTGAACCTTAGTCTCTGATGAAGCTACTTACACTGGAATTTAAAAAAAACACTTCTCAGAGAAGAAACAAGGTAGAGGCTAGTCAGCTAGAAAGGAGAACAGGGCAATAACGTTTGCTCTGATTGATTTGTCTCATTATGTGAAATCAATATTGGGAAAGTAGTCTGTAATGTGTAATGCAGCAACCTTCCTTTCTCCCACCTGTTCCCAAAGCCAACTGCAAATAAACTTGATAGTCCAAAGGCTGGTTTTATTTCTTGGAGACTATTTCCTGGTTTTATTTCTTGGAGACTTAAGAGTGGCTGGAAAGCTGCCCAGCAGAAAAGCACCTGGGGGTGCTGGTGGACGGCCAGCTTAACATGAGCCAGCAGTGTGCCCAGGTGGCCAGGAAGGCCAACAGCATCCTGGCTTGTATCAGGATTAGCGTGGCCAGCAGGAGTAGGGAAGTGATCATGCCTCTGGCACTGGTGACGCCTCACCTTGAGTGCTGTGTTCAGTTCTGGGCCCCTCTGTACATACAAGAGGGACACTGAAGTGCTGGAGCGTGTCCAGAGGAGAGCTACCAGGCTGGTGAGGGGTCTGGAGACCAGGTCACATGAGGAGAGGCTGAGGGAGCTGGGCATGTTTATAGTTTGGAGAAGAGGAGGCTGAGGGGAGACCTCACTGCCCTCTGCAACTCCCTGAAAGGAGGGTGCAGAGAGGTGGGTGTTGGCCTCTTCTCCCAGGTGAATGACAGGACCAGAGGAAATGGTCCGAGGTTGCAGCAGGGGGGGTTTAGGTTAGATATTAGGAAGAATTACTTGACTGAAAGAGTGGTCAGGCACTGGAGCAGCCTGGCCAGGGAGGTGGTTGAGTCACCATCCCTAGAGGTATTTAAGGAAACATCTAGATGTGGCACTTCAGGGCATGCTCTAGTGGCAGAGATTGTAGGGGCGGGGTGTGTGTGTGTGTGGGTGGGTGGGTGGGTGGGTGTGTGTGGGTGTGGGTGTGGGTGGGTGTGGGTGTGGGTGTCTCTGTGTGTGTGTGCGCGCGTCTGTGTGTCTGTATGTCTGTCTCTGTGTCTCAAAGCTCCTTTCCATGTTTGTCCAGTAATAGAAATACTATTAGACATGTATTAGAAATAGTGTGACCAGCAGAAGTAGGGAGGTGATTGTCCCCTTGTACTCTACACTGGTGAGGCCACACCTTGAGTATTGGGCACCTCAATACGAGAGAGATATCAAGGTGCTGGAGGGAGTGCAGAGGAGGGCAATGAAGCTGGTGAAGGGCATGCAGAATAAATCTTATGAGGAGCGACTGAAGGAGCTGGGACTGTTTAGTTTGAGGAAGAGGAGGCTGAGGGGAGACCTCATCACTCTCTACAACTACTTGAAAGGACACTGTAGAGAGGTTGTTGCTGGTCTCTTCTCATAGGTAATTAGCAATAGAACGAGAGGGAATGGCTTCAAGCTGCAACAGGGTAGGTTTAGACTAGACATTAGGAAACAATTATTCACAGAAAGAGTAATCAGACATCGGAATAGGCTGCCCAGGGACGTGGTGGAGTCACCAACCCTGAATGTGTTTAAGAGTCGTTTAGATGTGATGTTAGGGGATATGGTGTAGGGGAGAACTTTGTAGAGTGGGGTTGATGGTTGGACTCAATGATCCCAAGGGTCATTTCCAACCTAAACGATTCTATGTCCTAAAGCAGACACTGCCACTGCTTCCTGAATGGGAACAAGTAGTTCTCGGGGATGTAGATCACTGTCTGTTAGTTAATGGCCCTTTTTTTTTTGACAAAGGGATTTTTGTACAAGACCTTCTGCTGGTCATGCTGATTTGATCAAGATTTGCACCCTAAATGTCATGTATCCTTCTAGAGAGCACTTCAAACAAGCAAAGCAAACAAATTCCTCACACCTTTTCCTGCATAGGTGTTCCCTGGACTTTTGTACAATTCCCTGACATTTAACTGCTGACTTGGCAAGTCCAGTGCCTGCAGTGGGAAACTGAAAACCTGGTTAGATAATCAGCTCCTAATGCCTCCAGACTCCAAGGGACTGTGGAGTTTAAACTCTTATGTGATAGCGTCTTCCTCCTGCATTTTCCTGACAGAGGTAGGTTCTGTGCAGAGCCAGGAGTAACACAGAGCTAGGAGTAATGCAGGGTAGAAGTGTTTAAACTTCCCTGCCCCTAGCAAATGTCCACCGTGGCAGAACGAGTTATTTTGTGAGCCTGCTGTTGTATTGCTGGCATTCATGTTTTTCCCATCCCAGCAAAAACTCTGGAAACATCCTCATCTGCGTGTCTGCCGAGGGATCAGCAATTGACAGCATTTGCTTTCTTTGTAAATGCCTAATTCCCTCAGCTCTTCAGAGACAAATAAACAGGAAAAAGATTTTGCTTCTTGTGTCCAAAAGCCAGCCGAGTTGTCTTTGATTAATTAGCCACTGCAGTGATCTCTGTAGGCAAAAGGCTTTTCAGTTGCTTTCCATCATTACTCCATCCTAGCTAGAGTCAGCCACATTTAAAAACTGCAGGAAAATTACTTTGTTTTTGGTGTTGCCTGTGGGAACAGGAACAGGAGTAGCAACCATTTGCCCTCCTTAGGATGCTCTGCGTGCAAACTCAGCCTTTCCAAACCTTGCTTCCTTGGCAAATGCTAGGTATTTTTTAGTTGCTCAGTTGTCTTCATCCTAACTTCTGTCTTTTCCCCGCCAGTCTCTAAAGCCTTAGGACACACTGTTCTCAAGTTAGTTAACTGTTCCTGGTTATCTGCAATAGTGTTTTCAATGCCAGCACCTTCAGTATGGTATCTAAATACCTCCTGTGGAGTGGTTTTTCACTAAGTTTTGTAAGTATTGCTGGTACCTGAGTCAAGCAACAGAATTCCTGTACAAAAACATGAACTGCGCCATGCCACATGCCAGGCCTCAGCCGACTGCCCTCTGCAGATAGCTTTTACACTGACTCTTGAATCTCATTACCTTTTAATTGTGAATTATGACCATATAGGGAAAACCTAACACAGTTCACTGATTGTCCAGTTGGCTACAGGTATTTCATTTATCATTGACTGGCAGATACACTTCTAACCTCTCACTTGTCTGATCATGTTCTCAGGGCCATCAAATAGCGAAGGGGCCGGCAAAATCAGCCTCTTGAAGAAAGTACCAGCACTAAAGGACGGAGACTTCACCCTAGCAGAATGGTAAGAACTCAGTCCTTAGACTTCCTTGGGTACCAGTAATCTGCACAGCATTTAGGAGATGTCATTCCTGCTGAATGATTAAGTATCACAGAATTTATGAACGTCACTCATTTTTAATAGTATAACCTCGTCTGTTCTGTTCCCATTTTCTGTTTGAATTATCTTTCAGAATGTAAACAAATCAGCTGACTTAACTTCTTGATCTTATCCTGAATGCAGTTACCTCAAAATGGGATTGTAAACATTTCTGGGAAATGTTTGAAGCTTATAAAAATCCTTTTTACCCTAGGAAAAAAATCTGTTTATCTCAATTAGTCATAAAGGCCAAGTGAACACCTACAGAGGTAAAATTTAGGTTTTACACTATAAGATCAATATGGATACTGGTTAATGGTGTCATAATACTGAAATAATCAAACTATAGTAGTATCAGCACAGTAGGAGGGTCTGCATTTTCTTCTGTTTTGTCAGCACAGGATTTTCTGTGGCATCTCTTTTTGTAGTCACAGCCTACATATTGTTGCAGATGACTAAGATATTTTTCCATCTGACTTCTCCTGCCAATTAGTGAAAGTATAACATCTGGACAAACACAAAAAGATTCTGTAGGCTCTCCCTGCTGGGACTTCCACTGACTTCAGTGGAAGCTGCAGGCTAGAGACAGATCTGATGAAAAGGCAAAATAACCCATTAGAGAGTTTCATTTAGTACACAAGTGCATAAATGTGCACAAGTCTCAGAGAGATGAGTCAGAACATGCGAGGAACAAGTGGGGTTAACATTGCTGACTGATAGGTGATTATGGAGGTTTATCGTTGGTTTACCCCAGTACTGTCTAGCAGTAGTCTGCAACATAGAACAGTGCTGTGATTTTCCAGCAGGTGAAAGTTTTCATGGGAATTAAGGTGATTAAGTGCCATCTCTGATGTCACCATGAATTAGATGCCTATATACGGTCCTAGACTCCATTGGAAATCCTGATCTGAATGCTTTTTAGTGGAAGCAGCAAGTTCAGAAGGGGCAGGAGAGGGAGTTTAGGCGAAAGCATTCTGCATCGTAACTGCCTGACCCCTTTCTTGTCTCTTGTTAATGTCTGAACAGCACTGCCATTCTGCTCTATCTGAGTCGAAAGTACAACACTCCCGACCACTGGTACCCATCAGACATACAAAAACGAGCCCGAGTAGATGAATACCTCTCATGGCATCACGCTAACATCCGGGCTAATGCTCCTAAGACCATGTGGATCAAGGTAAGGAAATTGAATATTAAAATGCAAGTAATGTTTTCCTGGCAGAATATTGAGCATTTGAACAGACCTAATTCGGAGAGAGTTTGTCACACTGAAATAACAAACCTCGGCCATTCCTAGCTGAGAGGAGCCGTCAGAGAGGGAGCTGTTCCTAATTGCTCAACATCAGGATCTGGCAAAAGCACCTGTGGTCATTTTGGTTTTTTTCCTGAACGTAGGTCTGGTACAGAAGGTCTCAAAGCCCAGCAGACTTTCATTGCCTGGATTTGTGAACGAATATATAACAGATTGGGTATTGCTTCCAAGGGCCTCCCCCTTGCTGCACAGCTGTGCAGAGTGTCCACATAGGCAGAAGTTTTGCTTCTTTGGCGAGCGTGTGCTTTGTTGCTGGAAGCAGAAAGGCTTGCATTTTTCATACAAGTCCCTGCAGCCCCATCAGGGTGGAAATCCAGAAGGAGCCTTCTGCTTCCAGCACACTTAGGTACTTCTCTGAAATGGGCTCAGGGATAGACAGAATAGAGACATAGAGTCAAGGACAAAATTTCTTTTTTTGGTGTGGTCAGATCAATTTACATTTAGGCAAAACTAACAGAATCACCCCGAAGCAGAAAATCATTTAGTATCAGATGATTTTGCTGGACACCTACTTCTAGCCAACTCACCAGACAGTTAATGCAACTATCCTTAGAGAGGCCCCGGTGCAAATATAGCCGTGAAGGTACAGCTGTGGTATGGAATTTCAGATGAAATCAGGGTTGCCAGTAAACAGGTAAGAACTTCACTTTTCCTGTCTAAAGTTTGCCCTTGTTTGTTCCTAGCAAAGCATATCAGGACTCATTTAGCTTTTTGATTTATTGACATTGGAATTTTTGGCTAGAGAGCACAGAGAAGCCATTCAATTATGAGTCAGATTCATACAAGAAGCAGTTTCTTCTAGTCTCTGTAGGCTGTTATTGCAGTGCTCCAAAGGAAAGAAATCCGACTTATTGCTGCTGCTGATTAGATAATCCAGGTACAGAAAAGGTCCGCAGAATCGTTGAAAATAGGGAAACGTAAAAAGCCACGATGTAACAGAAGGCATGTTAGCTAGATGTGGGAGAAGACAGACTGCCCCAAGATACAGAAAAGGAAGAAGATGCTGTTGCAAGTGATTATACCCAGAGATCCCATCGTGCAGAATTGGAGCCACTTATGAAGAGAACTGGTCATGAATTTTCTGATTAAATAGATTCCACATGTATTTGGCAAAAATCCTGACTTGGATTAAGCAATCTCAACTTGAATATACTAGCAGTAAGTAGAAATTCAGTCCACTCCCAATGATGGAAATTTGTATCTTTAACTTTGCTTCTCTAAATAAACTCTATTTCTTTAGCTGTGGTAGGTGGAGACGGCATAGTTGTGAAATACTGCGGGCTCTAACGGTGTGTACACCTCTGTGAATGGTGACAAATCTTACAGAAGGGCAACTACCCCCTCTGCCAGCAAGTCCATGGAGACAAGGACCACACTTACATGATTGCTCTGGAAAATTTTTTAGTGGTTTAAAGAATGATGCTTGGGAGGCCACAGAAGGGCTGATGCTCACCCACTCACAGCCTCGCTGGCTGCTGTCACACAGAGGAAGCCATTTCCTGCCTCTCCAGACAGTGTTGATGCATTCCAGTCCCTCCTACGCTCCCTGCCACAGCCACCACCATGCCCATCATCCTACAGGACAGGCAGCTGCCTGCCTGTCTGACTGCCTCCAGCACCCAGTTACACAACAGGGTGGATAGCAGGGGTGGCTGGTGGGCAGGCGGCCTGCTGACCCATCTTGGCAGGCTGTTGAAACCAAGGACATAGCAGGGGTGACTGTGTCAGAGATTTGTCTTCCCTGGAGCTGTTGACTGTTTTGCCTTTGTAACACACCAAAATGGGGTGGGAGGGCACAACTGCCAGGCACAAACCGAAATGAATCCTTGATTTTGCTCTGCACATTGCTCCCCATGAGCTGGAGGTTACTGTCATGGCAGATCAGCTGCTTAGGACTGCTTGTGTGCTCTCTGTCCATGAGCTACCTGGAACTGCAGCAGTCCATGAAGCTCTAACATTATCCCCTCCTACGTCTTTGCTGCTGGATCACTGACAATCATGAGTAGATCATGGGGTGTAAGTTGAATGACTACCACCAGATGCATGAGAAGAGGTCCAGTGGTACTCTTAAGTCCCTTCTCTCCTCAGGTGCTGATTCCCCTCTTCACAGGGCAGCCACTGCCATCGGAGAAGCTCCAGGAGGTTATGGAGGGGCTGTCCACTTCCCTGAAGCAATTTGAGGAGAGGTTTCTGCAGGACAAGGCTTTTATCATTGGGAGCGAGATCTCTCTGGCAGATCTTGTGGCCATTGTGGAGCTGATGCAAGTGAGTGCTGGAGTGTGGTAAGGAAATCTCAGCACAGGGGAAAACATGCTGCTGGGCAGGGCGGGGTGCAGCATGTGGTAACACTTCACTAGAAAGAGGAGTGAGGACATATCTCAACAGAACTGGCCTAAGACAATGAGGAGAATATGGGAGTGGGTTCAGAAAAGCAGTTAAAAAAAAAAAAAGCTGTCTGAAACCGATCTCTCTTGTTTCTCTTCTCTAACAATACTTCTTCATCCTTTATAGTGACTTTATTTTTAACCTACAGAGAAGGAGTTAATATATAAAAGTGAGAAGCAATACCAGACAGGCCTGATGAAATAAGAAAATTATATTGGAATATTTTTATCATATAAGAACATTCTTCTTCAGATGGTACTTGTCCATACCACGTCTGGAAGATGCAAGACTGAATCTCAGACAGAGGCAATCAAATTAAGCCTGTTACAAACTGGTTGTTCTCTGCCAGACCAACAGCGCCTGGATCCTGCAGCCGAGAAGTGATTCTTTCTCCCAGTTCTGTATCCCAGGGACTAAAGAATAGCAGTTCTGATGCTCTACAGCATTGTGTTCCAGAGAGTGGCACAGGCAGAAAGTAGAAGGGGGGTAGATTATGTCAACTAAGACATCAGTTCAATTAAACAGCATTTTGTGCTGTGGTTTTGCTGTATGATACAGCACTTCGTACTGTGGACTGTGCAGTTGTTCCTGGAACTGTGAGCCCACCACATTTTCAACGCTGTAGCTGAAAATCACTCACAAGCAGTGGTAATCATCTCTGCTGCTTTTAACAGCTTTTAACAGCTGTGCCAACACTCAGGAATTGACTTGTAAATACCCTTTAAAATATAGGCTAGCTTCTGTGTCCCCCAAATGGATATACCCGACCAGAGGAGATTTCCCTCCTTCCTAGTGCTCCTCTTTGACCTCTTCTTCCATTTTTTTTCCGCTATGTGTACCTGCAGGTACACTTTTGGTGCCTGTTGTCTGGGTGAAGAAGTGACTGCCCAGTGCCTCACTGTTGCTCTCTCCCCCTTTCTGCAGCCTGTTGGAGTCGGTTGTGACATCTTTGAAGACAGACCAAGGCTGATGGAGTGGCGCAGGCGGGTGGAGGATGCTGTGGGAAAAGAGCTTTTCTTCCAAGCCCATGAGATGATCCTTAATATCAAAGAACTGAGCAACATTCAAATTGATCCACAGCTGAAAGAGCATCTGGCACCTGTGTTGATGAAGATGATGAAATGAATTAACCTATCTTACCATTTTTCCTGCCCATTTTTTTTAACTTCTTCTCTGACATCCAGTTCTACATGTAACTGGAAAGAGCACTGTAATTTTAACACAGAAATCGCAGAGTGTTTCACCCCACACCAGGCCTTTCCTGTATCTTTGGGGGTGAAAGCTGGGGAAGGTTTAAGACTTGAAACACTAAATTTATAAAAAAGGCTGAGGCCCTACAGGGTCACTTAACATGTGCATCTGGGTTTTATTTCAGTGTCAGTCTTCTCAGAGATGGTAGTGACACGAACGGTATTTCCTGACAAAATTTGAGCCAGCCTGCAAACTGGGAATATTAGAGAACTGTATAGGATGTGCGTTGTTTTCATGTGTTTTTAACGTTTGCAGCTCCTTCTCAAGTGGCAAGCTCTGCAAAGTGTGCCTGATCCTCACCTTCCCAGCACGTCTGCACAGACAAGTAAAGCACAAAACTACAGGCAGCCATAAAAATGAAAAAAGACCTTGATTTTTTTTATTTAAGTTTCTTAGTGCTGAGGCATCTTGCTTGGCTGACCATGTACATTCCACACTTCTTCTATGTCCCTTTAAGGTTCCTGTGAGAAGTTTCTTCATATTAATCTACAACCATGAATCTTCGTAATTCTTCAGTTTAATCGCTACTCTTCATCTCTGCAAGCCTGGGTTTCGCTGGTGCTCGGTCTGCCAGTACATGTGTCAGGGGCTGTTGTTGGAGATTGGTGCAGTAAAGACCAAGCAACTTCAGAAAGCTGAAGGTGGTCACAACCTTCAAATAACTGCCTACCTAACGTACTCTGTTGATATTATATAGGGAATACACTGAAAGAATGCATTCACAGTGATTTCTTGAAATATGAATGACAGCAATCAAATTGGTTTTTTCTGTGGTAGTACTGTAATAGCAATCCACGTTTCTCCTAGAAAACGCAGAGGGGGAATAAATCTAGACATGCTCTTCTGAGACTGTTGTGGATGGAAGTTCACCAAGTAAGTCACCCTGTGCAGCTGAAGTAATAAGAGAGATTTTGTGGCATTGAGCAACGTATGCATCACAATAAAAGGGCAGAGAGTTGTTTTGGACCTTTTGGGCTCTTTTTCTTGGCTGTGTTTATTTCTGGTTAGCTGTAGCTCAAATACAAAACCCTTTTGTACTGCAGCACAATTTATGAGAGAATCCAAACATTTCCAGTTTCTTCAGTTGAAAATTGCAGATTGTAAAGGATGCAGAAACTGGTGGAATATATATCTTTGCATGTTTCCGTTCATAAGTAGCTGTTTCCCTTGAACCTTACCCTGAAATCCTCGCCCAGGAATGCTTCCTGTAAGGAATAAGACAAAATGAGTAAACAATTCAGGAATGGCTTCTCTCGCTGATCAAATAGTTTCTTTCCAGTACTACCATGTCTTGGCTAATGACGTTTCTGCTGGTAAGTTCTATAAACTTGATGTGTTCTGGTGGTGTTTTTCACTAAGGTTTCAGTTCTAGATAGTACTGATTTAGTCCAGAGCCTAGGGAGATCTTTAAATTCCCTGTCTGGAAAGAGATTTCCATTGTATACTTTGGCTTGCATTAGCAGGAAATTTTGTTTTGTGATCATGTTCTCTAGAAAGACAAGAGACCTGACTGAAGGCCCTCGCTTTTAATGAACCAAAAATATTAGCAACAGGCATACGTTTATTCCCACCCTTCCTTTATTTTATTCACAAACAGTAGCTGAATAATATGTTTTTATTGATGATTTATTCACAATATATTGTTTACAACTGAGTTAAATTTTAAATGGGAAGTGGTTGATTTTTTTGATAATTTTGAGAGTGGAATTGCTAAGTGGATGGTGACACGTGCAAATGTCTGCAGGAGGGAAAAAACCTACCATGATTTTCCAAAGGCTGAGCCTGTTTGAGAATACTTGCTGCTGGTGGTATCCTCTCTTGGTGGTATGTTCATCCCCCTACAAGCATTTTAATTGCCTGTTCCAAGACAGAAACAATAAAACAAATGTCTATACTTTAAAAACTCTGGGAGTCCGTGAACAATCTGCCATTCATGTGGTGAACCACTGAGAGCAAAGAACAATGCATATCATTAAAAATTTTGTGACAGCCCCATGTCCTGTTGTAATTGTGGATATCTGATATTTGAATCTTCTCTTTTCCTTTTGGAGGCTTTCTGATATGCTGGTTTCTTGTCACATGGAGTTTTTTGGCCTTGGAATTAGAAGGGATTTTTAGTATTTGAAGGAATGAGAGAGAAAGATGGATCCTAAATGGCATCTTACTTGGAGACAATGACTCCTAGAAATCAGGCAGTGGTGGGCTTGCACCCGGGGTTTGCAAGGTGGCTGAATACCCCCACTGCCTTCATTTCAGTGACAAACTTGGGATCATCTCTCCTATTTACAGGATTATGTCTTTCTCAAAATTTACCCTGGAATCTAGCAGTTTTCCTGGGTTATTTCTGCTGCTGCTTTCCTGGATTTGAAGGGACCGTCTGTATTACCACTTACCACCGCAAGCAGCCACCCTCTGCCCGCCTGCCGTGCCCCATCCCCTCTCCATCCCCCCTCTCCGGCTGGGTCTCTCTCTTCACAGTCTCTCTTCTAGAAATCTTCCAGCCCTGTTGCTGGCTGGGTTGTACACACCGCTCCTGCCAGCATTGTCTTCATTAGCAGCAGTGAGGGCCAAGCAATTCCCCCAGCAAAAAATGAGCAATTCCAGCAGTTTTCATTAGGATTGTCTAGAACCACAGAAAACCAAAAAACGGCATTATACAGGGCCAATTTTCACAACAGTGCTGTGCCTTAAACAAGATGACCTTTTAATCTATCTGGTTCATAACTGTTTGCTGTTAATGAGCACGTAACGCTCACTGGACAATAGCTCAGCTTCTGAGAAACCCCTCATCTGTACATTAGACACCTCTGCTCTGTAGATTAGACTGTCCCTGTGAGCCAGCCTGCTGGGGTCACTTTTATCAACCTCGGAGCTCAAAGTCCTGATTGCAGAAGCTAGTTTGGTAATTATATATAGGGTAACAAAATAAACCTCTCTGACTTGTCTTTTAATTTCTTGTAGTGCTGGTTGTTCTGAGAGATCACTGTTCTTCTGTTCTTAACCCGTCCTGTCGAGACAGGCATGGAGGTGTCTGTTGTGGTGACCAAAACAGACTTCTCACTGGCAGTAAGGACTTATTTTATCCTTCTGTTGGTGAGATGCGATTTTTTTGCTCTCCCAGTCTCTAATACATGGATATGTATTATGATATATATGCAGCGATGCACATGGTTAAAAGCAAGAGCCCCGAAAGCCAGACGATGCAATTGGGGTAAAATAGAGAAAAGCCAAAGCCCATCCTGGGGCTGGAACGGCTGGAAGGACCAGATGCCCACGGCCTTGCTGCGGGGACGGCGCAAGGCTCCAGCTGCCCCCCCCGCCCCGCGCCGGGCGGCTCCGGGGGCGGAGCGGGGGCCGGGCCGGGCCGGGCCGCGCCGGGCAGGCGGAGGGGGAGGCGGTGCGGGGGTGCTCCGAGCCGCGGAGCCATGCCGTTCGTGGAGCTGGAAACCAACCTGCCGGCCGGGCGGCTGCCGTCGGGGCTGGCCCAGGAGCTGTGCGCCGCCGCCGCCGACATCTTGGGCAAACCGGCGGAGGTGAGCGGGGGAGGCCGGGGGCGGCCGGGCCGCGGCCGGGGCGGCGGGGACTGACGGTGCCTGTGCCGGCAGAGGGTGAACGTGACGGTGCGGAGCGGGCTGCCCATGGTGGTGTCGGGCTCGGCCGAGCCCTGCGCCCAGCTGCTCGTCTCCTCCATCGGCGTGGTGGGCTCGGCGGAGCAGAACCAGCGGCACAGCGCCCGCTTCTTCGACTTCCTCACGGCCCAGCTGGGCCTCGGCACCGAGCGGTGAGTGCGGGACCCGACCGGGGGGCGAGTGCGGGCCCGGAGCGGGGGCTCTGCCCTCGGGCAAGGACAGCGTGGCTGCCCTGGGGCAGGGAAGGGGGAGAGCACTTCTGCTGTCAGGGTTATGTGGTGTGTGACTACATGACACACAGCAAACTAAAGCACAGAGAGGTGTTCAAAGTGATGGTGACATAGTTTTCCAGGCCCTCCATGAGATTCAGGTCTAATAAATGTCCAAGACTAGATTGCAAACATTGAGTGCTGAATCACAGACGCACAGTTAGGTACAGATAAAACCGTGGACTGGTTGGCACTCGCTGTACAGTCTGGGAAACACTGTTCTCTAAAGATGAGTGGTTCCAGTTGGTGTAACTGGTGGAAAACCCAGTGGGAATTGGTAGAGCGTCACAGTGTGGTCGCCATGCCAAATGCTGGAAGAAGGCTGTTCCTGAAGGTAAGCCATGCCCCTCTCTGCCCCATTTTCCCGTCTCCCCCAGGGAGCATGTCCCTGCCTCTTGGGTCCCTGCTGTCAGGGTAAATACCCAACAAGATTCTGAGCTGCTTGGGTGCTTCAGAAATGGACAAGTGTCCCATATAAACAGTGTTGAAATTCAGTCTGCTTTTCAGTTTGTGTGGATGAAGTCTGGCACCTGTTTGTATGCAGCTTATCTTTGCTTCTGTCAAATTAATACTGTGGAGTGTGAGCCAGCGAGAGCTTAGCGCAGATTTTCTACCTTGTTGCAAACTGGGCAGGGATAATATTTAATAGTAAAATAATAACATTTCCCATCCACTTTATTTGTGCTCTTATACCCCAAAAGGATTGTCATCCGCTTTTACCCACTGGAGCCCTGGCAGATTGGCAAGAACAGAACAGTCATGACGTTCCTGTGATCCCTCAAGCAGCCGGTTGGAACAAAGCAATGATGAAGACAACCCAGAGATGACCAGCTCCATCTACTTGTTTCCTCTTATGATCAAATCTGTGTAGCTCTGCACCTTCACTTGTATGATTCACTTTTGTCTTTGCATCCCGTGCGTACAATGCTCAAGAGTGGGGCAATCAGCTGTACCTGCACTGATTTTACTAAAACAGTTCAGTATCTTTGTCTCAAGCCTGTCTTGTAGCCCGTAGGCTCTCCCGGTGCCTGTGGCTAAGCCACTGCAGTCTAGTGATGGCCATATGTGAGCCTAGAAAAATCTCTTTTGTAGCAGCAAAAAGTTGAATGCCAGAATACATTTGGCTTTATTGAGCAACAGCGAAGTTCTTGGGTTCATCCAGATTTCCTCATACTTTGCAAGGCAGAAAGATCCTTCCTTCTGTTTCCCTGTGGCAGCAGAAGGGCCCCAGCCTGGCTAAGAAGAACTGGGAGTAAAATTCTTCTCTTTTCAAACTCCCCAAAAGCCTTTTCTGGAAAGAGAGGTGATTATTGGGAGGGGAGTTTATGCTTTTATATCATAGTTTATTTAAGGGTCATGTCAGATTTTGTGCTCTGTGCTCTACCATTGCTACCCTTGGTGGCTGCTCCTGCAAAGTGTTATTTGTCCGCAAGATCTTCACGGCTGAATGTTTCTGTGCAGATGACAGCGTGTAGAGGAGGGAGTCGCTTGTGAAGAATTGTACTGTGCCACAGGAAAATATTTTGAAGGTTCTGCCACTACCAGCTTTAATTCTTGTCATTCACTCAGTTGTTCAAAATACCTTTACTCCCCCTGCTGTTACAGGGAGTTTTGGGGTGATACAGCATCTCACTGTGTGCTGTGGATGGTGTTTTCTGCTCACTGTCCCAGCAGGGAAGTGTTTTATTTTTTTAGGCCCCATATGCTCCCTCACTTTATAACTGGAATACACATGGCATTTTATTTGAACTGACGCATGGTACTTTTTATGTATAATGTTATCTTTGCCTTCCACTGATAATGAAAACATTATCAGTTTCCTTTCCACTTTGTGACTTGGTCAGTTCGCAGACGGAGCTCAGAGGATCTGCGAGCATGCCCTTGGGACATGGAGGTCCATGGGAATGCAAGGCTGAAGGATGCTTCTGCACTCCTCTGTCATTCTGAGTTTTTGTCATTGGAGTTTATTTATGACTTGAGGTCTCAAGATAGTTGAAAATATTCCTTCTACTTAGCATTTGAAGTTGGTTGTTCCCTATGCATAATAAACATCATCTGTCTTTGCAGACTCTGTCAGGACTATAATACCAAACACAAATTTGTGTATCAGGCTAGGGATGCTACACGTTATCTGATTAATAAAATTTATTAAAGCCTCTTTTGATAAGTGTCAGTTTATTGGCTTATAGTGTTGGGGTTTTTTGACTCTCAGTGCTTGGAGACAAGTATCATGGCTGCCCAGGTCCCTGCGCTATCTCAGGAGGTCTCTTCCACTAAAAGTTTTTGAAACTTGAGTAACAAACAGGTAAGTGAACTGAGTCTTGAGACACACGTGTAATCAGGAGTACTCTGTTCCAGGGAAGAGGGTGGACAGCTCTGGCTTTGCAAGAGGGCTTGACCAACTTGAAGGCAAATACTCTGAAATGCAAAAAATAATATCGCTTTAATTCTGATCTGCAGATGGCTCATTTCCTGGAGGTCCTTCTACCTCGTGAAGGAACAAGCACAAACTCTTGCCAAAGCCTTTGCTTCCTTTAGAGAAACCCTGCTCTGCCCTGTGCCCCAGCTCTCCTTTTTCGGGCTGTGTTGGCCACTGCTAGGCACTGCCGCAGACTCCGTGCCGTCCCCTCACCCTCGGCTGCTCCCCGTGTGGGCTCTTGCTTGGGAGCAACTTTCAGCAGAGCTGAGCAGGAAGAGATAAGGAAGGAGAAGGAGAGCTTGGAAAAGAGTATCCCATACAAAGATGTCTGAATAAAATGGGTTGTCAGCATGACTTTCCCACTCATTTCCCTGTTTTGTCTGCATTCTGGTGTTATCTGACAAAACATCCTAGAACAGTGCAAAATGACAGTGAAAGTGCTGGGTCAAGGACCATCTTGAGAATTCTATGGTTCGTGGACTTTGAGGTTTTGTAAGAGCAGTTAAAATATTAATCAAAGAATCATTTTGTTATGAATTGTTTGTGCCTCGGTCTGAGCCAACTGATCCTTTTTTGCTGCTGGGGTCTGTCAGCACAGAATGGGAATCTGAGAGTCCTACGAGCTTGCGGCTGGCTGTTTTCCTTCATAAACTGCTGATGCTGAATATACTTTTAATGTTCATGTCAATCGGAAGAGACGGCCTATTTTTCCTCCACTGAGCTAATGTTAGAATAGGTTTGTGCAATATGTAAAGGCTCAAGAAATATAACCTGCAAAGGGGCTATGGAGGCCCTTGAAACCCACCCTAGGGCACGCGCACACAAACCAACAGAAGTGGGAAACATTTTCTCACACCTCTGTTGCTTATGTTTCCTAGTTGGAGAAAATCAGATACACCCCCCTTATCTAGGGCTCAGCAATAATAATATAAAATCCCTTTCCTTTGAACGCTATGTGCAGATTGTCCCTCTTTCATGGGATGGAGGCTGCTTGATGTCTGGATTTAGTATTTTCCAACTACAGTAGATCTTATTACTGTTGTACTGACTCTGTAACTTCCCAGGCTTAACCTCCTAAGGTTAACTAATATTTCTGCTCACAGAAATGACCTCTGTTGTTTGAGAACTCTGTATAGGCATATTTGCAAATTCAAAGGTAACGACCCGATTTTGAACACTCTGTAACCATTTCCTAGCTTCAAACCTTTGAACTGCAGACAATCTTTCTGTGTATTTACAGAAGCGAGGCGCCGAGGAGGCTGAAGGGCAATACTGACAGAAAAGTATTACAGAATCGCCATAGCTTTGGAAGTTAATTCTCCAAGCACAACAGTGTGCTGCTGCTGTTCATGGCAACCCTGTTCTTGTTGTCATGATGGAAAGAGTGATAAGACAAGAGGAAATGGCCTCAAGTTGCACCAAGGGAGGTTTAGACTGGATATTGGGAACAAATTTTCCCTGAAAGGGTTGTCAAGCATTGGAACAGGCTGCCCAGGGAAGTGGTGGAGTTGCCATCCCTGGAGGTATTTAAAAGATGGGTAGACGTGGTGCTGAGGGACATGGTTTAGCGATGGTCTTGTCAGTGTTAGGTGGATGGTTGGAGTAGATGATCTGAAAGGTCCCTTCCAACCTAGACGATTCTATGATTCTATGATTATTTTCTCCCAGAAATGGGATGCCGGAGTTCATATATTCAGGACAAAGAGGACTGTTCTTCATAGTGCTAAACGCAGATTCAGCAAAATGCTGAAGCACAAGCTTAACTTCATCAGTGTGATGTGTCCTGTTGTAACAAAGGGTGTCTTTAAACATGTGGGTCTATCCTACAGACAGGGCAAGGCCGGAGCATGCCCTCGGAGGTCAGTCTCTGCTCAGTCTCTCCTGACTCAGTGCGGGCACCAGGAGGGCTCACATCGATCTGCAGATGGCACACCTTTTCTTCAAGAGTCGCTGCCATATGATCACCTTACATTTAACTAAAATGATTCCCAGCAGAAGCTGTCACTGTTTTGCTTGGATCACTGCCTCACACCGTCCTGCCACCACCAGGCAGGGATGCCTCCCCTAACGGCCAGGGGCATAAAAGCACGTTCCCATCTAAAGCACCACAGCAAGTTTGAGGGAAAACCATTAACTTTGGGATGATTTCCAGGCCCATTAAAAAGCGAATCTGCAATTTATTTAAGCCATTGCACGCGCGCGCACACACCCCTCACAGAGGCCTCAACTCTCGCCCGCCCCTCCCCACCTCCCTGTCTCCAGCGTTCCCATTGGCTGTCTAAGGGGCGGCTCCTGGGCCAATGAGCGGCCCCTTTATTGGCGCGCAGGGCTCCGGGGGTCGGGGGCGTTGCCGTGGAGACCGCCGGTGAGGCCGCCTCTCCGGGGAGCCGCCGCTCGCCTGAGGGAGCCGCTCCGGGAGCAGCGCCGGCATCCCGGGGGCGGCCCTGCGAGGTGAGTTTCCCGTCCGCCCCCGGCCCCGTAGCGGGGCCTGAGGGGCTGCCGGGGCTTTGACCCTGCCCTTGTCGCGGCCCGTCGGCGAGGGCTGCCAGAGCCCGGCCCCAGGCGGCGGAGCCTCGCCTGCTCCCCTCCGCCGAGCCACGGGCAGAGGCGAACGTGGGCTCCCATCCCTCTTCCGCCTCCTCCCGGCTCTTTGTGCCACCCTTCGGGGGGGGGGAGCTTGGGAAGCAACGTGAGGGGCGTCCCCGCTCCTCCTCGCGCAAAGTTACCGTGTTTCAGGAAAAACGGCTTTTGCAAAAATGCGGCGGAGGTGATCTTTGCAATGTTAAAAGCAAAAACCCAAAACAAAAGAAAAAAAGAGGGTTTGTTTGGGTTTTTTTGTTGGTTTTTTGTTTGTTTGTGTGTTTGTTTTTTAAACAAATGTGTATTTGCAGTGTATGGATCCCAAGTACTGCAACAAAAGCCAGGAAAGTCTAGGTCACTCCCTTTGTTTCTTATTTTGCAGTTGAGACTCACAAAAGCTGTGGGAACAAGAGCTGATATTTGAAGTTTTCCTTAAGTTTTGAACTACTAAGATAAAAGAAGATAAGATTTGAAGGCAAAAGGCTTTACGGAGGTATTGTTGCCTTTTGAGGATGTGCTCGCCTGTCATAGACCCAGACTTCAGCTGAGATACTCCTGTAACTGAAAAAATTCAAACAAGTTTGTAATACTTTATATTAAAGACTAATTTTATTTTTTTCCCTACCTAATTGGTGGAGCTGTGTTCCTCTGAAAGAGCTTGTAGTGACATACTTAATTCCTAGATGTTATGACACTATTGTAACTCAGTCCACAGTTAGATTTGCAACCAGTTACAATGCCTGGTTTAAAAATAAATGAAACGACCCCCCACCTGCCCGACACACCGATTTCAAAGCTCTGTGGAGGCAATATGCTTGCCCTGTTTTTCAAAAGCATTATACTGTTCTGTTAGGCTATGCTGTCTCTGCTTGTGAGCAGCAGAGAGGAGAGCTGCCAAATATTTGTTACAAGCTTTCTGTATAAATAAAAAGTAGAATTAAAATTGTTTCCCCACCTCTTCTGTAGTTGCAGTTTTGCTGGTAGTCTAACCACAGAAGTAAACTCTTGACTGTAGTCTCTATCCTGTTGACTTCCTCTGCCATCTTGAACAAGATTATGTGGATTCAGCAAAAGACTTGAGCATATTTCTGAATATAGGTGCATTTGTAAGTAAACTTAAAAAGACTCAATTTAAATATGTAATTGCTTTGGGATCATACAGTCTTATTTATTTAGATGTCTCAAACGTCTGCATTTGCTGTCAAAACCTGGGGCGTTCAATATTTCTGAAAGAGATAACCATTAATCTCTGTGCATATATTTTCTTCCTATGCAAAGTAGACAAGGAATCCTTGTCTTGAAAGAGATTTGAGGTTTTAATAATGTTTATTTAGTGACTTAAAGAGAAAAATGCTTTATTGCTGTGCAGTTTTCAGTCTGATTTAGCTGCAAGTGAGTAAAGTAAGTGGTGCATGTGTAGGCAAAGCATCATTGCTGAATGAATGAAATTCCTGTCAAAGCATTATTTTCTCTGCATGCACAACTAATCATGATGATGTATAAATTAATTCAGCTTGTAGTTCAGAACTCCCACTGCTTCCTGCTGTGGTTAATTCTGGACTTACTCTTCTATTAACGTGGTTTCCAATATTAAAGACTGTTTTTAGCCTGTCTTGCATGTGTCATCTTTTTGTTTGAGTTGATGGGAAGGTTTTATCACATAGCAGTGAAGCTTTTCTAAAAACTCAGCTCAGAACTCTTTCATATTTTTTGCCTTCACTAACATAATGTCTCAAACAGTTAATAGAATATAAATTATGGGTTTAGTTATGAGGAAAAATGACTTACAGATTATAAATGTGTATTTTCTGCTTTAAACTTTTTGTCAGTGATAAAAAGACTGGAAATATTAGTATCCTTCCATCAGAATGAAGAAATACCAGTTAGTAAAAGTTCAGTTTCTTTTGTTTGCGTAAATCTAATAGATCTAAGTGCATATGCAGTAGCTATAACTTGGTTTGTCATTAGAGGTGGTCTGTAGAAGTTGGCCAACGTACTCAGAAAAGACAACTGTATTATAAATGCTGATTCTATTCTAGCCCAGGTAGCAGTAATGAAAACACTTTTAATCAGTGGATTTTCCAGGTGCAGACAGCATTTTGAGCAATGGGTTGACTGGCCACTATGGCCTGCTGCAAAGTCAGTCTGACACGGATAACTTTCCCTTTTTTTTTTTTTTTTTTCTTTCCTGTTCTGTAAATATTTGTAGGTGCTGTGGTTCCTAGAGGTGAGAGAGCACTCTGGTTTGTGCTATAGTTAAAAGGTGCAGGAAAACTTCCATAATTTTTTTAAAGTAATTGAAGATAAACTCATGAGTTATAGTGATTCATGCTCATAAAATGTCAGTGTTCAAGAAGCTTTTTTCATTTTAGCTTTTGTCATTAAAGGGGTTCATGTTAAAGGGGTTCATGTTGTAGTGTTGTTAATATAATGTATGTTTACTAAATATTATATGGTACCTGAGTAACCTTATAGCTATAATTAAATTGCCAATACTTTCACGCTCCCTTCACCCCCAGGACTAGCATTTTGAAAGCCATCCTGAAGTAATGAATGTCCTTAACTTTGTATTTTATTTTCTGTTAAAATTCACTTTAATGTTATTGTTCCTGTGTGGTAGGGCAATTTATCTTTTTGTGTGGGGTGTTGGTGACACAGGACAGTTAATTAGTTATTGATTAAAGTATTCCCAGTCTGTCTTTTACTTGTGAATGCTTTCTTTATGGACAGAATAAATATGCTAATCCTGTTTGCTTTCCAGACCTGTTTGTGTTAGGCCCTTCCTCCTAATCCTGGAGAAAGACAGTGTGAATAGCTGTGAACATGGTAAGGGCTTATTGGGATGTTTTTTGAGATGCTTTGGTAAAATAAAACTGAAAATTTTCTCTTTCCCCAGGACTCAGAATAAATTGACGTAATGAGAACATTGCTTTTGGAGTGATTGTAGTTACTGGTATATTTAAGAATTGGAAAAAAATCACTGTAATGCACATGTCTGTTCTAGGGAAGCCGTTGCTTGCAAGACACTTGAAATTTTGTTTGTTTTAGCTGATTTCAGGGGGGAAATTGTTTTGATATTTTATTATTTTCAATTAGCAATGACTAAATTTGTTACAGTTCTTGTAACTTTACTTAGAGATCTCTCAGTATTTTCCATTCACCAAGTAAATTTAAAAGAAAAAAAAAAAGAGAAAAATCCAGTTTGCAAAGTGAAACTGGGACACAAGTAGATGTAACATTTCTTGTTGCATCTTGACTGCCATTCTAGATTCGAATCGCAGCACTGAATGCAAGTTCCACAATTGAGGATGACTACGAAGGTACCTTCAAAAGTCATAAGACACAGACAAAGGAAGCACAAGTAAGTAAAACCACAACTTTCTTAATGAAGTTTTGTCTTGATGGGAGTTTTGTCCTCTCTTGTTGCAGAGATTGTTCAACCATAATTTTTTGTTTTTAAGAAAGTTGTGTTACTATCTTATCTCTTGAACCCTCCTTTAGCAAGCTAAAACTTCACTCAAATGAGTTAGCTTTCCTGACCAAATATAATCTTCTGCCATACAG
Organism: Larus michahellis; assembly: GCF_964199755.1. Taxonomy (NCBI): domain Eukaryota; kingdom Metazoa; phylum Chordata; class Aves; order Charadriiformes; family Laridae; genus Larus; species Larus michahellis. Next base: position 6,417,211 of record NC_133908.1, on the reverse strand, counting down.
TCTGTATGTGAATTGCTATATAGCAGAAAGTATTAAAAGTGTGAAAACACTGATATTCATAATAAATATTAGTATATTGCAATAAGTATATGTAATAAAGTTGCCCTACAAAATAGGTTCTAATTTTTTTTAACTGCAGGAAGCAGAAGCTTTTGCTTTGTACCACAAAGCCTTGGACCTTCAGAAACATGACCGATTTGAAGAGTCTGCTAAAGCTTATCATGAGCTGCTTGAGATTCGTCTTCTGCGAGAGGTCAGTGACCTATACGGAATTAAACTCTAGAAACTATTTTTATTATATTTTGTATTATTTAATTTCTTACTGGCTAATTAGAAATGTCAGTGTTATCAATTGGCAAGTTGTTTGCTGTTCTTTTTACTTGTCTAACTCCTAATGCTTGTATTGCATTTATTTTATGATTTGTAGGCAGTTCTTTCTGGTGATGAGAAAGAAGGGCTGAAACATCCAGGCTTGATGTTAAAATATTCCACCTATAAAAACCTAGCACAACTGGCAGCACAAAGGGATGACTTAGAGACAGCCATGGAGTTTTATTTGGAGGTACAGTACAGCTGATATAAAAGACTGTAGCCTCAATATTTGCAAAAACTTGCCAAAATATAGATGTACACCTTTCAGTATCTGTCATTTGAATGTATATCTGAATTCTGTGTACTACCTGGTGTTACATGTGATATAACTGGGCCACCATTCAGTCAAACTAAAGCAGTGCCAATCCCTGTAGACAAGTGTATATGTGTGTCTGAAATATGAATAATGTTGTTTGTTATGCTTTCTAGGCTGTAATGCTAGACTCTACTGATGTCAACCTATGGTATAAAATTGGTCGCGTGGCAATAAAACTAATCCGCCTACCTTTGGCTCGTCATGCTTTTGAAGAAGGTCTCAGGTGTAATCCTGATCACTGGCCTTGTTTAGATAACCTTATCACAATCTTGTACACACTCAGTGACTACACAAGTAAGTACAGTACACCAAAAAAAATTCTCAAGGTATGTGTAATTTTACATATCGGTAAAAAATTGTAATGATGCAGTCATATAGGAGAAAGTGTACCTTATGTAAGCAGTACTTTAGGGTATGATAAAGACTTTTACTTCATGGTAGGGTTTTTTTTTTTATTTCATTATAAGGTATGAAGGTCTGTATCAATTCTGGTTACCCTACAAATAAATGTCTGTGGTCTCTTAAATCAGACCCTCTGCAAAGTTTCCCTGTAGACTGTTCTCTTGCCTTTCAGTGTATGTTGATTTTTTTCTTTCTAGTCATTTCCAGCTACATAGTTCCAGGACTTGAGTATAAAACTACAGTCCAATTCATAGCCTAGTATGATCAATTGTAGTTAGAACAGTTGATACAGCTGACCCTAAGATTTTACATTTGAGTAATATGCTGTGGATAAACTGATTCAAAGGAAGTTTAGGAGAGAAGTTGCAAGATGTCAGAAGTGTTGAATCTGATCCTTTAGCTTTGTACTGCTGGAATGGTCCTGATTTTCTGTACCTAATTGCCCACGCGAGCGAAACCCTGGTGGAATACATTGCTTGTTACACTAATAGAATCTGCAGTTAAGACATTTGATTACATGAAAATGGTAAATGATTGTGATTCTGCTTTATGATTCTAATTTCTTTTGTGCAGGAATGGAGTCTTGAAAGTAAATAAAAGATGTACTGCAAAATTTGTTTAAACAAATTTAATTATATTCTTTTTCTGGATGTAATACTTGGGAAGACATAACAGGTTATTTTCACTGTATGCATGTAATTATTTGACATGTTACAAAGCTATTGGTCTAATTTATGTAAATTCATATTTAGTTGGAATTCAGTGGTGAATATGCAGCCCAGAAATGGGAGCTTTTGAATGAACCATAGCAGTGATTGACCATTCAATTTCTGTTTCTCTGTCAGCATGTTTGTATTTTATCTGCAAAGCTCTGGAAAAAGACTGTCTATATAGCAAAGGATTGGTTCTGAAGGAGAAGATCTTTGAGGAGCAGCCTTGCCTCCGGAAAGATTCTTTAAGGATGTTCCTCAAATGGTGAATGCTATCTTATACTAAATACTGAATTTGGAGTGTTAAATTTTGGGTTTGGGGGAGTTCAGAAAAGCTGGTGAGATATAATGCTTTAAGCTTTAACAATATCTTGCTCATCTGCCTTCTAAATAATCAATGTTAAGTGTTGGTGCTGTTTACAGAATGTTCTTCAGTAATTACTTTTGGAGGGAGGTAGGAAGAGGCAAAAAATCAATTTGCTGCTGCTGCTCACCTATTTTCATACTTAGATCTCTAGTAATCATCTGCCTCCATTTTATTTTACTTACTGGCAGCTGATATCTGCAGCATTCATTTTTGTTTTCTTTTCCCAATTGAAAAAAACAAACCAAGCCACTTGTTTTTTGATTCTGGATTGTGATATCTCTGAAAAAGTGGATTATTTTCACTTTCAAAAATTCATACCTAGAGTCTACAAGAAAATTTTCAACTCCAAATTTTATTTTTGATGACATGAATTCCTCAAAATAGCACTTTGGAATGAAAGGAATTTCTCAGCCATACAATTGTTTTCTGAATGAAAAACTTCTGTCCAGGAAAGAAAACAAAACTTCCTGCTTTCCTTTAATGTCTCAGTGTTTGGAAAACAGAATAGGACAATCTTCCTTTATCTTTTAATTTTTAAGGCAGAACAAAGATTTTGGATGGTGAACGCTTCTATATGCATGCTATAAAGTTTGTAAAATAATGTTATTTGAATGCTTGTTTTAACACTGTTTGTTATATTATAGGAAGATATCAAATTAATCTCCCCAGGCTTTTAAAAAAACACAAACAACAAAAAAACCGAACGAACAAACAATAACTTTAATTTGTCTTCATTTCTTATTATTTCTTAGTGACATGTCTATCCATAATGTAAATGTGAGTGCAGCTGAATCAGGAAGAATCATAGATGAAGCACTGGAGCTACGTAAGAAAAGACAAGCTCTGCTAGTGCGTGACAGAGAACCAGACCTCAGACTGGTCCAGCCAATTCCCTTTTTCACGTACGTCTTCATATTTTCCCTTCTTTAAGAGGTTTCTCTGAAACCTTTTGCTGACAACCGTGTTGCACTTCAGATTTCTTCAGAACGCTTTTTTTTCTTGTGAAAACAAACAAACCCCCCAGTGTTTTCATATTTTATGAGTTTATAGGTTGGTTTGGTGTGCTTATGATTTTAGCATAAACCCCGTATCTATCAGTTTTCAACCTTTGAATTAAAACCAGTAATGTTAAAAAAAAAAAAAAAAAAAAATTTCATGACGAATGGTTTGGCAGCCATTCCAGCTGAGTTATTGGCTTTTTCATATATGACTAGTTTGTACATGAACTTCAAAGTAAGTTTAGCTTTTTAAAAATGTTTTTACTATTGGGATGATGGAAACTGGGAAACAAATTACAGTTCTTTATTTGCAACAATATATAAGGATACTAACAAGTTGTTTTATATGTCTTTATTAAGGCATAAAGGATTGGGTTTTGCTTTGTTTTTTTATTGGACATATTTTTCTGGAATATTAGTGGGCTCTGCATGTACGTCCTATTGCAGAGAAGTTGCTTCTACTTGTGGATAAGGGTGAGATTTTTTTTTTTAATCGTCGATTGAATGCAGAACCTGAAAATGGCTCCTCTGACACTACCTTTTTTAGGGTTCAGTATAGAGTAATTTCCTCAGCTACTGCATAGGCCTTTTTTTGTTAGAGGCTTTTTTTGAGATAGGTGAGTTATTGATTCCCATTTCCTTCCTACTGCAACCAACTCACCAGTTTCCTCCTGAAAACTTGCTGACTGCCACATTTTGTTCTTGTTTTTCTGAGTGGTGTATTCTAGAAGGAAAGCTCCTAAGGACCTCTGTTCCAGGCCTGAAATTGTCAGTGGTCCATATGACAGGAAATACAGAAAGATATTCTCCATCTTTTCTAGTTGTGGGACAGATTTTGACACTCAAATGTGTATTCCTTTCCCACTGAAAAGCTGCTCTTGCTACCTCTAAGCTGTTGGAGAAAAACAATGTTAAATGCTGCTAGGTTTGTAAATATAATTTAGAAAATAATGTGATAAGAATTAATGAAGTTGTGATGCTATTGTGTTTCCATATGCAGGTGGAAGTGTTTAGGAGAAGCTTTACTTGCCATGTATCACCACCTCACAACATGTGATCCTCCTCGACCCAGTCTGGGAAAGAGAATTGATCTCTCAGAATACCGAGACCCAGTTCAACATTTGACTCTTTCTCCTACCTCCGCTCCTGTCAGTGTTATTCAGCCAATTCCTGTCAGCACTAATCCAGTGGTGCCAGTGCCGGAACCTGTATTACCTTATACTCCAACAACACCCAACTTTCCAAGTCACAGTCAGAATTCATTGGAACCAGGAGCTACTGTAGGTGAGCAAGGTACTTCAGTTTGAGATTCAAGATATCTTTCCTACTTATCTGGGTAATAAAAGCACTAGAGAATTCGTTGGGAAATACTGTCTCTAAACTGCATGTTGGTGGACTCAGAACCTTTTCAGCATTTATATAACATCTGGTAGAAAAAGTGAAGTGGAACTCTAAAATTAAGTTCTGTTAACCCTTCACATTAGAAAAGGAAGGCCACCTAAACTCTCTGAAAATCATTGATTCCTGACTAAGCCATAGGACAAGTGTTCAGGACAGTGGACTTTTACTTTCCTATCTAATGGAATCGAGAGTCGGGTTGATTTGTTGTTCTTGCACTCCAGTGCAGGAATATCTGCCCTCTTCTGGTTTTGTGCTGTTGACTCACAATTCAGTTTTTCAGTCTTTAAGGTTAGAAGGATTGTAGCTCCATTCCAGCAGTGGTGGGTATCAACCTTTTAATGTTTTGAAGAGTCTTGAGCTCCTTAGAGTGAATGAGCTGTCATAGAAAAAGGTGGCTGGATTATTCTTCTGCTCATATGTAACTTTAAGAACCTGAGAGAACCAAACTGTCAGCTATATTTATTTGAAGTCTGTAGCAAGAGGTTTGAATATTTTATGCTGTAACTGTATATGTATTTACATATCTATGACTAACAAGGAGTTACCAGTATTTTGTTGATATTCATGGGAATTTACAGGTGTTTCTGGAGTTAAAGGCAGTCTTCTGATTCCTATTTCGGAAGCTTCTTGAAGACTAAAATAATGAATCCTAATGAATAATGAAATGCAGAATTTTCAGTGAGTCTGCTTCTTGCCTCACACAGCATTTTTATATAAAATGCCATAGCCAGTTTATAGTGATTTTTTTTATTTTTTTAAATTGATTTTTAAATTTATGACACGGTCTTCAAAAGGAAACCAATGAATCTCAAATGTTGCTGTAGAATAAAATAAAGTGTCAGCCACCAATAAGTTGTGGTTTTGTTTTTTTTAAGTAAAAAAGATCATCTACTTTTTGTTTGGCAATTTAATCTGTTGATGTTTCTTTTTTCTTTTTTTTTCTTTTTTTTTTAATTCTGTTTCTAGGTGACATATCTGCAGGTGATAAATCTAAGAAAGGTGTGAAACGAAGGAGAATTACAGAAGACAGTGGTGAAACAGCAAAAAGGAGATCTGCTAGAGTCCGGAACACCAAGTGTAAGAAAGAGGAGAAGGTTGACTTTCAAGAGCTGTTGGTGAAATTCCTTCCTTCCAGGTACTGTACAGTAATAACTTTTCATTAGGAGAGTATCAAGAGCTAAGTAGAAGAAGCTGTTGGGGGTTTTGTTTGAATTATATGCCTCAACCTTAAAACCAGTAGACCCATGTTATTTTTTTGAAGCAGATGTGATGCAGTGTCTTCTCATAAATTTAATGAAACTGTTTTTAGTGAAAATTATTAAAAACTAATTGAAAAATAAGAAAGCTTTTATTAATGTGAAACTGAATTAGAGGACAATGCAGATGTCAAAATGGATAAGATAAATGAGGTAATCTTGGTTTGTACAAAATTTGGAAACTGGATGTAAATCTCTGAATTTGCTTCAGTTAACGTACTTTCACTGTTAAAATAGGCACAGTGTGCCATGTTTAGGTTTCAGTGAAAGAAAAAATGAAGATTTTGTTGATACTATGGTTTTTGCCCCTCTTTCACACAGATTAAGGAAATTAGACCCAGAGGAGGAGGAGGACCCTTTCAATAACTATGAGGTTCAGTCAGAGATCAAAGAGGAGAATTTCCAGCACGTTGGACCACATAGAATGTCATTTGATTCTACAACATTTATGGAATCTGGTAAGGATTTCATTAGAAACCCATTCTTTCTCTCTTGTTTCTTCCATATTGGATGCTTTTATATTTTCTGCATTTTCCTATCATATCTAGAAGGTACAGAAGTATATGTTATTTTAAAAAGTATAATTTTAGAGCATAGAAATATCTCAGTTGGTAACAGGTGTGATTTTTTTTTTTTAAATCTGCTTAATTACTATATGTAAGAGCTCTGTTGTGTGGAGTTTCTCATTTAAACAGATTGGAATACAATAACTTAATTCAGCATGTATGCAACACAGGAGAACTGCTCCAAGATTAGTGCATAAAACACTGTTGAAACATACTTGTTTCAAGTTATGATCTACCTTAACCTTAAACACATAACGGCTTTGTGTTTATCTGCTTTCTAGAAAAACAGGATGTTCATGAATTCCTGCTGGATAACCTGAACAATGGTGGGATCTTGGAGCTGATGATGAGATACCTAAAAGTCATCAGCCAAAAGTTCCTAGTGAAGTGGCCTCCTGGCTTGTGTGAGGTGGTCCTTAGTATCTATAATAGCTGGAGAAAGCATAGTAGCAGTCTTCCCAATCCATTACTGAGGGACTCAAGTAATCAGCATATCAAGGTAATAAAACACTTTTCCTTGTACTTCTATTTGCTGCTGTGTTGCCAGAAGGTACCAGAAGTACCTAACTGAAATCCAGCAATTAGATGTAGGTTTTACTTACCTCTGTCTGAGGGGCTGCTTCTCCTGACTGTTGCATTTTCACAAACTGTGGTATGGTGCAGATCGCATAACACTTTGTTCCTGAGCTCCTGAGCATACCTGGGTGATCCTATATGCAAGCGTACCTTATAGACATAATATGAATACTGTAACCATAAATATATTTTACTCCTTTATACTGTTGTTGCTCTTTCCTCCCTCCATTTGTTTCTGATATGACACAAAGTTTTGCTTTGCCATCAGGTGAGTAGAGAGGCAGCTCTGTTCACACTGGCTGATTGAGGGTCAGCATTTCTGCTCTACATAGAGTAAATACAGTTTAGTTTTAAAATAACCTGCAATTTACAGTAAAACAAAACAAAACCCAACCGAAAACAAACAAACAAAAAAACCAAACCAAAACCAACACCATCCCCCCAGCATCACCATTTTATTGCCTTTATAAATCTGTAGATTTCACAAATGCAAACAGAAAAAAAGTTAAGGTCATGAAATTAATGTTAAAAGGGCTTTGTGATACAACATGATTCTTCTTGGATTATAAAACCAGTACTGATACTTCTTGTCCACTGAGCCTGCCTATGTTATATTTTCAGTGTTAGCAATGTGCATTCATTTTCATGACTTTGGTATGCAGTTTGAAATATTTTTTGTTGGATCAACAGTATTTCTACTTTTTTTGCAAATGAAAAATAAAATCTGTAAACTATGTACCATTCACTTAGTTTATAAAACAAACAAAAGTATTATATGTAGCAGATGTTAAATTTTTTATACATCCTGTGACTTTTGTATTTCAGTGTATTTTTCATGTATACATACCCATTTTTAAACAAATGTAAATGTATTTATAAATGTATTCCCTTGGGTCTCATTATGACTGCATAACTGCTTGCTTGTATGTAAAATTTAAAAAGTCAAGACTTTGTAGCTATACTATTAAAAATCACTGTCCTCATGCTCGTCTATTCTCTTTCATCCTTGAATTTATTTTAAACTTGATCTGCAAGCTATCCTGAGCGTAATAAATTTGGGTTTTTAAGATTGTAAAGGGCTATTCTGGTAAGCTATATGGACTTCAGAATCTTTTCACAAGGACCTGTTTTTTTATAGCTGGCCCTGTAGCCCTTATTACTGTGAATTTATCAGGAAATAGTCTATTCGTCACTGCACAAAACTACCTGGCAGAGATCCATGGTGATGTGATTTTTAATATACTCCTGAACTTTATCCAGCAAGCATTAATAAACTGATAAGACTATGGTACATACTCAGTGTCATGGAGATAAATACTGAAAAAATTATAGGATATAGACTTTTTATTTCTCAAATATCAGTACTTCTACTGTATTCTGGGAACATGCTTTTAGCATGATTTAGCAATTTAATACAGTTTTATCTCAAGAGAGATACAAAAATAAGGATGTCACTTTTTTCTAACATCAGGCAATGCTGTTGTGACTACCTTCTATGAGCTGAGATTTTTATTGTTTTCTAATGCTCTTTCTAAGTATTGTTTGTTTTGTACATGTTGATTTGTAAATGCTATTATACACCTTTAGACGGAGGAAGAAGTAGTTATAGCTTGGGAATAGAAATCCCAAGAGGACAAGATGAAGGTTTTCTTTGAAATAAATTGCAAATTTATTGGTGTATTTTTTTTATTCTTCTATATATTTCTTCCTTTGTATTCTTTTTTGATATCTCTGTACTTTTTCTGAAGGATATGATGTTGATGAGCCTTTCTTGCATGGAACTCCAGTTAGATCAGTGGCTACTGACGAAAGGGAAGAGCTCTACAGGTAAGAACTGGATGTTACTTTCTTCGGACTCTTAAAAACACTCAAGGTATATGAAGAAATGTTTCCAGGAATTTGTTGGATTTTTAGAGCTATCTTTTCTTAATGAATATCTTTCAGTTCTCTGTTTTATTGGTCTATCAGTTGTTTGCCTTAAAGTAGATAAGTACTTTTAAAATACTAAGATATGTGACTTTTTTCATGGGATGCTAGTAACTTTATGATAAAACGTAATTAATTGGTTTGCAGTTTCTCCACGAAATTGCCCTGCTGTCTCTGTGAATGGAAAATTTGGTCCTGACTTCCCAGGAACTCATTTCTTGGGAGACCTGTTGCAGCTGTCGTTTGCATCCTCGCAGCGAGATTTATTTGAGGAAGGCTGGATGGAGTTTGTCACTCGGGTGTATTGGCTGAAAGCTCGCTTTCTAGCACTGCAGGTTTGTTTTAAGTTTGATTTAATAAATAAAACTTTTCCCAAATTAAAATTGATGTTGTTCAGATTTGGGAATCTCAGCTCATTTAAGCATGTGGATAAAATAATCTCAAACCATAGTGATTTCATTTTACTCTTTAATATAATTGACTATCCCTAAGGGTAGAGGTGGCAGTGAAGTAGGTCTCGCATGCTAAGCTAATATTTCATATGTTTAATGTGTAAATCTGTTTAAATTAGCTTGTGTTCAGCTTAAAAAAATATATATTTGGATCAAAATTACTTGGAGTAATATTATGTAGCTGCAGAACATGGATTTTTTTGGGACCTGGACAAGTGGGTACTATCAAAGTCACAGACATTCCAAAATGCAGCTTTCGACTGGTGCCAACAGTATGTTTAATTACTCTCCCCTCTGCTTTTTCAAGGCAGCATGGTTCTTTTGGAGACATTTAATTTAATATGCAGATTTTGAAACAGAGGGTTTTGAACATATCACTAAGGGAATAATTTGAAAGAAATATTATTTGATCCCAGACTTTTTTTCCCCTCCAAGTGTTGTTTCCTCAGGACATCAAAGAGTTTGTGTATGTGTCAATTATGTTTAAGTCAACTGTCAACTAATAATATGAGTCAGTTTCATAAGTGTGACCTAACCAGTCCCTTCCATTTTTATTTTTTGCATATAAGGATTCCTTTCTGATGAACTGACTTGAGGAAAATTGAAAGTTCCTATATGGATACTGCCATTTTTTCTTTAGGTATACAGTTATATTTTTGCCTGTGTAGCTTGCGTTCCTCTCCTGACCCCTAAACTTCAGTATCTACTTCAGTTGGCCAGAGCGAGTAGAATGCATTCACTTTGCAGAATATAAGAATGTTTCTTGACTCAATGTTTTTACTGGCACAAATGGGAGACTTATTTCTACTGTTTTGCCTTTCCATGTTTTTAAAGGAAAGGGATTTTAGCAATCCATTTTAATCTTTCAAAATCCATATTAATCTTTATTTTAATTTGAGATTGTCAATTGGATTTGGGTTTTATTTGGGAGGATGTGCAGTAATCACACTGGCAGTGCCTGCATTGAATTTAAATGTTTTCTACATGCTTTAGAAACCCTTGCTGCAGACAGGACTCTAGGGTTTTTTGTTTGTTTGTTTTCCTCTGTACTGTTTCTGTAGGGAGACATGGAACAGGCACTCGAAAACTATGATATCTGCACTGAAATGCTCCAGAGCTCCACTACAATGCAAGCTAAAGCTGGCAATGAATGCAGCATTGTAATACGGTTACCTAATCTACATGTGGATTCTGTTGTCTCTTTAGAAGAGGTAAGAATTAATTTGCAGGTGTGTTCTCCTACTATAGAATAATTAAAACTCAGTCGAATGGGTGAAGTGTTACATAGTAGGTGTTTTCTTCCTGGTTTATATTCCTGGATGTCGCTGTAGCGTTCACATAGCTTTATAGCTAAACTACTAGGAGAAATGTCAGTAGTCAAATGTATGTGAAGTCAAAATAAAAGTTGGATCGTGCCATCTGTGATGTTTGCAGATTGAAAAGAACCTAAAATCTCTGGAGAGATGCCAGTCTTTGGAAGAGATCCAACGATTGTATGAGGCAGGAGATTATAATGCAGTGGTGCATCTGCTTCGTCCAACATTAAGCTTTAATGGTTATGGCAGAGCAAAACATCTGGAATTTGTAACATCCATACCAGAGAGACCAGCTCAGCTGCTTCTCCTACAGGTTTGTGTCTTAAAAAATCATTTTTAGTAAAGGAAATGATCTTTAAGGTCCCTTCCAACCCAAACCATTCTATGATTAAGACTTATTCTTGAAAACAGGATGAAAGGATTTCTAGAGTGGGTGTTAACGGTTAACAAGTCTTATTTACAAAGCAAAACCAAGTATGTAAATGATCCGAGCAGCATAGGTTTATTGACATCGTTAGCAATATGCCAGCTTTTGCTAAATGAATATGTCACTAAAGATATAATGTGTCTGAGGCCTACATGAAATGATCAGAAAAACTGTAAATTCAAATAAACTTGAATCATTTGTAGAGACATCTTATGGATGCATTCATGCTATCTGCATCTGCAGTGAATACTTCCTGCTTTTGCTGATGTTGACTATATGGTGATTTACAACCATTGTGAAACTTAAGAGTTATCTAGCATATGAATGATTTTTATGATGGTAGTGTATCTGTCCTGCATGAATGACAAACCATTGATAGATACATCCGGTATAGTTGCTATAGATTTAGTATATTTGACACTATGAAAATAAGGGTACAAATAAGCTCAGATGTAGGAACAACTTGACCCTATCAGATTCTCTGAGCGGGGGGAAAAAAAGGTTTGCACAAAAAACAACTGATGCTCTTTTAACTAGACTGAAACAAATCCTACAGCCTCCATCCCATCTCGTGACCCAAACTTGGCAGAGTAGGAAGAAGCAGGGGGACGTTGCTATAATCCTAGCCTTATAGCTGCTGTTTTGTTATTTATGAAGTAATAAAATGGTAGTACAGGGTTATAAAGATCCAAACCCTGTTTCTGTAGGGCCTCTATTCAACTGCATATCATTAGAATTTTAGACCTAACGCCATCCCTTTCCTGATTTTTTTTTTCTTGCATCTCTTATTAAAGCAGAAAGATTCAGTGATGACTTTTTTGAAATTTCAATCCTACTTCTGTATTTGTCATTCAGGGTCCATGCGCCTTCTATTGTCCTTTTTTTAATGTCCTTTTTAAAGGTGTTCTAATTTCATTGAAGTAACCCCATTAACTGTATATAGTGTATTGCTTTGTCCTGCTGTGCATTCATGGCTTAAAATAAACCCTTCATCCCTACAATAGATTCTTTTTTCCATATTTACATTCCCTAGGACTCCCTGCTCAAACTGAAAGATTACAAGCAATGCTTTGAACGCTCAGAAGTTGCCTTGAATGAAGCAATTCAACAGATGATTAATATGACAGCAGCCTCTGCTAAAGAAGAGTGGGTTGCTACGGTAACACAACTGCTCACAGGAATAGATACTTCATTATCATCAGTCAACAGCATCCTGAAAGACTCTTCTGTAACACCAAGCCTCGTTCGATTAACAAACAACCTGATTCAGGTAACCTGCTCACTTGCACTAGGAGAGAGGTATTGCGTGCTACAGACCTTCAGGCGTGATACAGCTGCTGTGTCTGAACTGCCACCCACTCACCGGAATGTTTTGTGTTACATTTTTGTTGGGGGAAGGTGAGGGGAAGATAAGCTAGGGAGGGGAAGATAAGCATTAGCTTCATAGTCTTTATTTTTGTTTCAGTATCTTAGAGATGCACTGAGCACACCTGTGCTAGGATCAGTAACAGCAGGTACCTTCAGACACCAAGCTGCCTGAAATAATCAAAGGATTATAGTAAAGATAACCCAAGGAACAACACTTAGGGTATTTGAAATGGTGATAATGCGAAGACTGATTGAGCTGGCTGGATGCAGTTTGTAAGACGGCACTGATCATGGCTGTGTGTGCTTTGGGCTAGAAGACAAGATACCGTAAGCCTTATGAACATGGTGGAGTTGCTTGAAAGCGCTGGCCAAGCTAAGGGTTTTTCCAGTAAAAACAGAGAGGGTGATGAGGACAGGAAAAAAACTGATGTGTGGACTTTTTCTAGCACTACAAATACAACTAATTTTAGCCTTTTAAAGAAGGTATTTTCAAACCTTAAAACTACTGAATGACTATTTTTCAGTCCAGGTAACAAAAGTCATACTCTCAGTCCTGTTAAGAAGCTAGTCTAGTTAATGTCAAAATTCAATGTGCTTGTAACTCTCAAATCTCCATTTACTTCAGTAAAAGCCAAGGACATGCACTACTCACAAAATTATACTGTCATTGTATAAATTTGTATGTGTGTCACTATCTTATGGAATGTAATGGAATTCTGGAGAACAGAGTATTCTTTGTAATATCCTAAATGGTTTCTGTAGTAATGATAAATATGATTCTTTATCTACCTAAATACTAATAAAAAAACCTGTTGTATGAGTGAAAGAATGTGAGAAAAGTGTAGGACTTCAGAAACTTCTGGCACTGTGGCAATAAAATGGGCAGTTGTCTATGAGAAATGCTAGGACAATGGTTCCATGACACAGCATTGTGTTGCTCAGAATTTTTTCATTTACGTCATTTATATGGCATCTATTAAGGATTCTAGTTGGTCTTTAACAGTTGTTTCAAGAACTGGTAAAGAATTCAGGAATTCTTTTAACTAAGTTTCTCTTCCTTGCTGGGTTGTAGATAAATTTCTCGTGCAATAATGAGGCCTACTAGCACTAAGAATTTATGCTGCACGTTTGCATACTTTGAATTGTTTGTATGTGGCATTAACAGAGAAATAACTAGATAGAAAATGACAATGCAAGAGGAATGTCAGGGTAGGAGAAATGATCTTCTACCCTTCCCCATACCACTTGATCTTATTTGTAGAACTTTTACCACTGCTCATTATGAGACTCAACTTTAGATTATTTCCTTAGGATAAAATGCATTACCAACTTTGCATTGTTTAAAAAGGATTCACAGCTGATGCTTATTTTGTAACACTTTGTCTGTATGTCTGCTTCTTTATTAGATCATAGACTGCAGCATGGCAGTCCAGGAAGAACCAAAAGAACCGTACGTCTCCTCAGTTCTGCCATGGATTATCCTGCACAGGATCATCCAGCATGAGGAAGAGGCCTTTCGATCCCTTTGCTGCCAGCAGCAGCAGCAGAACCAGGGAGAAGAAGGTGGGTTAATTTTTCCCTTGTATATATTGGAGCTGAGCTCACAACCATCTAGATCTGGAATATAAATAAGAAAATACTTGTCATCTTGCCCTGCCATCTGAAGAGAGTAGAGAGGTATGCAAACATCACTTTCTTATTGCTGAGGAAAATTCTTTTTGCCAGATGAAGCATTGGCTAGTTGGATTTAACTCAGTTCTGTGCTATTTAAATATTTACCAACTTCTTTCTTCCAGTAAGTCCTGATACCCCTATGTTGCCTTCTTCACTCATGCTGCTCAACACTGCGCATGAGTATTTGGGAAGAAGATCCTGGTGTTGCAATTCAGATGGCGCTCTTCTCAAGTTCTATGTAAGTGTTAGCATCATAGAATAATTTAGGTTGGAAGGACCTCTGAAAGTCATCTGGCCAACCCCCATCTCAAAGCACGGAACGACTTCAAAGTTATATTAGATTGTTTATTGCCTTGTCTTCATGTTAAGAATGCACTTTTAAATCCACTTTCCTTCTCCCAGACAAACGCATGAACATTTCGGTCAGTTTAATCTGAATAGCAAAGGCTTGTTATTCCAGACCCCTGCCCATTGGTATGCTTTCTAAACAGGACTTTTTTGTCAGACAAGATATCCCTTTGGGCATCCCAGTGGGATTCCATATTCATCTTCTCTCAGTGATTCTAAATAAGTTGCACACTTCACAGAACTGAATTTGTCAAGTGTTATGTAATGTTTGCACATTTTCAATATAGGTAAATACTGTTTAACATGTAAAAAAGAGCATATTTAACTATCATCCAGGAAAATTCAGGTTTGAATTTTGCAGTTAAACTTGGTTATTTGTTTCTTCCAAATCACAAGAGTAAAGATTTGCAGGCCATCATCTATCCTCAGTTGCACATCTGGAATGCTATTATCTCTCACAGACCTGAGTGGTGTTACCTGGATTTGGTCCTGGCGCTTTGGCTGTTCTGCTGTTGATAAATTTGACTTGTTTGATTATACCTGCATTGATCTTATACCACAGACCGCAAAAAAAAAAAACCTATTTTTTTCTGTTATTAACTAAATATAACTTCAAATATACATATAGAGTTCATCTACTGAGAAAAGGTGATGAGACTGAAGAATTACTTTAGGCCTTTGCTTCCCTGTGTCTGAAGGGTGTTCTCTGCACTGTTGTTCACGTGAGTGTGTTAGAAGATGTAATATGCTCCAGAAATGGGTGTCTGGGCAGTAATGCTGTAGCATTATTAGATGAAAGGAGATACCCATTTGTTTTTGACCTTTTTAAGATTATTCCTTGAGGTCTAGTTCTTATACCAGAAAAGAAATTTCCCATGGTTGAAGGAGAATATTTTTGTGTGTATTGCTGTTTCCTCACTTTATCCATAGCTTAGAAACCGAAGTGCAGTGAGCTTTTCACTGTGCAGAGTACTGACAGTCGGGATAGCCTGGCTGTTGGCAAACCCCCGATAATGCGGTACCGTGGCATTCATAAGGCAGTGCTTTACAGGGATATTTCAGTGGCACTTTACAGATTCAGCTTGACTTCATTGAGGTTTATTACCTTCAGCCAAGAGAAAATCGTGATTAGTTCTGCATAGAGCTACTCGTGAATCTCTTAATTTCCCTTCTCAGCACTCCCTGGAGCTTATTAGCCACAGCTCAGTGCCAGGCCCCATCTACCTCTGCATTTGAGCAGCAGCGTGTCTAGGACAGTAATTCAGACAGCTAGGAAGGATGGCGCGGAGAGCCTGAGGGGTTCTGCAGGAATCAGCATACCCTGGTATGGCTGGAGCTAATGAACAGTGTTTGAACTGAGGCTGATTCAGCGTAGGACTATTAGATTATCTCTGCATCCTACTCTCCTCAGTCTCCCTGGTATTAGGAGCGTAATGCTGATACACCTGAGTTGCCTCTGCATGGGTCTGCCTTGGGTCCAGAGGGCTTATTAGCTCAGGCTCTGTGCTTCATGAAAATAGATAGCCTATTTCCAGGCTCGAGCTTGCCCGCAGATGCAGTGCTCCTAAGTGATGAATCTAAATTGTGTCTGTACAGTGTGCCGGTATCCACAGCCTGGGGAGTCTGATAGTATGCCCTGTGAACCTGGATAAACTACAGATAATTGAGAGTTGTGAATGTATTTACAGCTAGATCTTTGCAAATGTCATCAGATACTTTGAACAAAATCTACAATTTTCAGGGTCAGAATTGCCCAATTCTTAAACTAAAATATAGTATGGTATTATTGAGCACAAGAATCTAGTTTTCAGAGACAAGAGGGTGTTGGAAGGGTAAGGAAAGACAAAGATAAAATGGGATGAATTATTTGAAGAGAAAGGCAGCTTCAAGAATGTTGAACAAAAGTGTGTTTTTATAGACTAGTATTAAATGATCACCTTCTGTAGTTGAACTGTCTGCTCAAGTACATTGTATCCCCTGTGTCTGAAGACGGTGTGCAAGAGGAGATGTTAATACTTAGTTAAGTCCTTTAGCAATAGTCAAAGTCTGAGTTATTAAGAACTGGGTTACTGCCAAGAATTTAAAAGCTGAATAAGAACACAGAAGATTGTTTTGAACACTGTTCAAGGGAGAATTCTGTTACTGGTGTTAGATGTGATTTTTGTTTGCAGCTGTAGGAATATCATGCCTTTCTTACAGTATCCTGTGATGTTTACATCTTCCTTTCAACTTTTTATCTACACTTTTTGCAAATTTCAAATGTTCACAAATTCTTACAGGAAAAGTAGTAGAAATAAGGTGTCTGCTGTGACTCAAAGATGATTGCTGTGACTCAAAATTTCATTGAAATGCCTTCTAAGAATTGTCTTTACTTTTATTTTTCAGCGTTTGGTTGCTTAATAAATGGTACCTTGTTCTTAGCACACTGATCTTTTAAGCAGAAGAGAATTAACATCTTATAGTTAATTCCATCACTTACAAACGAGCTTCTTACATGTAGAATGACAGAATTTTGCCTCGTGATGATGTGCAGTGTTTGTAGTGTCAGGAAAGTCAATCGTGATGAGAAGCTTCTTGTAGCATGCATCGTATGCATAAATAATTGAGTTTACAATCCTAGGTGTTGAAAAATGATAAATGATAATAGACAGGCAGCTGAAGTACTGTAAAAGGAATATGATGAGCTTTTATACGAATTGCAAATAGGTGAATGTTTTGCATGTTAAATGTATGACTGCAAAATGTCAGTTGAGGAACCTCCTAAGTTAACCACTGTCTTGAAGAATGAATGTGGCTGGCTTGGAGAAGTCAGATTTTACTAAAATGAATAAACAAAAGTTGATGCCTTCCATCAGAGGAAAAATGTTAAAGGAAATTACTTAACAGTTAATAGAACTCTCCTGGTAGTACACAGCTTCCTAAAACTTGAGAGGCAAATGACAGTGGAGAACTTGATATTTTTCTGTACCCTTCAGTCTCACAAATGATAATTACAGTAGAAGCATTTCTCTTCTACCACCTCAAATGAGTTTTAGACATAGCAGGTGCGCTTTGGTACTGGGGATACACACAAAACGTATTAGTGTTGGGTGTGTAAGATACTATTAATTTCTGCTTAACACATTTCATTTTTTTAATTTAAATTTCATAATGGAACATGTTAGAATTGATTCTTAAAATTCAATGATTGTGTGTGGGTTTTGTTTTGGTTTTGAAGTAAAGATCCAAAATCACACTATGCAGATTATTGTTGGGGAACATATTTTTATTGACTCTGAAATGTCTTCCTGGGTATGTTCTTTTTTCGTTTGCTTTTTAAGGAAGCTTAGTGAAAATTTTCAAGGAGTTACCTTTTGTCGTTTGGCATGTCAGTTGCATTCAGAGTAATAGCATCTTCCAAAATATGCTACTGATGGGTTCTTTCTGCTGTAATCTTGAAGTTAAAGATAGAAACTTGCTACAGTGTTTAGTCATTTGGGATCAATCCAGCCACTTTCCTTGGTGTGTAGCCATCTGTATAATACTATTCATACTGTGCAATTCTATATCCCTTTTAGCCAGATTTTCATTAGCTGTCCCTTCGTTTTCCACAAAGTCCTCTCCATCCCCTTTTTTCCATGCAGAGGAAATTGATGTTTGTGAATTCGGGGAGAAATTCTTCTTTGCCTTTTCCTTATTGTCAGCGTGGACAAACTGTAGTGTTTATATTCACAGAAGCAACTCAGTGTGTAGTGGAAAATTTTGAATGATCTTAAATCTGAAACATTAAGCTGATACCTAATCTCACTGATTAAAGACAAGAGTTCATGAATTAACATAGAAAAAAAATAAAAGCATGTACTGCAGTTACAGTGCCATTGAAATTACTTGTGTGAGACTGGTTTACAGAAATATGGATAATATTTGGTTGTAATTGTGGAAAAATGCACGTAGTTCCTTAATGTTCTCATCATCTGCCTTCAGACAACTGGGTAGCTTAATGCAGTCTTCAGCTCGCAGATGACTTTATCATTGATATTTGTGGTGTTCTAGGTTCAGGTACTACAGAAAGAACTTGCAGCATCTACTTCTGAAGATACTCATCCATACAAAGAAGAGCTGGAAACAGCCTTGGAACAGTGCTTTTATTGTTTATATGGTTTCCCTAGCAAAAAAAGCAAAGCAAGATACCTAGAAGAACATTCAGTACAGCAGGTAAGATATGTATTATTTAATGTCAGTGGAATATCCTGAAGTGCTGAAAGGTATACCCTTGTTTGGTTTTAATGCGTCTTAATATATTTTGGAGAAAGATTACTTTTATTTCCTTGTAAAATTTACGCATTTTACATATTCTAGAAAACAAACTCATTTAAAAAAATATGGAAGCCTTTATGAATATAGAGGGTCAGATACTTGAAATGAAATGCTAGTATAGTCTTATTCACAGTAGTCTGCCATTTTGAAACTATTGACAAATCAATTTTATTGAGCCATGACTTTCCTATTTTCAACAGAGAAGAAGTTCGAGTTTGAGGAAAATTAGAAAGGAAAAAAGTCAGCTTGAGAGAAGAGAACTTAAACAGCCAGCCTTGCAGTTTATGAAAGTGAAAAATGTCACTGTTAAAAATTATGGAATTAAATTATACTATAACTTATTTTGAAATCTACAATGGTAAATATCCGGTAGCTGTTCGTGAGAAATGTGTGAGATTCAGTTGAGTTTGGGAGAGAACAACTTCAGAGTGCCTTGGGAAGAGGGTTGTAGTATTAAGGAAGGGACAACAAAACCAGGTCAGCAATCCTCTGTCTTGAAACATCACTGATTTTGTTCAAAAATCTCAGATGATTTTTGTGTTTACTAAATGCAAGTGATCGTACAATTTTAAGTGAAAAAGAGTTTCGTACAAGCAAGACAATTGTCTGGCTCCTTTGAACAGACCTTTTTAAATACACAAATACTGTTATGTTATTACTCGATATTTGTAAATTCTCTCACTTAAACTTACCTGTTAGAAAATCAAGGTAATGAGAAAATGGGAATAACTAAGAAAAAGGGAGGTATAAGGAGATTACCCTGTGTCACTCTAAAAAAAATAAATCTGTTAAATTTGGGCATTTCTGGATCAGAAAGTTCTTCTTGAAATCATTGGCAAATTGATTTTTAGAAACGCAACTTCCCCATTTTTAGTACAGAAGCAAAATTTACTGTAAAGAATAAGATGAACAATAAAAGGAGGAAAAACTTTGTCTAACAGAAGAGAACTGTAAATTTTAGGATGTTTTTTTTTTTACCATTTTCAAGCAAGAAAAGTGAAGGGAAAATGAGAAATAAATTCTTAAAGTACCTTTCTGTAGAGAGTTTGAAGATTTTTGACTCTCAGAACTTTGTCTTATTCCCATTTCATTTATTCTTCTTACTTGAGTTTGAAACTGAAGGTGTAGAGCTTTTCTCCTCCATATTTTACCCATGATCCTCAGTGTCACTCAGGATGCTTGCAATTGATTCTTGCTTATAAACAACTTTTCTGAGCAACTCTTCTAAGCAAGTAGAATGACTTTATTTTTCAGTCACGTACACTAAGTTACAGCCCAATATCTTAGTCTCTTAAATCAGTGAGTAGTGTGCTATACTTGTAGCATAATATTGTGCCACAAAAAAGCGGCATAAATTAATGGCTCCTTTACCTGTTCCGTTCTTGAGAGGTTTATTTCCTGTTAGCGTAGTATCTATATTCTTACAAACTAGAAAAGCCATAGAAACTCGTCATTAGTAGACTTCTGAATTTTGCGAATTTGAAATAATTTTTTTCTCCTCTCATCTACTTCCCTTTTCAGGTTGATCTAACATGGGAAGATGCTTTGTTTATGTTTGAATATTTTAAGCCTAAAACTCTTCCAGAATTTGATAGTTACAAAACCAGTACTGTGTCTGCTGATTTGGCCAACCTTTTGAAGAAGACTGCTACAATTGTTCCTCGAACAGACAAGCCTATGCTGAGCCTAGATACTGTGTCTGCCTATATTGAAGGAACATGCAGCAAGGTATAATTAGTTGCTTTAAAAAAAAGAAAAATTGAAAGGAGTCAGAAGTTATTGTTACTGTTTTTATGTTGACTTTGAGATGGTTAGGGGAATGATTTATTCCATGATGTTGGATTTCCTCAGGTAATTTAAATGAAATAAGAATGACACTACGAAAGCTTTTAGGCTTGGAATGGCAAAATGTAATGTTGATTAATATGGAGTCAGTATGAGATGTTCATTAGTGTTTGTAAGTGCTCTGTGTATCTGTGTATCACTGTCTTCATATTCAATACCTTCATATTCTGTGATGAAAAGGCTACTTTCACTACAAGGAAGAAGCAAGTGTGCAGCTCATTTAATATGAACATTTTATTTAATCTGAACTTTTACATATTATTTTTTTTTTTTAATTTTCAGGCACCATCTCTCCCAGATGGTGCAGACTATTCTCCACCAGTGGTGACTGAGTTGTACTATCTTCTGGCAGACTATCACTTCAAGAACAAGGAACAGTCTAAGGCCATTAAATTTTACATGCACGACATTTGTATTTGTCCAAACAGGTTGGTGTTATTGAATCCTGTTGCATAGCATTCATTCTTCTCACTTCTTTCAGTTCGGAAAAGCAGACAACAAAAGATACTTCTTTTGGTTTCAGAAGTTAAAAAAAAACAAAACCAACAAACTTAAACCTGCCTGCAATCCATTATCATAGGTCAATTGTATAACTCAGGGCATCTCTAAAACAACCCAACAAACAAAACAAACCCCCAAACTTAGTGTTAAATATTTAGTTGTTTTGAAATTAAAACCAGAAAATGAAAGGGGGGGCAGGGAAGCTAAATTAAAATCAAGAATAACTGGGAAGGGCAAGGACTAAGTCAATGTTTCTCTTTTGCACCTTTTGTTTTTTTGTTTTGACGTGCTCATGCACGACAAGGAATGAAAAATGTCACTGTTTAATAGCATAGCTATAGCACAAACAGCATTCTTTAGTGGATTAGCTGTTTAGGCTGACCTCTTTCTAAAAGTATTGATCTTGCTGCTAGAGAACTACTCAGAGAATACAAGCTCAAATAAAGTATTTAAGTGATATTTAAACCAAAACACCTTGTTTGTTGATACAACTTACTGAAATACTAGCAAGATTGAGCGCTCTCATCTTAAAAATAAGGCATGTTTTGAATAACAGTCTTCTAAAATGAAATTAAATAATCTTTAAATTTACTGTAGGGTTTGCATATTAGATATTGGCTATCATTTTAATTCTCCTTGAAGATGATATATCAGCCTCAGTAACAAACCCCCTAGTTTGACAGATTTGAGACAAGAGAACTGTTTCTAAATCCAGTCACGTACCAGAGACAAAAGGGAAGGTGAAGGCACAGAGCAATTTTACATGTGAAATCTACAGAGGAAATAGCTGCAGCGTAATGTTATTGAATCTTCCAGTCTGGGAGCTGCGATTAGCAGATTGCTAAAACTTTTGTTTGAAGCTTGATGAAGAAATTACCATCCCCTACCCCCCACCCCCATTTTTCTGTAGTTTTGATACTTTAGAACCTAAACTCATAGATAAATGAGTGGAATGTATTTTTACTCTAATGTGTGACATTTTGTTGATCGGAAGGTGCTTTATGTGGTAGCACAGTATAACCCAGCCATATGAGATGTTACTTCTTCAAACGTCTGTATTACAGTTCCCCTTCCATTCCCCTCAGGAATCTGAATATTGAGGTCACTTGACCCAGAAATGGGTTTTCAATTGAAATCAGCAAGAAATTACAAGCAAAAATGTGAGAATATTATGATTATTCCTTTGGTGTTAGAATCATAGCAAAATTGAAAAATTCCAGAGCTGTTGACCCCAGATGTTAATGTGAGACTATAAAATATGGAAACTACTCTTCAGACTGTATTGTCAATGATCTAATAAACACAGGACCAGATCCTGAACGGTCCCCTTAGTAAGCAATCTTTATTGTTCATCAGAATTTTCCTACATGAATGCATTTTGGTTTTTGTGACTTTGATGTTGGATGATGATGATGATAAAGACCATTCACAGTTTAGTCCAGCAATACAAAATGTCATAATGGCTGTCTGCTGGCCTACAGAAATAAAGGCTGGCAGTGTTTGGACAGGACAGCATGGTTACTGAGAAAAGAAATCAGTGGGAGTGCTGCCCTTAGAAGTATATACATCCTGGTTTTGCATGGCAAATAAACCTTGTTGTTTCATGTGTGACAATTACTGGGGACAGTGCTTTATTAGGAAACCATTTTTAATAAAATCAGTATGTTTAGGCTATACAACAAAATGAAGATTGTCTGTGCCTGTGCCATTCGGTGTAATGTTTAGGGGCGAAATTGTTCATGTGTTGTGTTCTCACTTGCATAGGTTTGACTCGTGGGCTGGCATGGCTCTGGCTCGGGCAAGTCGTATTCAGGATAAGTTGAACTCTAATGAATTGAAAAGTGATGGCCCAATTTGGAAGCACTCTACTCCTGTCTTGAATTGCTTCAAGCGAGCCCTAGAGATTGACAGCTCTAACCTCTCCTTGTGGATAGAATATGGCACTATTTCCTATGCCCTGCATTCTTTTGCGTCCCGACAGCTTAAGCAATGGAAATCAGAACTCCCCCCTGAAGTTGTGCAGCAGGTGGGATCTAACTAAGAGCAGTATGAAATTTTTAAATATTTTAAATTATCTTTTCTAATGTAATAACTTTTTAAATTAAATAGTTACATGCTGTATACCACATATTAGACTGTATGGTTACTTGGTAATATTGGAAATTCTAATTCATATAAGCTGATGGTGTCAAGCAGTATTTAAAGGTTTTTTTCTTTCTTGTGTAAAATTAGTTTGAGCCTGATCTTTGAATTATCTTTCAAAGGTGACACAAAATTGTTGTAACCTTATGGAAAGAGAAATTATATTTACCTTACCTTTCTGTAAATGTCGTACAACGTTTCGAGGAAAAGGTGAAATGTATAAATATTTAAATAGCGAAAAGATCAGGCATTACTCTGATATCTATGTCTATTTGTCATCTCTTGTATCCTAAAGACATCCTCCCACTTTTCTACGTTTTTGGGCTATTTACTCAAACAATAGATAAAAATGAGGAGGCTGATAGAATTTTCATAGAAAAACTTATTACGAATTCATTAGCTTTTTATGCATGATGACTATGAAACAGTTGAAGTTACTATGTAGTTTATTGCTAAGCCAAAATAAGCAATTCCAAATACTCTCTGACAGTGGTAAGAGTTGCTAGGGGAAATACTTTGTCTTTTTGGACCAGTAAACTCTGTCTTGCGGCCTCTTGGCTATGAGGGAATGGCTGAAGAATTCAAGGGGTAATGCTGGAGTTATTTTGTATTATAAGATAAAAGGTACAATTCAGGGAAGCTACCTGAAGTTATGGATTAAATCAGTTTATTTAGGACTACTTGAATCTTCCTTTTTTCAAGTGAATATATTAAAAAGGCATAATTTCCTAAAAAAAGCTCTATTCTAATAAAAGATCAATTAGAACAATATAATCTCCCTTCCAGGAGATATCTCTACAGGAATGTGTTTCTCATACATAAAATCCTTATTATTCTCTTCTCCTTACAAAATATTTGGGAAAGGAAAGGCTATGTTATAATTCTTGAAGTGCAGCAAGTGCTTAGGAAACTGTTATAGCCCAACAATTTAAATTTACAAACTTCTTCAAAGAGAGAAAATTACATTAATGCATCTTTTGACCTAGTTTTTTATGTGACTTTATTGGCAGCTAACCTTAATTTATGCTGCTGATGTTAATTTCTTTGGGAGGAAAAGAATAAAATATTCTTGCCATTTTCAGCTCAAAATTAGATGTATTACAAGCCAGATAAAATATGTTTCTTCACAAATGATGGTGGTCCATAGTGGCTCTATCAGACTTTAGTTGCAGAGCAGAACAAATTTTTTTTTTTTCTTTTAAGAGTTAATATAATTACAGCACTGAAAAAGCAGAAAAAATACTTTTTGTAGACATGTATATTGGTTTGTTATTTTACAGATTGGTATTTATATGCATGTTCTTACACTTCTGTCTTGCTGTTTTGTTCTGGTTATTTGCGTCAACAGTTACTGGAATGAACAAAAACCTATTCATAAACACATTTTGTGGGTCGTCAGGATGTATTTGATTGCTTGGATATGTTCGGTGTCTTTTAGGTTGAAAATGTTTTAAATGATGTACCTTGTTTATGCACTTTTATATGCCGGAGTGTATTTTTAGAATTTTTTATCCCAGCCACAGTGAATTCATGTATTCTCAACACTTCGTTTGATCACAGATGGAAGAGCGTCGAGACAGTATGTTGGAGACAGCCAAGTTGTGTTTTACGTCAGCATCTCGCTGTGAGGGAGATGGCGATGAAGAGGAGTGGCTTATTCACTACATGCTGGGAAAGATTGCAGAGAAGCAGAAACAGCCTCCTGTTGTCTATCTGCTTCATTACAAACAGGCAGGTCATTACTTGCATGAGGAGGCTGCCCGATATCCAAAGAAGATTCACTACCATAATCCACCAGAACTTGCCATGGAAGCGTTGGAGGTAAAGAAAGTTAAATACGTAAGCTTGAAAACCTTGTTCTCTACAGATAATGGAGTATCAGTTATTAGTTCATATTACTTGCCCAGAGGAAGCTGTGGCTGCCCCATCCCTGGAGGTGTTCAAGGCTGGGTTGGATGGGACTTTGAGCAACCTGGTCTAGTGGGAGGTGTCCCTGCCCAGGGCAGGGGGGTTGGAACTAGATCTTTAAGGTCCCTTGCAATCCAAACCATTCTGTGATTCTGTTACTATTAGGTATATGTACATGGTGCTCTGCATCTGGGAACATTTACAAGACTAACTTGGAGAATGAAATGGAGCCTGTTATTCAGGTTGATGTTGCTCTAAGGACAGTTTACGTTTAGAGTCTCAGTATTGGACAGAGAGGCAGAAATTCCACTTCTGTATTTTGCTGCACACAGTACATTAGTCAGTTTTTCTCAAAATCAAACGTGGATAGGTTTCACAAGCATCTCATACCTATGGAAGCATAAGTTCGTGCATGAGTTGGAATAGCAGTCATAACATCTTTGTTGTCACAGTGTTGTCTGGTAAAAGTAGTGGATCTAGAACATACCCAGTGGTGACTTGCTTCCAAGCAGACCAGGTCTGTTTCATTGTTGTATTCCATAGGTTGCAGTTATAAAATTTTTACAGTGTTCAGATCTTGTCATTTACAAGCAACTTTCAAAGGCAGGAAGAGTCTTATTCAGGTAAGTTTAGGTAACAGATGACTGTCTTTACTAAATCCTGCAGTTTCTACAGAAAAGAGACTATTTGTAATAGGTTGCAGAGCTATGAATTCTCTACTGACTGAGTGGACTTTGGTGTTTTCTAGGTATACTTTCGACTTCATGCTTCTATTTTAAAACTTGTGGGGAAACCAGACTCTGGAGTAGACGCAGAGATACTAGTTAGTTTCATGAAAGAAGCTTCTGAGGGACCATTTGCCAGGGGTGAGGAGAAGAACACCCCAAAAGTTGCAGAAAAGTGAGTGTATTGGAAACGTCATAAGAACATGGAGTCTCCTTTTGTTCTTTGTATATGTCCCTACTATGTTAACACTTGTTTTTTGCCTTGCCCTTCCCAGGGAAAAAGCTTGCATCATTGATGAAGACTCTCACTCTTCAGCCGGAACAGTGCCAGGCCCTGGGACTTCCCTCCCCTCATCCTCCGGTCCAGGTCTGACATCCCCACCTTACACAGCCACTCCAGTTGACCACGATTACGTCAAATGTAAAAAACCCCGTCAGCAGGCAACGCCGGACGGTACAGTCCCTGTTCTCAATACTGGCAGCACAGGGAGGTGCTCTAATCATGGGGGGTTTGACCAGGAATGATCAAACTGCTCATTTCAAGGAGGGTGATGGGTCTGTGGTAACACGGGCAATATTGAAGCTCATTACCTCTATAAATTCAGTGCTTTAAATAGAATCAATGTACAGTCAGAGCTTTAAATACAAAATTCAAAGTTGTCACTTGCCACCTATCATTTAGTCAAAATGGGAATGTCGATAGGAGGAGTTTGTTAGGTGATTTTTTTTTTCTTTCTTTTTCCTCTGGAGCTAAATGTCTGAGCTTATTAGGAAAGATGTGGGTTCAGTCTTTAGAAGACTGGACACTGTTTCAATGCCTGTGTTAAATGACCAGGTGAAAATTTGAATTGTGGCTGAAACAAGACAAATTGTTAAAAAGGCAAGGCAAAACAGTATTATCCTTTTTTGAAGGAGGCAAGTGGCAACTACTTTGAATATATTGTGTATCAGCACGAAGTGATTTGCATGACAGTCCAGTAGACTTCATCTTTTAATTTTTCCTCTGTCACTTACAATGACTGGTTAGCAGCTCATCTCTATAGAATATAAAGTGATATCATAAATAATTGGCGTATAAATGCAGAAGGTAGGGTGGTATTACAGTGTTATTGAAGACTTTGCAATATACATATATAGTAGAAATTAAGTTACTATTTAAATAACCTGACATTATTATTTGGCTAGGAATTTGATTCTTCTCTTCTGGCCATTTGTTTATTCATCTGGATCTATGAGCAGGAGGAGTAAAATATCTGCAATGTATAGCTTAGTGGTGGTAGAATGTGGCAGGCCCCACAGGAATGCTCTGCTTGATATGAATTTATTTCTGGAGGGTGGGCTGCTTCCTATTGTCATTTTCTGAAGAACAGTAATTTGTAAATAACTTTGACATCGTTTTGAAACAAATGTTTATATGCCTGAAACTCTGCAAGGTGAATTTATTCCTTTTCCCCAACAAATAATTCTTGGTGAAACTGACAGAAGATCCTTTGTTTCTTTCACTAAATTAAATAGAGAAATGTTCATTTTATTCAAGCTTACATTTCAATCGGGAGTAATTCATTGGACTGCTTTGCTATCATATGTAGTGTGTTAGTGTGGATGGGTTATGTAGTGATCGGGCTCTTATATTAGCCTTCTCATGTCTTTTGACACAGAAAACACAGAAGGGAGCAAATATTTAAATATTTCCTAAATAATATTCCCCACAAGAAGCAGTTCTGCCTCAGACTACCTCTGCTTAGGTCCTGAAGACTGTTGAAATGTTCCCAGGAGGTACATAAGTTAGACAAATATTCCATTATGTTTTGTTAGTACCTTCACTCAAAGTAAGATATTATGGACTGTGGCATGCTAATTGCCCGATGGGAGCAAAGCTGGCTGCGTAGCAAACCCTGAAGGTGCAAGCTAAGGAACGTCTACCTCTGCCGGGGCTGAAGTAGCAGTTCTTGGGAGTGCTACCTCAGCCTGGCTAGGACTAAGCTTTGCTGCTGCCAAAGCAATTCAACATGTCAGCCGCTGAAAGAAGCGGAGTTATGGTGATCTTTAGGAAGTCTGTAACTGTGACAAGTAGAATTGTGAAGTACTGCATCATTCGTAATGTTTTGGAAGTTGCTGGCACAACTAAACTCTGGATACAGCATCTTGAAGAGCCCCTGGAAACTGAAATATTTGCCTTGGGGCTGTTACAGATGGAAGGAGAGCTAACAGGCTGAGCAATGCTCAGAAGTCTTCCACTTTTATATTATTACATATATCGTGCTCCTCTGCATGCATTTGTGTTTTACTTGCGTTAAAATATATACTTTTGAAGTAAAATGCTCTTGACATCTTACACATAATCACATCACTGAAGAAAACCAGTGCCTGCATTTCCATTGTACTGTTCCTAAAAATAGCAAGAAAATATCTATCACTTGACTACTCTATTTTTTTTTTTACCATTCTGACAGCAAACGAAACTGTCTATATTGTTGTTCACAAAATGAATCATTTGACTTAAATTCAACCCAGATATTTATTCTTTCTGAGGCCTGACAATACTTTAATTACTCTTATGTCCATATTGTTCATCATATATGACATAAACAAAACAAGAGCATTACTTACTAAAGTCTCTTCATATGTTACCACAAGCAAACACGTTAGTTGGGATCCCTGTCACTGCAGACCTGTGAGACCTCTTTTGACCTTTTCTGTGTGCTGTCCTTCAAGAAAGCATGACCTGTGAGGAAAGAGAGAAGGAATTGGGATGGTTTGGCGAGGGAGGAGAAGACTAAGGGGAGACATAACAGCAGTGTAACCTAAATAGTGTTGAAGGCTGTACAAAGAGGCAAAAACCAGAATGTCTGTGTCCATGGGAGATAGGACAGACAATATTAGACTTAAATTGCATTTTTAATCTGGACATTAGAAAATAGTCTTAGCATAATATTAGGAAATACTATTTAGCAAAAAAAAAAAAAAAAGCGAAACACTAGAATACGTTCCTGGGGATAGTATAACACTGCAACACTTCAGCACTGGAAGTCTTTAAACAGTGGTGATACAACCATCTGCCAGGAATGATGGAGATGTAATTTATCCTGATGGAAAAAGGAATGGACTAGATGAATTCCTGCAGTTCCTTCTAAGCCCTATTTTTTTCTATTAATTTTACGTTATTTATGGGGTTTTTGGTTTGTGGGGTTTTTTGTTTGTTTGGTTTGGTTTTTTTAACAAGATATCTAACAATGTGCCTTCTAGTGCAGGAAATTATCTCATTACAAGCAGGAGAGAATTACTGTACAGCCAGACATCTTTTCTTGAAAATATTGGGACTCTATCTTCAAGCGTTCATGTGTAGCTAGGTAAACCTGTAAGGGCAGACTTATTTCAGATATGTTATATTTAAATGTGTCATTGTACTTCTGTAGCTCTCCAGCATGTTTTACTGGTGGAACTGTTAAAGTTGAGAGCATTGAAAAGCTTTATATCCAGGGAATGCTGGTCTTGGTTTTAAGTCATATATTTAATGGAAATGGGAGAAAGGAACCAGTAAATACAGCTTGTAAAGTAACTAAACTTCTTTTTCCTCATGGCAGCTGTTAGCATGTATCTCCTTCCAGGAGACAGAAGTATTGCTGAGTGGCAGCTGTTATTTGCTGGCTGACTAGCTGCTGTCATGTGTGTAAAATAGGCAGCTTCCTTTCTCTTTTCTTGTCCTTCCGTTCAGCAACATCTTTTCCTTCCTTCTGTTAATCCTATCTTTCCTGTCATCACCCCTGCCTGTTGCTGTTCTATAACCCTTCAAAATGAAAACTTGCATTTGACAGTAGAAGCCTGAGGTTTAGACTCTTTTTATTTTCCAAGAGCAAAGTAGGAAACGAACAAACAGGAACTCAGCAGGGACCAAGACTATCGTTACCTGGGATGTCGCCATACTTACACAGCTAAATGGCCAGTGTTATATACCAAACCAGACATGCTTATTGTCCTCCTTTATACAGGCTGGATGTAGGTAGTCAGTAAAGACCAATTGTTTAAATTCACCTAATTGTTGTGCTAAGCATTAAAGTTAGTTCAGAAAGCAGTTATAGTATTAAAATAAAAAAAAAAAATCTGATTGAGAAATCTGTTTCCCAAAAAGTGGACTGAGAGATTGTTGTGAGGTGTTTTTTGCTGTAATACGTCTTTGTTGTGTTGATATTCAGTTCCATATTACTGTGGTGGTATGCAGATGATGTATTTAGAATCCATTGCTGTTGCAGTGTTAAAATGTCATATTGTTTTAAGTCTTCATCCATGCCATGTAGTATGTTGTGTGTAGTTAGACATAATCGTCCTTTTTTGTGTTTGTCTTTGCCTGATTGCTTTTGCAACCAATATTGCCCGTGCTGCCTCTAACCTTTTTTACAAATCTCTGTTCCCCAGGCATTCTCTTCCTGCTTTTACCTGTCACGGCTTGCTTTTAATAATTGGCAAAACCTGCATGATAAACTCACTGGGAAAGGCTCCTTGCTTCATGCTGTGGGAGAAGTCTCACGTCATAGTTCGTTGGTCTGTAATTCTGCAAATGTTATGAAGATGCACAGTTTTTTGTAAACGGGGGTTCTCAACATCCTGATGAGACAAAGGTGATCCCTGAGAAACTTTCAGCACCAGGTTGTCATTCATGCCAAACTAAATAAGCTTCTAAGATGGAATGGGTATTTCTGTGCATAAAAAGAACGTCCACATTACATTTTGGAACATTAGAATCTTACCCTTCAAAATTCTCTCTATCGGTTTAAAATGAAATCTTCTGGTCTGCAGTACATATCCTTTTCTGGCACATGGTACCAGATATTCATGGGGACCGCATACTGGACTACATGACTAATAAATCAGATCCAGTTTATTGTAGTATGCTCCACTTTTACCTTTCCCCAATTTAACCTCTCTCTGATTAGGAAAAGTATCACACTGACATTTAATGTGAGATTATGTAAAAAGGATTTGACTAAATAAATGGAACAGTGATGAGATACTCTGTTGCTCTGCACTTGAAGACAGAAGAACAATGATATAGGACTGCAAGTAACCAAAACATTTTCAGTGTTCAGTGCAGCCACACAAAACATAGACTCTCATCTTTGACTCATGTTATAAGAGAACTCCCTTTAAACCTTCTGAGGACTTGCTGTCCTCAAGAAATCAATCTGCTCCCATGCAAATCTCTGCAATTCTTTTGTTTTTGATAATGTGGAAGTGCCTTTTGATACAGATCTGAATGTTGTCTTCTGTTATGGGTGGAATATGTTTCAAGAATGAGAATTGTGTGATACATCAAGTTTCTCACTACAGACCGATAAAGAAAAATGCACATATGTACAAGTAAAGAGAAGAGGGGAGATATGGTGCCAGGCAGGCAGGACAAAGAGAGAATCTGTGCATCCACAGCCCACCTCTATTGCATGAGACAAGATTTTTTGGTTTTAATAATATATAGTTAATTATTCATAAGCTCTGAACTGTGCAGCGGGATTTTTCTTTACTGTAAATTGAGTTAGCATATGGATATAGCTCTTCAGAAAAGCTTTCTGTGCCACTCATTTCTGATTTTTGACTTGTAGCTTATTGTTTATCACATTTCAGATACCTTCTTGTAATAAGTGGGCATACATTTTCCTTCAGTTATTTAAGACAGAAAAAGTTATTATTCAGAAAAAGTGAGTTATACCCTGTTGGCTCTCTGAGCCTGTTACCTACACCCACATGCAGATGTTTCAGAGGCCTTCTCCCACCTCCTTTTAATTTCCAAAAAGTTTCAAAGGATGCGAGGGCAGACAACACAATTACTGAGCTGCATTGTGATTAATTGTCAAAGGCGGAATACCTCATTCATACAGACACCATGAAGCTGTACTTCAGCTCCCCTGAGATAAATAACGTAAGCTTGTACCATGGGAGATGTTACCTGGTGAGCATACTTAGCGGTAAGAGCTCTGTCGTTAGGGTTGTATGTCTGCTAGGTCAGGTCACTGACACTTTAACACATCACTGTCTCTTTCTTCCCTCCTTCAGCCCTATGAGTGGACACAGTTTAGGTAACAAGGCTTACAGTGTGTGGTCCACAGGGCTTACGGCCCATCTGAAGGGGAGAGGCGTAAAAGAGAGCATCTCTTTTTCATTTTAGTGGCCAGCCCAGCCCAAACCATGACAGGGAGAATGCTGGCACAGGACAATGGCTAGTGAAGTATTGAGCCTTTTTTTTCCTGGTTGTATTTTAAAATTAAATAGTCATTCAGATTCCCCGAAGTTTAACACAACTTTTTACTGTTAATTGATAGGCATGCAGGTATTGTGCCTGATTGCTAATGGAGCAGTGATAGTGACACGCTAATGGCTTTTTCTGGTGTGGAGGAATAGCGTGGAATAGGGATTTTTGAAATCAACACAGTAAAATTATTTCACTTACAATATGATTAATCTTAAAATGCTCTTAAGCGTAGAATTAGGTCAAATGGACTACAGATATTTTTCTACTATCAAAGCCAGATGTGTTTCAGTAATGATAATTACTTAATTATCCAAGTGACTGACAGGATCTCACTGTGATACAGTAAAGGTCTTGGCAGTACAGATGAACATACAAGTTCTTTCTTCCCAGTCACACTTTTCCAATAATAAATGCTTTTTAACTAATATCTCGAAAAGTTAACAAGATTCTTCCTTTTGACCTTTTTACATCTTCTGTCCAGAGCCGCTCTTTTTCACCTATTGACAGAGTAGGTGATACAGTCTGACATAGCAGGCCCTGAAATGTCACAAGTTGCGTACATTATGAGGAATGAGTTTAAAAAAAAAAAATTATTTGCTTTCAAGTGCTATTTCCTTAATCTTTACAAATAAAGAGAAAATACTTGACTTTACATCAAATACAGATTTCAGCTCATCAGGTTGTTTGAAATCTTCCTAAAACTTAGAAGTGATGCAGCCAAGTAACGAAACAAAATGTAATAATACGAAAGAGACAATCTAGTATCAGGACATATTTTTAATAGGAATTTTGTTGCAGTTGTTTATGCACAGGTTAGTAGACCTTTTTCCCTACTCCCTTCATTTCCACTACAGGTAATAATTTTGGGACATTAATACCCAGTTGTATTTTTATCTTAGCATTTGAAATAATAGGAAATTTTACAGGAAGGGACCTCAAAAGAATATTTAGTCCTTGATTTATCATTTGCTTGTAACTGAGGGATCGCTTTAGCTTTTTGGAAAAGCTTGCCTTGTTGCTATTGCCAGATGGAGGAACTAAGAAAATACCTTAGGTAAACAAAATATTAAGCTCAATAATTCTTTAACTCTTAAATTACTCTGACTTGCGTTAAATTGTCTTTGCAGCAGAAGTTATTAAAAAGCACTGGTGCTCTCCTTGGATTCGCATCTTTCAAAAAGACAGCTATCAATAGCAGTTGGGAATTTGGAATTAATTCTTATGTCTCACAGACTGCATGATTGGTCTTTGGCATGAGGTTGAGTAACACTAATGACTGTCTCAACTACAGTCAAAAAGGAAAAGCTTTATAACACAATGAACGTAAAACTATATGCTGTGTGTCTGTCTAGTGTGTGTATATATATGTAAAAGATACATTTGTGAGTTAGGTTAGAAGAGCATAATACTTTCATGGATGAAAAATATGTCTTTTTTTGTCTCTTTTTTTTTTTTTTTTAAAAAAGCAGAGTTAGGATGCGACTTAGTGTAGTTGTCATGAGTTCTGCATTACATACTGCAGCACTTAGGTATGGAGAGAGTTTGTTTGTTTTTTTTTTTTTACATTAAGGTACATCTTGTGTAACCTAACAAATGATAGGTATTTGTCTACCTGTCCTTGAAAACCTCCAGTGATTCCATAGGTTCTCTATGCAACTTTTTAACTGTATGTAACAGTTAAACTAGAAATTAGGAAAAAAAAAAAGAAAAAAGGCTATTTTCTTGCTGTAACTAAAACACATTGCCTCTTGCTCTGTACTTAGTGAATATGAAGAGCAATTTTGTATTTTTATTTTGGTTAATTGTATGTATTTGGAAATTCTCCCTCATCTTTTTGAAGATAAATAAGTCCAATTCTCCCAATGTTTTTCTTATATACCATCTCCTTAGTGTCTCATCATTTTTTCTCCTCTCCTCTGATTTCATTCTAGTTATTCAGTGTATTTTTTAAAATGCGGGTCCCAAATACAGACACCATAATTAAGCTTAATTTTCATTAGTGTTCAGTAGAACACGAAGACCCGTATGTATTTTTTTTCTGTGGAGTTACTGATTATACGTTCAAGTGTGCTAGTTTGAATTGCTTTTACAATAGCATGATGTTTTGGCCATTTCTGGTTTGAGAATCATTAATTCTTTACCGGCACATGTGTATGTATGTGCTGGGATACACACACATTTTCTACTACTGATTTTGTTATCTTTTAGATGCTTATAGGCAGATTTATTTATGCTCAAATAATTCTGTGGAAGATGAAGGCTGGCTGGCTAACAGCTTTGACCTTTTATCCTTTGTAAAGATAGGTATTACACTGTGTTTTCTATTCCCTGGAACTTTACCCATCCTCTGTGACTTCTGAGAAATTAATATGACTAAGTGGTGGCTGCTGCTAATTTCTGAAATACTCCAGTGTTTTTCATCAGGCCCACTTAGTTTGAAAGCATCTACTGCATTCAAGAAGTATCTAAAATAATAGGAAGTTGTCTCGATAGTAGTCTTCCTCTGTTTTTCAGTGATTAAGGAGCCCAATGTTAAATATCATTAAGATTATTTTTTTAATATAGTTAATATCTTGAAAGAAACGGAGAATGAACGTACAAACCTAAACCTACACTCATTTTAGTAAAAGCTTCGGTCAAAATAGCTAGCTAATTGTAAGGAGGTATTTACACTTGTTCCCCATCAGGAAAAGCTTCCCTGTCGTGCATACATTTGAAATGTAACATGCTAAATCATTGTCCGTCTTTGCATACTGAGAAGTTAGTGTCATTTCCTAGTGATCTGGTATCACTCTCATACTGGCCTAGCAGTCCTTGATTTACATTCTAATGCTTCATCTGTCATAACCCACACATCAGAGCTGACCTCCAGGCTTATGACAACGTTTGGATGTTTGCTTTTTTTTTTTTTTCTTCCCTAGATGAGTAATTCAGCCTCTGCCGCAGATGCAGAAACTTCCTTTAAAAAAAATATCAAGGGAGCTACTGTAAATGTTTTTCCTGATGCCAACTGGGAGTTCAATAGTATCCATTTGTACCACAGAAGGTTATTAAAGCTTTATAAATGAGTTATTTAGAGCTTGACTGACCTCTCTTCAGAATCCTACTCTTCCCATTCTTTATAATTATATTCTTTCTGTATAAAACTTGTCATCATTAACCAGCTATATAACTTCCAATTAGGAAGCAAATACTGTTCCCCCATTCTTTTTGCAAGATACACTTTTATTAAGATCTGTTCGCTGAAAGGGAAGGTTTTCTTTGTGTGGTAGTGAAAAGCCTACGGAGTGCATCAAATTTAGTTTAAATTTGTTGGAATCCTAATAAGCAGAACCTGATCTGCAAGCTAAAGGTCTGCAGAGGGATTTATCTTGATAAAAGAAATTCATAGGAGGCCCTTAGCTCTCTCCTGAACAAGTGCATTTCAGATGGAATAGAAGAAATGTAATTAAATTATCAGCTCATCTCAAAGCAAGGGCTTTTGCTTTTTTAATTTTCTTCCTTGATCTTATCAAGAAAATTAATGAATAAGAATGCAGTGGAACTACCTAGACAATGGATGTAACATGCCTCTTGGTT
This sequence comes from Larus michahellis, assembly GCF_964199755.1. NCBI lineage: Eukaryota > Metazoa > Chordata > Aves > Charadriiformes > Laridae > Larus > Larus michahellis. Next base: position 6,381,499 of record NC_133908.1, on the reverse strand, counting down.
AAGCTATCCCTGTATCTTTAGCAGAAACTGGAGATTAATCTTTTGGGCTACAGATTTAGAGAGAATTGACTGTATTGGAATTTTTTCTTGAACACTGAATTATGTTGGCACAATATTACAGAAAAATGCCACTTTCCCATCTCAGTGGGAATATGCATGCATCTTTCTGTTGCAGATACTAAGCTGCATTTTGAGTCGTGCAGGGTTCCCTCTGATAACCCTTCGTGTAGAAGAACTTGGGTTATATCAGGCAGGTTTCAGACATGGGGGGAAGGTTTTAACTTGCCTGTTTATTCTGAGGTGTGAATTTTATCCCCCATGATAAAGTCGCGATCCCGTACAACTTTTCCTGTGCTGTAACAGCTATGAGCAGATTAACAACTTAGTTGCGACTGTAATGTACTCGGCAGCCAATGTTCACCACTCCTTGATGGATTGTTTATTTGCCATATCAAATCACCTTTCAGAACATTTGGTGAACAGCATCTAACACCTGCAGGATAGATGGCATCAATGATCACTCCTGTAAGTCTTTGCCCTCTAACGGTACTGATTTTTGTGTCCTTCACAAGTAATTTTTACCCGTATGGTTGTTCCTGGTTTTCTCTTGTCAATTGAGCTTTGTTTGTGTCTGACTCAAAACTATACTGTGTGCTTTTCAAGGTAAATGGCCCAATAAACCTGGGAAATTTTACAGGGCCATAGTAGCTGCAATACTGCGTTCTCAGCTTAACTGCTTTTGAAAGTTGTGCATCATTGCTTCTGAATCAAATTCCAGGATTATATTCTAGGAAGAAATGTCGGGGGGCAGGGAGCTCTCTTATTACATTAGTGTTAAATAATACCTAGTGAAAGAAGACTGGGGTTTTAATTTCTTAGCACAAATAGGTGAGATGAAAATGATAAGTGAAGTAGACAACTTAGAAGAAAATAAATACTTCTAGACAACAGAATTGGTGGTTGTTAAGGATCCTGTATTGCACTTGTAAGAGGTTTGCAGAGTGGCTGCAGTTTTATGTTGCTGTTGCCAAGATGCAAGTAACAGCTTGCTGAGTATGAAATGGTGCATTCCTTCTTTATCTCTTTTGCAGAGAGGAGTCAGGATAGCACTGCAGCGGTGCTGTCTGACTCCAGTTCCACACAGGATATGTTTAATGAGCCTGCCAGTTCTCAAGACAGCCTGAGGAAGACTTACACAGAGAAGAGGATTTCTGCTACCTGTGCTGATACACTGATGCCCAGCAAGGAGACCCTGGGATCTACAGAGGAAAAGAGTATGCCCGATTTATAGATACTGTCAGCTGGTATATTCTCATTAAAATGTTTCTTCTGGCATGCAGAAGCCCTGAAATATGGTGCACTGTGACTGAGAATTTTAACTAGGCGTTACGGCTGCATGTATGTGTAGCTTAAAATTAGAACTTTACTTACGTGGCCATCATCCCAATTTGTACTACCTGTTAAACCTTAGAAAGAAAAGAATAATGATAAACTGCTGCCTGTGGTGGCCCTTTCACTTGCTTGCCTTCTTTTAGATTGTTATTTAATCTTTCTTCCATGTTTCAAATCTGTAAATAATTGAAGGAGTAGTTATTTGAAGACAATCTCAAACAAAACATTTTTTCTTTTCCCCAGGTATGGATGCCCTTTTTGTTCTGGCCCGGTAGCAGATTGATATTCAGTACATAGAAGAGCACAAATAGTGGAATTAGATGTTTTATTCCATTGGATACTTTATTTCAGTGGAGAAGTGGAATTGCTCTCTACGAAATTTTTCCATATATAATAATACTAAGTGTTCTGTATTCCAGTGGAAAATTGTTCGAAAAACCATTAGCTGGATTTTCCCATTATCTGATGTTTGTACAGTTGGATATGGCAGTAGATAGAGAGGCTGGACTTCAGCAGGGAAAGACAAACAAGACCAATGTATAAATTCTGCCCACCTTTCTGGGTTGTGGCCCTTTGTGGGATGTTAAAAGTCTTTTTTGCCAGATCACGCTATACTTTAGTCTTTTCCAATTGCATAGATCCAGAAACCATGGTATGTGGGTAGCCCTGATTCACTTCACTGATCTCACTAGGAACAACTGCCAACTAGTCATATTTTGGTTTCTTGCTTTTAAGAGTATTTTACTTCAGTCTTGCCTAAGCTAGGGAAGTCTGTGGTGATGTTTGCATCAACATGATGAAATGGATGCCAGTTCCTGGTTTTGTAAAATAGTACTTACATAATCACTAAATTCAGTAATCTTTTGGGTACCAGTAAAGACATGGCTCTTTGTCAGGTCTGCAGTGAGCTGTGCTACTGTCATCAGTTGTCTGTCAGAAAGACTGTGTGAGGGATTTAGTTTAGTGGTAACTTGGCAGTGCTAGGTGGCATTTGATGATCTTAAAGGTCTCTTCCAACCAAAACGATTCTATGATTCTATGAATGCATTCTTACATTACTGACATCTATTTAGAATAAATGTTGTTTTTATCTATAAAGCTATCTGTAGACTAAAACTATAATGGATACATAGATTGCATAAGCAAATTTTGAAAAATTTCTGTTCTGGGAAACGTTTGACTTGAAGTTCAGCCTTAGCAGAGAAAAAGGAGGAGCTTCGTACTTGAGGATCAAGTATACTTTAGTATATCTCTAGCCTGCAAGGAGGTAAGATCTAATGTAAGAGGCTCTTTATTCCAGCAGAGACAAAGACACAGTAAACTTCCATGACTAAAAATCAAAGTTAAAAAATTAATCTGCATGTAGCATACATGTTTTCAGCAATAATGACTAACTAAGAGGACATGTGGAAGCTCCCACTGTCACAGATGTCTTCTGAAGTAAGATTTTTGTATCCTTCAAGAAAAGATAGGTCAATTGAACTATGAATTACCAAGTTAATTGCAAAAATATTTGGATGGGACTGTAGGTCTACATTATACAGAAGGCCAGGTTAGGTGCTGCTAATCCTTCTGTCTGAACCTAAATTGTATTCTGGAATTATGTTCTAGGTAGGTTGTTAAGAGTAATACATCTCACTTTGGCAAGATGGCTTTAATTTTCCATTCTTTCTTCCTTTCTTTGCAATAGAATTTTACTGAATTTATGCTTTTATTTTGTTGTTGTCCCCCCTCCTCCCCCGTCTTCCAACAGTATATAAAACCCTGCATTGTATAAGGTGGGCTGAATTATTATTGCTCAGGGAAAATCCCAAGTAAAGACAATGGAGAAATCAGTATGTGGCTCTGTTTATTCATGAGCTGGAGATTACTTATTCATTAAACATCAGGAATAGTCATAATTTTTCAGGAACCACTCAATAATTCTGTCTGTGCTTTAGTGAAGAAAAGGATTACCATTCGTTGTATTTAATTTTTGTCATTTTGTATATTTTATTTGCCATTTTATAATTTTCCCTGTCACTTTTGTCTTCTCTTAATGTTTCAGTTGCAGGAAAATCAGAAGAGCTGCTGGAGAGCTCAGAATCTTACCATCCTGCTGAGCCTCCTGGCCAGAAAATTCTGTTGGATCCTCAGTCTGCTTCTGGCAATCCCATCAAAGCTGCAATCCCCCCCCCCTCACAGTGGGACTGTAAAAAGAAGGCTGAAGCTTGTGGAGATGCATCTGAATTTCCTCATGGTCTTCCAGCAGACCTTGAGGAACAGCGGAAGTTCCTGACAGAGCAGTGTATCACCTCCTTCTGTTTGTGTCTCAGCCGCTTCCCCCAGCACTACAAGAGCCTCTACAGATTGGCATATCTGTACACATACAGCAAAACACACAAGGTGAGCAGACCACTGATACAATAGCTGACTAGTTGTGTTTATTGCCCAAATAAACAAACTGTATTGTCATTTGTACTAATTCAGAAGTCTCAGTGTTAAAATACAACTGGGAAGTTTGTTTAATGCAGTTTGGATTGGGAAGTCTTCAGCTCCTAGATTGTCCGATTCATGTGTGAGGCTAGTTGAGTAGAAAATTTCTTTTTTTACTAATGAACTAAGTAATTTTTTGTTGTTCAGCAGAGAATTACCTTTTAGATATGTCACATAAATTAAGATGTTCTCATAAAAATGGCAGCAATTATTATTTTTTTTTTTACTGAATAAGCGGACTGAATAGTGTCTTGGAAGCAGAAATTCATCAATATTGGTGTAAACACATCATGTGACACAGGCGGACTTTCTGGGTATCTTGGGTCTTTGACCGTAGATTGAAGGTTTTCTCACTGGCAGAGCACAGACGTCATCTCAAGTGAAACAAAATTATTTGCTGTTTAGAAATCACTGAGTGAAAGTCAGTCAGATCCTACTGCTCGTGGGCTGGTGATTTTGGATTAAACAGGAATATCAATGTCTTGGTGACTGTAATAGAGTCAGTTCCTTTTTGAGATGAGGGCAAAATAACTTGCTTGCTTCAGCAGGGCCCTTACATATTCTTCATAATAAAATTAATTTCAAAAGCTTTCTGCTATGAATTATCATCATTTTGGTTTTAACATTATGTCATTCTTTATTTCACTTCTGCATACTTCTCTTATTATAATCCTTTTGTCTTTCTGAAGTATCAGTTGGTAAAATGTGTATGAATAGCAGGTTGAAATTGTCAGTGTTATTTCCCTAATTGTCATAATTAAGGTTTGAACTCACAGTTTTTGTATTTGGAAGTCTTGCGTTACGTCATATGCTGCACTGCGTGGCTTCCTGAATTCTCTTCCCCACCAGTACTGAAGCTTGTGTGAATAATAAGGAAGGGAAAGTAATGGAAACAAATCATACCCCTTGCGTCATAGTAGAAAACATTTCAACAGTACTGCTTCAAATTGAGCAGTAACATATCTTCCCGATCTACTGAAAGGTGATGAATATTCCATTTGGCTGTACTGTGATTATCCAGAAAAATATTACCATTTTTTTAAAGATAGCTTGTTTTGAAAACATTCTTATGCTGTTTGTATGTGACAGTTGTTAATTTTTCCATGGAGCTAATCATTCATAGGAGCTGTAGATTCCTGCAATCTGTCATTACTGTTGCTGAAAATTATTTTGTATCAACATTCAACAAAAAAGGCTGCCTGTTTTCAATTTATTGGTTCAAATAGCATGTCCTTGCCTGAGGAAGTACTTGCAAAATATTTTCTTCTATGTTTTTTTTTCCTGATGAAGCCCTGTCTTTTGCTTTTTGTATCTCTTTCCCTATATAAATATCACCTTAGTGATTTGTAATGTTTTTCTTTATGAAATACACATTGTTGTCTAAAGCTACCTCCCCTTAGAACTCAAAAAAAAAAAAAAAAAAAGAATCCTGCCTGTTTGAGCCTAGTAGTTACCAGGTTGCCTTCAACTAGCATTATTGCATTTACCTGTCCTTTTTTATTGCTTCTCTGTATAACAAACAACTACTTAACACTGCAAAAAAAAAAAAAATCTTCCTACTGATTTATTTATACTACCTACTTTCATGAGGTTGTGATTTTCTTTCTTTGATAACTCATTCAGGTTCTTTTGTAGAGCAATGTCAAATGTCTTTGTTTTAATGGTGCACTACTATGTCTTTAGTGGGAGTTACACTCCTGAACAAACTTCAAACACAAAATGCAGCTATGCATTTCCAGCAATAACTGGAATAAGAAGTATGCTTAGATATACTGATGATAAACCTGATTTAAAAAATGAGATCAATTATATCAGGTTGAGTTGCTGTGGGGACAGAGTGGATTACTGGTAAATTTTAGAAAGCCGAAATTAATTTTTAAATGCATATAACCATCTTGGAAAACTCAGCATTTATGTACCAGTGCCAGGAATTTGTATGAAGAATTTAGACTGATGGCCAAAATTCACGGTTGGCTGGGAAAGGAGGGAATTGGCAGGTCTCCATGGTGCATAGAAAAACAAGTTTTCCATATGCAATCTGTTTTCTCCCATTTTACAGTATTACCAGTTTTGCTGTTGTGAGATTAGTAAAAATAGTTGTCGAGTGCTTTTTTTAACATCCTTTTCAAAATCTTTCAACATCTTGTTTGGCTACGTGCTCTGCTTCCCCCCCCCCCCCCACAAAATCCTGCTTACTATGTGGAGGCTATTTCTCTTTGTTTTATTTTGTTATCAGAGCAAATTGTACATAGCTTTTTTTTGTTGGAATAAATATGCAGGGAAGTAAGGATAAATTTTCAGAAGCTGAAAATTCAGTGCCAGTTTGGGCAGTAGTTTTAGTTTCCCATTTGCCTTGTCTCTGTCTTGAAGTAAAGTCTTCATCCTTTGTGATTTTTTTACCTCCAAAATGAGTGTTGGCACAGTTGGTAAGGAAAAGATAGGACTTGGCAAGATGCTGCTTGTCAGTATAACTAAAAAGTTTTGTGAAAAGTATTTGCCTTATGGTCCTTATGGATCAGTATGTAGAACTGGTCTGATATTCTGCCACCATCAGAGTGCCACGAAATAAACATTTTTGCTTACATGATTTTTTATCTTGGAAAAAAAAAAGTACTCTGTAAATCCCAGAAGAACCTGCTCACAGATATTGTTTGTATGACTGAGGTTTTTAAAGTTTGTATCTTCTATTATGTCCATTATTAACAGAGTCCTTAATGGGGAAATTAATGTCAGGTATAATATCGTAGCGTGACAATTTAGTCAAAGTAGGCGTAATACATGCATGTAAAAATTACAAAATTATACATATGTAGGTTTAATATATACTTGGAGACAGGCATAATCTGTAAGCATAACGGATGTAAGCATTTCAAGTAGCAACAGTTCAGTAATAACAGTTCATTCAAAAGGCTACCCTTTGAGGTCAATAGTGTTTTGGGTTTTTTGCTTTTATTTGATGCAGGAGCACTAGGGTTTTTTTTGAGACAAAGCCTTCTAACAGACTATAAAAGAAAACAGAGGGAAGGATTAAGATATAGTGGGATGTTTTGTACACCTCTCTGCAGCTCTTCGCGGAGTTTCCAAGTTAGGTAAAGGTGGTTTCTGACACCATGTAAGGGGTGTCTATCTCAGGTGACTCAGATTTCCACTTGGTTGACCATAAGAGATTTTCCTTTTCCAGTTTAATAATGCTGGTAAACGTTTTTGCAAGTTCTTGTACCCTGTCAGTCATCTTGTCTTTGAATCTTGGGGTGATGAAGATGTGGGAGGCAACAGCTGAACTGGAAAGAGTACTTCATAATTGCCCTGAGTCAGACAGCTAAATCCAGCATTTCAGACTGGCAAGCAGTGTGCCAGGAAGAATAAATCCTTTTTGCTATGTCCTGGATCCCTTCACCCACTCCTAATAACTTCATCAGCTAAAAACTAAGCAGAGCAGACTCTGAAATCTAATGAGTTGAGACCTGCTCAGGCGTATTTACTGAGAATAACAGATCATGCTGATTTAAGGAGAAGGGTAGTGGAAAATCTGTAACGACATCTTTTATTCCTATTAGGTTTGATTGTGTGAAGTTACCGTGTAATTGCCCCATTTGTCTGAATGATCTTTTTCTCCTCCTAGCTAGGTTACTGTCATCATCTTGTTCAATAAAAGCCTATGAATTATGTGTATCAAATACATGCCTATGGATGGTCAGTATAATGTACACAGCAAATCACCACAGCATGATGATACAGCTAGTGATCTCTTAACATTTTCATTGTAAAACTTAGATTCAGGAATACATCCATAGCTAAAATTTGTTTTGGCTGGGATTTTATATTTAAGCTTTGTGGTGGTAGCTTTCTTGAGGGTTTTGTTTTCCTTTAATTTTTATGTGATAGTTTTAACTGTAAGATTCAGATTGCCACACATTAGGCAATTTTTTTTACTTCATTTTCACACTTGGAATCTACTTAAGTTTCAGATGACTATGATTGGCATAAAATAAAGCATTTATATGCCTACATCTTGGACGTTATGATAGGCTTATTTTTGCTGGATTCTGATTTTGTTCAAAAGAGGATGACTTTCATGGAAGACCAGATTTTTGTAGGTTCTTTTCCATGTTGTATTTTCTTTTGTATGTATTTCAAAGTATTTTGCAGGCTTAGGTTAATAGGATTACAGAAATACATATTACAAAAGAAGTACCGTAGGAAAAAGTTAGCATACAGTTAAGTTTACATACTTTGCTTTCTTCAGTCTTAATTAAATTTGACACTCAGTAATAATAATTAAATTTACTGGTTCCCCCAACTAGCCAGAAAGTACCTTGTGATGGTTATGAGTGAACATGTATTTGTTCCATACCAAAAGAAAGCTACCAAAATCCCCTCGACTGTCGTACACTATAATCATGAAGGTCCTGTATAATACCTGTATCAGCTCTCTGAATGAAGGATTTTTGACATCCGTAAATATCTGGTTAGTATTTCCAGTGTTCGGCTCTCATATGAATCCGTAATCAGCATTTTGCTAGAGGGGATGCTCCAATTCTAGTAAGACATTGGAGATTTCTGCATGATTACTGTCATTAGGACAAGAGCACTTATGATTTAGCAGGGCTTTCACTGTTTCACCAGAGTCTTGTAAAGAAAATAATCTGGAAGACAGGACAAGAACTTTTCTAATATCCCCCTTGCCCCCCCCACCCCCAAAAAACCAAAAAAACAAACAACAACAACAAAAAACCCAAACCAAACATTACAACTGGACTATACTTCTTGGATGGACATGATTTAATCAAATATATGATTCACAGAGGCGTATTTCCAGCCCACAGAACACAAATCAGAATTCAGCATTCTCATTTGTCTCTGTGAACCAAATATCTTCATCTTCCTTTTATCTGTTCTGTAGTGGTTACCTCTAAAAAAGCCAGTCTAATATGACTCAAATGCTACTTTCTAATACTGAAATAAAAAATGAAGTAAAGCAAAACTTCTGTTGGTGAAACCTTACAATTAATAATTGTCCCATCTGTTAGTAATGTTTTGCCTGGAGCCAACAGCTGTCCCTAGTTCTCAGCTACACAGGAGATGCTCATGCATTGAACTCTTTGAGGGGTACTGCTTTTATGAATTTTTGATTGTTGTCTATCATTTAGTCTCCTACTGATACTTGTTAACTCACTGAGCGCTATTAACCAAATTTGATGACAGGCATGGAAATTTCCAGAGGTGTTAAGTGAAATTACAGGGAAGGCAATGGCTGGGTAGATGTAAAAGGCCTGAATTCACCGCCCCACTAAAAGGTGGCTGCAGTTTAGGCCTAAAGGTTGCCTCTGCTGCTAGGCCTGGGGGCTGGCAGGCGTGTCTCGTGGGCAGTTACCCCGAGGGGGGAGTTGAGTTTTGGGCCCCTCACTTTGTAGTGACATTGGAAACTTTGGAAAGACATTGAGATGCTGGAGTGGGTCCAGAGAAGGGCAACGGAGCTGGTGAGGGGTCTGGAGCACAAGTGTTACGAGGAGCGGCTGAGGGAGCTGGGGGTGTTTGGCCTGGAGAAAGGGAGGCTGAGGGGAGACCTTCTCGCTCTCTACAACTGCCTGAAAGGGGGTTGTAGCGAGGGGGGGTTGGTCTCTTCTCCCAAGTAACAGGCAATAGAACAAGGGGAAGTGGCCTCAAGTTGCGCCGGGGGAGATTTAGATTGGGTATTAGGAAAAATTTCTTCACCAAAAGGGTTGTCAAGCATTGGAACAGGCTGCCCAGGGAAGTGGTGGAGTTGCCATCCCTGGAGGCATTTGAAAGGTCCCTTCCAACCTAGACAATTCTGTGATTCTATGAAACTGGAGGGACTGAGGGACAAGGGAGGGCTGGGGGGGGGGTGGTTAAGTGGGGGGCCTGATGTGTGGAGGAAGGCCACAGGATACCCAGGACAGTGGGTTCCACTGTTTGCTGAGAAATTTTATATTTTTATATAAAAATTATTTTTATATTGAACAGTACAACATCTTTTAACAGCTGTTAACAAAAAAATTAAAGTGTTTTAAATATACCTGTAGTTCAGGTTTCTGTAGGTGACACTATAGTTCAGGTTTTTGTAGGTGACAGGAGCTGGCGGGTAGATCTCAATGAAGAGAAGACAGGTTAAAAAAAAAAAAAAAAAAAAAACCAACAAAAAATCCAAACAAAACCACCACAAACCAAACTTGATGATATGAGGCTGGATTCAGCAGCTGTTGGGGGCTGACAAGTCTGCTAGGACTGATCAGTCTGGATGCTTGCTCTGCGAAACAAGCAGGCTTCTCTCTCCTGAGGGGTGTCTTCTCCAAATTGCATGCTTCTGCAAATACTGTCAGAACAGCAGTTACATGGAAACTGAGAAATGACAATGCAGGTTAATAAGTAAAAGCCAGTGAGCACTTTGTATTTCTACCTGTGGTGGCATTTCTGTCCCCTGCCTGCAACTCACCTGCCCCATTTCATCCGCAGAACCTGCAGTGGGCCCGCGACGTGCTGCTGGGCAGTGGGGTCCCCTGGCAGCAGCTGAAGCACATGCCTGCGCAGGGCCTCTTCTGCGAGAGGAACAAGACGAATTTCTTCAATGTAAGTTTATACAGCTGATAAACACACCCATACTTTCTCAGCCCTCCTTTTAACACCTGTTTCTCATTTGAATGGTTTAGGAAGGGATGGTAATGTGAAATTCAGCAAAGGCGCATTAAACAAACCATGAGTGGCTAAAGGAAAGGCAGAATTGTATTATAGAGATATTAACTGGGATTTTCCTGTCTTGAAGGAAACCACATTAGAAGGATTATTTCTGATGAGCTTGAAAACATGGGGCGAGAAGCACCAACATTTCTTTGTTAGGCATCATTTACCATATACTTGATGCTTGAGCCCTCTATAAAAATTCTAATTCTGTTAATCTTAATTATCCTCTTGTTTACTGTTTCTCAACTAGACTTGTGTTTCTCATGACAAAAAAATAATGCTAGTTGCTCTAAGAAGTCTCTGGAGTTGGAAGTTTTCTCGTATTCAGTTGTTGTAGCGTGGCTCAGCAGAACAAGTATTTCCAAGTCCCACAGTGGAGTAGCAGCACTATTGTATAGACTGTCCCTGTGTCTGTGATATCTTCTAGTCCACAGGAGTGTCTGTGCCTCTCAGTGACATAGGACACAGAATACTTCAGAGACTTAAATGAGCATTTATCTGTCACATTCCCGGCTGTGACTGTGACTTAACACATTGCTATTGTCTTCAGTATCTCCGGCTTTTCTGTGGTATGTTCTGGGGTTTTGTGCCTTCTGCTCTTTTGTGATAGGATTCTGTAGCTGTTTTGCAGCTTGCAGCATGTGGCAGGAACCTGGAGATGTTCTGTTTGTTTTCTGGACTATGTATCTGTTATATGGTTGCCTGTGATTGCAGTGACAGAATTTTATGTCTCTGCTTTCCCATCCGGTGCTTCTGTTTTAGTATGTTAATTGTAAAGTTATTTCCATTTTATATCTGTTAACATCTATCTTCATTTTTTTCTGTATGTTGTGTTAATTAGCACTTCGGTGCAAAGTTCTGTTAAGTATAAGGTAAGTGCTCTTCTCTGATTATAATCCCTCAGATGGGTCGAACAACTAAGGAAACAGTGGTTCAAAATTGTATCATGGATCGGTTTGCAAAAAGAGCTTCTATGTCATTCCATCTTTCTGGATGGAAGTTTTGATTAACAAATACTGTCAGCCTGATGTGTGGTATAGACCAAACAGTTGATGACTACATGGCGTTGTTCTGGTTATTTCCCTGCAATATCTGCCTGCTTTCCCTGCAAGAATCCTGCAGTGTTGATTGACTCTTCAAGCTGGTAAATACTTTGGCTCGGATCCAGATAATGCAAGTATTCTTGTAGAAGTTAATGAAATTACTCAAATGCTCCAAGTCAAGTATGAATTTTGCATGATCAAGGCTGACTTGTTCATCATTGCAGGGTTAAGTGTCAAGAGTATACTATGTTTTCATACATGAGGAAGATGAGCAGTAGGGAACTGAGCAGTGTATATAAGGGCGTGTTTCTACTTGAAAATGTGAATTACCACATTAAGAGAGATCAGTGGTTGACCTAAATCATGTCTAGTTTTTGAATGCTTATGCTAGGTAATTTAATTTAAAGATAGATTCCACTGAATCCCTAGGTGGATGTTTCCAGCATTATTTCAAAAAATAATCACTGCTTATTCTGCATATTGATCTTTTTATACTCTGAAGGATGAAAAGAGCTGGTATAAATACTACACAGCTGTATAATAATTCTATTTTGTAAATCAACAAAAACTTGATTCCTGTAATTTAAAATTATTAATTTCCTTTAATAAAAAATTAAATACACTTTGAAATAAAAGATACCCTTCAACAAAAGGTATATGCTAGCCCAATGCAATATATCGGCAATACTGTTAGAAAAGCGAGATTTGTGAAAATGATGTTCTCAGCTTGAACTTGGGTCTGCCAACAGAGGAAGGCAATGTTAGTCTAGAGTCCTCCATGTAGACAGCTACCTCCAGGCTTGAGAAATTTCAGTTCGGGAGCTCAACTCCAGTGCGTCTCAGCTATGGTCATAGTATAAGTAAAGTAGCACACAGAGTGCCTCAGAGAGCAAAACAACTTGTTGAGGCCTTTGCGAATCAGTGATGATGTCTTGACTTATTGCTGCACACACGTAGGTTAGTCTTCTGTTAACAGGTACAGTGTACATTATGAGTTTAGCATGATAAAATATTTTGGTGGTCTCATTTCCTACCCAGCTATATTTTCAGAATCCTCTTCAAGTAACACTCTGGGTGGAACATGTGGCAGTAATCCAGTGCAGATGACACAGACATAGCACAGTGAGAAAATCCAGACCAGAGAGAGAAATGGCTACAAGTGCCCATGAAAAAAAAGCTGTTAGTGTCATTTGACATTCCAGAATTGGACAAACCTAAACCTGTGAACAACTTGGAAAATAATCATTCAACACTGTGTTGACCTTGTCTGGGTTAAACCTCAACTAGTTTGTTCTCATGCAAAGCTCCTTGCCAGGCGGTGGGTAAGCAATCATACTGCACCATCTGGGTCAGCACTCAGAATACAGACTTGCGTGTCATCCGTTGCATACAGATGGTGTTGCAGCCCACTGTCCCAGCTAGTGTCTTCACATAGAGTCGGGTGATAAAACAGAAATGATAGAGCTCTACAAAAGTAAGTAGTTGCATCTAATCTTAGAAATTAAATGGCCAACCTTAAGATTTTTCTAAGCATATTAATGTCCTCCAGGGCTATTTTCAACAGAAACAATTCCTGAAGTGTTTATTTGCTTCTATGAAATGCATTTGTTTTATTTTTGAGAACTCTTTGGCCTTCATGACACAAAAGAGTTAAATGAATGTCTAAGTGGCTTTCTGTAGCTACTTTACTATTGGAATACCTTTTTCTTCTGGAGCAAGTAGCATGAGTGTTTTTAATCTCTTGTACAGAAGATTCAGGGTTGTTGAAATTATAGCTGACTCAATTTTACAAGTACAAACAACAGTGTGCAAGAGAGAAAGCTAGCAGCTCAAAGACAAGTAGGGACTGTGCCAGCCTGTTCCTCACAGACATTTTATAAATCATGCGTACTCCTAGTAGAATTATTTACGAAATGTTTATGGCAGCACTGTATGAAAAGAAATAAACCTGGGTAAAGCTGTCTCTTGTTAATTTTTACTGCAGAACTGCTGGTCTTAATCTGTGTGTCACGGTCTGTTGTCTAATTTGTTAGCTGTCACTCAGCTGCGACTGAACTCTCTTTGAATTCATTTTTACCATCTTCAGAATGAGCAAAAAAGGCGTGTTCGCTTAGCCCTGATTTCTTCTCATTTGACATATTAGAATAATGTCAGGATGCACAGAACTTCCCTTTTTCAGTTCTAAGAAAAAAATGCTGACTGCATTATTGTACCTATTTGTTTCCCAAACAGAAAAGAACGGCCCTGACTTTCTAGGACCAGAGGTTTTTGCACATTCATGGCCCTGCTAGTGATGGCAATCATTGTATGAATGATTATTGCAGTTAGACGTACAGGAGTTTTAGCTACGTTCCTATAAATGAATGCCAGGTCTTTTTTGTTTGCCCAGTTACACATTTCTCTATAACCTGCATGTTCAGGTACACTCTAGCTTTTCTCCTCTTCTTTATCTCTGTGTGCGTGTAAATATATAGGGGGACTTTTTTTTTTCCTTAAGGAGGGCTCCAGGATGGTTTCTATAGTAACTAAATTAGAAATTAATTCACCAGGAGGAAAAAAAAAATCCCAAAACACTGCTTTATATAGTAGGGCACTTTTTTTTTATATATTCAGATTTCATGCCACTATTAATAAAACAAAGTTAAACTTTGTGCACAGATGATGGGTATTCATCAGTCTGTGCGTGGGTGGTGATTGTGGAAGAAGCGTTTTGATGGTTGAGCTCAGTGTACCACTAGCTTCTCCATATGGTTTAATGTGCAATATTTGTATTTTCCTAGCACATCTTCTTTATTACAACAGATTATTGTTACCACAGATCTTGATGTCCATCTTTGGTAACTGTTCCCCACATACAAAGCTGTGCATGCGTACAATATACTACAATGCATTCATGTGCTTGAAGTCTTGCTGCAAACTGTTAAGGATAATTGTTCTATTTTTAATTCCAAAAGAAACACAGTATGTTTATTCTCTGCTGTATCCCTGAAGCTCTTCATTTAGTGATCTGAGTAAGCAGGGTCAAATTAAGGTAGCAGCGTCCACTGGGAGCCAGAAGCTGAGAAAGCACAGTGATTTCACTTTAATTTGCCATTGATCATACCAGGTGTGACTGGGCACTGGCAGAGCAGTTGAAGAAGGAAGTCTAAGTTTGGTGCTGCAAGTTTCTAGGGGTAGCCCTTATTATGGCAGGTGATAACCAGTGGGGGCTCTCCCTGTCCCTGTGTAGCAGGTTCTTTACCTAATTGTATTTCAGGTTGAGAGTTATGTCTCTCCGTCTTACCAGAGGAAAGCTGATTCTGAAAAGAAGAGCAAGGTGCAAGGGCTGACTCTTGTTCTGGGGTTCTGTACAACTAGAGCCATACACGTGAATTTGAGATGTAGGAAAAACGACTGTTATGAAGTCCCTAATATAGGGGACTGTTGAGGGGGTTGAAAAAAAGGCAACATGCCTCAGCTTCCCTGGAAGCCGGGCAGGTATATCAAGGAAGTTTCATTATATGCCTGAATTGTTTTTATACCTTCCCTTAGGCATACATTACTGGTCACTGTCAAACATGGCGCTGAGTGGGGTTTTCTTTTGATCTGGTACAGCCTCCTCTTGTTTCTCTCCCAGCTCCTGAAGTGTAACCTCAGCATTAATGATCCCCATGACTTGAATTAAAATGAAACACTTGTTACAGAATTTAATGTCTCTGTTAGAGATAATGGGCTATTTATCATCTAAGGAAGAGGGAAATCCATTAGGGTGGTCTGAACCTATTCTAGACTTCTGTTCTGCCCAGTCTGAGGTTGCTACTAATGCTGACCCGAAGAACCCCCAAATACCATGTGGGGCCAAGGATGGCTCTTCAAGGCTGGTTGTGGCAACTTGACTGAAGCCTCAGGTTCACTGTTTCCTACCATGTACTGGAAAAGCCTGAAACGGGAGGCAACAGCAGACTAAAAGCACTTTCCTAGAAACTTTTACTGCTCTGCTTTCCTTCCTGTCCTTGGCTGATGATAGATCTGGGTTACTCTCCTCCTGCTCATAGCTGGTGTGTATCTTTTCAGTTGGCAAGTGTGCTTCCAGCTCCTAGACATCTGCTATGTGGAACATGAGTCTTCTGAGAAAAATAGTGGCATTTGAATCAGATTTGGGGAAAAGGGAAAGAACTTGAAGAAAGTTACTGTGCCTCCATGTGAGTTGAAATTGTGTCTCACTGTGGTGAGAGTTTGAGTTTAGTCATGTGTGGGGGCTGTAAGAGAATGGTTATGTTTTAGCTTGATCATGATTGGTTGTAACTTTTTGAAAAAATGTTGGTCTTTTTAGTGCTGCTGACATGTTACGTGAAAATGAGTACGAGAGGATGCCAACTCAAGTTTAAAAATAAATAAAGAAAAATCACAAGTGACATCCCAGAAATCACAAGGGTTTAGTTATGCATTTTTGCCCTTCTTGCTTCTGAGTGTTTTGCATGCTGTTTTTATGCAACCACAATGGAACAGAAACCATAAAGGAATCATTAAAAAAAAAAAAAAACCAAACCCACAACACCCTTTTTGATTCGAGCAGCTAGATAACGCTTGAAACAAGTTATTGGACTTAGCACCATTTAATAGGTGGTATACAAAAAAAGTGTCTAGAAAAGGTGACCTCCACCAATAACACTAACCTTCTGTGTAATTGCATAAAACAAAATAATAATGAATACCATAATGACAACACTCCTAATAGTCTTAAGATTTTTATGCTTTTTTTTCATGTTTATGGTATGCAGACAGGGGCATCTAGTTAGAGGATGGTTAGATCCCTACCTACTTTAAAAGATAGAATTGTCTTTAATCTTCTCAGGAGATGGCCATATTGTAGCAACGAAATATCTGTGTTTGCACTGTGCAGGAAATAGGCCCTGAAAGAACGAACTCTCTGCTTTGTAAATGTGACGCTCAGTAAATGCAGATTCTTACTGCCAGCTTTCTACTGACTATGAAGTTTTCAGATATTAAGTAAAAAACATGCTACATATTTTCCTCATGTGCTAGGAAGAGCAAGCTACTTTATGAAATGATTTGACAATTTAAAAAAGGCTGTCAGCAGCGCATTAGTGTGCTGTTAGGAGGCACTATGCTACAGGGAATCTTTGCTGCAGAGGCGCTTGTGTGAGCCGAGGCTGTAGGGTCATCCCGTACCTCTCCTTAAGAAGAGATAATGGAGACTTTGCTGTTCTGCATTTGGGCTAAGTTTGAGCTAACTTGCTCCCTGCCTGGCTTGCTTCCTCAGTAATTTTAATGAGTATTTCATCACTTTTCCTACGTTCCTGCATAATGTCATTATAAAGCTATTGTTCTTCATCTCTGTGAGGAAACCATTTCTGGTGTGGTGAAGAGATATTTGTGTGGAAAGCTGCAGAGGAATAAATAAAAAACCCTCCAGGAGTCCTTTCTGAGCCAAATGATTGTGTAATCCTATGCCTTAATTTGTAAATACAGCCAGCTGTATAAATGGTGGTTATTTTATGGTTACAGTGTAAGCTAAAGTTTGGGAGATTGAAGAGTGAAACCAAATCAGTGTCTTCCCGTCCTCTGTTCCTTGTTTTTCTTCCTTTTTGGTCTTTGTTAATTTTCTCAATTTTCCTTCACTATATCTTCTGTGGAGCAACACCATGTCACAGGCGCAGTGCTCCCAGCACACATCACTGAATGTCCATTGAGCCACAGGATAGAGGAACTCGTTCTGAAAAAATCATTGTCTCACCTGCAGATTCAGGAAGGCATATGTGCGTTGTCAAATATAATTCATATATTTGCTATTTTTGCATCAAGGCTAGAACCTTTTTTTTTTTTTTTTTTTAAAGAACGCTTAAATTTTGGATATTGGTTCAATAAAATGCATAATGACAAAATGCATAAAATGCCCTTCTGTCAAACCATGACTGAAAGTTAATTTTATAAAAGTGAATGTATGGAAAGGAATTAGTGTTTTTTCTGACTCCATTAAATTTACTGATATTAATGTCTTTTTTTGAAATGAGCTGACATTGTCTATGTGGAAAAAGGTAGCTTTTTGAGAATCCGCATATTTTAGTCAAGTAAGCATATTAGTTTCTATTGTTTTTCTTGTCTAGCATGGTAAATGGCTTCCAGTGGGGGAAGGGGAAGCGGGAAATTGTGATACTAATTGCCCCTACAATATGAATTCAAATTTTCATTATTTCTTTTCTGACTTTACCTTTGATAGTTGTTTTCCTTCTTTGTCCCTTTTTTTTCACTTGTAAAGTGACTGTAATTCTATTCGTACACCTCCTGCCCAGATTTTCTAACATTTTAATTGGAAGAATGCTTTTGGTAGGTACAAAGGAGTTTGTTCTCTTATTCGCTCTTGCTTGCTCTTGTGTGTGCTCACTCTCTTATGCAATCTTAACATCAACTCTGAAAACAAAGGTGAGCAAGGAGTTAACTGTGCAAGTGAAACTTTCATAGTGATTGGATTAAGACCAGAAACTCAGTAAGCGATGAAGTCTTAAAGTTGCCTATAAAAAGCTAGATAACTTTTTCAACCTCTGCCCAACATGTTATTTACAGTTCTTCACTCCATCCTCTTGGAAAAACAGAACTCATCAGTGAAAAATGTCCGTCGTTCACAGAGTTTTCTGTCTCAGTATATACATGCTGTTCTTTCTGGCTGACTTTGCAAGCTTCCAAGACCCAGCTAGTAAAGATGCCAATAAATCTAAATCCCTAGAGATACAAGCATGGGGTTTTGAACTGTCGTTTGTGCCAGTGGATATTAAACAGCTATTTTTTTCCATTCTGTTTCCCTAGGAAAAGTTTCTTCTCTTGTTGAGTAGATGAATTTCTAGACAAAGGTAAGCTAGGGAACAAATAACCCTGAAATAAATGAAGTTACGGCTTTGTAGAAGAGAGATTGTTGTGGAGGTTGTAGTGTGTTACAGGACATAAAGCATTTAGTTTTAAAGCTGGATCTTAAAAGTTTAACAGTAACCATTTCACCCACCCTAGACAGTTTTGAAAGATGAAGGCTTGCTGGAATACTGTGTGATGACTGTCCTTTTACAAATGTGCAATGAATAAATCCATAATTTGATTTTTCCATCTGCCAGTTGTGTATTGGATATGGATGGGAGAGCTACCTTTAGACACTTGATGGGGTTAGTTTTAAACTTAAGTTAAGTTAGGTTCTTGGCTGTTAAGAACAATCTACATAGGATTTTTTAAAAACTAAATAGATTTTTAAATACAGTATGAGAGCAGAGTTTGAAAGGTGATGATCCATGAAAGGTCTTTAAAATACATGGGTTTATATTATGTCTGCTGTCCGGTTATCAGACTAGTTTTTGCAGCTTCTTACTATGAGTTATTGGTCTTAGTTTTATCATAGAAATAAATGGCAAGAATGTTTTATGTCAGCATAGACTGCTGCATAAACAAAACAAAGGAAACAAAACCAGAAAAGAGTAAATTTGGAATCTTAGAATAAAATCTAAGATATAAAATTAAGTCTTTTTAACTAGCTGGCATTAGCATTTTCCTTTCCCCTAAAAATTCCTATAGCGTCTGACTGAAAGCTTTGACATAACTCCTTTTAATATCAGTACGTAGAGTTCACACAAGAATGTTGAACAGACAAGTATTGTGTCTATGTCGGAAGCCATACCTTGTTGTCTTTAAATACCCTCTCCTTTTGTTCTAAAACTGATAGTGTTACTCTGTGGAACATAAATTTAATGGAAGTACAGCCAGAATCAAGACATACTCAGAGCAATTTTCTTCCACGCTTTTTTCTTAGATGAAACTATGTGTGATATAACAAGAATGAAGTATGTTTTTTTTTCATGAGCTGTTTCTATCAGTTGTATGTTAAAAGGATTGTGTGACATTAATCAGGGCAGTTTCTTGTTTTATATACCTAATTTCGTAGGTATTTCCAGGACTGCTTTTGAGGTAGATATCAGCCTGTATCTGATCTTGCTCAGTACAGCACTTGTCTGTTCCACATTGCAGGTATGACAGATTTTTTCATTCCTGTATCTTGACTGTGTAAAAATACCAATCTCCCTCTGAAGGTTAAGGGAGCCAAATGGCAGTGAGTGAATACAAAACCAGCTACCATCAGACAAACACCTCATACTACCTTTCTGAAACCCTGTGACAATTTAATTCTGTGTCTGTGATGGTTTTAATTTACCTGGCATTATGGTGATTTATTAGAATTTTAATCCTCACAGAAAGAAGAAAATTAATAGTGAAATTAACTTCATTTTATTAAAGCAGCATATTTCATGAGAAATATTCCTGGAATTACAGTTCTCAGCAGAAGGATCTAAGTATTTTTCATGGATATACATTGCCTTAGTATAAAAATGAAAACAGAAGAACGTGGGATGAGAGCAGCATGATACAAGCCTGTGTGTACATCTGTGCAAATGGATAGCATTTATAGATAAATATTTTTAATTTAATGGCTACAGCAGGATATAATTGGCTAAATTAAAAAGGTTAAGATGGAGACGATAAGATAATATGGCAGATGATAGGTAAGAACATATTTTGTTGTTATGCAGTAGCTAGTGTGTGATGTACAGTTTGCTAGCTGACTGCGGTATCACTGTGCGGAGCTTAGATGAAGATATTGAAGCAGGAGTTCTCTGAGTAATAGTACTCCATCTTTGGCAAAATTCCTCAAGTTAGAAGAGTAAAAATGTTGCATATTGTATAGTGTATTATTGTTCCAGACTGTTTGGCTCCTGTGGAGGAGGTAGGATTTCCTGGCATAATATGAACACTTTGGAGTTTGCGTGGTAGCTACTATGTGAAATAGCAAGGGTTGACCATTTAAACAAGGTGACTTTCTCAGTCTCCTGAAAGGAATTAAAACAAAATATGATTGAGCGGGTGAGTGAAAGTAATGAAGTCTGTAGTAGTCAGTATTTTAGCTTGCTCCTCTGAACACTCAAATGTATTACTGTGATCCAACAAGGGAAGTTCCTATAAGAGCTTGAGTGAAAAATGGCTTATTTCCAGGAGCCTGATGACCTTTGTTCATTTCAGTTCCCTACAGTCCATCTCCACCGGTTTGCTTACTCACCTCCTGTCAATAAACAATTTCACAAATTTGGCTTTTATTAAGTTGTTACATTTTTCTATAGGCTAGAGGAAGCAAAATCAGAAAAAACACAGACCGTTCACTTGAAGCACTTCCTAACAGTTACTCACAATGAATTATGAATTTTGCTGGCTATTTGGTTTGCTGACACAGGATAAAAATCAGAGTTGAAAACTCCTAGCAGGTCATTTTCTATTAAAATTTTTCTCTCTTTAAAGCTGCTCCCTGTGTGTACGTTCAAAGTGTATCAGCACTTCAGCTATGATCTCCTGCTTATTAGACTGGAAGTAGTATGAGTCATTAATATAATGGCATTTTCTTAAGTATTCGGATGTTTGAGATAATTTAATGAGCTTGGTGTAACAGCTAAAATGATTTCTCTTTACACATAACCTAGTTTGTTCCTCCTGCCAGACTGCACTAAGGGTTTAAGAGTATTTGTTGAGGTTTGTTGCTTGTTTTTTCTTAATTAATGGTATAACTATCCATTACAATATTGTAGGGTCACTGAGCTCCACTTATTCCAGTGATACTGACTCAGACTAAAGTATTTCCAGTGGGAAAAATTTGGAAAAACCTGAAGATGGGCTAGGCATTTATGTCCGAGTAGCTCATCCATGGAGAATCGTGTAGCCATCCCAAACTCTGACACTTTAACCATGTCTTCTATCATGACTGATCTGCTTAATATAGAGTACATATATGTTTGTAATCCATGTGTGTATCACAGCTAGGGGCAGATTCAGTGTTAAAAAACTTCAATAGGATCATAAATCAGAGTTTATAAAGAAGTGGGGATTACAAGTATAGTTGTATACAAAGGTGGGACTTTCAATGTGAATGCAGTCCAATGATTTCAAAAGCATTTTCTTTGTAGCATAAGAGAAAATACTCATAATAGGAATGTAAGTGTTGAAATAAAATGCACATTCCAATTACTTTGTAAGCTGAAATACTGACAACGGGACAAACTTAATCTTTAAAAATTATATTTGGTAACACAGAAAGGTGATGTCTTTTCTAACAAAGTAGTTGTTCCAGCAGGCTCAAAAGAAAAACATCCGGCTTTGTTTGTTTGCCCTTAGTCTAACAGCTCTGTACTAAAGGTCTTACTGAAAATTACTTCCCAACAGGTTTCAGATCAGGATATTTTCATTGTCATTGTCTTTCCACTAAAGAAGAAAGCAAAAGTGTTTCTCTGAATTAATTATATTAAAGTGAATGTTGCTTTTGGGACCAAAAAAAAAAAAAATCACATTTTTTAGCATTTCAAGTAAAGCGTGCGAGTACATATACAGCCTGATTTTTTTGAAAGTAAAGATAATTCAAAACAAAACTGAGATTTCGGAAGCTTAAGCTTTTACCAAATTTTTTTTAAGAAAACCTTTTTTTTTTTTTAAATTGCAACAGCAAATAAACAATCTTCCATATAGCTTGTAAATGAAACACTAAGGTATAAAAGTATTAGAAGCTGATGAAAATTGAAATTAACAATAGCTGGTCTTGTTTTTTATATTGCAGTTGATGAGAATGAAAAACTAAACAATTAGTGTTTGATTGGCATATTTATTCCTTATTAGATCTTCCTTTGCACAAATCTTAAAGTAAACATACTGCATCTCCTCCATATCTTTGATAATGAGATGTTCTTGCTGCTTTGCAATAACAGCAAAGCAAGAAAAATAGTTTGTGAATAATTTTTTCACTTCAAGTAAATGAGAATTCACCAGTTAGTGCCATATACAGGAGGAGTTACTCTGCAGCCTTTGCCCCCCAGAGTTCTTGTGGCCGTTGTGTATGAAGGGGTTTTGTTGTTTGTTTTTTTTAATCTTAATCTTGCAACAGTAATCCCAAAAACAATAGTATAGAAAGAAATAAGGAATTTTCACCTTTTCATAACTGGTCTGCAGTCATTGAAGCACAATCGATCCGTGTATGTATCCCAGAAAGGAAATACAGTTTTCTCCATTGAGTGGTGGGGGGAAGGAAACACGTAGGAAAATGCATCCTGAATGCACTGTTATCAGTGAAGTTGGGTCCTGCAGGCGGTGAATTCGTGTCTTGCAGGGATTAAACATGAGCAACAGTAAAAAGTAAAAGGACTATTTGAGTTTTTGAGCGTGCAAGTGTGTGTATTTTAGGAGAAAGAACAGTTCTAAGGTTGAAGACGAAAGACATTTTAAGACAGGAAAAAAATGAAAGAACTATTATTTTAAAATATATTAGGCAATAAAACTAACCTTAATAGGAAAGAAATGTTATCTTTAACAGTAGTTAACTGGCTAGAGGACTTCGTGCTACTCCTGAGACTGACTGAATTCCAAAACTAAGTCTTTGGTGAGAAGATAGTAGCACAATTAGATACTAATGCACTTTCTTCAAGTATATTGTTAGTTTATTCAAATATCTTGTAGAAGTACGTTGCTGCTATTTCCAGTCACAAGAAAATAGTGGAAATTAGCTTCAAGATGCATTTGCTGTACTTCACTGATGAGGGACTGCGCAGCGAGTGTGTTTGAACTGGAGAAAGTTTAATGGCTCTTGATCAGAAAACGTGCTCGGGTACTCTGTAATGCTACATTGCATTACAGAATTTCAAGTGAAGAAATTTACAAAAAAAGTCTTGACTACTTTGGAGACCATCAGTATCTGGACCAGAAATTTTAGGTCAGTTCCCATGCTGAAATTCAGAAATATCAACTACCACGTCATAAAAGTTAGGATTTCAGCTTGTGCCACCTGGCACCCAGGCACTTAAGAGGGCAAAAAGATTTGGATTAGGGAAGAAAGGAGGAGAAAAACAGATAGACAGACAGGACTTAACTGCCTTACACATTTCATACCCAGAGGGTTCTCAGCCAGGATTTAGAAATCAGTTGATGTGACCCTGCTGCCAAAGTGCAGGGGAAAAGGGGAGAATAATTTTAAGCAGAAGGGTGGGTTGCTTTTTTGTAAATTAGTAATCAGTGAGTATTGCTCTCTTCCTGAAATCTTTGCTAGAAATCATAGACGGTGTATTCTGGGCACAGCGTTAGTGTGACAATGTAGGCAGGTAAACCATTCATATGTAGGCCTATTTTCTGGGTTATTTTGTCACTGTCTTTTCAATATGTCACTTTTCTCCCTTCAAAATCTGACAAGTCTCTGCTTGCTTTTTGTGAATAATTGAGCCAGAATAAAATTTCCTGCCTCTCTATGTTCTCAAATCGATAAGGTAAAGCAAAGCAAAGTGTCTTTCTTCCTGAAAACTTCCGTCTGAGAGCTGTCTCCAGCGGCAGACTGAAGCTGACAAAATGAAAGGCCCACCAGGAGCTGAGTCTGAATCTGAAGTCTTTTAAGCATGTGGGCAGCAAGGTGAAGACAGCAAGATGATATATCACGGATTTCTGTTCCAACTCTCCTTTCAGTTTCTCTTACTCCTGTTGCTACCTTTTGACATATTCCTCTCCTGTTTTTCCATTTGCATTTATTTTCTTCTTCCATTTGCCCTTTTAAGAACAGCAGTTTAAATGTAGTGTGTGAACAAATAATTAGGTATTATTTTACATTTGTTTGTCTCTAGACAAAGGCAGCATATGGGAATTTCATAATAGCTTTATCCATAGAAATTCCTGGTTTAAGGAGGAGTAAGTCAGGTATAAAATGGTATTGGATTGGTTAATACTCTTTCACAATGAAAGTTGTGGTTTTTAAGTAAAATAGTGTCAGAAAGGAATGAATTACCCTTACTCGTTGAATACTGAAGTGAGGCAGGTTTTGAAAAGATGCAAATCCTCTGAAGGTCCAGATTTGGCACTTGCTGGTTTGTTTCTCTTTGAAATTCAAAGGGAATAAAATTACCTCTCAATAAACAAGAAATATAAACCTGTATATAAATAGGATATCATCTTCAGATAATAAAATTGGTGAATATATGAAATGTGAAATATATTTTTCTCCCCTCCTTCCTCTTTGTTTTCCTTAACCTCTATCTTTTTGTTACCTACTGCCCACTGTGTGGGTTTAGTGCAGGTTTGTTGTTGGTTTTGGTGGCAGCAGCCACTTCTGCTGCTCAGCATTAGTGGTCTCCTTGCAGTAGTTTCAGCAGTGATGCAGAAGAGAAATTCCTCTGGAAAATACTTACATAAGACCACAAAATTTACTATTCGGGATTAGACTGGGTTTTCTAGGCAAATATGCTGATCTGGTCACTATTGTTGTCTGACTGTTTGCAAGAAAATTAAAAATATCTGAGTTAAAGGAAGCAAATACTGCTGCTGAAGGAAGAATACTTTCTAGTTCCTGTAGGACTTCCATTGCTCTGGAAACTTGAGATTACTTTTATCTCTACAAGAAAAAAAAATGCCATCTGGAAGTGAAAACAAGGTTCTACTTCCTTAAAAACAGAAGATGAAATCTACTCTTCCTAAGTGGAAACAGAGTTCATGCTAGGATTTACAATGCGTATCCTGAACTGAAGAAAATAATTTGAAAGTGGAACAGAATTTCAAATATATTGACCTTAACAAACTCATATGCCGTGTTTGCAAGGAAAGCTAGCACCCTTATCTCGACAGCGCAGAGAGGTCTGGAATCTTTTTTAATATTCGTTATTCACCCCAGAACATTTCATCGAGAAATCCCAGTGTGCAAAAGTTAAAAATGCTTAGAAATATAAAAACACTTCCATCTGGCTTCTACTATTGTGACATTGGAGAGCATGTCCTAGAGCTCACATCGCATAGGTGATTCTGGCTGGCATTCCTCAAACTTATTTGGTTGTTACTGATTTAAAGATACAAAAGATTTAAGAAAAAAAAAAAAAAAACAAAAAAGAAAGCACTTGATGAAATGAGACTCTTAAAGAAGGAAACACACAGTGAAATATAAACTTGCCACTTTTAAATGGTGTGGAATAGTGCTTTTTCCCTCCTCCTTTCCCATCAAAAATAACTAAAAGGCAAGTATAAGACACGGTCTTTGAGAATTCACAGTTGCACCTAGGATAACTGCTCTTCTTTCTCAGAGATGGTTTGCTGAACTGAAAGTGTTCATTATGAGTATTTATTTTTAAAAGGACAAATGTTAGGTCATCTTGTTGACTCTGGGCATGTTTCAAGTTCCCTGTAATTGCTCGGTCAGTCTTTTTCCCATCCATTCTTCCTTGCCAAAATGCATAGAGTCTCATTGTTTCATTCTTGTATCACCCAAATTAAGCTTAAAAAGCATTGGATGTTAGCTGTTCCTACAGCCCTCACTTGCACTGGGTCTCCAAGTAATTAAGTAATTAAGAAAATACTGTATCATCTTTTACCCCTAATCAGCCAGAACACTTGAGAGTGTCCCAAATACTGCGCTGTGTAAAAATGATTAATAAAAGGCTTTTGCTATTACATAGTGTTATGTCTGAAGCAAGAATCCGGGCGTAGTTGTGCCAGCCATCTTCTGCAGCAGCCATTTCACCAGCCAGCTGGAGCAGGCGGCAGCGGAGCAGAGCTTCCTAAGCCAGAGCTGTAGCTTGGAGGTGTGCTGATGTGTGCATCCGAATAATTCGAGGTTATTTCTGACATGAGCGACAAACATTTACTCTGTTTTTGTGAACACCAAGTAAATAGTTTCAACCACTTTTTGTCACAACAGTACAGGATTTAAGGCATCTCTAACCTGTCTCCGAGATCCAGAATGTTTCTGGTTCCCACAGGTGTAGGGGATGCCACTAACACTTCACTCAGCCTCTGCATTTTTTTTAACCTTAGGTAGCTAAATTTGAATTTTGCTTAGTGGCACCATAAGTTACAAACACCTACATGTGCAAATAGTGCAAAATTCATTCTGCTTGTGATGGTTCAGACAATTGAGTAGTGTGTGGTGTGGGAATACGTGAGGCAAACCTGGGAAATGTCATGGTGATTGAGAAAAATGCTAATTGAGAGAGAACATAAGAAACTTCTGGAATTGGGTGGAATTGAAGATAATCTGTGGTGAAAACCATATCCTTTTAAACTCTAAAGAGACACGTTTTTTTCCTTAATTTAAGTTGGTAATGGACCTTTACCAAATAAACTGCTGTAAAGCAATTTGAAATCTAGGAACTAAGTATTATAATTCTTGTTTACCTTTTATTGTCATTTAAAGATGTGTGTGTTCTTGCTGCTTTTTATGGTACCGTGACTGTTCATTGCAATAGCTAAAAGGCATTAATTAGAAAATTAAATCCTTACATTGCCATAATTAGGGCTTAAAGGTATTTAGTTGTGTAGAACTTTTATATGACGTAATTTCCAATCTAGTGAACACCCAGTCCTTGGGCTATTAACTTTAAGCATTTTACAATGTATTTAATTCCAGGTACAACAACTACTTAATTTGCATAAATAAATGACAATACATAGGGAAAAACTCCAGTGCAATAGAGGAGATTGGAGCTCTGCTGTTAACAGTGACTAAATGAGCAGATGGAAAAGGGCAGGTCAGAAAGAAGCCTAATTGCATGAATGCATAGAAAGTAAGTATTTGTTTCAGTTCTGTATGTAAAACATAAATCCGTGATATGCAGTCAAAAGATTAAAGGTTAATGGATTTTTGAAATAATAGTGCCAAAACTGCATTGTTAATCAGTATAGATGGGGTTTTGCCTTTGGTAGCAAGATGTATGAGGTGTTGAAGACATGGGTTATTTTAAAGAGTGGTGATGCCCATGGTGAAATCTTAGCTTTAAAAGAAAAAAAGCTGACCCTTACTCTTTAAGGGGAGAGATAAACATAGGATATTGTTGATAAATGTAATTTTATAAAAGATAAATAGGATAGCTAAATTCTTCTTTAGCCATTTTTTCAAGATGCTGTTAAGCATAAATGTATAAATATAAAGCACGCAAATAAGTAGGAAGGGGCAAGGTATATGGGGCTTTCAGTGTGAGAAGCCTCAAATTGATGTGGTAAGAAAAGAGGAACGTGAAGAAATGAAAAGAAGGGTAAAAAGTGGGTAAAATGATGGGAAAGAATGATAACTTTAGCAACTGATTTCTGCATAGCGTGTGGGGAGACTATTGCAGTTGCGGCGCAGGCTATTAAACCTGAGGTGTTAGTAAATAGGATAGATTTTGAGCACTTCAGAATAATCCTAACAATTAGGAGGGTAAAACCCAAGCCAAGCCCCTGCAATGCTTAGAAAGGCAAGGAGGAAGTCAAAGCAATTGTGCTGCCTGCAAAAGCGAGAGGAGGAACAAGTACAGATAAAACGTTGAGACGTTTGTGATGAAGGTAATCAGGAGTGGAGCCCGGATGAGTGGCTGGGAAAAGAAGATAAGTTTAGCTGTGCTAAGCTGAGATTGAGAAAGTTGCATCAGACAGTTTGTGGGGCAGGATTAGCTGGACTGAGGTTGGCCATGGACTGGCACGCGTTTTGGGTCTTTTCATATGGGATTGCCTGAATGCATCGAAAATATGGAGAGGGAAGTATGGGGGGAGGGAATGGGCAAAGGGTAGCCCTTTGTTTTCCCCTTCAAATAGTTTGAGAAAGGGAGAAGGATGTAAATGAAAGAGGAGGCAAAGGAGTGGTGAAAGAAATGTGCCACCAGCACCCCCTGGTATTGCAGAAGCTGGAGATCAGTTTAAAAAACCCAGGGATGGGGGAGGGGATGCTCTGACAGTATAAATACAAGGAAAGGGTGTAAAAGGGTTGTCCTGCCGCTCAGTGAAAGGTGTTTCAGCTGTAGTGTGGCGTGGTGCGGGGGTGAGCACACGCCTGTCCTGGCTGCCTGTGGCAGAGGCCCCACGGCCACCAGCAGCCATGGCTGCAGCTGCTGGCGGGCAGCCGGTGGCAGGAGGCCTCTGCCTCTCTCCTCCGCTCTGAGCATCCCGGCGGGCACCGCCGGCTCAGCACCGTGGGGAGAGGAGGGAACCGGCCACGCTGGAGAAAAATAGGTCACAAACCGGCCTTTGGTGATGGCGAGGTGAATGAAGGGCGATGAAGCGGCACCAGCGGGGTTAAACCGGGTCAGGGAATATTTTGGGAAGGTTTGGCGGACAGGTGGGAGCAGATAACTGGTTTGTTTTTTTTTTTTTATTAATGCTTGCAAACCGACAGGAGCAGCTGTTTACTCGCTTGCCCTAAGTGGGATGGCTCTGAGCCAGGCTCGGTAATAATTGGGACCAACATCTTATGTCAAACACCACCGTCCTCCGGCAGGAGAGCGAGCAAACAGCCCCAGCCCTGCACGCCGCCCCCAGTTGCAAAGAAAGAGGAAGATTAAAAAAAAATATAAAATAAATAAATAGCCGCGGCGGCAGGAAATCTAAGGTATGCGGTTTCCAGCGGTCGGGCGAACTCCGGTGCGAGAGGAAGCGTGAGGCGCGGGGGCGGCGGGGCCCGGCCCGCCCGGTCAGGTGGGGGCGCGGGGGCGGTGCGGAGCGGAGCCGAACCGGGGGGGGGACCGGGCGGGGGCGGGCGCGCTCCGGCGGTGCGGGCCGCCGGGGAACTCCGGCGGAGCCATCCCGGTAATGGTGAGTGCGGGGGGCGGCCCCGCGGCCGTGGGAAGAGGCCGCCCCGCGCGGGGCGGGCGGGGGAGGCCGGAGGGAAACTTCCCCCCCTTCTCCCGGCGCACAGTGGGGGAGACCGGGGCCGGCGGGAGGGAGGGGAACGAGCTTCTCGCTCGACGGAGAAAAGGCTCCGGTGCTGCTGGCCGCAGCCAGGGCGCTGGGCTGCGCGGTGATGCCCCGGGGGGGGGGGGCCGGGGGGAGCCGGGCGCTGTGGCGGGGGCGGCGCGGGGCCCTCCCCGGTAGGGACAGATGCGATGTTGTAGTAAGTTTGCTTTCTCTCTGCCGCCAGAAGCACAAATAGCTGCTGGCTTCCCTAAATTGCAGTGCGTTTCTCAGTGTGGCGAGCCTTCGCCCCTTCCCGTCCGCCTTGTCCGCGGGTGTTAAAGCCCTTCCACGAGCCGGTCGTTCCCCGCGGGGAATCCCTTCCCCGGGGCCGGGCTGGGCGGGCTTCGGGCGCCCGCGGGTTCACCCACAGCGCCGAGCTGGCAGCCAGGCGGCAGATGTGCTCTGATGACATTTACCGTCGTGGTTGGGAAATACTTGATTAGTTCTCTTCGCCTTCGGGTAGCGGCTGTAACAGATCTGCTTTGCTGCACAGAGGAAAATCCCGAGAGCAATGGGAAACAGAGGAGTCGACAGAAGTTTGGAAGGGGGGACGAAAGGGTGAGGGATTTTTGTTTTCTTGTGTCTGTATTGTTTGGAATTTCTCGGTCTCCTTCCTCCACCCCCTTAGTGGGATGAATTATTTAGCACCCTCGTTTTCAGTTCAGCCCTAAAGCTTGCAAGGGGAGGCTTTCATGTCTAGAAGAAAAAAAGAGACAGTAGGTCTGTAAAAATCATGTCTGGCACAGAGCAACCCAGCTGTGATCTCTGGTGTGCACTCTGCTGTTCTGCCTACGACAGCCAGGCTCACGCTGGAGATTCCCCTTCTTAACGGTGACCTAACAGAAAAGCCTGGTGTTCAGTATCTATTTTGCATGAGCTACTATGCTGTAGCAGTCGCGGCTTCATTCAGCTAAAGAGAGAGAGAGGATAAGAGGATTCCAATTTAATTAGCAGTTTGTTAAAACCAGTCAGCTTTGTCTGGTCACATGTTTATAATTTTAGAACGTATGTCTTAATTGCAGTAAATTCTGGTGGTGTGCATAAAGCAAGTGCTACACGCTGTTTGCGGCATTTGCTGTGGCAGCTTCATGTTTCTCTTTTTTTAATTTACTGCAGCATGTGTTTATTTGTGCAATGGCAGATTTTTGTGTGTGCTGTGGGTATTTTGCATGAAGGAGATCTAGGAACTAAAGCATATGCCGTGGAGGTTTTTATTACCCATGGAGCTGCAAGATGTGTCTTTTTTATTGGAGCGTATTCAGGTTGACATCTTGAATATCCAGATATTGTTCTGGTTGTTTTCAATAATAGGACTTTTGTGTGTTTTTAGCATCTTTAATCGGAGTCTGAAATACTCTAAATGTTGAGGCCTTCCTCACTTCTCCTCCCCCTCAATAATTACTCTGGTTGTTCTCAAACAAATAATTCTTGTCTCACAATATCCCTGAAATCAAACACCAGCAGACTGCACCCTGTCTTCTGCCTAGCTAACTGAGTCACTGCCATGCCTTGTGCTAGATTAAGCTGTTATAGTATTGCCGCTGTTTGAATATTGAAGATCCCCTGTGTATACTGTGATTTACGTTACTGTAAATAGGGTAATTGAATTCTAGCTTCTCTGCAATGTCTTGTTCCTCTGGTGTTATCAAAGATCAGTCAAGTTTAGTTGGGGTGCTAGGCAGGCTGCTGCCTAAATGTCTACTTGAATTAGACGTTTCCAGTAACTCTTATAATTGGATAAAGTATTACTTTTGCTCATTTGTTTGTAAACCCTGTATTGCTGAGGAAGCCCTGGGAGTCCCTGAAAGCAACATAGTATTAACGCATATTCCCACCCCCAAACCAAAAAGGTAAAATAGTTGAATAACAGAGTTAATGAAATTCTTTTTTGTTGCGTGAATTCCTGTATCAGAGGAGAAAAGATATTCTGAGGTTAGCTATGGGGTGTATAACAGTAAGAGATTTTTTTGCCTTTTATAGCAGTCAGGACTCGTTCAGGGCCTCCACTTGCTGGACAGAGAAGGGAAGTGTTATATGGACGCTGCTGTAGTGGGGGGAGAAGAGGTAGTGAAATGAGTTATGTGTCAGCTCCTAATAATTTAAGTTGAAGATCTTAATTGGTGAGGATGAAACGTGCAAACTCACGTAGAGCTTTAGTTGTTTGAGAGGAGTGTGTCTTCTCCAAGGCTTGACTCCTTTTTACCACTGCACATGTCTTTTTCTGGTTCATAACTGCTAATATGGGGTATTTGTTTCTTATTACTGGTTTTAAATAAGCTGCTTCTGGCCCTCAGCTTCAGCTGACAAACAGTTTGAAATCCAGGATTCGTACTTCTGTCATTCCTAAGCCAGTATGAAACCTCAGACAGAACTGTGACCTTCAAATACGTACTAAGTCGTGTATTTGTAAACACATATCTCTATAAAACTGGCATTAAAGAAAAGGAATAGGGAAGCCTAGTCAGATCTTGCAGGATTCTGATTTAAGATTAGAAGGCTTTTCCACTAGCTCCTGCTGTCATTTTACCTCTCTCAGGACACTAGAGGAATTTAAGTTTTTGTTCAGTTCAGCTCTCCATTTCTTTTGTTCTCAACGTTGATGAAAGATGCAAGTATTTCTCCGTGCTTCCAGATTGTGTGCACATACCGAAATACCAGCCGGTGATGGAACATGCCATTCTTGTCGCTTAAATGGCTCTTAGAATTTCATGGCTAATAGTGAACAGTTGAGTATATTTTTATTTTTTTTAGTACCATTCCTGGTATGTGTGGCATTTTATATTTTGATCCTGGTTGGTAGTACTTGTTTATATTCATGCTATTAAAAATATTGACAGTTCTCCGTTACATTCCTGTATACAGCTGTCTTCAGTTTTGTAAATAACTTCACAGCCTGTTCGATGAAATTTATTAGCTTTTTCCATAATCTAGATTTGTTCCTAAGTAAGCTGCAAAGCCCCTACCTATGTGTATTTTGAAGGCTGTGTCTCCTAAGCTATTAAACATGAGTCTGAGGTCATAACAACTCTAATGAAAATTTGATGAAACATTGCCAGTACCCAGCCAGAGGTAGTCATTACAACTACATATTGATATGTTGCCTTCTAATGATGACATAGCTCTTTCCTGACCAAGCTGCGGCATACACAGTACACAAATCTGTTTGGTTTTGTGTTGCATTCCCTTCAGCCTACTTACTTTTTTCATACTTACCAGGTTAGTTGAGAGAAGCTTTGCCCAACAGGTTGCCGAGGAAGAATGTACTCTTTTGAAATGTGGTTCGCCAGAGTTAGATGATGTGGCTGCATGATCACTCGCAATGCTCTGAGATAAGAGAAATTCATGTGTCTGAACAATGCGTCTTAGCTGAAAGGAGGTTTCTAGGTAATTTTATATGAAGATGAAATTTTATATCAAGATGAAATTAAGCTGAAGGCTCTTCTCTGGTAGTTTTAAAGATTATCACTTGATTGTATTTCATGAGCTGCCGTGTGATACTGCTTTAGAGAGTTTTCTCTTTTCAAAAACTGTGATGGTAACTAGTAGGAAGGTTCTCTGGACCTTTTGATTTATATTCCTTCAGGCTCAAAGATTTCTTTCAGCAGGATCTCCTAATGCCATGTACTCCAGTGATTTGGTGCTGGCAAGAAAGAACATTGAGTGCTTGATCAGTATTATTTAATGAAATGATAGCATTTTTCTGTGCACTACTCATCTAACCTGAGCCCCTCTAGCTTTTGGTATTTTCTGAGATTTTGTGTCTCACTTGGCGATATATTTGTAACACATACAGGTGGATTATGTTACTTTTTCTAATCGTTTTATGAATATGCTGAAGTATTTTGCAAACACTGGGATTTTATGGTTTCTCATTTTCATATTTCAGTGTGTGTGTCATTATGCAGAAGAGAGTCTAAAAGCTGAAAGACACTCTGCCGTCAGTGCAGGGATGGTGGATGTCAGCTGTGGGGTGGGAGTGGGCAGTTAAGCATTTTGTTTGCTTAAAAGTAGGGGATGTAGGATTGAAGAGCAGGTTTTGTTGGCATAAAAATATTTTGGTAAAATAACTTACTAGCTCTCTGACAGCCTAGTTTAAAATACTCAAAATCAGCTGAATCTTGTATGTGGAGACTGTGTTGCTGTTAAAAGGATAATCACTTATACTTTATGTATTGGGTAATCAGTAAGTTACGTGTAGAACTTGTATATACAAAGTAGGTGAAAATGTGTTTCTTCAAATCCTGTGAAATCCTTCAAGCCTAGTGAAATAGTAAAAGGTGGGATCCTGTACTATGAGATCCTTACTACAGTTCTTCAGCATGAAGAATCTCCGAACAACTTATAATTCTACATGAACAATGTTCCGAATTTCAATAATTAGCATACCTCTTAATAGTACAAAGTTCTTGTTTTCCTTTTCTTTCTAGTATCATGTATACTGTACTAGATGATGGAGGTGAATCAGTGAAAGCTGTTTGGAGATAGACAGCTTTAGGTACCCATAAGGCAAGTAGGTAAGACTTAGCATTTTTCCTTTGCTGCACTCATCCACTCAACTTGACAATTAGCTGATCTTCTTGTGAAAAATCTGTCATCTTTTGTTGTAGCAGCTGCCTTGGCCCATTTGGTCATTCTGCATGTCCTTTTGAACATCTGTCGTATGTTTAACTTACTCTTCATTTAAGCATTGGCCTGTTGTTATTCCCAGAGGAGTGGAAAGGCTACCTTTTGGAGAGTGAGACATTTGAGACTTATCTTCAGACTTTAACTCTTCTGTCCCCGCATTAGATTGCTAGGTGTTTCTAATCTCTCTTCTTCATACCTAGGCTTTGCTATGATGTACAACTCTTGTATTCATTGAAGGCAGGAGGGTTGTCACAATAGTATTAGTAATACACTGTGCCAGGTTCACTATTTTTGGGTGTTACTGGGTGTAGGCAAAAAAGATAGCTGATAGTTCTGTGTTCTGAAGCATTTTTCGATTTTTCTTAAAATTAGGCTGAGGTAACTTTCCCTGTGCCAAGTACAATCTAATACCAGTTAAAGTTCACGTATGCTACTATCTGTTTACTTTGGAACCTCTGGGAAGATGGGGACAGTCACTCTGGCAACAGAAGTGTAGAGGTCTAGGTAAAAAAAATCTCACAATCCTGAAACTTACCCTTCTTTGGGAACCGATGGCTTCTCCCAGCTTTGTGTTAGCCCCAGTTCTCTTTCTGGTCCTGCAACCCCTCCTTTAGGAATGAGAATGACTAGTGGGGCTCAACCTTGGCATCCTACTGATAGAGACCAGGACTGCCTGTAGACTTGCCAGTTGGCAGTTATCTCCCCTAACGTTTGTCATCTTTTATGACTTACACGTCATCCTTTGTGTTCAGGGGAGGTAGTCGTTTCTAGCATGTAGCTCATCACATCCTAAGGTGGAGCCTATAGTAGTTCAGGTGAGCCACAACCCCTAAGTGCCTTTTTCTCTGTGTGAAAGGTTCCTAGGTAATATCATTAAATGTGCGTGTCTATATCTTAAACATGTGGACTTAGATTAAACGAATCCTGCATGTTGTTGAAAAATGAGACTTTGCTATTTTCTGCAAGGGGCTTATGCAGTAGCCTGCACACTTCCAGGCAGATGGATGGACTGTACCAAGCTTGTTTGATTAGCTTTGAGTACCATTTGCATCTGATGCCAGGCAGTCTGGTTGTAGCAGATATGCAAAAAAGATCTAAGCAGAAAAATCCTCTTAAAACAACGAAAGGCTGTCTGTTAGTCAACACCAGAACCCCTGTCACTTCCTAACCGTTTATTTTGGTGGTAATCTTCCTGCGTCTAGCCCCTGAGAATGCCTAAAGAAATGCGAAATCCTGGTAGAGAGTTTTCCTGTCGAGGGTTTCATATTCTCTCATTAGGTTTCTGCATAAAGTTATTTGCTTAATAGAAGATCTAGAAGCATTCTGTATTCTTTGGATTTCTGTGCTTTGTATCCTTCCAAAGAGAGGATTCCAGGCTCTTTCAGACAGGGACAGGACATAAACCAAAATGTACCCCAAAAAAAGATACTGAAGTAACAAAGGCATAATCAGAAATTCCAGCACAGGTGAGCGGACACCTTTCTTGGAGTTTTCTTTTGAGTAGATAGAATGCCTGACTAAATCTCTGATGACTTCCCTTCTGCATTGCTTCGGCAAACCTGTTTCTCTCCTTTTTAAACCCCAGATTGGCTGCAAGACACAGTGAATGAAACTTACTGCTGATAATTTAATCCCTTTCCTAACCAATCCCTTTTTCTCTCTTTCCTAAAATACAGCTGGTAAAAGGGAGCAATTTCCGGAGGAAAGACAATAAAGTCTTTTTATCAATAGCTGACCTTCCTGCTTAAGGAGTTATCTAGCTGTTCAAAAGGGAACCTTTTTTCATGTTGGTAACAGGAAAAAAAAAAAAGGGTTTTCTACAGCTATATCTTCAAATCCACCTTTGCTTTAGCACCCCAGATTTGCAGAGTAGAGAAATGAGGAGCTAGGCAAGAGGGAATCTAAAGATTGTTTCTTGGAGTACTCTGGGGAAGGATACTCCACCAGTGCTGTTGGTGTTAATCTGGAAAAGTAGTGCAGGGAGCAGTTGTCTTCATCCAGGGGATGATGTATTATGCACACACCTCCTGCGTTTCCTGGGTTTTCAAGTGGGTGATGTCTGCCTGAGGCACACCGTTGCAGAGCTCCGGAGGTAAGGCAGCTGTGTCATTGCTTGAACAGGATTGCACCTTCAAAACAGGTTTTAAGAGAGCAGCCTGTCGCTCCTTCTCACTTTCTTCTCCCTTTCTTTCCATTGTAGCCATGGAGTACAATGGATTCTTTATTTTGTTTTGTTATAATCTAGTTAGCTATTTCCCTTTAAAAAGTGACGATGTGACTTTCTGTTGACATCAATGTGAGATCACATGGTACATGGGAACCGTCTCAGTAAAACCTCCTCAAGCCTCCTGACAGGGTGAACAAAACCTTCTAGATTCTGCCTGGCAAATGGCCAAACCCAATGTTTTGCAAAAGCTATCCTTAGACCTCAGTTTCTGTTTCGCTAATTTCACCTGAACTTGCAACTCATTATCTTAACAAGGCATTTCTGGTTTTATATAATTGCTTATGCAGCGAGGAAATGACTCCCTTTCCCTGCCTCGTGTGTGTGTGTCCCTGACTCACGCTCACACGTAGTCGTCTCTCCAAGTGGGTATGGCTTCGGTGTTCTTTTCATAGCGTTAAAACCAATTTAATGTCAAGTCAACTGTAAAATGATGGTTCTAGAAGTTGAAAAATCTGAAATTTAAGACTCTGAAAATATTTTGTGTTTTGAAAGACAAATAAGAGTTGAAAATTGTCCATTATATTTCTTTATCAGCGTATGGTAATTGGAGCATGTGGAGCATTTTCATTTGTCAATATTTTGCATGCTGCTTGCTTGCTAAAATAGTGCTGCAGAATTCCACAGTCCTTCCAGAAAGCAGACATACTGTTCATTCACTTCTAAGAGTGTGTGCATTTAAAAAAGAAGAAAAAAACTGAAATAGACAATATTTACCTTGTAGTCGAGGAATTGTAGTCCTGCTTGGTTACGAGTTACTAAAAGGAAGTTGCTGCAGTTTTGCCTTATTTCTGTTTCCTTTTCCAGGCTGATAAAATGTAACTTATGTTAGCATACTGTTTTTGATCTTCTGTTACTATACGACGTGAACAAGAGTAACAGCAGACAAGAGGAGTGCTGCTTAAATACTCTGAAAAAGTTTGTAAGACTTTTCTGAAGTTGGCTAGGTTACTTACAGAAAGCAGGGGCTGCCTTTTCTTTTCCTTGATGACACAAGTCCCTGCAGCTAATAACTTCAATATTCTGTATATAGCTGCTTTCATTTCTTAATTCTTTTGTACCCACTCGCATTCCTGTTCACTGAGGTGGAATTATTCCACTGCATACTGAGCAGCAGTGTGGATGAAATGAAGAATTGACGAAGAAAAATAATAGAATTATCAGTAGAAAAGAAGAAAAGCTAAAATCAGGTGACAGAGTGAAACAATAAGAGATACGGGAGCATTGGATGAGAAGAGGTGATTTACTAATTT
The DNA here is from genome assembly GCF_964199755.1 of Larus michahellis. Classification (NCBI taxonomy): domain Eukaryota; kingdom Metazoa; phylum Chordata; class Aves; order Charadriiformes; family Laridae; genus Larus; species Larus michahellis. Next base: position 6,344,057 of record NC_133908.1, on the reverse strand, counting down.
GCTAATTCGGGGAGGGGGCAGCAGTTTTAATGGTTACCCTCAGCATGAAGTCGCGAGCCATTGAAACACATGCCAAGTTGAACACAAAATAGAGCAATGCTTAAAGAGAGGAGTAGGGAAGTTCAAGGCTCCGTGCTGTACTTTTTTATCTGAAAAGAGTGAGATTTTTGAATCCTATATGTTGAAACTATTCAGCTTGAACCATATTCCTTTCCCTTTCAGGCCCCCAGTGCAAGATCTTATGTTGACCTAGATAACTGTGAAGAGAGGACATGAATAAAGCTAGTAGGACTTCTGTATGTTGTGCTTAACTCTGTATTAAAACGTAGACTTAAAAAAATGAAAGTTTTTAGGAAAATGTGAGCTTTCCAGAGATTATGCAATTGTGTTCAGTTCAGCTTCTGCTCTTAAAATATTGTGTAGGTTTTTCCATTATTAATCGGTGTCTTCTCCCCACCACTTTATTAGTTGATTTTTTTTGTCTCATTTTATAACAATCTTTAAATAATATTTAAATTAGATTTGTTTTTAGTAAATAGGACTGTCTTAATATGACATTACTGAGATTGACAACTACCGGTTGAAGAAGTGTTTGTTTTTGCTTTGGTCACTTGAAGGCGGCAGCAGAATTGAGTTTGTATGTGGTGCAGCACTTCTGGGACCCTTGGAAAAAAAGAAAAAAAGGGGAATTGCGTCATAACTAATTGGAGATCTTTATTTGTAGCAGTAGTTGTTTTATGTGTTTGCTTTTTATATGTGAATCGGATCATCTGAAGTATGACTAGCATTTCTCCATTTCGTTAAGAAGAGGAATCATGGAGCATTGAGAGAGTTGATCTCTGCTTAGAAAATGGCTTACTCCAAAGCTCTGCAGCGTCAGCAGCAGCCATCCCCAGAGAAGTTTGGGTTTTGTTGAGAACTGTCAGCCTTTCCTCCTCAGAGAGGCATTCCTAAACCCTAGGGAATCCCCTCCTGTAAAGTTCTGGAGTAAGCAGCATGGAGGAATAATAAGTACTTCCTTCCTTTCTATTTTCGGTGACTGAACTAGAAAGTATCCACTATTGCTGTAGCATGTGCTCCCAAAACCGTGTGCAGGGTGGTCCTCTTCTTGCCCTCCTCCCTGAGCCTTCAGCTCTTCTGCAAGGGAAGGTTGTGCAGCAAGTTTCAAGCTGAAAAAGATTTTTAAAGTGTCACCAGGAATATGATATACTGAATTCATTATTCAGTTTCGTATTTAATGTAAAATTCAATATGAAGTTATGCACAGAATTTTCTTGTACTTCCAGATTTATTTTTTCTAGCAGTGCGTATCAGGCTTGATTCCCCCGCCGCCAGCTCTTACAGGGTGTTTGTTTAGCCAGGAAGGCATGGAGAGCAGCTTCATGTTTTGGATCTTGAGAGGCATTTTGGAATTGTTGGAAGCGTCTCACTGCTTCCTCTGGTTTTGTGTAAACAGCTTTGCTGGCTGTGGCAGGAGGGAGGAGAACCTTTCAGCTGTGGAACGGTGGCCAGTAAACAAAAGCGGTGCATTGGACTTGAAATCCTTCTGGTAGCCCGAGCCGGAGGCATTTTGTCGAGTGGCCTGAGTGGTGATGATCAGTGACAAAACCTTTCAAAGAACTGCAGATATTTGTCACAAGGATCTGCACTCCTCTGTGTGTGTACTTCCAAGGGAGGTACTTTGCTAACAAATCTGAATTTTCAAATGATGATATGAAAGCCTTAATATTAGTCAAACTGAATAATGTTTTCCAGTCTCCTCCCCAGCCATTTCGTGACAAGCTTTACATTTGTATCTTTCTTAAGTTTTGCTTAAAAAGCTGACTGCTAGGCTATTTAAAAAAAAAATAAATAAATTGCAGTACGTGATCAGAATTCACAAATATTCTTTCTGAAGGTTATTGACACTTAGGAAGGAAAAATTCATGCCTGATGGGCTTAGTTAAATTTCTCTTTGGGAGAGGTTTGAATGAGACTTTCTTTAGTCTCTGACTCAAATTGCAGTCTTAAGAAGAATTCAACATCACTCATTAAATATATTCTGATAAACTCACTTTAATATCAGTGTTTTGCATATTGCTTAATAAAATCACAGTGGGTAGAGTGAAGGTTGTTCTGTGTGGCAGGTTTCTTTCTGCCTTTGACTTGAGGCTGCATGCGAAACAGGCAGGTATGTACATAGGACAGTAATCTTATTTATCGCTGTTCTGCATTTGTAAAACTGCAAGTCGACACACGACAAGTCAGTGACTTGCCTTTTAAAATGAGACCTTCTTTTGTAATTCCAGCGATAAAGTAAACTTAAACACCTATAACGTGAGTTTTAGTTTAAGCTCTTCCAATGTGTTCCATTGTAAAAGACAGAAGAGGAACATTCCCCAAAATATGCAAATTTGTTTCTGTCAGATGGACTCTGTCACTTTCATGGCTTTCTAGCTGCAATTAGCATATCTGCTCATTGCAAATAGTTTTACTGCATTATTGTGATTTCCAGGGTAGCATTAAAAAAAAAAGGACATGTGAGAAGGAGCTGCAAATTATTTTCAACTGACTCCAGGTACGGTATCCAACAGCTCCCTCCAAGTGATCTGCATAACTCAAATGAAGGATGAAATAACGCTGAAAAAGACCAGGAACCTACACATTGGCTGTCTTGCATTCCTACAGTATGCATCTAAGTTGACCATAAATTGTTTTGTATAGTTAAATTGGCTAAGTAGGTTGTTGCAATGTAGTGCCATTATGAGGCATTCAGTTCTTTTTAGATTTGGCAGCAACCCAGTTTACGTATGTGCAGAGAAGCAAAAAATACCAGCTTCAGAATGTGTATGTTTCATCTGTAGCATGAAAGGAAAATCACTGTATACTTTGGGTGAAGAAAAAGCTTCTCTATTTACATAAAGGATGAGCTGTGTTATGGAACCGTTACCTACAAGATCTGTATGTGCTTGAGAGCCACTGAGCTGCATGAGCAGATAAGAGCTTGCCACCGAGCCGCAGAAGGTGCTTGTGGATGTTGGTAGTTGGGGATAGGAGGAGGCAACAGTTGTGCCTCAGGGGTCAGTTGTGGTACAGTTTTAGGTACTTTCTGGAAAAGGGAAGCTACAAAAAAAAGTTCGAAAGAAAGCTTCAGGAGGCAAGAGGAACAATGTCTTTCTTTGTGATCACTAGGGAGTAAGAGTAGAGAGCACGAGGAAAAGCAAGAGTAAGAGAATTTGGCAGTACAGTCTGTGCGTTGTATCTAGTTGAAGTCGTTGTTTCCTATTTAAAAACACTGGTATTTGTGTGTTGTTTTTTCACAAGTTCCTATACATCCTGTGGAGTAGAACTGCAGATACTCTGAAGATATGCAGGGGGAGGGTCTTTTGTAGACAGGCCGGTTACATATCTGCTTCTTTTGTGGCCAGATGTCATTTATGATTGCAGTAATAATTTCGTTTGCCTCCACCTTGTGTTAAGTTCTGAAGGATTTTACTCACACTGAAAGTAAAGCTAAAAATAGCGAAGCAAGACCTTTAAACAAGGATAAAAGAGTAAATGTTTGTATATCCTGCTCTCTGAACAGTTTTGGAAAGCGAAATTCATTTTCAGTCAGGTACTTCTGTCAATGAGACTATTCTTTCCTGCATTGTCACAAAATGGTATACAGGACCAGAGGATTTTCATCTTAAAGAGCTGCTGCAGGAAAAGTTTCAGGACTGAATAAAGCGCAAAGGGTTTGCACTGATGTAACAGCAGTTTTTGTGAATGGTCATTGTGTAAGTTACATATTAATGTGCAAGCAAAGTAACATTTGCATTGCGTTTTTTCAAATATGATTGACTAATGTGTTGACAGCATCCACGTTAAGAACCTGAAAAAAATTCTACTTGGATTCATTAGGCATTGCAAAATCTGAGCTGAGTAACTGTAATGAAATTATATTTTCTATCAGTCTCCAGCCTTGGTCCCCAAAGATTGCCTTGTCCCAGAAATTTAATTAGAAGGCTCAGGATCTATGCACAAGTACTTTGAATCTGCCCCTGGAAAATGGATACTGCTGAGGAAAGTGATTCTTCCTATCAGACTGGTTAGTGCCATGTGAACACTGATGATATCAAGGCAGTAACCAAGTTCTAAGATGTTCAATAAAAGATTATTTGAAGATAGAAACTTGCTGTGACTGCACAAGAGTAGCAGCTTTAAGGCCAGGAAAACTTATTTTAGGTTACTCCTTGTTTTTTATGGTAGTTGAGCTTTGGCTTAGGAGGGCAAGTTCACAGACATTTAAGAAAAATGCACAATATAATTTAGGCTTTGCTTGTGGTTTTTTTTCTGGGAATAGTTCAGAAGCATATTTAGAAGGTGTGCTGTGGCTTCTGCAAGCCTCCCTCTTTTGCTACTGGCAGAAATTGGTTGACTTTAAATCCAGATCTCCCTGTCTGAAGGACTGCAGCATTTGTTTGATCATTATTCCCCTAACCCTTAGTGAAATTCAACGTGCTGCAGAATCCGATCCATATTTTAAGACTTCTGTCCTTTTCAGTTGTGTCCTTCTTTATGGGTTTCCTCTTTTCCTTTCTCTGCAGGGAATCTGGCGCATCCCCGTGGATGAGATCGACCGCCCGGGCAGTTTTGCATCTCATATGAACCGCTCTATTGTCTTACTGCTAAATGTGTTGTCACAACTAAAGGATTACAACACCTTGCTCAAAGTCTCGTCTATGCTACAGAGGACCCCTGATCAGGGAAAGTATGATATATTTATTTTAATCCATTACTTTGTAAAGCTTTAAATATATTTTGTTCACTGCGTAACTATTTTATTTAAAGTCATTCTTAGTTTAGGAAACAAGTCTTTTAACAGATTTTCTTGGGAATATAGTGGAATGATGGTTAATTTTTCTCAGGATTACAATTCCATAATAGAGTCTGGAATTTCTCTGCATTTCTCTTGAAACTTGGAGCAGCCACAGCGCAGCTGCCTTAACAGGCTCGCAGAGGTTTTCTGTCATGTGGAGGGATTCGCTGGTGGAACAGAGCACTGTGACTTCTGCACCCCTCTGTTGGCCTCTTGCGTAAGAGCGATGTCCAGCGAGGGAGGTCACAGCCCAGGCATCCTGCCTTCCTGTAATCCTGAACAATGGTTATGTGCCTATTGGCAGCTGATGCTATTTAAAAAGCTTATCCTATTTAGAGGTGATCTAATTTTAATTGCATTAGCCGTATTTAAGAAAAAAGAAGCCATTTAATGTGAGCTATATACAGACTCATATCAATGGGAAGACCAAAATAAACATCTAAGGAAAACTTTGAAGTGATTGAAGTAGAATACTAGTAGCTTGCTGAGTGGTAAATGTTGAAGTTAGTCTCTGGCAAATGCTTAAGAAATTGAACTGAATGAGTGATGGCAATAAGTTGGAGGCATTGAAGGTTTCTTCATGTGTTTTTGAGTGTGAGTGAATGTGAATTTGCGTAGATCGTAATATGTCTGGGAATATGTCACCACATGTTCAGCAAACTTGAAGCCAAAAATACTTTGACTTTTAGCATATCAGAAGTACTGGACCATAGAAGGTTTAAATTCTGTCCTAAGCAAGCCCACAGTTGTACTAAAAATATTATGTTATTTATAAGTCTAGACTGAATTTAACAAACAAGTAATTTGACATGTTGGATCAGTCAGTGCCAGCCATGGTGAACTGCAGTCGTTACAGGAACTTACAAATGCAAATATTCTGGGTGTGTCTGGTATATGCCTGTAACAACCCTATTTTTAAAAATAGGGCATTTTCCACCAAACTTTAGTTATTACTGAACTGATGAGGAGTCAGTTTGTTTTTTTTTTTTTCTGTGAAGCAAACCATAAAATTACCAATTTATTGTAATACTGTAGAGAGAAAATATGCGTATTAAAAATGTTGGCTTTTTGACTGAAAATAATACCTTTCAAAATTATTTACGTGATTTTTAGCCCTCTCATTAAAACCAGCCAATTCTGAAGTAGAAATTCAGTTTTCCATCAAACTCAGTTAGGTGGAGTTGATGGCTGAAGCTGTTTTCCTTGAAAGTGGACTAAAGCATTATGTCAGAATACACTGAAGTTACAATGCTCTAGTAAATTAAATGAAGCTATAGAGTCAATAAGCTTTACACATATAATATTATTTTTTTTATAATACTAAATAGCAAAAAGGTTATTATCCCAACAGTGTTTTAGATCTAAAAAACCTAGATTCAAAGGCAATTGATATGACCAACGAGAAAGGATTTGCTGATGTCCTTAATCTCGCATGCACGGTTTATCCAGAACATGGAAAACACCTGACGGTTCAAGATAGCTTTGTGTGACTAATTTTTTTTTTTTCAAGAAAAGGTTTGAATAAAAAGCTGGTATTTGAGGGTCACAGAAAGCTTGATATATCAAAACTCCAGTTCTGGTTCTCCATTTTGCTCTGTATTTGGCTTTTGTTTTGTTTTGGAGTTTTGTGTTTTTTTCATTTTCCTCTTCCCTCTGTTTGTAGATAGTGCTGTCTTTTGCTTCATGCACGTCATCTTTGATGATTGTGGGGAGGGGAGGGAAACACAGTGAAAGTGTTATATTTCAATATGCAACTGTGTATGTTTTGGTTTCTTCTAACTTGTTTTAAAATTGTTGTGTTGGATGTGGGGTTTGTTGTTGCCGTGTTGGTTTTTTTAATGTCCTGGTGCTTGCTTTTAAAGTGCTATAAACTTTTGGCAGTTAGCTTAATTTCTGTTATCTCACTGTGGCACAGGAAGTACTTGCGTGATGCAGATCGCCAAGTTCTGGCCCAACAAGCATTTGTGCTTACAGTGAAAGTGTTGGAGGACACTCTCAACGATCTGACGCAGGTAAGGCAGCAGCGCATTTAATGGTCGTTGATTTAGTAATTAGATTTTTCTAGGTTCAGTTTACTCATTCCTTAGATTTCCTTAGACTGAAAGGTTGCATTATTATCACTTTGTTCTAATACCTTTTGTTTATATGCAACTACACAGAAAACTTTCTTCCAGCATTGTTGTTTTTCGTTTTTGAAATCCAGTAACAGAGTTGTTGAGAATGGATTGTAGTAAGTCTAATTTAAGTCCCTTAAATTTTAAATGATGGTCATTACGTGGAGTATAAGAACAGCTACATTTTTGGGTGGGATCTGTTGGAAATTTCCTTTTGAAATGAACTAAAATTCCTCTTGCAAAACAAAATCAGACAACTAGATATTACATGCCTAGCCATTTTTAACAGCTAGTCCTTGACAGCATCACACCTGCTGTTACATTTAATTGTAATTTTTATTTAATATTTAAAAGTCATTTAGAGACTAATCAGTTTCGAGGTTAAGATAACTGGAAATTGGAAGCTTATTTGGTAAACACATTCAAAGAAGAACTTATTCCTAAGGTTTTTCAAGTTAACAGAGTATAAGCTTAGCAAATTAAATGAAAACATCCTTAAGAACACTAGAACTATGTGTATGACATAGTTTGTTCATAAATCCAGATGGAAGAATTGTATCATTATCGATTTTTGAAAGGTGAGATGGTGTACTGAGATTTTCTACCTTTGGACTGTCACCAAAGTAATGGTGCAAAAATTAAAATACTATAGGGATTTTAGCATATTTCTTGATATACTAACAAGAAGTTATGTAAGAGGAACCAAAGGGAAGGTTCTTAAATTTGAGGTTGATCTGCAGCTGCCAAAAGAAACAGCTTCAGTTTTGATTTCAATACATTAGAAGAGAATTTTGTGCTATTAAAACCTTGGGTGTCATTTAGTTGGATCCCATAGTATAGACTGAAGTAGCGGGAGAAAAAAAATTAACATTGCAGCTTTGGTTCAGCCTGTGCTGTTGATTTCTCTGTGGTGTTTTCACTGATTAAAATACTTTAATTGTAAGACTTGTGGCTTGGTTTAATTAATATTCAGGAACAAACAAGAATGAACATGAAATAAATACATTTTCTTCAGCAGAGGCAGTAATGTAAAGGTATCGACTCATTGTCAATATTCATGGTAGTCACAGCTGTGCTCAAATGGTTTCTGATTTCAATAATAACACAGAAGAATAACTTCTTTTATTAAGGTTTCAGAAGATCAGAGTTCCAAGTCTTCTAACCTTGCTTCAGGAAGGATGACAACAGACGTCTCTAATAAAACTAGTGCTGAAGAGGGGAAAGATGTCCTTCCCAAAAAGCCGGTTTTATCAGATGGAGTGGTACATGGTACTGAAAATGGAGTAAAGGAAGTGACCCAGGGACAAATTCCCAATGCTATGGACATATTGGAACAAGAGGACAAGAATGACAAGGAAATTAAAGAACTCCCTAGGCCTGGCTCAGTTGAGCCTATGGATCTTGATGGATATTCCAATGACCCTGAAAAAATTGATTCTTCATGTAAACGCAGTGAGCCAGACCGTCTTCAGTCTGGGAGGAACTCAAAGGAGAGAGCTCCAGAGAGCCGGACTCCTGAACTTTCTTTGGAAGAGCTAAGTATCAGCTCAAAACATCAGCAGCAGGCAGCTAAAGGAATAGTTCAAGCAGTATCTATAGAAGAACCTGTCCAGAGATCAAGCAGAAAGAGGAAATTACTTGAGGATGTGGAGTCTGGGAAAACACTTCTGCTTGATGCTTATCGAGTGTGGCAGCAAGGTCAGAAAGTCATGGCCTATGACCTGGGTAAAATAGAGAAGATCATGTCTGAAACATACATGCTGATTAAACAGGTAAAATTAATCATTAATTATAATTTCTCTATGTGACCTCAGACGTGATTATAGAGTAACAATAATTGCCAAACCAAGCAGTATAGAAATGTCCCTATTCTTGTTCAAAAGCTGGGGAGATAAATGTCTCCCAAAGAACCACTTTCTTGACAAGACCACTGAGGGGGGGGGAGTAGGACCCTTCATGTTTTGGAACTAAATTTCTGAAATCAGTTAAGAACTATAACACCAATTAGGCGGGATTTGTTCATGCTAAATGTTAGTTTGAATTGAGAGAGTTGTGTATCTTTGAATATATACTTCTCGATAACTTAAGGTCACTGTTCTGCCACAGAAGTGCTGCTTCTCCCCCTTACTCCCATGCCCTACATCCCCATTTCATCTGAATTTAATTGGATTTATAGATGAACTAAGTAATTACGACTTCATTAGTTGTGATTTTGTGTTCAGGTGGATGAAGAAGTAGCACTTGAACAGGCGGTCAAGTTTTGCCAGGTTCATATGGGAGCATCAGCACAGAAACAGGTAAGCTCTGTGAAGTCCCTGGCTGCTTGTAACAAGCTTTTATTGCTTAGTGTGTACAATCAAGTCTGTCGTTGAGTGTTTGTGGCAATTAGAAATATCTGCTTCCCTTGTATTGTTATCATCTAAGATAAGTGGGGCCACATTAGTGTAGGGAGCTCATCCCTTTTGTTAGGGTCATTGCTACTGTTTATGTCAGGCTTGAAGAACAGTTTGCGTGCCCAGTAGCTTTTGGGGAGATGTCAAACAATCTTCAAATTGAAATTTCTTAATGTCCACATCATTCCTTAGCATTTCATGGATAGTAATTACTTCTTTCTGATCCTTAAGAGCTAACAAGCTCATCAGCTCTTCCCTGGCTAATGTTGCACTTTGCTCCAGAGGTACCAAATATCTTTTCTTTCAACTTGCATGGTTGAGAATCTGATTTTAACTCTGTTATATTACTCACTTTGTTTTTAGCTTGTAGTTTCTGGGTTTATCCAGCAAACAGTTATAGAGCTTTAAAGAGATGGTTATTTATCAGTCCTTAATGTGAAATCAAAGCCAAGAAGAAAACTGGATGAATGATGTCTTTAGTGGTCATTCATTTTGCCAGCAAACCATCATTTGAAAGCCCCAAAGTATTTATAGTTTTGTACTTTCCATAATTTTTGCCACCAGCACGCAATGAAGCAGTTACTCCACAGACTTTGTCTGGAAGATAAAATACATTTTGAAGAAAAATCTATATTCCTAGTTCGTATTTTAATACGCTTGGGGCTTTCTGCGTGTTTTATGCTATGAAAATGTAGTCTGTGTTAGCGATTGCTAGTGCTCAAAAAGTAATTAAAATAGTATTTGTCTAAAAATAATCGAAAAAAATCTGTCGGAGTGCAGCTTAGAAACTTTCAGTTGTCTTTGAGTGTTTCACAAGTGGTGATCTGTATTGTGCTTACGTACGTAAAACAGGAAGCATCTCGAAGTTTTTCTACACAAGAAAGGTAGATAACTGTAAGAATATGTTGAATTGCCTTCAGTACTGATTTACAGTAGAGCTCTTTCAAAAGTGTCTTGAACAAACTTTATTTATGAGTCGCAGAATTTTATTCTCGTTTTCTACAGTCTGTCTCCTCTGTCCCTCAAGTATCTCTTCTCCTATTATTTCATCTTCCTATCACAGAATCACGGAATTTTCAGAGTTGGAAGGGACCTCTAGAGATCTAGTCCAACTGCCCTGCTAAAGCAGGATTGCCCAGAGCACATTACTCAGGACTGCATTCAGGCGGGTCTTGAAAGTCTCCAGAGAAGGGGACTCCACAACCTCCCTGGGCAGCCTGTTCCAGGGCTCTGTCACCCTCACCATAAAGAAGTTTTTTCTCAAATTTGATCGGAACTTCCTATGTTCCAGCTTGTGCCTGTGTCCTGTTACTGGGAACCACTGAAAAGAGTCTGGCTCCATCCTCCTTAAACCCACCCTTTAGATACTTGTCAACATTAATAAGGTCTCCCCTCAGCCTTCTCTTCTCCAGGGTACAGAGTCCCAGCTCTCTCAGCCTTTCCTCATAAGGGAGATGCTCCGGTCCCTCAGGCATCTTTGTTGCCCTACGCTGGACTTTCTCCGGTAGTTCCCTGTCTCTCTTGAACTGGGAAGCCCAGAACTGGACACAGTATTCCAGTCGTGGCCTCACCAGTACAGAATAGAGGGGGAGAATGACCTCCCTTGACCTGCTGGCCACACTCTTCCCTATGCAGCCCAGAATTCCGTTGGCCTTCTTGCCAACAAGGGCACATTGCTTGCTCATGGATAGTTTACTGTATCCAAGACCCCCAGATCCTTTTCTTCAGAGCTGCTTCCCAGTGGGTCTGCCCCTAACCTATATTGGTGCCTGTCATTCTTCCTCCCCAGGTGCAGGACCCTACACTTGTCCTTGTTGAACCTCATTAGGTTCTTCTCTGCCCAGCCCTCTAGCCTGTATAAGTCACGCAGGGTGGCAGCACGGCCCTCTGGGGTGTCAGCCACCCCACCCAGTTTGGTATCATCAGCGAACTTGCTGAGGATACACTCAGTCCCCTCGTCCAGATCATTGATGAATACATTAAATGATACTGGTCCAAGTATTGACCCCTGGGGGTCACCACTGGTTATAGGCCTCCAACTCAACCCTGCTCCATTAATCACAACCCTCTGAGTCCTGTCACGCAGCCAGCTCTCAATCCACCTCACTGTCCCCTTGTCTAGTCCACACTTCCTCAGTTTCCTAAGGAGGATGTTATGAGAGACAGTGTCAAAAGCCTTGCTGAAGTCAAGGCAGATTACATCTGCTGCTCTGCCCTCATCCAGCCAACCAGTTACAACATCATAGAAGGCTATGAGGTTGGTCAAGCATGATTTACCCTTGGTGAATCCATGTTGACCGCTTCCAATAACTTCCTGCTCCTGAACGTGCTTGGATATGACATCCAGAATGAGTCACTCCATTACCTTCCCAGGGATGGAGGTGAGACTAACCGCTCTCTAGTTCCCTGGGTCCTCCTTCTTGCCCTTTTTGAAGACTGGAGTGATATTCGCCTTCCTCCAGTCCTCAGGCATCTCTCCTGTTCTCCATGATGTTTCAAAGATGATGGAGAGTGGCCAAGCAATAACATCTACCAGCTCTCTCAGCACTTGTGGGTGCATTTCATCAGGGCCTGTGGACTTATGGATGTCCAGTTTGGCCAAGTGGTCTCTAACCTGATCTTCCTCTACTGGGGAAAACTCTTCGTCTCTCCAGACCTTCCCCCTTGCCTCCAGGGCCTGGGATTCATGAGGGACAGCTTTAGCAGTAAAGACTGAAGCAAAGAAGGCATTCAGTAGCTCTGCCTTCTCTGTGTCGTCCACCACTAGGGCGCCCATCTCATTCGTTAGTGGGCCTACATTTTCCCTAGTCTTCCTTTTTCTGTTGATATAGTGAAAGAACCTCTTCTTGTTATCTTTAACCGTGGTGGCCAAGATGAGTTCTACATGAGCTTTGGCCCTTCTAATTTTCGCCCTGCATAGCTTCACTACATCTTGGTATTTTTCATAAGTAGCCAACTCCCTTTTCCAAAGATCATAAACTTTCCTTTTTTTCCTGAGGTCCAGCCAAAGCTCTCTATTTAGCCAGGCTGGTCTACTTCCCTGTCTGCTCGTTTTTTGGGACTTGGGGATGGCCTTCTGAGCTTTTAAGAGTTCCTCCTTGAAGTAAGACCAGCCTTCCTGGGCACCTTTGCCCTTCGGGACTACCCCCCGAGGGACACTCTCAACCATGCTCCTAACAGGCCAAAGTTCGCCCTTCGGAAATCTAAGGTGGCAGTTCTGCTGGCTCCCCGCCTTGCTTCACCAAGAATCGAAAATTCTGTCATTTCATGATCACTCCACCCAAGATGACCTCCAATCTTTACATCCTCTACAAGACCTTCTTTGTTAACAAGCAGCAGGTCCAGTAGGGCACTTTCCCTAGTTGGCTCCCTCACCAGCTGTGTTAGGAAGTTGTCTTCCACACACTCCAGGAACTTCCGGGACCGTTCCCTCTCTGTTGTGTTATATTTCCAGCAGACGTCTGGTAAGTTGAAGTCCCCCACAAGAACAAGGGCGAGCGATCGCGAGACCTCTGCCAGCTGCTTATAGAATATTTCATTGGCCTCTACATCCATAGGCCCCCTTTGGGGGGGTCTGTAACAAACTCCCACCACGATGTCTGGCTTTTTGCCCTTCCCCTTGATTCTTATCCATAAACACTCAACAATGTCATCATGCACATTGTTAAGTTCTTGGTATTCAAAACAGCCCCTGACATAGATGGCCACCCACCACCTCACCTTCCTTGACTATCCCTTCTGAAGAGTTGGTAGCCGTCAATCACCGCACTCCAGTTGCGTGTGTCTTCCCACCACATTTCTGTGATGGCAACTATATCATAGTTTCCCTGCTGTACAGTGGCCTCCAACTCTTCCTGTTTGTTGTCCATGCTGCGTGCATTTGTGTAGATGCACTTCAGCTGGGCTAATTGCCTTGCCACTTTTATTGGGGGTACAAGCCCTTATTCCCACCTGTCCGTGCTCAGACATTTCTGCAGTTGCCAACGTATCACTACTCCTCATGTCTTTGCTAGCACACAGGTCATCATCTCCCACCTCCACTGTGACAACAGGCTGCAAGACCTTGCTAGAGCTTTTACCCACCAGTACTGGCATGCATCATCTCCTGTAACTTCATCTTCTCATCATGTGTCTTACCCAGTAGAAGTGTACAAGGAGGGGTAGACGCTATGACTAGTCTAGAGATACCCACACACTGCATTCCAACTTGCCAGTTACCAGAAAAAAAGTATTATGGTTACAGGGAGGAGAGTTGCCCACTTCTCCATCACTTGATTCTTTCCCTTTGCCTAGGTGCTAATTGTCATAAAAATGGAAGGACAGTAAAAGCCTTCCAGAACTCCTTCCTCCATATTTGGATGAGACTTTTCTTCTGTAAAATACAGCCATCTATTGCTTTGCAAAAACATAAGCTTCTGGGGAGGTACATCTCTGATGTTAGCAAGTTAGGTATTGGAATCCTTTTCACATTAAGACAATATTTATCTTTTTTTTTCAAAATAAGTGCATTTCTTAAACCTCCAGATAATTCTTCTAGTCTCTGAAGCAAATCCAGTACCTATCACCAGAATGCTGCCTCGGTTCTTTAGATCTTTTCAACCTAACCTCAAATAATGCACATCGCCTTGTCCTCCCTTCACTGTGTTAATGTACATGAGAAATGCTTCTCAGAACTGAAGCGCAATTGTGTTGGAGATGCTGGTTAATAAGCAGAAAAACTTAGAAGGTGAATCGTCTGTATTATATAGAGTTAAGAGGTCTTCCTTTTAGGTCTTTCTGCCTAGTGGAGCTGAAGAAAATTGAGGCTGTAGGTCAACTTCTGTAACAAGGTTTAGTGCTGTCTACTCTGCAGCTGCAGGCAAAACAGATATTTCTGTGTCTTTTGTGAAAGTTTCCAGATATTTTTTTGTTTCCGTTTGAGAGATGTGCCTTCCAATGGAGTCTGAACCTTGTGTTTTCATGCACTATTCTCTTGAAAATATGGATACTTGTTCTCATCTCCTTTCAATGAATATTGCTTTACTGGTGATTGTTGCCTTGTCCAGGAGGGTAGGGGAGGTTCAAAACCTGAGGACAGACTCTGTTATACAGCATTTGTTCTAGACGAGATTATCTTCATGCTTAATTTCTTCCTGAAATGGTGTTAGTTTTAGTTGTCTGGAGGCACGCCAACCTATTTTTTCATGTGCTGCATAAAAAGTTTGAGTCTTGAGTATCCATAAAGGTTTCCAGTCATTAATACTGAGATTAAAGTTATCTAACAGTGCATCTAGTCAAAATGTGCCTTTGTACAGTGCGTCTCCTAGCAGAGTAACAGGAGAGGATGTTAAGAGTAAAGGGAGTTTTTCTTTATTAGATTTTGATGGAAGTAACTTTCTCCAATTTGTGCCCCTCAGGAAGTCAGTAACATTTTTCCATTGAACTGTAGAAATGAACAGAAATGTCAAGAGGGGTATTCTAGTGGAAGTGTTTCTTTGCTCATAGTCTGGTATTTAAGATATTAATATTTTTTTTTATAAAGAAATCTTGGCTCAGCATGTTAAGACTTTTTTACTTCATCTTGGGGGGAAAAAGCAGGAGTCATCACACAGTGATTTATGACTTCAAAATAAAAATAATTTGCTAATAAGCTTCTTTAAAAGGTAACGTTGGAGTTTGCTTTTTGGATGTACTCACCTTTTCAAAAACTACTAGACAAACTCGCATGTATCAGCCAAGTTCCTTGCTGGGCTTTCGTGAAGATTCTGGGTATGCAATTGCTATGCCAGCTCTTCCAGCAAAGTCAACAGTTACTCAGGCGGATGGCAGAACGTTAGAATGGTGAAAAACCTGCATACAAACTAATTCTGAAAGTAGATGCGATAGGTGAGCTAGTATTTGACTGCACTGGAAGGGATGAGATTTCCTGTTGAATCACTTGAAATAAACCATACCTCTTAATGTGCAGCACTTTGAAGCCTGTAGCATTCCCTTTTAGGAAGCGGTCCCAGCTAATGAGATTTTTACATACTGCAGTCTCATTTTCGTCTGTTTCTAGCAGGATCTTGTAAGCTGTGTGAAGCTGCCCTACTGCTAGTATAACACTATGAATTAGTGTGGAGACACAGGAATGGCCACTCTTGTAGACATCTGTCTGTTTTCAACGGACTGAATCCTGTTTTGTTTAAATTTGGCAAGTACGTGCCTTCTGTAAACAAATGATGTCATGCATAGAGCTGCCGCAGCCCAGAGAAGTGCTTTGTTACTGGATAGTTTGAGTAGGTTCACAGGGCTCTGTGGTTCTTCAGTCACTTGTCCCAGGAAATTGACGGTTAAAAAACCAAAAGTGAACACAAACCCCACCTTGATGTATGTCTTTCTTTGCTGCTGTTGTATTTTACAGTTCCAGGCAGCGTATGGTTTCTTTATGAAAGTTTTCACTTGTTACTAAAATTAGGAATTATATGAATTATGAGTTTCCAACTTTCTTCCAGACCAGTCAGAGTTTTTAACCTAAATATTTAACAATTCCATTGAAATCTTATTATATGCCTCTTCAGGCTTAAGCAGGAAACAATACAGCAATCAGTAAACGGAATTTGACAAAGTGGGTTATTACGCTTTTGTGATGAGATCTGATCTTTTAAAAGCTTAGTAATACTGTGACCCTTTCACTTGATTTCAGAAATTCTCTGTAGTCCTCATGACTGCAATGTTAACATGTATCGAGCCAACGAGACTCTAGCGTAGTCTTCTACAAAGTCAGCTAAATGCATGGGGAAGTGGCTTGGAAAGGTTGGCTCCCAGCTTTGAAGAAGGCAGAAAAAGATTTTACTTTATGAATGATTTGTGCGGTGTTTGTATTAGGCTAGGTTCAGTGTTACTGTAATAAGTATTTCATGTTAAACCATAATGATGAAGTACAATCTGAGCTTGTAACACCATCTAATGTGAAAGTGAAATGGGAGGTGGGAAGACTAAAACATGTGCATTTTTTTTTGTTTTTAATGAAAAGGAAAATCCTTTATGGTGTATGGGAACAGAGTAGCATCAATGGAGGAGACTCCAGTAATTGATATAAAAATGTATTCAATATCAGTTGCTGGGAGATTTCTTTCAGTATTCCAAAATAATAGTAATAATAATGATGATAATAGTAATAATTTTTAAAAGTGATGTATTTGTCAAATTGAACACATTTTAGCTCAAAATCTAGAGTGGTGATGCAACATTCTTAAACGCTCATGTTAATACTGTTGTTTCTTATCATATCCTCAGAGTTAAGAGGACAAGGGCGATATTGCCTGATCAGTTTTCAGTATTACAGAAGATTGCCCAGCAAACACTTTGAAAATAAATACCATTTTATCTGTTACAACAATATAATCATCAGCCCTTCAGAGAATTTTGTTTTGCTGCTTGTTGCATACTTAACTGTTCTTGTAGAAGTTGCTGAGTTGATCATAGGGCTAATGTAAGGACTAACCTAATGTAAGATGAGGATTTAACAAAATATCTTCCCAAATATTCACACTTTCTAGTGTTGCCTATTGACTCCTTAGCCTAATGCACTGTTTTTAAGAATAAGAGACTAAAATTCCAGAGACCACTTAAATTTAGTTCAGACTATGGCAGCTTCCGAAGAAGTGTGTATGAGCACCAGTAATGACCCATCAGGAGTGGGGTCATCACTATAAAGACATTTAATTGCTTATGCTAGTGTTTAAAGTCATGGAGTAGTCCTGCAATTGGAGAAGGTGGGAGAGCATTAGCCATCTCATCTGATAGGCTTTTGGTAACTGAGGGAAGAAAGTAAGTAGTTCAGGTTGAACTTAGGAATTGTGATGGTGCTGGAGTTTTCTGAATTTTGTTGTTGTTGTTTCAAGTAACATCCTGTAGAAGACATGATAGTGAGTCATAGCGTAAGAACACAGCATGGTTAAACCAGCACTTTAAAGTAAGAACAGCTGCTAGAAGAAGTAAGCCTGCTTCCTTGGTGGCTGCTCCTTCCTGTGCCGTGGTATATGTTCCGCTGTGCTGGCACAGGTACTTGTGTGGCCGTGCAGCACACCGGGCTGGAGAAGAGGGGGAGCTGAAATCATTCCTTTTTTTGTTGTTTTCCATTTAAGTTCTTAATTGTGAGCAAGACTTTTAAAATACACGTATCAAATAGGCTGAAACTGCTATCCTGTAGTGGTCACTGTGTCATTAGTAGATAAATTACTAAAGTTACACTAGAGATTAATTCATTTTGTGGTCAAGCGGCATTTTGAAGGATGCTTGTTCTTTTCTTTGATTTTCTCAGTCTGAGAATGTTATCAAAAAGATTTGCAGAGATCCTGAAAGCAGTCAGCTATTGCTCTGAGTTATAAGATATATTTTTAGTCTTGCCAACTATGATTTTCACGTGAAATTAATGGGCCCTGGAAATGGAATACCAAGGAGGCCTTGTTGAGGGAGAATGAAAGATTAAGAGGCAGACTAGTTTGACTTTGACATAGCATTATACTTAAATGTGTGGTCCTAAGGACCAAGGAGAGGACGTGCTGGCAGAAACCAGTTTGTGAGGTTTCTAGATAATTAGAGAATTTCTAATAAGCCATTCCACTGACTGCCTAAAATTGGTCATATTAAATTCGTCGTTTTATATGTAATGATGATGTCTGTGATACTGTTAAGGACGTGTCAGCATGGGAAAGCTATTGCAGCACAAGCTAGGATACAGCTTCGTAGTACACAGAATGTTCTATTAATGCATGTGGAGATACTTCAGTCTAAGAATACATCTGTCTTTTTTTTTTTTTTTCCTTGCAATTTGAAAAGGTGTTTTTATTACTGTGGACTTAATACTAAAATTGCAGCTTTTGTGAGTGTTGAAACTGTCACGACAGGTAGCCTAAAGAGGACAGGCAAAACTTTGTGTGTTAAGCTATACTGTGTATCGCCAATCCTGAGAACTGAATTTATGTAAAACAAATAGCTTAAAACATTGCAGACATCAACATTGCACAGAGGGCTGGATTTAACATCTCTAAAAATACAAGAGTGTTCAAAGGCGAAGTTCCAAAATGCCACTAAGTCTCTGCTCCTGTGTTGAGACCCTTGAGAATATGGGACTGTATGCAAGATAGCCCTGGTAATGGGTAGCGATGTAGCAGCTGAAATTTCTATTGGCTCCTCATGGTATAGTATATCATCTAAATGTCATGAGAAGGGACTATTTCAACATTGTTGAGTTATTTAAGACTCACTGCTGCCTTAGCCAAAAAAATCCTTGCTCTGGGACCAACTCCATCCCTGAAGAGGGAGGGAGGGAAAAGAAAATTTCAACCATCCTTTCCTGCTCCGGCTGCCAAACCTGGAGCTCTCCCCGTGCCATTCTGACTGATCCAATCCTCCCTTCCACCCTCAGCTTCACTCACCTCTTCCAAACTCTCACATCCATGACCACGTTCTCCCGCTGGCTGATGCCAAACTCCGAGTGCTCTTCTTGTTTCCCTTTCTAAACCTTGCAGTCAAAACTCTTCAGCAGCTTTCAGTGTCAGATCTAATTAAACATGATGCTTCATGAAGAAGCTGCCACCAGAATCAAAACAAGTGAATTTTATTATAAACACAAAGGCACAATCAAGTTATGCAAATCAGCTGTGCCTTTCAGGCTCCTGGCGGGCTGCCAGCATGATCCCTGGTTTTTATAAAGTTTTGCTGCTTCTGTGATATAAAAGCAATATTTGTTGAGGAAAGGCATTGTTTTAGTGCTGCAGTTCCTGCCCTTCTCTAGTTACGAAACAGGTAACTGAGGTCTAGTTTTCTCCTTTCACCAGTGTTTAATGCTTCCCAGTCTTACACCCCGGCCTCGTACTGGAGAGTTTGAGAGGATGGTAGGTGATGGACTCGCTGTGTGGGGACTGCAGCTGGAACTGCATACAACCTCAAACGTGCTCAGAATAACTCTGGAGCATCAGTCTAGTGATGTTACAGTCTCTATGTTGGACCTTTTGGTGAGTGTGGTATTTTATTTGGAACAGGAAAAATTGACTTCTGTGACTGAAGCTAGAGGGCACTTCAGTGGATTTTCCCTCTTCTGCTGTGGAATGCAGTCAGCACTGCAATGACACAGTCTTTTAGGCTTTTTTCTTCAAGGAGAAAACTCGAGTGACTTGTTTGAAGTGCCTCGAATGTCTAGAGCATTTTCTTCTCGAATTCTCACTTTAAATAAAAAAACAAAACAAAACAACCCACAAAACAACAAGTCACTGAGCTGTTCTCTTCAAGAAACAGCTAAAAGCCTTCCATAAAGGGGAGTAGATAAGTAAAATATTAAATAATTAGAAAATAATCATCTCTAGTTCTACCTCATGTGTTTTCCCCTCCCTTTTTGTTCCACCCACACGCTGCTAATTTTCAGCTTTTCTTCCTGCACATCAAGACGTCAGAGACTGCTTACAGAGAAAGTTGTTTTTCCTGAGTTATCTGTATGCTTTATTAATGCAGCAAAGATGACAAGAAAGGGAGGGGGAAGGAGGAGGTGGGGATAGGAGGGACAAAAGGACAAGCTCTTTCATGGTCTCACTCCTACCAAAGGGTGACCATTTTGTTCACTATTGCATTTGCCAGTTGCCATGGCATCCCTCTCTCACTCTATCCTGGAGGTGTATTCTTGATATAATTAACAGCTCTCCTCCTTCTGTCTCCTGCAGAAAGCAATCATTAAGTGAACACGAAGGAAAGAAAAGTCACTTTTTATCTTTTACTTTGTCTGTCAGTGTTTTTCATCGCACTGCCTTACCTCTCTTGGCCCAATAATGACGTTTTTGTATATGGAAGCATTGCTGGAATATGGCTGCCTGTATAGACCAGGCCATGAAGCTTCTGCATGCATTTGTGTAAATGGGGGATTCTGTTAGGCTAGAGCGCAGTTCAATCATATAAAACTGTAATCTTACAAAATATAAAGTTCTTCAGAGTCTGGATCATGGATATTGCTGCTAGTACGAATGTACCTTGAAGACGACTTCCAAAGGAGATTTCTTTCAATTATTGCTGCAGAGAAATGGAGAGGAAAAATTATGAATAGGCTTAGTTTAATTAAAACACAATATTGAACAGAAATTGGAGCGGTAATACTGGGGAACGTGGAACGTGGCCGGCATAGTGTTCAGCCAGTTTGTGTGACAGCTTTTAGGCTTTGTTGTGATGCACTGGTAGTCTTTTAAAAGGGCGCACCTCTTTTTGTAGGTGGATTCAGAGCACTGCGTGCTAAACTCAAACATGGGAATAACTTAAAAAAAAAAAAAAAAAAAGTTATGTAAGAGTTGCAGTGCCAGCATCTTTCATTAGGAAAATTCTGTTGGGAAGACCGTCACTTTCCCTTTCTATGGAACAGTTGATTGTTACTTTTTCCCACAGCCCCAGCGCAGTGAGCCGTTCCAGAATTAGTATCAGTAAGGTTCCTGTAGGATTTCTTTGTTTTTCAAAATGTGTTTTGAAAACAACAATAAATAAAGTAAAAATAAACCCTTGGACAGGTTTTCTGGCTTACAACCTTGCAGATAGTCCAGGAAGTATAATTTTCTGATATTTTATCTTAATGCTCAATTTCTTTTTCCTGCTGCTCTTGTCTTATTACTGAAGTGCCTCAACTGGGAAACTATAGGGAGCTATTTTTTTCCACTAACATCTGTGAAAAACTTCTGCACTTTTGACGCTACTTTTCTTGGTGCAAGGCTGTGCCAGTGCTGGCTTTCCTGCATTTTCTTTACTACATCCCTTTGAGGAGTATGCTGAAATAGTCAAGGTTTTAGCAGATGAAGAAACTGATTTGGACCCCTGTGTAAGTCAGAAATAGTCACAGTTCACCCAAACATGCATGCTATTATTCATTTAAATTTTGGCTTTATACAGACTTCATAACAAAGAACATTTTTAATAAGTATTTTAAAGAAGAGCAAATAAGATGGCAGGTATTTATGGAAGTCATGGACTGTTTTTCTCACTGTCTCTGACATGTCATTAGGATATTAATAAGCGTTAAATGTTTCTTCCATCCACTTTGATAGCACAGTCAAGACAAAAGTCGTACCGCACGCTCTTCTCTTCAATGCCTCATTTTGATTTTAAAAGTCCAGAAGAAAATCCGATCTTGACTAGATGAACCTGCAATTACAATGAAAGATGTGAAGAAGGCAGATACCCACGTTTTCATTTTCATTCAGTTGTATGCACTTGTTCAACAAATAGCATCCTCATCAATGTAAGAAAAGATTAATTTCCTGTTGGTGACTAAAGCCACTTTGTAATATAGCTACTGTTTTTCAAATGCAGTGGTGGTAATAGAGCCGCTCAGCATGGTGAGGTGGATGGGGCACAGGGCAAGGAGAATTTCTGTAGTTCTGACTTCGTGCCACAACAAAGTAAAAAACTAAAAAAAAAAAAAAAATCTCCTAATGAGAAACCACATAAAACACTAGTAAAGGATTATCACTGCTTCTCAGTTTCCCACTATATATTTGTGGAAAATGATCTTTATTGTGCCTTACTGCTGGTGTGGCAGTAGAAATAAATGAACATTTATTCTACAGAAGTAGAAAAAATGCTTCCTGTAATGAGTGTTTTCTGTGTTTATCTCTCAAATGTGGTGTTACAAAGTATAGTGATTTCCTGGCGGCAGTCACCTGCAGGATGATGAAATGTGGCCCTGTAAGTCTTGAGCAGTAGAGTTAGTGACGTTGCCCTGACCTGGGTGTTGTGAATAGCTTCGCTTACTGGTCAGAGGTGCTGGAACTCTTGCCCTTACACTAAAACCTAAATATTGTAGAGGCAAGAATGTGTGCACTCCTCATGGTGGTGCTTCTCTTAGTTTTGTGCTTATGGCTTTTGGGTTTTCTTCAGTTTCTGTGTCCAGTAAAGCATATGAAGCAGGTTTAAATCCCTTTTCTTGGTGCCATGTGAGTGGCAGAATACACAGTAGCCAACAGTGTGTTTTTTTTAATACTTTGGCTCTTATTTTAAAGATAGCTTTCTCCTGCTTTTTCTTCTACCCACCCCCTCTTTTGAGAAAATGAAGTCATTGAGAGGCTTTTTTCTCATTTAAAGATATCTCTGTTTCATTGGGTTGAAAAGAACGTGTCTATTTGTAGGAGCCTTAGACAACTCTTCACCAGGTCACATCTAGAAAGCTTCCTTTAAAGCCACAAATACAAAAATCTTCTTTGATTGCCATACTTTGGTATAAGGCTGCACTTTTTGACTACACATTAGAATTTTTAGTCATGGTTTTACTGAGACAGAAACATGATGTTACTTTCAGCTTTATTCTTTTGCACAAATAAATTGTCACTCTCTTTATGAGGCAGGTTACATAAACCACAACTTCACCTGGAAGAGTCAATTCAAACTAAAAATTGATTTATTTTTCTTGTCCCTGATAAGGCATCTTCATTTTGAGAGAAATTAAATTTGAATTTGGTTCTGTCTATGTATACCACTAAGGATTGTTTCAGTCTCAACCTTTTTCTCTCTGTGTGCTTGATCATCTGCTTATAAGAAAACCTCCCTCTTTTCCATGTTTGGCACTGCCTCCATGCCTAGTTAAATGCGTTGTGGCCAACCACTGCGATTCTATCTGGCAGCCGGTTCCCAGTGGCATTCCTTAGAGACTTATACCAGGCCATCACCCTCTCTAACGCCTTGGATGATGGGATGGAGTGAACCCTTGGTGAGTTTGAGTGACACCACCAGCTTGGAGGGCATGGTCAGTATGCTGGAGAGCAGGGCTACTGTTCAAAGCAACTTCAGTAGCCTGGAGGATTGCATTGACTGATTGCATTGATCAGGAACCATCTGAAGGTTCAACAAAGAGAAATTCAAAGTCCTGTACCTGCAGCAGAATGACCCCTCTGTAACATAACTGGCTGGGGAACGGCTCTGCCAAAAAAGATTTGGAGTCCTGGACAAGACGTTGAACACGGGTCAACGGTATGCCTTTACGGCAATGAAGTCACAGGGAGCTGTATTGCTTCATCCTGGAGAGAGGACTAATTGAGGGTGGGGGTATGGAATTGCTATCTTCAGCAAAGAGGAAAGAACTAGATGAGGGACGCCATTTAAAGTTGCAGCAAGAGAAATTTGGATGAAGTGATAGGAAAAAAATGTTCACTGTGAAAGGTGGTAAAGCTCTAGAACAGGGGCCCAGAGAGGTTGTGGAATCTCCATCCTTGGAGGTATTTCGAACTGGGCTGGACACGGGCCCTCGGTAAGCTGATCTAACTTTGAAGTCAGCTCTGCTTTGAGCAGGAAGTTGGACTAGAGACCTCCAGAGGTCCCTTCTAGCTGGAATTACTCTGTGATGTGGTGCTCCTTCTCTTGCCAATCATTTTTCTTCTGAGTGCCATCTAAATATTCCTGAGTTCCTTTCCAAATGTCTTCTTTCTGGCTATGCAAATAGCTGTGCGTTTTTATAGAAATACAGTTTGAGGTGCAGATATATTTTTAACAAATGCATACCTAACTAGTATTTCTGCTGAAAAAATTTTGGATGCCATACAAGCACAGAAATTTCAGGTTCTACATAATGTTTTATGTAAGTTAATGAAGTGCATGGGTGTGAAGGGTTTTCCCTCTAAATCACAGCTGAAAACATTTCCTCTAGCGATCTCACTTCTGGCTTAAGGCTTTCTTCTGAGGGATCCCTCAGGTTGTGATCCCATTGTGTGCATCTTGAGACGTTTAGTTTTAGAACTGATGCTTCAGAACTTGCATCAGAAGCAGAATAGAGCTTTTTTAATCCAATATGGTAACTGTTGTGAATATAGCTGGTATATTCTATTTTTTCTGTGAGCATAGAATCTGGCAGGTTTTAATCATATGCTTTTTAGAGATTGATTAATCAAGTTCAGGAACATTAAAAATACATTCCACCAATTATTTAAAAAAAAAAAAAAGTACCTGTGTGCTTTCCACCTTTGAATTTTAAATATGTAATTTCTCCTTCTGAAACTTACTGTGTTCTCTGTGTGTGACACCCATCTACAAGAAGGGTCGGGAGGAGGATCTGGGAAGCTACAGGCCTGTCAGCCTGACCTCGGTACCAGGAAAGATCATGGAGAGGATCATCTTGAGTGAGCTCTCACAGCAAGTGCAGGGCAGCCAAGGGATCAGGGCCAGCCAGCATGGGTTTAGGAAAGGGAGGTCCTGCTTAACCAACCTGATCTCTTTCTATGACCATGTGACCTGCCTTCTGGACGCGGGGAAGGCTGTGGACATTGTCTGTCTGGACTTTGGTAAGGCCTTTGACACCATCCCCCACAGCATTCTCCTGGAGAAGCTGGCAAATCATGGCATAGACAAGTGTACTCTTCACTGGGGAAGAAACTGGCTGGATGGCCGTGCCCAGAGAGTTGTGATTAATGGGGTGAAATCCTCTTGGCGGCCGGTCACCAGTGGTGTCCCTCAGGGCTCAGTTTTGGGGCCAGTTTTGTTTAATATCTTTATCGATGATCTGGACGAGGGGATTGAGTGCACCCTCGGTCAGTTTGCAGATGACACCAAACTAGGTGGGAGAGTTGATCTGCTTGAGGGTAGGAAGGCTCTACAGAGGGACCTGGACAGACTGGATCGATGGGCCAAGGCCAGTTGTATGAGGTTTAATAAGGCCAAGTGCTGGGTCCTGCATTTCGGTCACACCAACCCCAAGCAACGCTACAGGCTCGGGGAAGAGTGGCTGGAAAGCTGCCCCGCAGAAAAGGACCTGGGGGTGCTGGTGGACGGCCAGCTTAACATGAGCCAGCAGTGTGCCCAGGTGGCCAAGAAGGCCAACAGCATCCTGGCTTGTATCAGGATTAGCGTGGCCAGCAGGAGCAGGGAAGTGATGGTGCCTCTGTACTCGGCACTGCTGAGGCCTCACCTCGAGTACTGTGTTCAGTTCTGGGATTCTCTGTACAAGAGGGACACTGAAGTGCCGGAGCGTGTCCAGAGGAGAGCTACCAGGCTGGTGAGGGGTCTGGAGACCAGGTCACATGAGGAGAGGCTGAGGGAGCTGGGCATGTTTATAGTTTGGAGAAGAGGAGGCTGAGGGGAGAACTCACTGCCCTCTGCAACTCCCTGAAAGGAGGGTGCAGAGAGGTGGGTGTTGGCCTCTTCTCCCAGGTGAATGACAGGACCAGAGGAAATGGTCCGAGGTTGCGGCAGGGGAGGTTTAGGTTAGATATTAGGAAGAATTACTTGACTGAAAGAGTGGTCAGGCACTGGAGCAGCCTGGCCAGGGAGGTGGTTGAGTCACCATCCCTAGAGGTATTTAAGAAACATCTAGATGTGGCACTTCGGGGCATGCTCTAGTGGCAGAGATTATAGGTTGTTTGGTTGGACTCGATGATCTCAAAGGTCCTTTGTAACCATGAAGATTCTATGATTCTATGACTTTTCTGGCATTGTAATAAATCTTTGGTTATCTAGGACGTTAGGGCCCAATTTGATTTTACATTTGACAGGAAAACTCTTTACTTCTATTTCAAACACTCATACTCTGTCACCATGGTTAAAATGAGATTTTCTTCATGGTAGAGGTAGGAGACAGGCAATTAAACAGTTGAGGATTCCATTCAACCATATTTTTTACGGTCCAACAAGTTTCCATTAAATGGAGACTGTAAAGAGATGAAATAAATGCATTCTGTGGCCTCACAGGCAAGAATACT
This sequence comes from Larus michahellis, assembly GCF_964199755.1. Taxonomy (NCBI): domain Eukaryota; kingdom Metazoa; phylum Chordata; class Aves; order Charadriiformes; family Laridae; genus Larus; species Larus michahellis. Next base: position 6,318,037 of record NC_133908.1, on the reverse strand, counting down.
TTATGTGATCGCTGATAAAAATTATAGAGAAGATACTCGTTTTATGGGTACTTTTGTTCCCTTCTTTGGTGAATTTATGTCACCCTTCTACCTTCTGTCTATATAATTAACAACACTGCATTAAATTCTTAGCTCTGGCTTTGGAGAAAAGCGTTGCTTTTAGTGCCACTGTTCAATGCTTAAACAAGAGCATTGTTCAAGTTGGATGCCAATGTTACTCAGTTCTGCACGTACTGGAAATTTATGATTTGGGGTTAGGCTGATGACTTATTTTGCAAACAAATACATGTTTCTGCTTTCTCCATTTCTTCTCAAATCATTCACTAAGAATAATTTATTTTAATAATTTGAAGGTTCTCTTAAAGTGCTGCAGATCTGTTTGTTCAGGTCAAGGGTTTGTCAAGATTTTTTTCAATGAAAGAAATGTATCTGTTCACAAGAGTTTGTAATTCGTGCTTAATAATGGAGTTCAGAAAAGTATGTTATGTTGTGAGGGATTTGTTAAATAAAGCATTGTAAATGTGAATATGAATAAACGTTCAAGTGCTAGTTTGATAAATAGACTGTAAAGAACAGAAAAATAATCTGTAAAGGAGAAAGATTTCTTTATAATAGTGATTGATTTTTATATTTGTTTTAGTGAGAGTGTTTTCTGTCTACAAAAAGTTGTACTGCCTGCAGTTGTCACTGAAGCAGGTAGCATATGCAGAATTTCTGGCACATATTTTCTCACTGTCTCTGCCTGGCCTTTTTTGTTTTATGTAGTCCACAGGAGAAACGCCCACAACCCCAAAGCATACAAAGGACAACAGAGAGAGCTTCTTCCCAGTGACGCCAGCCACACTGCATCCTACCCCAGTGAATCCAGACACTGTGACTCCTGAAAATCTCCTGAGGTTGAACGATCTGCACTCCAAGTCCAAACCAGCCTCTTCCTCTTCCTCCTCCTCATCCTCAGCATCTTCAGTACCTCCATCCCAGGAGTCACAGAGAGACACTGAGCATCTCCGGAGTCAAAATGCAGAGACTGCTCCCAGCATGAGTGATCTCGCACGTGGTAAGTCTCAGGGAGACAGAACATTTTGTCCCTCCCTTATCAGTTTGCGAAGACCATGTGGCGAGTCAGTGCCTGAGTTCTGATACTGGTTCATTTTCTGATCACTAGGCCACATTCAAAAGGCTACACAAACAGAGATTTTGTCTTGATCCTGAATTCGGCACATCTACATAATTAATACATATTTTAATTACTAGGATAGATTAAAAGAGTGACCACTGTCTATATAACTTGCCTATGAGATCATGGAATAACAGCCTAAACATAGTCATATGTTTTAAATAGAGAATTTAAGTCTCTAGTAGCATAAAAACATTTGTTTTGTTGTCTTCAAAGAGGTAAGGATTTAGTTCTTTAAAATACCTTAAATCTTTAAAAAAGTTAGAAGTGATTGCAATTGAAATAAACTGGTGGACAGCCTACATCTGACTTACAAGTGTCTGATTAACATAATAAGATGCATAGCTATCACTGCCCTGTATAAGTGTGTGGAGATACATAACACTGAAAATGCCAAGCTTCTACATGGTTCATAAAGTTAGTGTATCACTATTACTTTTCACATTTGAGAATAAAAAGCATCTGGCAGGATTGGAATATTGGGAATATATTATTTGTAGCCCTAGTATGGTTCTGTGCAAGGTTAGAGTACAGAAAAGGATTGAAGAAACAGAACAAATGTTACTTATTCTGTTGCGCAGTCGTGTGATCCGTTGAGGACTGTGTTATGTACTTGGTTGTATGCAGTTTGTTTAGATGAGGAAGGAACTAAATGAGAATGCTGTCTTTTTGTTTACTGCTGTTATGACAGGCCGGCTTCTTAGCAGTAGTCATAGTCACTGCAAGGCAGTACTGCTCCACTTTGGGGAATGAAGTAAGATTAGACCCAATTTCAGATTTGTCTTGGGTGCCCAAAAGAGATGGTTGTGTGTCTTTGTGGGACACTGCGTGTGTTAAGGTGGCAGAGCACCTGTCGCAGCCTGTGCTTTCTTGCAGCCTTATCAGGAACGCTGAAAAAGCATCTGCTGCTGCTTTTGCGCACTCCATCTATTCATGAGCTTGAGTCCCAACACTACTCACAAAATGCCATAGGCGAATTCATGAAAGCCCAGATAAAGTTATGAAGGGACCATATACATAGAGGCATTGTGAAAAGTGACAGATGAGGTTACAGTGGAAATAGTGCCCAGATTTGCGAGGCTTGATGGTGCATAATATTAACTAATGATTAATAGACTCTGATCTAGTCTGTATGTTTTGTTAATCTGGTGGTGTGACTTCCTAAATTTTGGTCTGTATACTTCTGGTATTTCATTTCTTTCCACATCTAATCAGCCTTGGTATCTGAATGCACATAATCTTCTGAATTCATCACCAACGAAGAACAAATTGCTAATCTCCGAGTACAGGATAAAATTGAAATTTAACATGCAGTATTAGCAGTTGCATTATTATCATCTAATTTTCCTTTTTCATAAATCCAGGGAGAGATTGTCTTGGGAGGGGAAGAAAGGAAAGGGGAATGATAAGGAAGGAATGGCTTAGTCCATGTGTAAGCCATGTTTGTTATTGTCCTTATGAAGCTAAAGAATGGAGTTGCATGGTGTCATAAGATATCTTGGCAGGCTTGTTCAACAGGGGGTAATTCAGGTTTGTGCCTAGACAACAAGGGAGAAAAAAAAACGAATCCTCTGTGAAGTTGCTGTACACTTACTAAGGAGACTGGTAGGAATAACAATGCAGATAAGAACTCACACATTCTTTTGGTTTTCAAACAAAACTCATGAGTATTTCTGACGTGCTTTCCTCTCTGCAATTTCCCAGGCCACATTGCAGTGATTGGAACGTTTGTTTTAATCTTTTGACTTCCTAGGTTTTGTTAGGGTTGTAAAGTTATATATTGTTCTTTCTTCTTTCATGCTTTCTGTACATCGTCTTGGTTGAGTGAGACGGAAGGGTTAGCTGCCAGAATTACACCCCTGAAACTATGTCTGAAGATCAAGAGGCTCTCTCTGCAGAGCTCTCATTCCAGTGCTGAATGTGTGCGTTGTATCTGGCTTTCTGGCTCTCAGACCTACCTGACAGGTCATTTCTCTAGCTGAGAGAGACACCAATTACTGCTGTGTCCTTTCTTTTTCATTTCTTTTTATTTCTCCTACCTCTGCATCCACCTCCTCTAAAAAGAATTATTTATAATTCTGTTATAGCCCTTTTTCATCTGCCTCCCATCAGCTCTGTTTCTGTAAAAAAACTCCTCCTGTTTTTAGAGTAATCTGTTTTTATCTTTTTTGTCTCGTCACTTCCTCCTGTATCTATTTGTTCATGTGAAAGTATTCCACATCAGAGAGTATTAGCTGCTATCATTTTCTGTGATTTCATCCAGAAAAAGGAATGGCTTTCCAAGCAGTGTTGATACTATGCCACTCGTTTCTTAGGTAAATATTTTAATGAGATTCTGTCTAGTACATGATAACTGGTACAGAATAGAGCGTGATGAAGTCCAGCAGCAAAGTGATGATAGTTTCAGCATGAGAGCTCCCTACGTTTGGGCATAAATGCACATGGGACTGTTAGCCTTTTTGTCTCAACCTAAAATTTTCTCTGGGGAAACTACAGTAGGACAATTAAGATAAACCCTCTCCAGTCTGTCATACTGTTCCACTATTACACTGTTCTAAATTGCTGAAAAATCTTGACGTTTTCTTCTTCTTTGCTGTCCTTATTCTAATAATGATTCTTACAAGGAACGAACAGGAAAGCATTCACATATGAGTTTTGATACCAAGAGAAGGTTTTTATACTTGGAATTACTTGAAGTTATGTGTTTTGCTTAAAGCCACCTATTTACCAAATTGGAATATAAAATCAGAGTAGAAGATTAACACTCCCCCCCCACCCCCTTAAATTTATGCCCATTTGAGGCCTAAGTCTTTCAGTATAAGAACAAGAACGTCATGATACAGCTGTCCAAATTTATAAATTCAGAGCTAAGGACAACAATTCTTTCTGTATTGTGCAGGGAAGCTGCACTCCATAAGCCACGTAAATATCCTGCTGTAATTTCAGCTGTTTGTTACTTAGGCACAACAGGGCTAGTAGATGTGTAAATGTGTTTCAACCTGTAGAACTTTTAGACTTTCAGAAGCACAGCAAATAAATGCAAGTGAGGACAGTTGTGTGGAAAGGTAAGTAGCACTATTTTAACAGTGAGCGATGAAGTTAAATTGTTTAAGTGTGTCTGTGCAGGCAGCAGCGGACTCCCTAAACGACATGTGTTCAAAATAAAGAGAGTTTTGAAGTGCTAAGTCCTAAGAATTCCATAATGATGTTGTAATATGGCAGTTCATCCTGTAGGCTTTTAACTGTCTGTCAGTCATAAGAGTACTTGTAGGTGTAAAGAGCCTTTTTGACCAGAACTCTGTGGCTTAGTTTATTTTAACAACTGATACATGACCTTAGGTTGATACTGAGTTCTCAGAAGACTGAGGCAATTTACATAAGGGAGAGGGAAATACTGCAAAGAATGTCAGCTCTGTAATTTTGCATTGACAGCATCTGTCTTTGTATTAAAATAGTGCATGGCACAAGGGTTCTCCTTGATTCCTCACAATTTCCAGATATCCAGACATCAGTTGACATCCATAATCCCTATTTCTATCTGAGTGAAATGATGGAGATTGTAAGTTGTCATCTTCAGTTGAGTTTAACCGCATACTGATCTCAGTGTCTTCTGAGCTTGCTTATCATAAATTTCTAAAGACAAAACACAGGTTTAAGTGCCTGTAATTCAGTGTACCGAAAACTTTCTGCTAACACAGAATGCCCAAAGTATTTACCTTGTTGGCCATGCCTTATTTTAACTATGGATTTCAATTAAAACTTTCAGGTACTTTTTAAACAGCTGGAAGTAGTAACATTCAACCCTCTTATTTGCAGTCAGGGTCTTACCTGTTTTTTCTGCTGAATTCAAAATCATGCTTAGAGCACGGAGCTGCTCTCAACAGATGGCTCAAAAACAGCTGAAACACAGAAAGGGTTAGGCTGGCCAAGGACCTTATGTGAGCCTTCTTCATATTGCAGTGGCCTGGCATGAGGCTTCTCTCTTAAATGCACATGTTTTAGAATCACAGAGTGGTTTGGGTTGGAAGGGACCTTAAAAATCATTTAGTTCGCCCCCCCTGCCTGCAGGGACACCTTCCACTAGACCAGGTTACTCAAAGCCCCAGTCAACCTGGCCTTGAACACCTCCAGGGATGGAGCAGCCACAGCTTCTCTGGGCAGCCTCTTCCAGTGTCTCACCACCCTCACAGTAAGGAAGTTCTTCCTAAGATCTAATCTAAATCTCCCCTCTTCCAGTTTAAAACAGTTACCCCTTGTCCTATCACTACACTCCCCATAAAGAGTCTCTCCCTATCTCTCCTATAGGCCCCCTTTAGGTACTGGAAGGCTACTGTAAGGTAGTAGCCCCAAAGCATTCTCTTCTCCAGGCTGAACAACCCCAGCTCTCTCAGCCTGTCTTCACAGGAGGGGTGCTCCAGCCTCTGATCATCTTTGTGGCTGCCTCTGGACTCACTCCAACAGGTCCATGTCCTTCTTATGTTGGGGGCTCCAAAGCTGGACGCAGCACTGCAGGTGGGGTCTCACAAGAGTGGAGTAGAGGGGTAGAATGCCCTCCTTTGCCCTGCTGGCTACATTTCTTTTCATGCAGCCCAGGATACAGTTGGCTTTCTGGGCTGCAGGTGCACATTGCCGGCTCATGTTGAGCTTGAGCTTCTCATCCACCAACGCCCCCAAGTCCTTCTCCTCAGGGCTGCTCTCAATCCATTCTCCACCCAGCCTGTATTTGTGCTTGGGATTGCCCTCTACCTAGGCTGAAGGACCTTGCACTTGGCCTTGTTGAACTTCATGAGGTTGGCACAGGCCCACCTCTCAAGCCTGTCCAGGTTCCTCAGGGTGGCATCCCATTTCTCCAGCATGTTGACTGCTCCACACAGCTTGGTGTCATCAGCAAACTTGCTGAGGGTGCACTTAATCCCCGTGTCCATGTCGCTGACAAAGAAGTTGAACAGCACTGGTCCTAATACCAACCCATGAGGAGTGCCACTTGTCACCGGTCTCCACTTGAACACTGAGCTGTTGACAGCAACTCTTTGAGTGCAGCCATCCAGCCAGTTCCTTATCCACCGATTGGTCCATCTGTCAAATCCATGTCCTTCCAATTTAGAGACAAGGATGTTGTGTGGGACAGTGTCACATGCTTTGCACAAGTCCAGGTAGATGATGTCACTTACTCTTCCCTTATCCATCAGTGCTGTAACACCATTGTAGAAGGCCAGCAAATTTGTCAGGTGCAATTTGCCCTTGGTGAAACAATGTTGGCTTATTTTCCATGTGCCCTAGCATAGTTTCCAGGAGGATTTGCTCCATGATCTTGCTGGGCACAGAGGTGAGACTGGCCTGTAGTTCCCTGGGTCTTCCTTTTTTCCCTTTTTAAAAATGGGGGTTATGTTTCTCCTTTTCCAGTCAGCGGGAACTTCAATGGACAGCCACAGCTTCTCAAATGTGGTAGATAGTGGTTTGGCCACTTTGTCTGCCAGTTCCCTCAGAACCCGTGGATGCATCTCATCAGGTTCCATGGATTTGTGCATCTTCAGGTTCCTCAGATGGTCTCAAACCTGATCTTCTCCTACAGTGGGTGGTTGTTGTTCTCCCAGTCCCTGCCTTTGCCTTCTGTGATTTGGGTGGTGTGGCTAGAGCCCTTGCTGGTAAAGACTGAGGCAAAAAAGTCACTGAGTACCTCAGCCTTCTCCATATCCCGGATAACTGTGGTGTTCTACTCTGTTTTCTTGTGTCACTTGTATGCAACTTTCATTACTTTATCCTTCATTTCCCATGTTGACTTATCCTGTTTTTCAGCAGCTGTCTTCCTCAGTTCCCAAGGCCGAATTCCTCCAAGGCTTTAGAAACTCTTTAAATACTTGTAACCCCATGCCTGTTGTACCATCTAGGGGCAGAAGCTCCTATCCACCCATCAGTGACTGTAGAGTCACTAATAGAGATCAACTGGGCTGCCTTCAGCTAGCTCTGCATTGCAGCTCCCTGATCTCTTGCTGCTTCAGCCTCCTTGGCATTGGTATTCTCACTGCCCCTTGTCTGATCCTTGCTTTTCATGAAGCTTTTTGTTTTTCACGGTGAGTGCACTCTGAAAACACTGCTGAATGTCAGCAGGGGGGTTCCTGTTTGTGAATGACTTCTTAATTCCTTTTTGCCTAGTGCTCAGACAGTACCAGTCAGTCCTGTCTTTTCCCTTTGGAAGTACACTGATTTGCATTCCTATCACAACAAATTCATTCCAGAAGGGTTTCTCAGTACACTTGATATCTATTTCTGATCTTTACCCTTCAAATTTCTTAAGTTTCAATTTTTCAATCCAATGCTGTGTAGAAAATCCTTTGAAATTAAAACTGTCATTGTTTTTATGTACCCATGCTAGATCAGTAAGACTAGGACAGGAGTGGCAGCTTCCCAGCTGTGGCCCGTAAGGTGATGGTACGTAGCCAGGAGTTCAGTGCAGTCTGGACGGGTTTGTGGTCCAGGAGGCTCTCCAGCCCTGTGCACCCTTAGATCCCCCTGAAAATCCCGGGAACTCACTGCCCTCTGGATATCTTACGCTAATGGAACACGTCTTCTGGAGATCTCTTGTAAAAGAACATGGTAATGATGCTATATTATTACAATATGTTTTAGTTTCACTAGTTTTAGATTACTGCCAGCAGCATAAAATTTACATATATTCCTGCACAAATGAAGACTGAAGAGAGATCTAGTTGTAAGCCTCCTGCACAGGCATTACGTTACTTACAAAGTTCTTAGAAAATCGCGGGGTGTCATTACATTCTTTTAAGAGATTTTTCTGACAGCTGCTTTTCCTAATTTGCATTGTGCTTAGCTGGCTGTCAGGCCAAAGAAGGATAAAATACTGCCAGAGAAGAAAAGGTCTTATGACTTTCATCAGATAACTAGTACATAAGATTCAGAAGCAGCAGACTGTAAATAGGTGACTGTTACTATCCCCAGGTGCTCCTGTGTGATGTACTCCAAACGATACGTGCTTGCTGCGTCAGATACTAAAACACGAATATCAATTAGCTGTATTTTTATAATGCCATTTGAAAGTTCATGTAGTTGAATATCAAACTGTTGTCTTTTTGATCTAGGCCCATCTTTTTTTTTTTAAATTGAAGCTTTGTTTTGTTTTGAAAAACAAGAGAGAAAGTTAGTATTGAACTTCATTGAACTTTATAGGGCTTTTCTTTACCAACATGCAGACCACCTTTCTGTACCTCTGGGAAACTTGGAAGTGTCAGGAAATGTTTTTGGACAGGGGAACTCCACTGTCTCTGCTGTTAGGCTGGCCCCAGTGTGGCTGTGGTAGGGACCTGGTAGCTTGGGACTTAGTATGGGCCAGGGACTATTTCCAGACGGCACTTTCAGAGCAGCCACCTGGTTTAAATTTTTTAATTGCGTTGATGTTGTTCTGTGATAGCTGACCTTGGCCTTAGGAAGCATTTTTGGGTATTTCTCATATAATTGTACAGTAGACTCTGTGTTCAGGACCCTAGCGATAAACATAGGCGTATGCCATGCTATTACAGTGCTAACTTCTGTTCACCAGACTGCTTGAATATCTTTCATTTCAGGGGGCAATAGAACTTGTGTTCTGCAGCTTTTCACCTCCAAAATTACTCTGACGCATAATTTTTAACACATGGCTTTGTGTGTCAGCTTTGAATGTAATTTCCTGAATTTGGCATTTCAAGTCAAATACTTATTTCTACAGCTATGACTTGGTAGTGGTTTTTTAGAAATATATTTCATGTCAGGATATTTGGAAATTAATTTAGAGAAAGAAAATGCATATACCGAGTATACCTACTGTGTCCTGTGATGAACTAAGTAGTCTCACTGCCTGCTGTGGTGTAGTACCTCCTGGCAGATACAGTTTGAGGGCTGATGCCCCCATTATTTCTGTAGGTCAGCATCCTAAATCAAACTGCGTTCAGCTGAACCAACCTGTGTTCCAGTGCAGTCTTTCCATTGACTTAGTAGTCCAGTGTACGAGGAAACTCTGAGCTCCTTCAAATTCAAGCTTTCCATGGCCTTTGCAACTGCTGTATGGGGAAAAAAGCTGTATTAATTCCCAGCACATTGGAGAGCGAGGCAGATGGAATACAGAAAATTGTTTTCACATTAGCACTATTCTTTGGAAATGTGGTAGGATATTTACTCCACTGTGTCAGGGAGCCAGGGATCAGACCCATTTCATTCACCAGGGAAAAAAAATATAAACCTTGTAAATGAGTAATAGTCAGTTCTGTGAATAATTGTACGTGCAATGGGTGGACATTAAAATACAAAGTAAACCGGTCGTTACTGGGACTAGTAAAATAAGTATTTCCTAGCGTCTGTAGGCACACAGAATTCAATCCTTACTCTTTTGAAGTGGTTGGAAGGTGAGGTAGTACAGATTTGCTAAATCGTAGTGAGGTATTTGCAGGTGTTTATCGTGACACACAGAAGTGCTAGGGAAGGTGTTTTGCAGAGGGATGAAGGCAAGTGGTGCAAGTGCTTTATTTAAGCACTCGAAGCTGTTGTCTGTTCATTTCTCCAACCATTTGCTTTTGAAACCATGTTAGTATTCGGTCCTGGAGTTCAAAGCTCAGCTCCTTCCTTTTTCCTATAATGAAATGATGTTTTGTGTATGCACTGTAAGTTGCTTGTATCCTGTAACATCTGTGCTATAATACTTGAAACTGCTTCCCTCAGAAACTGGGAAACATTTTTTTTCCAGTTGCTAGTCACATTTTCTGGGCTTATCTTTCAGTTGTCACGTAATAGGTTTAGTGCATGACTTACAGGATTTTTTTTGAAATTCCACATAAAATGTTTTATAACACTGTAATGTTAATGTCTCTTGTACTTGACAGCATGACAAAATCAAATGATTAAGTGTACAGTGCAGTGCAGAGACCAGAGCAGCTGTTTACTGGTTACAGTACTACTGCTTTTAAACTTTCTCCACATCTGCAAATTGCCAAGTGAATATTTTTTATGGTGTTATTTTTCATTTTATACACATCAGAATAGCAAAGTAAATTGTCTCAAGTATAAAAATGGTTTCAGGATTTGTATAATCTATATGTTTATAGTGTGTGGATATATGTATATAGTGTATTCTCTGTATAAAGTGAGACCGAGAGAGAGAATATTAACTGTGATGAAGTCATGAACCCAGGCGCCCGCTATAGGCATCTGCAAACACTGGTTACCCTGGCAACAAGTGGAAAGAGGTTGGAGAGGAAAGCTGGAGTAGGTTGTTGCATTGAATTGTTTTCAGCTTGTTTCTTCCTCACTAAAGCAGGGAGATGTTGAAAGGTATGATGTCCCTCTTTCTATGTGTATACTATTTTATATGTATTTAGACAGTTGTTGGGAAAGGGAAGGCTAAAAAAAATACTTGTAATTCAGCTCAATTGGAGATGAACTTTTCAATATAAATAATAATATGCATTGCAAATCTGTGGGTTGTTTCTACGTGCTTAATTTTTGTGTGTTGTGTTGTAAGGTGAGAGTGCTAAATGGATCTCCAGAGTACAATACCTGTCCCATCTTCAGCCTGGAGACAAGTGGCTATTGCATATTACGTTTTCAGAAACTGCTTTTATTTTAAACTGGGTTTGTAGAGCTAATGTTTGAAAACCTGCCAGAACAGTACAAGTACTAGGTATTACCAAAAGATTTTTTAACTGATATTAAACCTGAGCTTCTGAACACCTTCAGAATGTGCTGTACTTATATTCTTGTGCTCTTGCACTTGTGCAGAATATTGTGGCTCATGAGTTAGTGGAGTCTTTACCTCCCTGGGGAAAGTTTTTATTAGAAAAACTAGGACATTATGTTCAGGGTTATAACAGACACAAGACAAATATCAAGATACTCTCTTCAGAAATCTGTTTTAGACAAATAATAGGAGATCCAACTGTGTGTTTCTTCTTGATTGTCCTTCTCTCTTTTGCCCCTTTTTATCTGTAATAAAAAAAGATATAATAAATATCAGTGCACTATATTAAAGTATAAGTAGTATAAGTTATGATATATACACCTGAAACAACCAATTCTTGTTATTTACAAGAATTTAAAAAAATGTTTTTGTTCATTAACTTTATTTTTAACTTAGAAATAATGCCACTGTGATGACTACTACAAAAAAAAAAAAAAATTGCATGGTCCTAAAATAATAAAGTGTATGCTCCAGTCAGGGGATAGAATTCGGTCACTGTGTATTTAGCACCTTTGACAGCAAGGGATTGATTAACAGACGGTGGTTCTTGATTTCTCATGTACTGAAAGATGCAGCCTAATAGAATATTAACAAGTAGCGTTTCCAGAAGTGCAGTGATAGAAATACACACTTAGTGTGCCAGGCTCCTGCCCTTTCATTTCTATTCACTTCTACGTGAAAAAGGGCTGTCACATAATTTTATTCAAATTAAATCTAATTTTACTACACTATAAAACTGGATCTACAAAACTAACAAAAACAAATACGATATGTAAGATGGAGATGCTTATGAGTATGATGATTGCTCATAAAAGAACATAGACCGATAGCAGTCTTGTAGCAAAAAGAAAGCTCAGAAGAGCTTTTGTCAGTGGGGCGTAATTTAGTTAAAATAAAGCACAGCAAATCAGCTTAAACAATGATATATCTTATAATTAAACAAAGATTCTAATCAGCATAAGAGGTAGAGTTTTGTCATTAAATGATAATGCAAATCTGAGCTCTTATTCTGAATGGTGAACTAATAAGTCCCTAATGTAATTTAGCAGTTGAGTACATACGAGCTGCTCTCAGTTAGCAGTATAGTTGAGGCTGTAGGATTTGCAGTTTATTTGTATATAGTGTTGTATCTGCTAAATTAATTGCTGGTTTTGTATTCTTGGTTAATAAGTGTATAAGAAAGATTCTGTTAGTACTTACCCTACATACTTAAGACTGTGAGTTTGAAGTGCTGGAGTAAATTAAAAAGGAGTTGACTTCTTAGCTGTCTTGTAGGGTAGTCTTCGGAAATCATAATTTTCAGCTTGCTTTTCTTCAAATCTTGAAGTAATGTTTCATTTTGTCTTTTGATCAAGTGTCTTGTAGCCATTTCAATGTGGGAGTCTTCTGGGTTTAGACTACAGCTTATCGTCAGATGCTAGCAGTGTAATGGGATATGTGTGTATTGGCTTCAGGCCACGTTAGGGCTGATCCTTCTTCGTAAGGTCTCTTGTACTTTGTCAGCACGTGGTTAAATCGTACGTGTATCTGGTATAAAGGGCAGGCAAATACAGAAAATGATCCTTCAGCTCTCCTCTGCTTCTTAAACAATGGGAAACAATGAATTATGATTTTCCTAGTCAAGATTCCTGTAGTGAAGTACTTCCTTCTGTGTTGTTTTTAAGCTGATTTGGTCTATTAATATGTGTATAGATGCAGCTATTATTTTCCTACTTCCAATGCCATATTTTGAAGTATCCATAGAGAAATGTGGAAGAGAGTGCTGAGAATGAGAACCACGTTCTTCTGCATTAGACCTTTCCATTTTGTGCTTGATAGTGAGTGGAACATCACAGAACAGAAGCTGCTTGTGATTTGTGCTGTAGTGTGTGACCTTTCCTTTTCGGGAACTATTGGAGAATTCTATAGAAGCAAACTCATTTATCCTAAGGCGTATATTGGCTGTCAGCTACAAGTTTAGATGATGGGTTCTTTTCTTTACCAATGAAAATTAGTGGATGAAAGAATTTACAGCCTGCTTTGGTAAGCCTTTTTTTGTACAAATTATTCAAGAACCCTAGAAAAAATCTAATTAATTTAAAAAGTTGCATCTTTCAAACTGCATTGATCTGACTTTTACCAAGCTGTTAAGCTCTAATGTTGTCTTAAGCATTTTCTGCAAGGGGAACTCTCGTACTGTAGAATATTACCATGGTAAATTCCAAGTTCTTATCTACATTGGTGAAGATGGAGAAGTGTTTTCAACACTTGAGGGGGTGGGAGTATATTTCCAATAAGGAAAAGTTGAAATATATATTCCTTTTTTAAGACATCATACTGTCAAAATCCTAAATTAATTTTTAGAGCAAGTTAGACAAGCAAGAATATACATTGCATCTGCTGGCCTGTGATAGCTGCCTGTGCATGCCTTAGCCTGGGTAAATATAAGGTGATTCAAATTAGATGAGACAGCCCTTTGTTTTTGAAGGATATGTTCATTTTTATCAGAGAATGAGAGCTTGTTTGTGTCTCCATAGCCTTGAAAGCCTTTCAGCTGCTTCGGTCTGCCCTTCCCAGAAAGGGCACCAGTAACTCTCAGTAGTTCAGTGAAAATGACTCCTGTTATGTACAATAAGCAGCTCAGTGTGTAAGAAAACCAGTTTAACACTGCATTAATTTAAAAGCAGATACAGTTGGTTACATAATAAAGAGATTGTACACACACTTACAGGGATTCTGAGTTATAAACATCCCAAGTTCTCAAATAGCAGAAGATGGAAATTTTACACTAATATATTTATAGAGATACAGTGGAAATATCAGATTTTGTCCTGCTACTGGATGTTCACAGTAATTAATCTTACTTACCAGTAAGCTGCACTTCAGCATAGCATGTACCTGTGGTTGCAGATTAGAGAAGGACCTATTGATCACAGCTGGCTCATCATTAAAGTGATGGATTTTGCTCTGCGTGTGTGGCAGGTGTTTCAGCCCTCGCTCCTCCAAAGGAGGATGGTCACTTGCATGTGTTTTTCTTGCAGATGTGCAGAGATAACAAAATGTCATATAAAAGAATTTTTCTTATGCTTTTTAAATGACATTTATTTTTTTTAAGAGTCGGAATTGGTGGCACCAGCTATGAAAAAGCTGGTATTGCCATTTTAACTTGCCAATATTTAATTTCACTCAGTCATGTTACGGTTTACAAATAGAGCAAGGTTAAAAAAAAAAATCTGCCAGTTGGTTAGGCAGCAAAAGGATTGAGGCTTAGGAGAGAGATCAGGATGTCTCTTAATCTGTTAATTATATTTCATTACTAAAGAGGAAGAAGAGCTTGAAGTGCCTTTGGAGGGGCTTGGATTTCAGCAACAGGAGTCACGGCTTTGTCAGCAGATGAAAATGGCTACTGTTGCACCATCGCCAGAGCCTGTTTGCTGGCAAGTGGAGTCGGTGACCAGCACAAATTCGGGACATGTTTGTACCCAAGGTAGGAGCTTTCTGTGCTTCAAAGAATTCTGGGAATGGGTGGTTAGCTGTGGATCACTCTGTAGGGACTGATTGATTGGATAGTTGTGATTCATATTCCTCAGTTTCTCTGCCTGCCTTCCAGTCAAGTATTCCAGAGTTTAGGGGCATTCCTGGCAATGTCCCAGCTTCCTGGGAAACTGCCTTGTCGTCCCTTAATGGTTATTCTCTTTGGTGCATGACTCACATATGCTAAATACCACGGCAGCAAAGCCAAATAAAAACCTCCCAGCACCAGACTATCATGCTATATAGTTTGTGCATCCTTTAAAGTAGAATTTTTCTTTTAATTGAAATCTTATACGGGGCAATGTGACAACACTTTGGATTACACTCTTGGAATATTTAGCAGAAGGAAACAATTTTTCACAAAAGCTGACTCAGTCTGTGTAAACATAAAAAACAGCATTACAGCAGTTAAAGCTTTCTGTCCCTCCGCTGCCCCCTTCCCAAGAGAAGTAGGAGTTAGTGTTTTAATTGAAAAAATGTAAAACTTGGTATTTCAGGTGGGCATAATCTAGGTATTCACGTTTGGGCTATCTCGTTTTTTCTTATTTGAGAGAGGCAGATTATCCTGTGTCTGATTACTGCAACATTTCTGATACTCTATGCCGAAATGATTGGCTGCCCATGGAGATGGGTCACTGATCTTGATGGAAAGCCGAGCCTCATCTGTTGTGGCAGTTCTTGCGTTCTTGTGTACAGTTGAGAACACACAATTCAATTGTACATCCCTTAGTAGTTAGTTCTACTGCTGGTTGTTTTTCAGGATAGCATCAGGAAGCTGGTGTTTTATTTTGCTGTGCTTAAGTGGCCATGTCAGTTCCGGAAATTTGCAAGAGATGGATTTGACAAGACTGAAACTGAAAAAACATATATAAACACCTGTCCTTATTATCAGTCTGAGATACATAAATCAAAATACGAGAGTCTAACTTTTTTTAAAACTATTTTTGACTCCATATGAAGCAGCATTGTTAGTAAGGAATCAAGAAAACTTTTAAGGAATTCTCAGTTTTTAATGTGAAAGCATTGTCTTCTACTGGGTATTGTTGTGTATTTTGTAATGTGATAGTGCCTAGGGAAGGGCTGGATCCCGCTTTACTTCATGAGATGAGCCCAGTCTGAGCAAGTTTGCACTGTAAAGACCACAAGCTGGGACACTTGGGAAGTATGTGGAAACGATGAGAACTAGTGTGGGAGATAGTAGCACAAGCACACCAAGGAGGTTTTTATGGCAGGATTTGAAGAATGTAATGAGGAAATTTTGACGGGTGTTACCATGTATTTTTCTTAAATTGTTGAGGAGTTGCTATCTCAATAATTAAACAGGCAATGCTATAGTGGAAGAAATTAAGACTCATAAGTAAAGCTAAGTAGGTTTATTTGTTGCATTACAGGATGGAGAGGCAGCTAGAGAATGTGAAGATAAGATGATTGCATCTGAAACAAAAAGTGGGAAAATGGTGATTGTAATAGACTTCTAACTAAATGTAGATGGGTCAGTGCTACACTACCACTTGTTGTGCTTGGTCAGATTGAGTTTCTGCTGTCCAGTAGGGTTTTCTTTAAATTATTACTGATTTCCAGTTGTCGTTAAAGAATCTTGAGGCACTTTCTTCTTCTGTTTCTGAGCCTTAGTTAAAGCAAGACTTGAAGAAAGGCCTTTTGAGCCAGCCATATGTCTAACAATGAACTATTCCCTCTTCTTTGACATCTGAAATCCTAGATAGCTTCCTAACATGTTTTTTCTTATTATTTTCTGTTTAGCCTCCAGTTCCAAGCCTGAACTCAGCTCCAGTTCACAGACTTTGGGAAGTCAGCAGAACAAGACAGATGGCACCCGAGTAAAAACTCGCATTCTGCCCAACATGCCAAAGCTTTTCATACCTTCATCTGTCACCAAATTTCCACCTGAGATCACTGTCACTCCACCCACTCCCACCCTCCTTTCTCCAAAGGGCAGCATTTCAGAAGAGACCAAGCAAAAATTAAAGGTAATAAAAAGGAAACAGTAATTTTTTAGATTTTTGTTTAATCTTAATTCTCACGTCAATAAAATATTTGTATGAAAGGAGCAACAGTTCCTGTCCTCAGCTCATAACCAGAGATAGAATAAGTAGTGGAAGAAGATGCTAGCTATTATCAGCAGAAGCCAGTTCTATAGGACTGATGAAGTATTGGCCATGGGTGAAATCATAGCTGTCCTAGTTTTTAACCCTTTTGAGGGACAAAATGGGCAAGGAAGCTACTGGAGCCATTGCAATTCTTAGGTTAGTGTAAGCTACCAGAATATTAACGGTGGGGAAGCCTACTGGTAAATATTATGCTGTTTCACATTAGGATGCCGTATCTTTTATAGAAGTAAGAGAGCTATTGAATGTGAAGGAATAGCAACCAGGTGGCTTTTATCCCTGTGATCATGGGTTTATCCTGACTATTTAGCAATATATTCTCTCTCTCTCTTTTTGGGATCAGTCTGCTATTTTGTCTGCTCAGTCTGCAGCGAATGTAAAGAAGGAGAGCCTTTGTCAGCCAGCTTTGGAAATCTTAGAGACCTCAAGCCAGGAGTCCTCACTGGAAAGTGATACTGATGAAGATGATGACTACATGGACATATGAATGAATTCTGGCCATCATCAACACCAACCATATAACCATTCTTCTTGTTGCCAGCATCTCTGGCAGTCGAAACATCTTCGTTGGCATTACTCTCCATTTAATCGGCATCATTGTGTTCTTCACTTTCATTACCTTTGTTATCATCACTACCACTTGTATTGCCTTCAAAATCTTTGCCATTCTCCCCATCATGGTGCTTGACGGAAAGAATGATTGTTTATCAGGCAGTTAATTAATTTGGACCACGCTATCACCTTTGACTTCAGTAGATGCAAGGATGTTTTGAGCTGCGATTCACATCTCTCTGCTGTTCCTGCTTCTTCAAACCAGAGCCTTGGGAGTCACTCCAGTATCTCTTTTCTATAGCATTTTCTTTCTTTTAGTTGTCGTTTTGCATTTTCCCCCCTAGTTGAGTTTTCCTCCCAATAGTTCAACAACCTAATGTCTGTCTAGCCATGCCATGATTAGTCCAGCAGCTTCTTTTAAGGTGAATGGAGTAGGAAAAAATTGCTGAGCTGGTAGAGGTTTTAATTGCATCTAGAAAGTCTATGGCTTTTTTGCAGCGCGAGAAGGGTGAGCTGAGAGCATGTCAGCTCCTTAGCGCTGCTGGGCGCTTTGTTGGAATTTGACTCAGTGACAACAGGCAAAGAACCAGCTTTTCCAGAGAGACAGAGAGGTTGACCTCCTGTTTGTGCTCATTTCACACCAATGTATGAGGTCCAGCAGAAATTATCTACCTGAATGTTGGCTTAAAGAACTAATCTTTCCAGAATTGTCTTACAGTCCTTTCTCTTCTAATGCCTTGGACAAGCATTTTGAATTGGGGGCTAGATGATATTTTTATGGTGGTATTGAAAAAACTTGAAAGGTTTCAATACCATTTCAGCAATGTCTGTTTTTTACAGAATGACACGAAAAGGTGTTTTTTATCTATCTGCAGAGGGACTGCTCACAGTTATTTATATGAGAAAATAATGGTAACAAAGATCCTTTTTTTTTTCTACTAAATGTTAACTTTGTAAAATAATGAATGCAAACCATGCAAAAAAACCACATCACACTATATATACACACGTGCGCCCACAGACATATATATGTGTGTGTACATATATATATGTATGTATATGAAAAAAGAAAATGCGTACAGCTTGCAATGTCAGATTTCTTTGTGTTTGGGGGAGGTCGTTTTCTGTAAAATGCAGAGCTTTGTATAAACTTTTGGTTTTTTCTAATAAAGTTGAAATGTATTGTTGTCTCTGTTCATCTGAGGGGGCAAGGTGCCGTGGTTCTGGAAAAAGTACTCCTCCTCCCTTCCTTTTCTTTCTTGGATAAGAAGGTAGCAGAGGAAGGGGATGGGGGGAAGCCTCTTCCTTTTCTGCTGACTGCCAGAGCTCTTCAGATGGGTTTGGTCTTGTGCGACCCAGAGCCCGGGTCAGCCAGCGTTGCCAAGATTGCCCGCAGCGGGTTCGCTTCCCCATTGAGATGTGATCTGAATTGTTTTTCACCTATCTGAATATCTTTGAATGCTGATGAGCAGCATAAGGGGTGGACAACACATAGTGAATGGGATCACCTAGAATATTTGGCTGTACAAATTAGCATTTAATCCACTATTACAGTGATCGCATTCATTCACTCTAAGAATAGTGAACAGACCCTGGATAAAAAGAAGCAGCGTCAAACCCTGTATTTGAAAGTTTATTCTCATATTCTGCATTATTTGAACAAAATGTAATTTGTAAGCAAGTGAGCATGTCTGCTGGCTGTATTAGCAACTGTTTGTGTAAATTGTTCACTTACTACAAGTGATAGGTGAGCTGGATGCACCTGATATGGAAAAGATCAGGTAATTGAATGGTAAAAGCAAATGGGTATTTTCAATAGTAATATGTTTTCAGTGTTTGCTCTTTAATTTGGTGTAAGTTGTTATAAATACAGTGTATAGCATACCATATAGTCACTGACTGGCAGTAAGCTAAGGTAGCTTTAGATAATCAGGCATGATCTTTATTTTTTTAGAAGATGGCACAGGAAAAGAGAAATCAGCTTCTTATGAGAAATGGAGCACGACTCAGAGGATATACTTCTAAATACAGCTTTTTCACCCAAATAGAGTAGATGCATAATCTTTTTGGCTAATGTATATTATTAAAGGTATGACTGACCTTAAGATTGTATTTAAATTTTTAGGTCTGCACATCTAGCATGGGTTTGATGTATGAAGACAGAGCATTTGATTTTTCTTAATTAACTTTGGTCACTGAAAAAGGTTGTTTCCCTTTATTATTCTTCAGGATTCCTTGGCCTTAGGCATTTGCCTCCTGCTCCCGCCCCCCAAAGCTTGCTAAAATGTCTGATCTTGAGCTTTCTTTTGACTTCTAGTCCTTCTTTTTAAGAAGGATTTAATTTTTTGCTGGTTAAGGAAAGCTAGAATAGTAAGTGTATCTGTTCCTGTCAGCAAAGAGAGCTGAACTTTTCTGATCTGCTCTAAACTCATTTTAATCTTCAGACTACATAAATATGCAACTTGTATTATCCTATATTAAAAGGTCTTACCTGTTTTTCCTTTTTATTTGTCTTTTAATCTATGATCTTTTATTTACACTGTGCTGTTGGGTAGCTCAGGGACTTTTTCTCAAGCTCAAGAAGTTACCGAGAAGGAGCTACACAGGCCACCTCCTTCAACTGCTGCCCTTCTGCTAATGAATTGTGTGTTGCTCAGCTACGGGCCATCTTCTGTAATGGGTATTACTGCTGATTTTACACCAAAGGGGTCGTTCTTCTTCTGTGTGTGTGAAATCGTCTCTCTGTAAGTACAGTTTATGTAGTTCTTCAGTTCAAGGAACCATATTCTGGAGTGCAGATACCAAGACCACTGGATGCATTTACATATGTTTGTCTGAATCACCATACCCAAAGGTACTTGGCGCAAGAATTTCAAATCCTTACAAGCAGAAATATTCATTTAATACAGCATCTTCTGAAGCCTCGCAATATAATTTTGTGGAATTTTCAAGAAAAAACATTATGGTAAAACTGCAGTTAGCTATTAGTTTAATTGAAGTAATTTCTTTGATTTCAGTCTAATCCTAGTTGTAATAGTTTGAAATCCAACTATAGGCAAGGTCCAACTTTCCAACTCCCCCCTTTCAGAGTTGCAGATCAAATGTAAACACAACATCTATCTTCAGGATTTACTGGGTAACTGTTTCTTCTGAAATCTCAAGTGTTCCGTGGTACCTTTCTAATGTGCCAGACAAATAAATGGCAGCTACTGAAGTATATTGCTTTTATATTTTTTTGGTTTGGTTTTTCCCTGTGAAGCTATAGGGACATGAATGTCTGGTGCCTAAAGGAAACTTAAAGGTAAGATGTGTGACCGAGTCGGGGTGGAGGGGAGGCTTTTACTTCTTTCTTTTTTTTTTTTTCCTGCCAGTGGTAGATTAAAAAGTCAGTCCTTTTTCGCTGTCGGAAAGCCAGAACTGTTAAGACTTCCAGGCAAACAGCAAAAACATTTTTGTTCCAAAGCAAGTGGAAACAAATTATTTTGAACTGGATATTGTGAGTAATTTGTGGATAGTTGATACACTTTTGTGCTGTTCCTGGGTATTGTTTGTACACGTGATAAGGTACCTTTCACTGATCACCATTGTTAAGGTGTGTAGTACTGGGATTTGCCTGTGTTTAATGCAATTTCATTACCTGGCACAAGGATTATATAATCCACGTATAGTTAAGACCATCGAGAATTTATCTCTCTGAGGCAAGGACTAGTGTTTTACTAAGAATTAATTTTGTTGGGCACAGCTGTTGTTAATGGCTTCTGCCCACTGTCTCAGAAAAAGCTAATAATGTTCCATTCCACAACCGAAATACCAAATCAAGGAAGATACTGAGTATCTTTCCTAATTCTATTGTGTACTAGGGTTTGTCAGTTGTTGTCTCTTGTTTTGGGTGTTTTTTTTATTAGAATGAGATTTCTTCATGAATAATGAAATTAATGTCTTTTGCAGCCAAAATAAACACCATATGGTCAGGGAGAAAGGGACCAGGAAAAGATGAGGAAGCGTGGCAGCCGAAGCTGATTAGGAGACAGAATGGACTGAAAGGAAACGGAGGGCCCAGGTGAGAACAGACTAAGTCGTACCATCCAGGGTGGGATCACACCATTGTTAACAACGCTCTCGTTTTGGCAGTGGTGTTGATATTTCAAAGAAGCTGAAAAGTCCGTTGCGTACATGCAATGTACATAGCTTGAGTGTACACTGTTACACGCTGCGCAAAGCTCATTTCTGTTCCTGCAGGTGCTTGTCATATTCTTTAAGGAAAAGGGTGGTAGGGTAGATGAATTGGGATGCTCAGAAGAAAAAGCAGCAAGCATAAACCTTGTGATCTCTTAGTCACATAAGGCTGGGATGAAGAAGCTTTGTTTTTGCAGTTGAAGATGATGGTAAGAACTTCAGTGTAGGTGTTGAGTGCTAATTGCCATCCTTCCCTTTCTTCTACTTGATGACTAGGAATCCACTGATGCTAAGCCTTGAAGCGTATATCAGGATTTTGGGAGTAACCTTGGGGTACTGTACCACAGGCCGTCCGAGCCCAAGTTATGCCTTTGTGAGAACTTCCCTGTGGGGGACTCAGCTGTTGTTGCAGGGCACAGTGTAACAGGTAGCATTGTGAAAGGTAACAGACCAACATCTGAGGGTTGTTGGCTTCTGGAGGGTGACTTATCTTTGCCTGAATGGCTCTTTCACATTAACACTTGGAGACTCCATGCAAATCTCACCAGAGATTTAAAGACACATCTCTCCTTGTTCCTGCTGCTGCTTATCTAATGCGTGTATGAGGATGACAACCCATCAGCAAGTGCTTGTTAGCCAAGTCCAGAACCCCCGTTCCACAGTCTTTAAAGCTGTCTTAGAGCTCACCAACTTCTGTGCAGCATTGTTCACGTAATGTGGGTATCCTGCTGCCTGTGGATTTCTTTTGGCCACAGCTGACCCTTACAAAACACTTGGGGCTTTAGAGACTATATATGGTACATGCATGTTTGTTTGATTCCCCCACTCGGTACCACAAGCCATCTATATAAAGCACATGAGCTTTAGGACTTCAAGCCACGTCTTTCAATGCTTCAGAGACTCCGGTGCAGGCTCAGATGCAACAGCACAGTAGCTATGGATGTCAAGGGGCCTTTCTGTATATTATCTCAAAAATATTTTTCTATCCTATGGATGGACTTATTCTTAATAAAATGACATGTATGAATAAGAACAAGGCATGTGGCAGGTCTGGCTGGAGAGCAATCTCAGGGCTGTGAGTCCATCTCTGTATAGCTGTGTGTCCAAAGTTCATCCTGTGTCATCTGGGAGCTACACTGTCTGCTCTGGTAGCACTAGAGGGGGCCCTAGGACAGAGAAGAAGAAGAAAAAAAGAAAAAAGGGGTAAAAAAAAAAAAGGGGGGGGAAAAAGCCAACCCTCACTCCACACCAAATCCTAAAATGGATGACCAGGATCTGTCTTTAAACTTCTGAAAGACTAAATTTCGTTGCTGTTTTTGACCTCACGAGCCTCAGAAGAGCCTTCTGCTACTGTACCATATGTCCTCTTCGTAATAGATAGTCTGATTCAAAGCAGACGGAATGAGAATCCTCGTAGTCTGTTTACAGGATTCTGTCCCATAACAGGAAAAAAAAAAAAAAGAGCTCACTTTGTTAGCATTAATATTGCAACTTAGCAGGAAAAGAGTTCCACTATATACTTGCTTTTCACACAAAATCTATTTGCCCCATAACTATGTGTTTCCTTTTTTTTTTTAATTCCTCTATAAAAAGCCTACTGGGTGTTTTCCATTTTCTTAATGTGCATCATGTTATAATGGGGGAGACAAAGTATGTTTTGACTGTTAATCTTGTGTAAAAGGACTCTAATGCTTTCGGCTTTGTCAGTGTAAATCCTGATTAGTTCAGTCCTAGTTCATTGCAGTGGTGTGGGGTTTGTACCCATCTAACTGAGCCCAAGAGTAGGTGATAAACATGCAACTCATGGATCTGTAGTGTTTTGAGATAGTTTTATTAAAGTAAAATTCTAATTAGGGACAAAAATGTGTATGAAAATGATGGAAGAAATATGTAACTTTCAAGCTTGGAAAAAATCTTGTATAACAGTCTGTGTTATCTAAAGTAGCTAGGAGGTAAGATCAAGTTCTGTAGGCATGGTGCAGAAGTGCACATGAAATGGGATGGTGAGATGGAGTTGAGGCCACAAATTGACTACAGAATCAGAAAAATAAAGTCACTTGTACCAAGGGGAGAAGTAAAATCACGCTTCTGCCTGCATTTAGGATTTATCTGTGCGATTAAATGATTGTGTCTATAGCTTGGTACAAAAGCATTCCATTATATAATCCCAGTGGGAGGAGCACATCGCAAAGTCTCTCTAAGTACATTGTCTTATTGAAGGAAACTGCCTATCTGAAACCGAGTCAACATATATGGTAAAAAGTAGCTTTTGCTCTCAGATTAGACACTGATATCCCCCTCACAATTTTTATTTCTCAGCCTATTTTTTTTCTCTCCCTTCTCTTTCAGAGACCTTGCAAACAACAGTGAATTCCAGTATAAATGGAATATAAACAAAGTTCGTATATGGTATAAGCATATGAGAACCAGTTTGGAATGGTATTCATTTAATTTTAGTTAGAGTGATATTATTCTAACTACAAGGGAAAAGCCGTGTAGCAGGCCAAAGGCACTTTAGACATAGTGCTTCCTGGGTGAATACTCAACTGTTATGTATTCCTACAGTTAGCTTGAGAACCTGTCTACATATTCACATTCTTTTCTTTTTACTTCTGTGAGGTTTTTGACAGATACGGAGGGCTGTTCACAAGAAGTAATATGCAGCTGAGTTTTATTTGCAAATATGCATTGCATGAACTATTATCTAATATAGCACTGAACACATTCTGTTCAGTAATAATTAGTAAAGGATGTTGTATGAGCTGAAAAGCTTCATGCTTTAGAAATGTTCTTTGGTTCCTTGTAATGTAAGTCACACCAGAGATTTAATTTCCTTAAGTTACACACTGATATGTATGAAGTCTCATTTTTTTTGTTCTAAATGCATGAGTATATATAAAATGTAACTCATTCTATAAGATTGCAGTGATCATTTTCTTTTCCCCTTAAGAGATGGCATTAGATGTATTCTCAAAGAATAGCTTAGCTTGTTAATTGAGCCGACATATAAAACCACCATGCTATAGGAATGTCAGAAAGCAGTAGTTTGAATACAGAAACGTGTCACTTAGGAATGTCTAGACTGTATATTAGATTTCCATTAAGTTAGAGTGGGTTAGAAAAAAAAATTAAGGTTTAGAAATTCATAGTGGAAGTTACTGAGCTTACAACATCAATTTGCAACGCTATGCCCTCAAGTAATCAATGCAAGTTCAAACAAATAACAGTGCTGCTATGACGTTCCCAATAGACAGCACTGCTGGAAATTCTTCCTATACTTAATAAGTAAATGGGCTTTCCTGGGCGCAAAAGGAGGAGTTTGACGTGTTGTCTCACAGCAAGCAGCAGTGGTACAAGGTGTTTTTTCAGTTTGGCTTTCACAAACATAACAGCAGCTTGGGATTGCGTATCATAAAGTATTGCTGCAAAAAGAAGTGCTGGAGTTTCTTGTTGATAACCTGGGTCCATGGATCCCCTTGCTTTGCCAGCACAAAGAAGCCTTTAAATTCTGCCAGTGCAGTTAGAACTCACCATTGGCATCTAGGCAGTGCTGTTGGACTGCTCACGGTTTAACTCTGAGAAGACAGAGACTTGGCTCTTCTCTGTAGAAGCCAAACAAGCCGAGCGCATTTACTGGTAAACCCTTGGATGCACCGTGATGCTTTTCATTGTCTCTAAAATCAATCTTTCAAATGAACTGAGCAAAGATTCTCCTACAATGGCAAGTTTTACCAGGCCTATACTTTTATTTGGAAGTTGTTAATATAGCGTGTTTTCTCAAGGTAAGAAAAGAAAACCAAGAAAGCAATGCAGGATTGCTGGAAAGCCTGCAGCCTCTGAGTCATTTTAATCCCTCTGTGTCTCCCAGTGCCTCCCCCTCTGCTACAAATGGGTCCCTGTCGCGCTGGGTGGCAGGTGCTGGTGGCTGGTCTGGGGCTGCAGCCCTCCCTCCCTCTGCAGGAGCAGAAGCAGGAGCTCCCCAGGCTGAGCTCCTCCGACATGTGTATTGGCAGCTGTTATGGGGCAGACACAAGGTCTTTTAACAACTGCACATAATTCAGATGACTGCTCTGGAGATGTTACCGTCTAAATTAATGAGCTCGCTTTTTGACAACTGATAATTGAGTTAGAATGTAAGAAGAAGTAAATAGCATGTGTTTGTACGCACTCCTGATGCATTTGCTTTTTTAATAAGATGAACTTGCAATTTTGGTGAAATTCAGAAATACTAATGTTACCATTATAATGCCCAGTTTGTGTGTATGGTCATATTTCAGTAATGACAACTCAGATACAAAGACAGCACGGTGCAGCAACTGTCCTGTTACTAGTACTACGAAGACAAACAGAAAAGTAGCAGTGAAGAACATGAAAATATGGAAATGTTATTCCCAAGTGCAGAGAATCTGCTGGAGAAGAGGGAGAGAGGAGGAGGACAATGTTTCTTCTAAAATATGAGCCTGATTCAACAAGGTACTTAAATATAAATGACTACTGCCAATTTCAATGAAGAGAGCAAAGGGCATCATCATCAGCTTATATTTCACTATAGGCTTACATGATATACAATTTCTTTAGTGACCTAAGGTATTTCTACAACCAAAATTTCCGTAGAAAATGGATGCTTTAAAATAGATAGACTTAACTTGCGTAGTACTTGTAAACTCAGAAGTTCATGGTTAACCACTAAAACATGCAAAAGACGAAAGAAAGGTGTAAGTACCTCTGCTAGTAAAAATTTCAGCCCAAATGAAATTTGTGGGCACCTGAGTGACTGGGAAGAATAGGCTTGGATATATGGTAGGGTGTGCAAATAAAATGACAATGTAATGTGAGGTTTTGATAACAAATCAATCAGAAAACAGGAACAAACTATAGTTTTAAAATTCTGCTACATTCATTCGAGAGCAGTACTAAGGAAGGCAAAATTCCCCAATTAATTCTCCCCGAAATTATAATGGCTATAGCATATAGATGAACTTTGGAGGGCAACTGGTGTTACCTACCTAAGTTCCAGGAAGGGAGGCCATAAAATAAAGTTCTGTTTAGTGATACCTGTCTTGGTGTGATCCCCAGGACAGGGTGTTTTGTTAGGAATATTGTTGTCTTTAACAGCTTTTCTGCCCCATCCTCAGTGATTGCTATTGTTCCAGCAAAGAAATCCTGGTGGCTTTCAGAAGAGCGGCAGCAGAGCTAGTGATATTTACCGAATATGATGGACTAGAAGCTGGCGCATTCTTGGTGTTCTCTGTCTGGGCTTTGTCAATATTCACTTTCTGCACCTATTTCATAACACCACCATTGATTTATTGTTTAAATCACAAGGGTCAAAAGAACTGAATTGTGCATCAGAGCTTTCCCACTAGCTGGTCAGTTTTTCAATTAAACATTTCTCTTCCATTTTCTATCTCCATAAAGTGTAAACTATTTGTCCAAAAAACCCCTTATCCCACATGGCCACTGAATGTGATGCTAGGACATTTTTATATATCTTAAATTGTTTATAATTTTATCTTGTAACATATTTTAATTTAAATGGTGGCTTTTTTTCATTTTGAGTGAATAAATATTAATATCCACTAGGAACCGCTCCCATAGTTGAGTTAAACAAGAGCAATACAGAAAGTCATCTGAGTTTTTGTCATGGTGAATAACACAGGAGTTTCCATACACAGAATTGTGGAGAAGACTAGCGAGTGTCTGCTCATGTAAGTGTAGAACATGCTT
Organism: Larus michahellis; assembly: GCF_964199755.1. Taxonomy (NCBI): domain Eukaryota; kingdom Metazoa; phylum Chordata; class Aves; order Charadriiformes; family Laridae; genus Larus; species Larus michahellis. The sequence continues at coordinate 6,291,045 of NC_133908.1, read as the reverse complement.
AGTTTTTTGGAGAGCCTTAGCTCTGATTGCTGAGAAATTGGGATAATTCAGTGCAGCAAAACCAAGTCTTTTTTTCTAATCAAGACTTACTTGGATTTTTCAGTTTTTCCATTCCCCAGTTGAAATTTCCTGTGTCTTGTAACCATTTAACAATATGTTACTAACCATCCATTATGTCCTGCCTTACTCTCTTATAGATGAAAGAGCCATGTAAAAAAAGAATTCGCCAACCCCTGTGACTGAATTTGAGCGATAATGTCAATGGAATTAACACATTGCCATTGTTGAATGGTCTCCTGTGGCTATATAAACATCAAGGTAACACATTTCCAAAGCAGAAGACATTACTGCTGTGATATTGTTGTTTTGAGAATAGTTTTTTACTGCTGAAGTACTGATGTAGATTTAGTATTTTGCCTGGTGGAGGATGATGTTAAAACAAAACAAACAAAAAAAAAAAAAAAGAGGAAAGGTTGATTTTGCTGCTTTTATTTTTGCTGAATTCTGGTTTATTTGCTGAAGAAAATCTATTATATTGCTTGGCTAAACATGGAATGAGAGTGCAAGTACGTTGAGGTTTATTTAAGATGACCTCTTGTTGGCAAACACATTTAAATGATAGCTCTCTTACGGGACTAACTCCATTTCTGAAGATCTTCTGGAAAAGCTGGAGCAGAACTCCCTCCAGGAAACCCAGGATTCTTCAGCCTGGGGAGAGGTTGCTTGAGAGCAATTGTCTCCTGCACTAGCTTCATCCATTAGCATAACTTTCATCTGTGCGAACAGAAGTAGACTGAGGCTTAAATACTTTTGGTGTATTGCTGAGTAAAATAGAAGATGCAAGTTTCAGTTTTAACTTTGAGAATGACAAACAAATCACGAGGGCAGGCTAGTCAGAAAACTTTTTAACTGTGATAATCCCAACGTAGGCTCATTGTCACTGTCTCACCTAACGCAAGAGAGGAATAACTAACATGGATGTTGCACAGAAACTGTTTGTAGTTCCTCGTGTCACAAGACCATTGTAATGGCTGCACTACAGAAGCCAGAGCTGGTCAGTTAGGACATGTAGGTAACAGTAACGAGTTCATTTATTATGAGTTTCCTGATCCTGGTTGCATATGGAAAAAGAACATGTATTTCTGCAAGTATATTTTCATTTGACTTCAGGCAGAAAAAATTCAGGCAGTAAGTGCTAAACTAGAACCTAACAAGTTCCCTTCCTAAATACCCCTCGCTTTGTGAGTTTTACTTCTCTGTAATCGCCTTTAAACAATGAGTCAATGGATTTGCTGCATTTCTACTAATCAGAGACCATAATCCAGGTATCGAAAGGTGGGAAGTCAATCTCAAGGCTGGCCTCAACAGGCAAAGGCAGACATACTCCCCTCCAGAATCCCTGAGATGTACCCACTGCCTCTACCAGAGCTAAATCAGTTCTGGAAAAAAGGACTTTAGTTTCAAAGCTGAATCTGGCACTTTCATAAACATTAGGGCTGAAACAGAAGAGAGGGAGGTATTGTCCATCCCAGTTGTTTGTTGCAAGAACAGCCCTGGGTTGGATTCCTCAAAGGAGAAGACTACGCAGCACGGGGAATGTTCTGTTTCTGGAGTGCTTTTGGGTAACAAGGGATAGAAAAGAAGGTTGTGATGGAAGGAGGGAGGAGCTGCCCATGGCAGGAGTTTGTCAGGGCATGGAAAATGACTTGGTGAATCATGAACACTGTGCATGAGTTAAATAAACTAAGTGGACATGGCTTGTGTAAACTGGAGTCCTGTTTCTCCCTTGAGGGCTGTTTGAAGCTCTCTGAAAGCAGAGAGGAGAACAGCTAGTAAACTTTGTGCTTCAGAATTGCAGAGAAAGTGCTTCTTTCATCCATGGATCAATCTTTTGTCAGCCCTAACACAATGGCTGATGGCTTTAGTGTATCTCCGCTAGCATCCAAAGGCACTTGGGAAATGAAACCCAGTGGCTCAATAAGTTGACACCTTTCCCATCACTCTGGCCTAGGCCTGGGAGTAGGGCAGTGCTCTGCCAGGCTCAGCAACATTTAGATTGCAGTCACTCCTCCCTTGGGAGCAGAAATACAGGATTTTATTGTTGTTAATCCTCAGCTGGGTACAAAAGATGATGGCAGGACCCTGAGCCCAGCAAGATGATACCAATGGTACAAGCATGCACAGCTTGTTACATTTTTTTTTTTTCTTCACTATGTCTTACCTTTCATTTTTTCCCTTCTTTCTTTCTGCCCTCACTTTTCCATACATTTTTTTCCCCGCCAACCCACTTGTTTAAGTAAGAGACTGCCCTTCTGAAGAACAGGAATTATGGAGCCCTTCTGCACTCCTTCTCTAGGGTTCTTCAGGAAACCTGTCTGCAGATGGCTCTCAGCACCAGTGCCAAAACAGGCATCAGCCTTGCGATAGCTGCAGCTTTGGCCAGCAGCAAATAACAGTGGTGACGATGCCGGGTAGGAGAAAGCGGTCCATCATCTGAGTCACCTCATATGTTTGTGATTTTATCACCTCAGACTGTAGTGAAGTAGTTGTGTATATATATACTGTGAGAAGTAAACATCTAGCAGAAAATCTGGTGGGGTAAATTCAGGATGATTGCTGTAGTTTATTTCCTTTTAAGTGACGCTAGGTCTCCACTGTCTAGATTCTGAACAAAAGGCAGGCCTAACCTCTGCTCAGGGTCGTTGTTGGGGTTCAAACTTGAGCGTGAAAGATTCATTCTTTTTGCATTTCACTTGATTTGCTCTTTGACTCCCTTCTGGGTGGTCAGTGTTTCAGTTCTGGAACCATCTTTACCAGTTTGTTTTACAGCAGACTAACAGAATGAAGCCCTGCCACTTTCCTCCTCAGCCATATGCTATTTTCACATATGCATCCTATGATTATATTTGGCTGGAAACAAAAGCATCACACTTACTGCAGAAAACCATATCAACAATCTATATTGTAGCCTCCTTAATATTACCATGTTTTTTATAGGTGGATGTAGCTGAACATCACTGTCTTCAAAAGAAAAGTTGAAGTGATACTAAACAACTCTTAGGGGAAGATCTGGAGGTGGAGACAAGGAACTGCAGAAGTCAGCAGTTCCTCCCTTGAACCAACTCCTTGACAATATGATGTGAAGGGAGAAGGAGTAGTTCCATCCTCGTGAGGAAATACAAGACAAAGAGGTCAGAAAGACATAATGGGAGACCACAAATGGGCTTAGATTTCAAATTTTTGCCTCAGGTTTCTGATTATCTAAACCAGACCTTCTCTGTCCTGTAGAGCGCAAGCACTCATTAACTGGTAGGCTCCCTCTGGTCTGTGAGTAGTTATTTGAAAATGAAGTAGAATACTAGCAACTTCTGCAAAACCGTAGCTGACTGCAGGGATGCAAACAGGTTTGATACAGTTGTCCAGTCCTGATTGCTTACGTTGTCTCTGGCTCCAGTTCATTTTGCACTTGGTGCACAAACACCAGCCCAGGTTCCGTGTGGTGCTGACCAGCATGGATGCCTGCACCTTACCCTGGAGCGTGATAGCTGCCTTTACATTCCTAGAAGTGATTCTTATGGCCATGACAGCCTACCACAATTACAAGGTGACCTTTTTAATCTCCTTTTTTTCACTCCATCGATCTTTCACTTTGCATGCGACAAAGGAACATCTCTCAATGCAAAATGTGCATAAGCAGAGATGAGCAGAATTTGGACTCTAACACTGTTAAGTTAGAGAATATACAATTTAATTAATTTAAGTTAGAGTATATATACAATTAGTATAATTGATCATTTTTCCTACTTTAGACATAATAAAAACCCCTAGAATTTTGCAAGGGAATTTTGCCACAGCTTTGTCCAGTAGAAGCCTTTGAAACCTCTTACCATTGCAGTGGGATATTCCCCAGAGTGCAGGAGTATTCTCAACATTTCTTCTGAGATTGCATCAGGTTAGCTCTTGATCACCCAGAGTTCACGTGGCAGGAACATCATGGAGAGGCAGAAAATTAAACGCTGAATTGTCCTGTCCCTAACAAGTTTATGGGAAACGTATCTAAAGACTTGCTTGATCTTGCTGCCTGTTTTTCCCTCCTAATAATTTTTTACCTCAGTCTCCTGATTTCAGCCCAACTTGGCAGAAGTGTAGAAGTCACACAGATGTGTTAGGTCCTATGGGTTTCCTGATAATGCTCTGTCTGAGGGAATGGCTGCAATGTGAGTTAACATAGTAGTAGACAACACAGTATCCAAACAGGAAAGTTCCTTTTTTAAATGCCTGAGTCGTGAGAAAAGGATTAGTTGAAGCCCAGGATGGGCCACAGGGTACATGTAGTAATGCACAAGTGTGAATATTCCTTGCACCCTGTCATAATCTGGTTGGTTTGGGTTTATACTTAGTGTTAAGAGGAAGGAACTGAGCAGCACCAAGCCAGCAAAGCAAGCTAGCAGCGAGAAGGAGCAGTGCTTTGAGCTCCCTGGTGGTGAGTCCAAACCTGCATTGCAGGCAGACTTAACTCTCCCCAAATCTGACCCAGCAGTAGCTCCCTGCAGAAGCTTAAACCAGTAATTGCAGTATTAGGGGGTGGCAAAACCAGTGACCTTGTTATTGGTAAGCATCTAATCTGTGCTCAGAAGGAATGCTTGCTCTCAAATATGACTTCAGTTTCCTCCTGCACACTCCCCAGCACTCTTCTTAGCAGAACTTAAATATTTCTGTTGAATTACATTATATTGTTGTTTGTGTCTACGTTTGGTTGGCAAGCATAGCTTAGGTTGTAAAGAGCTGGTCATTTAAAAACAGTTTTGCCATTACAAAAGCAAATATTATGTTTTTAAGAATGGTACCTATTATGTGTGTGTAAGTGATTGCTAGGGTAGAGGGGAGAAGAAATCTAATTCATTTATGCCTAAGTAGGTGAAATCCAGTATTTTCAGTATAAGGTAGTCATTGCACGCATCTATTGTCCTGAGTCCAAGTGGAACTTGTCTGTATAATTGTTTGGAGAGCTCAAAGCCATGGGTCATCCCTTGGGTTTCTCAAGGAATTGCAGCCAATGCACTTAAATCATTCAAGTGCCTGATGTTCTTAACAACTTAAAAGCATTTGTCCACTATAGTAGGGCAAATTTTTAATTTATTTTTCTAAACACATCTATCCAAAATGATGCTAGGCTTTTATATTCACAGCAGGGAGCATTGTGAGGTTTAAATATCCCTTTAATCACTAAGGATGTAATAAAAACAAGAATTGTTCTTTGAGCTGCAGAGTGTTACCCAGGGAAAAATCTACTCTGGAGCTTACAAATGTGAGCTGAAGAGACAAACTGGGCAATAAAATCCACAACTACGGACCAAACCGGCTAAAAGTTGGTCTGTAGCTGCCCATCAGGAGCTGAGACTTGGAGGGGGGAAAAGGCCATTCAGCACCTCTAGAGCCATAAGAGCCAGGTCATAAACATTTCACAATCTGCTGGGTAGGGGGAGGGAGGCCGTGGGTCTCTGATCCTGCCTGGAGTTTATATCCTGGCCTGTGACTGCAACAAAGAATGAGTATGAGGAATTTGCCAATATGAGAAGAATGGAGGAAAAAATCTAGACAGATTAGGGATTGCAGGAAAAAGTGGTAGGTGTGTTTGATTATGTCCATTCAGGTACACTCCTGACAGCCTCATCCCACTGCAGGCTTCAGGAATCCATGAAATCTGACAGGTGCTTTTTTCTGTTGTCAGTGATGTTGAAGGATTCTTACCTGAATATTGTTACTGTGGACACCAGTATCATTTTGCTGCCAGGTGATGAATATGTTGGGTGAGAAAAAGTATGGCTCAGAGTTTATCCAAGGACTTTCTGCTTAAAATGAATACGTATTTCCAGTTCTTTGTTTCCTATAGATTATATATGTCCCATCATAATGCTCTGTATCGGCTTTCAAAAACTGTCTTGCAGGATGTATTGCGTGAATCTGTCTTGGCATTCATTTTGGTTTTATGGGAGATCCTATAAATAGCTCAGCTCAGACTCTACAGGTTAGTTAGACATCCTGTGGGTTCGGATCCCTTCTTCCTGTGAGATGTATGCACAGTTCTGTGTATCCTATCGCTATATAACTTCTGTAGTTCTTTTTTAGAGAAATGATAAATTGTAATGTAAAAGGAAAAAAATGGTAATAAAATCTTAGTAAAATGAAGCATGATTTATTGTAGAATGCTCTGAATCAAAATCTGCTACATATGGTTTAATTGATCTGTTCTCTCATGCTTTCTGGTAATGTTAATTATCTTCCTCAAAAAGTTCTTTAGAGTCAATAGTGATGTTGGAGGAGCGGAGCTCTACTCAACTCTGTAGAACTCACAGCAGTTTTTGTTCTTAAATTCCAAAACCTTTAACAATTTTCATTTGCTCTTTGAAGATAGTTCCTTTGATTGGGAATTATACTGTTTATTGATTTCCTGTTTTGATTAGAACCGCACTGCGATGAACAGTGTATGGAAATCTGCTTATGAAACTGATAGACTAAATCTGTGTTGGCAAAACAAAGTAGCTTGCAAACTGGCTTGCATGATTGAAGTCTGGCTTTTTATCTGTTCCTTTCGTGGCTTTACAAATGCTTGCACACCAACAAAAAAGATCTTTTGCAGAAACCAAAGTAGCATGACAGTGTGTCTGCAATCTCCAAAGCCCAAAAGGTTTAGATACAAGGTTCAGGGTTTGGGCTGCTGCTTTTTCTTTAAAAGATCGGCTTTTTAACTGAGGTTGCTGTAGCACTGTCAGCTGGGTCTTCCATTCACCAAAATCCATTCTGCTCAGGAGTTTTTGTCTGGGCTCAATTCACTGTGAAGTAAACTGCCAGCAGTTTTTAAGCTCTTCGTGATGCGTCTCTTTACATATGAGTGTGTGCACATGTGTATAAATATAAATGCATATGGATGTTAAGCCAGAGCGGTTTGCTGCCTATTTCCTAAGGCTGATCCTTTATGGCTGCTGGTGGAGACCGGCGGGTTGGGACAGGGCTGCTTGGCCCCAGGTGCGGGGAGGAAGAGCCTTCCCCGGCGTAGGAGAGCGCAGGCAGTGATTGCAGCGCGGTACTTGGTGGCCCTTCCCTGTGCTGTGTTGCAAAGCCGTTGTTGCTGCTGTAAAGTCCTTTCAGTATGTGGTTTTTTTGTGGATTTGAGCGGGACAGAGTGCTGAGCTGTGTCTGGGAAACACAATGGGTTGACAGGAAAACAGTGCACCTAACATCAGGAGTATGTGAAAACTTGAAAGGGCTCTAGACAGAAATATTTTGCATTTGACTCTGGACTGTAGCCTTTGAGGCCAAACTCAGCCTTCGGTGTTAAGTGGCTGCTAAGTATTTCGCTTCTTGTCTCAATGCTAACTAACTGCTGGGAGAAGGGTGCATATTCCAGGAGGGCTGGGGAGGGCGGATATGATAAAGGGGAGACAGGAGAACTTTTCTTTAGTTCGGGAGCACAGAAAATAAATGGCCAGATAACTCAATCCACAAACCTGCAAGAGGAAAACCCTTGTGTTAAACTTAGAATGTACAACTTTTCATTTACATGAGCCACTTTCCCACGTTCTCTTCCAAAACAAATACAGCCTCCTTCAGGGTGGGCACAGGGCTGTGTCCGGTCCCCACAGCACACTGCACCTCAGCCCAGGAATCCTGTTAGGAATTAGCGTTGAGCTGTTACCAACCGGCCCTCTCCAACCTACTGGTTTCTTTTGCCAGATGTGATTTTTTTGCTCTCTGAGAGGACAGAGAAGATTTGGGGGTGATACAGCGTGGGGCTCCGCACGTGGTTTTCAGCCCTACAGAGGTCTGCTTCTGTGGGGCCCCTTCTAGGGCTCCCAGGGTAGAAACAACCGCGTGGCAACGTACATACATGTAACATGCCTGAAGACACCAGACAACTTCCCAGGAAAGCAATTAAACCCAGCTGTAAAAAGGCGGGGGGGAAAGCCATTTCCCACCATCAGAAGAAAATGCTGTGTTATGTGAGCTGCTGTAAGGAGCTGGGAAGGAACCATTCCTTATGCTGCCACATACTAGGAAATGATAGGTAGTACTTCCTCAGAAAATCTCAAAACGTTTTGCAAGCTTTTACCATTCCTGTAGGCACCCACCGAGACTTGCTCATACAGTCCTGCCCAAATTCAGGCTGTGCCCATGCCGTCGGAGCTCAGCTGCTCTGTCCTGACTGACGCTGCTCTGCTCCCTCGGTCAGTTCAGTGCTGTTCGAGGAGTGGCGCTTGTGTTTCTTTTTTGTCTGTGTGAGACATTGGTCACTAACAAGAACAAGGAGTCACATGCTTCGAGGCTGGCACAGCTGTAGGAGCAATAGTTATATCAGACTTCTTCTCTGGAAAAACACGGCTTTTCCCTATGGCCCTGTGTCCATAATCAGGCCCCATTTGCTTCATAACAAGCTGAGCCTGTATTTTAAGGGGCAGATTCATGGATTTTGAAGCCGTCTGGAGATTCTGAGCCACTTTGTGTTTTTAATTAGGTATGAAAATAAGTGGCTATCAGTGTATGGGTATCTGCTTATTTTATTTTGGATCCTTTTAATGACACACTGTCCTTCCGTGTTTTCAGTATTCAGCCCATTGCAGGTGGCAGAGTATCCTTCATAAAGAGCTGCGAAAACGCTTGGGGACTGTGGCCTTCATGTGCCAGGTGGGAATCTCTAAATGCATCACATTTAAATGACAGTAAGGCTGTCTTCATGTTTCAGAGAAGAGTATCTCTTAAATACAGTTTATGCTTCATGTTATTTTTTCTCGCTTGTGTAAACTCAGGCAGACAATACTGTTTCACTTACGCCCAGTTTTATTAAAACTGATATAACGCTTTCTCACAACTGTGTGCACAGAGGGAAGCCTGCAGGGGTAGGATTGCTGGCTAACACACTGGAGTGCTGCTACAAGACTGGCTCTTTCAAAAGATCATTGTTACTAATCTGGATTTATGTTGCCAGACAGTAACTTTATGCCTCACACTTGAGCTTGCTTTCACTCTTAGGGCAGAATGCTATCCTGGAAGTTTTGCCTGGGCAGAGCAGGTGAGGTTTAGACTGGATATTAGGAAAAATTTCTTCACTGAATGGGTTATCAAGGATTGGAACAGGCTGTGCAGGGGAAGTGGTTGAGTCACCATCCCTGGAGGTGTTTAAAAGATGTGTAGATGTAGTGCTGAGGGACGTGGTTCAGTGGTACCTTGGCAGTGCTAGGTTAACGGTTGGACGTGATCATCTTAAAGGTCTCTTCCAACCAAAACGATTCTATGATTCTGTGATCCTGATTCAGCCATTTGCAGACTCCGATCCTGCTAGCTGAAGCCTCCTGCTAGCTGTCACACGTAATCTGTTCTCCCGCAGTCTGAGAGCCCCAGTTGCCAGCCAAAGATGGCAAGATGATCACAGCCTGGGAGAGCTCTCAGTTCAGAAGGTAGGAATGGGGGCTGGTACGTGTGCTGAGCGGTTCCCTACAGGGTCCTGCTGACTCTTAAGGGTTAAAGCTTCACATGCAGGAGAAGTGCCAGAAAACATTTGCCTGACTACAGAACCCAGAGGGGAATGTTTCTTTCTAATCACCTCCTCAAAGAGATGCAAAGCAAAAGCTCTTGGTCTCTGCTTTTGTCATCGCACGTCCCCTCCCTTCTGCGCTGCCCTACCTTCAGCATAGCGGGAGAGCCTACTGTTAGAGCTGGGCACAGCAGGATTTTTACCTGCTCCTGGGAATGAGCTTGGAGCAGAGCTGTGTATGTCACTGACTTACACATGTCAGATCCACTCTCTCTCCCATCCCTTTCCACCCCCCCAGCCGCCAATTTGCCCGTGAATTGTTAGACACCAGCACATTCACCTCTGACTTCCCAGCAAACTGCCTGAGGGCACTCCATGGACAGACAGACAAGGGGGTAGTGTGCTAAATTCCCCCTTTGCTAGTAATGAATTTCCTGGGGATTGTTCCTGTTAGCCGCGCTTTCCAGCAATAGTAACAAATTCACTTTTTTTTTTTCACTTTTAAAAAAGTGCAACTAGAATAGCTGGGAGAAAGCTAGTTGTTAACCAGTCATGGGTAATTAATGACTCCACCTTCCCCATCAATCAGCTGGGAAAAGCCAAAAGGATTTGAGTACTTGCAGCAAATGTTCGTTCTCTAGACATGCTGAAACACAGTGTGCAAATGAAGTGGCAGCAGGAGACCATCTCATAGCCTTGCAGGGAGGAAGCAGTAAGTCATGATACACGTCCCACGCTCTTGTCAGGTGAAGAGTCTGAAATTCCCAGTGCTGCTGCTGCTGTTGTGCAGTTTCGTACTGTGTGGGATGTTGATCCATCTTGCTGCTAGCTTGAATATGACCCAATTTTTGTTCTATTTTTGCTTTTCAGATTCTGATTATGGTTGTCTTTTACGCTTTTTACAATTAAAATACTAGCATTAAAAAAGTGCAACATGGAGGGCGCAGATTTGATGCTGGCTTTCCTTTTGTAGCAGAGCAGAAAAGCATTTCTGTATCCTGTTTTTTTTTTGGGTCCGGTAGTGCCTGTGCAAGTACAAGCAAAGGAGATTTGACCTTGATACCATTCAGCTGATCTTTTATCTTCCAATTTGTTTTTCCACATAAGTAATTAATAATCTCCAGTTAAGCTAAGCTACAAGTTGATGTTGCTCCACCACATGATAGTCTCCTCGACAGTGGTACTGAGACTCCCCAGTTCTGGGTGTCCCCAAGTTAGCTGAAGGAGAAGAGTCTGTGGTCTTCTGTATGATCCAGTAGTTTTAAAGGGACGTCAAGAAGGCTGGATGTGGTTCTTCAAAGGTGCCAGGAGCCAATGCACCATCTCCTGCTATAAAATCCTCCTCAGGACTTCTCAAACTCTCCAACCCTTTTCTTTTAAACTTTCTTCATTGCCACACTAAGCATGGGCTTTTGTCTCCCTGCCTAATACCGGGATGCCTAAAATTAAATATACTCCTGAAAAAGAGCCAGTCCCTCCTCTGATTAAACTCCTTTGTCCTTTTTGCATGTCCTTGCTTTGCCTGCTCCAAAAGGCAGCAAAAACAGGACTAAAGGGATATTGTTTGGTTACAGAAACTAAGTAAATTCAGAACATGTTTTGCATGTTAGGTTAAAAATCAGATGTCCCAATAACATCACAGACAAAATTAAAAAATGTTTATTTCATTGGGAGCAAAACTAGACCATGAATCAACTGCAGCCTAATAACAGTGCTCTTTGAAAAGACCAGAGCTCCGAAACGTCCTGTGCAGGATCCAACACTGTCCCACTGAGACTGATATCCTGCTTTTGACCTCCTCTTTTTGAACATCTTTGACCTTTAAATGTTAGTATAGCCATTTCTGTATATGAACGCATAGAAGTCCCTTCTTCACTAAGGTGCAGTGGCTGTTTTGTGCCCTGAAGCATGAGACTTGATTACTGTCTCTTAGCACTTGTAAGCACAAAAGCTAATGGTCACACTTCCAGAATAAACTAATTAAGCGAAAATGCTCAAGTCCTTCAGTTTGTACTCAGCCTTCCCTTCAGTGAGAGCAGTGCCTTGAACAAGGCCTAAAACCAGTGTCTGATCCACCATGAGACTCTTGGATCACTTGCACTAGCACTGGAAGGTGCCAGCCGAAGGAGTTTGGAGCCAGTAAAACGATACGCTTGCATGCCTGTCTCATTAAGTAATTGCAACTTTCACTCATGAAGCTCAGCTGAAAGAATACTGCCTGTAGAGCAGCCTTGATTCTGAGCTTCAGAGCAGATGTGATGCCGCGGTGAGGACCCTGCCGTGGAGAAACAGTGCAGTAGGAAAACTAACTGTGCGGTTAAAGGCTGCGTGAATACAGAGCTTGGGTAGGTAAGTAATGTTGTATCATCAAATGTGTTTCTGTTAGTGGAGAAGACATCTGTTGGTGAATGGATGCTTTGCTGCAGCATCCCAATTGTGAGGGCAAACTTTACCACAGGTTGTTAATCACCCGCTTGGGAAGGAACAAGCTCAATACAGTCCTGATTCTGATACTGTAAATCAAGAGTAAAATAATTCTATGCTCTGGAGATGAAAATCATACCAAATCCATGGAGTAGCCAGAAGGAAATTTTTCCTGCTTGCTGTTTAAGGGTTTTTTTTTTTATTTTGTAGGTAGGTCTTCAACTGATGTTTTTGGTCTTCTCTCTATTTGTTTAAAAGTGCGTTAGCAGTAAATCAAGGTGCATTTCCTCTGTAGGGTTTCCTGTATGTCAAAGCCATGTTAATTCTCTTTGATTTTCTTCCCTTAGCCCCAGCCATTGCTGCAGATCCTTCCTCTCTTTGTCCCGTTGGACATCAAAGGATTACAAGGGGACAGCCCTGGCAAGAAGCTCCTCCCTGCTCATTAGCCTCCATAAAACAGGAACTCACCTTGGCTAGCTGCGCTTGGAGTCCCATCCTCATCCCGGTCACTCTTGACACTGGATCTCAGAAGGGAAGGGCTTTTGCTTGCTTCAGGAAATCAGACCTGCTTTTGAACTGGACTATTTTGTCTTCCCTTGTAAGAACTCTGGTGGCTGTCTTGGCCGTGCAAGCTCCTAGACTACACAGTACATGGAAAAATGCAAGCTTTACCAGGTAAGTAAAGGACTCCCTCCTTTTCCTTATTGCGTGGAAAGATCCTAGAGTGTACAATCATTTTAGAAAGACAAGAAGTGCTCCTGAAGGGTTAGCAGCATTTATAGTAATGTGTGTGTGGCTGGAGAGGATTTATAAAATGGTGGTGTTTTTTGTAGGAATAGATGACAAATTGTGGTTTTGAGTGTTCTTTGTGAGCCTTGGAAGATCTTTTGTTAAGATAGTGAAGGCTTACTCACAATTGAGCACAAAACTCCCTTACCTGTATCACCTTGTGCAGTGTGATTGTTCACTGAAGCCTAGAGGTGTCATTTGTGTATTGTCGGCAAGGTACCAAAGGTTGAAGGCCACAGAAGGTTTGGAAATATTTGTTATGATGCTCATAATAGTTCTGGTACAAACCATCTGTTTTTTCTTTGGTTTTTCTCTGCCCTTTGAAAGTCTAAACCCCAAGCAGGCATACCTCACCTCTACCAGATTCATGCCTAAACACAGGATTTTTGTGATTTCCTTAGGGTTTTATTTATGTTTTTCTTCACCAGTCCATCTCATAATATGCTGTTAACCTCTTCTGAGTGGGGTGTGATCAGATTGGGCACAACGACAGATACACATTGGGAAATGAAGGGCCAGTCCAGAAGCGCAGCATTTGTCAGTGTAACCGAATCCCAAGTTTAGTCTTGGGCTTTACTCTGCATCGGAAGGAAACAACTATTTACTAGTTTAGGTGTGCAGTTCCACATTAGAGGTGGCTGGGTATTCTCCGCTTCCTTTCTCTACCTCTGCAATGTGCTGTTTCATTCATAAGCAAAATACACGTGCAATGACTCAGATCATTTTCACTTTTCACCGTTGTTTTGGGTTTTTATGTAGCAGTGCATACTGTATTGATCTGATTCATACTGATTTCTGCCACTTCAAGAGAATTTTAACTTGAAAGCAAGAGAGCAACAACAAAAAAATCACAGACTGTAGTACGGTATTTTATCACGTTAAAGATTCCAACTACTGCAGAAGTCACCTCATTTTCTTATTGAGTTGTTTCTGGTGTATGATCCCACACAGCAGAAATTTTCCATGATGACTGGGTGCATTTGACAGGTGAAGCCATTTCATTTGTAGAAACACCATACTTTAATTATGGCCAAAAAGCTTTCTGGTTCTGAGAAAAGTTGTTTCCTCCAGACAGTCGGGGTGTTTCTACTGACATTTATAAGATTAGAGAATAGGGGTTTTTTTTAGGTTGTTGGCAAGATTAATTTCTCAGATAGCTTTATATATTGATGTGCATTTCTTCCCTGTGGCCACTGGACAGCTCTTAGTGTTGGACTTCTTCACACAGAAGATAACAACAACAAATGTAATAATAACTGATTTTAGTGAAGGTAAGAAGCATACCTTTTGCCTTGCTGGAGTTTTCCCAGTATTGCAAACCCTGTCCTGTACTTTGTGTCTGAGTCTGCAACAGATTTTATGGCATCATAACATTGTCTCAATAAATGACAATTAATTGAGGGACTGCTTTAGGTGAATGGATTATACTCCAGCGCCTTCTGTGCAAAGATCTTATCCCCCCTGCTGAGCATTACTGAATTGACTCTCATTTCTCTTTCTCTTCTCTCCATCCCCAAGACAGGAGAGCCTGTTCTGTACAGCTTATTCTAGATACAGAAACTGTGGCTAAACTACTCTTACTTGTATAAGGACTTTTAAACCAAGCATGGAATAGTTTGAAGATCTCTTAATTTTCAGTGCCTTTATCATAGCAGCTATCTTCCTTTTCAACCTCATCTTGGCATAAATAGTATGTTTTAAAATGTGCCACATGCGGTGTTACCACCACTGTGGTAATAATAATGAATACTTTTAAAAAAACTTACAACTAAATTTTTTGGGAAATATTTAAATCTCTCTCAGGTAATACTTGAAATAAAAAATAAGTTACATAGAAGAGGAAACAACAGAAGTACAGATCTAATGTTTTCAGTTCAGTGCTTGGACACCCTGCCACAAACCTCTCCGTGCTGTAGCTCCAACACGGCAGCATCTTTGTGAGGGAGATGTGTGTGATTCTTGGCATTAGTTACAGAGGCACAAACTAGGAGTGAATTTGAAGTGCCTGGCAAGCCAGCCCTTGGCTCTGCAAAGAAAATCCAAAGTGGATCCTACAAGTAGGTCCACCACTGCAGAATCCCACTGAAGCCGCTCTCACACGACTGTGTAGTCAGCTGTGTCGGCTCCATTAGCAAGCTCACACCCTTCCTGGGGTCCAGAGCCCCATGCAAGCTGTTAATGTCCTGTTTTTCAGCCTCAGACTCTGCATACAAAACCTGCAGGGTGAGAGACATTGCCTACATTTTAAAATCGTTGCTGCAATGTTTATTGTATGCTCAGCTCTTTTCCCCTGTCTCCTGCAGCATCTCACACTTACAGGTGTGTTGTGGACTCATTTTGTTAAAAACCAGACTATAACATCTGCCTTTGATTTTTAATTCGGTATTGAACTCCTTTCACTTCAATTCCTCTTGATTTTCTTGGAAGTCTCCCCTCAATAAGGACTCCGGAGATCTGCCTTGTTGCAGTCGCGTTTAATAGCATTGGAATTTGCTTACAAAAATGTTAATTGTAAAATTAATTTGGGGAAGGAGTGAGCATCTGTCTAGCTAATGAAAATCTGTTTGCATGTATTTGTGACTGGATGACTCCTGTGGGAAATCAGCCCAATTTTATTGTAACTCCTTTTGATACGTGTGCTGCACTGAGCTACCGAATGCATCGTCTCCTGGCAGCTTTCATGTCTTTGCAGGAGGATATGGGGGAAGCTTTAGTAAGAAGATGTTAACAGGCTAATCTTAGTGAGCAAACTAGGTGTCACTTCTTAGCCAGTTCATTAATGTTGGATCAAAGCAGAAAAAAGGGTCGAGGATATTTTTCTTAAATGCCTAAAGACCTTTACAAACTCACAAAATTACGTTTAAATGTTTTTGACTTCCTAATACTGTGGGAAGAACCCCTTAGACTCGCATTGGGTTGTTTTTGTGGAAAGATGTCGCTTTCTGAAAAAAGCTGATTTCTCTGGAAATAGATGTCTACTTTTCATGCTTGTTCTTTTGAAGACATAACTCAGGAAGCTGTAACAAGGTGGAAATTCCCTTATATCTTATATGCTCTGAATAAGATCTGATCAGGCTGAGAGGCAGAAAAATCTCCCTTGTAAACAAAGCCAAGTGTGGCTGATATCGTGTCCCCCAGCAGAAGTGGCCTGCCGGCACTGAGCTGAGCACAGCACTGCTGCTGTGGGTGCCCATGAGTCGAGCAGGTTTATCCACACCTCGTTCAGGCTGCAAGGCGGTGTTGGTAAAGCCTTACTGGGTATGAAATCAGGCCACCAGTAGCTATACCAGGTCACGTTTTTGACCTAAAATGGAACTGTGGGGTTTTTTGCCTGGGCCTTTCAGTATGGCAGCAGCAATCTTGTGCGTGTTACAATGTTGTTAGGAGCCCGTATAGAAGGTTTTTAATCCAAACAGCTTTACAGAGGTGGTGGGTACCATCAACACCAAGGATGGTTCCTCCAGAATAGTTTCCCTTTCCTCTTCCCCAGGACCATAGTTAGTCGTCTGCCTGTAATAGAAAGTGGAGGCGTATTGCAGGCGGCTCCTCTGATGTGCCATGGTGTGTTACTGAAGAGGCAACTTCCACCGCCGTCACAGGCTCCTTGGTTGTCTCCAGCTCCAAGTCCAGTTCAAACCAGCCGCCCTCTTTTCAGTATACTCCATGGTCTGGTTCTTTCACCTCACTTTCTTGCCTTCACTTACATTTGGGTCTCCCGTTTGTCCCTGCTTTGTCCTCTGAAGAGATTTTTCACCTCTGCTACCACCTACCTGTCTTTTTCTCCCATTACCCACGGGTACACTCAAAATCTTTCCAATGCTTTCAGCTTTCATTTTATTCTCTCGGTAAAGTGTTTTGTGTAACCCTGATCATACCAGAACAGGAATGAAAATGGATGGTGGCTACCTGCCAGTATGAGTTTTGGAACAAAGGAAGTCAGGTTGAGTTTGTGCAACACACAAATCTCTACGAAAGAACTTAACAGCTAAAAAGAAACCTCTTGGAAAAGCCTTTTGTAACAAATGTAAGTAACTACTACTACTGCTACTACAACTAAGTAATAAAAAGCCTTTGAAGGAAAATAATGGGTTTTCTCTAAGAGGTGTATTGTGCATAGACTCCCTAGTTCTCCGCAGCACCAGGGACCTTCATGGGTGAAATCACAGCATTCAGCTCCCTGAGCTGAACCAGCGCAGTGCACTGCACAGTGGTTTGGGGCTGAGACGTACCCTGGCCAGACGGGAAGAGTGACGGCCAGATGTACGGACCCCATCTGTTACAACAGCATGTGAAATTCATTAGCTCCCTGCACCGGAGGGTACTGGGAAGGCTAATGTGGGTGTTGTGTCTCAAGGCCCTGTCTCAGAACAGGAGAGGCTGCTCCATGCTGGCTCCCCTCCTGCCTGTCTGAAGTTACCATTTTCTCTCTCTCTTGGTAGACGTGAAAGCGCCGTGTGAGGCACTTCCTTCCCCCAGCCTGGAGCCCTACGCGCAGAGTTCCATTGTGGTCACCCTGGAGGACATGGGTCTCTGGATGAAGTTTCATCAGATAGGAACTGAGATGATCATCACCAAATCTGGCAGGTGAGGGCAGTGGGACATCTGCCCACACCACATCCCTCCAACCTGTTAACAAAATCTCATTTTTTGAATGGTGGCCCTTAAACTAGTTTTTTAGCCAATTATGTGTGTATCTTTGCCTCTGGCAGAAGAATTGCACTTTCGGGATGTCATAGAAGTCCAAACTGTGAAGGGCAAAAGGTCACTGTGGGGCTGATGGGCTGAGAAATCTCCTGTACTCTTATCTCAGCACTTAACACTGATGTTTTTCCTGTCCCTGCGAGGTAGCTCTGGAAAGTGCCCTGGGCTTCCTTTGCCTCCGTCACAGACAGCAGCAGTTGGGCAGTAAATGCCTGGTTTTGAGTCTGTATTTGCAGACAAGAACATGGCGTAGAATAGTAATGATATGTGCGTGCAGACTACTCTGAAGTTTAAATGAGTCATGCATTGTGGAGCTTGCAGTGAAAGAATATGAAATTGTGAAATCGTAATGTATTGTGTCAAAGCTGCTGTGAGCTGAAATAATCCCTTTGGGTAGGGAGGTAGGTGTCAAAGCTTTTTTGCAGAGTCAGAAGATGAAAGTGGTAGCAGGGAGCACTGGAACAGAAAGCTAGATGTGTTCTTAGATGAGAGCACGTTTTCTACCCACGCTAGAAAATGTTCTAATCTATCCTCCTATCCTATGATAGCTGCAGAAGACTAGGAACTACGTGCAAATTCCAAATATTTTCTTTTAAGTTTCCCACTGTGGTGTTACAGAAGTACAGAGTGGTGTAGCAGAAGAACAAAAGCAGTAACAATGTCAGGCCATCAGTCACTGCTGCCCTGTTAGTGCCTATTCCACCTAAGCCTATCTAAGTAATAGTAATAGTAATTCATGTCTAAGTATTAGACAATACATCAGTAAAATGGTAAAAATGTTCTATAGCTGGCCTGTAGAAATACTGCTACCAGAACATTGCACACTAGTGAGTAAACATTACCTGCTGCTGGATGATTAGACAATATCCACTTCATAGAGAAATTCTTATACTGTATATTTCATCTGTCCTCCAGACGAATGTTTCCACAATGCAAAATCAAAGTCTCTGGCTTAATCCCATATGCCAAGTACCTCATGCTGGTAGATTTTGTGCCAATGGACAACTTCAGGTACAAGGTAAGCACTTTAAATAATAGAATTTATGCTGTCCTTCCATCTTCATTTGAAATAGATTAATCTTTATGCTTCACTGGCCAGGCTGATAAATAAATTGTCTTTGGACAAAGTTCAGAAGTAATTGGTGGATTTTATGCCTCTCTGGAGTTATTTGTCAGTTTTGCTCGGGGAGCGGCTGGAAAGGTAACTAATTTTTATTGTAAGCAGTACAGTTTTAATCATGATTAACGTCAGACTTCTCTGGCAGCCATTGGGAGACAGGGAGGAAAAATGACGCCTAAACTTGGAGCTGTTTTGGTAACATGATTATGGCTTATAAGAGAGAATCTGCTTCTTGTCAGGACTGTGCTTCAGAGGAGTCCACTAAATAAACAGTGAAGCAAAATTGCTGGAGTTTCCCTGTAATGAAAGGAAATTTTTTAAGCTCTAGATTTCTGTCTTTCCCTTCACAGTGGAATAAAGATCAGTGGGAAGTTGCTGGAAAAGCAGAGCCCCAGCTCCCTTGTCGCACCTACGTCCACCCAGATTCCCCAGCTCCTGGCAGCCACTGGATGAAAGAACCCGTCTCCTTCCAAAAACTGAAGCTCACCAACAACACGCTAGATCAACATGGGCATGTAGGTTGTAGCTGGCCTCTGAGCTGTGCTCTCTCGGAAATCATTGCAGGTGGATGTTAAGGGAAATAAGCGAGATTTGTGAGAAATCGGATCATGTGGAAATTAAAACCCATCCAAGTGCCCTCTCTTCCTTCCTAGCCTAGCCCAGCCCTTGTGCTCTCTTAACTGCCTGCGAGGGAAGGCTTTAGTCTGTACTGTCACCATAGAGGCATGGTGACACCAGTCCCAGCCAGGCATCCCTAGTTTGAAATGGATGTCCTGGGAGTCTCTACAGGAGGCTTTGCAGAGCGTGTTGGCAGTGGTTGCACATGGAAACTTTCTCCTTTGTCTGTCTCTGTGCCAGATCATCCTCCACTCCATGCACCGTTACAAGCCTCGCTTCCACATTGTGCAGGCAGATGACCTCTTCAGTGTCCGCTGGAGCATCTTCCAAGTCTTCAGCTTCCCTGAGACTGTCTTCACTTCTGTTACTGCCTACCAGAATGAGCAGGTATAGTGGGCAAGTGCTGCTCTTGGACACGTTGCTAAATAATCTGTCTTTAGAAATCTTGCAGAGGAAGGTGTCTCATTCCAAGCTAGTCACCCTGGGCACCTCTGATGGACCGTGGAAAGAAATAGGCACATTATGGTTCCTATGGAACACATCTACTCTGGGATGAGATGAACCATGCACCTTAATTGTAATAAGTGCGCTGTCAGTGATTAATAGAATCCTAAATGCAGTAAAAAGTATGGGCAAAAGTCCAGATAATAGATACTGACCCTGTCTATTTCACTAGTCAGATGAATCCCACACAAATTCCTGCTGACCCTGGCAAAGTCACTTCTCTCTTTATGTCAGTGCATGCCCAAAACCCTCAGACAAGCTGTTGTGATAAGTACTGAGGTGAAGGTCTTGAAACAGTAAAGAACCCAACCAGTCACCATGATACTGAATCTTGTTCCTTTTATTTTAAGATTACAAAGCTCAAGATCGACAACAATCCATTTGCTAAAGGTTTCCGCGAGCATGGGAAGAACACTCGAAGGTAAACTGTTTTTCATCTTTATTTATAATTGGAGTTCACTTGTGAATTTTACCTCAGGCCATTGAGCAAAAACTATACCAGCTAGCTCTGCAGAGCCTGCTGCATTGTGCACACTGCATTTGCCTGTGTCTGGGAAGGATGTCCCCTTGTGCAGCCTCCTCCCAAGAGACCTGGGGAGTGGAAGGGCATGTAGGATTTCCTACAGGAATCATAGAATCATAGAATCTTCATGGTTAGAAAAGACCTTTGAGATCACTGAGTCCAACCATACACACACAAAAAAAATTCCAAACCCCTACAATCTCTGCCACTAGAGCATGCCCTGAAGTGACACATCTAGATGTTTCTTAAATACCTCTAGGGATGGTGACTCAACCACCTCCCTGGCCAGGCTGCTCCAGTGCCTGACCACTCTTTCAGTAAAGTAATTCTTCCTAGTGTCTAATCTAAACCTCCCCTGCTGCAACCTCGGACCATTTCCTCTGGTCCTGTCATTCACCTGGGAGAAGAGGCCAACACCCACCTCTCTGCACCCTCCTTTCAGGGAGTTGCAGAGGGCAGTGAGGTCTCCCCTCAGCCTCCTCTTCTCCAAACTATAAACATGCCCAGCTCCCTCAGCCTCTCCTCATGTGACCTGGTCTCCAGACCCCTCACCAGCCTGGTAGCTCTCCTCTGGACACGCTCCGGCACTTCAGTGTCCCTCTTGTACAGAGAATCCCAGAACTGAACACAGCACTCGAGGTGAGGCCTCAGCAGTGCCGAGTACAGAGGCACCATCACTTCCCTGCTCCTGCTGGCCACGCTAATCCTGATACAAGCCAGGATGCTGTTGGCCTTCTTGGCCACCTGGGCACACTGCTGGCTCATGTTAAGCTGGCCGTCCACCAGCACCCCCAGGTCCTTTTCTGCTGGGCAGCTTTCCAGCCACTCTTCCCCAAGCCTGTAGCGTTGCTTGGGGTTGTTGTGACCGAAATGCAGGACCCAGCACTTGGCCTTATTAAACCTCATACAACTGGCCTTGGCCCTTCGATCCAGTCTGTCCAGGTCCCTCTGTAGAGCCTTCCTACCCTCAAGCAGATCAACACTCCCACCGAGCTTGGTGTCATCTGCAAACTGACCGAGGGTGCACTCAATCCCCTCGTCCAGATCATCGATAAAGATATTAAACAAAACTGGCCCCAAAACTGAGCCCTGAGGGACACCACTGGTGACCGGCCGCCAAGAGGATTTCACCCCATTAATCACAACTCTCTGGGCACGGCCATCCAGCCAGTTTCTTCCCCAGCGAAGAGTACACTTGTCTATGCCATGATTCGCCAGCTTCTCCAGGAGAATGCTGTGGGGGACGGTGTCAAAGGCCTTACCAAAGTCCAGATAGACAATGTCCACAGCCTTCTCCGTGTCCAGAAGGCGGGTCACATGGTCATAGAAAGAGATCAGGTTGGTTAAGCAGGACCTCCCTTTCCTAAACCCACGCTGGCTGGCCCTGATCCCTTGGCTGCCCTGCACTTGCTGTGAGAGCTCACTCAAGATGATCCTCTCCATGATTTTTCCTGGTATCAAGGTCAGGCTGAGACCTGTGTTCCCTTGCAAGTTGGAGTTAGACTGGAGTTTGATGTGTAAATGGCAGTGATAACAGGCGAACACAGTAGATCATTGTGTCTCTTTGAGATCAGCTGGATTCTGACATTTGGAGGCTCCTTCATCTCCTTTTCCAGTATGCGGAAAAGCATCTCTTCCAACAGGAGATTTTGTCTGCAAGAGGGAAGATGGATACTAATACCAGCGAGATCTTCTGTCTGGTCTGAGGGCAGTTAGTGGATGAGACTTAAAAAAAAAAAGCTTAAATGCAACCATTAATTGGCAATAGACAGGGGAAAAAATGTTTTTTTCCAGGTGGAAAATGTTATGAAAATAACTGAGATTGTATTTTGTGTTATTTTACGCCTGAAAAAAAAAAATCTCATTTCCTGATGAAAAAGGCCAAAACTGACTCTTTTCTAGTTAAACTTTGAAAATGTCATGGATTTTCTTTTTCCTCCTAATAGGATCATTTCTGACTAAGCTTAGACTCATTTTCCATTTAGGGAAAAGCTGCTTTCAAGTGAAAGACCCAACCTACTGTACACCTACCTGTGTGTGTATTATGTATATCCAACATAGACTACACTTACAAACTCAGTGCCAAAGCCTCTGGTGCTGAGTTTCCATGTTGACTGTGCCTTTTGTGCCAACATGAAGCAGGCAACCCCTTTACCGATTTATCCCCAGTCTCCTGTCAGGTGGGGGCTCTTGCTGGAAGTGCACACTGGTGGCAGATGGCATGGCTAACCCTGCAATTCCACTATGGCAAACGTATTCCCCAAGGACCCATCAGGGTGCTTTGCTAGGAGAGGTGTAAGTCACAGAATGTCACAGAGGTTCGTCCCATCTTTCTGTCTTCCAGGGCTTGCCCAGCATATTTATCTAGGCAAAAAGTTTACATACAAGCTACCCCCACATCTTGTTTCTTTCCAGGGAAGGACGAGCCAAATGCCAGAAGCCTAGTCCAGCCAAGGGCCAGAAGAGGAAGCTACCCGAGGAAAAGGAGTCCGGTGCTGAGGAACGTGGTAATATTGATCACAACAAACCCAGAGAGTTCATTCCAAACAGAGCCCGGGCCACAGGAAGGAAAAAAAGCAGCCAGCGTAGCCCCCTGTCTGGGGAGAGTGGCTTGGGTGGAGTCCCTAAAGAGAGCTGTGCATAGCTTGGAGTCTCTGACTCTCTGGGAATGATCCACAGGAGCCAGCTCACAAGTCGCTTGTCATTACTGACTACTCGTCAGCTCTCTCAACAGCCTGGCCATGCTTTGTGACCACCTATGATCGTAGGCTGTGCTTTCATAATGTTTCTCTTCAATAGCGATATGAGCTTGCAGTATCACCCGTTGCTTTCTTGGTTCTCATCAGTGCAGTTGTTCCAGCAATGCTGTTTGTGCAGCTGAGTTGTGGTGCAGATGGGGGAACTGATACCATTAAAAAAAGAAAAAAAATCTTTACTCTTTCTGTTCAGTTGTTTTTAAGCTTGGTCATTCCTTGCTCCAGTTCACAGTGCTGCTTGCAGTAGCACAACTAAGGAGAGAGAACAGGGCAGGACCAAACACCACAGTGTAAGGACAGAAAAAAGCTGCGAAAGGCTAGTCCCTTAAGGCAGTATGACTGCAGAAGAGGTATTAGTGTGTTTTCTTCCACCATCCTGTGATTAATGCAGCTGCCAATAGACCATTGTGAGCTCTGGCTCCTTCTTCCCCCTTCTCATTTCTTTCCATTCTTTCTTTTCCCCGCTGTGAGTCAGATTTTGAGAAAGATGAGAATGCAGATGTGAAGGAAGAGAGTAACCCCATCGTGGTCAGCAGCGGATACCCCTTCTGGGTCTCGGAGCAGAATGGCAGCCATTCCTTTCCTGCAGCATCACCAGTGCCAGCTGACCAGAGGGAGGGTCCGGCCAGAGAGCAGCAAGTGCCTACGCCGTCCTACCAGACATATCGGTGAGTCCCACCTCCCAGTGCTCATGTCCAAAGCCACTCTTTAACTGATGGGATTCCTCATCTTCTAATGGATATTTCCTAAGAAAAACAGCCAGTGGGAGTGAGGAAGGATGCCTTTCTGTTGGACAGCATACCTTGGTGATAGGTGCTAGATTAGCATGGAGATAGCTCCACAACAAAGCCTTTCTGTGTTACTTCAAACCCACTGATTCTGGGCATACTCATGTCTTAGTAGTCCTCTTTATTTCCCTGTCCTGAAATGCTCTCCTAGCCAGCTCTATGTACTGCAGAGCTTGCCTGTCCTTTGAAGGAAGCGTGTTGGAGGAGTGGCAGGACTCCAGTGATTTTTATTTTTTTTTTCCTCTCCTTCTTATCATTGCAAATTCAGGCGTGAGTTGTAGTGAGCCTAGACTAGAACCGAGCCAGAACTAGAGTAGTCTGGGTTTGCCTTCTCGGGATTTAGTTTTTCTGTGTGAGTGACAGCAAGGCTTGGACTAAAATCCATACGAACAGTAAGGTGAAGCAGTAGGTAAGGGGAAGAGTGCATGCTAAGAGCTTGCCCTGCCTTTCCCCAGGGGAGCTGTGTGGGTTTTCAGTGGTTTTCCGCTGCGGTAGGTTTGACTCGTTCTTCTCTCTGCCCTCGGGGTTCAGGTTCCACGAAGCCGGGGACAGCCAGCAGCTTCCCACCCGTGACGCCATGGCCTTGAATGATTTCCGGGCAAGGTGCCACCCCTTGGATCTCACCACGGTGCCCGAGCATGACTCCAAACAGCTCCCAGAGGGCTTTACCAACCTGCCTCCGCTCCCCCCACCTCTGCCTCCTCCTCAGGACTACACGGGAGTGGTGAACATGGCTCTAGACTCTGTTGGGAAACCCGGGGCCCGAGCGCCCATGTACAGTCCTTATGGCACCGAGCAAGGCCTTGGCCAGTGGATGGTGCCTTCCCACAGCCAGTACAGGGCAATGAGCTACTCGGCCTTCTCCACAGAGTACAATACACAGGGGGCTCCAGGACATGCCCACGGGACCATGGCAGAGTGGAGCCAGTACCCTCTGTTCCCCTATGCCTGCTGGTGAACGGGGAAAACCCTTCCCAATGAAAAGACTGAAAGAAAATTGTAAATGAGATAATATTTGCTCTGGAGTGTTGATCTTGAAGCCTTGTCTGCACTAGGCAAAGAGGTATTGCTGCACGCAGTAGCATGGGACACCTTCTGTCTCCTTGCACAACAACCCTCACTGCATTTCACAAGCAATGGCCAAACTGGTGACTGTCCCGGCCATGTCAGTGTGAGCCTGGATGAATCAATGTGTTTTGCAGCGTTTTTCTTCCCAGCAGGAGTAGGAAAGCACAGGAGCTGTGAGAGCAGTATTTAAAGAGCTGACAAACTCTCAGTCCCAGACTGTTTGTGTCTCGCATTTGGTGGTTTCCAACATCCTTTCCTTCCAGGATTCATGTGCAAGGACATAGGGGCTGAGGAGTTTCAGTAAGCCATCCAGGTGGCCAAGAAGCTGTAGAGAATTATTGCAAAGATGAGCAAAACAAGCTATCCCGGTGCCCCCTTGAGCAGTTTCCTCACTTAGTATAGTCAGACTAAAGCTAGAGTCTTGCCTTTCTTCCAGCAGCATATGGGAGTAAAATACACAGCAACGCCTGTGTGTCTGGAGGGAAGAATTTGTCCCGTGCAGGAGAAGTGGCAGCAAGGCTGAGTGTTGTGTCTGCGTGTCCCCTGTGCCCATCCCTCTTCTGTCACCCCTAGGTTTGAGGTTAGTGAAACGCTCTTCTTTCTGCTGGTGGTGGAGGGAGGTTGTTCACAGAATGCAGGGGCTGCTCTGGGGATTTCCATAGGGCTGTGGTTGTCAGAAACAGGGCCACAAACACCAGTGCTGGCTGTGTCACTCTGACCTCTTCCTTTCGAGGGAAATGAACTCTTTCACTGTGAACCTCTTCCTTTTTCCACCCCCTGCCACTCCTGGAGAATATAATTTATAGTTGTGGTTACTGTGCTACACTTGGAGCGAGCTTAGTCAATAGACAGTTCTCACCAGCCCGGCATTGCTCGTCGGGCATATACTTTAATTAATACCCTGTAGGCATGGAGCTGCGTGCTGCATTGCTGCTGAGCTCAGCACCTCCCAGGCTGGTCGGCAAAGTCATCTTGCCGCTCTTTGGAAGTCTGTAGGGATCTGCTGCCATGTTTCGTTATCAGAGCAGTTTCACCTCCCTTGCCTCTGTGGTCCCATTGTGGGGAGGAGCTGTTTTGCCAGGGTGCACGCTGCCTTGCAGAGAGGATTTCTCTTTATCTTTGTCTTGGAAGGGGGAAGCATCCCTGTTTGCCCAAGTGGCAGAATGGCCCTGGTAACGGGGTCTTGTTTGAGACAGGCTCTTTGCTTCTCAGGGAGGGTAGACATGTTCCTATGTGTTATTTAGGGAATGTTTTCTTGTAACGCTGTTAAAAAAACAAACCTGCTGTGTGGCCTGTAGCCATCAGTGGGCAATGAGGTGTGTCATTTAGCATGTATGCCAGATGGTTTTCTCTGTGTGTGCATGTGTGCGTGTGTGTGTGTAGCAAGATGTTGTCTGTGAGCTGTGAGCAGACCTGGGCAGGTTTGTGACCACCGGTGCATCAGGACCGGTGTGCAAGTACACCGGGAGAGGCTGCACACTGGTCTGTTCGGGTACCAGGCTGGCACTGTGCGTGTGCATAGCATAGAGATGTCGAGCCATGTTTATTATTGTTAAGATGACTTTGAAAAGTAGCCCCACAAATTTGTGAAACTCGACTACAGTGACTACTTCCTTATTTAAAGAGTATATTGCTAACTGCTTTTGTACCACAATTACGATACGTAGAGAGCAGCCAAGTACTTCCCCTCAGCTTCATAGGATGGGTGTGAGATGTGCAGCGCTTAAATAAAGGTGAGGCTCCACCACAGTATATGTACATAATACCCTATTAACCTCTTCTCTGATAGCACCCTGGCCAGTAGTTATTTATACCTGCTGTGCTCGACACGCCTGTGGATGCAAGTGACTCAGTAAAATGAAATCTGGTTGGGGAAAAAAATGTAAAGGAGATTGTTTTTAAGCCCAGAATATTGTGATTTCCTGCTATCTAAGTTCCAGCCGCGTAAAGGCAGGTCAGCTGTAAAAGGCTGTCCTCTGTGGATGATAAGAATATTCTGTCTCTCACTGTTAGTGGCTGATTTTGCCACCACTGTTTCTATGTCTTAGAAATGAGGTGAGAAGGCTGGCCAGGGAGTTCGGTACCTTGACCTGTGTGCAGGGACCCTGGGAGAGGTACTTTCTGTGAGGCTGTCCTCCTGGTACCCTGCCGTGATCGCTGCCAGTGCCATGCTAACAAGGAAAGAGAAAGTAATACATCCCCCACACAGGCTACTTGGTTAGATCTATTTCTTTATGTTTGAAGTTGGGTTGTATTTCCTTCTGTCACTGGGTGCTAATGAGGATGAAAACCACGCTATGGTGAGTATGAGGAACTGAGGAGAACTGGGCAGCACAGGGAAGCTCCTGTGCAAATATGGGTGTAATGTTCTTTTTTTCAAACCTTCAGAATAGCTTTGCAAGTGGTGCTGCCCCATGGGCCTGTTGGTGGAGCTGGTTTGGCAGACAGCTCTGCACTGGGGTAAGACTCAGCCTTGTGCCTAGGACAAGCCATTAATTACTCATCAGCCTTCTGTTGCAACAGGACTCCTTGCCCTCCTTCGGTGAATCATCCGTCTTATTAGAAAAGTACCTTTGCTTTCCTCGCTCGCCTGTCTCTGGTTAGAGACTGCGGCTTGGCTGGTTTGTGAAGCCGTTGGAAATTTTGCCCGTAGGTGTGTGCTTTGGACTCTGCTGCCGCCTCCTCCCTTTGCAGTTCCCACTGTCTTGTTTTCTTCAGCTGTGGCATTTAAAAGTCTGTGTGAGCTCGACTGAAACACTGTTTTTGCACGCATGTGAGATAATGTAATGCCTCTCTGACAGCTTCAATAAAAGGAAATGAGACATACGGAAGGCAGGCCATTAAGAGCAATAAAATAAACTCTAAAGTGTGTTTTTGTGCATCTCTTTCAAGCATACCAGTGGCTCCACTTTAGTCATGTTACCTGGGGCCAGTTTGTACACGCATGACACACACTGTTGATCTCAGCGTTCATTGTTCTCCGCAGTGTATTCAGTGAGCCCCCAGTTATCTGCTTGCATTGCTAGATGTGACTCAGTCTCTTGCACTAACTCTTTGCAGCAAATTGTTTATTTTCTCTGCGTTTTCTGCTCCTCTTCTGCAGAGGACTTACATAAGGATGAGGGCAAATAAACTATAAATGGGATCTAGGTAAATTTCCTATGGGAAATAAAGGTCTTGATTTATTTTGGTTTATCCTGCTGGTTTTTGCAGCCTTAAGCTTGTCTGACACTGCTTCAGTGCAGATGGGAATGGCAGAAAAATGCTTTCTTGCCAATGCTACAGTTCTTCCACAGACAGCTGTATCCCAGTGAGCAGCCACAGAGTTCCTGTGGTGCTCCTTCCCTGCAGCGCAGCAAAGTGCCCACCTTTCCCCACAATTCGCAAAAGATACATCCAGCCCTCCTAGGGGTGCAGGATCCCCTCTCGCCTGGCCCAGGATGTGGCCTTTGTGCTTGTATCCACTCGGTCACCCTCTGGCGCTGCAGAAGAAGCTACCAGCTGGTTTCAGCAAGAGCTTATTTGATTTCCAGGCACTGGAGGGAGATAGATGTGCTCAGATGGAGAAAACTAAACTTGGCATCTGGTGCATCAGATCAGCATCCTTGCCCAGGCTGAGACAGCATCCTCATGTGCATGGTAGAGGGCAGGGTCTCCCTGTCCCCGCGGGAGCTCAGTGAGGGCCCAGGGAGGCTCCTTGCCTGCAGAGAGGCACAGGGACATCCTGGAGAGTAGCATTTCTGTGTCCAGGTGGCCTGAGGCCCTTGTAGCTGGACAGCTGGGCTGAGCCGGACTTGCTTCCTTCTGGGTTGACCTGACTGCGCAGCACAGGGATGTCTGTCATTTGGTCCTTGGTGAGCCTCCCGGGAGACTCCTCCAGTGCATTTTCTTGGTCAGTGTATGTACTGGGTCACCTTAAGCAAATCCAAGCAAGCAGTGCAACCCCCCCTCCAGGAATAATAAAATTCTTCAAGTCAAATGGGTTTTTATTGCAGAGCTTAAAAGCCACTTAATTCGCAAGCCCCAGGTTGGGATCCCATACGGAGCCTCTTAGCAGGGGGGATGCAGCATTTGGCTGACAACAACAAACAGCAGCCGTCACCCGCCGTGCGGGGCTGGACCGGCACAAAGCCAAATACCTCCTGCCTGGGAGCTGCAGGCAGCTGCCAGCCCCCCTCTCCTGCTCATCAGTGGCCAAATGTGTGGGCTGCAGGTGTCTTCACTTACCTGCTTCCCCGCCCTCAGCCTGAATTCCCTTTGGGAATGGCCAAGAGCAAAGAGAGAGGGGGTGAAACTGTCCAGGGCCAGCTGGAGAAGGGAGGACAAAAGGTTTTCCCCAAAGCGTGGTGAGGGGGTGCTGCGTCCCACTTTCCCCCTCTGCCCTGAGCGATGCCAGCCCCAAAGCCCACCCAGAGGCTGGGTGCTCGGAGACAACTTTGCTGCTGTCCTTTTGCAGCTGTATGGGGTGCCTGTTTCTGCCTGTTTCTCTAGGGCTTGACTCTCGGTTCCCTGGCTGCAAGAGGCAGGCGCGCTGCTGGCAACTCCAGGTAAGCTGGTTTCACTGTGGTGCTTTGCAGAGATGTAGTAATGTTTAAATGTGGCTCCTAGACGTTACAGCAAATCCGGGCAGGAGAAGCCCAGGCAGAGGTAATGCAGCTGCTTGCAGGTTCACAGGGCAAAGTGAAGCAAGTCGGGAAAACATTTCGGCTCTGTGGCCCATGCTCCCTACAGTGTGCGCTGCCCAGAACAAATGCCGAAGTGTTCTTGGGACCTGGGCCTGAGCAGCAGCATCGGACAAAAATTTAACCAAGGGTGAGGAGAGGCACTGCAGCTGTGATGAGCAGTGGTGCTGCTCAACTTGATTTAGCGGTGTTCCTTTTTTTTTTTTTCCAAGTCATGTGAGTTTGGTTTATGGCATGAAGTACTTTGCTGTAGGGTGCCTCTGACACTTCTGTAATACTCCATTTTTTTTCTTTGAATGCGCAGGTGTACAACTGCAGTGTTCCTGCCCAGACAGCACCATGCTTGGTGAGTGTAACGGATGGATTTCATTTCCGTCTCCTACAGTTCTTTGGGGACGTGCTGAGATTTTCATTTCTTCCTCTTCTATTTTTACTGAAAAGGGAAAATTTCATGCCTCTATAAAGGGAGTGGGTAGCTAGCAATACAGGACAGGCACACTGTCAGTCATGCAGCCAAGCATAAAACAGTGCTCAGTTTTGGTATCTCTGCCTCTCATTGTAGAAATAAGACTGTACATGTAAAACACAGTAGCTGTTCGCAGCAGAGACCTCCTGTGTGCTGGCACTGTCACTCCAGCTCCCATCTGCAGGGTCACAAAGCACCGGCACCTGGGAGCTCTGTGTAACATCCTCGCTGGGAGATGGTGCGTTAAGGGTAGATGTGAGTGGAAATGCTGCTGCAGAGTAGAAGGGGATGAGTCAGGCCTGATTTCTGTCGCACCACGGGGTCTGTCCCCGTGCTGGCTCTGTTCATGCTGAGCAGCCAGCCCTCTGCTCGCCCACAATCTGGTTTTGGCTCTGTTAAACCGTCTAGAAGGGGCTCTGTGGAGACAGAGCAGCTCGGGCACCACCCAGCAGCATTCAGGTGAGGGGGAATTGAGAATTGCTGCAGATCCAGTAAGTGTAAATCATCCCTCCCATGTCCTTCTGGGCATCCCTGGTTGTTCTCCAGGGATAAAAGCAATGAACAATTGAGCAGTGGAGGGGATGTGATCAAAACCACCCTGTTTACCAAAGGGCTGTGCTGAGCATTACACTGACATAGGCTGAATGACACTAATGCGCTCCATGGAGAGCCCCTGGGGACACAACGGCATTTTGAAAATCACAGATGAGAACACAAGGCCAGGACAGCAGCACGGTTTCCAACTCATGAGGCTAGGCTGGCAGTCTCGCGTGGAGCCATGCCACATGTTTCTCATCCCTCGTTTCATCCTGTCCGTATGTCTGTTAATGGCCCTGTCCTGCCTCCATCCTCAGGGACTAATTGCCTCACACTTGAGCAAATGTGCTTGGTGTTTAAAAGGAGTCTATCGATTTGTGCGTATTCCTGAAAGCCTCACAGGGCCCCGTTTCCTTTGAAGTGTAAAAGCATCTGTCTGTCTTTGCTTCTCCAGCAGTCTCCTGCTCCATTTGCATCTCCTCTCCGGCTTGTAGGGGCAGCCCAGGGAGTCCTCCCCCGGCCCCATGCAGCGCTGGGGTTTGGGGCTGCTGAGAGGGCTCCCTGCCACGGGGAGACGGGACTTGAAGGCAAAGGTGTAAAGCTTCGGTCTCGGCCGGGGGTGAGCCCAGCTTGCAGCTCTGGGTGCGCAGGATGGAGCTGTTTCTGAAGGCCAGTTTCCAGTACTTCAGACTTTGGGGGTGCTCTCGCTGCGCATTTGTCTGCAGTGGGTGCGTTGATTAGGAAGGAGGGGAAATAGCCCCTGGCTTCTTCCCACCGTGGTACTTAGCTTCTCGTGCCAGACAGCACTGGTTGGTAGGATGGTGGGAAGTAAGGTCAGACCTGGGCTGCTTTGGATAATCCCCCATCCAGGAGCTGAACTGCACGAGGGAGACCAGAACCTGTGATGATGTTTCTTTGACATACATTTGAAAAAATGCTGTTGAAACGCAAACGTGTCCCTGCTCTGTATGTGGACAATTTGGCCTGTGATTCTCCCCATCCCACCTACCCTGGACAGTGGGACTGGCCCTGGACATGCTGCTTGTCCCCACCGGGGCATTGTCACGTAAGCACAGTCTTACAGGAGTGACTGTACTTCTGGAGCCAGGACTGAAAGCTTGGTCACTCCTTGGTTATCCCCAGGGTGGTGGTGAGAGGACAGTACAGATAAATCCAGGCCTGAACTGCAGGGGCTGCCTGTAGCCACTGCCATCCAGCACCTCCCAGATACGTGCGTTGGGTTTCCTATTTCAGTGGGGCCTCAGCAGAGCAGCGGTGGCACCTCGCTGTTGGAGGCAGTAAATGGGCTCCCATCTGGTTTTAATGATCAGTAGCACTTTGGTGCTTGTTTATTCCCATGTTTTATGCTTCAG
The DNA here is from genome assembly GCF_964199755.1 of Larus michahellis. Taxonomy (NCBI): domain Eukaryota; kingdom Metazoa; phylum Chordata; class Aves; order Charadriiformes; family Laridae; genus Larus; species Larus michahellis. Next base: position 6,259,167 of record NC_133908.1, on the reverse strand, counting down.
CAATAAAATACTGCTTCAGTTTGTTCAATTCATCCCGGTGCTGGATGGAGACGAGTTCACAGACTCTGATGAAGCGGTCCCAGCGGTACACAGGGTGTTGTTTTTTTTTTTCTAGACAGCTGGGCAGGATCAGATGATGTAGTGGCAATTAGTTTGAAATACAAACATCAGCGGACAGTATAGAAAGTAGGGAGCTCATGGTGTGCCTAGCAAAGAAATCTTCTCCTTGGATTAAAGGAGACTTTTGTTTATGGCGCTGGAGCTCTGCTCCCTTCTGTCCCCCACAGGGCAGCACAGAGCTCTTACGTGGAGTCTGATGTGGAGTTAGTCCCAACTTTAAAACCAGGTACTGGAGGAAATTTTGGTCCCAAAGTGCTGCCCGTGGTGGTCACTCAGCTGCAGTGTTGTTTTAACCCTCCCGTCCTGTTACAATGCTGAGATGGTGGTGGAGATGGCCGAAGTGCTGGCAGGGCCGCGTCTCGCCGTGGGCATAGACCAGCTCTGCTGCAGGTTCCCAGCGCTGCGGCGCTCAGGGCAGCTACGGTGCGACTGGCAGCTGTTGTACAAAATTCTCTGGAGTGAATACAGTCTAATATTAAATTAATCTAAGGAGGAAACTGTTTGTAAGGGGCTGTGTGGATTTCTGATGTTGCTCCCTCTGCCTAGCATGCTCATGTTACCTTCCTGGTGTGGCTGTGGAGAGCCCGTCTGCCGGCAGCTCCGGCCCTGAGGAACGGATCGTCCTCCGAAGGGACGAGCAGTAGTGCTTTGAATGTCTCTGGCAGCAGATATCTGGGGATCTTGAATCATTTCTGCAAATGCTAGTTAAGCTTTTCAGCACGTCTAAACGTGACTCTGTCCCGCGGGGTAGGTGGGGACACTAAGGCAAAGAGAGATTAAAGACAGTAAACCACAGAGGGGAGAAATGGGCTCTTTGTCTCCCTTCTGACTTTTATGGAGACTTGGAAACCTTTTGCTTTTCCATCTCCCATTTGTCTTCTACGCAAATAGTAGAGGAACAGTCTCCTCCACTTTATTTCCCAACAGTATACTCCTTGGAGGATCTTTAGCTCTTACGTCTAAAGAGCATTGATTTTCAGCAGAGAGCGCCTTTTTCCCAACTGTTTGTCAAAGCTTGGAGCTATAGGTGGCAACTACAGAGAAGGATTCCAACAAACTAATTAACTCCCGAGTTGTTCAGGGTCTGTTCCCTCAGTGCCACTGATGTTGCATTTGTGCTAAATTTCCCTGGAAGGTCTAACGTAGGGGGAACGATTAAAGGAAACTTCTTTCAGGCTGGTTTTATGCATCAGGAGGAAGAAAGGTGGGCAGCCGCTGCTCCATTGGGTTATTGCTTTCCCCAAGGCTGTACACGCAGCCACTGATGGAGCCAGGACCGGTTTCAGGCTGATGTACATTTGGAGTGTGCCAGTGAGATCTGTTGGGTCCCAGCGATGTGTGACGTAAAACCAGGCCCGTCCCTCAAACCCCACCAGGTGCCCTCTGAAATGGGGCTCCGGGTTACACCAAATGTGTCACCTCCAGCTTCCCAAACAAACACGGGGTGTCAATGTGGAGGGAAGGGACTTCTACAGAGCTGAGTGGGTTTTGCCATCAGCATGTCAGGAAGGGCTGTCTGCTCCTCCCGAGGGTGAGCCTGGCCCCTGGCTTTCAATTGCAAATGAAGCAAACAGCAAAGTGTTTACAAAGAAACCTCCCAGGCCTCTGCCGTGGCCCAGTGTCTTGGCCCTGGATTCACCCTGATGGTGTAAAAGCTCCCAGAATCAGGGCAGAGCTGTGTCACGGTGCCCTGGAAAGAAGAAGCCCTGATCCCTATGGATGCTCCAAGTAGCCTTATGCCACTGGAGCTGAGCAAAGCTCCGAGCGAAGGCAGGCAGGCAACGAGGTGCCACACTCATCCTCACACTGCTCCCAGCCCAAAAGAGGGGACAGCAGGCAGAAGTAATGCTGTGATTCCCGGGATTTGGGGTTGGGACAGCCTGTGAGCTGCGGCACGAACTCCTTGAGTCCAGACTATAAAGTACTTCACAGGGCCGTCCCAATTGCCTGGCCTATTAGTTTTATGGAGGGGGATATTGTAAAGATGCAGTTGATCTCCTTTTACCATGGTAATGAAAATATAACCATAGCGGGGAAAGAAAGCCTGGTAGGGAGCAGTGGGAGCCCGTGTTTGGGCGCTGGGGCTCACCTCCCGGCGGGCCCCCGGGGTCCCCGGGCATCTGTCAGCTTCCACCGTGTCTGAGCGGGGCTGGCAGCCGCCCATGGGTGCGCTTTGGCGAGGAGAGCCTTTGTCCCCTGCCCCAGCTGGGTGTTCCTCCCGGGCACCGGAGCAGAGGAGGATGGAGCCGGACGGCTGCACAGGCAGGGGCACAGTGCCACCCAGTGACTGCGTGTGACCTGCCAGGGGACAGCTGGGGCAGAGCTGGGGCAGCCTGCGGTGGGTTTGCCACAAAGGTTTTGAGGTCTGGAAGCCACAGCGAGGGCGTCCCAAGGAGATGGAGAATATGAGGAGACCCAAGAAACTTGGCGCGTTGCTGCTTTGGGATTGAAGCGCGTGAGGGACGAAGCTCCCGCGGCATGTCTGGAGCGGGGCTTTGGCGTGACCCGTCTTGTTCAGGTGCTGACGGGCGCTGAGTCAAGGGCAAGTTGGGGCTGAAGCAGCTCACGTTTTGGGAGGGATCCTGGCAGCAAAACAAGCGAAGGAGGAGGTGGTTACCCAGGACATGCTGCTCTCCATGGGAGGACGTGTCTTTGCGCTGGGGCAGCGTGGCTGGTCCCAGAGAGACGAGGCTGCTGCAAGGGCTGCCTTGGAGCTGCTCAGCCTCTGCCAGGCTGGGGCTGGGCTGGGAGGGACCCCTTGTGTCAAGGTGTCTTGGGCATTAGATGACAGCCACGTCTGGTGGCATTCTGACTCGCACCCCAAGGTTAATGCAGGACCCTTCCTCCTTTCTGCCCAAACCCTGCCTACATTCCTCGCTGGGTCAAGCCCTGTGTCAGGTTCCCAGGCTACAGCAAGCACTAACAGGCGGCCTGAATGGTGGGGGAAAGGGAAAGGAGCCAGGTACAGTGGGGTGCGGTGTCAGCAGCTCCTGAAGTGGCTCCCTGTGCTGTAAATTGCTGCCCCAGCAATGCCCTGACATGTTTCCAGCAGGGACTGTCTCTTGGAGGAGGCACAGACTACGGCTCTATTTTGGGTGATGACTACAGAGCCCATGGAGCATTTAGCGGCAGGGAGGGGTGTTAAATCAGCCTGTCCTTCTCCAGGTACGTTGTCTCCTCCCTCTGCTCCCCTCCGTTTTCCATAGCTGTTTCGATGCCGTGCTGCCGCTGGGCTGCGGGACTGCAATGTGCAGCTGAAATCAGGGCACTGCAGCGAGGGAGGCATGAGCCCTGCACGTCTGGCGGATGGAAGTCCTACATCTTCACTGCCCTGTCAAGGACTGTGCACGCTTTCTGTTCCTGGGCTGCTCTCCCATGTGTCTTTATTTTTGTCTATTTAAATTTAGGCCAGAGTTGATACCACAAACACCGCTGTGGAGGTCTGTGGGCTACCATTGCTCTACAGCACAAACCCTTGTTAGAAACCCGGGCTGGAGAGCTATTTCTATCCTATCGCCTACCGCTGCCTCGATCAGATGGTCTCTAGTGATGGGGACAGTGGGTCACTCAGCCCCATACAGGCAGGAGCTGCTACTGAGTACTGGAAGTAACCTTTCTGTTGCTACTGGGGTATGTTCTATAGTTTGGGATGGTTTCAGCCAGAGGTTTCCAATAGTGCTGGTGTCCTACCTGCGGGTCAGACCTGTGTTAGCCCATTCAGCAGAATCCCAGACTGGAGCCAGTTTTAGCCTTTCTCTTTCAGACTCTCCACGATGTGTCCCATGTCCAGGCCAAGATGCTATTTCTTGCAGGGAAATTATCTTTGGTTTAGATCTAATTCTCTAAGGTGATGAGTAGCCACAGCTATTCCAGGTAGTCGGGGGCAGCGGGAGGTATTAGATTCTTGAGGGATATGACTCTCTTGTACATCAAGACGACCGAGTCTGATGAATTACACCTCCTTTGTGCCTCGCAGTGTGTTAGGCTGGATGCTCAGCAGGAACCCAGCCCAGCGCTGCGTGTGTGTCGGTCGTCGCTGCAGACTCGGAGCCAGAGCACCAGCTGCGATACCTGGAAAGAGAAAAGCTGTTTCTCTTCAAGGTCAGTGGATTAATGATATCACTGGTCACAAGACGAGGGCAGAAAAGAGACAGTCCAAGATTACAGAAATGGATTCAGCGTGTGGAAGTCCCCAGTGAGATTCCCCTGAACTACCTCATAATGCAGATCAAGTTAGTAAAGTAACATAAAATACTTTAAAAAAACATGGGGTTAGAGTCTAGAAATACACAGTGCCATTACTTTACAGTAATGAAAAATGGGCAGGCTTGATTTTTATGTTTTTAATGACAAGTTAAGGATAGTGGCTGCGCTCTAAGACCTGTCTGGGTTTGTCACTTCTGTCAGGAGCATCCCCAGGGATTTCGCTGCCTGGCTTGGCTGCCGAGCGCTGGTGGGCTGAACAGGAGCAGAGTGCCAAGAGTTTCAAACCAGCTCCTGTTGTTCGCTTATGTCAGTCCCTTCTGTCTTTTCAAAATAGCATACTCTCCTCTGACTCACCGCTCCCCCCGAATCGGCCGAATCTCGGGTGCAGGCAGCCTGGGGAAGGCAAAGCAGCACGTCCAGCGCTGCTCTTCTGCCCCCGCCGCCCTCTGTGTGAGAGCTATTCTTGCCCCAGGCTCTGGAGAGGATTCATTAGATGGCGCAGATGGGGAAACATGGTACAGTGGAGGGGTCTTAACAGTCCCCGGGATCCATCCTTTCTCTTGCGCTTTGGTGCTTAATTTGTAGATCAAATGCAAGATTACAAGTGGAGGATTTCTCAGCGCTGACTTTCAGCTGCCCTTGTTGGACCAGCCAGGACGTACAACGCAGGAGCTGGTTCCCTACGGATACCCCAGATTTAGCTCTGATCCCGATTGTCTGGTGCGCCAGCGGCGGGTTAGACTAATAACTCGTGCCGGGAGGGTTCTGGTTACAAAATGCCTGGAATGAAGCGAGCAGGTGCTGGGAAGGTTATCTGAGGAGAGCGCTGCGTTGATTCCCTGTTGCCTCTCGTTCCCCCTTCCCTGCTCAGATGCAGCGTGGATGGCGTCTTCCGCAGGTGAGGCTGTGTCTCGCACATGAGAGGCTGCTGGGTTCCCCAGCGAGCCGCCATCACCACACTGATCAGGGTCAGTAGCTCCGCTTTTAGCTCCGGAAGTTTGTGCCAGTCCGGAGCAGGAGCCCCTGCGAAGCGGAGATGGGTCCGAGTCGCAGTGATGGGTGCCATGGAGGGTGCTGCAGCTGGAGTAATGTACAATTATCAGTGCAACTTGGGCTGTAGACAAGCTCTTAGGGCTCAAATTTCGGAGCAGGAGGCTCACTTTGGGCCAGCTGTGATGGGTTCTTGCCCTGCTGCCTGCCTGTCCCTCTCGGACTCGCAGTCCTGCTGCAGGAGGGCTCAGCTGTTTGCACAGGCACCGCCAGAGTTTGCAGCTCAGGGTATTAAGGTAAGCTGAAATGGGAACTGCTTTACCTTACCACGCTGAGCTGAGCTGTGTGACTTGTGGTTCAACAGCTGCTACGGGAACAGCTGCTCTGCCCTCTAAAAAAAGGCAGAGGGGACAGCGTAAGGGACAGAAACCACTACAGCAGCTCCAAGGTGAGCCATCTCTGCTGGTGAATACAAGCCTGAAGAGCTTTCCTACGTGCAGAGTCCACGCTGTTGTAAATTATGTAAAAAATTACAAGGAAATGTGTTCTTTTGCTGTGGCAGCATTTTAGTTGAGTGTACTTAGGCGTTTCCTACTGGTGTAAGCTCGTACAGGCATACCTCTGGTTGAATCTAAAGGGGTGTTTATTATTGCACTGGATTAGAAGTAAAACCTTTAATTTAAATGCGGGTGACAAACTGGTAAGCCCAGCTCATCCCAGCTGGCTTGCACCTAAAAACTAAGGCTTAGGCTGGCTGGTGTTGGACTGGCCTAACTAAACTAGTTCAAATTTAAATTAGCGAGAGCCTGTATGCAGGTAAGGCAGAAATAAAGCAGCTTGAGTTACTGCTTGTTTCTCGTTGCCTTTGACTTTTTGCTGAGTGAACTTGGCTGTTGTGGGAGCTTTAGGTAGCTGCTGAGCTGGGCACCCCTGCTACAAAACCCGGGTCCTGACTGCAGCCAGGGGAGAGCCGTGCCAGCCCCGGGAGAAGTTGAGTGTTAAGAGCCGTGATCCCCAGCTGGAAAATTAACCTGGGAGGTTGGCGCTGGGGGCAGACAACACAGAATCAGCTACGGGGGGGCAGGAAGCAGCCTGCATTTTAAAACGCAGGGACAAATCACAGTTCCTTGCAGCCCCCTTGGACTATGGAATTTGTCCTTTCCAATAATTGGAATGTGCCACAGTAAAGCAACCCAGCAACCCCCTCCTAGGTCAAGTGGTAGAAAGGAGTTATTTCTAAACAAGGGAATGTAGATTGTTTGGCCTTTTATCAATACAAAGTGGTGCAGATTTATACTTGGTGGCACGTCATGCATTTTGAGGCACACAAAATGTTCTTCTGTACAGAAGACAAGTATTTTAGACTTCCCCCAGCCCCTGTGTGTGAAATCACTTCATCTCCCACTCACCGCCTAATGGAAGCGCGTGTAAATGCTGCAGTTTTGTGTGAGAGAAGCCTGCATGGTGGCAGGACATCTCACGCAGTCACGGTTGGTGGCCCAGCCGTGGGTGTGCAGCACCTCCGTTCATTTGCATTGTACGTGTCTTGCCACAGAGAGGAACAGTGCTGCTGCTGCTGTCAGGGTTGTCATTTAGTTTGTAGGAAGCAGACGGCTGGTGGAGCAGGGGACGCTTGGTTTTGCTGGGTAAATAGTAAAGCAAGAGCTACTGAAGATGTCACGAGAAGCAGCTGCAGCAAGGGGCGAGTACTTCCAGCTTTTGCTAGAAAGCTAAAGGCACACAAGGTAGTTTTAAAAGCGATTATCAAGGCTGCTGCATGCACCTTACCTTTCTTGCTTGTGTATCCGAAATACTACTGTTTTTCTCTGAAAAGTAACTTGCCAAATGTGAATATTTGATGATAAGACACTATGCAGAGTTGGCTATGAATGTTTATTAACATCACATGGAAATGTGTACTCCAGAGAAGACAAACACCAGGCTGTGAACATACCTACAGAGTCCAGGGGAACAACGCAAGCTTTTTTTTTTTTTTAGACGACTTTGCAGCAGTTGAGTGTCCGATGTTCCTCTTAAGTTTTTCTCCTACACAAGATAATCTCAAGTTTCAACACGTTGTTAATGATTTAACTGAACGATCCCAAATATTAAACAACCCTTAAGTTCTAGTTAGTGCTCTTCTTGATTGGGATTGACTGTAAAAAGGCAAAAGACAACCTCCTGTTTTTGACTTGCAAAAGTAGATATTTGACATATTACGCTGACACCTTTCACCAGTGGCTAGAATATCAGCCATTCCACTCTCCAGTACCTGCACAGGTTACGCCTTATTTACTCAAACAGTAACAAGCTAAATTCAAACCATACACATAAACCAGTCATTCTTACAAGCACAGTCATGGGTATCACAGTAAAATAAGGTCACGGTTTCTACAGAGACCTTTAAAGGCCTTGGCAAAAGAGCAGCGTTAAATACAGTGACAGGAAGAGCACTGACGTGCCGGGTGTGAGGGTGGAGGAGACAGTGATAATCTGGCTATAACCAGAGATGCATCTTTTTTCAGGTGAACCTGCAGAGCACAGCAGTGTAGTCTGAGAAGAGGCACGAGGAGGGAGCAGGAGAGGATCATTCAGCCTGGCAACAGCCTTTTCTCCTGCTTAATTCTTCCTTTGATTCTGGAAAGCTTCGGTTGGCACTCTCATTCACCCACAAAACAGGGCATCATAATGACAGAGTAAGGACTTAAATAATCTGCTAATATCATGACAGTTTTAAGACTAAAGACAAATAATACTGTAAGTTGAGGCAAGTTTTATTTAGACTGTACAAACAGGGCACTGGGGGGAAAAAAAAAAAATAAAAAAATCAGTGGCTTGATGTTGGGACCAGTTCTATGAAATAAGTGGAGTAAGAAATTAAAAAGGCACTAATCTTAAGAAAGAACACTCCATATATTCTAAGAATATAATTCATTTAATACTGTTAATCTTATAGCACAAAAAATAAAACCAAGCTATGATCCCCAAAATAAACTTTAAATGCTTACACTCAATATTATTGCCTGAAGATCATGGTCTTTAAATTACATATTGTGTTTTAAAGTTTACACAGTGAAGACTGTCTCAAATACAAGGCCACCTTTCCCACTGCAGTAATTGGATCCTTGTCCCAAAACACACTTTCATTTAACGCAAGTAAACAAAAAATGACAACTATACAAGAATGCTTTCACTGGTCCCAAAAGGCAGTCTTTTAGGCAGGTCTCACTTTCAAATGCAGGTATTGAGGAAAATGCTTGAAAACTTGACTAGAAAACAAAGGCAGCCCTCTCGTTCCCAGGATGTTAATACAATATAAAAAATATTTTACAGGCACATGAAATGGCACAAAGAATGCTGTTTTTCCCTTTACAAAAATAATGCTCAGGCTCTTCAGAGCCCCAACGCAAACAGGATATTCCCTTTTGTTTATTCTTTCCCAATTTGTAAACAATCATGAATTAAATTAGCGCTTATCCAGTGATGGACACTGATTAAAACAGTTTTCATTTAAACTTTCAGACTGGTCAGAGGCTTCAATGTCTATATACACATGTACACAACAGGAGGAAGTCGAACAGTGAGCCTTTCATGATAGTTAACTATTGTGGCACCGGGTAATTACACCAGCTCCTAGTTCAAAGGCATGGACAACTTTAATGGTGCATAGATTGAAGCCACCGCTTGTAGGCTCCCATGCTTCGTATTAAGTATACCTCACACGCCCAAGGAACATTTACACTGACAGGTTTCATAAAGCAACAGACGGCACACATGTAAGCAAGCAACAAGCGATTGAGAATCCAGAGTCCTTCGAGAGAAACAGAAACTGATCAAATGCAGTCTTTATAGGAAAATACTTGTCTCGTAGTAAAATAGCAAAGACATATTTTGCAGCAAGGTTACAATCAGCTTAGGCTGGTCAGTATGCTACATTTAAACCACATTTAACATACCTGAACCACACCGCTGCTACTCAGAAAAACGCTGTTCGTCCATGGCCCAAAACCAGGTTCACAGAAATTTAAGAATTCTTGTCTTTCTTTGCATCAGATGCCACTACACACAAATTTTGCATAGTTTTGAAGGTAAAATATTTTGCTTTCCTGCAGTATCAGAACATAATTAAACCTAAAACAATGCTTGTGTTCAAAGTGTATACCTTATTCAATAAGGGGATCAGTCAAGATGTTTATTTCAGTGAAAAAAAAAAATAATCAAGGTCAAAAGCTGTGCTCAAGATCTCAAATCTCACAGTATTTATTTACCATGCAAAGGAAGAATTCTACAATCAGTCTTCTGAAGAGCTGCCTGTAACTATGTCAGGTCTGAAATCAGATTTCTCTGCAGCAGACTGAGTTTAGTGCAGTTTCTGTATTCAAAAGATGACTTTCAGTAGTACAATCTATGTAGTAAACGTACAGGTATAGTTGGGACACAGGAAAAACATGACCTTCTTTAGTTAAGAGAGCTGCATAGCTTTTCTCTGCAAGACAAAAATGTCAATGCCTATTGTCAAGAATTACTCTTACAGCACCAAACACTTCAGTCAATGCTACTCTACTTCACAGTTAATTTGGTAGTAAAATGCTCTACAAGAACGTCTAGACTGTCAGCCACTTGATCAATACTACAGAAAATAGCTAACAGATGAACAGAGAGACTTCTTTAAAAACCCCGGCATTTTTAATGTCTCATTGCAAATGCCATTTTTTGCATTTCTTCAGTGCCTTCCAATTAAGGATCTCATGGCACTTTCACATGAGCTAAGAACAACGTGCTTTTATTAGGATCAAGCAACACAAATCAACAAGAAAACATGCTGGAACTTAAGACAACAACTTTTATATAATTTGACATTTATAAGAACTGGTGAGATTCTGCGGGTGTCTGAAGTTTCTCATTTTGCTACAACGGACAGCCTTCAAAAGTTGAAAAATGGGGGCTGCTGTTTTCCTGTCAGCTTCCACACCAGACATTTTTCTTCAACCAGGCCGTCTGAAAAGGGAGGTTGTGTAGTTGTAGTCTTTGCAGACGTGTATTCTGTTAATTCAGTGTTCCATTATTTTTAAAAGAGCATTCCAGTTCACCTACAAAACACATTTAAAGAAGGCAGCAGAGGATACCACTGTACCTAAGCTTTCATATCCTGTACACAGGCTAAGGACTTAACCTGCATGGCTTGAATTGTATTTATTTAGCTCTAGCCATATAGTTCCCTACTGTAAGTACAATTACAGCAGTATAGCTTATGTACAGAAAAAGGGAAAGAAGCTATACTGATAATAGACACCTTTGTGGCCTCCTCCAGCCTGGGCATTAATTTATCACATGGGGAACCCAGGCAGCTGACCCCAATTAACCATTTTCTAGAGGGTGCTGGGAGGGGGAGGGATCTGGGACATATATAAACCAGAGCCAACTCATTTGGAAAGGTTAAAAAAAAAAAAAGATGGCAGCATGCAGAGGCCTTAGGATTCAAGCAAGGAAAAAGAGGGAGAGAAAAAAAAAAAAGATGAAAGCAGCACTGGAAAAGAAGCAGAGCAATGTGGAGACACCCTAGAAAAAAGGTACTGTGTTTGAAAAGAAGCTTTCAACAAGCTGGGGCTGGCATAGCTAGGAAACTTTGGAGAGGTAAGGGAGCCTGCAGAGAAATGGGTATAAAAGGTGTATGTTTAAATAGGAGGATTTTACCGGTACTTATCAAGTTCTTCTGTCCCACTCCTTTCCTACCTCTTCACACGATGGCAACCTGATCAGTCTGTCTACCAAGTAACAGCTTGGTGACAAGGACTTCTATACTATAAAACTACAGTTTCAACGCTGCAGAAGAGCTGTATGTAGACCAGGCCAAAGTGTTTCCCTTTAAAGCTCACTTTCTACAGTTAGTGCTTGCAAAAATCAACTGAAATGCGTTAAGTATGTCAAAACCAGGTTACAAGTATCAACCGCTCCTAAGTTTCCTTATAAATAAATGTCTTGGCTTCAATGCAGCTCAATCAATGGTTATTTGCATTTAACACACACCATTTCAGGAAGGTCAACAACAAGCTTAAGAGTTAACAGAAAAGAGTAGCTTCTAATACAACTGCTTAGAATACATAAGCTTCAATTATTGTCTTTTAAAGAGACCATCATTTTAAATGTACTACCTTAGGACAGGTTCTCTTAAAACTAAGTCTTCTTCAGTCCTAAAATTGCATTTTTATTGTTGCTTTTTGTTGGACAGTAATGCACAAGTTGCATGTTTGATCTAAGATTAGGGCTCTTCCTACTGAGCAAGCCAGAAAAAGTCCATGGGAGTCTCAACAGGAAAGGTTTTCTTCCCATACTTCTCTGCTATATACTGGTTCAGTCTTCTCCAGCTTAAGGCCCAATAGAGTTTTAAAAGTGAAACTAAATTCTGGATGACGCAACTATGGTATGAAGGTCAGGCAGTGACTTCAGTTGAATGTATTCCAAATGTATATTAAAAGAACCATCAAACTGCAGCAAGCTGGAAAATGGGCAATGCTAGCAATGTGCCATTAAGTCATCATCCCACCTCAAACAATGCTAATGATAGCCAGGAAAATGAAGCAGCAGTGTAAATTGGGCAGAGGGAATCATTCGTTCTCATCTGGGTTTTGAGGGTCAAATATTTTGACATGTGTGAATGGGAAGAGCCCTTTTCGACCATTGACTTCTCCTTCCCACTGACCGTTTATATTCATCCTTGTAACCTTCACAATATCTCCAACCTGCATAGTTTAAAAAAAAAAAAAATCAGAAAAAAGTTATCAAACATGGGAATTTCACTTTTGATACAAATCAAATGAAGAGGAACAACAAATACAAGCCCATCATAGAGGAAAAAAGCCCCACCTTCTTCTTGACTTAAGGTTCAATTGAAAAGTTACTTTTACTTAACTAAAATACCAACATTTTACTGCTAAACATGATAATGTTGTCTGCAGTCTTTTTCAGACTCTTAACTAAATGTATATTTACATATTCAGACAAATTGCTGAACTACACCTTTTCCTGGAGAAAATCTTACAACTTAATGCAAAAATATGTATTTAGCTTAGATATAAATTAACATCACTAAGCTACCATCTGTAATGAGATGCAACATCCATTCAAAAGAGCACAGTACTCATACTGGTTTTAGCATCAGCTGGCTTATTTCAAAGGAATTCTGATTTTTCAAAGAGAGATTCCTATGGCAAAGAGACCATTACTTGAAGTCCTAGTTCTGACTATCGCTATCGCAATCTAAGAAGCTTCTGTAGTTTCTAAAATAATGGTATGCTTCCAAAGCAGGCAAAAGCAATCTTGAACTTTTTTTTTTAGGTATTAGATGCACAGATTCTAGCTTTATTTGTTGTTTTTACCTCTACTTCCTGCCAAAGAATTTGAAACAGGAACAAAGACATGAGCTAAACTATGATCAAGCAAGAAACATCAGCCCAAATGATGATAAGTTATATGCTTATCACTGTTCAATACCTGTATTTAATTAGTATTAGCAAAATACCCAATGTGACGAGTAGCATTTAAGACTGACTAAACAGTCATTTCTCCCTTAAATTCTTCAGAATAACTGAACATGTGGTCTGTTGCAGCAGATCTCTAACTTTACACCTCCCTTCCTGTTTACTTCATTTACTCTATGTGGTAACTACAGTAAATATTAGAAAAGTGACACTAGCAGCTAATAACTAATTTCACAAAAAGTAGAACCAGCCTATGACCAATGGCAAACAGTTAGTAAGTTTCTTCCCTAAACTAGGTCCCAAGCTCTTTGTAGTTGAGTCCCAACTTACCAAGCCACTTCTGTGAAATCCAAAGGTAACTAGCTTTGATCTTCTTATTTGAGGAAAACCCTAGATTTTAGTCCTGATACAGTATGTGTAACAATTTGTCTACATTATTTAAATAGTATTAAAATTTAGAACTGATGCAGATAGTTTAAGAACCTTGGCCAAGGGCCTTAGATTAAAACTTTTCAGGTAAGACATGTATATTTTTCCTTTAAAGAAAGAAACCCCGAGTTTACAAAATAGTGTGCCTGTCCTAGATGATTTGAAGCCCGTTTAAACCAGTTACCATTACTCCAATAAATATTTTTGAAGATAATTCAGAAGCAAGAATCCTTAAGTGAAGTTTAAGATACTGTAATAAACTCATTGGCAGTCGCTCAGTGTTATATCTCTTAAAATAAAATTTCTCAAACTTCGAAATTCTTTTCAGAGATTTAGGCTTTAGGTTGTATATTAGAATGAAATTAGATGTTTAAGCAAAATGTGTTGCTTCCCCCACCTCAAATTTGAGACTGTCACGCTTGGAACAATTGTAATCTTGTGCTTTTGAGAGAGGAGAAAACCCTCTGAACTCCCATAAGCTCTTGGGATATAACCGAGACTGTATTACTTTCTTAAATGGACATCTTTAATTATGCTGTTCCTAAACTCAAACACAAAGCCAGCATATACTATTAAGTAGTTATGCACTGCCCATGATTGTTAGCACATACATAGAGCATTAATTTGACGGGTTTTCATCTCTTCACAGACTACTACAGCATGCTTTAATTGCTTATTTGCTAAAAAGCACAATTTCTCAGACTTTTCACTGAATAGAAAGGCTAGAGAAAGCTTTAAATAGTAACAAGATGACCTAAACAGGAACCTAACAAATGTCTCTTTAGGAAAAGGCTGATAACATCTATAAATACTCAGTGTTACATTGCTAGATTTAAATAACCCTTGAAGACAGATCCAAGTTCTGTTTTAGACCCAAATTCAAGATGACGCAACCAACATCAACAACAGTTAAAACCTAACAAGAAGCTGCATTTGCACCACACCTTAAAACCAATCGACTCTCAAACACTTTACTCTTATTCATGGAAGAAAAAAATAATAATCTGTACTACACTGGATCAAAAACATAGACTTGCATTTTCTGAGAGTCTGACAATTTACTTTTGCTCACGTGCAGTAGAGATCAATCCATTATTCATTCTGAAGCTCTAGAAAAAGATATCCTTCAATTTGACTCCGAAGATCTCTACAATATGAATAGGTTTGCAAGTCTTGCTTCAGCTGAGTGAAAAAAAATACTTACAATATAAGTCTATTGCATTGCAACAAACTTCCATGTAGGTCAACAACCTAAAATGTTCTTTAGACTGCTGGGTGGGCAAAATTGCTACAAATCAGTATCTGCCATTAAAGAGTGCTAGCTGACAAAAGCTACTCAAAAAATACTCCCATATGCCAAGAACCACTAGAATAGTAAATTGATTTGTAATAATTGTATTTTTCTTGAGTGTTGTTTTTTTTGTTTGGTTGGTTTTTTTAATGAAAGCTTCTGAACATCCACTTCTGCAGTTCCCCTGAAAAGATTAAATGAAACAGAATTTTGAAAAAAAGATTTTTGGAGAAGGAGCCAATAGATAGTCATGATAGAATAATTCATGGATCCTATGTTAAAGACCTCCATTTTGACAATGTCTAGAAGAATCTGGTTAAGTAGTCCCTCTGTATTTTTCCCCAAAGTACTAACTAAAAGCAATATTTGGTAAATGCATCTATAATGTGGTCAGCTGAGGTGTGATCTCCCACTAAAATTATTTAACACACTTTTTTTTTTTTTTTTAAGAGAACATTTTAAGCCAGTCAGAAGGACTGTCTTATGATTAGGCACAGGACAGAGTCAGGAGATCTGGTTCTATTCTCATCTCTGCCACAGACTTCCTGTATGACTCTGGACAGCTCATGGCCCTTATCTATAAATTAGGATAACGCTTCCTTAGTCTCAGCATCTCTCAGATAAGTTAATTCACTTGTAAAGCATGCCAGCATTGCTGGATGGAAGTATCAACTGCTGAAGTGAGTAATACTTCTGAAATGCAGCCATTTGGTTCCACCCAAATGATAAAAATCAAAATGTATTTTAGGTAGCATCCTTTCATTATGTCCCTGTTACAGCATGAATTCAAGGCCCTGGGGAAACACAAGCTGTGGAACATGCCAGTCAGAAGGGTTACTTCATTCACTCTACTCTCCCATACCTGTCTTCCATTTGAAGCTGATTCATACACTGCAAAAGGTTTCCTGCATGCCATTTTAGTCACACAGTCAACCAATTCAACATGTTTTACAGATATTCCAATAATTATATATTAATAGTTCTACGGTTGATAGAGTTCTGTAATATAAGTTTAAGGAAATAGAAATGCATTAAAACTCTAAATTGTCATTTTAGCCCACTGGGTCAATAGCTGTAGAAAACATACTGCGCTCTGGAACTTATGGGATGCCGAATTTCAGTCATTATCCTAATTAGTGTCACAGCTTACCTTCTTTGGTAACGCTAACACTAGTACCAAAAATGAAACAACTGTTCAAACCAGCTGCCTGTTCTGAAGAAGAATAAATAAGGCTCAACTCTAAGAAATTACCTGATATCCCATTGTCCCCAAAAGTTATAAAGCTGAGCTACACAAAAGAGGCAGAGTTCAGTTGCACTGCAAACAGGACAAAGTGACACTGAAGTAGCCAGTAGCTTTAGGTACTGAAAGATTCAAGAAACCAACAGGCTGAAAGCACAGCTTAATTCCTTCATTTCTGATGTTGTTGCTCGGAATAAAGGTTGATGTCCAAACCAGAGAATCAAGTAGTTCAGTGAAAAGACCTTCAACTATTCTTGAGACATGAAAGCATGTCAGAGGGCAGCAGAGAATGTTGAAGTCCTAGATGCAATTAATCTAGCTTAGCCTAGGAACAGAGTAAAGCAGTAGAAGTTTGCATTTCAAATATAGCTAGGACAATTGCCAGAGCTGGGGTTGCAGCACTACAGATAAAGTGCTGCTTTTCATTAAATGATGGTAGCCTGTCTCCATCTGATTAAGCATGCTGTCCTGATTGTACAGAATTTGGGGCTCAAAACTCCCATAGAGTTCTTGAGCCACAATGAACCTCACTGCAGTACAGGATCTCCTCTAGGTGATCCATGTCACTTTCAGTTTCATCTGAAAGCAAACTCCGCAAATAGTTCTGAGGGTAAATGTATATTAAATTGTGAGGCACTCAGCACTATCATGATGGGAACCATCAACAACTTCGACTGGAAAAGGAAGCTACGAAGATTAAGATTGCACACAAAATCTCTGAAATAATTGGGAGTTGTATTTTCAAAGGTAGCATACTGAAAAGTTGGTGCATGTTAGCACAGACACAGGAATCCTACTGCCAATGTCACTTTCAGTTCGATAGTTATCAGAACTAAAGCTCCCTGATTGACACGTCACAAATACAGGCTCAATATTTTGCTTAAAATCTAGATCTTGTGTCTTGGATGCATTTTAATGCTTAAAACAGCAATACTAAGTTTCTTTGGCTTAAGAAAAGCACAATGCTTGCTGTCTAGTGAAAGAAGTAGCCTAATTTCCTAATTAAGAAAGTTCTATTACTAGCACATTTTGGCCTACTTGTCTCAACTTTCCTTTGAAGAGGAGAAAAGTTAACTGTAACCTAATTGTAACAAGCTCAAGAGAAATACTTCAAGTCAGTTATACAATGATGGTCAATGGGTATTTATTTCACCAAAACATTTCAGTGACAGGTTAACTCTGTCAGAGCAAACATTCATGTATATGTCTAATATATCATGAACAGATAAACTACTTAATACTATAATGCTGGCACAGAGGTAGAAAAAGCCATCATTAGTATAAAAGATTTGCTATGTAAGTGAAGCTTTTGTTTTAAAAAAATAAATCTTCAGATTCCATAACATTGTCATGTTAAGGTCTGGAGATGAACTCTAGGACTACTACAGCCTTCAAAATGGTCTATGATGCTTGTTACAGCATTTGCAATATATTTAAGGACGATTTGTAAATACATGGCAGACATAAGTCTAGTGGCTGCTGATGGTCCCATTTTCTGGTTCCTTACACCACTTCATTCCATTTTATAAGTGAATTTAGAATTTGTTGTTCATGTCCTGAATCAACCTTCAAACAGTTGACTAATTTTTAAGGAAGTTATCCACCAACAGTTTATCTACTGCCTATGCTGGACATAAAGAACTTTGTTGTATAGAAGTTAGCAATCAATCTACTACTTTGGATCCAAACCAGAAGTACCCAACTACCAAGAGATAAGCTCCTTTAAAGTAAAACATACCAGGATTTAGCCTGCTGGGCACTGCCTAGTTGTCACGTGCTGGTTAGAGCATGCCAGTTTAAAACAAGGCCTCATTAGCATATTATTGCTGGCTATAAAACTACAGGTTATTAAATGCTGAGAAATTTTAAGGTAGACTTTGCTGCTCTTTATCATAGTAACAGTGCCAAAGAATCTCTGCTCTTACAGAATTCATCACCTTCTTAAAGTTCTATCCTGTATAACCTTTGAACACAGAATTGCCCTCCTAGTTTTCCCAAAGAAAAGCAGGACTGAAGAACAGCAGTACAAAACCCTGTCGTGTAGAGTTCTAGTCCCAGTAAATACAGGAGACTGTATCCCTGTCCTTCATATTCCTTCCTCTAGAGCACCAGAAAGGAAGGAAATGCTTCTTGGCTAAAAGCACAAAAGTAAAGAAACAGATCTGGCTCGTTGGGTTTTTTGTTGTTTCTTTTTTTTTTGGTATGTGTGTGGGGGGGGTTTGGTTGGTTGTTGGTTTTTGGTTTTTTTTAATGCAGTACCCATGAAAATACTACACACATTAGTAGTAAAGTTAGTTGTAATGAGGAACTGCAGACTTCAATAATTTCTTTAAAAACATTAAATCTGAACTGCCAAGGTAACTAACACCACTGTACATAAATCTTAGAAATACATATAATTTATCATAGACTTTACTAATTGACAGTAGTGGTGCAGGGAGATGCTCAAAGTTATATTTATACCAACTGTATGCTTTGAGATAGTAGCTATACTAAAAAATTTTATTTTAGCCTACAAACAGATTACTATTCCATTTTTTATTTTAGAGAATAAAAGTAGAGCATATAATGCAGTACGACCAAGTCAACATTTAGACGCTAGTCACTTCAATACTACCAATAAGAATGCTAAATAATTTTAGCCCAGCAAGGTCCAAATTGTAATAAATGCCACATTAACTAGTATCCTTACAGGAACAACACTGTAGTTGCCCTTAAAGTGTCACACTTCAAATACTATTTAAAAGTTAAAACACTCCATCGTTATCTAACCAAACAGATCTTGTTTCAGATTTTCAGTATTCACCTGTTTCACAAATTACATTTTTAATGTGAGAAATGTAAAAAAAATACCTTCCTTACAAAACAAACTTACCTGTAATGGGCTACGAATCTTTATCTTTCCTTAAAGAAAACTTCTGACAGCTTATGTAAACAATAGCATGACACAGAAAAACTAGACTTGCAAGCAGAGAGCTTGTCCCATTTTCAAGCTGAACCCAGGAGAATGACATCCCTCCACTTAAAAGGAAGTCAAGCAGATTACTACGCAATAGCTTTATTTACTCCAGATGGTGTTCTCTTCCTTTTAAGTACTGTCTCTGAGCTGACCACACAAAGCTAGAGCCAGCAAACAGATATTTTGGTCTATATTGTTTTATCACTTTAAATGAGATTACACAGTAATTATACTAAGAAGGTGTTCTACTGGTACAAGCTGAACTGTGATTTAGAGTACACCTATACTAAGGTGGAGTACTGTCAAATACTATTATTCTGCAAGAGCACCATTAACTTTCTTCCCCAAAATATTCCCATAACCTGTTCTTTTTCTACCACTAGCTAATTTCAGCGCTCTTACAAAATAGAAGCTTCAAACGGTCCACATCATTTAGTGAGATGTAGAGCCCTGACAAGGTTGGGATTAAATACCTCATCAGGGCCCAGCAGGTGTTACGCAATCTGAAGGAAGATCATGAAAAAAATTTCAATTTTTTTCTGAGTAGTACATGTGACAAAAAAAAATATTGCTATAATGATGTTGATAAAGCTCCCTATGCATGGATAGATATGGAGAAGCTGTAAACACTGATTTAAATGAAAATGTAGATCAGTTCCCAGAATTCTGTTTCTGAAGCCTCTTGAGAAGCCACAACCTGGCTCAGGTGCACTTGCAAAGAAAACAGACTACATCAGAAGACAAAATATGCCAGTGGTGGGAGACACAAAGACATGAGGCAATAAGTGATTAGAACTCAGTGGAAGAGTCTCTCAAACAAAGCTTCTGCAATTTGAAGCTCCAGAACAATTCAAGCCTACATGTTAGTCACAGAATTAATCCTACAGGTACACTAGACTAGGTAAAATACAAGATTAATTAGGCCACTAAAGAGCAAGTCAGAAAAATCTGTTTGTGAGGGCCATCCTTCCAAGTGGTTCTGCTACCCTGCAGCAAAGCAAGTTCCCTGAAGTAATTCCATGACACATTGATAACATAACAAAATCAATCGCTTGCCTTGCTTTGTTTTCAGAAGCATCAGTAGTTTTGGCAGGAATCTTCTGTACAGTGCAGCTGGCAGTGAATTTACACTTTGCTCTATGATAATTTTCACATGCTGGTCACAAATAACAAGCTGCTAGATTTTATAAGATTCAAGGAAAATCCAGTGATACATATTTAACTTTTAACCCCGTAAGAATAATCACCTGTAGAGGTTTTACAAATACAGGAGGAAAAACACTTGGGGCAACTATTATGAATAACTGGAAGTCACAAATATAACCTTTCAAATTTCAGTCAGAAGTATCAGCTATAGGTAACAGCTTTAGCTTGCAAAGTAACTGAGCAAAAACAACAGGAAAAGTTCAAAAATATTTTTAAAACCACTGTTATTTTACTTGCTAAAATGCTGTTGCTTCCTTTGCTTGTTTCCTTGCATTTGCTCCTTGAAGTATTGTAGCATGCTCAAATTTCATCTTTGAGACTGGCACTTTTTGCAGGTGAGATGTTTTTGAACTATGGGTTAACTAAAATAAAAAATGCTTTGGCAAGCGCAAGAACTTATTAAAGGTTCAACTCAAGTTTAGAGACTACACAACAGCCTTTCATTTAACCTGTTGCCCCCAGTTTAGATCTTAAGATTTCTCAAAATCCACTTCTGAAAACCAAAGTTAAAGGGACTTGAGTACTTCTGATGTATTTGTGCCCAGATTTCAGCACCAGATACTGAAGTGCATCTCATAGTACAGTTGAGGATCAGAAAGACCATGTTTATCAGCAATCCTTGCCTTTCTCTGAAGGATGCTACTGCCAGTTCTCAACCTGGAATACTGCAATGATTAATGAAACGTCTTTCCTTCACCAAGATTAAGTGGAGAAGCAAAGTCATCCTCTCACTAGCACTTAGTTCCAGAGCAGGATGTATACACTCCACTACCCTTGTAACGTACTTGTAATGTTGAACAGGCAAGAAGAGAAGGTAAATACAGGTCCTGAAGTAACTTGGTCACTTTTCTTAAAGGAAGTGGTATAGATGAAGCAATTTGTGTAGATCTTTCTTCAGAATGTAACATAATTTCTTTGCAGTCCCTTGATATAGATAAGCAGACTCCACATGAAGTCATCCACAACAACTTTGCCACTAACAATTTTCAGTTTCTTATTTTACAAAACAATTGAAAACCATATGACTTGAGAGGAAAAAAAACTTACCTCTAATGCCAACGCAGTCTTGTCATAAGCACAGGGTACTCTCTTTTGGATAGCTTTGGCATAGACTGGTCCATTCTGTGTTGATGGCAGAGGATTGATCACTGCTCCAGGTGTACTGGATACCGAGGGAAGGGGACTTGCGGTTTGAGGTTGAGCATAAGCATGGGCGGGTTCTGGAATACCGTAACTGTTGGAATTCCTGTTTCCATGCTTCCCATGAGTAGATCTGACTAGCTTTTCTACATAAGGAACAGGAATCATCCCAATCCGACCATCCTTGTTTCTGGCACTCCACCACTGTTCTTCAGGCTTCTCTACAATTACCAGTATCTCGCCCTTTTTAAATGGAAGATCCTCAGCATCATTGCCAGGAAAGTCATAGAGAGTCCGAACACATTCCACATTTTCGTCTGCAGTGGACATAGCAGGGGCAGATCCAGATCCCATTGGTGGACTTGGATACCTAAGTTTAAAAAAGATTTGGTATAATCAATAGCTATTGTTTTCCATTTCCAGTAACAAAGCTAAGTACCAGTTTTACAGTAGGAGCACCAATTAGAGGAGAATTACTTACTCAGCTTTGTAACAAAAGTATTAGCTTGGTAGCACTGTGAGGCATTTAATGAGTAACTCATGCTCTCGAGCAATTAGCCTAAATACCCATATTAAACCCAATAAAAAAAACCCTGAAACCTGGTAAAAATCTATCATGGATGCAGAAAACTGGGAGGAATAATGCAAAAATCTTCATTCACCTGTTTTAGATTCTTGTGAGGAACTATAGAATAAAATTAATTCTATAGCTTAAGTTATAGCTATATATAGCTATAAAAACAAATAAAAATTATTTGGGTGACTTGGGATGGAGAGGCTCTTGGAGAGCTAAATAATCCTCTTCAGTTCATCACATCTGTATTTTTAACTTTAGCATCCACTTCTAAAGAATTCAGTAATTCTAAATGCCAGACTTGAGGGACCATAGTGGAAAAAGGGAATAAAAGTAAGAGGAGGGTATGATAAAAACTTATAGTTTTCTAACTAAAAGGTAGAAGTCCAATGTTGTCTTTCTGATTAGTGTTACAGCATCTTTCTAACTGAATCCTACTACTTACATGCAGAATTTTGGGGACAACCAGTCACATCTATACAGAAACTCTTTTCTTTAAGAAAAGAGATAGGCAGATCCTGTTATTTTAGAAGACAACAGTTTTTCCTTCTTTTCTGGAAAGTAATATGGAATTGAGCTCCCTAATCTTATTTTACAACTTCTACTCTCAAAGGGTTGTTATAATAGAACAGCAAAATTATTAGTTAAAAAGCACTTATCTTTACTGCATATTTAAATACCTAATAACCTAACGGTGACATCTTCATAAAAGACAATATGAAATACATCCACCGGTAAGAATGGAGTAAGGAACGAAAAAGCTAACCATCTAGAGATATTTCTTTGCCTTATTAACCATAATATTACCTTTAATTTATTCACATCATTGTTTATTAGTTTGCCCATCACCTGTCCAATACAGTCATTTCATTGTCTGTGATAACACATAAGATCGTTCATCAAATAAGACTATTTTCACTGCAGTCTATTTTCACCATAAACTTTACACGTTCTATTCACAGCAGCTGTCAGAAATCTTAACATATATAGGCCATAGCAGATACTTATTATCTAAGCTACGACAGCAAGCATGCATGTCATTAGCCTACTTCAATTCTCTTTTGCTGCTTGCGAAATAAGATGGAAGTCAAATCCCTGTGATTTTTGCAAGGTATGCCAGAAGCCTTAAACAGAAAGATACATGCTTCTTTAAGACACCCTGCAGCAGCTAAAGCCAGGGGAGAGGGGGAACCCTTTAGAGAGCAGTCACTGTGCATAAGCAAGAGCTCAGGAACATCTGCAGTGATGGTCAGAGCTCAGTATTGACACAAAACAAATAGAAAGCTTAAAACAGTTGGTTTTCAACTGGTTATGAGTTTAAAATGTCATCTCCAAGGGCTAAAAGTGTTGTATGGCTATATACATAAATTACTTAATCCTACCACAAAAACCACCTCTCCATACTACTTTATGAAGTTGAAAGAATCAACAGCCTTCAAAAGCTCAAGCACTTGCGTGTGATGTTCCCCTGAAAATACCAGAGAAATAAGAATTGTTCTGAGGCACATAACCTGTCCACCCCTATTCTAAATCTAGTTCATTAACTAAAAATAAACATATCCAGAAATGCTACCTCTCATCCTCCCTCTTGCAACAGGAAGTCTCCTTCAAACAGAATTTCAAACCATCAACCATGTCACTGATTTTTAAGAAGAGTTCAGAATAAAAATCATGCTAAGGAAAACCACCTAGTCAATCCTATTTGTTGCTTTATAAAAAAGCTTGTCATTTCATGGTAGGCTAGGTACCATCTGTCTCTGTATGCTGAGAGAACAATATGCAATCAAAACCTTGAAAGTAAAGTGGTACTGTAAAATGCTTATAAAATGTTTCATGCAAAATTCCTAACAAATACCAAGTAAGCAAGTGGAATCTGCTAAGTTTTCAAGTGTTTTGAGAAAGCCAAGTCAGTCATTGCCATAAATGATTAAGTTTTTACATCCAGAAAGGCACAAGAGCATCCAGATTAAGGAGAACAGAGATAAGATTGCTTCAGTGTAGACTTTCTTCCCTCCCAACTGTCCAAAAGTTTAAGCATGCACATAACACTGGGCACCTCCATTTAAGGGTTCCTGCAATGGTGACAGTGATTTTTTTTTTCCACCTACATATCTCTCTAGCCACAGCACAATCACTACACAGAAGACTTCTCAGCAACTTCAAGGAGTTCTTGAAGCTAGTGCTTTCTGTCACACCCCTCCCATCACCTGACAGCTTTACAGAAAGACTTTTTGACCAGTTGAGTTTTTCAACTTGACAAGTTATTGTCAACCTTTGACAGGTTACTGACTGGCCTATGCCAAGGTTAAATTGTGACTGTAAACCTCAAAATTATTCTTCCCCCCTTAGAACTTTCTAATCTGCAAAACTTAGTTGTTTTCTGTGCAAAACATAGTAAGATTTGAAACTGCAGAATTTAGAAGCAAAGCAATCTGAATTTCTTTTTTTAATGTATCACTATTTTTCTAGCGTTTATTTCACTTCATTCTATCCAGGAACCCCAAAAGCTTTGAAATAAGATACTGGGAAAGGCTTTATTAATTAAAAATAAGGAATATGTTCTCAAGCTTTTGATAAGCAGATTACTGATGCAAATTGCAGGTATGTCCCATGTTGGGAACAGGACAAAGAATGATCTCATAGCCAAGTCACATTTTCCCATCCTCCTAGAATAGCATTTCTCAGTGTAGTGCATGCAGTATGCAGATACAGATGAAAAGTGCCACAACCAAACTGTGAGAAATAAATACATGTTTTACATTTTTTTGGGGGTGGAAATGCCACTCTAGAAGTTTAGAAAATGCTGTTCTAGTATGTATTAAAGCTGACTTAACATGGTGAAGCAGTCTAATCACATAAAGGCCTGTTCTGTTGTAATCAGTGTGGATGCAGGGGCAGACAGCAACTTAAGCTCAGTGGCTGTACTTCAGTCACTGAGGATAAGACTTGTGAACCAGCTTCTCAACCACCCTAGGAACAGAAGGACAATACCAGAAGAAAAGGTTGACACAAAGCACGACCACACCCTCTTGCAATGCAATTACAGCCAGTGGTAAAGAGGTACATGGCAACTTTAAATATGTGTACATGCACTATAAGGACAGGACCTGATCTGACTGAAAGAGCAAGCCATAATGGTCACTGAGATCCAGAGGGCTAAAGACCACTGTTAGAAACCGTTTCACACAAGGGCCGTAACCAAATGTTTCCTTAGTATACATAGCGTGGCCTTACATCCAATGTTAAGATCCTGGAGCTGCTAGGTTGGACTAAGACACCCTCCCTCCTTGCGCCACCTCGAGCAAAGATGGCAGTGGGTGGGGCGGAGGGAGGGTGGCACTCACCTGGGCGCAGGCTCGATGAGGGTGGTGGTGTCCAGGTAGTGGATCTTGTAGAACTCCAGCAGGGCGGGCAGGTGCTCAAACTCCTGGTCGCCGATCTTAAAGCGGCGGTTGGGCAAGGAGTTAATGATATAGTGGGAAACCCGGGAGTTCTCGGACACCGAGAGCACGTAGTCCCCCGGGCAGGTGGAGGAGTCCCGCACCAGGAACATGCCATGCCGCTGCCCCTGCAACCGCGTCTGCGCCTCCGCCCGAGACACCGGGCCCACGTACCAGCTGGAGCGGTCCGACGAATCGAAACGAGCGGCAGAGGACATGGCTCCGGGCAGGGAAGGGGAAGGGAGAGGGGGAAGGAAGGTGAAGAGCCCGAAGGCCCTAGGCAGAGGGAGAGACCCGGAGAAGGGAAGGCCTGGGCAAGGAGGCCTGGGAGGCGGAGCGGGCTGGGGGCTAGGAGGAAGCGGCTAGCGCTCAGCCCAGCAGATAGGAAGCCCAGGGAAAGGGGAATAAGGGTGAAGCAAGCTCCGTGCCTCTGGAGGCGGAGGACCGAGGAGCGGCTGGGGTGGGGCTGGCCAGACGCGGCGGTCAGGGCCCCCGAGTCTCCCTCAGCGGCGGGGTGTGCAGGGCATCCTTCCCGCCTCTCTCTCAGGCCTGCGGCGGGCCCGGCCGGGCGGGTGGCGAAGAGCAGCGGCGGCTGACAAGGACAGGCAGCCCAGGAAGGCGGCGAAGGTAGCCTGCTACGGTGCCTCAGCGCCGGAGCCAGACGGGGAGGGAGGGGGGGCGGGGGAGGCAGAAGCGCCGGGCTCCCGTTTTCTCCTATGGGTTCCCTCCCCTCTCAGAGCCGAGCACCAAAATGGCGGCGGCGCCGGGCAGTAGGAGTTCTCCGGAGACACCGCCCCGCGCATGCGTGCTGCCGCGCGCGCCATGGGGGGGCCGGGCGCGAGGAGGCCGGGGCAGTGCCCGCCTCAGCGAGCGGGCGGCGTCGCTGAGGGCGGCGGTAGGCCGGGAGGATGGCGGCGGCTCGGTGCCTGTGGGGAGCGCCCTCTCCTTCCCCAGTCCCTTCGGGCCATTCAGACCTTCCCCGGCGGGTAGGGCCGTCCTGGCTGGGGGGTGAATGAAGGTGAAGGGCCCCGCTGGCGAGTTGAGTACGGTGGGGTGCGAGACCCCTGTGCTTTCTGCAACCCCTCAGAGAGCAGGGCTGTGCTCCTCACGCACCGCTTTACCACAGGCCCGTCCCCCCCTCCCCGAAAAATTCGCCTGGACCTTGGGCTGAAGACATCAGAGGGTGGCTCGCCAACACACCTCCTCCATCTTCTCGCCAGCGCTCTCTCAGCACGTCCTCTCTGCTCGGGTTTGCCATGGCACCCTGAGGCACACTCTGCTTCCCTCCAGGGTCCCTCCTGCCCTGCCTCAGCCTGCCTTGGGCTTCCCTCCCCTCTCCACAGGTCGTAGCTCAGTGGGATGCCCCACAGCAAGGCCCCCTGGTTTGGAGGCACAAGTCACCTTCCCTGAGGTTTCTTTGTTTTATTAGTTGATTATTTTTTTAAGGAACAAAATGGGCCGCTGCCATAATCTCCTCTGATCTCGAGGTAACTTCCTACGTGCTCTAAGAGACGGTTTCCTGTCTCATATAGCCTTGTTCCCAGATGAGGGGGGTCAAAGCCCTGTCTGTCAGGGCGCGGGCGGGAGGGAAGATGGTGTTGCAGCCGCTGAAGAGGAAGGAAACCCCGGAAAGGACTCAGCAGGCCTGAGGGGCTGGGCGAGCGCTTGGCGGGTGGTGCAGCATGAGCGGTTTGAATTTTAGAGGGAGGTTGGCGTCGGGTGACGTCAGCGTGGGCCTTTGCATGGTCTGACTCACGTTTGGGAGGGCTGGTGGTGGCAGTCAGCGTGGCTGCCTGCAGTAGGCAAGGGCGTGACAAAATAACTGCAGTCGTTCCCCAGACATGCTAGAAACCTTTGCAAATAGTGTGATTTTTAGCTCAGCCTCATGACTCTGTTTAATCTTGCTTTTGTTTTTTATTTTTGCTTTGGGGCTGGCAATGTGAAATGAAGCAGCACTTGAAAACAAAAGCCATTTAAAATGGAGAAATAGATTTAAGATGACTGTCTTGAAGCGCCTAACTGGACTTTTGTGCCATCTTATTCCAGTTTTGCTGTCTTCTTTCATGCTCTGCCTTTTCTGAAAGCTCAGTCACAACATGGTCATTTTTTTTTCTCTTTGTTCTTCTTCCTACATTGGCAGCTAATGCCAGCTGAGGTGTTTGGATTGGAACATATGGACTGTGTCTGTGTAGACATTTAGCAGAGTTCAAAAATGGAAGACTCATCCAGTGTCATCTTACATTTAGACAAAATCATCCAGGAAAGTCTTATAACATCACTAACACGAAAGGATCTTAAAGTAGGTCCTGAATATATGTACAGGTATCACTTTACCAGCCGCTGAAGTACAGCCATCTCCTGGGTGGAAAACAACAGCTGTTTAATCATGTACAGCAACACTAGCAAAACAGTAGACCCAGAGATGAATAATACCATGTGAAAATTCACCTACATACAAATATATTCATCCATTGCTAGGGAAGCTTACACAGTAGCTATACTGTTAGTTGCTATACCATTCCTACTGCTTTAAGTGCTTGCATCTGCCAATGAGAGTCAGTTTTAAACACATGTAGATAGGCTACAATAGATTCTGAAGGTTACTATGTTTTCTTCTGTCATTTGAGCAGATTTGGATCACTTTCTGTTTGGTCATGGCCAAAATAGAGATTAAAAGATAGTACTTGGACTTGCAATAACAGGCTAAATAATGTTTAAAAGTAATTACAAAAGCCACAAGTTAGCAAAATTAGTAACACATAGTATATTAAAAGGAAATAAAAATTCCTATTGCTGCATTTTATTGAATTATAATTTTTGGTATAATAAAAAAATGTAGTAGGTCAAATACATAGTGATTTTGCTTCAATTTTGTATGCATAGTACAAACATCTCAAAAGAGTTGAAACATGTCAGGAATAAAGAGTATTTAATTATGAAGCAGTTTTTGTGCAGTACTGCATGGGGCTGGACTGATGCTGGAGAACCAGCACACCCACCTTCCCATCCAGAGAGGATTCTAAGGCATGGAGAGGCTTTCAGTTTGTAACTGGCACAATTACCTGTTCTGAACTTGTATTCATGCAGGCTGTGTGCATCCTTCAAGTAATTCCCCCCTCAGTTCCAATAACTGGTTGAACTAGGCCAGGTCTTCTAGGTAAAAGATCCCACCTTCTTACATATGAGAAAAAGATGACTTGTTCAAGATGATTAATATTCTCTTATCAGAGTAGGCTTCAACTTCTAGACTACAGACAATCATGTCAGGTGTATTGCACCCGACAACTACATTTGGTTTAGGAAGAATGGAGAAATATCTATGGTACCACTTCACCTTTTTATTACATATAAACAAATTTATGCTCTTTGTCTTACCTGTTGGCAGCTTCCACCCTCAGAGCATGGCCAAACAGTTGTAGCACAACTGAGGAGGTGGGGAGCTCTTAAAGTGCATCAGCTGCTGATGAAATAAAAACTCAGTTGGCAGAATATTCCCTTGAGAAGATCCTGTCCCTCTTTCTCCATGCCCAGCTGCTCCTTCTTCCTTTTGCCAGAGGCTTCTGACCCCATCAGTTGGGCTGAATGCCAAAGAAATTGTACATGTGACTGGTTTCTCAGTAAGGAGAAGTACATTTCTGTCAAGGGTATAGAATGAGAATCCTTATTTGTTTCAAATCAAGTACTGGGTATGCTTCCAATGCAAAATTAATGACCCTAATTTAAACCATGAGGAAATGGGAAAGGATATGTTGGATTTGGAGGTAGACAGCTGGAGAAGAAATACAGTAGTGAAAGCAGTTATGAAACAAAAACTGAAGCAATTACAATCACTTCTCCAAATGTGGAAGCCTGAAATACTTTAGGATACAAGTCCACTAATTACAAGTCTAGCAAATATGCCTATACAGCTTTACCTCTGTGCTGGCAGGAAATAGGAAAATAGATCATCAAGAAACCTAGTTATTATTTTTCTGGACTTCCTAATGTATCAGCAATTTAAGTGTTGGTATTTTGATCACTCGGTTATGGAAGAGTTGTTTGGCTATTCACTTAGAAACCAGAAATAACTTAAAGCTTTCTTAGTTCATTGTCCATCTGTCCACAATGTCTTGTGCTATACTGTCTCTGAGGACTTGCTGTAAAAAATGAATGCTTTTTACTGTAAGACTGACATATTTAGGAGATCAGATAATTTATAAATTAAAAAATATGGAATCAATCTAGAATCCCTATGAGTACATGTTTTTCTTAAGATAACACAAAGTTTAAGTGGGCTCTTGAAGGCTAAGTTCCTGAAGCACCAATCTTGATAGGAAAACTGATCAATAGTAATTATAGCTCTGTATATCAATCTGTAATCTCTCCTGCAATTTCTTTATATAGGTAACTGTAGTAAACAAGAACAAAGCTCTTTATATCTATCTGCTGAGTTAGATAAAATGCGCAAGTGTAAAGCAAAGCAATTTTATTATTGTTTAGCCTATGTGTTAGCTTGAAAAGGTACACATAGGACTAAAACAGCTACTGCTAAATGATTAGGATAGTTTGAGCTAAGCTAAACTAAACCCTGTGGGTTTTTACCTAAACAAAACACATGCAAGTAAGGTAGTACATACCATAAACGGTCACAATATGCTCAGATGAAAAGAAATTTTTGGGGTGAAAGCAACAGAAGTTTTGTTTCTATCAAATCAAAAAACGTATACCTGCCCTTGGGATTAGTTCATGTAACTTAGGGTATTACACCAGTAACTGAAAAAAAAAAAAAGAAAAAAGAAAAATAACGCAGCACTTCTCTCTAAGGTAGATGGTCTGCTTTAAGGGCAAGTAATTTCCTTATAACTGCATTCTAAGCCTTATATTTATTTTCTGTACACAGCATCCAACTGCAACATTTAATAAATAATGCAATCACAACGTTGCTTATATTGATAAATGGAAAAACAGATCACCTGACCATCTAAAAATCAGTATTCAAACACAGAAGGAGTGATAGAGTAGAAGCTGGAAAAAAAACCCCATGAGTTTTCTCAAGATGTTTCTTTAGCTTAATGACTCATGAATGTCTTACATTCTCCTATGTAATCTAAGAATTAGCCTATCAGCTTCGTTATTTGTAATAGTAAGTAATACCCTCTAGTGGTATACATAGGAAAAATAAGCCAAAGAATGATTACTTTTTTTTTTATCATGAAAGAGGCTAAATAACATTTTCACTTGTATAACATAGGATATCACTGTTTTGTTGAGAAGTGCTAGTTAAAATGGAAAATGCACTGCAAGCATTAAACTTGCGTTAGATTTCTGAGTTCAGTTAGAAAAACTGGGTCTAGCATATGACTTGGGCCATTAGAAGTCTTGAATTGCTTGTTGTTTGCAGACAAACCAAATTGCCACTGCAGCATTTGCAGTCTGGAAGGAGTGGTTCTAGTGATGTACAGGTCAGAGAGGTCTGTCCTTGTATCTGAGGGCTACATTTAATTTCTGCACATTAAAAGTAACTTTGTAGGCAAAATAGGAATACTCGTCAGTCTCCAATATTGCAGTGTAATAAACTCTGTATTTCCAGACTCCATGTGCACTTCAGAGTTCATTATAAACAAATATTTTCTGAAGAAGCTTATATACAGGGTTTTCTGCAGTTACCAGGTCCTTTGTTTTATTTGCCAATTGGCAAATGTTCAGAGATTGAGGTGAAAACTGACAGTGCTGGAGAAGAAAATTCAACAAATGCCCCTCTTGCCAATAAAAAGCTGTTGAGCTTATTAGAAGAAATGTGCAAATACTCTTGCATCTTTTCCAGGAGCCCAGTCTACTAATGTAGAGTCATCTAGGTCCATTTTGAAATCATCTTTGTTTCCATAAACAAAATATCCCTAAGTAATGGTAATATCCAGGAACTTCTTCCGTTTCTCTAAAGTCAATGTGCACACTATTTGTCATGATGTGATGATACTTGACTAGTAGCATATCATTCTGATTGTCACTTTGGTTTTGCCCTTCTCCTGCAACCCCCATTATTGCTACGAGATTTAAAAGCCTTTGGTAGTTTGTCATGATTTTCTGGTGGCACCGCTTACTTCCTGCCCTTCTAAGAGGAAGGATCCCATACTATTCAGGTATCCCACTGGTTCATACTTTAAATCAGCTTCTAAACTAATGTTAAGCAAGATGGTAGGCAGAAGCCGATTATTTTAAGGCCTCATGAAGGAAGGATTTACTATGCCTTATCTTTCTGAGCTATCATAATTCTGTATTACAATCCTGGCATTAGTTAGCTACTGCAGGGTCCTGGACCAGTGTAATTTTCAATACCTCTAGTTATCTCCTTATTGCTTTTTTTCTTATGTGATGGCAAGCCAATCTGTGCTCTCTTTATCTTCTTCTAAAGCATATAATAATAGAATGAAAAAAATTGCTCATCTCCCAAGCTGGTGTAACTTCACTGATATTAATGTAGTACTACAGGATCTAATTAAACTCATTAACTTTCAGACTTCACATCATGGTTAATAAAACTGAGACAGTGGTTAAAAAGAAAAAAGTTCTGACAAGAATTTATTGATTTATGCTTGTGAACAAATGTGTCTCACAGTTGAATGATGAGATTGTCATACTCTGTACAGAAATTTTTCTAGAAATCTTCTTTCCATTGTGTTGACAGAACTTGCTGTATAGAAGTTCAGGAGTGGGTGTCAGTTCACAGACTCTAACCCAGTTACAAAGATGGTTGCATGCCCAGATGAGATGAAGGTTCAGACTTTCTTGCTACTGTTCCTGTTTCCGTATGCTCAATCTTGCTGAAAACCCAATCAAGCTGTCTGACACCTGGCACAGGAGGAAGACACGAGGTGTCACCTTCCTATGTTAAGCTGGCTAGGAAGTTTTATTACCAAAAAGAAAAGCAAAAAAAAAAAATCTCAAGAAGCTCTTTCAAGCTAAAAGCTGGAAGGGAAGAAGCTAGTCAAACAGAGCCTTCTGTGCCTTTTTTTCTGTCCATGCTGAAGGTTGAGAAAAGTCTCCTTTAAAGCAAAAGAACCTCTATACTTTAACTGGGATAAAATGGCAGTTCTGTGGTTACTTTAAAAACGCTGCTTTCTGGCAGGTGGGCAGATACTGACTGTAAGTGGCATTTTGTGCAGAACACTTGCAGATGGGCAGTTATTGACTGTGAATGGCATTTTGTGCAGAACACTTATTTTTCAAACCTTTAAATACTGATTTACATATATAAGAAAGACATATAAAATATCTAAGTATTTTCTTGAAGCCTTAATTTCCTCATCCACTGGCAAAAAATAAATATTTAAGTTCTCTAATCTTCACTTGAATTGTCAAATTCCTCCCAGTCTGATACGCTCATAACTTCCGATGGAAAGTCAAGGTGATACTTCACACGGTCTGCATGCCATTCTGAGAACCATTTCTCTGTTTCCATTAAAATAGCCCTAGGCAAAGTGAGGACGCAGGCAGCCATCCCAGAAATATCATCTTCCAGCTGGGGTCCTTCCTCCCAACAGTCTCTCTCTGCATCGTAAATGTGGACATAGTCCATGCGGATTCCTCTGTTGTGGGATCTGCCTCCCAAGACATAGATCCTGTTGTCTAAAACTGCAATACCTGGCTCTCCATGTCCTGCAGGTAGTGGACATACATTTGTCCACTGATCAGTGCTTGGCCTGTAGCAGGCAACCTGTAAAAAAAAAAGACAGATTAGCCAAAATCGAACTTGTATCTTAGTGACAGAGCCTGGCCATATGGCAAACTATTTAGGAAGCCATGCAATATCATCAGTCTTTTGACAGGGTGTTGATAATGGAGAGAGCATATCACTACGTAGTAGAAGTACAGTAAGTACAGTACTCAGCAGAAAACTCTGCATAGTTGCCATATAGCTTTGAATCACAACTTTTGACCCAGCTGCTGGAGTAACAGCTGTATGTCATTCAAAAAATGTATACAAAAGTGAAAGAGATAGGGAAACACGCTAGGATAAGATCAGACATAATGCATCTGTTTGCATTAGGAAAAAACGTGCCGGAACTTACAAATGTGACAAATCTGCTAAGCTGTCTCTGCACCATAAACACATGGGAAGTTTTAGATTTCATTGGGTACCTACTTGCGTAACTACTTTATTTGTAAGCACTTTTTTATCATTCAGATACGCTTTTCAATTGGATTTAATTCTGCCATCTTCATTTGCTTTATAATTGTGTCTTCTTTTCATGTCTGTAGCAGTTCTAGAAGCTGGAATAAGACTTGAGAATTCTCTCCAGCCATCACTTATCATCAGGTACTGTATTTTTAATTATACAACTCTGTATAAGTATACAGTATATTTAAGTATACAACTGTGTCCTGCAATTAAACATTGTTAAGTCAAAAGTCCTCGACTTGGAAAAAATGCACATGAGAAGACAATGCAAAATAAATTTGATGTGCTACTTATGAGGTATGTGCATCCCAGTGAATGTTATCCTTCAAAGAGATTTTAAAATTGGTAGGAATTTCAAGTGCTAGAGCTTTAAATGCTTTGTGAGTTAGACAATGCATTCGTTCAAGACAGACAACAGTAAATAAATCATTGCAAATTCTGCAATTGAGTGGGGGAGAGCTAGTGCAGTAGCTGTTGCTGGGCAGACAGTTTTATTTGCATACTTAGTAAGAGACAGACATTACGTCAGAGTGCAAGCATCCATAAGAAAGAGACTCTTCCATGAAAGACACAGGTATGACATGGTCTCACCTGATGAACATCCCTTCTGTAGCCAGAATCGTTGTTGCTTCCTCCAATTACATAGAGCTTTCCTAGCAGTGCAGCCATCCCATGCCAAGCACGTCTCACTGGACCATCTGCTAAAACATCCCAGCGGTCAGTCTTTGGGTCATAACATTGTAGCTCCTTCAAATAGTCTTCTCCTCTCCTCCCACAAGTAATATACATCTTCCCATCCAGTGCTGCTCCAGCATGTGCGTATACCTGTATTACCACAAGGAAGCAAAAGGATTTATGCACTTCTCACAGTTTCAAAGTATGGAATAGACACTAAGGGAGTGACATTCTTCATGAGTTACGCAGGTATCAACATCTGGAAGGATTTCCTTATAGACAATTCCTTTCTAGGTGATTATGCTATAAGTGTGAATTTCTGAATGAAATACAGTAGAATTTCTAAAACTTCCAGAACTGTCGTGGGTTCTTATTCTTTTTTGTTCCTTGATTAGAAGATCATTCATACTATTACTTTTCTCCCTAGTCTACTTGAAAGCCTTTCTGTTGGAGATTATTCTTATGCAAGCAGTGTTATCAAGAAGGTAAGATTTCCTACTTGGAACTCAATTGGATCTTAAGGCTTTTCTCAGCATTGACACACATTTATTGTTTGTGACCTCAGGCAAGCTGTTTATCCTCTGCATCCCTTTTGTAAAATGGCAGTAATATTCATATTTTTAATGTGTCTTGAGATTCTTGATTAAGAGGCATTATGAAATCACAAATATTATATTGTGCTGGTCACTTGACTGAACGCTTTTAAAAGGTGTAGTAGAAATCAACATAGTTTCTGGAAAGGAAACTCAGGATTTTAGTTTTCTTCCCGAACCAAGATTCATCAAGCAGTTGTTTGTATTTATCTTACTCCTTTGCAACACTTTTAACTTGAAAATGGAAATTCTTGCCTTTTTTAACAGTATTAGAACAAACTTTTCCACTCATAACCCCAATTCCCATGTCACTACACTATTTTCTCGTTCCTGGGGTCGCAACTGCTAGTTTGGCAATTGCTGTTCTAGAAGGATAAATGGTACTGATGACAAAAGATAGCTATTACTCACATATTTCAAATGAGTAATGGTCTTACGTTAGCTGACTGAGATGTGATTCTGCATCACATCAGCTATTGTCACTGGAACTTCTTACCCAATCTCAGTTCTGTGTGCAGGAACTAAGTAGGCTATAGAAACTGATGTACCTTCTTACTGAGCCATTATCTCTTCTGATCAGGAGTAAAGCATGTTGTCAGGACTGTAAATGAGAAGCTTGTACTACTGTGGCTCATAGTTTACCTGCCTAGGAGAAATGGGAACTTCCTGTTCCCAGAGGTTTTGCTCAATTTTAAATGGTTTTAAGGATTAACATGATAAAGGTGCAGGGGAAAACAACAGGAAAACAGGGAAAAATAAGCATTTAACCTCAAAATGGAATTTACATATATTATTATTCTCCTTTCTTGATATTCATTTATCCCATATGCAGAGGCTACTTTTTCCCATCTGAATATCAGCAAATTAAAAGCTACACGTGAGAAAAGCATCTAAAAAGATGAAACAGGAATTGGGGAACTGTAGTAGTGTGTGTGGCTAATGCACTCCTTACCTCCTTCTTCAGAGGTGTCACATATTCCCAAGTGTTGCTTTTAGGGTCATACCTCTCCACTTCCCTCAGGTCTTCATGGTAATCGCGGCCTGCGACGGCATATATATAGTTGTCCACAACACAAACACTGAGGTCGGCATGCTCTTGCTGTAGGGACTGGATCTGGAACCATTTGTTGTGTCGCGGGTCATACCTTGTAAAAGAATGGGATCAAAGAAGGTTATTTGTACAGCCACAGAAATCATTGCTGGAATACCAGACAGCACCACAGATGTGGGTTACTGTACTGTCTTTGGCTGAAATTGAGCTCAGCTGTAAGTGGAGTGAAATCTGGCCTTGTCAGCATTTTATTATTAGCAGAGTTGTTTTATTCTATTTTTAGAAGATGTATTTTAGCTGATATAATCATGCTATAAAAGCCTACGTTTTCCATTATCTTATACACTGCTGTCAGGTTATACATCAAAGTCTCTGCTTGCACAAAGCCATTCTACGAAGTAAAAGAGTCTAAAAATAGCACAAAGACTGAATCTGGATCTTCAAGAAGCCAAGAAGGGCATAAATATGTGTATTTTCCTCAAATATCTGCTGCCCAAAGTGAACCTCATGATGAATTTTCAGGTCAAAATATCTATCTGGTCTGGAAATTTTCGCTACAGAGAAAACTGGTTGTGAAGTGAAACTACACATGACAAAATAAGGGCAACTCAGCTAAAACTAGTAAAAACAACCACAATATAAAGACAAAAGGGTTTGTATCTGTTTTTGCAATGTAATGGGCATTAAGATCTAAAATTGATCCTTCCTCCTGCGCTTTTCCCTGGCACAGAAGCATATAAGGGGACCCTGGAATACTGCTATTGTGCACACAAATTCTTGATAATCAACCAGTAAAAGCATTTTATTTAAAAATCCTTTTTGTCAGCTAAATCCCTTTGTATTGGGACCAAAACTACACACAGAAGACTTCTTGAAAATTCTAGCTTCAGAGCATCTAGAAAATCTAGGGTTCTAGGGACCCCCAGTCCATTATTGCTTCCCATGCCTTTAATACTTGCCCCCTCCAACAAGGCAGAAAGGCAGCACATGTAATACTCTTGAATGAGTAGCTGTTTCTACCCTGTCAGGCTTGGCTTTGTCCCATAAGCACTGCTGTAAGCTTCCTGTTACTATCAGGCTCATTTCTTTATTTCTTGTTTTCTTTCAGTGAGGCTGCTGCTCAGTTCCTAATCTTTTGGCTGGCAAGCATGCAGACTGCGCTATTGGCTTACTGACTCAGAGATGGGCAACAGGGTGGTAATAAAAACAATAGCAGGATTATCCTTATCTTACCTCCAACACCTTGACTCTGCTCGAAAACCACTTACATTGTTGTCTCCACCAATTAAATACACAAAATTATTGAGAACAGCGATCCCCTGGTTGGACATTCTGGGAGCTAGTGCAGCTGTAAAATGCCTCCACTCTCCCAACAAGGGGTTCAGATACTTGGCTTGATCACTGAGGACAATGGATGGAGTAGAATGCATCCCTCCAAATCCCACTACACACTGGAACTCTGATCTCAGCTGTGTCTGGGAGCTCTGAAGAATTGGCTGAAGACATTCATTCTTGTGGTACATTAATGCATCTGCAACTGTATCTTTTAAAGGACATGGATTTAATTTGTCATGAAGCCTTTGCAGGATCTGGGGTTCCATCAGAGGAAAACGAACTGTCTCAAGTAGCTTAAGGGGCTCCATCAGGGAGACCTGATCTGTCTCCAGTTGCTCTGGAGAATAATGATAAAAAAGTGCCCCTTCATAAACTTCAAACTCATAGTTAACCTCCAAACGGTTGCTGCTGAGAAGGGAGTAGACCTTCTGCAAGGGTAGCTGTCGGTACACTTGTGTCCTTGAGAAAGCTGCAAAGTTCTTCAAAATGTAGGAGTCCAGTTGATCACTCAAATGTCTCAAGTCATAATGGTCAGCTAGTCTGTACACGTCGAGGATGTTCTCTTCATCTACCCAGGACATGAGAAAATCACAACAGAACTTAATGACTTCTGGAATCTGCAAGAGAGAGATATTTTTCATTTCCGACACTACTTGCCTCCCACTCAGGAGACAGGTGACAGAAGCCTGGGATGACTGTAAGAAAGTTGTCCACAAGATGACTGCTCTCCTCACAGCCTGATCACCATGTTCACTGGCACCCAATTCACCTTTCTCCAGAGAAAAAGAACAACTCAACATGGGTATGTAGATGAATATAATATAGATCTTCTAGCCACATCATACTGCAAGCCTATGAATTTGGCTTCAGGTGCAGCAGCAGTGTGTCTTCCAAGACACATGGGACACCAAACAGCCAGGCTGCCTGCTTTGTTAGCATAGCACCAAGCTGCAGGCTGCCTGGGAGGCAGTCATGTAAACAGAAGGCATGAAGCACATGGTGAAAGCCAGGTTTTTGCATCCACTCTGTAATTGTTCTTTCAGAGCACTATAGACATACTGTATCAAAGACTGTATCTCTAGCAAATATATCTGTATCATTCAAGAGCACAGGAAGCCATTTGAAAGGAAAATTAATATTTACTGTTGTCTTCTGAATATGATTTGAAGTTGTATCTAGCAGGAGGGACCACTGGCAAATAACTAACTGCTGTCCAAGAGCCCCTCTGCTAATAAGGTGGTGCTAAGCGTGTAGAAAGCAACCAAAGCAAGCACCCAGAAAGTTCAAGATTTAGTACCAAAGCCTTGTGCAGCAATTAGCTGTAGGGGAAATTTGAGAAAAAAATCTTGTCTTAAAGGCACATGAACTCTGCACTTAGTGCAGAAACCACAGTGATAGGATTTCCTGTAGTGATGGGGCCGGGGGAGATTATGTACCTGTGGACTCAATCTGGGGAAGTTCTTGGCAGGCTTGAGCAGCACAGCAATTTCTGAGCAGCAAGCCCTGTCCATTACCATAGGCCAGAGGTATTCTATTCTAGGGAAGCTGTCATAAGCAGATAACTGTAAATGAGTGCTGTATAAAACAGTCCTCTAGCTGAAATGGTAAATTTTTATAAGTAATAAAAGCATTGGCACAAATGAGATATGCATGCACTCATTCATTGTTCCTACCCTTCCGTAGTTAGTTCCAGTGGATACAGCATCTCAAAGAAATTCTTCTCATCTGACCCATGCTCTTTTTCACCCCCTAACCCTCCACTTAACTAGATATCTGTATCTTCTCTTTCTTTCATTATTGCTTTTGCTTCTTGCTTCTTTTTTGTCACATCTCCCAGTACCTCACCTGAAGCTGACAGGCTGCGGCTAAGGTTTCCTGTACACTGTTCACACTGAGTTCCAGCTCAGAAGTGTAAATGAAGTTCAAGATTTTACACATTGCATTGTAGGAGATGCCATGAATATGGACTTCTTCTTGTTCCATCTCTCTCAGTCCTCCTGCAAACATTCCTCTGTAAAAAAGACAATGGCACATGCTATGGCAGATTTGCATTGAAGCTATATTCAGTTTGCTTATATTATGTTGTCCTGGGAACATAAAAAATATTCAGAAAGATAAAATCCTAGCCAGACTCTTTTATGGGATTACCTCTTCTTTAAGCCAAGGATAGAAAGAGCACAGGCCTTTAGGACCTAAGAAAAAAACACTCTTCATTGTGCAGGAAAACAGTAGGGGGCATCTGAAAGGTATGATTCACAGCTGAAGGACTTAAGTACAGATCCAGTACATATGGATAGTCAATGGGCAGAGGCAGATACTCTGGGTGTGGGGCAAGAGGAAAAACAGAGGAACTTGGGACTGTAGGAATTTTTTCTAAGCTAGAGCAGTTCTTCCTCCAGTTAGAAATTTGGCTTGATTGCCTTGAGATTTGTTTGTTTGCTCTATGAAAATAAAGTCAGTTCAAGAAACTGCTAGTCAAGTTGACCAGGGAGTGCCTGATTTAATGGACAGTGAGTCACACTACAGGCATGTAACAGAGGAGTGACCCACTTCCAGTGTCTTTTTGTGTATTATGAGGTGATCACCACAATGGACAAAGTCTTACAATGCTAAGGATATGTTAAAAGCCACCCAGAGTGCATTTATGCAGAAGACACCTGTTCAGATAGTCTCATCTCTTTATATACCTCCAAGTACCACACGCAGTGAATTTAGTGGAGGTAAGCTCAATGTGCAGGAACAAGAGCTTTATTTCTGTAGAGACATAACAGAGAGATGAATAAAGCCATACTTAGTATTTTGAAACACATTCAGCTCCATCTTACAGGTCTAAATTTACATCCAGAAGAAGTGCGCCAAGACAGAAGATTTGGATGATTTGGGTAACATTCAGACACATGCTTGTTACTGCTGTACTGAAGTGTACCTGAAATAGTCACAGGATGCAGCTAGAAGTATGCGATGAGCCTCAATAGGTTTCTCTTCCACTACCAGAACTACATCGAAGAGGATGCTGCTGTCTCGGAGAGATACCAAGCCACTGAGCAAGGCCTGAGAGTGCTCTGCACTGCGGTATGTGTTGCTGGTGCGCTGCTGAAGGGAGGGCTCGAGTTGAGCTTTGTGTGGCTGAGTCAGCTCCTGATCCTCCGCCATCCCAGGCAGAAATGCTCAGCCACCAGCTGTAGCAGAATGAAATCTGTGAGACAACAGAATCAGCAAAGGTTTGTACCTTTTGCTTTATGAATGGTCCTCTGACCCCTGCCTGTCACAGTTAATAAATCAAACCAACTCTTCAGTCAATGGAGAGACGGTTCCACCCTGAAAAAATTACTCTGAATGATGACACTGGAAATACACAGGTGTATGTCAGCACACCAAACTGGCAGAACATGGTTTTTCAAGCAAATATTCTGACTCTTGGGTTTTCAGTCTAAGAGTCAGAGTATGTAGCATGTAGGAATATTTTTTTTCTTAGCAAGAGTTTAACTTCCCAACCCATTACCAGAACCTAGTTCCCTTTGCATTTCTGCATAATTTATAACAAAGAACAAGACTGACATAATTTTTGCCAAATTCCAAGTTGCCTAATATCCTCTGATAACTTTGCTGCAATATAAACTGCACCTTCACTCCTTCTCTTGATATTTTACCCCAGAATCCGAAAGCTCTCATCTCTCCCTGTCTCGTTTTTCATTTTCCTTAGCTGAGCACATTTCCATTTATCATTCTATAAAATACTATATGAAACTGTGGGCTTCAAAATGAGTTTCTTTGTTGTGACAACTTCAAGCTAGCATGCACAACTGCTTTTCACTTCGCTATGATTCCCTGCAGAGAGAGGGTATTTCCTCCAGTGTAGGCACTGTAGAGGGCTATCCTGTAACTTTTTCTAGGGCTGCCATTGACGCTGTAGGAAAGTCCCCTCTGGCACATGGGGAAACACCTGTAAAAAGCTAGCTGGAAGTGACTGTATTTCATGTCTATGGTTAAGCTCTCAAAATCTCATGAGTCCTCTTCTACCATCCTGTAATTTACCCTTTCTATTGTCTTTGAAGAATGTCAGACGTTGTAGCAGTTAGAGCTCATAGACTCTATCCAGTTGTTGGAGCGCATTAAAAAAAACCACATTAGCAAAAGGAAATAACTTAGCTGATATGGCTGCTTAAGACACAGTTATGCAGCCTGGGAAATAGCTTAGTGGCACAAGGAATAGTCACAAGGGGTTATCAGCAGTCAGAGAAGCAAAAGCAGAACAAACCCAGCAAATCCAAACAAAGAATAAGGAAAAGGAACCACTGTTTAATTGTACCAGCCATAGACAGTGAACGCAGCATTGGAAATCTCTCAAATCTGTGTATGGTCAGTGAAGAAGGAGCTATCTGGATATCACCAAGAAATATGAAAATGTTTATTTTTCTGCCTGAGACAAGTTACCCTACGCTGTCCAAAACAAAAGGAAGCTAGGTGACATGGGATGGAAAAAAACCTGAAAAAGCATATTAATGGTTGTCTGTTCTTTGCCAGAAAAACGAAGACAACCAGCTCAGAAGAGGAGCTCTGATGAGACAGCCTTCTAGGGAGCACATTCAAGTTGATTATACAGAGGAAACTATCCATCATCAGCTGAGGAGATGAGTAATGGATTATTTTTCGTGATAGCTAGATGCTTTCCTAGAACTAAGATGACTGCTTGTGAAGCAGACAAAACATTACTGTATCATTTGATTTGCTCCTGGGGAATACTAAAAGTGATGGATTGAGGCAAGGGAGATAATGTATTAAGAAAGGCAAGTGAAGGAGTGTTACTAGATGTTGATCAGAAATTTCACATTTCACTAGAAGGAAATAAACGTACCAAAACCAAACTAGAGTGAGATATGGTCCAAATGAGGAACAGATTCAGATAAACCATGGTTTAATGTGGTTAACACTCCAGAGTTAATGTGGTTAATGCCCCAAAAAAGGCTGCATCTTTTCAGCTATTTAGAGAGCTATATGAAAAGAAGTCTCTATGAAAATAAAATCATTGCATCAAAAAGCAGAAGTAAATGTAACAAATGAACTATTTTCTGAATTCAAAGACTTTTGTTGGGTAGTGGAAACAGCGTGACCTTTGATACAGTCTTACAGCATGTCATATCTTGTAGACATTGGTGAAAGAGAGACTAGGGAGAAATAAGTGAGATATATTAAACTACACGGGCCATTGAACCTGTGTAACAACTGTTAGCAAAGAACTGTATTGTAGGAGAAGTGGCTTCCTGAGAGAGAGAGAGGTACGTGCAGAGTGGAGTGGGGAACCTGTATAATCACGACAAGCCTTTATTTAAATCTACCTTTAATTAATATAACTGTGGACAGTTACTATTCAGAATACATTCTGTATCCAAATAATCTTAAAAAGGAATAGAAAGGGGGTGAAGCTTTCAGCAAGTAATGCCCCTAGGCGGATCCTATCTTACAAATATGGTAACTAGAACCAGGAAGATCAAATAGTATTATGAAAGAGAGTAAATTTTTAAAAAATCAGAAATAATTAGAGATTCTGAAGGCTGTATGAACATTAGTATCTACAGGACTTTCAGTGACAAATGGGGCTGTCTTGGAGATCTGTAGGGAGTTAATCTCTCTGCTAGTTCTACTGGACATGGATTTGAATTATCCCACAACTGTTAGCAATAGCTGAACAAGCTGGCCCTTTTAGCAGACCCGTGGTAAACCCAGTGTGGTCAAACATAGATGCTGGGACTACAGCTGAAGTATGTTTGAAGAAGTATGAAGAAGTTTGACCATCCTCCACAGCTGATTTTTGGCTAGTCAACAGCTGAGCCAACAGGTATTTTGTTATGCTCTATTTTATGAATTTTGGCAGTCCCTACTTCTTGTTCTCAACTTCTGCTCCTGGATTGTATCTTGGCTATCACTAGTGGGCTGGACTGTCCTCAGGGTGGTCACTCATGCATGTATATCAACACAAGACCTGTCTTGTGTGTTTGGAGCACAGAGACACTATGATATGGAAATTCAACACTGTAGCTATCGATGAGTATTTTGCCATCTGTATTTATCAGCTGCCAGCCAGTTAGCTGCATGTTGAATACCAATGTTGCTGTGGAAAAAGCGTAGAATACTACTGAGCAGGTACAGTGTACATGGTCTAAAACTTGCCAGCACTCATGAGCTCTTTTTGTACACAGATACATGAAGTTTCTTAATTATGGTGGCTACTCTGAGAACCTATATCCTGGTGTGTGTTTCTCCCTGTTCTCCTAAATCAGTCTTCAAGGCTCGTAAATAACTATGAATGCCTATTATTATAGTTTTAACCAGTGGTAACACACTTCTTTAGAAAAATTCTCACTGCTTATTTTTATGAATTCTTGCCTACTTATAAAATTAAAGGTAAGCATTTATGGTTTTAATCTATGATGTCTGACTGGCATAGGTGGTTAAGTCCTCTTTAAGCCAAAAGCTAAGGAAAGTCTCTT
Source organism: Larus michahellis (assembly GCF_964199755.1). NCBI lineage: Eukaryota > Metazoa > Chordata > Aves > Charadriiformes > Laridae > Larus > Larus michahellis. The sequence continues at coordinate 6,215,791 of NC_133908.1, read as the reverse complement.
AACTCATACCTAGGTACTCTCAGGAGCTGGTAGACAAGACCTTTAAGACAAGGCAGGTGTTGGGGGTGGCCAGCAAGATTCACTTAGCTGATTACTGACTGTCCTCAGCTTTGTAATAGCTGTACAAGGAGCAGCTGGGGCTGGATGGGTAGGAAGTTACAACGAGTAGTTGTTGAATCAGGGTTAGTGGAGTTGTGTTGTGGGCTTCTTTGAAAGAAGTGTGGTGGTTTTGGCATTGAAGTTTTCTGGATTAAATGCAGAGTGCTTGGTGAGTTTAGCGTATCTCTCTGGATGTTGTTCTAAATGCTGACTACAAATTTGCTGTGGAGTGATATTGGTGTTGGCACAGCACCTTGCTTCTCGGGCTGTGTGGTCTAACTTTGACCTTTCTCCTGTGTCCTTTGTGCCTTTGTTACTGTCTGGTACCCCAAACAGTAGAAGTGTGCTATTTTATGTGTGGTGTACCAGATGGGTGGGGGGGAATGACTGTTAATGTACCTAGGAATTGTTATGCCTTCTAAGTGTCCATCAATCTTAAAAATAGCAAGGAACTTTATTGAATAAACTCTGTATATTTTTAGCTGAAAATAATTTAACCCCATCTCCTCAAACTTCTATTGTGCTTAATCTTTATTGTCCTTTAAAAAAACAAAAGCTAAATGTAGTACAAGCGGTACAGCTCTGAATGGAGAGACAGAACAGGTTTGTTCAGCTTCTTGCATGCTGCGGAAAACCTTCTGTTTACTCTTTTTCCTTCCTGACCACTTAGAAACTCTGCTGCTGGCTTTTAAGGCTTGAGATGCTATTTTCACAGACTGGCATATCTGTCCCTGTAGATGAAGGAGTTGTAGGCAGGCCCTTGTTAGCTAATGTAAATGCACAGTCCTTTGAACCATGCAGCTAAGTTCCCTCAGTCCTGAGCCTCTCTACCAGAAGGGGGCTTGGAGGATGTTATTGAGGCCTCTCTGTTCTCTTGCTTCTCTTACTGAGAAACTTGCTCTATGACTGAGCCAAGTTCCTAGAAATCTAAGTAATACTTCTCCCCCCGACCCGGCCTTGTGCGTGTTTTTCTTTGATGGTCAGCTGTTAACAATGGGATTCAGTGGCCGAGTATTGCAGGACTGACCCTAAGGTGGAAGAGACAAGGAACTCCTTCTGTTCACTCAGTTTCTTTAACAGTAGCAAAGATAAGAAGTATCGTCTTATGTGCTGTGGGATGTTGCCTTCAGAAATAAGGTAAGGCAAGTCCTTGTTCTAACTGTGTTGAAATTGCAGAGAAAATCAGACTAGAGATTTTCTTAGCTGGCTGCACAAGGTACTTGAGACTGAAGTTATGTATGTTTGCGTTTATCTTTTAGAGGACACGGGTTAATGTTGTGATTAATTTTAGGGTATTACAATTGAGTGTCCAGTATGTTAAGAGGAAGAAGGCGGTCAGTAATTGTATGTGCATTTCTATAGGCAATGCTAATGTAGGAAGACCTGCACTGTTTGGTCACTTCACATCAAGGAGTTAAAACAACAAAACAAACAAATCCCCCATAAACAGCAAAACCTTCAGACAAGAGGGTTGTAGAGGGCAGAAAGACAAGACTGCTCTTTTTCAATAGACTGAAATTTTCTGTGTTGTGTATCTGGATTCCATTTGGGAACTGTGAGAAAGCAGCCATGCCTTGCAATGATAGACAGGGAGGGAGTATGAAGGATATCTAATATTTCCTTCTATTCTCTGTACTATATTCAAGGTTTAGTGTGGTCTTTTCTAATAAGCTATGAACACAGTGGAAGCTATGGCATCAGTGGCTTGATGATAGCTCAGTGTGATTGTCTTGTATTCAACCTCCATTGCCACAACGTGCTTCTGCAGATTACTTGTACGAAAAAGTGCAAGTCTTAGTGAGGTTTCTGACTATTCAACTATCTGTACATGAAAAGAGTTGTGGTTCATTTTTTTAACAAAATCCCTCCTCTAATCAATGACAGAATACTTGCTTTCACAGCAAAGGTATGTGGTTTATGACTGAGGAAACCTCCTGGGACTGGGCACTGGGGCAGGAGGAATGGACTGTGGCTTGATCATTCAAATGGCAAAACAGCAAGAGACTGATATGCTGGCTTGCTCTTGTGCTCACTGAAAATTCTCATCCTTTTAAGAACACAGGGTATAGGAATGGAATAGCTGAACTAGAAGGGGGAAAGGAAAAGTTAAAGGCATGGTAAAATAGATGTGGTGGAAGAGAATGCAGTGTCTGTACTACCTAAGTTTTTAAGTGCAGAGCAACTGTTACATGAAGGTGTTTGTGTGGTGCTCCAGTAAAGAACATTCTGGGGAGTGGGAATTCATATGGCTTACAGCATGGCTTCCTGAGACCGAGAACGGAGTCCTGCTTCCCTGAGAAATATATCTGTGTTGTACCTGGGAGCGCTTCCCAGCAGCTGGGTCAGGGCACATGTCCTGGATGCATCCTGCTGCCATTATAGATATACTCAGCCTTTATCCTCTTTGGAGATATGCTGTGCACTGATCCTGTGCTTTAAACATAGTGTAGATAATTTACAGTGCTGAAGTCTGTTATTGGTGTTGCACGGTATGATACTCACCTAGACAACTATTCACCCCTTCTACGACTAGCATCTATGTCATACACTGATGCTTACTATCATCAGTGATGACAGCCTTGATTCTCTACTATAGAGAAATGGCTGGATACAGGAAGGATTACCGAAGTTAGTTTCTATGGAAACTCAGACATTTTTGTATTGAAGAGCTCATGGCTGTCAGTTACATCTCTACAAAGATGTGTTTTATGCAGATAGTGATATTTTCTTGTGCATCAGCTGTGCCCAAAATAAACTAGAGCTTGCTGGTGTCGGGTATCCAAATCTGTTTAGCTTACTGCCATATGGACAGGTGGTTCAAGCTTGGTGGGGAGCCCATGCTTTCTTAGAATTGTGGAATAATTTAGGCTAGAAAGAAACTTGGGAGGTCTCTAGTCCAATCTCCTGCTCGAAGCAGGGAAATCTTCAAAATTGGGTCAGGATGCTGAGAGCTTTGTCTAGTGAAGTGCAGAATCTCTAACCTTGTCAATAATAGGAAAACTGAGTGCTTAACCATCAAATTTGTTTCCTTCTTTATCCTGTCTGAATTTCTTTTCCTGCAATTTGTGACACTTGCCCCTCATCTTTGGCACTGTGCTCCACAAAAGAAGAGTTTGGCTCTACATTTCCCTGTACCCATTAGAGAGCTTAAAAAATGGCAACTGGCTCTCCCCTTAGCCTTTTCTTCTCTGGATTGAACAAACCCAGCCTTCTTGCCTTACATGTGCTTGTATCTCCTTGTACATGCTCCTGCCCTCTATGGTGGTCCTCCACTGAACTCACAGGTTTGTCTTTCAGCATGGACCTCAAAGTTGGGCAGGGTATTCAGGTTTTGTGGACTTATAAGTGCTGAACAGAGTGGGAAATAATAATTTCCCATGACCCCAATTTCCCAGTTTCTTGCTAACACAGCCCAGTATGAAGCTGGCCCCTACTGGAGGAATCATATTCAGCTTTGCTCATCAGGACCCTCAGGCTCTCTTCTTGTAAAGCTGACTTCTAGCCAGGCTTGTCTCCAACCTGCTCTGATATATGGAGCCATGCATGCGCCCAGATGCATGACTTTGCTTTTGCTATTGAAATTTATGTGGTTCCTCTTAGTCCATTCTTAAAGCTTGCTCAGTTGCAGCTCTGTTCTCTCTTGCAGGCCAGCTTCTTCGTAGCTTTTTTCTAATACAGAGCAACCACTATGGCGTGCTGATTGTGATCCAAATACATTAGGCCCTTAAAAGTCTTAGTGCATTGAAGGATGTTTAAAATCTGTGCCCTAAGGCTTCCCACACCTTCATCTCTCCCTAGGGAGCAACAAGAACTAGGATCTAAGCCAGGCTTCAGATGAAAGCCTGACAAGAAGACAAGATACAAGACTAGAGCAGGATGCTAGTTTATGCTGACTCTCAGGGGTTGCAAATGCAAATAGGCAGAACCTGGCCACATACCAGAATTTTAACAGGGCAGAGGGCAGGCAAACAAATAGATCAACTAGTCTGGGAGTGCGCAGAATGGGGAGGCAGCTGGGTGCCTGCCAAAATACTGCAGAAAACAGAGGTGATGCCACAAACAATGTAAACTGAAAGGCAAAACTATTCATTCTAACTAGAGTGCAAATACTGGCATAATTCACTAACTATACCATAATTTGTAATGGGCCCTTGTAAGACTCTGCTACATAGGAGACGACTGAGTACACCATTAGGTGTAGACAAGACTTTAAGCCAGTTTCATGCTTTTTGAAGAAAAAACAAAGAGAAGAGGGGTGAAGAAAAAACAAAGAGAAGAGGGGTGAAGGAAAAGCAGCAGCTTTTCTCAGCAGCGCTTCTTTCAGAATTATCCCTCTATGCATTCACAACCGTGCAAAAAAAATTAAAATCATCTTCCTGAAATACCACTTCACTTTAGGAACCTTCTACAAATAGGGGAAACAACCCAAACAGCTCCTTTGACCGAGGTCCCCACAAAAAGAAAGAAACAAAGACAGACATCTGATAGTATACAATATCTCAACATTAGTTTTGAATGCTCATCAAGTGATGAGATGCTTTTGATAGGTCTATACACACCATCTTTCTTTAAGTCACTAATGGAAATACGCAAGCACATCACTCTGGGCTGAACTTCTGAGCCACTTTCAGTTTCTAGCACTAGCAGTGTACTTGAAGTGAGGGCATAGTTTGGAAAACAGCTTTTGCAAACTATGCTGTCTCACAAACTTTGGCATTCGTTCCTTTCAGAAGCAAACACCAGTTGTGTTTGTTTTTCCAAGCCTATTAGAAGTTATTTCTAGAGCACAGAGAGAATAAAACATCTCATATTTAGTATGTATATGACAAAACTCCCATGAAATGTATCTATGTTTAAATACACAAAAAAATCTTTTTCCCATGAACAGTAGCATAACCTACAGAGTATGAGCTTTCTAACTTGAATCATTTTGCCTTATCTATGAGTAACTTGCAACTTACCCAAATTCATAAATTGTAAAGTTTTCTGTAGAGTGTTTTTGGGAGGTGGCCTGTGGCCCAAGTGTTACCAAGAAATTGTAATATGGAAGAATCGTCATGTTGTCATCCCCCTCCCTGTAACTGATACATTTTCCCATCAGGAACAGGGAATGAGCAGTGTTCTCTGCAGGGGATGGGACATCATTAAAAGAGACAGCCCGACTGCAGGCTAACCCTGTGACGAAGAAGTGAAAGCCATTCAAACATGCTTATGGTTTTACTTTCCCTTCCCCTGCTGAAAATGCCTTTGCAGGCCCTGAAACCCGCTACCCCCCGCCCCCGGCTCATCCCGTGCGGGCAGCCCGGGCAGCCGGGACGGAGGTCTCGGCGTCGGCCTCGCCAGGCCAGTCCTCAGGGGCTCCGTGCAGGCAGCAGGGCCTTGGCTGCTAGGGCGGCCCCCGTAGCTTCGTGCGGGCGGCAGGGCCTCGGCAAGGGGCGGCCCTGGCCGGCAGTGGGGCCAGCAGACCGAGCGCCGGTACCCGCCGCGCTGCCCCCAGACCCGCTCTGGCCGTCGCACCCGGCAACCCCTCGCCCGTGTCCCTCCCGCCCGCCGGCGCCCCTTGGTTTCCCTGCGGGGGGACACCGCCTCACCCGCTCGGGCCTCGTCCCGCCGAGCCGGGACAGGCTCTCGCCGGCTGCCCCGGTACTCGCTCTGTCCCCAGCGGGAACAGGTAACGCCGGGGCCGGCTGCGGGGTACCGCCTCCCCGGGAGCAGCGGGCGGCCCAGCGCTCCCTCTCCCCCCTCCGCCGCCGTCCCAGCCACCTACCGAGAGCGGCGGCGGCTTCCGCCTTCATATGCGACCCGGAAACGGCGGCGACGGCGCGTGACACGCCCGCCCGGCGAGGGCGGGGCGGCAGCGGCCGGAACCGGGGCGGGCGGCGGGGGCGAGAGCCCCCAGCGTCACCCGGGCACCCGCCAGCCCATGGGGCCCCGGCGGCGCAGTGGTGTCCCTGAGCAGGGTGTGCCCGGTCGTGCGGCGGCGCCTGGGGCTGCGGGCGGCGGCACCGCGGCGGTGCCGGCGCAGCAGGTGGGGTGCCCAGGGTGGGACTACGTTTACCAGCGAGCCCCGCGCCGGCGGGCACCTCTCGCGAGAGTTGGTGGGTCTCCGCGCCGGGACTCCATTTCCCCCAATCCTTCAGCGCACCGGAAGTGGGTGCGTGACGCTTCCGCGGTGGCGTGCGGCGAGGCGGTGGCGGGGAGCGCGGCGGCAGCGGCGGGCGGCGCTCGCGGTGGAGGCAGGGATGGACGTGACCGGGCCCGAGACCGACTGGCGCAGCACCAACTTCCGTCAGAAGCTCGTCAGCCAGATGTGAGTGCGGGCTGCGGCCTCAGCGCTAAGTAGGCCTCAGGCGGGCCTTCGCTGCTGCTAGAGGGGATTCGGTGGCTCCTGCTGCCCCCGGGGCCGCCCGCGCCCGGGTGGACGCGTCCCACGCGTCTTCGCTCCTCTGCGAGTCCTTCCTGGTTCTCCTCTTGCTGCCCGGGTTTGGCCGTGATCCCCGGTGTTTCCTCTCCCCCGGGCCCTTTCGCCGACCCCTGGTGAGGGGGCCTCGTTAGCAGGACTTGCTCAGACCCTGTGCGGGGGTAGCCGGGCCTGTTCTTTGACTTCATTTCTCTGCACTGCCTTCCCTTTCGCTTCCCTCTTCCCCAGGAATACTGGCTTCTCGTCTGGCTTGACAGCATCTGCTTTAGGGTCGATTCTGGCAGTGCCCATAGTGTTGCCAACTTTGACATATTCTGTCCTATGAAACTCACTGTTGCGATCTTGCATCTCACTTTTTTAGGGCAAAAATGAAATAAAAAATGTCGGTGACTTAATTTTTTTGTTATTTTGGACAGGGATTTGCTTTCTCACTTCTAGAGCAAGCATACTCGTAATTGGTATCTATCTGGTGCTTAAAAGGCTGTTAAAAAAAGTTCAGCTTGTTGCCTTGTCAGTTGTTTGTGAAACAATCACTTTACTTGAATGACTTTGCAGCTACGCATGCTTTTTCTATTTTATGGAAGGCTCTTTTACCCTACAAAAGATGGTTATTACAGAAGTGAAAGCACTGTTCAGTGCTTCTGAAGTAACATTGAAATCCTTATTTATGTTTGTGTGAAAAGCTCGATTTTGCCTTGTTGCTTATGAGAATCAATATTTAAAAACGGGCTGTCTTTTTTTTTTAAATGATACATAAACAGTATGCTGTTTGACTGCAGGTGGTTTTACTGCCTAGCTGTAGGCTTAAGGTGCTGTCTCAGAATTAAACTGTTATGGTATTCATTAAAGAAATACAATCGTGTGTCTGTCAAAGCCGTGCAAACTTTCTTGGTGCTCGGAACTGATGTTTTACTTTCTAAACTTTCTGCAAGGTTATTCATGTTGTTAGATTAGTCCCTTGCTTTTTCTTCTCCTCCTCTTCGACTCTTTCATGAAAACAGGTAAACTAAAGTGCCCTCAAATGCTGTGTAACTTTGAAGAAATAAATATGAGTAAGCAGATACAAACCTTAACACAATAAACCTTTGGTTTTGTGTTTGACCTGCAAACTGTAACTGTTTTATTCTCTCTGAGCAGGAAACGCTGCTGATAAATGTTTCAATGGAAGCATACAGCAAGAGATTAAAAAATTACTACTACTGACTAATAAAATCTTTAAGGTTAATGCCATATGAAGAGATGACAGTAATCCTAAACTTTTTATTCTTGCTGTGTAAAAGTAGAAATAAAATGTCCTCAGTTTGTTGTCTTTTACATATGTGTGCAGATGTCTGTATATAACCTGTGTGCTTTTTGTTACAGATGTATTGACACAGTCTTTTTTTTTTTTTTAAGATTGTGTCTGTAAGTGATATTTCTTCCTTGCACTCCATCCAGTTTTATAGTATACATCGTGTGTTTGTATTCACTATCTTGTTTAAAAAGCAAACAAACCTGTTACTGGGTAAGTGTACAATGACTGCAGTGGATTTTTTTTTTTTTTTAAAGTGATTAATATGTGCTAGATATCAGAAAACAATTTGGCTTGGCTTCATGTTGGTACTTGGAATAAAGTGAAGCTAGCCAGAAGTAGAGTTTATAATAGATAGGTTTATTGAATAATAAATGGAAGCAATATATTGCCTAAAAAGACTGGAGTTCTGTATGCAACGAATTTTTATTTATTTCCATGAGCTTCCAGTTTTACCATTAGTGAGGTTTATGTAGGAGGTAGAAGAGGGAGGTAATTAAAATAAATATCTGGTGAATCATCTGAAAGTTTTCTTAATTTGTGGGAAGGTTGTTCCTAACAGTTACGAAAATACCCTTTCTTATATGTATATATATCTTCCAGTTCATCCTGCAAGTAACAAGTGATATTTGTCAAGACAAATATTAGCACGTGGTCTTAAAAGTTAAGTTAAACATTCACATAACTCATTTTGAGTGCCTTGTTATAGCTTCTGGATACAGAAGTCTTAACGTGTTGCTATTTCACCCTTGGGTTTCCTTTACAACACTGACTGTAAGTTTGGGGTTTTTTTATGGTTTGGGTTTTTTTTTTTTGGTGTTAGGTTCTTGTGTGACTGCAGGTCCAAGCAGGACTTTCATACTGTTGCTAGATGAGCTCAGATGACTGAGGCCAGGGAGCACCTTTGGCTTGTCCCAGGTTGTTCTAGGAAACAGCGGTGATGTAGGAGTGTGACTATATACTTGTGCTTACCTTTATTCTGGCCCTTATAGGGAGCAGACACATACTGGTGCTTCGGGAGTCTCCTTTCTAAAGGCCATTCCTTAATATGTTTTTAAATGTTGGCATTGCCTAAAGGACAAATCTGAACTGGGTTGTGTGGTAGGAAACTCAGTATGCAGTTGAGTACAGTTCCTGCCCCACGCTACTTCTAGGCTATGTTAAAAGGGAATCGTGTTGAGTGAAGAAAAGGGATGTAACTTAAGTTGTGTGATGGTCCATTAGTTTTGTGTTCAGTTTTTCACTTGAAGTTTTGATATGTATATTCTCACTTAAGATTGAATAGATTCAATAGGATAATGGTTCAGCTAGATGAGAAGGGGAGCACGCGTGAACAGACATAAGGATGGGAATGTGGAGAGCACATGAAAGGAGGTAGAGGTGGAGACCAAGGAACAAGCAGGCAGGAGATGAGTGGATCAGCTAAAGTTGTTTTGTTAGGTTTTTTCGGGTTTTTTTTGTGGGAGGGTTTGATAAAAGGAAGATCATCTGCATTGCTGCACTCCCTGACACACTTTGCAAAACCAGTTCATAAAGCAGCCTTAATTTTATATTCCAGCTCAGGTTGTCTGATGACAATTCAGGCTCAAAAGGCCAAGGCGGCAGATGTTTCTCCCTTCCTGGGACTGTAGCTAGTGAGGGATGAGTTTTATAAATGCTTACTTTGACACAACTATGAGCTGAAGAAGCTACTGCCTCTGCAGTACCTCTTCATTGCAAGTGTTTGGGTTGCCATGCAGTCACCCTGTTGGGGAAATGTCTCAAAGTTAAAAATAACTCAGAAAAAGTGGTTATTTTAAACCTTGGTTGTTCTTCACTACTGCTGATGGTGCAGCCACACAGACATAACTTGGCAGGGGCAGCTTCTTACCTAGACACCTCCACTGGAGGATATCACTTGTGCTGGAGGATGTGCTTGTGAAGCTATGAAGAGGTGATGATGTGTGTAGAGGGAAGGGGTTTGTTTTTTTTTACCCCTGCAGAATTGGAGAGAAAGGTAATGGTAGAACAAGGCTTTAGGGAGGCTGGATTGTCCTTTGCTTCCCTCTCTGTAGCTGAAGGTGGTGTTCTGGGGACCAAGGCCCTTCAGGTCTTTATGTGTTCTGTCAAGCAAATGTGAATAAGTAATACGGATGATTCTGCTTTGGGTCTTCTGCTAGTCTGTGTTGTTATGTGAGTATTGCAGTGTTGAGGTTTGGTATTGATGAAACTTGTTAACGTCCAATCTGTCACTAACAGCAATGTTGATGTGGGACAGCATCATGTGCACAAAATCAAGTAGTGAAATCTTAATATATTTGTTGATGTTTACTTGGAGGTTTTTAAACCTTGTAATATGGATAGATGTGGCTAAGGGCCTATCAGCACACACCCCCGCCCCCATTGTTTTAAGCAGAAGAGGTTTGTTGAACTGATTGTTATAGTGATGAAATAGTCCATTTCATGAAGGAGCATTTGGTGATGCTTAATGTGGTATTGGCTCTGTAACTCATTGCCTTTTTGTTTCATTGGAATGACTGATTCGTGCAGTTGTGGTGTGAACTGGATGGGGAAGCTGGGATAGTTTTGAAGGAGAACGTGTTTTGCCAGATTTTTTTCAACTAGACCAGCTGGCCTGAGTGAGAGGTTGCACATTGTTGGGCTGGAAACAAGCTTCTTCGAAATGGACGAGGAATTCCTGAAGCTGATGTTGGTCTTGAATGCTTCATCTTGTGAAGCCACAGCTTTGAGTGTTCTGCATGAAATGAAAAAGGCAGAGTTTTAGCCCACATCTCATGATGTGTTTAGTAAGTGCTTATGAGGCAGACGAAGGTTGAATTGGCTGGTACCATCTAGTTTTCATAGTTTTGTTGAGTTTTGTGTTCTGCAAGGATATGATACATTATTTGGTATCCTTAAGTCTATGTTAAAGCTATGACTTTTTTTTTAGTGACTTTCCCAGTCTTTTAGCGTAAATATTTATATATCGATTGCAGATGAATATGTGAACAAAGAACAAGTTGTATGTTTTATTTTTTTTTTTTTTTCTTCCTCCTAGTCTAAACCTGTGTTGGAATGTTAACAGATATGACATGGAGTGCTTGGGGTGGCATTATTGGTAATGCAGATGTAGCCATTATAAAATGTCTTTCATGTTGTGTAACATCAAAAGGAAAGGGTAGCTACATATAAAAGTAGTTAACTTCTTTGTTGTGTTTGTTTCCTAAGTTCTTGATACCACATTGATCACTGTCTGTATGACATCCGCTCAGTACTACCTACATGTTACATCCTTTACTTCCCTCTGCATAATCTTTTTCCTGTTTTCTGCCTGCTCAGTTCTTGGTGCTCTCCAAAGGAGAGGCATTGTCATTGTACTATGGGACTGAGAAGTCAAGGAGGATTCAGAGAGTAGTGTGGACTTAGAGGCAGCCTTTCTGAAAGGGAAAGCACTGAAAAAGGGAGGTGTCAAAAAAGAAGTGGATATAGCTTCTTCCTCTGCAGCAGCGCTTCTATATGAGCAGCTCACCTTAAAGCTAGTTATTCTGTATTATGTTTGGATTCTGATTCAGTTTTCATTCTGAATAAATAGCATTTTTTTTGTGTCTACCATACCACATGAGCAAGCTACCATGAGACAGCCTTGCAGCAGGTAGCTACATTCTACTGTCTTGTACTTTGCAGGCTACAACAGGTTAGCTGTATGCTGCTAGTTTGCAAGGTAAGGGTGCGAGTTGTGGCAGCCTAAGCTCCTGCATTTTAAGGCTATAGCATCTGCTCTTCTCACTTCTGTGACTGTGTTACTGAGTTAATTCAGGAAGCTGAACCAGCTTACTGCTCATACAAGCGCCGTTCCTGCTGCATGGGAGGTGGTAGAAGTTCAGGGGGAAGAAAACGGTAGTCCCCCTTCAGACTGGCCAAAACTTTCAGGGATCGCTACCCTGACAGGCATTTAGTGTAGGGTAGCTGCTCGTGCAACAGCAGTTACTGAGAAATAAGTTGCTGAGATGTTAATTACAAGGTGAAAGTATTTCCTGGTAACTTGTTTGTGGAATTTAGACTGTAGCTTCTAGGCTGCTTTAAAACAGAACAGGTTTTGCAGTGAAGTGAAATGTTTCCAAGAATGAGAGTGCCCAGAGGATTTGAATAGGGCTGTTCACCTGACTGAACTCCTCGGTCTAGGACATCTTTATCTTGTTGCATGTTTCACAGTTGAATTGCTTGCTACTTTTTCATGAACTGAGAATACCCCTTGTTTTCCACCCATATCCTTAGCAATGTGTGGTTTTCTGTGTGTTTGTTTTTTGGTTTTGGTTTTTTTCTTGCCTTTTCATCTTGCATGTTCAGTATCCCCGACCAGAGGGCAAATCTAGATCCAATTTACTAGAGGTGTGATGGAGGACTCGTCATGGGACAGCAAGTCCCTGTGGTTCTGGCTGGTAAATGGGAAAGTACAGTAAGGGAATTGAAGGCTTTTTATTACCAAACCTGTAATTTTTCTCCCCTCAACTTTCCATCAACAGGGCCTTCTTTTCCTCGTATTGCTTCACCTGCTGCTTTCATGTCGGTTATCCACTCCCTCACTGCACCTCTGCTCTTCTCTGCCCCTGATCAATGCTTCCACTCATTTTCTCGCTCATTGGTCAAACCTCTATGACTTTAGGCATTTATTTATTTTTTTTTTTAAATTCTTCCACCTTATGTTTAGAGGATTCTTCTGAAAATGCCTGAAGCTAAGCAGGCTGAAGCCCGTTGTTTGCCAAACATGGGTTACATAATTCCTGTCATTCAGCTTTCCTCAAATGAACAGGTCCTGGTATTTTGTCAAAATAATACATCAGTAGGTAAAATGATGACTTGCTTAGCAGTTACTCTTGAATTTCTGCAAAGAAGATTTGTGTTGCCTTTTAGAAATTAGTTGGCTTTTTTCTCCATCATTTGAAGAAATTTTGAAGGGTGGCAATTTTAAGTAATATATGTAGTGGTGTTGTGGGGTTTTTCATGTTTGTTTGTTTTTAAATCTATAAATGAGAGAGGGGTAAAAGGCAGTTTTACAGACCTTCCTAACTACAGAAGTTGTTTTCTGATGTCCTCAATTAATACCCAGCCTTGTTTTTTCCTCTTGTTTTGCAGTGATGACGCTATGAGGAAGGCTGGTGTTGCCCATAATAAATCCAGCAAAGATATGGAGAGTCATGTATTTATGAAGGCCAAAACAAGGGTAAAGTACCTCTATTTGTTTCCAGAAGTTACTGGAGTGTCAAAAGAAATTTGGAACAACCCGCAGAAACAGAAAACTCAATGCATTTAGTTATCTGTTTCTGTTTAAGAGTACATAGTTATGCAAAATTTTTAATTTGTATGTGCTACTTTTACCCTGAGGGGAAGTGAGGTGTTTTCCATCCAATATATGCATCAAACTGGACTTCAGTCCAAGATATCTGCAACACTTAATGCGTATGTGGGACCACACTTAATTCTTATCCAAAGACTTGGGTGTAGTGAATTGCATACAATTTCCTTTATCTACAGTGTAGCACCATTCCTTATGACCAGTTTGGTGTCAGGAGAGACTAAGGTATCAATGAAAAGGCTGTGTCAGGAGTAAGACCAAGGGAAGTGCTGTGGTCTCTGTGAAAGTCTGGTTATCAGGTACAACTCTAGACTCTACCCAAATGTAAACTTCTTTCCTGGAGCAGTGTTAGAAGAAACTGTATACTGTTGCTGTCTCCAAATTAGCCAATTCTGAGATAAAACTTCTCTTGGTCAAAGTTTTGTAATGATGATGTCACAAACTTATGTCATCCTCACTGGTGAGTTGGTGTTTCATGGGCAGGAAGGCTGTCTCAGCCCTGTGCAGTTTCTCTTACACATTATGAAGCGCGCTAATAAAATGCTGCAAAGAATATTTGTCTTTCTGCTTCTGATGCTTCTATCATATGTTAGTCTTTAAAGTTGTTAACTTGTAGTTGTAATACTAACTTAGCTTAAAAAAAGTTCTTGTAGTATGAATGTGACATAGTTGAAGAACTGAAGTCAGTCAGTGTACCATGTAAGCAGGTTCAATCCTTAAAAAAGGAATTAGAGTGGATAAGAAGTGGAAAATGGATGTATTGGTTTATAATTATGTTCACATATTGTGATCCTGGTATTGTAACTGTCATGAAAGTTCTTTCCAGTGAACTTTGTGGTTTCCTGGCCTTCTTGTACCATCAACCACAATGACCTATTAATAAGAATATTGTCGTTCAGTTAATGAACAGGCTGTTCCTTGCAAGAGAACTCCTCTGAAAAGCCCACAGCCATTGTAAAGTAAATATGTTATGTTGAGGAAGAATACTGAAGAACCAGAAAGTCAGGGTTGCAATGTTTTTATTTCCTATACTAAAATACTAATTTTTTCACCTTTAGGAAGAATATCTTTCTCTTGTGGCCAGACTTATTATCCATTTTCGAGATATTCGTAAGTAATTGTTTCGGTTTGGCTTTTTCTTTTCCCCCCTCAGTAATGGGATTGCTCATCCCATCCTCCCAAAAAAGTAAATTTTAGGGTTTGTGCGTATGGTTCTGCATGTGACAAGTTGCTTTAAAATATTTTTCCTGTAATATACATGCCTATTTCTAAGTAGTGTTTCTTTTACACATCTGTCAATAATTGAAAAGTGTTTGAGAAATTATTTAAGCTTACTACTTTTTCCACCTTCCTAATTTTTTCCTGTATTTTTGCTTTCTTAACATTGTTTATGTAGCATTCTGGTTACCAAATTGGCTTAGATTAATGTGTTTTGTTAGAACTATAGTAGACTGATTTTTAAAATTTTTTAAATTATTATGTAAATATATTTCTTGTAGAGAATATATCAGAAGGGCTAAATTTACACGTGACAAGATTAACAAAGGCAATTAATTATTCTTCCTTTGCAGACAATAAGAAATCTCAAGCCTCAGTCAGTGGTAAGAGCTCCTTTTTTTTTTTTGCCCCCCCCGTTTCGTTTCTAAATAGAATAGCTTAGAAATCAGGGCTGTGGTGTACTAAGGATAAGAAGGCTGTGGATTCCCTAGCTGGAATATTAAATGCTGATGGAGGAGACAAAAGGTAGCATGGTAGTCTTGGAGTTGTTCAGTGATGCGGGTGACAGGCTTGGACAGTCCTTTGTATGTAACGCAGGAGACTTGTTTGTTTCCCTGTTTGTACTTTTGTTAGCTCACAGCCTTAAGGTTCTTGAAAGAACAGGAGTTCTGCTGAGCAGTCCAGGTTTCTCCTTGTTACCAGCTTTGGGTTCCTCATTGTGTTGCAGCAGAGGTACACGTGTTTGTTGGGTGTATGCATTCTGCCATATGACTGAGGTTAAATCTGATCATGCCTTCTGCCTCAGTGATAATTCTTACAGCTGTGTATGTTAGGAACATAGTATGATCCTTTATTTTTATCCCTCTGTAGGCTAAATATGCAATGTCTGTGATTGATTAACATCCAGCCTAGACACTTGGAAATTATTTTATAAAGTATTAAGAAAGACGGGATGTTGCGTTCTTTACCTGATTAATATTGCTTTGTGCCCCGTGTTGTGTTTTGCCCTCTTGAATTGCCATTCCTTTGTTGACTTCTCTTTTCTGAGTGCCCAGGATTCAGATTATGACAATTGTCTTGAAAGGCACTGATTTTATCCACTGCATAATAAACTTGATGTTATGGGGGAACTGTGTAGCAAAGTACTTCCTCTGGTCTGAGCACTGCTTCTCCATGTTGACCTCAGGAGGAACAGGCTAATTGGATCCACAGTGGAGTCTTGATTTTTGAGGTTATGAGCTGTATATCCTCATGGAGTTTTCTTGGCAGCTGGTTTTGACTTGCATATAAATTCAGAGGTGGCTAATAAGTTCCTTTTCTCTAATATATTTAGAATCTATTTGGAACTTTGCCAATCTGAAGCAATTGAAATAATCTCCACTCTGTTTACAGAGCGGCAGAGATGTGCGAGAAGCTTCTTGTGGTCTTACAGGCAGAGCAGCGAATGCTATATTCTCGGGGTGTTGCATCTAGTCATGGTCTGAAGCTGACAGATCAGAGAGTGGATGATGGAGAACAGAGGATTTTGGGGAGGCAATTGCATGGCTGGCTGCATATTGGTAACTATTTTCTTTGTAGATCCAATGAATGCCCTGCAGAATCTAACTGGGGGTCCCCCAGCAGGGGCGCCTGGAATGGGCATGGCTTCCCGAGCTCAAGGAGCACCGATGAGTGGGATGAGTGGCCTTGGTCCAATGGGACAACAGATGAGTCTTCCAGGGCAGCAGCAGCCTCCTGGAACCTCGGGAATGGCCCCTCATGGTATGCCTGGTGTCTCTACAGCTACTCAGCCGAGTAAGTGCTTGGTTTGCTTTAACCACTGAAATTGTTAGATCAGCTTTTCAGTGCATAAATCTTTTCCACAAGGAAGGGGTGCTGAAGAGATTTCATGCTTCTGGCTAAATCAGCCAAGTGAACTGCAGGAAGAATTGATTTCAAATACTGCTACCTAATGGGATAAATGTATTCCAGTCTAGCTGTCGTATGAGAAAATGCTTCGTTCATCCTACAAGATGTCAACATCAGAACTTTGCTTTTGTAGAGCTCACCCATGTTTTCTAAGGGTATGGTGCTTCCTGCTGGTGACCTCTATGTATATTTCCTCCTGCACATTTTTACATTCTTTACCTAGGTTGCTGACTCAATATAGGCAGTGAGAATTAACGGCTGGTAGTAGGAAGTGTCATTAATTCTGCTGCTAATGTGCCTCATCCATTTGGGGAAGGAAAAGTATATGCTGCTAACAAATAACATTAATGTACTTTAGGGATTATCTTCAATTATTATGAGTTATACTGGGTAACAGTCTCTCGCACTGTTCGGGTCTCATGTTTTAAGTAGAGTCTACCTTCTTTTTAGCCCAACTTCAGCTTCAGCAGATAGCTCAGCAGCAGCAGCAGCAGCAACAACAATTCCAGCAGCAGCAGGTGGCTTTGCAGCAGCAGCAATTCCAAGCCCAGCAGTCAGCCATGCAACAACAGTTTCAGGTCCAGCAGCAGCAGGCGGCAGCAGCTGCAGCGGCCCAGCAGCAGCAGCAGCAACAGCAGCAGTTGCAAGCCGTCCAGCAGCAGCAACAGCACATGCTGAAACTGCAGATGCAGCAGCAGCAAAACCAACAGCAGGTGATGACAAATAACTACAATGGCAATTGAGGTGATCTGTGGTCAGTTACTTGTCAAGTAAGGCTTGGCTTGCGTGGAAGTACTTAACATCAGCTCTGCCAGTTATTAATGCGTTTCCACTTTAGGGTAGGACTTCAGTTTAGACTGGCAAGTTAATTGGCAATAATATATTACATTCCTAGAGGAAAGGCTTAACAGTCATGTGGTTGCTTTCTTCTGTCGTAGCAATAGACAACTAAAACCTTTGTTTCTTTGTCTACTTTAATAGTAGATATTAAAGATGCTAAAGATGTCTTTAAATGTATCTGATAAATATCAGGGTAGTCTGTCATTCTAAGAAAACGGATGTGGGAAGGAACCAAAAGCACTCTAGAAATAGTGGCTGTTTTATTGTTGTGTGAATTACACATTGCCACTTTAAAAAAAAAGTATCATCCTTAGGCACAAAAGCAGAAGAGGAAACTTCAGCTGTCATGTTTTAGTGCAGTTTCTGGTAAATAGTGGTGCTGATGCAGGCTGCTTACATTTGAAGAAGTGCTTTTGAGCCCATTTGTACAGGGGAAGCTGATGGACTTCATCTTTGCTTTTGAGAACTGTTTTAGTAGCAAGACAAGCTTGTAATATTGAAACCATGGGACGTGTGCTATGTAGAGTTGAGATATATGAAAAGTGAGTGGATAAAAAGTTTGGGCTTTCCCTTTGGGCTTAAAACCTCAGGCTGGTGTACTAGGATTCTCTTTGCTCTTGGTTTATGCTATAAAAATAAGGCTGCTATCGCGTTGCTGGAAGCTTTAGCTATCTGGCTTTTCCTGCTTTTCAGATGCAACAGCAGCAGCAGCAGCAGCAGCAACTACAGCGAATTGCCCAAATGCAGCAGCTGCAGGCAGCACAGGCTATGCAGGCACAACAGCAGCAGCAACAGCAGCAGCAGCAACAACAGCAACAAATACCACAACAACAGATACAGCAACAGCCACCTCAACAAGTAATGCAACAGCAGATGCAACAGATGCAACAGCAACAACAGCAGCAGCAACAGCAGCAGCAACAACAGCAGCAGGTTGCTCAGGCACAACAGTCTCAGCTGCCACCACAATCCCAGCCTCAACCTCAGCCCATGGTATCTCAGCCACAGGCAATCTCAGGACAAATTCCTAGTCAGGTTATGCCTGTTACTCTTACGCCCCAGCAATTAAAAGCAATGCAGGTAAGGGCTAGTGACCAGCTGATTGTTGGTTCATTATGATACTCTAGAGAAATAATAAAACCATTTATGAAGCTAGTATTTAAAAATAATTTCTTGTCTTACTCTTGAATGGACAAGAAAAAAAAAGAAAAAGAAACAAACTCTGGTTAAAGGAAATATCACCTCCATGATGTTTGCTGTTCTAGGACATGAGCAAATGCTTTGAAGTGCCTAGTACATGTGACTGGAGCCAATGTTGGCTCTCTAGCATGCTGGCTTTTCTTCTGCTGCCATGTTTAGAGTTTTTGGTCAAAGGTTAAGATACCATGCCTTGAAGAGAATGTGAACAAGACAATAGTTTTATGGTGTTGAACCTCTTGCTGGGTCATCCTTTTGATGGTGCAGCTTTTTGAACTGTTGCATTACAGTCAGTTTTTTCTGTGCTGTTGAGCAGAAGCTCAGATGTAATCCCAAGACCTGCTTTTCTTTGGGCCTAGCTGGGAAGGAGTGTCAGCCATACTTGAGAAATTATTCACCCCACATGCATGAGTTAATATATCCACTGTGTGCTCCTGCTAGCTAAGCTAGGACTAGTGAAAGGTCATGTTCATCACACTGACAGTCATAATGAATGTATAGACATTTGAAATGTTGGTCATTGGTAGGTGCTTAATACAGTGTGCTTGAGGGAAGTCAGTAGTTACATGCTTAACTATGTTTGCCAGAAAGTTGAAATATCTAGTATTGTTGTAGGAAGACCTGATAGAACCGGAAAGAAGTTGCAAGAAGAAATCAAATCTTGGGTGCACAGTCTGTAGGAAGACAGTTCCAAATGTTAGAAACATCAGAACTTGCTTTCATAATGAAAGCTCAAAAAGTCTTTAGAAAGAGTATGTATGTGAGGCTGATCTTGTCTTCACACCCCTTTTGAGTGTAGTCAGTGTAGTTGTAATAGAAGTGTCATGCCCTGATCAGGTACATATGTTTACTTCATTCTTCCTTTTTGTACTCAAGGTAAGAGCTCAGCTGGTCCAGCAGCAGCAGGCAGCGGCAGCAGTGCAAGCAGCTCAGGCCCAAGCTGCTCAGATGGGAGCTTCAGGGCAGGTAAGGACCCAGGAGCCAGTGTCACTAGTTACAGGCCTGTAGCAAGTGCATGCTAGAGACTAGCATGGAGGTGGGTTTATGGTGGCTTTCTGATGAGGGGGTCTAGCATTGGTCCTCCCCTTTATAAAGGGTATATGGGCTTTTATGCTGTTTCTCCTTTGCCTGGAGTCAGAGGCAGGATTTCGTTGACAATCTCTCTGTGCATGCTCTCTGTCTCAAGTAGGTAAGATTGTTGCCTGTACTGACACAGGAATGCACAGTCAATAAGACGGCCTACTGTGGTCACACTACAAGTCTGATTGTTGGTACCTGGAGTGTATCACCTCTTCCTTTGTTAAACTTTCTTAGGTGACTGCTTTGTTGTGTAAACTGATTTCTGTACTGTGAATCTTTGCCTGCTATCTTTACTCACATGTGATTTACCTTCCATCTCTATGTATCAACCATAAAAATAGTATAGACAGTGAAATCTCTTTGCACTCCCCTCTTGTTCCTTTCATCTTTTGCTCTTCTGAGTGAAATGGGCAGTATAGATTGCTCTTGTTCTGGATGTGAATTGTGAAGAAAAAATGGCATGTGTCACAAGTGCAGAGTTACATTAAAAAAAAAAAAAGTGCTGGGTGAAAGCTTGTTGTCTAACACAATTTTCTTATCCTGCAATACACTTGTAGCCCCAGTGATTGTTCCTTGATGTGTGTCTGGTATGAAGGAGACATGGGGGAAAAAAATTGGGAATGGCTTGAGCTGAACCTCTCATCCCATTTTCCACAAGAATATGAAATAGTCTTTCGTGGCTTACCTCTGTAGTGTTTCATATTGAGGCATTTTACAGACATGGGTAAGTACAATTATCACCACTTTGTAGATGAAGAGACTGAAGCAGACAGGTGAAATGAGGTTTACTAGGATTAATGGCAGAGTTCTTTTCATATACCCAGACATTCCATGTCTACATGCACCATTTCCCCTTCAGCGCACAAGTGATACTATAGTTGTAGTGAGACATTTGGAAGCTTTTTACATGGACCGTGGGAACAATTGGTTGTTCAAGATGCATCTCCCAGACCTGTATCAGGAATAGTGCCTTGTACCATCATTGTACATCCTTGTTGGTGGCTAAGTTCCGTTTCTGTATTGGTCCTTTTGCTTGTGTCAACACAGGATGTGAAAGTTGAGCAGTGGTAAGTACAGTTGGTACAATACTGGCAGCGATGCAGAATTCTCTTTCTACAGTTGAAATGTGAATTAAAACTTCTGTTTATTTCTTAAATAATTTCCAGGTGGGAGCTGCAGGGACTTAGGCTGACTGGAAGGAGACTCTGACTTTTTTTCTTTTTACTAACTTAACGGTGCTCTTTCAACTCCTAAGCAGATGGATTGTGCTTATGTAGTCAACTTAATTCTTGCCCCATTTAGTGAATTCATATGCCAGTGGCTTAACAGCATGGTGCATTTGAAAAGTTTCAGGTGATAAGATGGTTGACAGTGGGTTTTGTATTGCAGCTTTATTCAGACATATAGTAGACTCAGGGATTGCTCTTTATCTATCATGGATGGAGTTTAGAAAATTCCACCTACGGATTTTACTCCATTTGTGTTCATGCCATTGCAATATGAGTCCACTAAAATTCATTTAACACTGTGAAGTCCAATAATTAAATGGGTTTCTTGTACTTGTGTAAATACTCTCTGTATATAATCTTTAGTTTTCAGATTGTGGCAGTGTACAGTATTACAATGCAGCTTCGGTATTGAGAGTGTATATGGAATTTCCTTAATCTATAAGAAGTTTCTTTTAAGAGTAGATTTTGGTTTGTATTTAGTAAGTTTTTCACTAGCGCCAGCATTTTTAATAAATCTGCCTTGATTTCTTCATTTGGTTCAGGGAAGCTTTTGTTATAAACAAACCCTATCCTAATCTTTGCTTTTTACATTTAAACTTAATCTCTAGGGGCTTTCAAACTTGGAATTTTGGTTGTTATGGCTGTGTTTTTCCTTTTCCGCAAAGTTTCTGTTCATTCTTCCTACATAAAAGTAAAAGCAATCCCAGGTTTAAACATGGATCCACCTGAGTTTTGAGGTTGTTCTCTGAAGTTGTAAAGACACTGTGCATGTCAGTGTTCCCCTGCTTGGGTGTCTAGTCCTTGTGAGCATGTAACTCACAGGTGAAGCTGATAAGTAAAGTGAGTAGTGTCCTAGTGACCACAGAGTGCCACACAAGTGCTTGCAGCACCAAGAGAAAATCTGTAATGAACTGGAGTTAAGTATCAATAAAGTTTAAATCACTGTTCTGGTGCAACTCCGTCAGGTGCTCAGAATGCAGATTGGCTGTTGCTTTTAGAAAATCAGAGCTGCCGTTAGTGGAGTGACAGCAGCACAGTACTTATATATGCTTACAAGAAGCTGCATATTTTTGGAATTCTGAATCTTTGGATTTTAGGTGAAAGAAAATTACAGGTTCAGGATTCTAATTGTTATATTCTACTTCATTTTTATCAAATATGGGTTTTGTATCTTACGGTGGAGGTAGATTCTCTTCCTCTGCTTGCCCTCTGTTTTTGTGGGGTAAAATTCTTGATTCTGTAAGTTGAGATAAATCAATTTCACTTGCAGAGGAGGATTTGCCTTCAGTTTAAATCTTTTTCAAAAGAACTTGAACACTTCTGGTTGTCTTCTGTTTTTAGACTGACAAAAACTCTTTCATTAATCTATTGCTTTGCATAAAACAGATGCAGTCTTGGGAACCACCTTTCCTGAGTCCTTTGTCACAAGGTCACAGGTTTCATAAACATAAATCAGCTGGAGAACAGGAAAAATAGACTACTTTTGTTAAGAGAGTGGAATTTGTGTCATTTTATATGTACACTTCCTTTCCAAAGCACACATTTCAAAATGCAAAAAATCAAAACCAGAGTTGCATGCACGTGCATACGTGTTTGACCAACCACAAAACAACAAGCAGCTGAAAGCCTTTGAATTGGAGTTTGTCATGTTGGTGTTCAGTGGTTTGCCAGGCACTTAAACTGTGAATATGCTTCTAATTTCCTTGACCTCTGAGGAAATAATCTGAATCTTCACACTTTGGTGGTGTGGCTTGAGAAAACAGGTCCAAGATGGGATTTGTGGGTCACCATAACATCCCTGGGTTCACACACCCCAGACATCCATGTGCATTCACGAGGGTCTAAGATGGGGTGATTGTGCCTGGAAGGATATGTTTATTTTTTTTTTCTAGCAATGTCCCTTTTTTTTTTTTTCCCCCTTTTTCTTTTTTGTTAGGGTTGTGTTGCTTCACCAGCTCTCATGTTGATACTGTAGCTCTTCACTGCACTTTGTAGCATCCACCTGTGCTTTGTGCCAGTGCTGGGTTGTTGTGTTTGCTTGTGGTGGCTGCTGCATGCTGTGTGTATACATGCGCATGTGTGTATGATGTCTGAAGCGCTCTCATTTGTTGCCCTTTTGAAATCCTGTCTCTGACCATCCCTCTTTGCCTGGATGGAAAGGGACTGCATTGCTCTGATGTTGTGAACTAACAGCTGTGCTGAATTTGACACTGTTTTCTTTATCAGTTATTGCTTTCCTTTTTCAGTCCTGCTGTGTTGTATTTAATTTTATTTATTTTTAACAGTTGTAAGCACATGCATTCTCTGACTTTCTAAAGACATGTTGCTGGCTGCTTCAGTCCATTTACATAGAACACTAAGCAAGAATGCCCCAAACCATTTACTGAAAGGAGACTTCATTAACTCATAGGTTAGTTAGGGCCTGTGTAGGTTCCTTGGTAATATGTATGCTGGAAAAAAAAGTAGCCCAGAGAACTTTACTGTAGATCTTTGAAGTACCAAACAGAAGCTCTTTTACTGATAAGTGAATCTGCCCAAATACTACCTCAAAAATATGCTATATTTTCTGTAAATTCTCAGCATATATGGTGTAATATCAAATTTTAAGTAAGAGAGAGCTATACAGATATGTATGATTAAATCTGTGTGGCTCATGCAGGCTGATGGTTCTGAAAGGCACTTCTAGACACTGCAGAGTAGCGTAGTCCTAATACTATTTTAAAATACAAATAGATTCTAATGCTAACCTTCATCATTTGTCCTAAATGATTGTACTTTAGGGTGTGCTCAGTCTATACATCAGAAGAATCAAATAGTGCATGAACTAGCTTGAGGCAGATTGTGGACTCAGAATATTTTTAGGACAGTTTAGTAATAGAGGAATGGGTATTTGTCAAAATGATGGAAATTGCAAGGATATATTTGGCTTATTCTGTGGGTTATAAAAGGAAGGAAATAGCTTTTTCAAACCCAGAAGTACTTTTTGTTGTCTTTGTCATTGTTATACTGTCGTAGGTTAGGTTGGTCTGAAATTTGCTCACTGTGGAGCATTCCTACTGATAGTTGCTGTTGAACTGTCTCCCAAATTCTTTTGCAATGAAATATGCAAAAATATGCAAATACTGCTAAATTCTTTGAGTCCCCAGCGGGGGAAAGCACATCAGAAACCTATGGCATTATGTAGTTTCTTATATGGAGCATTCTTGACAACAGTCTTGGAGTACTTACTTCCAAGAATTCTGGAAAGTCAAGATGTCAGGCAAAATTTAGGAAAAGCCCTTCATGCAACTGATAGCATAGTCAACCCTTGACCCATGAATCTTAATCTACATATCAGCTCTCTCAAGATAAGTAGAATTCACTAGATGCTTTCTAAAACTGGATAAAAAGGGGATAAAAAGGAGTTTGATTTACAAGCTAGCATGGTAGGTTAGCCTTTAGAGAAAAGCTCACTAACCTGCCCTTCATGCTCTTCTTCCCCCTAATTCCTGGAGGTTGCATGTGCTTCTCATCCTGCCAGTGCACTGCATTTCTTGTTTTGCGATTACTTTTGTCTGTTGTCCCTCTGTCCTCAAAGATGATCACCGCACCTATGGCCCGAGGTGGGATGCAAATAAGACCACGGTTCCCGCCTACCACCGCTGTGTCTGCTACACCGCCAAGCTCCATTCCTTTGGGCGGACAGCAAATGCCACAGGTATTTACTGAGTCAAAGCACATTGTGTCAGGAATTGTGCAAAGCGTTCAATACGTGATTGTATAGCACTTGCCTTCAAGCAAGGGGAAGTTCACTTTTTCATCAAACAACTAACTTGCTGGTGTTACTCAGGGTATTGGGCTGTTTAGGTTTTTTTATGGATCTTTTTTCTTTTTAAAGAATAGGTTTTCTGAGACCTTGGGATATCAAATAAAGCATTTTTAAAGCGGTATAGATCTTTAAAACATTTATAATGTTCATAATTGATTCAGGTCTCACTTTAGAACTCCGTGGTTTCTTTGTCTGTGCTCCACGAGTGTGCATTCATGAGAGTGTTGCAAGTCAGTACTGCATTGTACTGGCTGAGTTGTGTCTGGGACCTTACTTGTCATGTGTTCATACTCTGTACATGTGCTTCTTTCTTTAATAGTAAACTTGGCTCATTTCAGTTTGAGTAGTTTCTTGGGATGTTATCAGGGACCAAGAAAAATGGAGCTGTTCTCTTCTTTCACGGTTGTGTAGGAGGAACTGCCGGAAGGATTCCACTTGTACCTGCATCAGAGAAGAACCTGTATAGGCAGCATGGCAGCACCTCTCCAGCTGTTGCTGGAAGTTCCATGAGGTCAGAGTGCTGCATCTGCCTGCTGCGGGTCCAGATCTGCTAAAGACATCACAGTCATGTTTTGCAAGCAAAATGTGTCATTTTGGGGGAGCAGGAATGGGGAGAACCAGAATGAGATAGAATTGAGTTTTTACCAGTAAGTCACAAGACAAGGTACTGGTCTGCTCTGCAGAAGTTTGCTGAGCCTGATGTGATTGGTGTTGGTTTAAACACGTATCATATCATGATGGTGGAATAGTGTTTAACTGCTTTTTTTCTATCTGTTATTCATGAACCTCGTATCTTGTTCTTCTAGATGCTGATTTTCAAATTTAATAGCAGGTGCAGTTTTAGTTCTTAATACCACTGCATTTTGTTCCTAGGTTTCATGAAAGTTTCTTCACTTTTTGCATTTTACTTCCTTTGCAAGCTGCTTGTGGGGCTGTGGAATGTCTGCAACTCTGCTTCCTAGTGCTGCTGCACCAAGTTCAGTAGGCACAGCCTTTTCTTCTCAGAAATTTGCTAAAGTAGATACAGTGACCAGAAAGATTCTATATACCTAGGCAAACACATCTGTTGTTGTTTCTGGTTTAAGATGGATGGTCACTTTAGTCCTGGTCATTGCTTACATGTTAACTGAAATAAAACCCAGGCATAGCTGTTGAGTCAAAGAATTTAGTTTGAGCCTTATTCGCTGTGGCAGTTTATATATACTGAGAAAATCATCTCCCATATGAAGTATTCACAATGTTTAGTTTGATGATGAGAGCTTCCAATAGATATTTAAGTATTAGATTGGCTTATATTTATATTTGAGTCATAACAAAAGACCCCTAGTTTGAGCATTCAGTGCCATAGGCCAATCTTTTAGTACTGTCCTGTCTGTGGTTATTGAGGAGCTTTGATTTCTGACACCAAGTGAACTGGTCATCAAGGAGCGCTCTCAGTAGTGTGCCAAGGATTGTGAAAATGATGTAGAAGACTGAACAACTAGAGAAGGCAGAAGAAGAAAAGGAATTTCTTTATGAATAAAGTGATTGGAGTGAAAATGGCTCCAAAGCAGGTGGTAGGATGAGGGAGTGAGTCATAGTTTAATGGTGGTGGGAAGCATGTTTTTAAAGCCAGTCTGACATGCCATATACTTGACAGCTCTGTATCAGCATGAATATCTAGTGCTGTCTGCCAAAACATTTTGTTCAGGTTCTAGGTGGATTAGAAATTAGAAATGTTGTAATGTGCGCCTCTAAATATCATAAAATGCTTAAATAATACTGTCTGTTTGATATAACTACCTTGTCATAAGAGCCCTTGCAGCTGTTCACAGTAGGAGTAAAGGGCTGTAGCATATATCTGGTTATTAATTACTCATTTAAGAGTCTGTCATTTCCTTAACTACTGTTTCATTAGGCTTGGTGATAGGTAATTCAGAGTGTCTTTTCTCTTTAGAAAAGCATCCTGGTATTGCACTGGAGGAGAATCTCTTTCAACGAAAGGACCAGATGTGTTATCAATTCTGTGTGGCTATTTATTATTACCTCATATGGCATAAATGTCAGTCTGTCCTTTTTTGTCACAAGGCTTCATTGATTCTGCAGTGGGATTTTTTTTTGGTTGGGTTTTTTTTGCTATTGCAGTCTTTTCAGTCCAAAGGATATATTTACTGATATGGCATTGTATTCCACAATCTCCGGGTCTTTTGAATTGCCAGAAAATTAGAACTGACTTGGTTTTTTTTCTTAGCTGAAGTTTGTTTGTGCCTGAATAGTTACCTAACATGAACTATAATCAGTATTAGTGGCACTTTTTGAACAGCTAAGAGAAGTTTCGTATACCATATTTGGATTGGCTCAAGAAACCTGCTGATCTTGAAATTTTAAAACATTAAACTAATACTCAGCTTTTGCTTTGGCAGTTAGATAACTAATGTGCTAATACCAATCATTCTCCTGTATTTCTAGTGTCAAAACCTTCCCAGTTCTGTCCACAAATTTATTGCAGTCTGCAATAGTATGAGCTTCCAATTTATTGTTGGCACAGAAATCATCAGCAAACTGAAAATATGGGGGGGGAGGGAAGGGGATAAAACTGAGTTAATACTAAAATAAAGCAAGGGATACAGGCCTGACTGGGAATATGGAAACCTGTAGCTGAACTTTTTTGAAATTCTGCAGAATTTCATTTTTTTCATGTCAAGCAGTAACCCAATTTGCAATGGAGTAGGCAAGGCTGTGCTTACTGGCTTAACACTAAAACTGAAAGTACAGTAGTCTAAATGCTTTCTAGAGTTTTCCCTTAGACTGAAAATGTTTCTACTGTTCCTCCTTATTACCCATCACTTCCTTGTTGCAGTCTCCTTTTCCTTGCCATTAGCTTCTGCATATTGTACACCCTTGCTACCAGGAGCTGAAAAATTTTTGCTAGCCTTATCTAGTCAGTTCCTTGCCTGAGACTCAGCAAACTGGAGGTAGGTCTCATAATTAAGTTTATCTTCCAGCATGGTATGCTCTAAACACTAAGAACAGCTTTCATTTGGTGTGTATTAAGTGCAAAATTTTGTCATGCAAGCCTAAATATCTTTTGGGCAAGACTTTAGAAAATTAGGGCTTGATCAGGTCACTGCAGAGTCGCCAAGGAAATTCATGTTCAGTGGGGTGCGATAGCTGTCCATGAATATTCTTGTAAATGCAGAAACTCTCATCCTGCAGTGAAAAAATGTGTACTTGCATTTCCTTATGCGTGTTGAAGATGAAGGGTGTACAAATGGTCAGTAACCATGGCTTAACTCTTAAGGTTAAATAAGGAGCTAAATGAGTGTAATGGAGTTAAAGCTCCAGAGGGAGGTGTTTTTTTGTCTCTTGGGGTTTACTGGGTATTTTTTTTTTTTTAAGCCTTCTTTTTAGTGGGAGTCAGTTCGAAAGAGTATTCCCTAGAAGTTGAAATGTCATTAAATTGTTAATCCGTATCCTGCAAACAGGATAGAAATCTAAAGCTGAAAGCATCTTTAGATCTATTCTACAGAGAGACATCTGAAATTATTATGTAGCAAATTAACTGCTTTCAAAGAAAAGTAAGGCAGTAAGTTCAGAATTACATACTTCTGAGTGCATGTTTTTGAAAATGTCTCAATTTTGCTGAAGTTTAGATATTAGACTTGGGTATTCTGAAATGAAGCCGGTGGAGAGCAAACCTGTTTCAAGAAGGAAGGCTGTTTGCCTATGCATGTAATTAAATGAGAAGGAGTAATGCAAAAAAAACCCAAACCCTAATTCATTCTATGCTTATGTGTGCAGTAGATGCTGCATGTTATCTTTGCTTTTCGGCAAGATTAGTAAATTAATGTGAAGGGACCTTAGTGTTGAAATGGATACAGAAGCTTAAATTGGGCAAAAAACCTAATGAAATCCTTCTTCCTTCCTTCGCAAAACACAGAGATTTAAGTTTTCAGAAGTAATTTTGTGTAACCAACTTGAAACACTTAAAAGGGGCCTGATTTTCAGGAAGTGATGAACCACTCAAAAGTGGTCTTAGTTTGACTCGGTGAAAAATGGGTGCAGCATCCATATGAGTAAGTTCTAAATCACTTGCTGTTCAATAGAATGTTAACTAGATTGTAAAAAAATTAGGGAGTGCCTTTTGCAGTGTTCATAGAATCACAGAATGATTCGGGTTGGAAGGGACCTTAAAGATCATCTAGTTCCAACCCCCCTGCCACGCTTCCTTCCAACAGTGGTGAATGCCTCATTTCTTTGGGAGGCAGATCATGCTTTTCAATCTCAGAAATGCTTTTCCAGCTGTTGAGGAGGAGATACGCTGTTGAAGAATCCACCTCCTATGAAAAACAGTAAGCACAGTCTCAGTATTTGTTGATTGTGGAGAAAAGGAAGATGTAACGGCTGATTTAAAACATCATTTCAGCCTCACTTTTCTAGATATTATCTTTGTAGGAGAGGCTGTGAAAGGTAATGGGGTTATTGAAGATTGAAAAAAAAAAATCATAGTATGTCATTTGATTTTTAAACTATATTTAAATGGATGATAAACTAATATCTTCAAGCTTAGTAGTTTTACGTTTGCAACTAGCTGGGGATTGTTTGGGCTATTTTTTTATTTAGTGGAGTGTGACCTCTTGCATAGCTGTAATGTGGTATTCCAAGCAAAGCATTTCCTGTCATATTCAGTGTGTACTTGCAAAAGCAGACCTTGCAATACTTACTTCTTTTTAATGTGCTAAATATCATGTCCTCTGGAAACAGTTGGATAATTTAGATTTAAGGAGTGAGTGAAGGACAACACCAAATTGCAGTGCCCGTGAAGTGTCTGGGACTTTTGGATTTACTGGGACCTTTGTTTAAAAATGGTTTAGACTGAGGGAAACAGAGTTGTTAATTCATAAAGGTCCTAATCAATGATTTACAGAGTGGATGCATGAGTTACTGCCCTCTGTGGGCTAATACAGTTTATCTGTGTATGTACTTATTTATAGCCTCAGGTCATAAGAACTCTGCATGTGCCTTAAACAAACATGATCACTTAATAACTGCATTACTATACCATGCTCCTGGCCATGATTTTTTTTTTTTGGTTGTTTGGTTTTAAGCGATCAAGGGTAAAAAATTCCATTAGAACAAATGCGAGAAGTTGCTATAATTTGAGCATCATCTGGCTCTGACACTTTAAAGCGTACAAAATAAATTTAGTTGTTACCCAGAATTTGGTGCTGTTCTGGAAACATCCGTCTTCTTGTCCTTCAGGCACAGCTCATCATTCTCCAAAGGTCAGAAAGCTACTTCATTTTTTTTTCCACCCAGCCATTCAGTTTGGAGTGTTTTGTCTCCACCCAGATTTTCAAAGCTGAGTATTTAAACAAGATGTTGGTGGTTTGGCTTACTTAATTATTTTTATTTTCTTCCTCCTAAAGAAAGCCAGTTGGGAAGCTACAGTCAAGTCTGACAGACCTTTGAAGACTGTAATTAAATTGTCAAAATAAGGAGGGGGTTTTATGGCTGTTAATTCTCCAGTTAGAACTGTCTTTTTTTTTTTCCTGCTCTTCTTTACTCTAGTTCTAATAAAGTACAGGTTTTTCAGATGGCACTTCTGACGTTTTAATTGCAACATGATGGTTTGGGAAATGAAAAACAATTATTACACAGTTATTCAAATTACGTGCAGTTTTAATGGTTATTTCTAGTAAAGCTGATACGAAGTACTACCCTGAGAGCCTCAAGAGTGAAACAGGTTGGACCGTCATTATGGGGAGGAACAGGAAACTAACACTTTCATTTCTTGTAGGCCTGAGGATACGCTTCTCTCCATAGGTAAAGCCTTTTAGTTAAGTTCCCATCCCGTACTCCCTTTTGTTGTTATTGATCTTATCTTCTTGCACATTTCAGGTCAGCCAGAACAATATTACCATGATGTCATCCCCGTCTCCTGTCCAACAAGCTCAAACACCCCAATCAATGCCTCCGCCACCACAGCCGCAGCCATCTCCTCAGCCAGGCCAGCCAAATTCTCAGCCAAACTCAAATGTCAGGTGAGCTAGACTGCAACTTTTGAGGACTTTTGTCAACGCTGTTAAGGGTGAGGTTTTCAGAAGCATTCAGTGTATCTTACTCTGTTTCCAATTAAGTGAATGAATTTTAACTTCAGTGAAAGCACAGGTGGGATTGTGCCGAAGACACTCTGAAAATCCTCATTTTAAGTAAAGTCTACTGGCAGAGCTACAGAGTGCCATAGCGATGCTTGCTAAAAGGATATCTGCTCACAGGCTGATCATGCTTCTTTGTCAGATTCTGACAGGTTTGATTTTATGTTTATTTTTCAGCTCTGGCCCAGCTCCATCACCCAGCAGCTTTCTCCCCAGTCCATCTCCACAACCATCCCAGAGCCCAGCAGCTGCACGAACACCCCAGAACTTCAGTGTCCCATCCCCAGGTCCTTTAAACACTCCAGGTAAATGATCTGAGAGCTATACTGCAGACCATGAGTTGGTGTATGTTTTGGTAACTGTAATAGTTCCCAGGAAGCCTGTTATTATTTCACATGATGTAAACTTTAAAGAGCTCTACAAAGCAGCCAGCATTGCAAGTAGTGAACGTCACACGCACCACATAACGCAACAACATGGATATCTCAAATCCAAATCAACCGAAACCTCTTTTTTCATCACTGAGCTATGTAATGGGTTTATCTGACTTCCCCAATCTTTTGAAAAGAAGAATGATACTTAATTTAATGGAGCAAGTTTATAGAGGCATAATGATTCCTCGGTTCCATGCAGGAAGGAACCCTTAGCAACAGCATGCAATTGTAAAGGATGTAACCACTTAATCACGGATGGCAGGCTGCTTTGCTCCAAAACATCTTCCTAGGGGTACTCTGACACTTGTGCTCTTCTCTCTCCCAGATGTAATAAGCAGTTTCTGATACTGTGAGTGGAAGTAACATACTGGCTCCTTCTCATACCAGTGTTGTGTGCTCTGCAGTTTGGAAAGCACCGACTTAAGGAAAACTGCAGCAAATTCAGTGTATTGATTTAGTGCTTAATGCACCAGAGTGATGGCAAAATGAGGACCTAGAAAATGGGTATATGAAACTTTGGACCTTTTCAGAAAAAAATTGTATTAAATGGGAATTGCTGTTCTGTCTACAGAACATGTTATTTCTGCACAAAGATTAGAGGGTTGGACAAGCACTTAAACTGAGGAGGGCATCCAGTTGTGGATTTGGATATTTGACGTGAGCTACGCTTTGAGAGTGCCACATTTCAGATCTAGATTCTGAAATGTGAGAATGCTGTTCTGCAGTATCTTTTATCATCTCTGTGACATGCAGTCTTTACTTCTTGCCAGGAAATCCAAATTCTGTCATGAGTCCAGCTAGTTCTAGCCAGTCAGAGGAGCAACAGTATCTGGAGAAACTCAAACAGCTATCAAAATACATTGAGCCACTCCGGAGGATGATCAATAAAATAGATAAAAATGAAGGTGAGGTTCCCTATATTTAGTCATGCATTTCTCTCTGTCCATTATCTCTTCTGATGAAAGCAGTACCTTGCCTTTTGTGATGGTTTCTGTTCTAGGAATTAAACATGAACATCAGTTGCAGTGAATGTTAGTTGCTCTTTTTTTGCCTATGACTGTAAGGATTTTACTGTGAAGCAAAATCCTTAAATTCTCATCACTTTTCCTTTTCTGATGTTTTTGAGACGCATAGAGCTTAGACAATGGATATACTTATGATTAGATGAAAGATCTTTGATCCTCACTACTTTCTTCAGTGTTGGCTCATGTTTTCACTTTTAGCAGTATGCTGTATTTCTGTCTGCAAGTACGGAAATTATTCGTGTAGTCAGTGTTTGTGTGTCTGATATTATTTCAGATAGAAAGAAGGATCTGAGTAAAATGAAGAGTCTCTTGGATATCCTGACTGACCCTTCCAAACGGTAACTCTTTTTCCTTTTGTCTAGACATCAGATTTGCCAGCTTTTCCAGAAATTTGTTGTTTAGCATCCAGCCATGTTGGCATTGAAGCTGGCTGTGGGACTCAGGTAGCAGAAACACTTCAGCCAAGGAGACCATTTTGTGGTTATGAAATTTCTCCTGTTCTGCAGGTGCCCTCTAAAGACACTGCAGAAATGCGAAATTGCTCTGGAGAAGCTGAAAAACGATATGGCTGTGGTACGTAATGCTTTGTGCTAGCAAGAGATAAGGAATTAATTCCAAAAGGTCTTATGATTTGGCAAGATAATTTTTTTGCATTTCTTGTTGCTCATGCTGTTAAGACTTCAAGTAAGGTTGGACAAAATAAGAAAACAGGAAAAAATGGGCAAGCATTTACTTCATGTAAGTCACCTGTATATATCTTTTAACTGAACTTTCAAATTTTTCTGCTTTGTGCAAAGACTTGAGTAATTCTTTCTATGAACTTTTGCAGCTGATTTCAGGACAGACTTCCTAAATGAAGTCTGCTTCCGAAATGCAGACTGCTTTTTTTTTTTTGCCCTTTTTTTTTTTCCTCTCAGTTTTGAGAATCGTTTGCATTTTATGCATTGGAAGTTTTCTGCTATAAAATTTTGCAGAATCAATAGATCAATAGTAGAGACTTCATTTTTGGTGATGATTAAAAGAAAAGGGGCTTCTCTTGTGTTTTAGCCTACTCCACCACCTCCCCCAGTGCCCCCCACCAAGCAGCAGTACTTGTGTCAGCCACTTCTGGATGCTGTTTTGGCCAACATCCGTTCACCAGTCTTCAACCATTCCCTTTACCGTACGTTTATGCCAGCTATGACTGCAATTCATGGACCACCGATCACGTATGTATCATTGACCTGCTGTCTGTCTTAAATGTTCATTATTTAAGGAAAAAATATTTATTTGTGGAAACTATTAAAAGAATAAATGGGTTTATGGGTGGGTGTGAGTTATATCTTTTGTTTTTACACCTGTAAAGTATTTGATAAATGCAGTGTTGGCATAACACTTTCACCTAGTCCATTTGTGGACTGTATTTTCCACAGGGCCCCAGTTGTTTCCCCTCGAAAACGGAAATATGAAGAGGATGAAAGACAGACTATACCAAATGTCTTACAAGGGGAAGTTGCAAGATTAAATCCTAAATTCCTGGTGAACCTGGACCCTTCCCACTGCAGTAATAATGGCACAGTTCATCTCATATGCAAGCTAGGTAAGCAAGAAAAAACTAAGGGACAAATTCAGAAAGAAGTGCTGAGCTTGATTGTAGAAATTGAAGAGTTTTTTGCTGACAGTCTTGAATCTTGCCAACCTGTGACTTCTGCGTGAAGTCTGTACTTACCAGATTCCTAGCACTGCTTAGTCATGATGTTCGGCACAGCCTGCTTCAGGGTACACCTGGAGATTTTGTTCATGCTGATTGATCCTTTCTTTGTGCTGAAGTTGCAATTGGTAATCTCATTTAGTGTCTAGAAAATTACTTGTTGCGAGCAATAATCTTGATTCCTGATTTGAGCTATACTGATACGTAAGAATCATTCTGCCTCCAACAACTAGGACAGAGCTAGAGAAATGCTGAGTTAATTTTTGGGTCTACTTCAATTTGTACTAATGATTACCGGCAATGATGTATGTTTAAAATAGAAATTCAAATTACATCGCTTTTTCATCTCAGCTGAAGAAGCATAAAGTGTTATAGTCTATTAGCTTATTTTGCACTTGGATTCCAATGGGGAAAATAGATTCTTTCCTCCTCCCCTTCGTTTAAAAAATCTGAACTGCTTTTGTCCTGAATATTAGTACATAAGGCACTTAATTTTGAAAAATGAGGTGTATAACTTAGTGAAGTTCAGCTGATGAAATGTTGAGATTGGCAAGGTGAAGAAATATGTGAGAGATGGAGCTGTGTTTGCCAGGTTCTTCTGAGAATTTAAGAGTGTTGTTAAAATGAGAACGAGCCCACCTTCCAACAAAAATGGAGATTACAGCCTGGTTCCTCCTTGGGGTTCAGAGGCTAGAAAACAAGCTGAATTATGCACAAAACCCATCTCTGTCCAGCAAGGAATGCTTTGTTCTGATGGGAAGTGTGTTTGCATTCTAGATGACAAGAATCTTCCAAACGTCCCACCACTACAGCTCAGTGTTCCTGCGGACTATCCAGATCAGAGCCCTCTGTGGATAAAAAACCCTAGACAGTATGGTATGAGGATGCTAGCATGACATTTGTTGGGCATGTGTATGCGGTAATAGTGGGGAAATGTCAGCACCTAATGTTATTCTTTTTTTTTATATATTATTTTTATTATAACTCCATTTATCTGTTCTCTTTCTTTTCCAGCAGCCAATCCCTTTTTGCAGTCAGTGTATCGGTACATGACTTCAAAACTATTGCAACTTCCAGACAAGCATTCAGTCACAGCACTCTTGAACACCTGGGCACAAAGTATTCGTCAGGCCTGCCTCTCTGCTGCATAACATCTTACTTTCTAAATCGTGAAGCAAGAAAGAAGGTCTCAACAGCTGGCCTCTTCCACATGCCACTGGAAAATCACATTTTGGGGAGGGTACTACAGAAGAAAGAAGCCTTATGTTGTTTTGTTTCTAGGTGTCAGGTTCGGTAGAGAACCTGATGTTAGATTTAGCTTTCATGCTTTTTATCTTCTGCCTCTGTGGACTTTTGCCAGCATTTTCAAATATACAGAATGTGTATATATGGTTCTTGAGACTGTATTAGGATGAGTTTTTATTGTCTTCTTAGAGAAGAAACTATTTGTGGACTTCCATCAGGGAGTCTGGTATAAGAGGGAGTAGGGAGAGAATGTCCTAATTTGCTTCAAAGTTTGCTCAGTGCCAGTATTCCTTTCACACTGTATGTTTTGTGACCTGATGCTGCCCCAGAAATAAATTGGCTGCAACTAGAATGAGCTTGCAAATTTCTCAGTGGTTGCAGGAATCTTTTTTTGCCTATTAATTACCTTTGCCCAGAGATGGGATAAATTACAGCCTTTGAAGGCATCCCTCAAATATGTGAGATAGATAAATCTGGATGATTATACTTTGGGGTGGGAACCAAATACAGGAAAAAAAAATGTATTTTATAGCTTATTTTAAACACTACTTTCTATAAGCAGTTTTTGGTTGTCATGGACCACGTTTCTCACTCCAAAAGAGTGAGGTGTTTAGAAAGAAGAGATATTAATGTGCACACTGAGTTCCTCTATAAACTCAGTAAGTGTGTACCTGAAGGTGTGTGGGGGGAAACACAACAATATAAAGCCCGTATAATACAAATCAATCCAGCAAGCTCGTAGCTGCATTTCTTCTTATACTAAGAGTCTCTCTGTGGTGTCTGGCTTCCTTTGGAAGTTGATGCTGTTCAGTGAAAATGCTTCTATGCTACATACATTTGTTTAAACACAAAAGGAAAATCAACATAGCTCAGGAGTAGAACTGACAACTAATATTTTGTGCCTTGGGCAATGATGGGCACTCAAGTCAGTCATCAGCTGCCTTATTGTTGGGCACTTCTAATGAAAACATTTGCCACAAGTAATTCTAATTTCATGCATAGTGTGATTGTTTTATAAGGTGCTCACTCTTAATTTCCTCATGCAGAATAATTTCAAATTTCAGATGTTCCCATTATATCCCGGTCCATCTCCCTGTATTGCACAGCAAACCTTAAAGAGCAGCTATGACTTTCGTAAATCTGTGTGGTGTCATCAGTTTTAGGATGTTCTTAACTGTGGGTACTTAGTAAGCACTGACTGAGGCAGCAGAATGCTATCAGTATTTTGTACATGAATTATCTGTTTGTTTCTATTGTAATAAATTTATTATTATTCCTGTGTTGGATGCTAACATTATACTGCTCTTCCCATGCTGATCCTTAGATACTAGTTCTGTTGTGTCTGTTGGATGATGGTTACTTTGTTCTATGGTAAGGGAAAACTTGTAGGCTTTGAAGGTTAGAGGAGGAAGTCATAAATGGCTCTTCATCCCATGCAACACTGTCTTTACTGTTCTTATAGCAAATTGGAAGACCTGCTCAGGAGTTTGGCAATGGTGTCTACAAATGAAAGATGTCATTTTCTAACCAGTACTGTTACATGGCCGACTCTTTCCTTAGGGCAAAAGAGCCAGCAGCACCAAGACAGTTTGTAATCTGTCTTGATAGAAATAAGAATAATAATAAGAAATGGGGGGGGCAGGTGGGTGTTAATACCCCATTGAGCACAGTGGCTACACAAGAGGTGCAAACATATGGAGAAGTGGCTTATGGAGGTAGAAGGCATGGAAGTCCATGCCTGGACTGGGGAGGCCTCAGGCAGGGAAGAGGAGGTTTAAGCCCAACACTGGGCTATGAGATGCCACTTGTGCTGCCCTGTCCCATCTTCTTTGTTTTGTGGGTTTTGTTTTTTTTTTCCTATTGGTGCAACTTCCTATAAATGTCTTGGTCCACTTGCAGTTTCTGTTGCCTTTGTAACTTCTCTGCCTGTAAGCCCTACAGCTAATTCTTTTTTTAGAACAGTGCAAAAGGCTTCAATGCAGTCATTGGTCAAACAGAAATGTTTCTACATATGGCATTGTTCATTTCAGTATTATAAATACTGATAGCTCATTCCCCCCTTCAAAGGAAAAGGCATTCGCTACATTCCATAGGAACACTTTTATAAAAATAAAATTTACATTGATTATACTCACTCTACAAGACCACATCGTTGTTTATAAGACTCCATTAACTTTAATATTAAAAAATACTTTAGGAAGTTCTGATGTGATAATTCAAACATTTTAGTCATTGAATCCCAGGCTCATCCTTAAAACATTTATTTTTACAAGTGTAAGCTCAGAGAAGGAAATCAGTGTTCATGTGGTTTCCATCCTTCAGAGAAAAAAGTCATTATTACAGCATAAAGAAAATATCCAATCAGGATAACGAATGTGCAGCCTATTGGCCCAATGTAAAACCAGGATGCAATGAAGTAGATCATTAGCAAAGAAATGAGAGTCCTGTAGCTAGCCAGAAACCTCAGACTGATTCTTGGTCCCCAGTTCTGGTTTGTTCTGTCCTTCACCACGGGACTATACCTGATTTTCTGTATGAGGTGGGGGTTGGTAAGATGATAGCGACAAAGTCTACCCACAAAATCTTCCCTGGAGCAAAGCGCATCCATCTGATCAGCAAACTGAGGTATGAAAAGTTTAAATATTAGTATTCTACTGCAAATACTATCATAAAGTGTAACTTATTTTACAGTTTTCTTCATTTATAGGATGAGGATTATAGGAAATAGAGGGGAAAAAATATCAAAACACACTTTTAAATAGTAGAACTGCTTTAAGTGCAGACTTGCCTTTTATCTGTCATACCTATAGGAAGAAAAGGATTTGGTTTTCCTGCTTTAGAAACATTTATTTTGAATGATATTCCCTTTGTTTGTCAAACATTAATAAATAACATTTTAAATGTATTCTTTATGTTTTGTGTAGGAAAAGCAGAACTACAGGTATAGAAGCTGATACTATTAGGAAATATCCATCTAGACAACAGTAAAGGAGACAGAGCAAGAACATAGTGTCATATATGCGCAGGCACAGTGAAGAACAGGAATTTGCAACAGAAAATATAGAAGGAGGCGGTGCTGTACTTACCCTTTCGTTAAGCGCTGAGGATAAACGAAATAGGAGGCGGACAAGAGTGGCATTTTCGTAGCTTCGGATGGGCTGAAGTTCAGTATCTCCTTGATACTGCACCTCAAATCTACGTAAGCCGTTTATGATCTAGAAACAAGAAAATAAACCCTTTATTTTGTAGCTCCCATTTGAAGTGCCTTTATACAGGCATCTCTCTCTTGCCCCAGATAAATTGCACTTCTCTTGATGTAGAATAACAATTTGTTTTTTTAAGATCCATCTAGGGTAGCTATATGAAATCTTTCTTCTCTTACCTGGTACCTGCCGAGGGGTGTAAGAATGAGGCCATCCTCACTTTCAATGCAGTCTGGAAGTTGTTTTTTTCCGTTCTCATCTTGAGCTGTCCCACACTTCATCATCATCTGGGTCAGCTGGGCTTCATTCAGCTACCCAAGAATAAAACAGTTCTAAAGCATGTGTTTGATCTGCCCCCTCCTGTTTTGTTTCCTTCTCCCTTCACAAACTCCTTAGCATTGTAACCCTTTGACAGCCAGCACAGATACCATGAACTGCTTAACAGCACCTCAGTTAGACATTAAAAGGAGATAAAAGTCTCCAGAATCCTTGTCTCTGCTCATCAAATCCAACAGAGGTGTTCTGTTTTATGTGTCCCTTACGCCTCGAGGGTGTCAAATAGCTGCCTTCTCCTAGGTCAGTTGTGTGGCAGACAGAGAAATTAATCTTCTTTTAAGTTTAACCAAAGAAATAGCCTACTTCATCCATTCACCTATAGCTGCAGTTACATGTTGTATACCTCTTTACATTTAGAAGATACTGGACTGTTTTTAAAATTTAAGCCATGTCTTGCCTGTTTGTAAACATGAGAAAAGGTACAAGAGACAGGTTTGATTATAAATTATAGGCCAGGACAGTGCTCACTTGAAACAAAGTGGGCTTAATATTTAAAAATTAAGAACAGAACATCTAGTTCTATCTATATTGAAAGTGGTTTTGAAGTGGTCAGGTAAAGTCAAGCCTGAAAGATGTTTACAACAAATTTGCTAGCAGGGTCTCTGGCTGTCTTTGTGACCCCACAATGTACAACAGTGACAGAAGTACGTTTAAGGAATCCTGACTCTTGGTCACACTGCCACATAGGGAAAGTTCTTACGTACCTTAAAGATTTGGCACAAGTATTCCAGTGCCTTCTCTAAATATTCATCTGTTTTTTTGATGCTGTCTTGCCCAATTTCATCAAGGTCATTGCCTGTGTAGGAACCATTCATCTCCGACGGTGTAAATCTAAACCACGAAAAGAAGGACTGGCTAGCCGTTGTCTCCGCAGAATGGTCTGATATGGATTTTGCCGTCTGCTGCGCCTGACAAATTAACTGAGCCAGTTTTAATACCTAAACCAAAGAAAATGAATTGTGTGGGACAAAGATAAAAGACTACTAAGCATCAATACATGGATAAAACTGTGCCTTGATACCTGGCGGTGAGAGCAAACCCAGCAAACTCACTCTCTTAGTTCATATGCACTTATGCTAAGACTGTTGGTTGCGTTTCCAATAGGGCAAAGGTAGTTCTCTGCTGGTGAAGCATTTAAAAAACTTTTTCAGGTGCTTTTTTTCCTTCCTGCGATTTTTATCTGACTTGCTGATGGGTACTAATCAATACAATGGATCAGAAGTTCACAGTAAGCATGTTTGAAAGAAAATACTTGCAATATACTACTACAAGGCAGCAGGCTGTTACATTAATTTCTTATTTAGCAAAGAGCAAGATTTTTACAGCTGCGCTGGATTGAGACCTGTCAGGTTCCAGAATTCACCATCAGTAAACTTTAACTATAGTGCAGGGTGTAAAGTTTTCCATTCTTAACTTCTCGTAATATGAATGCTCAGCATTGAGCAAACACCTGTCAAAGCAGAAAGATGCACGACAAAAAACTTGTTGCTTACCAAATTTCTGACTTCTGTGCCAAACATCTGTTTATACTGGAAGTCCTGTCCTTCCAGGCTGTAAACATGACTCTTCACTTTAAATGAGGCATCTGTAATAGCTGGAGGCCATGATGAAAAGAAGCTCCCGCCAAGTGTGGAGGTCATAAAGAGTCGGTGTTGACGATGTGGAATAACAAGTTCTGGCTCCAGGAATAACTGTTCTCCTGGAATTTGAGAAAAGTAGTGAAGATGGTTACATGATACTCCCGTTTCTGTCTGGGGAACATCTAGCCACACAGCATCTTACATCTGCTGGGCAACTTGCGTTTAGGTGGGCAGGTAGTTTTGGGAGGAAAGAGGCATTAATTGCCTTTTTTTTTCATTTAATCGTCTCTGCCCACAGCAGAAAATGTCAGAGTGCATTTAAATGCAGACCACACAGACAGCATTTTAAGCCTGTAACTTGTTTTTCAGCAAAGGCAGCAGATAATCATGAAACTTAAGACACTGATACTTGTGAAATCTGGCCTCTCCCAAAATTACTGTATCCTAATTATCCTGAAGTGTATACATGACTAGCTGTTTTGCTAAGTATAGATACCTATAGAGACATAAGAAGTTTTAATCCTGAGGTAAATAATCAAGTAAGACGAGTGTAAGAAAAACTGACTTTACTGTAAACACACAATATTGTGTTCTTTATTCTTTGAAGAAAAGTTGTGGAATGACATTTAAATGATGGTGGTTAGAAAAGAACTATAGACATATTAAACCTATATGACAAACATTAGTGAAGACGCAAGCTTTTGAATGGTACAATAGCATGGAAAATGGGAGTAAGTCTATTCACCTTCTGAAGTAAGATGTAGCCATTGTGAAGAAAGATTGAGACAGGACAGCATAAGATGTCAAAATATCCATTTACCTTTCAGGATCATTTCAGCTAGATTGGGCTGAGCAAAGACCTTGGCTACTCGGAACACCATGAGAGCATTTTTTGGACTGACCAAGTCTGTTCGAAGAGCTCTGTTCAGAAATCCTACAAACAGCTTAGTATACATGAGCAGGTTTTCTTGAATGAAGGCAGCCCTGGCAAAGTGAGTACAGGATTTGTGAGTACAGCTATTTAAATAATTGTTTTTTTGTCTTCTGCCAAATGAGTCATTAAGGGAATGTTTTCTACTGTCTCTGGAAAGATGGTTTACTTGCACTGAAACAAAAGAATATTCCTCTCAAAACAAAAGCTTGTTAGAAATCATCTCTAATCGTGTACAGGAAGCAAATTCAGGTTGGCAGATGGTTCTTGAAATCCTGCTGGTTTATTTGGGATCTGCATAAACTTGAGGTTTGGTTTGGATTACTCACAGCTGCTTTCCTTCTTACCATTTCTCCGATACGCTGCGAGGTAAAGACTCTGTACTTTGTGGTGGCTTTTCCGGAGCGTACCTCCAAGGCTGCAAGTAACTTAACCACATCTCAAGAACCTAAGCAAAATCACACATAAAATCACGTGAGCATCAATACTTTTTGGAGAGGAAGACAGAAAGGCTTTTTGGTTT
Organism: Larus michahellis; assembly: GCF_964199755.1. Taxonomy (NCBI): domain Eukaryota; kingdom Metazoa; phylum Chordata; class Aves; order Charadriiformes; family Laridae; genus Larus; species Larus michahellis. The sequence continues at coordinate 6,174,264 of NC_133908.1, read as the reverse complement.
GTTTCTTTTAAAACTAGTGAATACAACGTTAATGACACCTAAAAGTTTTTTAGCAATAAAGTGCTCTCTAGTAATCTGAGTATCTTTGAAAAAGAACAGGGAAAAAACTATGTGCATGTTCATTAGGACTAATCTGGATCTTCTGTAATACCCAAATGAGATGGCACTCAAACAGCTACTACAAAAAAGGAAAACTTAGTTGGTGGTTATATTTGAGGTGCATTTAACAGCTCTGATAGTGTTCACTGAATCTCTGTTGAACTGAGTAAACAAGTTGCTACATTAAAATAATTTCAGCTCTTGTCTTCTGTGTAGACGGACCTACTACCCTGAAGAAACACAGTGGAGTCCTGATTGCAGTGAAGCCAAGAATAAATTTGCCACTTTTCTTCTGACATTCTGCCTTACATGTGTACCTCAAACACTGGGATATAGCTAACTGTAGGTCTAGTGAGCAACATCTAGACCTGTTACATTCTGCACTCAAACTCCTACATTAATTACCAAGAGTCGTGGTCTGATATATTTCTTTTCCTGCTTGCAGTACATATTTGCAGTATCTATTGCAAAATAATGTTTATTACTTTTGGTTATGACCTATTGTATTAGATAGGATATTAAGAAATTAGGACCTAATAAGAATGCATCTGTTTTCAGAGTAATACCCACTTCTTTCAATCAATAGTAATTTTCAGTGTCAGAAAAATCAGCCAACAACCTGTAGTAATTCTCACCAAGATCGATTCAACTTCCTTCTTACTTCTAATTGGCACTTTCTCTAACATTAAATGTACATATTATATAGAGAATTTCACTGCTCTAGAAAAAAAAAGAAGATTTAAAGACCAAGAAATAGTTGCTAAAAGGCAATAACTAATTACCAGTTATGTTGAGTACAGACTTAGAAAGAGAAGCAGGTACATACTGCTCTGAAAGAGGCATCCAGAGGCCAGTGACCAAAACAGTGTTGCAGAAAGATATAAAGCTTCTCCTGGACAAACCGAGGAATTACAACCCTGCAAACAGATTCAAAGACAGTCACATGTAGAAACTAGCAGCAAATTTTAAAAACAAAAAGCCCAACCCCACCAACCTACAACCCAACATGCTTCCACAAACGCAGATACAGAGAGTTCTTCCTTAACTGAAGCTGATTCTAGCTACTGAATTTCAACTGAAAAACATAAATACAAAATTCTGCACTAAGCTTGGCCAGAATCCTCTAGTAGCATTTTCTTTTCTTTCTTGTGCCAAGATATAGACCAGAGCAATAGCAAGACATCCCCCCTCCTGAAGCTGTCGCGTCCCCCCCAGTCTAGTGCATGTGAGAAACACAACCTATTTGCTATCATGTACTTTTAATAATGTACTTCTGTATTTAGCAATCGAAACAACCTAATTCAACCTCTCAGGGAAAAGCTCTGTATGTTTCAGAGACTGGCTGCTCAGGTACCTACCTTTTAAACTCCTCTAGTGGGCTGGCTGTGTGGGAGTGGGCTGAAGGGGAGAGAGGCTCTGGTTTCAGGCTGTTGCTGAAAGCATGTAGATGTTTCACAAGCAGCCTTACCACTAGCACATGCTCTTCAGTGGGCTTAAATGACTCCTAGATTCAAAGCAAATGACAGGAAGACAATGAGTATCATATGTTAAATGTCCAGGAGATAGTTCAGGAAAATTATATGCTCAAATCAGATATCAAAATACAAGAAATGCTCTCTTCCTTATAGGTTCTTCACTGTAGTTGGAGCCACCTGACTCTAGACAGACTTTCTCCTCAGGACAAGTTGCAGCAATCATCTGACATCAGTTCACTAAGAAACAGTAGCATATTTTTGATAATGTGATTGTAAGAAAAAATATCTACAGTACTCTAATGAACTGAATTTCAGGCTAGCATTAAGGAACAGAATAACTTGTAGATTTCAACTTACCCCTTCCTGAAAAAAGAATATTCGGCCTTTCATTACGGTTATAAGTTCATTGCTGTGGACAGCACAACAGATGCTTTGTTTATGCTCTTGACTGGCTTTACTGAATTCTCCTTCCTATGCTGGTACTCATCTGCCTTATAAGAAAGAATAATTCTAGAAAGAGTTATGGTAAGAGTAAGAACTGCTTCAAGTCCTGCGTGATCCTGTTGCTTCTGGTATTATGGGTAGAAGCAGCCTGGGTGGGAGTAGCAGAAGGAGCAATGGTGGGCCACAGTGATGTTACTAATAAATGAGTGAGTGCATGATATAGCAGGGAGATGAATGAGGTAAAAAAAGAGCTAGTTCTCCTGGATGCCCAGCACCACAGCTGGTCTGCTGCAGCATCTGGGAACAAAGCACTAACTCCTTTACTACTGTAATCTGCTTTAAGAGTAGTGAACTAAACTCAATCCACTGCTGAAGGCAGATTTTAAGATATCGTTTGTATTCTAAGTTTCACAGCTCTCATGTTTCTCAGAAGTTGGGAAGAATGTACACGAAACACAAGTTACAGCTGCAAAAAGTTACAGCTGCAAATATAATAGAAGATGCTGGAAGAGTGTGTTAGACAATAGCTGCAAGATGTTTCCAGGGTTCCATGCTGAGGTAAGATGCTGAATATGACTGCAGGGGACTGACAGGCATTTTTATACAAAAAGCTTCCACTTCTGAAATCCAATCAACAGTATTTCCACTGCTGGGGGTGGGGAGGGAGTGTGTGTCTGTATCATTTCCACTGCTGGGGGTGGGGAGGGAGTGTGTGTCTGTATCTTTTCTCTGCAATGCCTGAGGCAAAGCAGAAGTGGTTTTACAGTCTCTGAAGATTTTTAATACACTGTAAAGTACGCTCCAGGAAAAGAGTCAAAGCTTGATGATGATATAGTCATGTAGTACAGGTAGAACTGAGCCTCTTCTAAGAGAGTGGATAACCTGTTACCAGTTCTAATGAAGGCTAGTTTTGTGTTCGTGACAGCTCCTGGTTAAGTCAGCATGTTTTCTACAGTTCCGAGGAGAGCTTCTATATGAGGGCAGAACTCTGAGAAGTTACTTGGTCCTAGGAGTTTAGATTGGGATCTCCAAAAGCAATTAGAGAGGCTGAGTACTCTGCTATAGGCCTTGAAAGGGCAGAATTGTAAAAAATTCTAGGCTCCCCTTGAAGGTACCTTTTGAATTTACAAAACCACCAGTACCACTATTTCAGTACATCGTTTCAGGTGATGCTAGTAGTTTTTCCACTTAGCAATTCTTATAATTTCCTCTTCACCTGGATCAGCACCATTAGAAACAATACTGGTTTAAAAAGTATTTTTCCTCACAGATGTTTTTGTTGTCAAACTTTAGCTTACAAGATGGAGGTACACCATTCTTTTCTTAAACACATTAATTAGATAAATGTAATAGTAAAAAAGATTTAAAGACAAGTAGTAGTTCCTGTTTTCCTTTCTAAGCAGTACCTTGAGGTATCATAGCACTTAGTTAAGCAAAAAAAAAAAAAAGAAAGGATTAAACAGCAGGAAAATTCCACGTAGTGCTAAAGAGCTTTATAGTATAATAAGAGCTTTATAGTACATATGCTCAGCCCTCCCCTCTCCCAGAATGAAGACCCAATGAATAAAGGGCTGAAGTAGGAAAAGAGGAATCAGCAATCTGTTCCAACAGGAATGTTTTTGCATGCACATTTCCTGAACAATCTGCAAATGTACCACTCGTGCTTTTGCAAAACTGAACAGTCAAGTTCACATTGCCACTACAAATTTAGTACTAACCAATGACATTTCACTGGCTAAAAAATCCTAGATGTTACCTACCTTAATTTTAGGGGACAGCCATGCAAATTCTGATCTCCTCTTCAATGCAAGGTTTGCTGAAATGACTGCTGTGAGGGGCAGAAATCTGCCATCGGTGAAGCCAGTTTTGGTGTCAAAAAAATGTCAGCATAGCTGATAAACCTCTTTCTACAATGCATTACAACAATGCATTTCTAAAAATGGAGTTCCCAATTAGACCTCATAATATGCTAGATTTTAACTTTTTTCTCCATGACCTTTGCTAATACCTCTCAGTATCTGTTTTCACTGAAAATTTAGTAAATCTCAAGGCAGTGCCCTTAATCAAGTTGTAAACCCACACCTTAGCAGAAAAAGCTGTTGTACAGCTAGCACCAATACACTTTGCAGATTATATGATGGAACAAGATTTTTTAAAAAGGAAACAAAATGAAAAGATGATAATACTTGGTATGCGTGGAGGGCCTGGTAGCTGGATTGGGCAGGACTACCGTGGTGTTTACTGGAGATACTGAGTCGGTAGTGGAGAACCTCCAGCTGAGACAACAGAAACAAAAAGGAAGGGGAGGAGGGAAAAAAGGAGAGAAGAGAGCAAGAGAAAAAAAAAGTGAGAATGAGCCCAAGGAAGAAGGGTGGGGGGAAAAAATGACCATCACAAATACAGTCAGGGACAATGTATCACAATAACAACTGCAGCCACAGTATCCTCTTTTTTCTGGTGTTCAGTAGATTGATTCCAGAGCCTTTTATACCCTTTATCAACTTCTTTGAAATACAATTGGGAGCAGGTGTCAAAAAAGTATAGCTGTAAGTGGCAGCGGCGGTTCTCTTTGCTGACCGTAGAGCAAGTACTGGTAGGGCATATGGAGCTTTTGCCAAATAAACTCCCTGTTCCAGAAGTTAACTGAACTGCAGCAACAAGGATTTACACACTGTTACAGTGTTTCATTAAATAACAGAGTAAAGGAGTTCAATATTCCGCAAGCTTTTTCAATACTATTTTGAAAACTGTCATTTCTTCCCATGCTGTTGGAGAAGGGGGGTTTGTATACTGGGAAGAAAATCCAAATTGATACTTTCTTCTTTCCAAGGAACAGGAAGAAAAAAGTTTGGCTATTTGTAATCACTGTGAGCCTGTCCAGTAAGTTTCTGATTTGGAGAGATCCTCTGCCTCCTTCTATTTAAAGGCCATTTGGGAAGGCTGCAGGTCTCGTGAATTTCCTCAAAAGGGGAAATTACTTTTACTACTAGAGAAACTTGAGGTGTATAAAAAGGCAAAAGACATATATAACATCAGTGTTATATGCTGATGCAAAAGGCATCTTGCCTTAACACTTGAAATCTCTGCAAGTCTCAGACAGATCCCTTCTTGGATGAATAAGGTAGAGTATTTTTTGACAATGTGATGGTGAAGAGGATACTGTAGCAACAGTGACACACATGTATGAAATTAATGAAAAACATAAAACAAAAAATGTATACTACACAGATCCCAATGACTATTGTCAGGCGTCTAAACTAACTCTCCAGATCACACCTCTGCTGTCTTTGAACAGCCCCTACCCAGTCTCCTCTAGTGCCAGTTTGGTATCTTTTGGTTTTACACTCTTCGAAGAGTGGCAGGATTGTTACTGCAAGCTCCCCAGCAGCTCGAACACATCGTCTGCTTCATAATCAACTGCCCTGCCACAGGAATCAGCAATCTAATGGGCGTTCCACATGCAGTGCTGGGGTCTGTGGCACCTGGCATTGGAAGGTCAGGAAGCATTACATAAAGTTTTATCAAACAACTTCTTTTTAAGGGTTCATCGTGATTACAGCAGAAGGGAATGGGGAAAGAGATGCTGCACGCTTGGGCTCTGGATGATCTGAGAAAGAGAAAGTGAACAGACAATGTAAAAGAACAGGAAAATAGTTGAGTTAATGGGGAAAACAGTGAAACTCAGTGTAGCAAGTAGTATCAACCTCAGGTTCACACCAGACCCAAAAAGAATTCAAAGCAGTAGAAGTAGTACATCTTCTCAAAAGAAATTATTTACTACTCATTCTCATTCCACCCCCTTCTACTTGTAAAGAGAAGTCTGTGATGACATTAACAAGGTTTAAGGAAAATCTATCATTCCTTGAGGCACTTCGCAGGCAAGTTACACATCTGGGATCTGGCTGGGCCCATCAAAGCAAACAAGTCTGGCTGCTGGACAAAGAGCAAGTTCTGTGGAATGTCATCCCACCTTCCAATACAGGTATGTAGCTATTTCAAGTCACTGATGGTCAAACAGGTCTAGATCCAGGGATTAATGATCACTAATTACCCCTCCTTCCAAACGCACAGAAGGCTAAATGGAATCAAGTGAACCTGCGTAACTATTAATAATTTTAAGAACAAGGTTTAAGGTGATCTTGCGTTTCCAGTCAAGCCCTTTAACCCTCATGTTAAAACAAAACTCTGAGCAATCTTATCTAGTTGAAGATGTCCCTGCTTACTGCAGGGGGGTTGGACTAGATGGCCTTTAAAGGTCCCTTCCAACCCAACACATTCTATGATTCTATTCTATGATTTCTGCATTCTCATTTGAGGAACTATCATGCAGACTATACTCCTTCAGCCCACCCTGTGGCCAGTCTACAAAGTTTAGTTTAAGCATCACAAGTTCATGAACAGTCCTGTCCCCAACTGCTCTGGAACCTGCAGGAGGGATTCTTCATCCATTTATAGATGTCATGGGGAATTCCAGTTGCCTATTCAGGCATTTTAACTCCCAAAGAGCAAAGACTTCCTATATTACACGCTCCCCATCAAAGATGAAACTAAAATATTGTTAGGGGAGTTATGGCCTCATGTTGTGGCTCAACACACCTTGTGGAGGATCCAGAAGTGATGATTTTAGAGAACTTTAAGATCTACCTAGGCCCTATTTGACCATAACATTCATAGTCATTGTCTAAATTTTTGCTCCCTAGTGTTAGAAAAGAGCATCTGAAATACAGAGGGTGAACAGAGGAGAGAAGTTTAAAGCAGCCATTATAATTTCTGGCCTAAGCACAGCGCTTGATGCACAGAGACTGAACAGACAGACACACCAAAGGTACTTCAAGCAAAGCCTTTCCATCACAGGTGCACAGCCATGCTGCTGGGAGTCCCAAGTGGAGACTTTGCAACATTAGTGAGTTTGCATTTTGACCTCAACTTTAAAAATAAAAGACAAACCCCATCCCACTTCAGCTCTCCAATGTTTTTCCCCTAGCAAAATATAAATATGTTTGTTATTTTATAGCCTGTGGAGCAAAGGATCAGAATTTCTTGGTCAATCAACTCTCTTATTACTCCTTCACACAGGAATAAATCCTGAGTGGCTTTTATATTTCTCTCCCCTTCTGTGGAAGTCCCACTGTGACGCAGAGGGAATTCAGAGGATCAACATTTTCTCCTTTAAATTCCCTTTACACGTATAGTGCTTTGATCTTAGCCTCCCCAACACTTACTTAGTTTTTACATGCAGTAGATTGTTAGTGAACAGACCACCACAAACTGCTTAAAACAGTGTATTATCCGAGCAAGAGCTTGTAAGATATTCTGAATTCTGTAGCTACAGAACTGCTTCTGACACCATTATGGTGAAAAGCGTACTTTGGAATATGGAAAAAAAACAGTTTATTCACTTAAAACTGAAGGACAGTTAGTAAGATTTCCTTTTTTAATTTGGATTTATGCTAAAAAAAGTGCTTACCAATCTTAGAAATTATTAATTGGTATTTCGGTAACAGTTGCTATCACTGCTGAAAATCAATTTAGATAATTTTTAGCATCCATATTACCCCAGTGGGATTTAATACTATGGTTTTATAGTGGCATCTTCCCTATCATTGGTACTTTGATTATTGGTGTTCAGATTGTTGTGACCATCCCACAAACTCGTCTTTCACAAAAAAACCCAAACAACAAAACAACACAACTTCTGCAATGAAGGCAAATCTGGATGACACACTTATTCACAACATTCTTCATAACTGGATTAGTAATTCTGATGCTCTCATGTAGGTACTCTGATAAGTTATTTCTTTCCTTTGCACCAATATACCAAAAAAATTCTCCACAGAATAAGAGATTACTGCAAGATAAGAGGTCAACCGTCAGATGATGCTCATGAATTAAGTACAAACTATTACCTTGACATGAGGGGACTGCATTTTCTGATACATTTCCAGTGAATAATGATGAAGCCACATTTCAACAAAGATCTGAAAAACAAATATTTGCTCAGCTAGGGAAAAAGAAATAATCCACTGACACTGTGTGTCAGTCACAAGCTAGATATAAGAGAAGGCCACAGTATATAATTTGAAAGCTAAGCTGTACTTGTAAACAGACAGTTAGCACCTGCTAAGCATCAATAATTCAGTTCAGCAACATGGTAGGAACTTGCTTCAGAACAACTGTTAAGTCCAGATTCTCCTTTCCCTTCCCTTTAGGTTGAACAGAACCAACTTCTCTGTGCTCAACCTTTGCTTAGAGCATAGAATTGATGTTAGATGAAAGGGAGGGAAAGGGAAGGAAAAGAAATCAGGTTTAGAAACTTTTCTGGAAAAAATTACTCAAATGCTTGAGATCAGTTGTTAGATACGCAGACTAGAAAAAGATATTAAGTGCCTTTCTAAACTACAGCTTAACGTTTCACAGTGCCGCTTTGTTTCACTAACAGAAAGCAACAGCTGCACTGCTCAATTCCAAAACCAAGCTAAAGCAAATAGCGTAACTGTCTCTGGTTTAAAAAGAAGAGATTCCTCAGCGTCAAGAAATGTTGTGGGGTTTTTTCTTCCTTAAATCCAACTTACCTGAAGCAGTGTTTCTGATCTCCAGATCTCCTGGGAAGCTGGGTCAGCATTCACGGAAGGCTGATGGGCAATGTGCCGTTTCAGCAAGCTGGTGTGATGCATGCCATAGGAAGTGAAAGGCACTGGTGGAGACCTTTAAAGACAAATGAATGGAAATACTGAGGTCAGTAAGGCTTAGTACAGGGAAATATATCATTGCTTTTAATCACTGGATTATAAAATGGAAAACAGTCTTTGAGAAGTAAAACTTGCACGACTGATTACATACCTTAAACTTCTGCAAGATGTTATAATTACTGGTCACTTTAACTATAAACAAACACTGTATCACTATGCATACTGCATTAAACCAGTGTAACACAGACCTGATGTTCAGTAATGCATGATTTTATACTTCCTCCTTTTCAGTTTATTTGGTTTCACTCTTCCTTCCATATTCATAATTCATTTGATCTGCATTTTCCTACGTACATGCTAGGGCTCAACAGACCATCGAAAATTATATTTGAAATGTATTTAAAAATAGAAATTAGAAAATAGAATGGCTATTTATTTTTACATTAGTATGAAACTGCTAATATTGATAACATTTTATAATTTTGAGTAGCAAAACCAATTTTGAAAATGTGGACTTTCACACACTTAGCCATTACAAAGAACGAAAGACTGGGTTCTTGTATTGGAGAATTTTCACTTCAACTTCGCGAGTTTGTTTGTATGCCATTATCACATAGACACACACAACTCCAGTAAGTGGTCAAAAATCTTCCATGCTCTTCCTTCCAGTTGTGGCTAAATAGCTTGATCTATTACCATGCATAATGTCACCTGAAATGCAGTCACTCGTTATACAATTTGATTACGAATGTGTCTTGGTTTTTTATATCGGGAAGTTATGAACTAAGAAACCTATGAACTAAGAAATCTATAACCACAGACATGGTCCTGACGCAGCAGTTTCAAAGAACTGCAGAATAGGTAATAAAAGCATTACGCAATTAAGGATGGCAAGCTCGCAACTGAAACAAAATGGCCAACTGCCAAGTTGTCTGGCTTTATAGCAACATTAATGAAAGTTGCAAGTGTCCTTATAACAGTGGTTAATATCAGTGCCATCTTTACCACATACCATATGTATCTGAAAATAGTAAAAACTACTGTGAAGTTACAGTCAGATCTGTCCTAATCCAGTTGCAGGGCACAAAACACAACTGGAGCTGCTGAAAGGATGATTTTTTGTTGCTTTGTATGTGCCTTTTCTGCTCCAATAATAGCTACCTTTCAGACTTCCAAATGAAACCTTTATGGTAAAATTAAGTGAACCTAAGTCTGTTTAATTTTTGTAATTATATAATAAGTACAAGGATCATGAAGAGCAGCAGTGTTTTCTACTTGTTAGATATTTCATTCCAACAAGCCGTATTTTGTAAGCACTATTCCCAATTTGCCTCTGTCACTGCAGTCATTACCTGGGAGTTGGGGAAGGGATGGCTCCCCCAGGACTTGAATAAGGTGGAGGAAGGACACTTCCTTCTGTGGGTAGGAAACACTTCAGGTACGTGTCCACCAAGATGAAATAAGCACTGTTGGAAGGGCTGACATGATGGGTGACAGCTGAGTTCTGAAACAGACACAAGGATATACTTGGAGTTAAGTACTGTTACTTTAAGGCACTGCTAGGGAGTGTCTGCTACACAGCCAGAGCCATTTAGTATAAATAAGGAGAAGCCCAGTGGTTATAAAGGGTAAACTGAAAATGAAGACACTTTGGAGCAAAGGTAAATTACCTAACTGTAAAAGAAGTGTTGCTGTAGTAGTGAATGTAACCAATTAGGAGAAGAGTTGTCATGGTTCGGGCTGGACTGGCCACTGTCTCTACTTCTGTCTCCAAGGAGTTATACAGCACAGGTAACAACAGGGAGAGGAACCAAATAACCAGACACCAGAGCACAAAACTGCAGCTATGAGTGTCTAAATGGTGTTATTGGACAGAGGGGTAGGAAACCCATTTGGAATCCATTGGCTGCTCCATGTTGGCATGTTGTTGGACAAACTGCTTACTGGTATATCTAAGGTGGGTATTTTGTTTATTATCCAGTCTTACATCATCAACCGAACCAAAGCAATAACAAATTCTAGAAGTATAAATAAAACTACTGTTAATTTAGCTGGACAGCATCTCAGCAAGCCCTTAAAGCGTTGTGAAGAAAGGCTAATACTATTTTAAGAGAAAAATTGTGAATGGTACTTACCTTCTGTGTAATCAAACTAATTGCAAAGTAGAACATGTAATATTCAAATGGATCTGGTAGAACAGAGTCAAGGATCAGACAATAAGAAACAGGTACAGCTGTTAGATATCTGGGGATGCTGATGAGACATTGAATTTTTATTTTGTCAATGCTAAATTAACTTGCTAGATCTTAACAGCAGATTTGGCTTTGCATTCTTGCTTTCCAACCTGACTCAAACATTGGTAACTGAGGTGTTCTCTATGTGACAAGGTGTGTTTGCATTATTCTTCTTAGCACATTTCACTATCTCAAACTGAAACCAGTGCAGCTGCAGCTAGACTGCTTCCAACAAGTACCCTAGCTGCAAAGTTAACATGCCCTTTTCCTATCATATTATATAAACTATGAGTAGTTACGAAAACAAAAATTGTGAAATACAGGATCTACTGAAACTACTGGGAATTTTGTTGTTGACTTGAATAAGGCCAGAAATTCCCCCACAAGGGTTTATAAGAGGAGGATAAATTTATTTTTCATTGGAATCTAAACATTTCTAATCAGCCCAAACTCTTTAGCATGACCGTGATTTACCATGGACACACAATGAACAGACAACAGAAATGCTCGCAATTTTAGATATTTAGATATTTAAAAGGAATTAAATATACAACTGTTAAAAGGATACTAAGAGCCAAATTCAAACCTAAACCACCAGATGAAGGAAACTGGACTTTGTTGTGGTATAAAGAACATTCAGGTAAGACTTGCTCTTGTATTGAAGCCTTCACGGGGCCCTGAAAGATAGAGTAATGAAATACTAATCAGGCTACTCAGCACACAATATGTTTTCAGATAGTGAAGTTCTGCTGCATTCCAGCATTCTGGGATCATATCTACATTCAGCTCAGTGGGATTTTACTGCATTGCAGTAGTTCCTTGTATAAATGAATACTCTTTAGATAACGGCCAACTTCCTCACTGAATATGAGTATTCAGTATAAGAAAAAAACCAAACAAACAGCCTTCACCAAGACTTTGCCAGTTGGAGTGGGAGCAGCAGAAGACCATTTGCCTGATGGCTGATGGTTTTTTTAGGGTAACTGAGCTGTGGACCAGCAATTACTATACACTCAGTTGATGTTTCCTGTTGTTAAAGGCTGTGGAACTATCTGAATCAGTTTCTAGATAGCAGGTAGCTGGTAGTAATGGAAGAAACATAACAAAACAACTCTGCAGATAACACATTTTTGTTTGAAATATCATGCTTCATATCCAGGATAGCAGTCAGTCTTCAAACACAAGGCCATAAAGTGCTGCCAGGGAAGGCACTGCTCTGTGACGACCCTGGAAAACTATTTTCAATCCTGCAACTAGTGGCAACCAAGATAAAGCACACAACTTTCTCTGGGGATGGGATAAGAATCACAACGCAACTTTCTTGGCTGAACAGCACAAATGTCTAGGCACTAACAACCACCATCTCCTACAGACTTTATGGCTGGGAACTCTACTCCTCTAGCAACCGTTTAAAGAAATGAGTATGCTTTAAACCTGGAGCACTGAGGATATACCTTGGCCTATATTGATCTGTACATATAAAGTGTGCACAAAGTTCCAATAGCTGCAATAACAACTACATTATCTTCTTACAAATTTTTCAGTTACTCACTGGAAGATATGAGACTGGGAAATCATATCTATACTCTTCTGCTTGGAGTTTGTACACCAGCTTCATCATTGGGCCGCTGCAAGCAAGCATCAGAAAGAAAATCCATGGTAAGTACCCTCTCCTGTCTCACTTTTGTGAATATATGTTTGCACAATGGAAAAAGGTCGAACACTCGTTCTTTGTTCCCTGTACATTTTTTAATCTGTGCTGAAATGAATGAGTTTACCTGGGATCCAGGAAATCCAGAGCCACAGGATATTCAGTGGGATTTGTTTTTCCTTGCAAACAGCGAAGATTCCAGCCTACGATGATGCCATCTAGGCTACCAAAAATGCTCTCCACTAGCCATGGGAAGATGCCATGTAGTTCCTTTAGGGAAAACAGACACAAATAGTTAATGTGTACAATTCCTCATCTGGGCAGTAACAAGAGTGCACAAAGATACTGTCTGCCAGCTATTAACAGTACATGATTAGTTATGATTATTGCCAGCTTACCACTGTCTGGGCAGAGCTTCCATTCAAAAGATTGTATTATAATATGGCAGTAACAGGAAATCTATCCTGATTTCTGATCCCAATAAAGTTGCAAGGATACTGATCAGCACTGCATGCAACTATTGGTCACGTTTTCAAAAGTTGTTTTCCTTGTAAATCGAGGCTGAAAGTTATAAATGAAGTGCAGTCAACTGAAACAATCTTTTAATGAGTAGAAAAGGCTCTTAACTCTTAGGAAATACTGGATTCCCACTGTTTCACCCGGGGTCCTCAAAAGTCTTGATGAGAGAAATCGCAACAAAGAAAATAGTGATATCAAAAAAGCAAATGCTCCTGAAATACACCAGGCAGTGCATTTCTGAAAGGGCAGGGACTGCTCACCTTGGCAGGAAACTCCTCAATGACCCTCTCCAGGTCGTGGCACCTCTGAACGAAGGGTTTGTTCACACAGTCTGCCTTCAACGTGGCCTGTTACAAACCATACGGGAAATCCCATCACCGTTGCCAGAAAGGCCGATACTTATCACGGCCATGATGTAACCCTCCCCCCCCGCCCCAAATTACGCCGCTCCTCCGCTGCAGCACTTCTGTTGACGTGCTGAAGTTACACCGACCGACCTTATAACTTCACAGGCACGCAACAGAGCCGGCCGTTAACCAGAAACCGGCAATCCCTGCCCGCCGCTCGGTGCCCCGCCTCCCCGCTCGCCACCCACCAGCAGGAAGCTGGGCTGCTGCAGGTGCGGGCCGGCCATGCCGCCGCTCCCCCCGGCCGCGGGGCCGCGCTGCGGGAAGAGGAGCGGAAGCTGCCGCGAGCGCTTCCCGCCCGCGCCGCGGCACCGGCTCCCTCGCGGCCGCCGGCGCCGCAGTTCTGCGTCACCTCTCGCGCCCGGCGCGCCGCCGTGACGCCACCGCGCCCAGCGGGGGAAAGGCGCTGTTGCCATGGTGACGGGGCCGCCGCCATTCCCCCTCCAACATGGCGGCGCTGAGGGAGCGCTCTGCCCGCGGCCCGCGTGGCTTCAGCCCCTTCCCGAGAATCTCTGTGGGGGGATGCAGGGGTTTCTTTTGCGGACGTATCTGGAGAACTGTTAAAAATGAACGGAATCGCCAGGCAAAAGGGACGGCGGTCAGACAAGGCCACGGCAGCTCGGGGTTGGGTGGTGGTGAGGGTGAAGCCATCGTTTGCTAAGATAACTGGTGTTTGGAGAGAGCATCTTGTGAGCGAATTGAAAGCAGTGTGGACAAAGGCGCGCCTCGTTGATAATACATACTTCCTGACCGTTCAAAAGGACAGTTGTCATCCAAACTATGAGTGAATGTAAAAACAGGGTATTAGAAGAACATCACAATACTATGAAGGAAAAGTAAGAGGTTTTAAATAGAAGTGTATTAAATGGTCAGAAAACCACATCGGAAAATAGGCAGCTATGACACGAGGCTGTTAGAAATGAGAGCTACGTACATCAGTTGAGCAATAGGAAACAGTAATTACATGTTTCACATTAAGAGAATTTATAAGGGAAGCTGAAGTCACCAGGAAAAATACATGTTTACAGAGGTAAGGATAATCGCTTCTCAATTTGAGAATCACTTCTCAATGTGAGAGCAAAATAAATCCTTATGGTGGTAATATCCCACTGGTAGATGCACAAAGTAAAATTAAAATTGCTAATAATGCAAAAGAGTTTGGTACATGCCTATAATTCTTATATAGAAGGAAGCAAGATGATATATTTAATCACAAAGCCCCAGTAATTTGTGTGCAAGAAAAATAAATGGGCAGGAAAACTATGAGCTGCTCATTTTTTTAAAAATTGGGAATTTTGGGGAAGTTCCATAAAACCAAAGGAATGCTCATGTTATGCCAATATTCAGAGAGAGAATTCCAGTCAGAGGTCTAGAAAAGAATAATTATTTTATTAAATACTAAAGACAGCTATATAATTAACACCAGTAAATGTGATTACAGAAAATAATCTTGCCCAGACAAGTTTGGTTTTGTTTGTGACAAGATCTACAGGGTTTGTCAGAAAAGATCAGTGTGGGTAAATGTAGATTTTCTTGATCATTTTGATTCTTTTACGTGAGGAGGTGCAGGAATAGTTGAATGAAATGGAACGGTTTAGGTTGTGTAGGAGGCCAAACAAAATGCTGTGGCCTCATACTCCACTGCTGTCATTAATACTGAAACAAAGCGTAAAAAATTGTGTTAGAGAGAATGACAGAGGAATTCCTTTTGTAACATCAGCTCTGACCCTGCAGGTGACTTTATTCATCCAGTTTAATAGGATTATTAACCAGTGTAAAATGATTCAATACTTACATAAAAGTTTACAGGATCAGAATTAAAAATGGTACATTATTTCTCGGTATTGATCATGTGCTTCCATTCCAATCTGCTTTTCCCAAACTGGATCTCAAAACTGCGTTTTGATCTTGGCAGCCAGTAGAGGAGGGAAGGCAGCAGCTCCAGTGGCAGTAGAGCAATCCAGTTCCTGACTGCTGAAAAGACAAATTAACAGATGGCCCCATTTGGAATTCTACCAGGCAATTGATTTGTTTATTCCTTTCCTTTTTTATATTATGTATGGTTTTTTTAAACAAACGTCCAGTATTTTGAATATAGTAAGCTGGTAAAGGATGACAGAAGAGTTCTTTGACATGTATAAAAGTGTGATTGAATAGAACTGTTAGAGCTATGTTTGCTGTGATGCATATACATATTTGAAATACGGGCAATGTTTTAAAAGTGCATTTTCAGATGGAGTCTGTGTATGACAGTGATTGAACACTTTTCTTTGAAGGGTCGGTCCCTCCTCAAGGTGGGGATAAAGAGCTATTTTAGCTCCACAAAAAGCTGTTGGGACTTGCTGGCAAAGCTTCTGCAATGTGTTTATTTAGCTATAAAAGTTATGGGTATGATTTCCAGAAGTTAAGGAAACAGTAGACCTCATGTATGTTCAGTAGGTCTTAGAACTGGAGAAAGAAAACAACAAGAAATAAATGACCGCGTGAAGAAGCGTAAACAGAACAATGGAGGTGCTTGGTAGGGATGGGTCAGCAACACTTGTGCACATTAATAAAATAGCTGCATGAGAGAAATTTATCAAATTATTTTAAGAACTAGGGGAACTGCTGAGGACAACTGTGGAATGACAGTCTATTTATATTTATAGGTCTGTTCTGGAGCCTACTGAAATCAATGGTATAGGTCCATTATCACCCGTACATATAGCATTTTCAAATGTATCTATCACAATTGTATGTGTATTTTTTTCCATTTTGCAGATGGAGAGACGGAAGCCCAGACTTACCTAGGTTTCCTTTTTCCTTTTCTCCTAAATTAAAGCTGTCTTTAAGCCACAGCAACAAGAAGGGCTTTTTTGGTTTGTTGGTATGTTTTTCCTGAGAGGAATATTCCTGAGGTAGTGGGAGACTGAGCTGTTTTATGAACGTATGAATTCCATTCAGTAATCTGCTTTGGTGCTTGCTATGTGTTTTTATCAGTCATTGTGAGAGAGGTTTCTGTTAGGCAAAGTAGTACACAGCTGAAGTGACTAACTTCTGCCATACTAACACTTCTCCTAGGTAGCTTCAAAGGTAACCCAGTATTTTCCCACCTTGGTGTAATCACTACAGCATTACAGTTTCAATCAAACTCTACAGAGGTAATTAAGCTCATACAATTGCCATGAAGATGAATGACTCAGTAGAGCGCAAGCAATTTGTGCGTAGGAGAGGGAGCTAATGCAACATTCATCACTAGAAAATCCACTAAGAAAAGAGACTAAATCCTCCGATGGCAGCTTGCACCATTACTGCTCCTCAGGTTAAACATCTGGGATATGTAAGAAACCAGACTTGTGTGGTTCTGGTACTCGCAATATTGTCTCTGGAGCTCATACAGCCTTCTTTTCTGAAAGCAGTACTAAAAAATTTGAATTAAATCATATGGGGCCTCCACTGCATTTTACAGACTTCAGTGGGAAGTTTGGGTACAGGAAGAGTTTTATATCAACGCTTTAGTAAGTGGCATACGCACTTTAAAATGAAGCAGTATTTGTAGCGAAAGATGCCATGTTTTATAAAGCCAATAGATATCAGAGGGAGAAACAGACAAGCTTTTGGGCACTCCAGCTTCTCTTGAGGTCTGACTCAGATGCAACAAACAACTCCACGCTGGGAACAAGTTACTATAATTTTAACCTGATTAGGGTAATCAATGAATCTGAGAGAAAAAGATGAATTAGAAAGAATCTAATTTAACAGCATAGGTTTCTGATAAATTGGATAGAGCTTGTAGCTTGTGCAATTTAATCTCTTCGTGTAAGGACAGGTTAGAGTGTCGTAACACCAAAGAACTCTGTCAAGTGTTTTGTTTTGGCTGGAGAATTGTTTGGGTGTTGGTATATTAGGGGTGGATGAAATGATTAGAAAACATATAGTCTGTTCAGCTGTGATGGGAGCAAAACCAGACTACCCGTTAATGAGAATTCAGCTGGAACAGAGCCTGGAGTCACATAGGTGAGAAGAAAAGGGGAATTTTCAGAACTGTGATAATTTTTCTGGTCCAACTGAAGCAACTTCTTTTTCCAAAGCTGTCCAGCTCATGCAGACATCAACATTATACTGTCCCTAACATGAACAGACCTGCTAAGGCTGTAAGTCAAAGTTTCATGTGGATAAATATGAGACTTCCTTTGTAGCCTGAGGAAACATTAACCCACTCATTGTGTATAACGGCTTCTCTTCTGAATGAAACTTCAGCAGGCTCTCAGGATATGTTTAACCATTGCAGGGCAATGTATCTGTATGTCTGCCTACTTTTAGTGTACTGCTCTTTGAGCAGTCTATTGTACGTTTCATTTAATTAGCCAGGACAAATATTTTAAATATTAAACTTCGCTCTCAGGTTAAATACATACCTAGTAGCAGGATCTTACAGAAAACTAATAGATTCTCAAAGGATAAGACTTTTTGTGGATTCCTTTCTGGATTACAAAAATTTATCCTTAAGAAATATGAGACTACTGCAGTTGTGCACTACTGATGCCAGGACAGTCTCAGACAGAAATGGAAGGCTTCATAGAAATATTGCTCTAGCTTATCTCTTATGTTGTGGCTCTTTTATTAGATCAGAGAGCATTTTCTTTGTCTTTTAATATAAAGTAAAAATTGCAGTAACTTTTGGTTTGAAAAGACGCAGAAGCAGAGGACAATAGTGCATTGGAATGGCTACCTGCTGAGATGTGTAATCTCCAGGGGTTGATGGAAAGCAATAGGACAGCTCTGCAGGGAAAAGTGTTCTTTCAAGTCTTGCACCATATGTAAGAGAGAGAGAAAGAAGACAGAGGTTTTTTACGTATCAGTTAATTTCTATTGGTGTATATGCATTAATTTCTCCTAATAATTTCTGCAATTTTGTTACATTTTTGCCTAGCTTCTGCAAAGAGAGATTGCTTAAAATGTTGCCTGACAGCATATCAGTAGTCCCAATTCCAGTCTGCCTCCCACAGTCTTGTCTGATTTAATAAGCAGTGTATTTTGTGCCTTTTTATGTGTACTTCGAGTTTTGCAACTTTAACAGTCCCATTTTGAAGATTTTCTTCTCATATGAAGTGCTAGAAATTTGTTTTTAATTAAAACTGGATTTGTTGCATAATCACATGAATCCAGGAGCTTGAGGCATAAGTAATAATAAGATTTCAACACTTGGGATAAAATATGAGTACTGGTGGAAGAGCGTATAAACACAATGCGTTATGCAGGGAGCTACAGTAACTCTTGAACCCAGTGTCTGAGGAAGTTTGAATATGGTGAGCGTTACTATGGAAACTACTTTCTGAGGTTTGCTTTATTAATATAAAGGTTGAAGTCTAGGGTTTGGGCTTTGAGAAGTAAAGCAACACTTAATGTACCATTTTCCATTCTAGTTGCTGGTGATCCGTATTCTGATTTTTAATTTAGCAAAGTTAGCCTGGGGGGAAAACCACTTTGTTCCATTTGCGAGATTTTCTTGTTGATTTGGAAGGAAATGACACTTCAAGCCGGTAACTATGGTTTCATTTTGTTTCTAGATATTTCCCCAGCAAGATCTTGATGCAGTAAGATAAGCATGAATTCCTCAGTATTGATTAATATTTGAAGCGTGCAGTTAGAGTTCTGCTTGCTATTTATACTTTGCCAAATTGACATTCCTGTTTCTCAGTTCACCAGGTTTCTGCAAAATGCCATTGACCACAATGTCACCTTTTCTTATTTGAGTTGCAGTTCTACACTCAGGGCTAGATGTGGGCACTGTGAAGAAGGAGGATTGCCTTTGTCTGCACCTCCATCATACAACTGGATGTGCATACTGCACCATGTAATACTAAGGGGAGGAGTGAGCTCTCTATGAAACACTCTTCTGACTGGGGACTTTGTTACAGAGCCCCAAATCGGTCTTTAAATTCTGTGCATTTCCAGCTGTAGAGCCTGGGCCTTAGAGAGAGAATCTGACTGTCAGGTAATCATTGTCCTCATTTAGAACAAATGTCTCTGTGTGTTCCGACACATTTTCTAGTGTCTTCCATAACTGCATGATATTCAACAGTGTCTCTCAACAAAGGAGACGGTGACATTCCTTGCTAGGCTGTGCTGCGTACCTGCAAATGTGATTGCTCTTTCTGTGTGCCTGAAAGGCAGCTTCTCTATCTAGGGGATGTGTTGTAGCTGAGTTTTCCCAAGGATCCTATATAGCCGTCACCATGGCAAGATGTCTTTGGATTAGTTTAGCATTCAGGTCCTTTTATAACTCCAGGACTCCAAAAAAACCCTAAACAAGTAAATGCAGCTCTAAGCTGCTTAATAAAATGAAATATAATAAAGAATAAATAATAGCCTTAGGAAGGGAGGCAGTTCAGAGCCATAATATGGATGGAGTAAGCCATAGCTGGTTGGTTTTGTGACTGATAAAGTATTTCATGTTATTTTTATCCTTCCAGTTAAAACCAGATACTGCCGTTCTTAAAGAGCAGTGAATCTATTTAATGATACCTTTAATAATCTCCTCTTTCCTTTTGAAAGCAGTATTTGGGAAGCAGAATGTCTCTCCCACTAATGGCTGTCTGCCAACAGGCTTTCATCTTTATCCTTTCTGATTCTGCAGTCATTTACCCATGTGAAGCATTTGCTCTTAGAACATGCAGTTTTTAGCTCCTGGCAGTCAAGATGAAAGAAATCAATGTAAATTGCTGGGGTGAGTGGCCAGGAGGTGACAGTCGAAAGCCTTAGGTATTGGGTGCTTCAGCCTGACAAGCAAGATGAAGTATGCGTGAATGGAAACTTGCACAGAGCTCATGAAGGAGGATGGGTTACAGTGTGGGTTGCTAGGAAAGCCTGGTGCCCCAAGGCTCACGGCGTGATGAAAGCAGTTCCCAGAGAGTGTGAGAACAAACCACGGTTTTCCCTCCTGACACCTTCGCCGTGGGAGCAAATAAAAAAAAGAGCAAATAAAGAAGATACCCTGATTTAGAAAGGAATTATTTCTTGAGACTCCTGTAAGAAGCTTCTGTGAATATTGGATGGGGCTCTGGGTCTGCAGAAACCAGTGGAAGAACCTGAGTTGATCTCAATACTGGGAGATCATTGTCTTCAACACTATTAGCCTGTGGACCTTTTAAGATAAGGAATAAGGAAGCTAAGTATTCTCTGTCAGAAGTTTCCTTAAGTAAAAGCATCTGCTATTGAGCAGCTTAACTTAGCTTGGAAATAGTTTTAGGAAGGGGAGCCTTGAAATGGCTTCTGGAATTTGTTCGCTTACACTGATCTACACCACTGTGATTTGGGACTGGGATCCCTGATATCTGAGGGAGAGACACTTTATTTTGACTCTGATTTGGTACTACTAGATCTGAGTGCTCCTAGTCAGGGGAGCGTTTATGATTCTAGATTTTTTTAAAATTCTGTGTAGCATCCTTAAGAAACTTTATATGTTGCACATCTTGCAATACAATCATGGAAGTTGGCATTACTGCTGGTCAGTTGAAAGGATGTGTGGAAAGGACTATGAGTAGATTCTCTGCATCCCGAGACATCTTGCTACTAGAAGAATATAGATTCAGTTACTATGAGACTACCAGTGAAATACTGGGAGAATATGTGTATTTGACCTAGAAACGAACATGTCATAGATAATCACTTCATATAAGTTTCAGTATTGTCTTTGAGCTTGGATTCTCAATCCTTTTGAGTTTGTGAGATGGATGCTGTTGATTTGACTCTGTCTCTCCCCTCAGCTGCTCCTCTAGAAAACTCAGCACTGCATTTCAGAACTTCTGGTGTTGATTCAGCTTTCAAAGATTTACACAGGTTTATTCTCCACTCTCTTTTCTTTATTTGACCTAACTATTTGTGTGGGAGAGCACAGATTTGCATGAAGATCTTTACAGAAATGGCCTGGACATTTGTATTCAGGCAAATACATTTTTGAAGATAGTTTGGATTGATATGATCTGTAATTTCTTTTCAGAAGCTGGTACTTTCTTGTTCCCTGAAAATGAAAGATGGATGTGTTTCATTGCAGTACAAGAGAAATTATGTTTTGAAGCTGCTTTTCTAATGGTGGTCATGTAACACCACTTTTAATGCATCAGATTTCACATTATCTATTATTTGCCTTTTTTTTTTTTCCCAAGTGCCCAGGTCTCTAAGCAAAATTTTCACAATAAAATTTCACAGTCGTATGAGACTAGTACTTGCATAACGTTAGAATGGAATTAAAAGTTTCTGCTTTGTATGCAGAGCCAAGCATTCAAGAGCATTTGAAATGTTGAGATGAGAGAAACTGTCTTGGAACAGGCTGTTCTTATCCTGAACCATATTTCTTGGTGTATTTCCAGAAGTACTGAACATAATTGTGAAATGATACCCAGAATTAAAATTTGGGACCCAGCAGGACATGACCTGTTCTTCTATTACTTTGCACCCTTTGGTATTAGAGCCAACCTAAAGCAAACTGTCAGCCAGTGTCACCAGGCTCATGCCTGCCGTGTGTGAAAGCAATGACACAGAGCTAGCTGGAGCAGATAACCAACAATTCATCTTATGCACATGAAGTTCTCAATTGCCAGATTTCCCAGGTTGAAGTTTATTTTGTAGCATGAGACCAGATTTAAAATAAACCCTGCAGTTCTTCACTAAGTGTCACCCTGTACTAAATGTAGGGAGGTTAGTGGGATAATATCAGGTGCAGGATGGTTTCTGAGGGCTTACAGGAATATTATAAAAATGGAACATCACATTGTTCTGTTCTCCAAAATACTAAAACTTTATAATCGTGCATCTGAATATGAAATATTGGATAGTGAATGTCACAAAAGGTGCCTTTAAAATTATTCAATGTTATCGAAGCAACACTTAAGGAACAGCCCGGGGAAGTTCTCTTAGCCTTTTTCGTGTGGGTGTCCTCATCTCACAATCTATTAACTAAAAGGAATATTAATTTCTAAATGCACTGAGGCACTGATGGCTCATGCATAGATTTTCTCATAATACAACTCACTTGATAGTGCAGGGTACTCATCAAAGCATTACTAGAGAACAGCAGTAGCTTTGCCATTGGGGACTGTTGGGTCCATCTCCACCTAAACTTTAACAAGTTTTGTGGTATATGCCATTGCATGAGACTTGCTGCAGACACAGGGTTAGGGTTAGGAATCTAAGGAAGTGAAATCCTAGATGTGCAGTCGGAGAGGGACGCTCAAAAGGGGTTGCCAAAATACTTGGAAGGCTCTTAGTAGGGTTCCCTCAACACTATGTGACCTGGGGATGTGGCTGATCACAGAACCACAGAATGGTAGGGGTTGGAAAGGACCTCTGGAGATCATCTAGTCCAACCCCCCTTCCAGAGCAGGGTCACCTAGAGCAGGTTGCACAGGAACACGTCCAGGTGGGTTTTGAATGTCTCCAGAGACGGAGACTTCATCACTTCTCTGGGCAGCCTATTCCAGATCCTGGTTTAGAGATCCTGGCTTAGAGCCCAGTCTAGGTTTAGAGTCAAGATTAGGGCTGTGAGAATGAGAATTCAAGACACGTAGTAAGTGTGGAGTTCAAAGGGATACCAAAGTAAAGTGAGTGCTCCTACTAGGGCTCTCCCCTGAGTGATCCTTTGCCTGGGGAACTGGAATGCCGCATGGATAAGTGCCAGCCTAGGGAGGTGAGGGGTAGGCCCAAGTGGCTCTGAGGCTGGGACAGTGGAGACCTCCTCAATCTGAGCTTTATACCCTTCTGGCTCCTTCTAAGTTGTATTTCCTGTGCTAAGTGTGGATGGTGTGCATGCCAGCACTAGGCTGGGCACCACAGTGCACTGGAAGTGTAACTAGAACCAGAGGTATACTGTGCCTGCACAGTAGCCCTCGATGCCTGGCGGGGATCCACCCAAGTCAAAGGATTAGGGCTATCACTGCTAGAGAGGAAAGAAGACGCCATGACTATTTTCCCCTAGCACAACCAGGGTTAACACAATACAGCCTCAACACCCACTCATTTTTCTTGGGACAGAGCTACTCTCCTATGTAAACAGAGATTAAGTTCGTTGCATCCTTCTAAAGGACCTTGCTATCAAATTGCATTTAGAATTGCACAGAGGTCCAGGGAGAGGGCAGGGTTCCCAGTTTCACTAATGAACTTTGTTTTCAAGCCTGCATCTTTTTTTAAAAAAACTCTTCTCTATTTCCCAGAAATGTGTTCTGCTTTTCAGCCTTTAGTATTCATGTCTCATATATCTAGCGTGCTGAGAGACTCCAGTTCATGCTTCTTTACTTCCTGCCCTTGGTAGTTTAACCTCTAGGCATTCACATTGCTTTATCACCATCCTCGAACTGTGGTTTTGTGATTCCTTACCTATTGCCAGCCATTTTATATTGCTCTCTGCTGTTCTCAGAATATTTGGATTTAACATTCCTGTTACTTCTGTAAAAGGAAGTGACTAAACACCAAGGAGCACAGAAAAGGTGACTCTCTGATGTCAGATTGCATGAATGTTGCTGTGTATTGCAGAGCTGCTGGAGTGCTAGTTCTTCAGCATATGTAAAGCTGTGGTCATATGCATTTCTCCTTGTTAGGGAGCTCCTGGCAGTGTCTTGAAAAGCCAGCCCCTTGACAAGAATCCCTTTGCTTTGTCCACATTCTGGCTAGAGCATAGTTAAATCAGCCCTGAAGAAAATCACAAGTTCACTAGTTATCTTTTAAATACTTCCATTTCTTTTATATCATTTTACTATTGCTGACACTTTATGGCTGATCAGAGATGCCAAATTACAACCCCAAGAAAAACAAAGCTTCTGTTCTCTTACAAGAACAATATTTGCAGGATGAGAATTCATGCTGTGCTGTCACAAATAAATAGGCATCAGCTGGGAGCAAGGAGGAGACTGAGGCTAGTTCCAACTTTTAGCCTTGTTATTGAGGATACTACTGTGACAGTAGTTTTAAAAATGTAGACACCTGTCCTGTGCAGCAAGTAGTCACTGTTAATCCCCACTTTGCTGAATCAGTGAAGAACCACCAATGTAACTGCTTGGACTCAAAAGCAAGTTTCGTCTTTAATTTCATGTGGAAGCTGGCTATTATGGATAGCAGCTCTTAACTATAGTATGACATAAATATTATTCTCTGTCGGAAATGATTTCCAGTCCATCATGTGTTTTCAGTGAGACACATATGTTGTCACTGCCTCTATTGTGATTATCAGTTCATCAGTTAACACCTTTAATCTCAGTTGACTTCAAGTGTCAACATAAATATAACTGTGATAGGAATTTGCTTTTGGGTTTCTAGTGAGTCGTGGGAAATTAAGTTTATCATTTGTAAGCTGTGATTTGAGATGGTTCCATGTTTCTGTTAACTGTTCTGTTATGGCATATTTGCATTTATCAGGAGATACCATTTAACTGGCCAACACATCCATGAGGCATGAGCTAAACATTAACTGTAGGTGCAGGGTTATGGTTGAACAGATAAAGCGTGTGTTTTTGGATGACTAAGTGATTACTCAAATCTCCCTTTTTCTTTCTTCTTATCAATGCCTTTTTAGTTCATATTCCAGGACTCCTGCTGGGCTGTGACTGTACTTCAACTTGTTTCTCAGAAAAGCCCCTAAAAGTTGGCTCAGTTGCCTAAAGGGTCCTTCATAGTACAGGCAGCTCTTTTGGTCTCAGCGGGTTTCTTTCTCTCTGATTGTTCATTTAGAGTAGCATTCCCAAAGCCTTTATTCCAGGTCCTTTCATGGGCTCCTCCTTCAGGGATCAAAATGCTGCAGACTGGAGGGTGTTAAAGGGGAGTGGGTTTCAGTAAAAGTATTAGTGCTGCTTTGAGAGTGGCTTTTTCCTGGTAACCTTATTGTCCTGGATTCACAGAAGGTGCAGCAGGAGGTGACAGGCCTGACAGCACAAGAGTCCCCTCAAACAGAGAAGAGACAGTGATCCTTTCAGGTTAAATACAGCAACTTTGACAGGTCCTGTTTTTCTAAAGGGGAGACTTGCCACTTGTTCCGCTGCTGGAATGACGGCAGTCTAGGGGCCCTGGGGTGAAGAGCCTGAAGGGATGCAGCACAGTGAAGATGTGGACTGTTTCTCTATAAATTCAAGCATAACCAGGTGGGTTTAGAGGCACTGGAACATGACCATTGGTGTTGGCAAACTTGCCAGCACATTCCTAATAATGAGTTTGGCCTGTTCCAACCAGCAATTTCCTCAGACGTATCCTGGGTGTGGGTTGGCAGTTAGGGAAGTCAAGGAAGTAGTCTCAAAAGGCAGATTGCTGCCGCCATTCGGTTTTAGAACTAACCTGGACATGGCTGCTCCGTACCAGCTGACTTCCACGCGCCCAGTTAATGTTCTACTATAGATGTTGTTATAGAGCCCAGAACGAACCAAGTCTCAGCTCATGTTCGAGCAGTGCTCGATGCTGATGGAGTGATAGCCGTTGGGTGTTTTAAGTGGGTCACTCCCACTCTTTCTTCATCTCCAAATCCAGAAACTGGTCTTCTAATAGGGCCTAGAGGAATCACAAGATTGCCTTTGAGACTTCGAAAAGGAAATACAATTTTGCAGATACTAAGGCAATAGTTAATTGGTAGGGATAGCTCATTGTTGCGTAATACTTAAGCTGCTTTATTGTGGTGCTATGGCTTTTGGAATTGTAACAGCATTAAAAAACAGATAAAAACCACGCAGTTTCCTTAACTTTCAAATAAACAATAAGTTTTTATGTATTCAGTGTTTTGCTCTGAAAACCTTCAGCATCCAGTAAATCAGAAGCTGGATGAAATTAGAGAGCTTCATGAAACTAAATTATCAAGGGCTACCAGATATAAAGACTGCACTTGTTGCTCAGGAAGTTTCTGAGTTGCAAGTATTTGGAGACTGGGAGAGCATTTAGGGGAAAAATCATTACATGTTCATTGCTATATTCTTCCTGCTATAGTCTTCCCTGGGCATCCACTGTATCCACTGGGATACTGAGCTATGGGGCTCTCAGTTTGACCCATCTGTCTGTTTTTGTGTTCATATATAAATATAGTCAGCATCTAAGCCTGTTGTATAGAAATGGTGGAAACTGAATGCAAGCAAATGAGACAAATATTCTTCAGATGAAACAGTATATATGACCATGAAACCAGGACAGGGCTGCACTAGATGTCTTTACATTAGAATGTTGAACTCTCTTTTTTTTTTTTTTAATATTTTTTCTCTTTCTAAGCAGTGTCAGGAGAGCAGAGAAGTTTTCTGAATATAAGCACTTTTGCTTTTACTGAGTTTATATTTTCAAAATGGCTGTTTGTTTGGCTTTGGATAAACAAACCTCTAAACACTGTGTTGGGCAATCTTGGCCACCAATGTGTGTGTGATGTATGTGTTTATGTGTGTGTCCAACACTGTTCAGGCTGACTAAATTTCAGTGTCAGGAAAGGAAATATAAAACTTGCACAGTCTGCTGAGAGACTGGGCTTGCTCTGTAGCAAATGTCAGACCTCGAGGAAGAAGCAGAAAAGAGGAAGTCTGACTTGGCTCCAAGGCTAATAAGTGGCACCTTTTTAGCACTTGACATGAAAATAGAGACTGACATCCAGGAACTGAGCATCACTTGTCTCTTCTCAGTCACCCCAGGCTGGGGAGAGTGGGAACAGGCAAATGAAGGAAAGAAAAGTGGTGGTTGCCTTTTGGCAGGAGCAAAGAGCCTGCTGAGGGTTGAGTCCAGAAGAAGCGTTTCTTTTGGACTTGGAGTACCCCTTGGTGATGGCTGCCTGGGTGTGAAGGACTATGTTTCCTCATTCCAGATGCTGGGCAGAGCTACTGAAATAAAGAAATGCCCCTGCGGCAGAGGCATGGCCAGGAGGGAGTTACCAGGGAGGGAGTGCCCCAGGCACCAAGTGACCAAAAAAAAAGAGAGATGAAATTTTAATAATAAGGCACTGCTCATGCTTTTGGGCAACCCAGAGTATGTCCATAACCAATTATGGATTCCACATGGGTTTGGGGACTGCATGCTTTATGGCGGTGTTAATGCTATGCAGCACTCAAGAGGCTGCACCAGGGATTGCCATCTGGCAAGGTTGTGTGTACATGATGTGGATCTCAGGAAAGCAGCATGGAGGAGGACAGATGCTGTCTATGTGATGGGAGCACCTGCAGTCACCTGATAGGAGAGCTGTGGATCTCAACCCTCTGTAATTCATCCTGGGGCCTGAAGTGACAGAAAGATTGGTCACTACTGGTGTACAGCATCCAAAACACTGCGTGAACTAAGTACTAAAAGTGGAAGTATTGTGAAAGCTGCTGGTGCAGACAGGGAAGAGGGCCAGAAAGGAAACCAAGATACAATTAGTCCCATACCTGTGGCACCTGGAGTTGGGTTTTGGCTTCTTGATTTCCAGAGAGGATGATGTGTGAGGCTGAAGGACCAAGTCCATTTCCTTTTTGTTTCAGCGCCATTCTGACTGCTAGCATGAAGCTCTGGAGATGCACGCTGAGATCCTCTTTCTGTGCTACAAAGCTTTCAAATTAATTTCATTTTCATTAAAATAGTAACCCCTGACCGGTCACTGCTGGAAGTCATTTAATCTGCAGCAGACAAAACCCAGATGTTTCTGTGTGCATTATTTACTTTATGGCCTTTCTACACTGACCCTGGTGCACCATGTAGAAACTGGTCTGTTTTTCTTTTGTTAAATGCTGCTGCTCCCATCTGTGAGTAGCTCTGCTTTTTATGAAAAAAAAAAAAAAGAAAAAAGAACATCTCTAGGTTTTCTTCAGTCAACCTTTTTTCACCTTTCTTTTGATGACTTCTGTGGAAGTCTGTGCATTACTAGTTTAGGGTTTGAATCCAGAGAAGGCCGTGGTGAGTAAAGCAGAATTAAAGCAAAGAGATGAAATATACAGTTCTGGTATAGCTACTGCCACATGATTTGGAAAGGGACTATGTCATTGTTGGGACTTTGATTTCTTTACCCAGCAGGAGTCTTGCTCAGGACTGTATTTTTTAATGTTTGCTGTTGCACTGTTCCACTTGCCAAGAGCGCTCTCATGGGATTTGCAGGAGGTGGCAAGCACCGAGCTGTATTTACTGCTCTAAATGTTTCTGTGTTCCATATCTCTGCTTTTTCCATTTGTACTATCTGTAGTTAACAGGTGTATAGGTTCTTGCTGTCTCTGAAAGAATATTCAGCATGTATTTATCAGCTCAGATATTTTTGGGCATGTTCCAACATTGTCTTGGCAATTCTGTAGTACTATGCATAGCATCCCATACAGCATTCACCAGCCTAAGTGCTGGTGTGAGTAGCAAATACAGATTTTGGATATAAAAAAAGGGAGGGAATGGGAGGGCTTATGAAAATTGCAACTGTCTAGAATTTATTGCTAATAATAACTTACTTGCATTTTCCAATTTGATAAGCTGAAAATGTCTTACTCCAATATGACAAAAAAACTAACCAGCTGTTGTGCAAAGAAAGGTCTTAAAATTAAATACACAATTTAGAAAAGAAGGGAAGAACATGCATGAAATTCTGAAAACACCTTATTCTCTTGAAATAAAAATATGTAGCACTCATCCAGCTCAGCTCAGATATTCTTACACTACATATTTAACATCAAAAAGATTAATATTCCAGTTCTGAATGTGGGGAGGCAGGGTTTTTCTCTATTCCCATTGCTCATTCTCATGAATGAGCAACAGTTGAATATTTGTAATTTCTACCCCACATTCCAGCTGAGTAAATTCTGGGACTATAATATCAGTGCGTCCCTAGAGGAAAGGGTGTAAAATTTTGAAGGAAGAAAGAAGCCATTTGCAGTGATCACTGTGTGGGAAAGTGGTTAAGGATAAATAGTAGAACAGCTCCAAAGGGAATTGTGCAAGAGCCTGGAAACACCATTTCTTGAAAGGATTTGAACACTGGGGAATTTCCAAAGTAAAACAGCAGTGAAAGATGAGCAGGGAAAAAGGACAGAAAAAAAACTCCAGAAGACTGAATTTCTCCCTTCCTGCATATTGCTGCTCCACTTTCTGGTGAAGAAAGCAAACACTTTCTTGTATTCTTGCACAAGAAAAGGGTTGTATCACACGAGCTCCCAGGGCCATTCAGAAGGAAGGGAAGTCATTATGAAGCAATGCTGTTATCTCTGGGACCACGACAGAGCTATGAGACTATGTCTGTGTTTGCACAATCAGAAAAACCCTCTTTTTTTTGCACCAGGACATGGCACGGGCTGTTTGTGGAGCTGCTTTTTTCCTTTTGTCAGCCTCTTCATTCCTTTGCTTGTGAACTACATGAGGATCACAAGGGCGGTTAAGAACCTGCTCTTACCCCCTTCCCATGCAGAGAAACTCAGCTTGCACTGTGTTTGCTTATGCGCCCGTTCTCGTGAGATCCTTATTGACTTCCAGCACTCACACATCTGGCTTGTATTTCCAGGATTTATCCTTCCCAAAGATCTGGAAGTGTGGCAGAGAGCGGGCAGCAGTGCTGAATGCTTAGGCTGTGTTTAAGCTGGAACTCATGGGAGGGGAGTCTATGGCAAGTGTAAGTCTCTCCAGCAGCTTGTGGCTTCCCAGTGGCACGTCCTGGTCCCTTCCTACCCTTTCTGCACCAGCTGCACAGGTTCTCCCTCCTTCCCCCTTTCAGCACCAGCTGTGATGCTGGTGGATGTCACTGTCTCCAAATGAGATGATGGTAGGAAACTGCAAAACTCCAGTGGGGATGCTCTGTGTGTGCTCTCGTTTCTCAGGAAGAGCTGCAGGGATAGGCAGAGAAGGGGCCTGCTGTCTCCAGGGGGAAGTGGGATCTGTTTGGCTCTGTCTGTTCTCTGATTGAGCATTCCTGCTCATTTTGGAGAGGAGATGAAATCCAGATGTCTTTATTCTTGACTCAAAGATTTCAGTGTGGTTAAGCACTTTGGAAATGCTTGCTGTGCAACAGTACAGCTCTGTCATTTACCTGGGAATCCCAGAAAAGCCTGGTCTCATTTTCTTTTCAGTTCTCATTTAGGGGATTTTTTAAAAAATATTTCCCCTCCTTGCTCCTCTTTCTGAGAGGATGAGGTTGTTTTTAGATGGTCTCTTAAGACAAAAGTCCCTATTGTTTCTATGTATCACGAACTTAAAAAAAAAAAGCAAACAAAAAAAAAAAGGAGAGTTGTACTAGCTGCACCAAAAACCTAATGCAGACATAACATCACAATTGCTTGAGGCTCAGTATGTGCAGCCTATGGAGTGCTTGCCCTCTATCTCCTGTGTGGTGTTAGCGTGTATCGGCTGACTGTGTGAGGCAGGAGCATGGACCAGGGACCCACAGTGTGTGGGGATGGCAGGGGGTAGGAGAGGGGGGGATATTTGGTGGGGAGAGTCACTGCTTTGTGGAGACGGAGTTAGGAACCAGGGTGATAGGGGCTGGAGAAGCAGGTAGAGGGCTTAGGAGAGGACACAGAGGCAAGCCTGTGGGTCTTGCCAGTATTTATTCATTTGCATATATCCCTCTCCACCATGAAGAACAGCCCAGCCCAACTCCAAGCCCAGGTCTTTCAGCCTCCCCTGGCAATGGGTGTACTGAAACCAGAGGAGTTTCCAAAGCATCTGTGTGAGGTTCAAGAGGACAGCTCAAGCTGACCTAAGGACTCACCACTGCCCAGGCAGGGAGATACCTCTGTATTTCCCCTCTGCACTTGTTGCAGCTCCTCTCACCAGAAATTTGACTTTTAACAGGCTCCTTTTGTTCAACTCCTGAGCTCCCAGGGCTCAGCTCTCACGGCAGATCACATTATTTCAGGTGCTGCCTGAAATAGAGGAAAATAACTTCCCTTGATCTGCTAACCACACTCCTGAAGAAGTCCAGTATCTGCCGGCCAGGTTTGCAGCGTAAGCGTGTTGTGGTGCATGGTCAGCCTGGCTCCTGCTGCAAGCCTAGGCCCTTCACAAGAGAGCCTGTGCTGAGCATGGTGTTATTGCGCCCAGGGGCAGACCTTTGCCCGGCTCTTTACCAGATTTCATGAGGTTTTTCTGTTGAAGATCATCAAGGTCCCTGTGGATGATGCTCTGCTGCTCGTCCTGTCAGCCACTGCCCTTAATTTAGTTTTAGCCAGAGATTTGATAAGAGTGCATTTTTGTCCTCATTGTTTTCCTTTTTGACTTGCCAACTGTGTTTCAACCAGCACACCCTTTTCAGAACATCCTTCTACGGCTCTTGGCATTAAAGAGCTCAAGATTTGGGTATGTTGCTTTCTTCACTCTGTGAGATCCCTGGCAAAATCATGCATCAGCTTCCTCAGCTGATCTGGTTCCCTCATACGTGCAGAGTGGCTCGTGCTGCCTCGTGCTGTGCTCTGTGCAGACCAAGGGACCTCCAGGCTGCACAGGACCCAGCAAGCAAACCCTGATCCGGGCAACTCTTGAACTGAGCATGGCAGTGAACCATGATTCCACTGATTGTGGCTCACTGAGATCTTACAAAGCATATGATGGCAGCTGTGTAGGTTGATACATATAGGTACATGTGCATTTAACTATAAATATGTTATGTTTAGGACTTGCAGTGAGTTTAGTACTTTCATGTGAGTTAAAACCCTCCACGGATATCCTTTGGTGTCACTATCATAATACTTTGGCCTAATTTAGTCAATACAGAGTTCAGACAGAGTTTACTGTTGGTGTCTTTGGTTGCACACAAAGCTCCCTTTTGTTTTCCAGTGTCAGTACTTTCAGCCGCTGTAGTAATTATATTAATGAGGTTTAGTCTTTAAGAAAACATCTCCTGCTGGATTTGCTCCAGAAGAGCACTCAAGAGTTAAAGACTGAGTCAGAAGGTTTCACTGTTAATCTAATCTTGAGTGTAGCTGCACTGTAATAGAAAGAATAAAATGCTGATGCTGTGCCTGGATATGCTCATCAAATAAAGTTGATGGAGAAGAGTTTCCCTTGAGCAGTGGTCTGTGCCGTGTGTCCCAGTAAGTAAAGCCGTGCAAATAATTGACTTTCAATATGTTGATCAAACTGAAGAATAGAGGATTTTTAGGTTTGGGTTTAACAGAGCATTTCTTTCAGGCATTACTTTGTAACCAGCAGGAAAGTTAATGTAGGAAACTTCAACAAAGATATAGGAGTCCCTGAGATTCTGCTGGGTCTTTTTGTAGATTTCAGTGATGTGAGAAATGGTGCGCGTCCTGCAAATGTCCTGCTCAACTGCTTTCGCTTTGTTCATGCTTGGAGCCCACAAAGAAAGATCTCTCACAGTGTGAAACTGAAAGTTAGTGTGGCTGAGGAAAAGAGTCCCAGAGTAAGCGTTGGACTGTTAATACATGTCCTCTTCAAGACGTAGGTTTACCCACTTCCAGTCACCTGTTACTGCCCTGCTGCGCACTCCTAACATATGGGACTGCTTGTGATCATCCTCAAACTCTTTCAGGGCTTGCAGGAAGAATCTGTGTAACCAATACAGCTGCAGCCAGAAGTGTGTTTTCAAGATTTAAGATGAAGTATTGCCAAGTTTCTCAGCTGGAACCAGGAGAGTTGTTCCCTGGCATTCTTTGAAATTAACAGGAAAACAAAAAAGCCTTGATTCAGAAGGTACTTAAATGTTAATCGCAGTGGAACTTAAGTCCATGAGTAATTTTAGAGTATGTTTCCCTTTCTGATTTCAATAGAAAAAGAAGCAGAGTTTAGTTTTCCTGCGTCAGAGGAGTTTATAGGCTTCACTTTCATTCTGAATTCTGAGAAATAACAGAAGAGAGACAGACATGAATGAGAAGTTATTCAAAATTTCCGGTTTCTGAGTATCTGTTTTTTCAGATGTCTGAAAACTATACAAACTTGATTTTTGTGGGAGCCCTCGATAAAGAAAACTTGTTTGTGTGCAAAGGAAAACAATGTGCAAAGGTTAGTATTTCTCAGCTTCTGAAAAATTGTACTGAGACAAATGGATCATGAGCACCAAAATCTGTGGAACTCACAGCCATGTCTCTTAGAAGATTTGAACAATAAATTCCCAGCATGTTGCTTATATTTTTATGATTTGATTATCATATAGAGACAACTGATATTCCTGGGTTATAAATAAACATGACTGGAGGAGAAGATGAATGGTGTATGAAATACATCCAGTTTGGCCTTTGGTTGCATTCTCTTGGAAACTTTCTTGGACACTTGTCCAATGGTTTGAACTTAATTTAGAGTCGGGAAATGCAAAATGCACTTCTTATTTATTACAATAAGAGCTTGGTGACTGTAGACAGTGCTCTGCAAGCAAACACCAGCAGAAGGAGGCATTCTCTCGAGTATGTTGCGATGTAATTTGAACAGTGTAAAGACAAAGGCAAAGGAGGATGCTTAGGACGCTAGCATGAGAATGCCTCAGGAGTTTGGTGTATGGTTAGGGTTCTTTTAGTTTATATTTTTAGAAGATGAGATAAAGAGTGATAAATTGAGGGTCGTTATCTTAGTTAGCTTTTCTTTGCTGAGTAGAAATGTCTGGCTTTCTGTCCAATGATGTTCTTTTCTTCCCCCTCAATCAATGGAAAGCGTCACTGAAGAAAAGGAGGCATGGAGAAAACACAACGCTTGAAATGCTGTTCATGCCACAAATGTGCTCTTTTGCCACAGACAAGGCAGCAACCTTGTTTTCTTTAGTCTGGCCCCAGACTGTCATGAATCCTGCTTCAGCAGGGAGATCTCTGTCTTCTCAGAAGATGGCTCCTTGATTTGCATCTCCGACTTTATTCTGCTGAATGAAAAGCATGTGTACAGCATGTGTAAATGATGGTGCTCTTTGGGAATGTCTCCTCACCTCCAGGATCCTGAGGCTTGTTATGAGGGCTGGCTTTCAACCAGCAACCACCTTTTTTTCCTCAAACATGACTGATACCAATCATCTGAAACCAACTTCACTGTCAGAGAAGTAGGCTCTACAGACGGTAGCTCAGTGTGTCAAGAACATGTTGGAGCTTGAGGTAAAATTACGTTACCTTAGTGCAATACACTGCTGCCAAAAGAAGCAAAGGTGCACACTGGGCACCTTCGGCAAGGCTGAAGGTGAAGCTCCTGGTGCCTCCAGAGCCTGCCCTGGTCCCTTTGCTCACTAGATGATGGGATCAGACTAACTGCCCTGTGTACTCTCCCCACAAACTCAGCCCAGTGGCTGAGGCCCATCAACACCTCTGCAATAACCTACCTGCAAGGGGAATTTCTTCCCAACTCCTTCACTTAGTATTTATGCTCTGTGCTTAAAATCTGAGTATTTCTATCTCTTGATGATTTCTTACCCTCCATAAGGTAGCTGTGGTGCTCACATCAACCTTATCAATGCCTGTGCTTCAGATGTTAAATAATTTTCAATTTTGGTCACTTGATTGAAGATCTGGACAAAGATGTAACAAGACCCCAACAATATAAAGGACAATTTAAAGATACTGTGCCTCCTTATTAGTTAATAAATGCTGAGTCTCTTAATAATTACAATTCTAATTAAAATATCCTTGAGTATATCTTGGCCTTTAAGGGTCTTTAAATGCCTGAGCTCCTTTTCATGCAGCATACAAAGCCCTTCATGCTCACAGTGGAGGACCAGAGAATCCGTGCAGTGCAGTGCTATGTTTTGCGATTTATGCCAAGGCAAACTATGTTCCCAGACAATGATGATAAATGTGAAAGTTTTGAGAAACAAACAAACAGACAAATAGAGGTCACAGTCCTGAGCTCTAGCGTGAGAACAGCTAAGCAGCCTCTCACATGGGAGTGTCAGTGCAGACTTTGTATAATATGGTCAAAGTTGAGTGTTGCACCAACATGACTGTAAGGGTTATACATTGAAAGAAAGAAGTAGGCTCAGTCTTCATTTCTAAGTCTAAAAGACAAACAGGTTTGCCTATCGGAGGTATCTGTTGGAATAGATCATAACCATGTCTTGGCCTTCCCATGACACTCTCTCTTACCTTTCTTGCCTCTTCCAGGTCTCCTCCTTGGCAGCACAAAGGTAATTTTCCAGATACAGACGTTTGATGTGCTGAGTTGAAAACCAAATTTGATGCAAATTTGGAGACCGCAGTTGAATTCTCCATGGCATTTGGTGAAAGCAAATGGGCAAAATCCACTTGAGCCTTGAGTCTATTGGTACTGAATGGTCAGGGTTTCCAGCCCTGCTATGAATTTACAGGAAAGAGCTTTCCCAAAAAACACCAGAGTGATGATTCTTTAAGTGTAATAGAATAATTTGTCAAAAATGAAACACAAAAGAAACACAAAAATGAAATGAAGTCATGTAGGGATTGAGAAATTTTACAAGGTCAGCAATGTTTTGCAATGGGGTGAAATGAAGAGTCACATTAGAGCTGTGGTGGCCTGCTACACATGCCAAGTATAGTCGCCAAATCAGACAGATGTGGAGACCAAGAAATTATTCCCCGGGGACCATAGTTTTATCTTGGACAAACCCATATATTTTTCTTGGGCTATTCTTGCTTCCCCAGCATAACCTTACGGGAAGATACAACTACAGAAAAAGACAGACTAGTCTATCAAATCCTTTTCTTGAGATATGATACATGAAATAGTATTACTTAGCTACGAGATAAAATTTTGTGGGTACAGGCTCAAAGTCTGAAATACAGGTGTAAATTTGCACAGGTGAATTCCCCTTCTCCAAAATCTAGCTGGGAAAGAATCACAGATAACATCTTTTAGAAAGACAGCAGGTAGATGTGGGTCATATCTTTCACTTTTTATGTGCTAGGAGAACTGTATAATGAAGGGGCTCTTAAAGAGCTAACTAGGGCCATTTGCACTGTGTAGCAATTCATGCTGCTCAGCCCTGTTTTGTGCTGCTGTTAGGAATCAGGTCTGGTCTTATTTAGCAGCCCTTCACTCCAGGGTGCTGTGGTTGCTGACTGGTACAGGCTGGACCCCAGAGCTTTTAGCTTGTAATGTTTTGCAGAAGTGCAGAGGTGTGCTGTTTTATTCAAGGTATTCTGTTTTGCTCATTTGCAGAAGATGTATGGTGCGGACACTGGCAAGATTTAATGATGAAAAAAGTAAAAAAGCAAGAATATAATAAACTATGAGGTAAAGTAAAAGTAAATATGAAGGTTCCAGCTTTGTATTTTGTATGTAGCTTTTACTTCTTTGAGTAGTCTTATGGAAAGAAAATACCCCAAGTTTGCTATGTAGGATTGATGATGTAATTTTACCAGTGATACACCATGTAGGCTGCCTTTCTTTGGTAATTTGCTTTATGTGGCAAGAATGTCAAGACAGGGAGGCTGTGTGAAGCCGATAAGCAGTGTAGAAATTTCACTTTGAAGTGTTCCAGCAGTGAATGTGTTAAATGTTCTCATCAGAGCCGCTAAAAAAAAAAAAAAGGCATATGGTGGACATGCCAGAAAAAGTTTACTTTATAAAAGAGAGTGAAAAGCCTCTCACATGTAAGAGAGCAGGAAAGGAAGAGCACACCATTTCCTTTTTAGCGGCTTTTAAATGTAATTCTCAGTCGCAGGGGGCAGAGCCCACTTCAGTGAGACCTCCTTCCCAAAACTGCCGGGATCTACTTCCACCCTGAGCAAAGCAAGCGCCTTCGCAAAGGAGGAAAAGCCTCCCAGCTGCCTCCAGCGGCGCAGGAATAGACATGTCCACGGGGAAGATCTGTTGTCTGGTGCTGCTGACCCTGGGGGTGCTGGCAGTGGTGGTTGTGCTCGTGGTCATCCTGACTCAACCCAAGTGTGGTCCTCAGCGATACCTGCACGGTGCCGTGGCTGCTGACACCGAGACCTGCTCTGTCATCGGACGGTATGTGCACAGACCTCTCAGTTTTTCAGATTACATGTCGCATATGTCGTGGACTCAGACTGCCAGACAGGTACATGTACTAACTACAGGAGTAAGCTGGGTGTCTGCCCCGTCCCTGCGTCTGGGGCTGAGCAGCAACGCTGCTCCTGGGTGCTCTCCATCGGCAGGGGAGCTGCTCAGAGAGCAGATGGAGCCCTGCCTCTGTGGTTGATGCTTATTTTCGTTATCGAATGTCACACAAATTTGCAGCTCTGCAAATCCATGGCCTTTTGGAAGGTACAAATATTTATAGGATACAAATGCAAGGTTGTTTTTAAGTGGGGAAGGAGGAAATTAACTGCTTACTTCATGGTGGTAAGTCTGTTTGTTAGATAAATGGCTTAGAAATAAATTAAGGAAGAAATGAGATCAGCTAGCAGAGAGCTGCAGCTGGGCTTCAGCAGAGGCAAGGAAGGCAGGCAGGGTAGGGGGGGGCTGGGCATCCCAGCCTTTAGGGTGTGTGCTTCTGGACTAGAGCCTGCAGCAGGTGTGTCTGCTATCAAGAAAGACATTCTGTATTGTAAAGCAAAGAGCAAATTTAATTGAAATTCAGCCAGGACAGTATAAGTACAAAAGACATACTTAAATCACTTAGAAGGAAACAAACAAAAAAAATTCTTTAGCAGCCCATGTTGTAACACATCAGTTTATCTAACAACTTCTCTCTCAAACATTTTGGCTCTTATGTTATTATTTTACTATTACTGTTACATCAATTCTTAAACACTTGTATACAGGAAAGTAGAAGGATGGAACTTCACAAGCTACATGTGATGCTGAATGCTCCAGCAAAGGATGCTGAAGGTGTGTGCTCTACCTTGTGGCTGGAGGAGTGAGATAAGATGTGATGCCATTACACCATGTCACATGTGGTTCTTGCAATGACATGCTGACATGGCGTTTGTGAGTAGTTGGAGAAAATGTACAGCGGCTGCATGTATGTTAAGGAATGAGATGGGGTTTTTTAATGCTAAACTACAAGTTAGTTCTTCAGACGGTAGAAGAAATATCTTTTAAATCAGTATTAGTGGAAATAGAGGAAAATACGTTATTGGACTACCCAAAGAATGCTGGGAAAACCATAGCGCTTGTTTTGCAGCTACTGTAATTTTAAACTTGAAGTAGTGTAGAGTCAGCTGGAAGGTGCTGAAGTGAGAGCCACAGAAATCCATGATCAGGCTGACAACTGAGAGGCTTTGGCTGGCTGGCTACTGTTGCTGCTCAGCCATTAGGCGCTGATGTCCCCACCTGTGAGCTGACACTTCATTTGCCACTTAACTTCAGCAACAAAGTGAGAGTTGGGCAAAGCCAAGCACAACCCTAACTCCTTCCCAGACACTACCCAGCCAGTCAACTGAGTGTTTTTGAGATCACAACAATGCTGTTGACTTCTGCTGTTCAAAAATAATTAAACTCCCAAAATCATGAGACTTAGGAGAGAGGAAACAAGAAGAAATAATTAATCTTTTTCTTACTAAGGAATGTATTTAGGTCTTCAGCCTTCTTCTGCAGTTATGCAAATATTTGCAAATTTTTTACGCTGGATGTTTGGACTTGGAATGATGTAAAGAGTTGAGGCATTAGGTGAACAATCATGAATGGCGAGATTCCCAACGGCACAAGAGCTGAGACCTGTACTGCCATTCCCGAGTCCCTGCTGGGCCCTTTGCTACCTGTGCTGCTGCTCTCTCTCTTTGGCCTAATCACTGCCTCACCCCTAGCCCTGTGCCTGCCCCTTCCTCCTGCTATTTGAGCCTGTGCAGTCACTACTTCTGGTCTTCTCAGCCTACCAAGACAACACCTTCACCCCTGCTCCCAAATTGCTCAACCTTATGGGCTTTCTTTGCTCTGATGCTGCCTCCACATCTCAGCCACCTCACTCGTCTCCCGTCTCCTTTGTGCTTGAGGCAGGACATGGCCACCCTCGTTGCTTGTGGTCCAGCCTGGGGAGCACAGAGTACTAAGGATAATAATTTCCTTGTTTTTTCCATGCAGTTTTTTTCGATGAAGCTGTGCTTAGCCTCAGCAGCTCAGGGTTGAAACAGGCTGATTTCTGCTATCATTGCTTAGAAATCACAGGAGAATTAATCTACCAAAACTGGTTAATTCATTGATAATCACACATATATGCATTTTTGCATCTATAAAAATAAGTAAAAAAATGTATATGATCAACATGATCAAATTTTTAATGGTCAGCTTTTGTTTGGGTTTTTTTCCCCCCAAGCAAACAGCTTGGCCAAATTAGAGTGAATTGTTTGAACTGGAGGCAGACTACATCTTTGGCTTTGTACTTGCACACTGCAAAGCCTCCTAAGAAATTTTCTAAAGGAGTTTGAAAGAAGTAAAATAAGGTAAACAAAAAAATTTCCTCAATCTAATGTTTTGGTAATTGCTGAATGCTTTTAGTGGAAGCATACAGAAAAGAAAAGAGCGACTTCCACAGCACCATGTGAAAAAAAATTAGGCTTGGTGGCTTGGGTATGGCAAAGCTACAATCAAATGAAAACCACATGTTGTAATTGAACCTGTCAGCCTGCCTGCCCGCCCCACTGCTGAGAGCAGGAGTCATTGCAACCAGTCCCTACAGGCATATCACAGAGAGATTCAACAGCGCCGGTTTGTCCCTGCTCTCCCCCACTGCTCCCACAGACCCTCTCTCTGCTGGGATCCTGGGCTGCCCCCCCGCAGCGACCCCTTTCATCCTGTAGATCCCCGCTCAGCTCCCAGGAGCCCGTGCTGGGGATGCTCGGAGAACAAGGCTGGGCATGAAATCAGTTGCACTGGTCTGGCACCTAAAGTCTTGGAAACTAAAAGCAGTACCTAATCTCTGACCTACTTACAAATTTTATCCTTTAATTAAAAAATCTTGTTTACTTTTTTTTTAAAAAACAAGCAACTCAAACCACATGCTCTGTGAGTTGTCATTGGCAGTAATGAAATTCCTAGGGCATGACATGATACTGTGTCGGTTTAAGATGCTGCTGTTTAAGACAGAATCTTTGTGTGCTCCTAATAGAGCTTTCAGTTGAACTTATTGAGAATAACTGAACGCAATGTCTTGCCCGAAGAGCAATCTTGTGTTTTAAGAGGGTTGGTGGGTTGGGGAAAACACCTCAAAGCCCTTGTATTTCTCTCCCTGATAGTTCAGCTGTGAAGGAAAGATCAGTGAAGGGACGATGTAGCTCTATAATCGTTAGTACAAGCAGGAGATGGGGGACAGATCCACAGCCCCTGTTTGCTGCTCTTTTTCTTCAGTCCTGCTCAGATGTCATCTTCACGCTTGGGTTTTCCAGCTCTGGAGATGGTGTTTGTATATTCTGGGGCTGTGTAAGATTGGACTTTCTGAAATTTTTATGCAACTCTTTGGCTCCCTGCAGAAAGTGAGCAATCTCAGCAAGCCTCCAGCGTGTCATCATCCTTGTCGCAAGGTCCTGTTCTTGTTTTGTTCTTAGCCATCAGTGCCCAATTCTCTGGTGAACGAGGTCAGGTCTTTCACTGCAAATATTTTACTGCTGGATATTGGGGACTGAAAGCAGTATTTTGCAGCCGTGTGGTCCAGACAGAGGCCCTGTGCTGGAAAGAAATTTGGCCCTGAATGAAATGAAACACTTTAATGAAGAGGGGATGGGAGGCTAAGAGTCAGAGAAGTTTTTAACCTAAGGATATGGATTTGGTACCAAAGTCCACCTCAGTAATTTGTCCTCATGGAGACGACAGAAGGTGATTGCCCTGGCAGCAAGTGGTACCCAAACCCACCTTCACCTCCCACTCTGAACCATTTGTTCCCTCCTGGCAATGGAAGAGGCTTTTGCCATCAACCATGCAAAAAGCTTTATATTCCCTACCAATGTGCTGTTTGAGTTCTGCCATCCACTGCTCTGCGTCCGTTTGTTTCCCAAATGGCAGAAGCAAGAGGCAGCATAAAGCCAGGGAGAGATTCAGGAAAAGTGCTCCTTCCCAGGGATGGGATTTGTGCAGCGAGGCGAGCTGACCTGACCTGGCCCAGCAGCCACCTCTGATCCCACTTCTCCAGTGTAGCCTAGCATAAACCCTGGGAACTGGCTTTTTCTGAAATG
This sequence comes from Larus michahellis, assembly GCF_964199755.1. Taxonomy (NCBI): domain Eukaryota; kingdom Metazoa; phylum Chordata; class Aves; order Charadriiformes; family Laridae; genus Larus; species Larus michahellis. Next base: position 6,132,850 of record NC_133908.1, on the reverse strand, counting down.
AACACCCATTTGGGGGACAGGGTGGTGGGGAGGGTGAGAATGGTGAGAATTTAACACTCAGAAAATGTCTGTGGTCCGGGGAAGCTCAGTTCTAGGCAGAGAATCCTTTTCAGTGATGGCTCAGCAGCATTTCTGAGGAATGTTAATATCCCAAAGGATTTGCCTTCCCTTCTTCCTGTATTTTAAATTTGGCAACTGGCCCTTTTTTACAGAAACAGCTGTTTCTTTTGCTCTTCATAAATCTTAAGCAGGCAGCTCCTATATAATGGGTGGTCTCCTCCCGGCCCCCAGCTTTCCTTAGCAGAAAAAAGAAAAGAATCAATATAATTTAATACCTTAGTCTATACCTCCAGTGTATTTAAAATGGCTTCAGGGCTCCTTGTAGCCCAGAGCAGAACAGCAGACTTGGGCTGCAGCCCCGCACAGCCCATCTTTGCTGTGAGGATTGTGTGAGAAAAGTGCTACCTTTCCTGGGAGGGCAAATCCCTGTTTTGCAGCTGCTGGATCGGGACTTGGTTGTTAACATCCTCTTCTGCTCCTGAACTTTATGGAAAGCCGTTAACGGCCAAACCCTAAAGCTGAAACTGCGTGGCAGGAAGGACATAGGACAAAACATGTTGTTATCAGATCTTGTCAGCTGTAGCACTAAGATATCTCTAGAGACCTGATAAGGTACCACACTTCGACTGTGGGATCATGTGTCTCTCCAGGGTTTTGCATTATAATTAAGCTAGTTATAGCAGTGACCCGTATAAAGGAAGCGACATAATGGGACAGGGTGTACTCTGCCAGTTTAGCTAGATAGGAAAGACAAAATGGCCCTAAATTCCCCGGGCATCACTTCCAAGAAAGTGGCAGGGCTCTGGCTGAAAGGGGGTGACCCAGGCATGGGAACCTGCGTGCGATATGCCAAGAGCCAGCTCAGAGAGTGGGGTTTTTTTTTGTTGTGTTTCAGTCTGCAGAGGGGCTGGAGGGAAAGCTGTCAAGACTGGGGGCCAGTCTGCAGATAGCATAGAACGGCCGTGGGCCCTGGACCCTGCGCTGATGACAGGGGACGCATATCAGGCCTCCTGGGTAAAACAGCAAAGCAGCACAAAAGAAAACTTAATAACCCTGATGAAGATTTGTTTTTACCTTTGCTGGGTTCAGTTGTTTCTGAGCTTGAGCTAAAAGCCCAACTGTAAGGTTTGCTTTTCCTTAGCTACCACCGTGCCTGTCCTGTGTCACGGGACACCTCTGTGCTGGGGTGCAAGAAAAACTTGGCAGGCACATGCAGCCCCACAGAGCCAGGGAAACAACATCACTGTGGTGTGCGAGCCCTCCAAGATGTATTGGTGAGACTTGGGGCTGGGAGTGCTTCTTGACAGGCTGGGAAAAGAGCCAAGATAATGCCTAGTTTGGGGGAGAAATCTCAGCTCCCCTTCCCTCTAACCCCTGCCCTCCAAAGAAGCAACAGACAAAGGACGCTGCTCAGCATCACACAGCCCATTCCATGCTGAGATGGTCTCAGATAGCGCACGCTGTGCTAGTGGATGGGCAGCCTTAGCTCTCCATCTTGTGGTGCTCACTGAAAGGCTGCAGGCAACTGGAAAACTCTCCTTCCCTTGAGCAAGAAACAGGTTTGACTATGGGTTGTTAGATGAGGTATTTGCCACCAGAGGTCACAGTGCCACCTGCCACCAATATAGACACAGTAGACAGGAATGGAAAAATTCTGGATTATCTGGAAATTCTGTTTTTCTTGTCATCTTGTTTATATTGCAAAAATGTGATTAATGAGGGCTAGTAACCAAGGACAAAGCAAAACACGCTTTGGTTTTCCATGAAAAGGTGTCCCTGTGTTATCTTTGCTCTATCTTGCATTAACACCAAGGAGTTGCAGCCAAGAATCAGGGGCCCGCTGTGGTAGGCACAGAGCAGGAACAATAAAAACTACCTCTGGCTTTCCTGCCTTCCTGAGGCATGCACAATGTCAGTGTCTTGGGCATGACCCATCTGAAAACTATGGGGTGGACTAGCAGGCTGGAGTAATCAGTGATCATAAATAAAAAAACACCCAAACCACTTGATTTGCCTCGGCCATGCCAGGCAGGATGCGTCCATCCTGGCAGTGCTGCAGAATTCCTCCCCACTGCCCAGTGAACATCCTCCTCTCACTTGTTCCGTGGTGGTCTCAGGAAATCTGTGTCCCTTTTGCCAATGGCAGTAACAGTCCAGGTCTAACTCCCTGGAGAAGTTTCAAGAAGTTTGCTTTAGCAGTTAGATACATCTTTTCTGCTGAGACTCAGACCTTATTTGTCCTCCCTGATCTCAGTGGGAGCCAAGGGCACAGCTAAAAACTGGAGTTCAGGTGACTGGTGTTATCCTGGCTCCATGTCTAACTGGGAGTGTTGGAGGGAGCATGGACAGGGTCATGCTAAGATATTCTCAGGGTTGTGTGCTTTGTGCATGTGGCACTATATTTGCAGTAGTTAAAGGGTACTTAGCCCACAATGTCACTTTTATAAACAAGTACTTGGGAACGCTAAAAGATTTTAGCATCATCCAGAAACAGGCCATCTAGGTGTACAAATATTAAATTAATAAATTGGTTAACTGTGGTCACCCTTTAGAGCATGCTAAGCTAATGCAGTTCCAGTGCAGAGCATGCTGGCTTGGTGCAGGTCAGTGGTGGTGGTGGAACAGCTCATCTTTTGGAGCAGGTAGACAACTATCACCAGGTGACACAAGAAGGGACGTGTTCTTTGTCAGGGAGTGCTCCTCCGGGCACAAGTGTTTCTGGGGATGTGGTGAGGGGTGTATGGCACTGGCTTCAGAAGGAGAGTGGCAGAAGGGTCCCTGGACAAGAAGTAGTGCAAGATGTGCAACCGCTTACGCAACTGTGAATGTGGCTGGGAAGTTCGGTGAGGTTCTGGTGCTTTTGGGGCTTTGGGAAAATGACAGAAATGTGGCTGATTTACCATGTTAAGGCCTTAATGCATTGCGTTGAAATGGATACACTACAATCTCTAAAAGTTTCTTCATAAAGTTGTTTTTCAGTGCAAGTTATCTCAGAACCATGGTTTTCCCTGGCACCAGGCTTTGTACATGTGCTACCCCACAGCCTACAGTCCAGGGGCTCCGAGGAGCACTGTCCAGGCCAGTGTAGTGGTCCTTCCCCCCTCCTTCCCCGAATTTCTAACATGCTTCCTGGGCCTTCTGCAGGGGTAACTCAGTTTCTCACGAAGGCCTCGTGTCCTTCCCTTCTATTGTTAGCAATTAAAAATCTTCAGCTTCAGAAAACCACCACCCAGGGAGCTTGGTGTGGTAAGAGTCTTACTCCTGCTGCAAGGAGCTGAACGGGCGAGCCTGAGCCTCAGACCCCATTTTCAGAGCTACAGCAGGGACCAGCTTGCAGCTAGAAGGCTAAATGCCATGTACACCCCAAATAGAAAGCCCGGGGGTTCCCTACCGTTTCTTTTCTACGCGCATGTCCACATGCCATTTCCTTACAGGCAGTGGTTCCAAAGGCACTTAGAGAAACAAAGGAAAGCCACAATCAGTGTGTGCTGGCAGCATCCTGTTCCCAGCCCCAGCAGGTTCCAGCCACATCAATGGATGTAAAATAAACAGCAGCCCCTATATGTGCTCTCTGTTCCTGTTGCAGCTTCTGGGAGCAGTTGCACTCCAATTAATTACAACTATTCTGCATTCCCTTCTGGCTTTGCCTTATCTAGGCAGTAGCACAACCCAAACAGTCAGAAACTTTCCTAGGAAATACCAGTGCTGGGTACTCGCAGGCTGTGCAAGGAAACCCCACCCCAACACGTTTCCACTGCAAGGAAAAGATTTGGTTTACAGCTGTGCTTGAGGGAAGCATTTGTTGAGACACGTTTCTCTAGACAAAACTCATTGCTGCCAACTGCATGAGGCTACCTTAATGCCTGTGCGTTCTTTGGTGTGGCTGTGCCTAGGTAGAAACAGTTGAGGGTTTTTTTCCCCTGTTTTTTTTTTTCTTGTTTTTTTTTTTTTTGCCTTTGGAGATACAGGGAGGGGGTGGGATTTTCACGCTAATATCACATAAGCCCAGGAAGGCACATTGTAGGAACAATGCATTAAGGCCTGAATTTTGTGCTAATTGACATGTTAAATCTCAGGGGGTTGCTTCATGTGAATCCATTGTTCCTGCTTCAGTGCCCCTGTCCTGTTGACCAGCATATGCCTTTTTATTGGGAATAGTAGGTGGGGAGCTAGAAATCATTTGTTTGGCTCCCAGCATGTGGAAAGCTCTCTCCTCTGCTGGGAGCTTCCTCCTGCACGTCTGGGAGCCCTTGCTGTCCCTTTTTGTCAACAGCAATTGTGGGCAGCTGCAGTTCGCTCTGTCCCATCACTCTTTGCCCAGAGGAAGACCAGCCTTTCACAGGTTGGGCCCCGGGCGGCTCTTCCCTCCTGCAAACTCTCTCTTCCCACGAATTTTTTTCTTTCTCACTCCCACAAAGGAAGGCGCCTTTCTGTGCCCTCACCCCCCACATTGCTGCCAATAGCTTCCTCCGACTACTAGCTGCTCTTGTCAAGCCGGGGCTGCCTTGCAAGAGCTCCAGGGAGACATTTTCCTATGAATCCTCCATTCCATCATCCCGGGATTTTAACATTGTCTTTTTTCCTCCATTTCAACCACAGGGACATCCTGAAAAGCGGAGGCACAGCTGTGGATGCTGCCATCGCTGGCTTGATCTGCACCTCGGTGATGAACCCTCAGAGTTCAGGCCTGGGTGGTGGGGTTGTATTTACCATCTATAACGCCAGCACAGGTATGGGCCAGCCCTTGCCTTTCCATGGTGCCCTGCCTCCGTGCAGACACCCAGCTGCTGTGGAGAAGTCAGAATCCTTCATGTTGTCTGAAAGCAATTGTTTGAATATAAAAGCTGCATCCTCTGCTCACAAACCATACTTTCGCTCTTAACCCAAAGCATCCATTACAGAGAGGGCATCTTTTCACAGCAAGAACATGGCGGGGGGAAGGAGCTTTGGATTTAAAATGAACTGACTTTGCTTCTCCTTCACCCTCCAAAGCAATCCCAAATTGTATTTCCAAGCCACATAGCTGCCAGTGCAGCAAGGTGTGAGCGGTGCTGTCTGAGCTGCTGCTGGGCTGCCGTGGAGGCCGAGGGGAGTGGAGAGAGGCACCTGTGCTGGCAATGAGTGCAGCAATGTGGGGCAGGTGCTGGCTCAGCTGAGCCTTTGGGCTGGGGCTGCAGGGGCTCATCCTGCACCAGCAGCTCAGGCAGTGCCTGCCAACATGGGGGCTGCGTCGCACGCTGCCCTCGCTGGCATGGGGAGGACTCCCCAAAGCAGCAGTGACACTTCTTCACTGTAGGAATCTAAATCTAGCAATGTTCAGGGCCTGCCGGGAAGCCTTTCTGTGTTTGGTTTAACCCCTAGTGTTGTGTTCTTGCTTCTATGTTTTTAGCATTGTTTTCTTTTGACTGCCTTGGCTCCCAAAAGCCCCCAGAGCTTATAGATCGAAATAGTGAAAACAACAAAGAACACAATAACAATACTGTAGTCTTAAAAACCCTGCCAAGTAGTCTTACAGGGTCACGAGTCCCTGGAAGTGCTTGGGTGTATCTTATGCAATAGCATAATTTGGCAAAACACCTATATTTTTTCTTTTTTTCCCTTTTGGCAGAGCCATGTAACTTTGTCTCCTCTTAACAGTCCTCTTCTGCTACCTGAATTACCCTCTTCACAGAGCCGCACATGGCCATGCATGGCTCGGGTGCTTGGTACACTCGGTGGCACTGGGGGCTCCTGCAGCTGGCTCTGTGGCCTGGGACAGGAAAAGATAACTACAAGGCAGAGGTGGTGAAATAACAGGGTAGACCTGAAATACGAGTATATAGAAGTGGGGGGGTTTGTTTGTGGGTTTTTTTGTTTTTTTTTTCCTTTCAAGCTTATTGATACATAGAGAATCTTTCTGTATGAGCATTCTGCTTACAAACATGATGGACATGCCCCACCGTCACTTGGAAAATGGCCCACCACGGAGCATGAGGCTCATGTTATGTCTCTGACACGTCCCACCTGTAGAGGAAGTGCAGGAACCTGCAAATCAGATGTGAAGCAACAGTCCCAGCCCATGTCCCAGGCCCAGGAGCCCTGGGGGGGATGACATTAACTGGCTGGAGACAGGCCCTGGCCTTGTCCCTGTACCTTCATTGCCTCTAGGTAGGCACTGCTTGGTCTGCTCTAAATAAACGCATGGGAGCAAACAACAATGTGTGCCGACTGCAGCCTGACCCTGCGAGTGTGCTTGACACATGTGGCACTTCAGGGCAGTTCAGCACGGTGCCCCGGGCTCTGGGCTTGCAGCCCGTGCCATGCTCACGGCTGGCTGACGTGTGATGTTCACCTGCTTCAGGAAGACAATGTTATGCATTTCCCTCTTCTCCTTTCTAGGAACAGTCGAGGTGATCAATGCCCGCGAGACAGTCCCACAAGTGTTTCCACATGATTTGTTGTCTGGCTGTGATGGTGGTTTCCCCATTGGTAAGGACACAGACCGAACCATGAGGGCATGCAGTGCACAAAGCTCAGGGTGGGGGAACCTTGCTGACTTTATCTGAAGTTCTGTTCAAATGCTAGTGCTCTTTCTGGATTGATTTTTGCAAAAGTAAAAAAAAACCCAAACAAACTAGATGTGTAAAATTCCTGTTTTGTAGTAACATTGGCAACCTGACCATTGAGGGGGTGGGGAGCAGAGCATGTAATTTCTCTTCATAGGAAGTCTGCAGTTCAAGACCAGATTTCCCAAAGCACTTATTTCCCAGCAGTTCTTACAGAGAAAAATAAGGTCAATAGCTACTCAGACTTTCTGGAAACAAAAGAACTCAATCTAGTACGCTTGCCCGTTACATTAGGAAAGCAACCTGGCAGCATCAGTTGAGTTGCTGGGCTCCAGCTTAGCTCAGCTCAGCTACCACCTTGCTCCCGTCTGAGGAGGCTCCATGTGCATTTGCTGTTACCGTTTTGGCAGCAGGGACTTCACTTTAGCAGCACATCTTGGATCTCTCCACATTTCTTGCTGCATTCATTCTACCTCCCTAGCACATTTTCTCTTGGGGAGTGTGCTAGTTCCTGATGGAGACGTTCTTATTCTTGGAAGAAGAGCCTGAAAAGCAATCAGGACCAATTCTGGTTGGAACGGACAGTTGGAGGTCTCTGCTCCAACTCTTGCTCAAAGCAGTGATGTGAGAGTTAGCTCAGGCTGCTTGGGCCCTTGTCCTGCCACATTTTTGAGCTTCTCCAAGGATACAGAGTTTCACAGCTTCACTTGTTCTAGCCTTTGACCAGGCTCCGCATGAGTGCTTCTTCTCTTATGTCCAGCTGTCAACTTGCTGCAACATGTGCCTGTTGCCTTTTGTGCTTTCACCGTGCACTTCTGAGTCTGGCTCCAGCTTCTCTATACCCCTTCTATTAGGTAGTAGAAGAAATACATGAATAGAAAAGGGAAATAAAAAAGCTAAGCTTGCTTTTAGAAGCCTTAGTCCTGCCTCCAGAAATGCACACTTCCATTGGAGGGCTTTCAGAGAGGTGAAGCAGGCCAATGACTTAGGGGGTATGACACTGCTGTTCTGCTCTTCAGGTTCCCGCTGGATTGCTGTACCAGGAGAACTTCGTGGGTATGAAGAAGCCCATAAGAGATATGGCCGCTTACCATGGAAAGCCCTGTTTGAACCAACCATCAAGCTCCTTTCAGAGCCACTTGCCATTTCCCCAGTTATGGACAAAATGATCCATCACCCAATCTTTCCCAAGTCAGGAAAAAGCCTGTGGTAAGACCCATAAATTAAATTGCAGTGTGAGGACTCCTGTTCCCTTAGCTGCAGACTGTTCCTCTGACATGCTGACATGGAGCGCAGGCTGCTACTGCGGCTTCTGTTCAGTAAATACTTGCTATGGAGAGGGAAAGAATAACAGAAGTATTTTTTAGATTCTTTTTTCTGTCAGCAACATATTTTTTTTGTAATTTAAAGTGGCTTGGCACAGCAAAACTGTCTGCTAAGCATATATGCTCATGAGGAGGAGCTGGCTGTACGTGGCCTGCCTCTGTCTGTGTGGAAATCGTCCCCTGACAGCAGAAACTCGTTTGGAGGAACCCCACAGACCTGAGCCAGGGTCAAAGTGTTAGGTCCCATGGGGGAGACTTTTTCTTAGTAAAGAGTGCCTGGTGCTGTGGGTAGCAATTGGCTGAGAAAAACTTTTCTCCATGTAGGCTGCAGTATAGCACCACTCAGAAAGTATACGACACGTGTAAACCAAATCAGCTTGGGGTAGGAAAAGAGCTTGGAACTGGGTACAGAATAAGCACATGTTGTAAACTGATGGATGTTCTTCTTTATCAGCCCGCTGATATGTGATGGTCAAAGGTTTTTGAAGCATGGAGAGACCTTCAGGTGGCCAGCACTGCAGCGAACACTGAGAGCCGTAGCAGAAAACGGAGCTACAGCGTTTTATGAGGGACAAATAGGAGAGGCCCTGGTGGAGGACATTAGGAAGGCTGGTAAGTAACAGCTATAGTTAATACTAATAGACAGGCCTTTTCCCAGCTATTGGCTAACAGTGAGTCAGTACCAGGGGAAAGCCAGCATATTCCATTTGCATGCCACTTGGGATTATACCTGGCATGGGAAGAGGCGCCACCTTTCCCCAGCTCTTATAAGTCAGGCCCAGAAGCAGGGTTGAGAGCCACCTACTGCTCTGGCATTCATCCATAGTGCTCATGCACTGGCCTCTCCAGCTCCCCTAGGCTTTGTGATGTCCTGGGGTTTGGCAGTAGATGACATTGCTGTGCTTGGTGGAAGAAATTCAGAGAATTACAAGGATGGCTCTGTCCACACCTCGTAGAAGTTAATGTGCTAATGCCAACTACTCGTCTGGTTTTCTGTTGAAGGGTCCAATATCTCACTGGAGGACCTTCGGGCATACAAAGCAGAGGTGTCCTCAGCTCTGAACGTTACCCTGAACAATCACACCACAGTGTTTTCTCCTGGACCACCCATGGGAGGTGCTGTGCTCATGTTCATCCTCAAGATATTAGAAGGTAAACTCCTGAGGGAAAAGGGGCAGCGAGAGCTTTGCAAAGAGTGTTGCTCTAGAGCAGTAGAAAAGTAATGGGCAGAAATGGAGGTGGCGAGCCACAATGGGCACCAAAGCAGCAGTGTGACCATGCTATGCAGCAGGATGATGAACTGGCTCGTTTTTACAGTGGATCAGCATTGCCATAGCTGCTGCAAAGGCCAGAGGCTACACAATTTTTCCAAGGCTTCAAGAGGATTTGAAGTCACGGCAGAAATTATTACTTGATTGTTTCTGTGCCCACATCCTGCTAAAGCATAGGGGGAACTTGATAAGAACTGGGATGGGAAAAGGAGTTTCCTTTCAACTGTTTTTTTACAATTCTTGAAACAACATTTCCTTGGGTCTATTAAAAAAATTATTTTATCCTGCTCCGTAGAGTATAAACTCCATGAAGCATCATTGGAGACACCCAAGGATAAAGTGGAAGCCTACCATCACATTGCAGAGGCCCTGAAGTTTGGCAATATGCTGAAGCCCCTTATGAGTGACCCAGCCTTCTCCAAAGCACAGGTGAGCTGGCATGGTGCATAAGGGCAGCCACAGACACCCCCAGCATTGGCAGGTTCTACACTGCTGCTTAGCAGAGAGGAAGCAGGGAAGTCTATTTCCTGCTTTTTTTTTTTTTTTTAAACCTGCATTGTCACTGACTCATTTTAACCTATGTGCTAAGCCCTCAAGCAGGCTACCCTAGCGCCCAGACTATCCTGCCTGCCAGCACAATGCTACAGCACCAAACGATGCTTTGACACCCTCCTGCTTTGCAGCCACGGAAGGAAAGAAAATACTTAGAACTGATAGTAAAGAGCAATGCTGCTCAGCTGGCCAAGGCAGAGGCAGGATTAGGTCATTTACTTTGTCTGCAGTAACAGATAATGCACACGCGCATGCTCTTGCCAACGCTGAAGTGCCTGAGTACTGAGCTTGTTTCATTTTCTGTGGTGAGCCTGGGGATCCAGGCTGGGGCTGAATACTGCCAGTGCAGGTCCCCAGGCTCTGAGCACTGGGGCTGAATCCCCCCAGGCTTCCTTGTGCCCACAGAAAGCCATGCCTGTGTTTTGGTGACACGAGCTCAGTGTCCTTGCTGTGATTGCAGGTGACAGTGGGGACCATGCTGTCTGACAAAATTGCTGAGCTTGTTAGACAACGAATAGATGCCCGTGGTGACCATCCACGCAACCATTACAACTTGTTGGACTCCATCTACAACCAGCGATACAAAAGTATGGGCACAAGCCACATCTCTGTGCTTGCTGCAGATGGCAGTGCTGTGTCCGCCACCAGCACCATCAACTTCCCGTGAGTAGCCAAGGGGTTGGTAATTGAGTCACACAGCTCATGTATCAGGTTCACAGTGTACCTGCAAGGGCTGTTTACCACGAATGCAAAACCCTTGAGCCTCACTGATTTAGGCAGTCTCTTATTGATGAATGCCTTTGTCATGTGACAGCAAAGGTCTTGGTGCATCAGCTCAGAAGAACATCACATCTCACAAAGATGTAACAACTTGCTGAGCTCTGCTGAGTTTCTATGGGTTGGACAAATCTCCACATGCCCCACTAACAGGGAGCAGACCTCTGGCTCCAGCGCAGCAGCACAAAGACCTTTTGGACACCCTGTCTGGGGCAGTTGCAGGCTGGGAGGAGACAGAGGTAACCCACCAGGTGCCATGTTCAGTTAATGTCATCCACAACAGGAGAGCACTGGGCACTGAAAGGCCACTTTTTTCCCCCCCTGCAGGTTTGGCTCCTTTGTGTATTCTAACCAAACCGGGATCATTTTAAATAACGAACTCGCTGATTTCTGCATAGCAAACAGAAGCATTAAACCAGGTGAGTATTCTCACCCTCAAAATAAAACACAGGGCCAGGCGGTGGACATGCAGGGACTCTCTGCAAACTGCAGGTACTCTTCCCTTTGCTAGGTCTGGATGAGAGCAAGTTTGTTTTAGACTAACAGAGGATAAAGCCCTGTAGCGTGTCTTGTCTACTCACATATGCCCTTACATGGAAACATGGGAGTTTTGGTTTCTGACCAGGGAAAATGGAGACTAAAAAAAAAAAAAAAAAAAGCGGAAGCTGCTTGATAGGGAGGAGGGGGATGAAGCAAAGAAACTACTGCTAAGACAAGCTTTTTTTGGATCATCTATGTAAAAGTATATAGTTGCTGCACAATCACTAATGCAATAGGCTTACACTGAATTCTGTAACACAGCGGTGTTGATGCAGAGACATTGCTCTGTGAAATAAGCTATCCCTGATGCAATCTCCCTTGGGTCTGCTGTGAGAGAGGCCATCAGTACTGCGATGGCAGGATTGCTGCTAGTGATTCCTCAGCTGGGTTGAAAGAGCTGCAGCAAGTCCTGAATGCTTGTAGGATGCTCTGCACCAAGAGATGCTTCCTATTTAGCCTGTGCCATTAAGGGCCAGTTTCTTGTGAGATGGGGTCTCAGCACAAGGAAGGTAGTTTTTCTTAAAGACTTGAGCTTCTTGAGGAATAAGCAGAAACTTAGTTTTCCATGGGGAATGCAAGAAGGGTGGGGTAGATAAACTTAGGTGTCCCTCCAACTCCCTTAAGAGCCACATGGGAAGGATAATACTCTCTGCCTCTGCTCTAGGAGAGAAGCCTCCCTCAGCAATGGTGCCTTCCATTCTCATCTCCAAGACAGGAGACATGCTGGTGATCGGAGGAGCGGGTGGGGCCTGGATTATCAGTGCTACTGCTATGGTGAGTGAACAGGAACCGCACAGTAACGCTTTCCACTGAGCAAGGGGAGCACAGAGCACACACTGTCCTGAACAAAAGGAATTACTTTGCCGCTGCTAGCATTGCTGTAGGGATGGCAGCAGTGAAGAGGGCCTGCTGCAGACTGAGTCTGTCCTCACCGTCTTACCTCTAACATTTCTGTGGCAAGGACAGGGGGTAGCTTCATCTCTGCTGTTGAATTGCACTTCCACCAGGAGGGACCAGGAATGGAGGAGATGGGAGAACCCACAGCAGTCACTGGTTCTTTCAGCCCTCCTGAATTTCCAGCCATGGTCAGTGCCACCTGTTCTTTCTACTCAGCTCTCCTCAGGTCTTGACTCCTTCTTGCTTTGTTTTATTTGCAATTTAGTCACGAAAGGCTGCAGGTTGGAGGCCAGAGCAAGTGCCACATGCCTCGCTCAATTCTTTTTTGAAAGAGAAAAAGTTAGAATAATTAAATAGCAAGTTGAGGAAGTTATTAGGAAGAGAGGCATTGCCCAAAACCTTGGGCCCCCAAAAATAAACTGATAAGCTATGTGATAGAACAAACAAGAAAAACAGAAAACCACCACCACACGTATGCCCAGTAATGAAAAAGAACTTGCTGAAGCACAAAGTCTAACAAACATCTTGTTCAGCAATGAAATAAAAGCAGATAAGGCCACAAGAGGAAAAAGATAAAAGATTTCTTTTTATTTTTTTTTTTCATCTTTCTTCAACTGAAGAGAAGCATGGGAAGGAGTCCATGCTAGGACCCGAACTAAAAACAAAAGGAACAACCATCAATAGAAAGATACAAGATCCATCAGTAACTACTGAATTCAATGACGCCGCTTTAGCTCAGGGAAAACATTAGGGGAAGTATCATTGCGTGCTCACCCTGTTCTTACGCTTACCCTGAGCATCTGCTGTTGGTCACCATGAGGATGGGAGACGAGGCTAGTAGGACTTCCAGTCTGACTCAGTGCAGCCTTTCTACAGCCCACGTTTGCACCATCCTCCAGGCAGGATTTGCAGTAGAGCTGGTCTGCCTTTACCAGTGCAGAGGATGGCAGCATGTGACCCGGGTTCTTAGTCAGTATCTCCAGACGGACAGTCATTAAGGGATTTGTTTCATTCCAGGCGATTATAAACAAGCTGTGGTTTGGCTACGACTTGGAACATGCTATTTCAGCTCCCATCATGCATACTGACGGTGACAATATCATGTTTGAGGATCATTTCAGTGAGGTGAGTGGCCTCGCTTGGCTCTTACTGTTTTCTCCTTCTGGTGAGAAGGAAATTGCTTCTGTAACTCTCCTGAATAATCTGTATTTTTCTTTTAGCTAACCTCCTTCTTGCTTAAATCTCACTTTCTTAACCTGACCCCACATCCACATCCTTCATTTTCACACCTGGCAATGCTAAGACCTCAGGCCCTTGCCCCATTCACTCCATTTCCTCTTCTCTCCCCCCTACAGGAGGTTAGGCACAGCCTGCTGGGAAGAGGACATAAAGAAAAGAAACCTACATTTGCAATGAATGTTGTGCAGGGAATTTCCAAGGAAGGAAAATGCATCTCTGCTTACTCTGATAAAAGGAAGCTGGGGAAGTCAGCTGGATATTAGCATGACATGCCATCACAACACCAGAGGAGATAACTAGATTCAGAACATGCTTTGGCTTGGACATGCCAATATTGCCTGTTCCCATCAGGATGCCTCCTAGAGTACGGGCAAAACTTGCGAAGTCACCCTCAGGCAATAAAAGGACAGGTCAGCCAGCCTTGTTTAAAGCTATACCCTTCATTACTTATGCGACATATGGAAAAAACGTATTTCTTGAGCACGTCAGCTATTCAGGATAAGACAATACAAAGCGGGAAAGGAAAATTGGTCCAAAACCCACCATGAAATGACCCAGCTGTTATCTTCCATTCTTGCTGGAGAGTCTCAGCTAAGAGCGGAATTGGTTCTTTTCTGTGTCTGTTGCCACAATAAGCTTATTATTACTGGGGCTCAGCAATGCGAAATAAGGAACTATTTTGGTTATGAGGATTACAAGGACCTGTAGGGTCAGCATTTTAAAATCTTAAGCATCCAGGCTTAGAGGGTGGGTTGGAAAAGGGAAGGGAGCAAAACTCCACACTCTCCCTCTTGTTTTTCCCATCCAAAGAAGCCCTTCTTTTCCCAAAAGTGGCAGATGACAGCAGCGCATCATAGCACAAGTCTGCTGCCCTACTACCCTCTGCCTTGGGGATGCAGAGGACCCCACAAGCTCAGAGTAACTGTGCCAAAGCTTCCTTGAACCCTGCACACGGGTGACTTTGAGAATAAGCCTCCCATGGAGCAATGTGAATTCCCTGCTCCTGGGACGGACAGGCTTCAGCTTAGTTCCCCAGGTGCATCTCTCCCTGTGGCGAGAGGAGTCCCAATCTGTGCCAGTTCTCCTTCCTCAATGCCAGCAGAAGATAAGTCATTTGGGGAGGCAGGTGAGGATTGCGGTGGAAGACGTGTTGGTTTTGGAAGCTTTATAAACTTTCTTCAAAAAGCAAAGGATCAGAAGGCTTCATTTGTAGCCATGAGCTCAGCCTGGCCACGCAAACACCAGGACTGCAGAGACGTGATGCAGCACTATCAGGCATTAGCAGAATACTTTCCTCCTATAGCTTAAGAACATGCTCCAACTCCCTGTTTACCACAGTTCGTCTCTAGTGTTCCCTTAAGATCACAAGGAGGAAACTGTAGGACTACTTAAGAACTAGCACAGAGAGAAAACTTCTGGAGGAGAGACCTGAACTCATGCACCTGGACACAAAAGGTCTTTTTTAGTTATGCCATAACCTTGCCCTGCTCAAAGTAGCCAGGAGAATCAAACATTCAGAAAAAACAGAACCCAACCCAAACAACGAAACCCCCAAAGCTCTTCTTAAACACCCAAGGGCAAGTTCCCACGATCCCCAACGACTCCATTTTCTGAAAGCTTTTGAGCTGCACTTCCTTATGGGCACAGACAGTATTGTGTGTTTCTGAAAGCAAAGCCAAACCAGAGCAAGGCGCTATCGGAGCCCTCCCCCTCGCATGTTAGTTCATAGCGCACACACAGCCCATGGTACTCTCAGTACACAAATAAAATCCCTCTGTAAACACCATAACAAGTATTTGAGCACACACTATTAAAAAACAAACCAAAACAAGGCCATCCACACACACCCTTGCAAACAAGGCCAGATAGGCTTTAAGTCTACGTTCTTACCCAGGAAGTCTGTCCAATAAAGCCATCAGCTTGTTAAAATCTCAGCCTTCACTTGCGTTTTAATGATGGTCTGAGTGAAGCTGACTAGAGCCAGACATATGTTTTCATTCAGAAATTGTACACTAAGGACTGTAGTATGACCGCAGCTGTATCAGAGCTTAATGAAAAAGTATTTCTAAGTTACCGGATCGTAACCGCAAGCACTTAATCATGTATCTGGAAGACAAGTTACTTACGTATAGAGCCAGCTCCGTGCACTTCCTCATCCAAATGGCACTTATCTTAGATCACCTAGTTCAGGAAGGACTACTGTTTTCTCCATCAGAGCTGCTTACTCATTACAGTACTGCTGAATGTGAACAGAGACAGGGAATAGGCCTAAAGTTTGATGGGGGGCAGTATTTATGTTCATTTGGAAGGAGTTAGACTGGGGTTTTTTGGTAATCATATTCAATCTACATCATTTGCTGAAGTTTTCTACTTTCATTAACTCCTGTACCTCAGCTACCAGTTCCTGGGTGCATTGGTTCTAGTGTCAGAAGTAACACCCCAACTACAGAGTTGTCACAGGGGAAGCACTTATGGGCACCAGACACCGTCTGTGGCTCACATTTCAGGACCAGACGGACTAACTAGACCGGATGCTGGCTTTAGCAAGATCTGTAGTTATTTCTAGCAAGCCCAACTGAGCTTCGAGAAGCAACCGCAAATGGCACTGGCTGGAGACAGGGAGAGCAGTTCTTGCTTCCCTGTTAGGCTTCAGGGCACCCTTCAGCAGCACCCTGGGCCATACTCTATCATGTGTCGCTATCAGAAAAACCGAGTCACCAAGCCTCAAATTACCTTCACTTCTGACATACCCTAGGGTAAAGCACACCTCAGTAATCCACTCCATCACCTTTCCAGTGCAGTAGTATCACAGCTACTTCCCACCACGAAGACACGGGAGTATTATCTGTAGTCCAGCGCTCACTGCAATTTAACAGCTTTGCTACTAACATTGAAACTGAGCCAATTAAGCAGTTTTAAAGCCCCTCACAGCTTTAATTTGCAAGACAGAAAGAAATGAGAGTGCAGATCTCTCACTATGGGAGAGACTTCGAGTCCTGTAGGCCTCACTAGCAAAACATCTGGTGAAGCGGAGGGGTTGTACCTCCCGTAGCTCCTATGCGCTTGCCCTGAGAGCTCCTCACCACTGCTGAAATTTGCTTGTGTCAAGACCTTCCAGTTTTGTCCCTCCCCATTCATGCTCAGGCCAACAGGAGAGTATTATTTTTGTACTTTTGGACTTTTAAAGCATCACTGTACAGAGTCTGCTCTATTTTCTAATGAAATCTTTAAATTATATTTTTAATAAAGTGTTTTTAAACCTGTCTGGGAATTTCTCCTTTGAAACCGTTCCCTAGCCTAACACACAAGCAGTTGTTTGAGAGAGGACTTTAATGCAGGTGTTTCCAGCAATAACAGTTATTCGTTCTGGAGACTTAATACACCACTGGAGAAGCTGAAGAACTGTGCGGACGACTGCATGTGCCACTTGTCCCTCACAGCTTGGTTGTGGCACTTCCCTGTAGCCCTTCCAGAGGATGGACAGTTGACGGATGAAAATTGTGGTAACGTTAGACTGAAGAATGGGGGAAAGAGAACTCCCCAGTTCATGGTCTGGATTGCCTTTTAACAGTACTGCTCCCTTTCACATCATCTGGAATTGATCATGGCAACAAGTCGCGTTCTCTGTACCCTGCCTTGTGTCCGGCAGCTAACCGCTCGGACATCATGTCCCTACTCAGACGCAGAGGGGGGAGGTGGCTGCATTCAAAGGGGTGGGAGAGGAGCAGGAAGAAGTCTTTTCTTGTGGCTGAAACACTCAGACAAGCTGAATGGCCTGCAGGATACAATTTACAGCATGAGCCATTGACTGACATTTGCCCATTGATACGCAGACAGCCTCCATGGGGTGTGAGTGGTATCAGAGCAGGTGGCAGGGTGCATGCCCTATGCACAGATGTGTCCAAATGAGATGTGGATAATTACAGCATACAGAAGTACCCGTAGTTTTTTGGGTTGTTTTTTTTTGGTTTTGTTTTGTTTTGTTTAATGCAGGATATAAATGCAAGCCCAGCTTAGTTTTAAGAAATCAGTCCTCTGAAGTAATACAGCTAAAACAAACTAACAAATAAATTCATTTCTGCAGAGTCAAGAATTCAAATGCATTTATAACAATAGTTTCCAACAGAAGTGTTTTTAGCCATGGCAGAATCTGAGCTTGCCACAAGGGAAGTTTTGTAACAAAGGCTATAAATAACAGGGGAGTTTTCTGACTAGCTAGAAGAAATTCAGGAACAAAACTAAGACTGCTGTATTATGAACTGTTAGGAGCAGCCCAGCAGCAGTTACTCAAGCTTGTTTCAGAAGGGGCATGTTCACCCAACATCATTTCCCAGAAAACGGTTACCTTGCAGTATCAGAACCCAAGCATTTTCTGCTGTAGTTCTGACTAACTATAGTGACTGTAAGGTTTCAATAAGCTTATTTTTCTGTGCAGTCATTTTGTTTATTTCTCAGATCGCACTTGGCCAAGAAAGAGCTCAGCTAGTCCTAAATCCAAAGGGCCAGGAATTTCCAACAAATAGCAGCTGCAATATGGATTTAAACAGCAACCTGCCACTGAGTGGCATCTATCATGGAATTACAAGTAGAAAAGTCAAAGTCTCAGTTCAGCAATAAAAGGATACAGGTTTGGCCCCAGACTAATCAAATTCTTAAAGGAGACCAATGACTCCAGGTATTTAAAATCACTGCCTTATCTGCACCTAACATCATCATCAGTAACAGCTCAGGACAAAGGAGCACCGAGCACATCCCAGGCAACTTTTGTTAAAGCAACTCATTTAGTGGAAGTGATATAAGCAATAGATATGTCAAAGTTTTGACTCTCTGATTTAAGCATGATCTAGCTATCATGTTATTCCTTGCAACTAGACTCTCCTCAATTCCAGAAACTATTGGGAAAGAGAGGGTGTCTGATGCCTAAAATTTCAGCCTTTCATTTTCTCCTCAATGCATTCTGTATTTTAAGGTTCTTAAAAACTGACAGGACATTTCAACAAGCCAAATAGATGAGTTCAGTTACTGTTACTTGTGTTTCAGGGATTTCATAAACATCCCTAGATCTTGACAACATCCGGAAACATTCAGTTTTGATCTTGGGCTAAGTTTATCTGATGTGACGTACTAGTCCATGTTGGCAGGTGAACACCAATACCCCCTGAAGCATCGGAACTCTTCGCTGTTACATATCAGATATAGATTTCTGAGAGACCATGAATTGTCTGATTAATGGTAACTTACCTTCAAACAAGCGTAGCTGCAGTGTGCCCTTTTTTAGAGGTTTCATTTCCTCAGATTCTGGTAGTTCAGGCCTGCAGTATGATGTATTAAAAAGCAAATTAGACAAAGCCAAGCCTGTTTTGTATATTTAATGTCTTTTTTTTTTTTCTTTTTTTTTTTAACTCATAGCTTCATCAAAGGAGTGAAGAAAAGAGAAAAATCTCAGGAGAGCTTCTTTCATGCAGACTCTCACCATTCCTTTTTGCAGTAGCAACTGTGCAGGCAAGAAAAATGTGTGACTCCGTATTTATTTATTTTAGTTGTGCTCAGAGTTTTACAGGTAGCATCTTCCCTTTAGACCTTCTCAACAGAAATATAAAAACGTTTGAAGCCATTTCCCCATTTACCCACTCATCTCCAATAATCAACTGAAGTGAAAAGCAGAAACATCTCTTGTTAAAAGAAAGAGCGGTGAGTTTGTGAAGGCTTATCCCAGTCTAGAGCTGAGCTTCCTGCTATGGCACAGATCTATTAGTTTGTAACTCAGAAAACCCAGTCCCCAGAGTCCTGTAACTCCCATCTACTCAACAGGCAACACATCTCTTCTCTAGCAGTGACAGGGACATTGCCGGTAGCTGACGCTGTGCAAGGGAAACACTTCCTGCAGCTTGAGTGAGCTGGACCTTCTTCAGGAACTCTGGGTACCCAATCTGTCTTCATGGGATGGAGAGGAGGCAGGGAACAAACTCTTCAAGGCAGAACAGACTCTTCAAGTAAGTACTGCACATCCTGGTAGACATGCCTGTCTTAGCAGGCTGCTGTAGCATGAGGCATTTCGGTCATGGCTGTAGAGAACTGTCCCAGCTCTGTCAATAGAACCACAGGTAAATTTGTTCTCTTTCCTGTGAGAAGTCCCTGAGTTGCAGATCTAAAGGATCTTCCCCCCAAACACACCTCAGTGTCACTAGACCACTGAAAAAAGGAGCTGAGCCACATCAGTAGCCTGCAGGGAAGCCACCTTTCCGGGAATCAGAAGCTGCAGCCCATCCTTCATCTGTTCTGAGAATGGCCTGCACGACCGCACCGCCGCTCACCCGTGTGGTATCGTGTTTTCTCTTCTTTAATTGTTCTTCTATACCCTGGAATGCAAAAGTGAATGAGGACAACAGGAGAGAGAAGCTATACGTGCACCGTGGTCTGCGACCTGCATCCTCCACGGCTACCCAAGTGTTCAGTGCCTGTATTAGGTAGGTCTAAAACTACAGGCTGTTCCTCCTCTTCTCTTTGCTTTCTTGGGATGCCCTGCTTTTGAAGAGGTGGAATTGAGAAGATGTAGCTCAGCCTGGGCTACCAATATATTCCTGGTCACAGAACTTTCTGTCTCCGATATTGATATACCAACAGCCAGAATCATGTTTGTGAAACAGGAGAAAACACAGGACTTGTAGAGAGCAGGGCATCCTTCCCACTGCAGGCAGATACCTCAGCTGTTATCTTAAGAAGTTTGTTAAAGGAGGATCTTCTGCATAATTTGATGAAGAAAACTGCCTTATGTAGGAGTGTTTTCCCTAATATAGAGAGATGGGATGAGATACGTACAAAGACTGCATCTGTCCCGGGCCTCTGGGATGGCCTCAGGGTGAATGAAGCTGCCAGCTCAGGTGAGTGGTATGGAGACTGAGGCTGATCAGCTCTCTGACAGCACTGTAGACCTTTACTGTGAAAATATTTTCAAGTTTGTCCTCAGATCCCTCTGTGCATCCTCCTTTGCTAGCTCTGTGCCAGTGCTTCAGGATTCTATGATGGCATTACAGCATTGGTGGATAAGGGAAGAGCAACTGACGTCATCTACCTGGACTTGTGCAAAGCATTTGACACTGTGCCACACAAAATCCTTGTCTCTAAATTGGAGACATGGATTTGACAAATGGACCACGCGGTGGATAAGGAATTTGGATGGCTGCACTCAAAGAGTTGTGGTCAATGACTCAATGTCCAAGTGGTGACCAGTGATGAATGGCGTTCCTCAGGGGTCAGTACTGGGACTGGTGCTGCTCAACATCTTTGTCAGTGACATGGACAGTGGGA
The DNA here is from genome assembly GCF_964199755.1 of Larus michahellis. Lineage (NCBI taxonomy): Eukaryota > Metazoa > Chordata > Aves > Charadriiformes > Laridae > Larus > Larus michahellis. Next base: position 6,112,336 of record NC_133908.1, on the reverse strand, counting down.
TTTAGCGCACCCTCAGCAAGTTTGCTGATGACACCAAGCTGTGTGGTGTGGTCAACATGCTGGAGAGAAGGGATGCCATCCAGAGGGACCTGGACAAGCACAAAAGGTGGGCCCGTGCCAACCTCATGAAGTTCAACAAGGCCAAGTGCAAGGTCCTGCACCTGGGTTGGGACAATCCCAAGCACAAATACAAGCTGGGCAAAGGATGGATTCACAGCAGCCCTGAGGAGAAGGACTTGGAGGCGTTGGTGGATGAGAAGCTCAACATGAGCCGGCAATGTGCGCTTGCAGCCCAGAAAGCCAACCGTATCCTGGGCTGCATCAAAACCAGTGTGGCCACCAGGGTGAGGGAGGCGATTCTGCCCATATACTCTGCTCTGGTGAGACCCCCACCTGGAGTACTGCATGCAGCTCTGGAGATCCCAACATAAGAAGGACATGGACCTGTTGGAGCAAGTCCAGAGGAGGCCATGAAGATGATCAGAGGGCTGGAGCACCTCTCCTATGAAGACAGGCTGAGAGAGTTGGGCTTGTTCAGCCTAGAGAAGAGAAGCAGCCTTCCAGTCCCTAAAGCGGGCCTATAGGAGAGATGGGGAGGGACTCTTTATGAGGGAGTGGAGCGACGGGACAAGGGGTAATGGTTTTAAGCTGAAAGAGGGGAGATTTAGATTAGATGTTAGAGAGAAATTTTTTACTCTGAGGATGGTGAGCCCCTGGCCCAGGTTGCCCAGAGAAGCTGTGGCTGCCCCATCCCTGGAGGTGTTCAAGGCCAGGCTGGACGGGTAGGGGGGTGGAACTATGACCTTTAAGGTCCCTTCCAACTACAACTGTTCTATGATCTATGATTCATTGGGAGGTTACACAATAAGACAAGAGTTTCCTGAGTCACTGGATTTAGACTGCTGAATGGCTTGGGCCCTGATGTGGTTTTCGCAAGTACTATTTTGCATGTACTTTGAGCCAAACAACATTGCAAGAAGATACATACCTTCAGTTTCAGATGTAGGGTATGCTTGAATGCACTAGGCTTCAAAGCCACATGACAGACTAAAGATACACTTTGAACAGCTTATTGTGACACAGTACTTGACCTGTGCCAGCTTTAATACTGCTCACCGAGGAACACTTGGCAAAGCTTCATGATTTTCCACAAGTGCGTGCCTTCCCAACACTAGGAACCCAGCACCATACAAGAAGTTCACACACACCCCAGACTGTAGCTAGACAAACCTCCTCTATTTGCTGCTCAAGCTCTGTGATATTGGGAAACAGCTGATCATGAATTCTGGGTTCTTCCACTGCTTTCTTCACATCATAACCAAACCAGATGGAATTGATGATCGTCTGTGAGAAGCAAAAAGCCTTAACGTTAGTTACATGTCTTCAAGGAGGCTTGATCCTTGTAGCAACATAGGCAGAGATGTCTAAAGGATGTTCACCAGAGCACATAAAAAGTGCAGTTTCTGGTTTCTGCTGCTTTTAGTGGTTCCCCTCTTGGCTAAGCAAAACACAGGTACATTGCAGCAAGTCAGCTTGTATATGTTTAGGTGGATTCCCACACACAGAGACCATGAGTTACTAAAATTAACACAGTAAAAGGATCAGATTCTCAAACTATTGTTGGTGTGTTTATGCTGCTGTGATTAAGCTAGTGCTAGCTCAGTTAGACACACAGCAGTCACCTCAGCAAACATACAGCTACAGCTTCCCGCTACCGTGCAACTGGTTTCCTTCAAGCTGGCTCATCTCTACGTGCTTAAATTGCAGGTTGGAGCTGCTGGCAAGTGAAAATAGCCTCAAGATCAAGGGCTTAGAAAGCTGCTTGTAGGGGTTTTTACGGAGACTTCTCCTCTACCTCAGCCAGAAAGCAGGATCCAGCCTGGTGCTCTGAACTGCTGTGCGTGCTGGCACAGGAGACAGATTTCTCCTGCAATCATTTTTGGTCTAGCTGGGCCTTCGAGTGGCTGCCACAGAGAGCCTGCCCGTCAGATGGCCTGACGCCATGCCTGGCCTAAGTTCTTATTTAGCTTCTCTGCGGGACTTTCATCCAAAGTTTAGGATTTTGGATGGAAACGGCTCTAAATTGAATAAAGAGACTAGTTCATGGATATCCAAAAAACAGAAGTCAAAGCTAAACTGAAGTCACAAATCTTCAGCAAGTACTAAGAACAACTTGTCAAAGGAAAAGACCCGGAGTCAATAAAGAAAGTAGTTTAAGAGACCCTTTGTAGCTCTGGCAGGAATTGGTGTTGGAGGTCTGGCCCTCAGAAGGCCAGGCAGGAACCTCCCTTCAGGCCCCTGGCAGGGCAGGGAGCCACAGCCATGGTCATATCACAAGTGGAGACTTAAGCCCCTTACCCCAAACACTGCCTCACCAACACCTTGTTTTTGCCTCACCCTTCTTCCCAGTTTACCCATATCATCGCATACCAGCGCTGTTGCTGTAGTTATTTTTGTTCCTCCAGAAGCACCAACCACCATCCTGACCTTTTTCGTTTTATCCACCAAGATGGAGGGGCACATAGAGGACATCGGCTGTTTACCTGTTGGGGACACAGATGCAACAGAGACTCAGCTTTCTACCTGCAGCTTACAAATTGCCAGCTCCTAAACCCAGAGCCTCAGTATCCACCTTTCTGACTCAGCTCACGTGTCTTGTTCAACCCTTGGGGATCCCACAATCCCCTGCACCCATCTCCTCTTGCTCCTGCAATGCAAAGCTTAACCCTAGTCTTTCACACAGAGGCTGAAGGTGCCTTCCTCCACAGTCCTGTCCCAGCTGGGGCTGTCTGTGATGCAGCTCCCTCCGGTATGCCATGGGACTTCCCTTGCTGTCCTTTCACTTCCCTGTCCCTCTCCAAAGTGTGGGGTACAGGAGAGTAGCAGAGTCCCGGCCTGCTTTAGCAGCAATGAGATGGCTCTGCAGGAAACAGTGGTGGAGCAGGCAGGTTGCTTGGGTTAGGTATGTATGTGAACTGGGTCTATCCAGAGCTGCCCTACAGCTCCCAAGGCAGCAGAGGGAGAGGGCTGGACAGTGCCATCCAACGCTTTGCAGTCAGCTCCTGCCTCCCTCTTAAATCAGTTCAAAGAAATCTTTTGCAGCCCTAAGTAATTTTATTTGACACATACTGAGCTTCCTGGGAAAGGATTTCTGGTTGTTGGAAGGAGGCATACACAAGAGTTTTTCTTTAGATGGCCTCTCCTCCTTCAGGGTGCACCAGGGGTGGCTGGTTACGTGCTTTTGGCAGGGATGCCTTGCTTTCATCCCTGTCCTCTGCAGAAAGCCCCAGATCTGTGCCTGATGGCAGACATGCTGCAGCCTACCTTGCAGACACCATAGCATTAGCATGCAAGATATAGCCAAAAGAATGAGTCAGGAAGGTACTTTACAGCTACCTGGTGCTATGAAATTTGCTGGAGAAGGAGGGATCCCAAATCCATTGATTATGTAAGGTGAGCTGAAGTCATCCATCTCATCATTAAATATGATTCCACTCACGTTGGATCGTACATCAGAGCCAAAGCTAGAGAAAACAAGTTGGCGCAGACATGTCAAAACCAGAGCAAATCCAGGAGGAGCTTCAGGTGAATTACTGCAGTGTGAAACCTGGCATTTGATTGGAGTAACTCTCCACTCCCTCCTGTTGTAAAGGGCATTCTGTCATGCCTTGGGGGAAGGAAGCAGTTGATACCATGAGTGCACAGCTACACAGAGAGGACAGGCAGCCCACAGCCCTGCTGTACAGCTCACCTGCAAGGACCCCGAGGGGAAAAACAGCACAGTAGCTAAATACAACGAGCTCCCCTTCCAGATGGGCAGTACTGCACTCTGTTCAGAGGCAGCATAGCTCAAAGGCTGGCACCTTTGGGAGTGACTGGGATTTTGCTTAGATGTGTCAAGCTGGAGACATTTTCTATGGCCAAAAGGACCTTCACCCTCCAGCTTCAGGCCATATGCACAGAACACAGCTCTTCCTGACAGCACTCGAAGCCAAACGCTGTACTTCCAGGACAGCTGTATTAGTTCAAATTCCTTCCAGAAGCCTGGGAAATCAGAGCCAGCAGCAATACCACTGCTTATGAGAAGATCCAGATGCAGTGAATATTTTCTTGGTGGGTGAACTCAACATGAGAGTGGACACATCTTGTCCTCTGACCCAACCACACGGGCCTCAATGTTAAGAGCTGACCTGCAAGCTCAGCAGAAGTGCCCAACAACAGTGCTACTTATCACTACCCCACCAGAGAGATGACCGTTCAGTTATGTTTTATACCAACCACAGAACCACCACTAGGAAGATGGCAAAGGCCTACATGGAAGTAATGTCTGAGCTCATACTATTGGTTGATGGTGCTGGTGGCGGACACAGCACTGCCATCATCAGCCACAATGGAGAGGTGGGATGTACCGGCATTATCTCCAGTGTAATATACTGGCTCATAGTAGTCAACTGGATGCGAAGTGTTGTCTGTGATTTTCCTCCGGAGACTATCCGCAAAGAACTCGGACGTCATGTTTCTGATCGCCTGTCAGAGAAATCCAATGCAGTTACTCAGCAGATTAAGTTTAAGAGACATGTAGTTATAAGGCTGATATCCAATACTTCAGACCACAGAAGAGTGGCAAATCCCAGGAGTGAGGCTACAGTATTCCAGCAGGGGCTCTCCTCCTTCTTGAAAGATGGACACTTTACCAAAGAGCATTTGAAGCAGTCACAGAAGCAGCTGTTACAATGCACCCCTTTGTGTAGAAAGTTAATCAGCATCCATTATTGTAGATCTATGGAAAGCTGTCCTCACACGGCTGTAAGGCGTAGGCAAGCAGTGTTACACTTGCTTCAGAGATGAGAGGAAAGGGATCGGGTTGAGAGGACCGGGCCAAGGAAAGCTCTGATCATTGCTTGGTAAGTTGCAAATTCGTGTCCATCAAGCTGGGCTGGGCTCAGATCCTGCTGCTTTTGCAGAGTCACAGAAGTGAAAGCACAAAGTGAGAAGTGGGGAAAAGCAGGGTTCCTGCCTCACCCATTCCCATCCATTGGTCCATTTACTATAGGCAGGACTGTGGTTAGAGAGCCACAAGGGTGCTGGGCATGTCATCTAGTGAATAAGGCTTCAACACTATGAAAACAGGGAGGGTTAGCCCTAAATATACTCAAATGCTCCTGGTGAACTGAAGATTTTGCTTTTCCTTACAGCAGGAAGGTTTCCTCCGTTTATATCCCTCCCAGCTCAGCCATGAGTCACATAGGACTTCACTTTTTGATTCAGAGATGTTTCAGTACCTGTCAATAGCAGGTGGCACAGAGCATCCCTGACAAAGTTTAGTCACCCAAAAACTTTAAGCCATGTTCCAGTCAACCTTGGTGGTGCAGAAAGAAAAGGCTTTTGCCAGGTACCTCTGTAATGTTGACAAATTTTGGATCTCCCAGTAAAGTCCTCTTGGCGTAGGCAAAGCGAAAGGCCTCCACAATGCGGTGGTAAGTCAGACCTTTCTCCTCCATGGTTTTGATGCTGTCAGCAGAGAAATTATATCCTGGCAACAGAAGACAAACGATTGTGAACTTAAAGGAAAGTACACGGTCAATGGACTGCTAATAAACCCGTGTCAAATGGTATAATCTTGAAGCCTGGTCTCTACAGAGGTGCAGTCACTGGGCTGTCCTAATTTCCACCTGGAGAACACAGGAGCTCTGGTAGGTTTGAGCACTGTGGGAGTCACCAGCAGGATTTGTACTTGCAGAGATGTTTTCCAAAGAAGCCTCAAATACAAATTACTTTTCACCCATTCATTTATCAGGGAAGTGCCCCAATCAGGAGCATATTTTTCCTCTCGCACCTGTAGTTCAAGTAGGAAGGCAACATCCCTGAGTTTACAACAGAAAAGGAATGTTTCCACATCTCTGATCCCTTCTCGGGTCTCAGACTTCTCACCTGGTGGAGGGCTATCAAGGGAGGCCCAGCTCCCAAAACAAAAAAGGCATTGTCTTTGGAGCTCTCCCAACTCCTGCTGCCTGTAAGGCACTGCTCAGTGGCACTCTCACCTTTCAGTATGTTGAAAATGAGGGCTAGTACGGGGCCACTTAGGGGGGCACTAGGCGTGTAGAGAGTAAACTCCCCAAGTGTGATCTCTATGGGGTCTTCAATCACTGTCGCATTGTAGTCCCGCAGGTCATCCAATGTGACAATACCCCCTGGAAAAGAGAAGGAAGCTATAGATGTAGCTTTATGTGATCTCTGGTGGGAAGAGGAGGTAATAGTCCACCACCATGCATCACAGCAAGGGCAGGAAGGAACACAGACAAATCCAAAAAGTTGCAAGGTAAGGAAAGCAAAGATGGGTACACAGGAGATGAATTTATTCCTTCATAGATACAGCTGAGGCTCAGATAGCCTAAGCTTGAAGTTGGACTAATTTACTGCAGCCAAAAGTCTGGTGATTTTTTTTTTTTTTTTTTTAAGGACACCAGCAATGTCAGGTAACAAAACGTCATTAAGAGTCCTGTTTACAGGAGGAGGATGCAGCTTTTGAGTGCAGATGCTTTGTGCTACCCCACAAAAAGAATAATTTGTATGTTCTATTTTCTCTCTTATCAGAAGGGAGAAGACAGTAATTAACCATCACAAATAAAGCCAGTAAATTGACTTACACGAGGTTGACTGAGCTAGCCAATGCTAGCTAGTAACGATAGGATACTACCACCACCTAGTGGCACCGAGAGATCAAACGAGCTCCGAGTTTACAGGACCATGTGTATAATGTTTTAGGTAGAAACTTGTTGGAGTCAAGGCTCTGTAAACAGAATGTATCTACTAAGCTATATCCAGAAACGCACAGACTTGTTAGACTATATGGTACAGAAATGCACAGTATATACTATCCATTTCCGACTAAGTTTCAAATGCATCCATTAAAGCGCTAATGGCTTCTCTTGGGTGTCCTGTTGTCACAGATCTCAGAGGTGGCATTTCAGGCAGCAGGCTTGACCCACTTCCAAGGCTTCTGCAGGTCACCAGCTCCTCCCTAGATGCTGAGCAGCACTTATGCTGTTTGGACAGACGTCCTGTTTCTCACCTACACTGCGGATGTCATCGATGATCTGTTTTGCCAGGCTTCCTGTGTAAAAGGCATCTGCTCCTTCACTGGCTATAGTCTCGTATGTGTTGGCTAGTTTAGGCATCTTGATGATATCGCCCTCATGCAGAATTTTCCCTCCTCTGCAGAACACTTCGCTAACAGAGAAAGGAGATTGAGAAGATCAGATCTGAGACAAGTTCAAAACTATGTGTACCTATACCAGCTGTCACAGTATTTGAGTGTTCATGCTAGAGGCTTCTTGGAGAGAAGAGAAACTGTCCGAGCCGTGCCCTAGGGGTCCTGATATCTTTCACTGGGACATAAAAGTGAACAGTGGTTTCTGACCTGGGATTCCACATTGCTCAGAATTTGCTCAGTGAAGGCCGCAGGAGGGAGTGTTCATTTTTTTCACCAAGGCAGGCCACCCTCCCTAACTGCCCAAGTGGCCAACAACTGCCTCAAGATGCCCAGGAGGGGCCATAGTCCTTGGACTCAGGCAGTTCCATTCAGAGCACAGATTATGAAGCTACTAGGCTGAAAGCTTCCAGTGAGTCCAGGAGAATGTGTTTTGATCCCTGTTTGTCAGAGCACTGAGGTAGACAGTTTCCTGTCTAGCTCCCTCATCATGGATCATGAATGTGCTGCTGTGGACCTGCCACATGGAAGTACAGGAGATAGGCCCAGGCTGTACATCCCAATTGGATTGGAAACCAACCTGCAGCTGGCAGAGATTGTAAGGAAAAGAGAGGATTAAGTGTGATCTCCAGTAGCGCCGGACATAGACACCAAGGGTTTGACTATAAGAAGAAGCAGAGGATCATTTAAAACCCTTCATGTTCATGGCCATTGCCAGAAGTGGATCAGAGGCACTGTTTGAGGAAGGCTGACTGCAGAGTAAGAGATGACCCAAATTCCCTCTGCCTGACAGCAGATGAGATGTTCAAGGAGACTCTGCAATTGCCTCAAACACAGGTAAGATTAGTTTGGTGCACTTACGGCATGAGGAAAAGCTGGGGATTCAGAAAATACATTGCCATCTGACAGATTTATCCCAGCAGGTACTCTAATTCCACCTTTGCTCAGACAAATGGACTTAAAGAGCAGAAATTATCTCCCTTTAAAGGTTGGGACTGAACGTTCCTAAAATTGGCCACATGATTTAGCACCTTCAGGTAGCTGGAATAACATCACCAGGTACAGTGAGTACAGTCCCTGGAGGGGAGGCGCACTCCTCACAGATACTACATTACACAAACAGAGACTTTTCAGCTAGGATGCAGTTACCCCAAATTCCTCTGCACAGAACAGCAACTGCTCTACCTACCACAGCGAGGGATTGCTTTCAATTGATTCCTCTTTTGATTTGATGGCTGCTGCAAGGCCTTTCCCAATAGGGAATCCTTCTCTTGCCAACTTAATGCTGGGCAGAAACAGGTCTTTCCATGCCAGTTTGCCATGACGTTTGTGAGCCAGTTCATACCCACGGATTTCTCCTGGAACAGCAATGGACAGTCCTCCTGGAGCAGATAAGGAATGTATTAGTCTTCCATAGCAAGAAAAGAAAGCAATTAATGGAGTAGGAGGTACAGCAGACTTCTCTGTCAGCCCTGTTTTTAGGCAGGGATTACATGTAATATGACCAGCGCAGCTTACACATACGATGCTAACAGAATTCTGTCTGACATTTACGCCCACGTATTCTGGACTGTCGAAACACCTCTATCCTCCTGCTGGTAACTCAAGTTTTTGTGTCATTTCCCCTCAGTAGGCTCTGGACCAGAGAAAACCTGCTCAGAACACAGAAGCTGTCATACTGCCTGCAGTTTCCAGTCCTTCAGAGAACACACTACAGTAAGAGGACACAGACTGTGCACATACTTAAGCCAAAAATTTTGTTGCAGCATTTTAACTACAATTGCAATAGATTGTTTACTACATTACACAGCAATGCAGCAGTTTGCTTCAATCCTGTTTTTATTGGCATCTCCCACTTCTCAAACCTCCTCCAAGGTGCTGTTCCTCCTTGGTTACGGGAGTGACCATGAAGAGAATTAGTTAGGTTTTTTTCTTTCTATTTTTGATTAGAAAATACTTCCCTGAAAGGAAATGACTACTTCTTCTCTGGAGCCCGTGAACCATTAGTTCAAACCACCACAAAAGGTATTTAGGGAGGACACTTGAACTGACAAGAACTAAATTGACCCACAAAGATTTATTCAAAGAGGTGTAAAAGAAAGATGGCAGATACGGAACAGGTCATACTCAGTGCTTTGGATTCACCTGCTTTGTCATGAAGTGAAAAGCAGAAACTGCTGAGGTGACCAACTAGTTTGAAGGACATTATTTTTAACTTCCTTGTCAGGACGGAGTTTGCAGATTGTCTAAAGCAGAGGACATTTCTAGGTGAGAAATCCTGTAGATATGCAAGAACCTAACCATAAGAAGTATTCTTAACTTAGACATGTTAGTAGCAGCTAATGTTGGAGCTATGTGGTCCCCTCAAAGCAGTGAAACAGCCTTTGCCGTACCTTTCAGAGAGAGCTGTGTGTTGTTCCCAAACATGTCCTCCGATGCTTTTTTTGGAGCCACCTCTCTTGCATTAATGATTTCCACTTTTCCTTTAATGATAAGAGCAAGGAAGATGATGTTTACCTCTAAACTCAACAAACAGGCATGGTCTCTGCTGAAGAAGTCTGATGAATGTGAGCCAGTTTCTTGGCAATTATTTTGAGGACAGCATGTTCCCCCAGAGGCTGTGAGAGTCAGTCTTTTACCTTCACTCAGGTAGGATAGATCACCTGCTTTAGAGAAACAGTTCTCAAACTGTTACAGATGCGTATGGCCCTGTCTCTTACCTGTGCTGCTGTAGATGGTAAAGAAGAGGCCCCCTCCAATGCCCATACTGTGAGCATTCATGAGTCCTACACAAAGCAGAGCTGCAATCGCAGCATCCACTGCTGATCCACCTTTCTGAAGGATGTCCCTGTGTAGCAGAAGAGAAGGCATCATATGGTGACATGTTACAGTGTCTCAGTTACCTGTGAGCAGTGGATTCATCTCGTCAGTGCAGCTATAACAGATTCTCTAATGCACTTTTGTCCACACCCAGACTATAGGTTCCTCAGGAACAGGAAGTTTTGAGCTTCTGTCACCTTAGAAAACAGATCCTAATGGTCTAGGTGCAGACCAGCCCAGCCCTCATTACAGACATATCCAAACTAGCTTGAAAACACAGAGATGTGTCAAAGTACATGGAGGGGACAGATGTCCCAGACACATTCATTACACATGAGAAATAGCAACTCTCTGAGGAGCCTGAAATCTGCAGCACTTGCATCTCGAACTGGAGGACACATTGGTAAATGGTTTTTAAAAGGAGCTTGAAAAGCATCTCTTGTTCCCATTGTTCGTGCATCTAAGGAATCTTTGCCTGCTACATTGTCTTTGAGCAACTGCAGTAACATTGGTCAGGCATGGTAAAAGCCCAGGTCTTATTATGGCCTCCTCTTTCTACAGGAAGGTTGGAGATTATCTGTGCTGGGCAACTGCCAGACTTGCACCTGAACATCAGGGAAACAACAGTTTTGTCTTGCGCAAGAGCTGTCAGAGATAATGAGAGTCAGAGCACAATTAGCGGGTACCTTCCAATTATTGAGCACTGCCCCGCGTCTGTAGCCACAGCTGCCCTCTTATAAGTGTGCGTGTCCCCTGAGTCAGAGCGCAGCCCGAAGAAAAGTCCCAGGAACAAGATGAGCCCCAGCAGGACTGCAGTCAGGACTCCGGCCACCACACAGCGCTTCTTCATGTTCCTGTGGGAAGAGACAGGATTGTCAGCCTCACTGCTTCTGGGGCACATGGGAACTAGGGAGCAGATGATCAGGCACGAGAGCCCATCTAGCCCCCAGCGGCCAACAGCTCTGCATGTGGAAGGGTGGTTTGGGAAGGAGTGGCCAGCAGAGGCATGAACCCAGTTCTGGCCTTGACAGTTACATCAGGGTGATGTCCTGTTTTGAAGTGAAGTAGAATATCAAAAGGAGTGGCGATGTTGAAGATGTCCTGCTACTATTACCTTTCAGTGGCGATAGAACAACCAATTGCTCTTTGTGACTTTATGCTCTGAGGATTTCAGGTGCTCAGCAAGCATTTAAGTTACTGCTCTGCTTGGGAGGACAGGGGCCCACTGTCAGACTGGATTTGCTCTAGTTCCCAAATCAAGTCAGCAATACCAATCAGAGTTTTTACGAGATTCCCCTCTCCAACAAACACTGGCAGGCTGTTTACCTCCTTCGTAACATGATGGAGTCAAGGACTGCATCCTGCCCACACCCCCAGAGCAGGCTGGCTTTGCCAGGTGAGCAGCCGCCTGTGTTGATCTCTTCCTCCCTGCTTCATAGCCACATGGTGAAGCTGTATATATATGACTTCTTCCCATCTTTCCAGCTCTTGCTTTTTAGCAGGTTTTCATGAGTTGAACTGTGCACAGTGAACAGCTTCCTCCTCCCCTGAACCTCTCACAGAGAGAGTCTCCCAAATATGTCCTCACTCAGATTCACATCAAGACCTTTTCTATGGGTACTGCCAGTCTCATTTCTCTATACCCCTGTCACCTCTGTGCAGAACAACTGTTCGAACTCCAAAGCTTTTATCAGCTTCCCCTTTATCCATTACTGCCATCCTATTTGCAGAGTGATCTACTTCAGTGAGCAGCCCTGGGACTCCTGGAAGCCCTTTGGAACAGCTCTGAAGTATTATAGTACCAGCTACGAAAAGGCCCCAAACCAGCAACTATTACTTGGGTAAGAACCTGTCTTATAGCAGGTAGGTAACCTCATACACCAAAACAGCAGCAGATTCATAGGTGAGAAGAAAAATCCAAGGAGCAGAACATAGCTAGTGTTAGTCATGACTCACATTATCTTCAGAGGAAAAGTTAAAAAAAGATATTTGACTTAATATAATCTGCTTTTAAATACCATGCCTGTGGAGGAGTCTCTGTCCAGGAGGTTGTCAATGACCAGAGCAAAGCACATCCTTGGCCAAAGGTGTTTGGCACACCTCAGTGTGAGCACAGCACCCCCTCCTGTCCAGGGCCCTTGGCCAGAGCATCTGTCCAATGAGCCTGTCACTTCTAGAGGACAGTGGCCAGCACTCATGTCTCCATGTTTCCCAGTCCTGCACACAGCTGCTCTTGGGGTGCACAGAGTTACAGTTCATCTGTGAGCGAGCATAGGACACCAAGGACCTCTCCGGTAAGCATATTCCAGATACACATCAGAATGAGCTGAGAGCTATTGAGGGGATGGAGAGTCACTGCCAGCTTGTTGGGACTGACAGTTCATGAACTACAGCTTGAACCACTACTCTTTGACCCATTTCCTTTCCCATTACAGGATTGTTCCAGCAAAAAAGACCTAAATTCATCATATTGCCTTCAGGGACCAACTTCCCCCGTGTAGTGCAGCTTTGGGTTTTCACCGTGACTACTGTACTTGCGCAGTAGCCAAGATGCCCTTTACCTTACCAAAGCATCTGCCATCCTCAGAGACAAGCCAATCCATGGCACTGTGGGTGAAGAGTGGATCCACCAGCCCCACCCTCTGTGGATGTTCAACAGCCCAAAGTAGAGAAAACTTCAGCAGTCAGAGCAGCACTCGGTGCCTTGCAGCAGGAGTAGGGAGCAGTGAGTGTGCCAGCACTGAGCTAACCAGAGGAAACAGGCCAGGCAGCCAAACCAAAACTTTTCCCAGAGGGAGGAGATTAGCAAGCACTGCCCCCTCAACCTCACCCCCACTCCTGTTATTTAAATCAGGAGATATACATTTGCTCTCCAAGTCCTGTATCTGTGAGTCTCAGTCTGAGCACTAAAGATGTCCATCTCCAAGTAAAGTGGCTCAAACCAGGGTGTAAATCTACTGTATATGCCGTTCTGTAAACAAACGTCAACTGAGGGCAGTAAAAGGTAAATGGATGGAACCTCTTTCCGGGTTCTAGAACTTGATTTACACTCAACTACTTTTAAAAGAGACCAGTGGCGTGTTTGCAGAGCAATGACTGTGCAGGGAAACAGAGAAGCCATTATGTCCCCAACAATAGCTCACACACAGCTTCAGAGTTTAAAGACAGTTTTGTTTGTTGGCAGAGAGAGTTCAGCTTCAGCACTGGCAGTCTCCTCCAGGCTTCACAAGAAATGCCATGGGATCTTTTATCTGCGCCCCAGCTAGGCAGAAGGTACTTTGTTTCATCTGAAGGCTGCTCTATGCTGGGCTGTCCTGCAAGCCTGGGGTGACTCAAGCCCCGTAGCTGGTATGTTAACCCGTAGGCTCCTGGCAGGGGCTGTGCAGTTCTCCACAACTGCTTGCCTCACTGCTGGGCTCCTGTAAGGATTTTCTGCTTTGTCAGGCAAGTTATTCTGAGAGCAGGAGAGGAGAAGGGAAAACCTCAGATGGTACCTCTGCTCTCATCTTTCACCTCCTCTCTGGATTCGGATGACACGTGTGAGCGCCTCCTAGACCCATGGGCTGGATGGACCCATGGACCCAAGGGCTCCATGCTGAGTGCCCAGCTGCCCAGTGAGCGTACAGGCCTTGAAAAGGGCCATCCAGCCCACTTCATACGCCTCAGGCACAGCTCCTGGCCTGCTGTCAGACCCCGGTGATAGGATAAGACACGCACCGTTGGGGGCAGGAACAGGCACACAGATTGCCATGAAGAGGAGACACTGATTGCTGGGCACTGCTCCTGCACTGCATTGTGGTATCCTATTGCTCTCTGGGCTGGGTCTCTGGGACCCAAGTGGGGCCAGAAAAAGTGAATGCTCTTAACAAAAGTGCATCTGTGCAATCTGTCAGATTGATCCTGCAAAGGAAGAAGCAGATGTACGAGCTAAAGATCTGAAGCTTTCTGTTATTCAACAGTACAGAGAACAAACTCAGCTGAGGATAAGCCTCTCCACCTGAACTGCCAGCTCAACCCCCATAAGGCCCATAACCTATTCAGGCCTGACCATAGAGGGAAGCATCCCTTGCACAGTCCTTACTGCCTTCCTAACTGGCACAGCAGAGAGCTGAATGGACATCAGGAGATGGATCAGGAGCCCGCAGATATCCATTCTCTGACCCACATCTCCATACTTGCCCTGTGTCCTGGGTTCCTTGGCAGGAACAGCTGAGCTTTTGCACTCAGCTCTGAGGTCAAGCCCCCACTATGATTTATTGCTGGGAGTGGAGCAGCAGCTGCAGCCACCACCTGAGCTGGCTGCCCATCTATTGTCTGCTGGGGTTGACTTTAACCTCCACATCTCTGCCAAATCCAGCTGTTTGGAAGTTGGCTAGCACTTCAGTCACACAGCACTTCATTGCAGCTTGGCAGCAGGGGCTATAAAACCAATATGATTATTTCTCACCATTATAAAGGTCGAACAACCAGTCCTAACCATGGAATTTAAAATGTAGCCTGATACATTAACCTTAATTTATATTAGGAGAGGGGGAGGGCCAGTAAGTAGCAGAGTTATGCTTGTACAAGTGACCCCATTGAGCTGTATTCAGATGTGGCACAACATTCACAACCTTACTTAACCATGACACTGTTCTTGAATTAAAAGAACCCCAGTGCAACAGGCTGTCTAGTGTCAGGCAGGGGATACAGGGTCTGACATCTCTGCCAAGAGGGCTGGGGCGCACTGTAGAGATGAGGAACCTGCCACAGTCAGGGAAAGTGCCAAGAGAACTGAAAGAGGAGGAAGAGGAGATGTACCAGCCAGAAAGCAGAGAAGCAAGAACAGTGGGATACCAGAAGATGACAAAGGAGTCCAGGTATGGTCAGGCATTGCCTTGTTCTTGAATGAAGTAGCGAAGGAAGCATGCACTGACAACACCTAGAACTTTAACCCAACAGGCTTCTGCTTTAAACCCATCTTGCAACAGCTGCATACCTTGGCACCCACTCCTAAGAGTTCCTCGTACTCCCACCCCCAGCCCAGTAGCCAATACCCAGCCATTAGCTTTGAGACACCCATCCTTACTTTCCCCAGGCAGCACACGTTATGCAAGGATAGATTGGACATCTTGAATCTTGTCACAGGACATAGGCTATGCTCTTCTGATAAAACTCAAAGTCTAATCCATAGAAATAACATTGCATGTTTTAAAAAAATAATAAAAATCAGTTGAAATAATGTTTTCACACTCTTCTGCTGTGTAGAGTGAACTGTCAATGACTTTTGAGTGAGAATGGATGTAAAGCCAACAGACGCAAGATTGCCAGAGGGCCCCCAGCAGTATAAGCCAATAGAGGCATCAAAAGAGCAGAACCAGGCTGCTAGCAGAGTCCCAGGGGCTGTTCACTGATCCAGCATTATGTGACAACGTAACAAAGGTGCCTACAACTGATCACACAGGTGGAGCCATGTCTAAAGTCTATATAAGACAGCTGCTTGCACTAACACCATACTTCAGGAGCAGAATCGATCACTGACATCCTGTCTTGCTACAGGTGTAGGTACTGTTCGACAGGACAGGCTGCTTATTCTCAAGGGCTGTTCCCAGCATCCTGACAAGGGGCCAAGCCATATTCAGAGGTGAAGGAGGAGTTATCTCCAACCATTATCACAAGGATGGATAGGTGGTCCATGTCAACCACCAAGCTGGTGCTGGTTCCCCACACCATTATCGTCTTGCTTTCCTCCTCACTGGGACCTCGCTGAGAGGTCGTGAATGAAAAAAGCAAATTATTCCTTCATCTGTGGGAAGCCCTTGCACTAGGAGACTGCACGCGCACCCAGTTTCCCAGAAGACAGTTTAAATCCTCAGGTATAACTGTGCTAACCATGCATTCCCTCACTTGTCAGTAAGAACAACTGACAGCAGCTTCTGCTTTTATCTGGAAGACTATCCAGGGTCATCAGCCTCTGAGCAGCCAATTAGCTGGGGTTATCTGCTCCAAGAAGGCTTGCACTAAAGAAAATAAGGACAAAACCAATACAGAAAGTACACTGGGACTCTCTGTGGCTATTTCTGGTGAGTTCAGCTATTCCTTCCACTTCCAAAGGGAGAAAAGTTTCCTAGATTTGTTTGCTGTTCTGAGTTATCCATTTTGTACTCTGCTTATATACCTGTTTTCCAGTAGTTCTGTAAGATTTAGCATGACTCTGGCTAACTAAGTAGGGTCTTTGCCCCTTTCCTACTAAACCCGATTGTTATGCCCTCTAGGACATGTTATGCTTTCTCACATGCCAAATCCAAAGTTTAGGTTGCCCATTCCCCATCATCACTCCTTCATTACTCAATCTACAGTTCTTAGGTTCTGGCAGGCTAATATATGCTGTAATTACCCAAAGGCCAGGGGATAAACAGCTTACACAACTAGGATTGTGTAAAGGTTACAAACATCAAACCTGCTTCCTGCCCACCAGGTTATAGGCTCTCCAATTGCAACGGGGTCTTTGCATCTCACCACAAATAGTCCCAAAGCAGCAGTGGGTGAGCTGGCACAGGCTGTACATACGTTTATTCTTGGACTGAACTGGAATGGCTCAGATGCAATATTTCTACCCACTAACAGGTTTGTGTTAGCCCAAATGGTAGAAAACTCTGTAACTTTGTTAGCGATATGTTCATGCCTGCTCTTCTATGGCTTTGTTAGGAAACACATAAACTGCCTGAGCACTCTCCTTTTGAGAGCAGTCACAAAAGAAAAGGGTTTGTTTTCTTGTGCCTTCTGTCCTGTACTAACACACAAAGATCTGGTCCCGTATAAGCCTCTCCGTGCAGCCTTGCCCTGCAGTTACTGCAATAAGACAGGAACTTAAGCCATTTGAGATTCCGATCTACAAGTTTACGTGCTAAATATTTTTTCCCCTCAGGCTTTTTACTATGACTTATAGTAGCAGTCACCAGGACGCCTCTCAACAGGACTCTGGCTCTGCTATCAACCACACAGGCAGACAGAATCTCCTATCAGGTACTGATCTTCGTGGTGACTAGCAGGCATTTTTTCCATAAGTATTTCTATCTTATCCACATGATGCCTTCTGGAGACTTTAAACAAGTTATTGACAACCACCTCTTGTATCTAAAGAAGTATTTCCCATTTCAAGTCTTATGTAGATTTCTTACATAGAAAACTGTGACTCAAATATTGAAGTATCTGGAATTCAAAATGAGCACAGTCCATAGTCTAGTCAATTCCAGGCCACACAATGAGATAGGAGATACGTTCTGGTATTAAACTGGAACTTAAAACTATGAAGTTCTTGTACTTACCCATCTCGAGATATTTAAGTTGAAGTCTTATGCAGTCATCTCCATCAGTGACAGGGGAACCAAAGCAGAGTTCAGCCAAGCCATGAAGAAGCCCAAAGAGGCTTCCAAATTGAGATCTAGGCACTGGTCCTGCCTGGAGCATGGGGACAGAGCAGTCCCTGGAGAAAGGCAGTAACTCCATTCAACTCAGTTAAAAGCCTTCCTTGTAGCTAGGCCCTCGATGTCAGTTCCTGTCCAGCTGGCCTGCACCGTGTGTGACTTACCGCCTCCCTCCCCTCAGATGCAGGTTAAAAGCCTTTAGCACCCTCTTTGTTAAGCCCTGGCATCGAGGGCTTACGTGCATACAGATCAATTTTAAGGAGAGAGGTCTCAGTGCAGATCAGTGGTTGCTACTCATTGCTGTGATGCCAAGCCAGAGATAACTGACACTGAACAGAACTGAGAGAAAAGTCCCTGTTCCAGCTGGCTTTCAGGTATGCTGTTCACAAAGAGAGCTACTGTAATCAAGATTTGCAACTCCTCCACAGGCATTAGGTTTTCTGAAGCCTACTGGGATGTAGTATTCTGTCCAATGTAGAGTAAACTATGAACTCACTGAGAAAGAGACAATGATTTCCTCTTGAAGCAACTTTTTTCCCCAAAAAGCTTTCATGTTTTCCTCCAGAAAATTCAGTGTCAAATGCAACATTTTTTATTTTAAGACAGTTCAGCATAAACTATGAAGTGAAAGGTGGAATAAATGCAGAATACCACATTTCACATGGTTTTCTCAGTGTTTTCTAGTTGGGGACCTCCCAGAAATCCAGGACTAGCAAACTCAAACTCAAAAGTGCAAGTTTTAATGAAGTTTTATAAACTCATTGAGAACACCACTGTTACATTCAATCCTAATTTAAAATCAAAATGCTTAATAGTTCTATTCTCCCAACTGTTGCCAAAGATGTTTTCAGATGCTCCTCGGCCATTAAACTAGAAGTTGTTTATTAGACCGGAGCTTATTCAGACTGGTTAGTCAGGTCCTATCATTCTCTTTTGGCAAGCTTTCATCTGATATATTTAAAAAAAAATAATATCACATTGTCCTGTGTTTCACGGAATAAGAAACCCCACAAAGCATTTCCAGTGGAATGGCTTAATGAAGGTAATTTCTAATTCCCCCTTACCTCTCTAGAGTATTTGCAAGTCTGTCCTGTCCTTTTGCACAGGATATATCTTGATATCCTTTGAATATCCTTCTCAGGCAGCGAACCCCTTTCTAGAGACAATACATCCTTGTAGCAGTAACTACTTATCTTCCCTTAAAAGCTCTCTGAAGCGTACTATACTATTTGATATTTGTAGTGCTCTGCTCTTGGAGATTAACCCATTGAAACTCATTATGTCTGAATTCACAGTACCAGAGGAATGCATAAGTAATCATTGACTAGGTGAAGAGTCAAGAACCCACACATTTTAAAGTGCATATTTTAGCATCCACAACAGTTGTGTATCACCAGCAGAATCATTCTGTGTTCTTGGATTCAATTACTACATGGTGCAAATATGAGTTTTCCCACACCTCATCGCTAGCTCTTAAGTTCTGATTAAACAACTGAGCAAATATGTCATCATATTAAGTAGAAGTGCTCCCATCTCCACCCTCACACCCCTCTTGTCTAACCAACTGGCACCCTTGTGGTTCAAAAAGACTGGATTTTAGCTGTGTCTGTACCTTGCAGCTTAAACCCAGACACCCTGACAGATTCAGCTGTGATTACATTTGGTGGGAATAAACTCTCTGCCAAGCGTGAGTGACTGCCTGCAATGCAAAGGCACCTCATCAGCTCACATATTGTTCTTCAGCAATCACAGCTACACACTACTTTTAATTGTCATTGGTTGTAGTTTGGATTAATACTCCAGTTGCAATGAGAAGATGCAATGCCTGTTTGCTACCCCTGCTCCCACAGCAGCACCCTCTGGCAGGGAGGATGGCAGAGCAGGAAGGTAAGGATGAAGAAACCTGCCCTCCGTCACTAAACCTCACTGAGGCTTTTAAGCAACAATCCTATGTGTCTGCTTGTGCCAAGTCTAGAAGCACAGTTGCAGCTCAAAGGTTACAGCTCACCTGCTGTTGAACAGTGTAGCATAAACCCCAGCAGCAGCCCAGACTCAAGGTAATGAGCTGCACGAACTGCCTTTGGACTCAGGTACTAAAGCTTATGCCCCTGCTAGAAACCTCAGACCCAGCTTTGAACACAAGAGCTGAATGCCCATCCAGAATGCAGCACAGGCAAATCACAGCTTGCCTGAAACTTGGGCACAGCAAGGATTTAAGCCCCTGTGTCCTTAGCCTGATTTTTAGCCAGAAGGCTGTCCTGTAAACACTGGATGAAGCAAAGTCTGCCTGGATGCCAGTCAGCACTGCTAGATGCTATCTTTTTGACCTACCAGGGTCAGTCAAGTGATTAATGTCTCAATTCCAAACCTGTCCAGTCCCTCTGCCCCACTCCAACCTTTGATACACTGGATCTTTACTTACTTCAGAAGGATGGTAGCTATACTACAATGACTCATTAACAAAGTTTGTCCTGGCTCCAAGAGTAAAAGTTTTTGGGAACATGAGCCATATTTCTTCTACTTAAAAATACTACTTCTTTTCTGCAACAGCAACAAAATGGAGTTCTGTAACATTTACGTTTGGTAAAATCAGTATTATAAAACATGAGCATTCCAGCCTTGACATATTTGTAAGGGATTTATCATGCACCCATCTTTCAAAAAGGACTTTCAAATATCCCTTTCAAGACATTGCATCAAGAGAGCAGGTCCCTTCAATTATGTTGCTATTGTCCAAGAGATCTTGAGCAAAAATGGAAACTTTTTGGAAAGTACATACTGGCACAGAAAATATTCTGCAGGCTCAGAAGTATTTTATGTATCTGCTGTTTCTACTGTCCAGTCTGAAACACACATTCCGAGTCCAGGCCTTATTCAGTTACTAACACATACCACTCTCACTGTATCTAATTTATTGATGTGAGACCCGTGATGTTCCATAGAAAAGATTGTGATGGGAGCTGTTCCAAAACAACTATCCTCTGAAAAAGCAGACAGTGTGAAAAGATATCTGCCCTCTGCCCCAAATGAACTGAACTGCCCTTGCAGTCTGTCACACCTTTAATACTAGACGATGAATATTTTATAGGGGAATTTAAGATGCAATCTGCTGAACCGAACCCTTTTCTTAATTTACTAACCCCATAAGTGTGATTGGTACTAGGTTTTATACTTAATAGCAACTTTAGGACTACAAAGTTGCTAAAAAACTATGAAACTATGTCCCTGAAGTAGGTCAGAAGAGTGTCTCCCTGCCACCACATTTGTCTCTGAGGGTGCAACGTGACACTGAAAGGCTGCTAGCTGTAAGAAACCCCTGTTCTAAATCATAATTATCCAACCGTTATTCTTCACCACTTGCTGAAAGGTGAGTTTTATAACAGTGAGACACCAAAATTAAGCAAATTCCTGTGTCCTTCTTCAAGGGCAATGCAGTCTCATCCGTGGCATGTTCTTACCAGCACAGAGCTGGAACAAGTTGGATGCTCCTCAGCAAGTTACTCTTTCACTTATGCACACGTAGAGTTGAGAATGGGGTCAGAGAAAGTTATGAAACCTGAAGTTAGTATTTCTAGTTCTGATAGATGAATAGGTTGCTATGTACAGGTTGCACTGTGCACAACTACCTGATTTCAGTTGTACACAGTCTTTGGGAACGGTCAAGGAATTTATATAATAGTCCTGTTTAAACTCAGCCTTGCATGGCTCAAGCAGCAAAGCCACACCTCAGACAGAAACACCTTGTTTAACACAGGTGCATTGCTGCCTTGTTAATCTCAACATCTCAACCCATTGCAAAAAAAAAAAGAAAAAAGTACCTGCAGGGCTTGCCACCTCTTTCCATTTGTGATGTTCATGGCATGGTCATCTTTAACATTCTACAAAAATTGGCATGCAGCATTACATTGAAACATGAGCAATGGAGTGAAATCTCCATTTGTTCCTTCTTCTAAAGGAGTTCATATCTGCCAGCATATGAAGCAATGCCTTCCCAGCTCTTGTAATAGAGCTTGCAGATACTGAAAAGCAACAGGTGACCTGAAGCCACTTCTGGGTAGTTTTCCTTTTTGCTTCTTCCCCCACCCCGGATTGATTTTTTTCCATAGGAATTTCATGAAGCAACACCAGCAACGACTCACACAACACAGATCACGCAATCATATCTACTGTTCAGGCTCCTCCTTTTTGTGGCAGAACATGCAATCAATCCAAGGTCTCCAGTTCCTGATGTTTTAACTAATGCATTATTGGAATAGAAGCTGTTACAAGCTGTCCTCATTTTGCAGGTCAGGCATTTTTTCCATGAGGAAGTCATTCCCCTCTAACAGAGCTATGTTGCAATCCAATACTGCCTGAACAGAAGCATCAAATAGTATCTTGAGAGCCCAGTATCATAGAGATGTTAATAAGCACGTGAGGCTTCTTGCCACTAAATAACAGTTTCCTTTCTGACCCCTCCCTCCACTCTTTCACGTTTAAGGCAACCAGTAGAAGTTAAGTACCAGCTGCAGGGGTAGCAGGCAGTCCTAATTTAAGTTGAACACCACATAAGAAACACTGATGCAAACAAGAGATCACTGTGGAGAAAGCTCTGGAAAACAAGTCACTAAGGGAGACTTTCAGAGTTGAAACTAAATACACAGAGGTTTGTCCACAACCAAAGCACCTCCTTCCCCTCCAGTGAGAGTTGCTTCCGCTATAATGCACCTGCTCAAAGAGGAGGAACCCTCTAAACCCACATGTTCTCATTTCATGAAGTCTGACTTCCCATAATCATCCTCAGGTGCACACTCCTCCCTGGGGCAAAGGTAAGCAAAATGAAAGATAACTGGTAAATGGGGTGGTTTATTAACCCTTTCTTGCCAGCGACACGGTCCAGTTCTGGTTATACTCTTCTACCCACACAGGTAGCTGAAGTAGTGTTACTGGGACTGTTTTGGTGTGACAGCTGATGAGGCTCCTCGGTGGTCAGAGGCGTTGTTGATTGCTGTGCAGAAAGAACAGTGATTTACCTTTAACAAAGACCACTGGGATGTGTTTAAAGGGGGACAGTTTTGATAAAGCTTTTTGAGGTTGTAGTTTTCTGACATTGAGGATTCATGCTGCTGGCATATTAATAAAACTGTTATGATCCCAATGGGTTCTGATTCTTCTACAGTGGTTATAATCCTAATGATATTCCAGAAGTAGAAGAGAGAGAAATCTAAAGGAGATGATGATTAGACAGTGGTATAAGATACTCAAATTAATTATGACAGGTATACGCATATGTAGATTATATAGCTTAGGGTATAAGAAGGGTCAGTGCAAAAAGCTATTTCCTGAGCTTACCTTGAAAGGCTATTTTTACATTTTATGTGATCTTTTTCTGCCAGATAAAGAGGACGTATGCATGAAAAAAGTAACAGCTTACTAGCGGTATTCTGTTTTGTAAGAGCACTTTCTTGATTTTGATAATAAAGGATGTTAACCCTTATTTCTTATTTTCTGTTCAAATTACTTTTTATAATAACTCAGTACACCAAAATGAGAATAATGACGGTAGCAAGGACCAGTTCATCAAACCTTATCTCATTTCAAGTCCTATCCGACAATAAATGCAAACATTCTACTTCTCCCTTCCAGAAAAGGGTGACTGTTCTCTGTTCAAGGTCTGTCTTTTTTATCACTTTTCCTCAATTTATTATCTTTCTGCTATCTAGTCTGAGTCTTTACTCATAAATTTTATGTCAAGCCCCACAGTTTCCAAAACCTACACCAACCTGTACCATTTATTTATCAGCTTTATGAAGACCTCTTATCTTTGCAAAGCCTTTCTGCCAGGCCAGTAAAGGGCCTGTGTTCTTGCAGCTAACAGAGCTGCCTTCCCCTGCAGCAGCTCAGCAACACAGTCCCACACAGCTTCCCCTCAATCTCACCATCCTGGAATAAAACAGGGGAGGGGGCTACTGAAGGAAGAAGTGGAGAGAAAAAGAGGGAATAACATGGGGGAAAGAAGAAAACCCAAACTGGTGGAAGGGAAAAACAGAGGAAGAGGGAATGAAAGAGGCAGATAGGAGGACAAAAAAAGACTAAAGAGTAGGAAAGGGGGAAACTAAAGGGCAACAAACAAACAACACCTACTCTTAAGGCTAAAGGCTTCCGCAGTTTAGCCTGACTGCTGCAGTTGGACCTATCCTTCACAGGTACATTGAAGCTCTCAGATCACAGTTGAAGTCTGGACTTTCTCAGTGCTCTGCAGAAGGGTTTATTTAATGTTATTGACATAGGAGGTAACTATTTATTTTATAGACTATAGAGGACTTGGACAGGAAAAACCAGACAAACAAAAAAACCCCCTAGATTTCAAAGTAATAAATGAACTCAAGGCTGCATTCACTGAAGAGATTTCCACAGACTTCAGAAGAACTTGGAAAAGAGCTCAGTTTCCAACTGAAAAAAAAATTGTAGCTACCTGCTTAAATTCACCTGCTTTTGCTAAATCAGGACTGTCCTAATTGCCATGGAGCTGGTTTGAATAACTTTGCCTCTCCTGAAGTAGCCATGGTCTGACTCCTGCTCATTTTGGACAGCTGGATCAGGAAATGCAGCCCAGAACCTTGCGCTGGATTAAAGAGAAGAGCGCTGGTCCTGGAGAGCCCACCTTTGACATGTTAGAAGGGCTTCAGCACAAACAAAGCAGTTATATTGGGACTGAGTGGATTTTCGGTGCGGGATGCTATACCTCTTCCACTGGAGAGCTAACCAGAGACGTTGGCTTCAGTTTTAGTAATCAACATGAGATGGAGATACCATACCATAGCACAAGAGCAGGAGCAGGTATTTGTTTTCCAAGTATGTGTAGGAGAGGGTCATTTTTTTGCTCTGGCAATGAGCACACAGTCCCCTGGGTGCTCTTCTGGTCATTCATGTGTCTAAATATTAATTTTCCTGGGCAGAATCTGTTCCTTCTCACACAAATACAGTTGCCCTTGATAGTTCCTTGCAACAGAAATTTCTTTACAATGAAATAAATGTAGCCTGCTTGGTTTATTTCAGGACCTTTTTTTTCTGCTTCATAGGCCAGTTTCCCCATACATGACTAATCGCCAGACACGCTCTGCTGCCTGCTCTCCCTGCTCTGCATCAGGAGCTGTGCTCTCTCCCACAGCACTGCCCTTCCACTCTGCTTCTGGAAGACACTCCCAGCATCATCCCATTGTCCCTGCAGCTTTTCTGGCTCTGCCTCTGCCTCCTGGCCTTCCCCCTTGCTGCCAGTGCTTGATGTCCCATCCCAACAAGGTCTGCATTTTCCAAATTACCACTTAGAAGCACAGAATGATGTGGAAAGAGAAGGTATGCAAAATCTATGGATTTCAGCCCACTCCTTAGACCTAGCTTTGGCTGAAGAGGACTACTTGCCAGGAGGACATTGACTTCTGTAAGAATTTATCATCTTTAGGACCCCATAAAATTTGCCTTCCAGTGTTTGTATACCTCTGATGTCTCAGGTAGTTTTAAGAGTTTTTCCTCCGTCACATTGCTAAAGTAGCACTTCTCTTATCAGCGTGCCATACCACTCGTACTACATGCAAAACCAAGGTCAAGTTGTGACTCCGTCTTATGACCCTACATACCAACATTTCCACAGACCTTTTCAACCCAATAAGGAGTGAAGACCAACATCAAGTTGGGTGGTAGATAGGGTACCTTCAAAGGGTTGGATGGGCCATGCAGAGGTGAAATATCTTGCCCAGTGACCCCAGTGACTGAGATCCCAGGTCACTAGACTCCCAGCTCCTTTCTCTGATCTCAGCCTCCATCAGAAAACTCAATTCCTCTTGAAACCATCAGTTCATATACTGCTGACGCTATCAAGCCGTGGTGTTAAGTAGCTCCCCTAAGAGGTGAATCAGTGGCTGTTCAGACTGCCTGGACAGAGATCCTGCTGCCTGTGACCCGCTCTTCCTTAACTGAGAATCCAAAGTCAACACAGTAGATCAAGACCTGGCAATCCCTATAAAAGAGAAGCGCTTGCTCTTCAAACATGAGCCTGAAGGCTTGTGAAACAAAGGTACACTTTAATAAAGTATGATTAAAGAGCTGGAAAGGTACGTAATAAAGGCAAAGAAACAACTCCTCTATTTCACACCCCAATCCAACCAAAATATGGAGATAAGATAAAATCATGATGTTTACTCACTACTTTAAAAGCTCTGTTCTCCCTGGGTGCAGTTCACCTTCAGCTGGTGACACCAAAAGAAGGTGCTTCTGCCTTGCTCTCTTGCCCCTTGTTCTTCAAGTGTTCCCAGAAGCCTTTCAAAAGCAAGATTGGTCACACAGAGCTGAGTGGTAGCAAGACTTTATATATGGGAGTGGTCAGAAAGGGAGGGTGATGTAATGAAGTCGTATCTTTGAGCAGTAAAGGCATGCCACCCTTCCCCCTCCCTGTCCCTAAAGAATTGCTGGCTCACAGGGCAAGCTGAGAACAGAGTGGTCAGACACTTTCCGTGCCGTACTTTCTCACGGTAAAGGGAACAGCATAGAGGGTGGAGAGTAAGGAAAGATCAGAATTGAATGGAGCCGATACTTTGATGTTGGGTAGTCCCAGGAGTGAATCCGTACTGGCAAAGTAGTTTCTTTCCTTTTCTTCATGCACTGAACAATGCTCTGCCAGTTGCTGGTTTTGCCCTCAGCACAAGCCCTGACAGCAAGGACACCCTCTGCATTAGAGCACTGTTGCCCCCATACCCACCCTGTTCGTGAAAATGGCATTCCTTCTCTCTTCGAAGTTAGCTGGTGCTGGAGTACTGCCCAGCTCCATGGCCACCGAGGCTGGGAGCTCTGTGGAGGAGAAGGAACACACATCCCATAAAAGGTGGTGTCCTGGACACTGACCTGGGAAGCTCTTGAGAGGCACATCCTGCCCTTCTCCATTAGAGGAAGTCTTGTAGCCTGTGAATGGAGAGGAAATCTCTCAAGGATGTACCGTTGCTCTCCAAAGGGAAAATAATTCATTTCCAACTTCCTTCATGATAGTTTTGTTGATCTTTCACTGAAGGGCTTGTTTGACCGTGAAAAGCCGTGTCATACATTAGGATAAGGTTTGACTGATTCAGAGCATATCAATTACTGGTCAAGTATCTCTGGAATAGCTGTATAAAGGAGATGCCAAGTCTAACAGAAGATGCGCATGTCTTCTCAGCTGAGGCAAGTGGAAAAGGCAGGAGCCAGCACAGGCTTTCACAAAATGGAATTCATAGAGTTACTGTCACCTACCAGCAATGGCACCAAGATCTGCAAGATCATGTGACAGCAGCCAGATAAATGCCACCAGCTCATAGAATCAAAATCCCGCACAGACAGGAACCTCCATGGCTAGTTCTTAGGCTTGGGTGGGGAAGGGAGATGTGGGAATGACGCTTGCAAGCAGAGCTGCTTGTGCAATGCATAGTGAACTGGACTGGAGAATGATCTTACTTTTTCGCCTTCCCAGGTTGTTTTTCATTCAGATAACTCCCCTGTCCTCTTCATGTAACACTGTGCCAGCCTAAGTAAGGGAGCTATTTAAAGCACTGTCAGAAGTGTTCCTGTACACCAAATCGTGGTCCGAATCTCATTTTACCCTAAGGGATGGGCCAGCTTTGGTAGTGTCAAGGGACTCAAAAGCAGATACGTATCTGAGTTAGATCCCCTTCTAACTACTAGGGAGGCTGCATAAGAAATTTTTTTCAGATCTAGGACAAACTAGCTTTCTCTCACATACGTAAAATTTGCTCACTATATTTGCACTCCCCTGCAAATTACACTAACATGATCTCAGTAAACTACTTCCTCTTGTTCTGTTGCTTTGGAGGGGGCCTGGCTTTGGACCTGTCAGGATGAAACCAGAAACAATTAACATTGAATTGTTCTGATATCCTTATCCAAAGGAGAAATCTTCACGCCTGGCAGGCATTTTTCAGTATGACCACAACTGCAGCAGACCCCATCCACCCCAAGGAAAGCTCCTTTATTTGCTCAAGGTGCAGCATGTCTTTTACAGGACAGTTTGGAGACAGCCTAAACACACCAGGTGGGTGGCAGAGTGAGCTCTAATCAAATCGTAAGCACAAAGAGGAAGAACAGAGTCATAATAGGTCCCTTCCCCTATTTCTCCACTGATACTTATGGTAAGAGAGAGAAAGACCCAGGGGAGACTGCATAAAGCTGCCTACCAAATAGCAACCTCCAGTACTCACCGCCCCTACAAACTCCATAACCTGTCCAGATTGCCAAATTCTTATCATCATCACCACAAAATTCGTTACTACTTAACAGCATTTTTAAGCTACTATCAGGGTCAGGGAGTCTTACAGACCAACACGTGAAAAGCATTCATATCCCCACTTTAGAGACAGGGCAACACAGACAATCTGGCCCAGGGCTCCAGAGCAGGTCAGTGCCCAGGCTGGAATAAGGAACCTTCCCCTCAGATTCTTTCAAGCATGTTGCTAGACGTCACCTCTCCTCCCTGTCATGGGTCTGATATATACAGTAAATCCAGATACAGTTGGAAGGGACAAGTGCAGAGGCTGACAACGATTTAACTGCACAGTGCCTGGAGCTCCGCCAGCTGTTGTTTTCACTGTTTCTCATGGCTTTGCCCCCCCCCCCAACTGTAAACAGAAAATGAATAAAACATGAAGGTAGCACCATCTCCTTGTGAAAAATGACAGCAGATTAGATTGCAGCAGAGGAGCTGGGGAGAAGTTCAAAGTGTTTGCTACTTAATGGAAAACTTGGGGATTATTATAAAAAGTTGTTGGGTGACTAATTGCTGTTAAAGTCTAACCAAAGCAAGAGGGCCCTAAAACCAGAGGAACAAGGACTTTTCCCAGGAAGAGCCAAGGTCCACTCTACAGACCTCCACAAATCTTTTTTCCATTATGCCTAAGAACCAGTGGGACTTGGAGACGTGAGGCTCAGAAGTTATTCCTGGACATGAACGAACACTCACCCGAGGCTCAGCCCCACAGAGATCTGTGTGTGCAGCCCACCCAAACTTTGCCACGAGAGCCATGTTTCTCAGGAAGCCACACAACTTCTTGTCCCTTTCTCAGCAGTTTCTGCTGCAGGATCAGCTCTACTGCTCTTGGAGCAACAAATGAAACTCTCAGCATAAAATTCAGCACATCCTGGTAAGCCAGAATCAGTCCTGAGTTACGTTAGTATGGCAAGTTTTCAACCAGACCATTTAGCAGCTCCTGCCTCATAGCAGGGTCAGGGCTGCAACCTCTCAGAGAGGGACAGGGCAAAGCAGCAGAGGCAAGGAGCAGTGCAGCCATCCCCACATCTGCTATCCCTACTTGTCAACCCGCATCCCCAGGCCTCTTGGTGCCTGCCGCCACCACTGCACACTGTGGGGCCGCTCAGCTGATGTGGTGGTGGAAATCAACCCATCTCTGAGGGTGCTGCAGGAGCAGAGAGCCACTGATGGCTGTTCAGGTGCTGCATGGGAAGAATTTTCACTGGATCACTGACAAGGCTTTAGATACAGTGCGAATTTGCCCTGAGTGTGCAGGGGCTACATACTTTCCAATTACACCTCCCCCAGGCTCCAGAGGGAAAACCCACCTCTGGGATGAACACACCTATCTTGGAAATTGTGAATGGGCTGGCTGGGCCGGAGGGCAGAGGCTGTACCAGCATGGCTCCTGGGAAGACCCGCTTGCCATAACCCTGGGAGGAGTACACATGCCACAGAGGCTGGACACACAGCACCACACAGCGACGAAGCCTGCACAGGAGCTCAGCCCTCTCAGCTCAGCCCCTCCATCCCGCACGGGTGGGCTGCTCTGCGTTTGCTCCACAGCCTCTCTGTGTTAGGATGGGGCAGATGCTGGATGTTTTCCCCATCTGCTGAGCCCACACCTGCTGCCATTTCCACTGCCAGTGGGAATCACAGGTCCCTTTACCACATTCCAACCCAGTCTCTGGGGAAGGCTTTGTTTGTTTTCCCAATGTGCCAGGGCTGCAATGAGCTGGCAGAGCAGGCAGCAGGCCAGTCACACCTGCGTTGCACAGCACAAAGGGATATGAGTGAGCAACCTGCTTATAACACCCACCCTCATCCACCTGGGACCCCTGATGACTGCTCCCAGGCAGGGAGAAGTGGCAATGGATGGAAAGTCACAGAAACTTCTCTGGCTCTGCACTCTCAACGATCAGGAGATCTCCCACAAATCGGGACGAGGGGCACCACAAACATAGGCAACCCCTGAACTATGATAGCTGCAGCAGAGACTGTCATCAGGCACAGATGGACATTTGCAGGGGGGCAAGTGGCCTCCGCTGGGAAAGTCCCTCATGGTCCCCTGCAGATGGAGGCAAAGGGGCTTCCCACAGGCTGGGGCAATATCCCCACCCTTATTCCTCCCCTAGATGTCAGGTGTACGTCCCCAACTCTGGCCCTCTGATGCCTGAGGAGATGGTATAACCATTTTTTGATACCAGTTGTGCCTCTGTTTCCCCTCTTGTCCCCTGCACAGTTGCCTTGCAGCACTGGGGAAGAGGGATGATTTGCAGGTGAGGTCAGCCCTGGTGTGTAATGGGTGTCTGGGGGAAACAGACCTTGGGGATGCAAGGGGCTGCTCACCCAGGAGTGATCCTATGGCCAGAAATCAACTTTGAACTCCAGCAGGGCAAGGCTGTGCAGAGACAAGAGACTAGATAAAAGAGACTTTTTTTTTTTTAAGAGAGCAGGAAGGAGCGGAGGAGAGAGGCAGAGTCCAGGGCTCAGTCCAGCTGTTCAGATCTGAGGCTACCAGAAACGCTGGCTGCTCTTGAAAGGGCTTCCTGCCTCCCCCCACGCCACCCCGGCTGCCTCGCTGGCCTCCGCCACAGAGAGCCCACCAGCCTCAAGCTAATTTGGGCTTGTGAGGGAGAGCACAAAAACACAATGGCGACAGGAATGAAAAGCAGTGGGGGGAATGACACCCAGGAGACTCATCCTTATCAAGGAACAACATCATATCAAAGGAGAGCTGCGGAGACTGGGAAGAACCTTTTGTAAAACCCACAATTGAGCCAAATCCTCCAGTTTTCACATGTTGGTCCCCTAGGAATCCCATCATGAAGACTGCCTCAAAGAGGGACCCCTGTGCCAGGTCAGGCCATGTGCCAGACATGCTGCACACACAGTACTAACGCACCCACTGCACAGTCGCTGTTTGCCCTCTGTGCATGCTTTTTAATTACAGTTTTTGTTTGCAAAGCATCTCTTATAGAAAAGACAAATTGCACTACTCTCAGCTTATTAAAATCATACTCAGAGTTTCTCAACTGCTAATTACACCAGGCAGCAATGTCACTGTAATTAAAGCTGGGATGCATGTTTGGGGAGCCGGGAGCCCAGCTGTCACACAACCCCTTCCCTGCACCGCTCTAACCAGACGGGCTGGCCAGAGCCAGGCCCAGCCACCACCACGAGCTCAGTCCTGCCCAGGTCTTGGCCCCCTGTGATACCCAAGCACTGCCGTGCCACAGTGGAAGATAATGCATGTGAGGCCAAACACCTCCTCAGCATAGGGAAGGAGTCCCCTGGACCAAACCTCCCCAGGTTACACCTGGGCACCCACATTGACTCTGCTGCATGGGCAGGGGCTGGGTGAAGGGAAACAAGCGGCCTTGGGGTTATGGCGCTGAGGCTTGGGGAGTGAAAGGGGGTTCACTCCTGTTTCTGCTGCTAAATGATTGCAATAAATCACATTGCATGTCTGAGCCTCCACTTCCTTGCATGTAAAACAGATTTTGGGCTTACCTGTTAATTAAGGGGCTCTGGGGACAAACTGCAGAAAGGAGTCTTGCTGGCACCCAGCTCACACAAACACTTTAAAGCCTGTGTAGACTGTGGCACACCAACACACTTGGGAGCAAACTACATAGGGGAAGGCGTGAGGCCCTAGAGACTACAAGTCCCCAAAGAACTGAGAGACAGCAATAAAGGAGCTTACAGACCTGTGAGAAGCTGGGAGCTCGCTGGAGAACAAACCCTGCCTCTGCACCGCTCGGTCTCGGAAGAGCAACTGCAGGTGTGCAAACAGCCACGCCGGCAGCACAGCAAAACAGCAAAACACCTGTCCTGAGCTCAGGCACCTCGGAAATACAGCTCTCCGCTGCACAGCTGAGACCAATTAAGCTTTGGGCAATGGGGGCTTGACACCAGCACTGGCCTCCCACTGCTGAGGGGATGCTTTGGAGAATATCACCTCCAGGAAGATGGAGCGCTAATTAGGGAAAGCAGATAAACACTGCATCTGTTCCAAGATGAGTTTCCTTCCCACTGAAATCCTCACAGTTTCAGTGCTCAGCAGGATGCAAACACATCCTTAAATGGCTTCCTGGAGCCCTGGTTTCAAAGATCAGCCCCTTCAAAAGCAATAAAGTGCCAAGATCAATAGCAGCCCCAGGAAAGCTCTGAGCATGCCAGCTCCAAAACCACTGAGCTATCACTACAGCCAGTTACCTATCAGATGCTAAGGGGCAATTCTACTTTTTCACATTTGAAAAGGCTACTGAGACTTCCTAGGCAATCAGGCTTCTTTAAGTACCAAGGAAAAAATGAGCAGGAAAATTTACATTTCAGAAACAGCATGACATGCTTGTGCAACGTATCCCAGAGAGGCAAACCTGCAGAGCTTCATGAGGAGCAAACAAGCAGATACAGCTCACAAGCAAAGAGGAGCAGAGCTCACAGACTCCTGGATGTGATCCTGAGAAAAAGAATATGTTCATCTGCTCCTTGAATGATTTTACTACTAACTCCCTGAAGTCGCTAATAAGAAGTTCTGTGAAGCAGGTATCAGATAATCATTTTAAATCCAATATAAGTTACAAGTGAAGAACAAATGATCAAAACTTCCTGTGGAAAAAGCTGAGTGGGATGCCCTATGAATGCCAGAGGCAGCATGTTCAATGTATTTACTTGTGTCCCAGTAATGAAATGGCAGAAGTTAGTGTATGAAGCTAGCAAAGGGCATCAGGAAAATTTCAAAGACCTTGTGGAAGAACTTGAAAACATCTGTGAAAAGGGCAAATAAGAGTAGATGAAATTCAATGCAGAGAAACATGTAATGCCTGGCTGTCATAAACCAATATGAAGGATAGATATATACTGATGGGTTTGAGTTAGCTTTTTTCACCACCATTAAATCTCTCATACAGATTTGTGAAAAAAACGCAGCAAGAAGGAAGCAAGAATTTGTTACCTCCTAATTTGTCCCCTCTTATTTAGAGCTTATAAATGAAACTGGGTCTGTAAAGAGGAAAAGTATTCCTTTGAAAAGGATAAAGAGGACAGAGGCAGTGTTAAGAATCAAAGCTGGCAAACCAAGCTACAGCTATAGAAGTTTTTTGAAAAAATAATAACTTAGTACAAGCAACTTACCTAAGAAACGGCGTAAAACAAAGATTATGCCTAACAACCCATAGCATATTGAAAAACAGTGTTTTACAGTCTAGGGTGTTCACTTAAGTAAAGCTAACTGTAGCTCGCCTTGGAATAGCATTGAAATCTGTCCAAATAGGAGAATTCCAGTTCTGACAGAAGTCGGTATTTTCATCCCTTAAAACACGTGTGCAGCGTCAGAGCATGCCACGGGAACACAACACCTGAAAAGCAAAGGCAAGGTTCCCGAGAGCTTCAAGCCTTCCTCTCCCTACCTGGAGCCTCTGGCAGCGAAATATTGCCCAGCCTCATCTCACCTCCAGCCTCTGAACAGAGTCACTCTCCCCGCTCCATCCGCCCCACAGACACACCTGCGCGCTGCGATCCTACCTGGAGCTAAGTGGGATTTTCCATGCAGGCGGTGCGGCATTTCAGGGGTCCTCCCAGCACATCCCTGCCTGGCCCAGGGCTTGGCGCCTGGCCCAGGGAAGGGAGAGCCTCTTCTCCAGAGCAGCCGGGCTGTTCCCCTGTGGGTGAGAGGCTGGGTCAGTCCCAGTTCTTGTACTGGGCACTAGATGGCACAGATGGGAGGGAATTCAAAGGTAGCCAGCCTGCGATCTGCGGCATTTCGGACAAGGGGGTCTGCCAGTTGTCCAAAGGAGGCAGCTGCTATGGGGGATGCGCGGCCAGCAGCAGCATCCCACGGGTGTATCCCCTCCATGGGCTGCCCCCCTTGGCACTGCCCTGCTGCATCCCCTCAGCATCCCATCCTGTCCTGTCCAACCAAAGGGTCGCCTGTGCTGTGCTAAAGCTGGATGGCCCTGCAAGGTCCATGGCCTGTGACCATGCCCCTGCCTCCTGGACATGATCTGCTATTCCTTATGAAGCACAGGCTCGCTGCATTGGGCACACAAACACCTTGTTCATGAAGCAGCCCTAAATTTGGCTTGAAATGCATCAAAAAGAGGGGGGAAATCTTCCCTAGGGCCGACTGTCCTGTATTGCTGTGAGGCTGCACCATAGGTGTCAGCCTGCAGGATAATAAATAGCACCTGACACCAGGGAGCACAGGGAGGGGATGCTGGGGGTCAGATACCTTGTCAGCGGCCCCTCAGGGTTCAGGGTAGGTCTGGGGAATGGCACCCGGGACCTGTCCTTTACCCTGTGGGATGATGGTGCAAAGAAGGGAATCACTTGGTCACTGCTCTTAAAATCATCTTTCACAAGGTAGCTCCTCTAAAGCAGCTCACTTTTCCTTCTGGTTTTCTTCTTTTTCAGCACTGCTACCTGCAATCACTGAGGCAGGACCTGTGCCCTAAAGCCTTCCCAACCTCATCTTCCTCAATTTCTTTAAGGCGTGGATGAAATTCCTTACAAATGAACTGTGTGGACTGACGCGATGAGGCAAACATGGGCTAAGCCACACAAAACTGCTGCAGTAAGCACAGAAAAGGCCAAAGAATTTTTTATGGTGAGAAAAAAAGTAGGGGAAGGTGGAAGGCTGTATATGGCGTCTGCTTTTCTGACATAAGAAATTCACTTTACTTCAAAGGTTAACACAGTTAATGCACCTGGTGAAGATCATAGGCTCTGACAGCCTGACTGGAAAGGCTCCATCCGTAGCACCGCACAAGGGACAGTGTGTGCAAAGACGGCACCGAGGTGAGCAGCAAGCTTTGTGCCTGAGACAGAAGTGTCACACATGGGTGCTATCCAAACCAAACCTGAACCTGGCAAAGCCCAAAAGAGCCTTTGTGCTGAGCAGCTCAATGGTGCCAGGTATTAATGACACAGACAAGACTCCTGGGAAAAGCCTGTTTGCTGAAGGGAGCAGCAGTGGACACGCTATGCCCCAGGCCCCTGGAAAAGATCAAGGCGGGCAGCATTACCCTTTCCCGTCTGTCTGCTCATGGCACTGCCCTGCAGACTCAGGTGGGTCTAGGGATCACCTAAGCTTAAACTCCACAGGGTAAATCCCTCAGGGTGTCTTAGGTGAGGGACAAAACATAAATCAGATGCCAGCAGTGTAAGATCCAAATTCTTTGATAGTGTAAACAGGGCAGTAGGTCAGTTTGGCTCAGTGGCTCTTATCTTTCAATGGCTGGAGAGGGTGACACTGGTGACCTGGGCACAAGCTGGAGGGACATTCATGCTAGGTTCAGGGGGCAGCTCCAGTCCAGCGTCCAGAGGCTGGCTGAGCAGTACAGAACAGCCAGAGAAGCCCCTTCAACATTGGGCTTTCACCAACAGACTTAGACACCTGCTTCTGATCACCTAGCTAAGTCTAAATGCCGTGTCGCTGGTGTGTAACAACCTGGCTGTGAAAGCTTTCTGGGCAGAGGAGGAGGTGCTTCAGAAAAGGTTTTTATGCTCCAATTGCCACCTCAAGCCCTGCTTCTTGTACTCTTCTATGACTCTTCAAGTACTTGGCATTTTTCAGCTGAGAGATGTCTTTTTATCTTTGGATATAGACGGAGAAAAACTAGTCAAGCTAGAAAGAAATAATAACAGCTGGTCACTTTTCCAGGCCTATCAGGAACTGTAAACAAGCCTTTAAAACTGTTTTAAAAAGTGCTGAGGTCTGTGGGGAACATGAAAGTTTTAGTCAGTGGTGTCATCCTCCACAGCAGACAGACATCTTATGTGGCACCCTGATGGCTGGACTTGCTTCACTCTGCCAGAGCCACGGAGCTTCCCATGCAGACAGCACTCAAACCAGCCGCCAGCATTTCCATGCACTGTGCCTGCTCAGATCAGACCTCCACAGTTTGGCTGTCTGGCCTCCAGCCCCTGGAGGCCTGTGGCTGCTCTCGGCGGTTTAGCACTGCTGCTAAGATGCTTAGAGCCGATATAATCTGTGCACTTAGTGGTTTCAAGCTCCAAAAGAAGCTTAGCAGCACCAGGTGCTGCCTTCTGCCTCTCATGTATGGGCTTAAGGTGGTTTAATTCTTTTATGAAACTGTAACTCCAGCCCATAGCCTTAAACTGCGGAGGTCTCTTCTAAGCCAAGTTTTCTAAAAGCTCTTTAGAAATACGAGACACACAAAAAAGGGATCCCAGAGGGACATATTATAAGATCATGTGTTTCCGCCTCTTAAAGGCTGGAAATGCGAGATCCCCATGGCAAGGTGCATTTTAAGTCCTTGCGAGGCTTTCCTCCACTGTTTCTCCTGTCTTAGATCAGCCTCTCAAATGGTCTAAGGTATGGTAATACCTGGAGAGATCCCAGGACCTTCCCCTACACCTCTCATCAGCCTTGTGAAAGCATCAGCAGGCAAGCAGCCACCGCTATGTCCCAAAGACAGGTGTCTGAACAGCAAAGCAGCCCCCTGGGACCACAGACTGCCCCTGGACGTGCCGCTTCACAGCATTTGCTTCATTAACTGCATTTGCTCTGCCTTTTTTTGTTTTTTTGTTTTGTTTTGTTTTTAAACTTTACTGCCTCCCTTTACAGGCTGATCAAAAGCACAAGGTGTTACAAAGGAGACCTTGCACTGTTGCCTCAAAAGGCCTCCTGCCGGTCCCAGTGACTCTCCCTTCCCTTTCTGTGGGGCTTCTTGTGGGTCTGCCAGGGGAAAGCAGGCAGCTGGGGAGGACAGGAAAGGTGTCTGGAAAGCACGCACAGGACTAGGCAGCAATGGAGAAGTAGAGAAGGTGGAAAGAAAGAGCAGGGAAGTGCGAGCCTAGGGTAGAATGTAGGAAGAGTCAGGGCTTCCCATCACCTTCCTTAGAAAGCCCACACAGGGCTGGAAGAAATACCCCACACTGGGGGTGTGTGATACGCTTCCTGAGTGGGACAGGACGGGAAGGGTAAGGCCTTTGTGCAGAGCCTGGCTGGCCGCAAATGCTTCCAGAGCTGTGACGGGTATCTCTGGTGATGCCCTCAGAGCTGCTTGCTCTGCCTTTTTGCCAAGCACTACAGCCACTGCAGCAGTTCAGCGCAAGGCTGTGTGTCCAAACCTCACAGCATCCAGATGTACAGTCCAGCCTAATTTAATCAAGATTAATCTAAATGAAATGGGTGCAGCATGCTTCCAGAGTGGAGGTAACAGAAATCCTCCATATACCTCAGATACCTAATTAATTCATCACGAACGTAATGGAAGCTCAGAATTCTCCCGTGCTAAGAAGTCAATTCCATGTGTCACTGGAGAGGACTAGTGACCTTCCCTGTGCTTGCAGCAACGTTGTCCAATTTAACTCTGACCACAACATCACAAGTCGTTAAGATTCTCTATGGAGGCAATATACAGGCCAACAAATCTGCTTTTATGGGCCCTGCTAGAACTTGATTAATTTTCACAATAATGAGCAGCCCGGTGTCCGTAATTACTTAGCAGAACTCTGTCATTTCTAAACCCCATCACTGCACAGATGCATGCCTCGGATGCACAACACCACCAAGCAGCCTCATGGGCTGCAAAGAGAGCCTCAGCTGCAAAAGCAAAGGCTTAAGATCTAATTAATATTACATGGGATATTGCTACCATTCCTCCATCAAGTGCGAAGTCTCAGCAGTACCTGGCCTGCAGTTGCTACTGCCAGCACTGACACTGCGGGAACTCCCAAAGACCACAGTCCAAATGATGCTGCGTCCATCTTTTATCTCCCCACCTCCATGTACTCTGCACAACCATTAAGGGGCTTTCTTCCCCGAAAATGCACTGTCATGGACAGGTGGACCTTCTCCAGGTCTGTGCTGCTTTATTTACATGAGTTTACAGATGTTTACAGATGAAGCTCCCCACATACATTTCCCCTTGGACAGATCATGGGCAAACAGCAAGTACTTTTGCCCCAAGATGTTAATGAATTAAACCTGGAGCTTGGACTAGGTCTTTGCACATATCTCTCCAGGGCTACAGCTCCCTTCCCTGCAGGAGGCTTGGCTTTGAGGGATCTTGACAACAAGCTCAGAGTCACAAGAAATAACAACTTGTGAGTTCAGACAAGCTGGTTTGCAGGCAAACAAAAGATGAAGCTGTGAAAGTGTGAGGCAGTCAATGCAGTGTCTGGCAGCACAGCCTCACCACCGCCTTAATCCTCTTTCCCTTCTTAAATGCTAAATTAATCAATTAAATTTCCCAGCAACAACTGTCAAAAATGTAACGTTCATCATATACAAGGCAAAAAAAAATTAGGATTGTCATTTGAATCCAGCTTGACCAGCATACAGATCAGAACAGCCTCAGTGAGTGTGTGTACACCTGGTTCCTCCCAGGCAGGGGCAATTGGAATTGCAGTCACACTGTGAGCACCACGGGGTATTTCAAGGAAAAGGGCTGTGGCACGAGCTCTGCTTGCAGCCATCCAGCTCTGCAGCCTCTGCAGGGAGTGCTATGGTGCTGAGCGCTGCCTGAACAGGGCAGAGGCACATTATACAGCGCAAACTCAACCAAACCTCCAGTTGTGTCAGGGAGGAAGCCACAGCCTTCCCAGCCACAGTACATGCGCCCCATCTCCCAGTCTAGCACTACATATGCCACAGGACCTATAGGGAAGAGACAATACAAAAATGAAAGGGGCCCTGGCAACCTCTGCCCACAACTGCCAGTGTGAATTTGTAAGGGCTGAGCAATTACTACCCCTTCCCCAGTCTACTGAGGGGCAAACCAAGTCACAGGGGGCTAGTATGCTGTGCGATGGCAAGAGCAAGCCAGGAGCGTGTTCAATGAAAGCATCAGCCCACGGCTCAAAAGCAATCAAAAAAGCGAAGTGAGTGCTAGGAGACAGAGCAAAACTGCGAACCTCACCGTGCTATCAGATAGCTCCAGGGTGCACCTGCATCCCCATGGCTGTTGTGCCAGTTGGCTAGAGGCTACAGCAGGACTAGAGGAGGGGCAGGGAGCTAGTTAAGGATGATCTAAGGTCTGAAATGGCCACAAGACCAAGACTCTTCAACCTGGAAAAAGGACACCTGACAGGGACACAGCAGAGGTCTGTCATTCAAGAGCAGCTTAGAGAAAATGAATAGGTAATGACTGCCTGCTGCCTCTTCCAATATTTAACCTACAAAACATCAAATGAAAACGGTAAGTGACAGATTCAGAACAAAGTAAATATTTATTCACACAACACATAGCTGAACAGTGGAACTCACTGCCATAAGATGCTGTGGATGCCCAAAATTCGCTCAGGCTCAGAAAAGGTTTAGGAAACACCTGTAAAGGACTATAAAATGCAGGAAATTCCCAAACTACAGATGGCTGATAGTGAGGAGGGTATTCAGGAACACATCAACCTGTGTCTCCCTTTCTTATGCTCCTCGCTAGGCATCCTCTATTAACCACTGCCAATTCAGGATCCCCGGGGAAAGAGACCTGGCGTCTGATCCAGTACAGTTGCGCTTCTGTTCCTGACACTGACCTGAGCTCTCCTCCTTGCCCAAAAGGCCAGGAGCTGGGAACATTCCCATTACTGGGCATTGGGATGACAACAAGGAGATGTGCTCACAGCACAGAATTTGAGTGAATCTAGAGAGGATCTCTGCTTTTTATTTTTCCTGTTTCTTATCTTAGGAGAGATTTTTGGTAAAACTCTAACTCAGCCTTGCTGCACCCAGCTAGTTGCAGTTGGCAGCACCATATACATCTGTGCCGAGGTTAGAAGCCAGTTAATATCCTTCTGAGAGGTGTTAATATATCCACAGGGATGGGGAGGAATCCCCTTTCCAAGCCTCAAAACCACAGCTTGTGGTCACTGTGGGAGGCCCTGCAGACCCCACTCTGTCCAACCCAAAAAGCTCACGAACTGATCTGTCTCCCTGTAGAGTTTTCAGGTGTCCTTGCCACCACAGCAAAGAGAAAAGGGAAGGTGAGGACACTGCTGTTGATTGATATCCTTCAGGTCTTGCATCCTCACCTACTGGCTCAGTCTCTCCTAGGGCTGCATAGGACCAGAGGTCTCTGACAGAGTCTACTCTTCCCAAGCAGACTCCTGCCTCCTCCCCCTACATGCAGCAAACCTTGACGCTCTTAGCTATAGAAATACACCCACTGGCTGTCATGTGTCCTTTGAAAGTGCTCACACTGATAGGGCAATGTTCATCTCTTAGTTTACAAAGAGCTGCCAGCCAGCCATTCTCCTTCAGTAAAATCAAGCATTGGTGTGTTTCTCATTAGCTCCTATTATTCACACTGTTGTAGTATTTCCAGTTTTAAAGCTCACAGCTAAACTGCTTCCGCAACTGTTTGTTTGTTAAGAGGATTTGATCTGTGGTGGGATACTTCCAAGTTACACACAGAGGAGAAGGTATCCTGGTAACGGTGTCATCCTCTGAGCTACTTGCTTGCCCTGCATCTCCCATCGCCTGGGAACAATGCACACGGTCTCATCCCCCCCTAAGAGTAAACTGCAGATTATGTTTTCTTCTCCTGACTCTCAGAGATAAGGTGTGAGACAATGCAGCCATACAAAGCCATTCAGCTGTTAAACTGATCCTGTGGTTACAAGCCCTGCTATTGCTGCTCCTCCTTTCAGCAGCAGCTCACAGAACAGAGCAGGCAGAAGCACAGATCTAAGGCAGCCTGTCCAGTTGCCAGAGAGCTGGGAAAGGCGACCATGCAACACTCCACTGACACCTTTACCCATCGCTCTTAGCCAGGCAGTTTTTGTCCTTCCCTTTGCTCCCAGTGACACTCCTATAGCCATAATGCTGCACCTCATATAAGTGATTTGTTTCTTGACCCAGCCTCTCTCAAAGCTTTCCGACCAGATCCTGAAATCCTTACTCAGCATCTACTCCCTCCAAATGGCATTAGCCTGAGTCAGGCTCAGCGATATCTCAGGATCTGTTGATGCTAATTTGTCTCTCACAGGTGCTTAGCTAGAGCAGGGAGGGGAATAACAGGGAGATGGACAGTCAGGGCTTTTGTCTGATGAAACACTGAGTAAAACTCTGAGAAGGGCTGTCAGAATTTGGCCTATCATGATTAGAGACCCACATAAACACTGTGACAAAACTGATGCATTGGCCAGACTGCTTTAGAGTCCAGCCCCGTTTTGTCCCTGTCTCTTCAAGCCAGACTCAGGTCACCCATAGAGTATTTGAAAGAGGCTGCAATGATACAGGGCACCCACATCTCCATCCCCATTCACAAATCTGAGGAACACTGAGAAGGAAAATGAACCCTGCTGGGTCTGTACAGCAAAGGGCCATCCCTGTTCCCCCAAAGTGAGGACCTGATGGCCACAATAACAGATTCTCCTACAGATGCATTGGGCGATACTTGTCTAATGGATGCACACGGCAGTGGGAACCTCAGGCTGTTCCTCTAGCTGTGTGCCCTGACGTTATAGCTACCAGACACTCCTGCTCTGTGTGCAGGACTTGTAGTCCATCACAGGCACCTGGGCTCAGTGTGGTGATAGTCCTGAACAGAAGTGAGCCCATGGCTTCAGCTCCAGAGAGCGGAAGGTCAGACTGAGCCACTGGTTATACTGGAAGCATGACTCAGCTGCCTGCAAAATCTCAGTGGCTGGAAATGGGATCCAGGCTTTGTTTTTTACCATCCTGTTGGATGGCAGTGATTCTGTCTGAGGAAAAGCATGTGCTAAACTTGCTGTGCACTGCTGGGGGAGGGAGGGATGCATAAGAGGAAAACACTTCTACCCACAGCAGGTAAGGAACGGTGCCAGCATCGTACAGATCGTACAGCATCGTGCCAGTCACAGACAATGGGTGGTGGGCAAAATTGCTGCCGCTTTCTAGATTCATAAAAAAACCTCCTCTGGGTCCACAGCAGACTGATAGAAAACACAGCCCACAGAAGCAATCACAGCCAGATGGTGTGTTTTGAAGCACTATTAATCTTGACAACCTTTTGCAGCGTTCAAAGAGTTTGCCCAGGGAAGACAAGCTCCCCAAATTTCCTGGATTCAAGGCGCGGTCCCGGCTGCGTCCGCTCCTCTCTTTGTCTCCTCCACCGAGCATCTCCCGGCAGAGCAAACCCGGGAGGAGGAGGCGCCTCCGGGAGCAGAGGCAGCAGGGGCTGCCCAGCCGCTGGGGAGGCGGGTGCTGGGGCAGGGACCCGAGCAAATAAAATACCCCTGGGGCGTTGCTCCTCTGGGAGCGCCGGGAATCACCAGCCGCGGAGCACGGGGAGCCGGGGCGGGGCCGGCCGGGCGGGGCAGCCCGGACCCCCCGCCTCCCTCGGCGCCTCCCCCGGCCCAGAGCCCGGTGCTCGCCCGGTCCGGAGCGTGGCACGGCGGCATCGCGGCCATGGGCTCCCGTCTGAGCCGGCAGAGCAGCCTGGAGGAGGAGGGCACCGAGGAGCCCTGTGCCGGGAGGCTGGAGGGCGGCCGGGGCGACTTCCACCTCTCCTCCCTGCTCCTCCACCCGCAGAAGCTGCCCGGGGTTCTGCGGAAAGCTTCGCCGGCGCCTTATGTGCGGCGGGTGGGGTGGCTGCGGGAGATCCAGGCCACCATCCGGGAGCACAAGCGGGAGCACGCCGTGCACATCCTCAGGCTGCTTAGGAAGGTAAATGCCGCGGGCGAGCCGGGCCCCGGGGCCGCCACCCCCGGGGCAGTGCGGGCAGGACAAAGAGCTGTGCGCGGCGCGGGCGGTGCCGCCGGGCCGGGGTCTGCAGCTCCCCCCACCCGGCGGTGCGGGGCAGGCAGCTGGGGTTTACAAGCCCCCTCCTCCTCGGCGGTGTGGGTTTGCAGCCGCTCCCTTGGCGGTGCGGGCCGGGCTCTTTGTGCTGCTTTTCACCGCTCCATGCCCCGGTGGTGCGGGACCCACCCCGCTCGGTCCCCGCCGCGGCAGGAGGGAGCGGCTGCGGGAGGCGACACCCGCCCTGGCTCACTGCCACCTCCCCTTGTCCCCTCCCGGGCCAGGGAGAGAGCGGCTGGGAGGGAGCTGGGAGGAGGGCTGTGCTGCACACAGGAAAAAGGGTGTCCAAGCCTCAGCTGTCCCCCATCCACACCCCTCCATGCCAGCCCCAGGACTGATGCCCCCCAGAGAAAAGCAACTGCCACCACGTCCCATTATGCCCACCCAGCCAGGCTGGCCAAGATCTGCCTTTGGGAGAACCCAAAATGGTTTTGGAGAGGATCTGTGGGACAGTCTAGGCTGAGAGGAGAGGTAAAGGGGTCAGTGTATCAGTGGGAGCTTGTTTCTGTCTGACGCCATTCAGGAACAGAAAAGCCAGTGTGCAGGCAGCGTGGTGCCAAACTGATGCTGAGGACAGAGCCCTGCTGCTGGAACAGAGCCATCTCTTCCATCGCTCAGTGCTACCACCACTTTCCAGGCAAACTCAGCTCCCCCAAACTGCAGGCAGCTCTGCAATCAGTAGCACAGGAGACAAATCCTCCCTCTGATTTGGACATAAAACACCATCAGTTCTTAGCTTATCTTGTTGCTTCATTAGATAACGACCTACATCTTGGGAACATACTGAGTTTCTCAACATAGTGGCAAGTAACCTTTGGGTGTATGTTGGAGCAGGGACTGGCTTACTGGATGCTTGTACAGCCATACTACCAGCTGCAGGGAGCTGCATTAACAGCTCTGTGTCTGCTCTGAATGTCTTGGGCTTTACAACACACCCAACAGTGGTGGTCAATGCCCTGGGCTACCAGCAAGTTGCACACTCATGAGTAAGAATTTACAGGACCAAAAATTACATCTCTGCTTTTCCTGTCCACTGCCTTAGCATTCACATGAGCACCACAAATACTCTTCTTGCCATGCATGTAGGCAGGTGAACCCCCAGCAGAAAGCCTGTATGTGTGCACAGGTATGGCAGAAAAGGGTTGAATAAGATTTCAAAGACAGTTTTGGAAAGGCATTATTACAAGAAGCTTGCGAAGAAAGAGAGGCAACCACTCACTTCATGAACGTGGTGATGTAACATGAACAGACTTTTGTAGGGTATGTCAGAGGCCAGAACTACAGAATGTCATTTTCTATAGTGCTCAGCACCTCTCCTTGAGACTGAAGCGCTGAAGTCCCCCACAGACATTGTATGTCTCCAGAAGGTCCACAGTTTGAATGCTAAGTCACAGGGCCATCTGGAATGGGGGATTGTTTCTAAGCCCTCCTTTCAGTGCAGCCTGCCAGCTCCTCTCAGGATAAGCTGAGCACCCAGCTTCCCCACATCCGCCCTGAGAATTGTCCTGAATGCTCACATTTTGTCCACTGCCTTTCCAGTTCCCCTTATTATTCCTGGTCCCCATCTCTGCCTGTCCATGTGGAAACAGTGACCCTCTGTTCATCTGCTCATGACAGAGCAGTAGGACATGCGTGCTGTAGCACAACACAGCCTCCTTCTGCCAAGTAAGATGGGAACCCATCCAACACCACCCCAAAGCCTCTGGTTTGTTGTGTGCTCAGAGATTTCAGAGACAGAGGGCTACACCACTAATACGTACCACACACCCTTCGACAACTAAACACAATTGTCTGCCAGTTTGGTGTCACATAATCAGAACCAGTCCTCCTCATGTGTCCAATGTCAGCTTCAAAGAGTACTATGATCAGCCTTTTTTCTCATTTGCAAATTTTCCTCACTCAACTAAATTCATCCTTTAGCTTGTCCCCCAGCAGCATGTCCTTCCTTACGCAGACTGGCTTACCTTGGCAGTAACGTACTCTCAGGAGTCACAAATTAATGTGTCCCAGGTGAGGGTCTGTTTGTTACCTGTAAA
The DNA here is from genome assembly GCF_964199755.1 of Larus michahellis. Taxonomy (NCBI): domain Eukaryota; kingdom Metazoa; phylum Chordata; class Aves; order Charadriiformes; family Laridae; genus Larus; species Larus michahellis. Next base: position 6,067,848 of record NC_133908.1, on the reverse strand, counting down.
GAGAGAGACACTGTGTTCACTCTAGTGGACAGTGAGGATGTTTAACACCAATACCTCATCACCGTGCCTTGGACCAGGGTGCGAAAACCCCAGAGAACGCAGAGCAATGGTGGGAGCGGAATCACAGCCTTCACAAATGAGCAGACGTGCTCAGCCAGGAGGATGCAGGCTCCCAATGCGTGCTGCCTGCTGCTCCCAGCAGATACAGATCTTGCCCAGCCCTGCAGATGTACCCCACAGGATGTAATTGTATCTGCCAGTGTTTTTTGACCTGCAGACTGCTCCTAGGATGTTGAAAGGGTGTAATAACGTAAAGAAAGCAAGCCAGCCAGAAGCACATCCACTAAGAGAGATGTGAGATCCCAGCATTTTAGCAGAGTACACAGAGAGCAACTGCAAACCACAGATGTACACTCATGTAGACTTGCATTGTCCAGGAACACTCGGACAGCTCCATTGCACATCCCCTTACCAGTCTCAGAAATAGCCACCTGCCAAAGACAGACCAGCTTTCCTGCTCGTCTAAGTGGGCATCACTCAGCTGAAAACAGGGGAAACAATAGACTTACACCAGCAAAAAAGTCTAGTACAATCTGATTTTCCTGTGCTGGGACAATGGCCAAGTGTCAGTCATTTTTAAGATAACAGCACTAAGCCAACTGAAGTGGCAAGATTTATAATATTCTGCTGTCTGCAGCCACTCTTTAGGTGGTACAAAATTTTCCAAGAAATGAGGAGGGGGAAAGGGAAACCAGTAAGATGAACCAGAAAATGCCCCTGGACAAAGAATTTATAAACTATCAATGTGAAGTGAATATTTACAGTTATATTATTTATAAAACCCTCGCAGGCAGCATTTATAATGGGAATGCAGATTCATCTTAATGGTATAGCTCCAATTGGGGGAGTTTAATTACTGCTGTGACATCCACTGCTGTGTGCCCAGCCATGCCATCCTCTCGGCAGCTTTCTTCATCTGCGCCTATTACACTTGGTGTAGGAGGCTCCATTTCCCTGAAGCCTCGCAGTTAAGGGAGACATTGGCATGATGCCTTGGTACGCTTCTGGCCCATGTCCAGCTGTGTCTGTCTGTCCTTCAGGACTGATCCACCGCTTGGGTTCCTTGGATGCTTATGGGTATCATCCGTATACAGACGGTGATGGGGCTGTAAAGCATTCTATTTATTCTCCCTTTCTCCACCAGATCTGTAGCCAGGGTCTGTTTGGTGTTGTGCTCTCTGCTTGATCCAAGCATATCCAGAGCAGGAAAGAGTGGATACAGCACTGGCTTTGATTGTTGCTTAGGGTTAAGATCCCACATCTCTGCCAGCTATGGCTCCATCCCTGCTGCTGATGTATGTGTATACACCCAGCTTTTTTTCCTCCCTCTTTTTAATTTTTTTTTTTTTTTTTTTGAGCTCTCCGTGCATCTTTCACTGGGTGGTGCCTGAAGCACACATTCAGTGGAGCAGCACGAACATATGGGGCACCCATTTGCTTATTCATTTCTCCTGGCAGCAGCATACAGAATGGGCAGAGGACTTGTTTCCTCCCTCAGCTGAGCCCTCCTTGTCAACTGAATCAAACCCAGCACTATCCCTCTTAGGGAGCTTTTTTGTTCTACATTTCTACTGGGATATTTTTTTTTCTGCCCTCAGGGTATTTTCATGTGAGTATGTGACCTCTGTTTCCCAGATGCATTTTTTTTTTCCACAGCTCTGTGGTACCTCCTGATTGTAATAACTGACATATATTAGATCTTAGCTTTCCCCTTAGCAAGAAACAGCCTAGTTCTTTGCAGTATCGTCCATCTGGCCCCTGGAGAGGCTTTTTTGTTCCCAAGGATGCTGAGGTTTCTTCCAGCACATCCAAGGTGCCCCACATCCTGGTCCATGTTGCGTGGATCACAGATGTTCCCCTAGCTCATGTGGTGGAAGATGGGAAGAGGACTCCCCACAACCATTGTGCAGAGCTACCTATAGATGTACCATTACAGCCAAAAGACAACACTTCCAGTGCTTAGCGCTTACTGAGAAATTTAAAGCACAGTTAAACTCATACTGATGGGCAGGACTTTTAGTCAGCCAGGCGCCACCAGGGTGGCATGGCAGTATCTGAGTACCTGAGAAAGGTTTGATTCTTCCAGAAAAGCTGAGATTGGAGTAGCAGGTTTAGAGCCAGCCTTCCTGCTTGGCTCCTTCAGCAGATTCACACATAGAAGCTGACAAAACTGTAAGTTTCTCTGGAGCTAATTCTCTGGAGAGAAATGATACCACTCTCACCTTCCTGTGGTAGGTGGAAACAAGGCGGTCAGCCCCTAGGCTGCCTAGCTCAACTTAACACTGCATCTCATTCAGCGCTCTGGCTATCCACATCCCCCATCACAGTAATACTGGGTCAGACACAGCTGCTTCACCTTTCCTGTACTGAGCAACCATCTGGCACCTCATGGGATCTACTTTCTGGTTTCTAGACATCTCATGGTCATAGCTCCAAGGGAGCCTGTGTATCTCACTGACTGTGGTTTGTTTTTTTTTTTTGTAGGACCTGGGACTTGAAGGAACATTCCTCAATGAAGTGCTCTACAAAAATGCAACTTTCCTCAACTTGGTGGATCCCATCTCCCATGATTTGCTGATGAGCCTCGCTAGAGATCTGCAGTGTCCCAAAAAGGTGAACCCTTCCCTCAGCTCAACGGACATTTTGCAACATAGCACTGATGCAAAGAGCCCTAACGGGGTGACTGGTGCTGGGTGGTGCTCTGCAATCCTTCAAAACCAGACAGTGTATGCCCTTGGAGTAGTAGCATATACAACGTTGTGCATATTTCTGTAGAAAACAGTTAAAACTACTTCAGAATGTGAATGCAGCTGAAGGAGGGGGTGGTTATGTGCACAGAAATAAGAACTTTACTTTTTGTACCAGTAGTAAACTTGGTGACAGGGTACAGGCCAGATAAAAATATATGGGGTGGATGGTGATGCTATATTCACTGGTATGCCCCAGAGGTTCAAAGCAGCTAGCTTATGGGGCTGCAGAGGGGAACAGAGATCTCTGCACCTCTGCCCAGGCTGGTGCCTCTGCAGGAGGAGGACAAGAACCTCTCTCTTCCCAGGCCCTTTGCCATATGTAACTACCCTAACCCAGCACTACACCTCCCCTATAACCTCCCAGATCTCTGAGTAAAGAATGGTACTGTAGGAATATATTGCAACTCAGGGTTCAAGAAGCAAACGCGTTATGCACACAGTATCCCTCCACTGCTCTGGCACTTCCCTGCAGAGAACGAGGAGAGCAGAGACAAAGAAAGGCAAGGCTGAGTGCAGACAAACATCACAGATACCACAGACCCACTGCAACACCTGTATCTACTTCTGTTAGTCTTTGCCACCACAAACACTTGGATTTGCAATACATCCATTTGCTCATTAGGCTTGGGAAGTGTCGTGTTTGCTTTATAAGGAGAACAACAGAGTGAATTTCTTTATTCAAAGAGAGATATTAAGTACACACAGCTCAGAGCAAACAGCAGCGCCCTGGGGAATGCACTGAATGCCTGGTGTAGATTAGTGGCATTTCTAACCTTATTCTGCCATCTCCTGAGGCTCTCTGATAACAATTAACCAGTCAGGTCTCAATAGTCAAGCTACATTTAGCCAAAGTTTAATCATCATCAGGCTGCAATGCAGCCTGAAAAATCTTATTTTCAAGTATGATTTTTGTGGAAATTTTATGAGCATCTAAAAAGGAAGGGGTTGGGTTGCAGCAGTTGTACCTCTGAACCATACTTCACTTGACTTCATCTCCAGCCGTTCTACCAGACCATCTCCAATCCCATACTGTGCAGTGCCCTTCAGGGGAGGCACCATGGGGGGACGTTACCCTACTCCAGTACCCAAGTGCCTAGCAGATAACACACTACAGTTTTTATATACCTGCATATACCACCCCCTCCTCTATTTTCATGTCTTGTAGATGCACATGCTTATCTGCACTTACACATGTAGCATTGTATAGATAAGATTTTCCCCATTCCTAAGGAAGATGTTGAGCACCCGAGCTGCCCCTCAAAGCCAACAGGAGTTTAATTAAGGGGTTGGAGAGACTCAGCGCCCTTCCCAGCACAAACATCGACAGACCACGTCCCCTCTCCAACCGTGGCTGAGCATCTGGTGGGTGTTAACTGCATTACAGGCAAGCAGGCTGAGTGCAATTCCCAGTCTGCCAGTGGAAATTAAATCAGTGAGGACACAGAAAGGAACAGGAGGGTAATTCTCAGTTGTGAGCCAACAAACGCTTGCGGAGCATTGTGCCAGCTTCTGTGCTGAAGCCTGGTGTGCACGTGCACCCACTTGGAAAGGTTTACTGTTGGAGGTGACAGCAGGGTGCCAGTTGCAGCCTTGCCAGAACAGTAGTTGTCTAGAACAAGGCACCTAAGCCAAGGGTAAGGGCCAGTCCCTGTAGGGTTCCTAGGGGAGCTGGGACAGGGATCAGGGGGTGCTCAGCTGAGCACTGAGGCTGGGATCCCTCTCCACTTCGTACAGCAGAACGGCCACACGCTGGCAGAGCATCCCTGGGGAGTTCAGCTGATTCAGTGACTGCTTAGGAAAATCACAGTGCAGCTGTTGGCCCACAGTACAGCGCTTTAACCGCTTGCAATAAAGAATAAATTAGCATATTCCCCGACAGCTTTACTATGTGTTTACCTATCAAATCCCTAAATGCACATGTTGCACCACAGCTGGAGGGTTGAGGAATGGGAATGCAGGTGTCTGACAGCATTTGGAAAATATGATAGAGGGAGCAAAAACCCCAGCCTTCAGCAGCTGCCATTTGCCATTCTGCTTCACCAGAGGAAGAGAGGTGCCATTCAAAGTCATGGCGATAGAGAACTCATGGTGCAAACATAAACCCAGGAAATTGGCAACTTATCTTGGTGCCATCTTTTCCTGATGAGTTACTGCAGAGGCTGGAGGGAACTGCTGGCATTGGGAAGCTCCCAAACTCAAACCTCCAGGAGCAGAATGGACTGCAAGGAAATAAGATGGAGTAAGAACTTGCTGGTTCCCTGTCCCAGCAGCTCCCAGCTGGAGCACAAGAGGGAACACAGTTGAGGTGCTACTGCAGGAGGAGCAAGGATGTCCCAGCGCACATCTCTCCCAGCAAGAAGCACCTCGGGGATGGGGCAAGGGTGCTGACTGCTGAACCTTCCACAGGAGGGGAACAGACAATTAGTCCAAAGACAGTATGCAGTTAGAGTTTGAGAAGCATGGCAGCAAGGTAATTGATAGAAATTTAGCATAGTCCTGTAGCACGAGTTGGCAGCTTGTCTGCCCAGCTGGGGATGGGTGCTGCTGAGGATACCGCATTGAGGAGCTGAGACACTCACGCTGTCCCCGCACTAAGCTTTTTTGAAAGCAGAGACCTTTCGAAGAAAAGAGCATACAGGGTCCCTGCACAGAGCCCTTCTTGCATTGTCAGCCCCCCCTGCCTTCCTGAGTGTTGCCTGGCCTGGAGCTGGAAACCCTGCCGCAGCTCTAGAAAATAACCCCCTCTTCTGAGCCCCACTTCTTCCTTGGTAGGGTGTGAAAATGTATCCCCGCTCTGGGCAGGAATATGCTGGCTGAGCTGTGGTCCTTTCTGGCAGTGCACAGCTACTGCTCCTCCACCCCAGGAGGAGATGGCATGTGGCACAGAGGCATCTCAGTCCTTCTCACCATTCCTCTTTCATCCTGTCTTCATGTCCTCCCCTATATATATTCCCCTGCTCCACTACCATCTCTGATCCTTTCCCATCTTCCTCTGTCTTCCCCCTTGATTCCTGTTCTGCTGTGGCGCACACAGAGGCTAAGCTGTCCCTTTGCTTTCAGGAATATGACCCCTGGAAATCCTCAGACAGGATCTGCAGGCAGCTGATTTACCACCTGACCCCCCACTCAAAATGGCACCGGCACGGCATGCCCCGGAGGAAGTCCCAAGTGTGGTAAGGAGCCTGTTGGGAACAGTGTGGATGGGCATGGAGGGGAGTCTGCCAGGAGAAACTGTGCTGCAGCCAAGCACCATCCCAGACTACCACTACTGCCCTTCTCAGACAAGGACAGGGCTGAAAACCTGCATGGCAGCCTCTGCTCAGTCTCGTAGAAAACCTCAGCCAAACGACACAGGGTCAGTGCCAACCCCCCATTCCCCTATCTGGTTTGCTATTTATTCCTTTTTATGTAGTCTTTACAGTTCCTTAACCTTTCCCTAGTGCATTGAAATCAATCCCACGGATTGCACAGCACAGACAACCCTCCCGGCAGGGTTTGCAGGGTGTTTGGCCCTAGGAGCACGGCCAAAGCTGGCAGCCTCACAGATACACACACCTATGTGCTGAGCTGGGTCCCAGCTCCGCATCCCACTTTGTCCTTGTTTATGCCAGTAAAAATTCCCTGCCTGTGGGGAAGGTCTCCCTAAGCTGATCACCCCATTTGGTAGGAACCATTTTGGGGTGGCTGACAGAGAGGTCACCATCCTTACTTACCTCCCACTTCTCTGCTAGGACCAGGCATAATGCAAAGCCTTTCGCAAAAGGAACTCGACTCAAGGCACATTGGCTATAGACAGCTACCGGATGGCAGCTGCTTTCTACTACTACAGACATATATTCAGACACCCACACTTGTTCTCTCCTTGACACTTGCTGGCTTTTCTAACCAGATAAAGAGCAATCCCTACTTTTAAATCCACCCCTTCTCTCCTCATTTTCTTTGAGCAAAGCCTGTTCCTGTGACACAGATCACCAGAGCTGAAGAAAGGACAGAAAAGTGACTAAGAAAAGAGGAGCTCATGTCCACCCCATTAGCTTCATAGGAATAAATGCAGGATTAGGACAAATGAAATGCTAAATTGGCAACACTCTGAGAATGGCCTTGGGCTTTTCTAAGACTTTCAGAGTCTTTGGTGCATGTGCCTGCAACTTAAAATCCCCCATGGGAATTGTCATTTCCGTTGTACCTTTCATTCTGACTCAGAGGCAGATCCCCAGTGCATCTTAAGGAATAAAAACCCTAATGCCATGATTTCCAGACCATCTGCCTCTTATACCTGTAGCCCCACTTTGCCACTGAATCTGAGTGCTCTGCGAGTTTCAGTGTTCTCATCCCCAGCACCCCACGGGGCAGGACTCTTGGTGCCAGTTTGCAGGTGGGAACCACAGCACAGAACAAGACCGAGGGATCAGAGCTGAGCGAGTCCTTTTCCAGACATACTCAGAATGACATTTTCCCTGTGGGATCCTGCAGAGCGCTGGAGATTCAGGATTTAGAGAGCAGGTCTGACCTCATCCCTGTCCCCTCCCAAGACAGAGAGGTTTAGAGATAAGTGCTGGAGACAGGGAGAGATCTATAGAATGTGGCTGTCTCCATTCCTTTCCAAGCTCCCTTTTGCTGGAACCCAGCCTGATTCTGGTTTTCTAAGTAAAAAATCCCTCCCTGCCACAATTAACTCAACCCTCTGCCTCCATACTCCTGTTTGCAGGCAGGATCAACCTCTTCTCCAGGTTGGAGAGTCAAACTGGAGTTGTTCCCTCTGATTGCACATCTGGGAGAGAGCAGAGGACTGCCTGCTCCAACCTCATCACTTACTAACAACACACCTGTGGCCAGAGGAAGAGCTCTGGGCCCCATGAGCCCAAATCCCACCAGAGGGGTCAGGCCCTAAGTACTGGCCAGGTACAGAGCACCTGTGAGCACAGGCAGGGAGAGGGCAACAAGGCAATGTGCGATGGAGGGAAATACAGGTCAAAAACGGGCAGCCCTGCCTGGCAGCCAGGCCCAGATGCAAGGTGTTACATAAGGCACAAAATAATTTTGATTAAATATTAAACAGCAGGGCTTCCTCTTTTAAGACTGGAAAGGAACTGGTTTGCAGTTTGCGGCAAAAGGCGCCTGCAGAGTTGGCATCTGAGGCCACTGCAAGAAAATGGATGTTGCCAGTAGCAGGAAGGCAAGAAATAGCTGCTTCATTTGGAGACACCAGGGCCTAATTTTGTCCAGAGAGACTGTTTTTACCTGATCTGAATTCTCCACTTCCCTTTGTCTGCTAGTGGGAGTATTTTACCATAATCTCTGTTTCTGAACCTGTGCCCTTGGCTTGTACCCTTCCTGCCGTCAAGGTCCTGTAAAAAGCATCGACGTAGCAGCAAGACTTTGAGGGCATTTCTAAAGTCTAGTGGGGATTTGGGACAGTGGGGAGGAATCAGTGTGTGGGGACCACATTCAGGCACTGAATTCTCCTCTCGCTTTTGCAGTCTCCTGGGCTTTGGCTTCTGGCTTTCACAGAGCTGATGCAGGACCCCCTTGTTCTCTTCTAAAATGCGATTTCCGCTTTCTGGCAGCATGTCAGATGAGTCCAGGAGATAATTAGCAAGCCCAGCCATACAGAGAGCTTAGAACATCTGCCAGGTTTTAATTACATTTGGGCTGTTACGGAGATGCAGTATGGGAGATGGAAAGGACCTGCAATGCTGGAGCTGGATCATGCATCAGGTATTTCTCCCCACTGCTAAACAGCAAACCAGCAGGTCAGAAACAGACTAACTGTAGTTAGGTCCCCATCTACTCTCAGTGGGAACCAAAACATCCAGCAAGTACAAACCTAGGCCACCCATGAACTGATAAAGCAGAAAGGATAAGGTACATTTCTTAAGCACTCCTATTTCAATACACAGGCCAGAACAGAAGTGTGGAAGGAGGAAGCTTACTGCAGCACAGTGGACTCGATGCCACAGCAGCTGAAGCAAGTAGTAGAGATCCAGCCCAGGCTGCGTCTGGTCTCTCTGCTTGATTAAACTGTCAAAAGTGATGCTGGAAGGCAGTTTGCCCTCTGCATCCATGCCTGGGGTTCTTGACAGTGGCTGTCTGCCTTGTACAATGAAGGGTTAGCAGTGTCCCAGCTGTGCAGTCACCCAAAGAGACAGTTTCAGCTGCCCGGGTGATACCCAGACAAGTTTGCCACACTGACAGCAAGGGGTTCAATTCTTCTTCCCTGCAAAATCCTGTCTCAGGTCTGCAGCTTTCAGCCAACAGCCTGCACCCCACTTGCAGCTGACCCTGCTTGGGTTGACTGCCTAACCAAACGAGGGGAGGCGAGCTCTTGGGGGACTTAAAATTAGAACCTCAAAAGCTAGAGGATAAGATTCCTGCAACAGGGACCGGCATGACTTTACTGCACAATTTTCAGTCCCTTACATCCTAATGAAAATTCAGTTTTAGTACCATTTTACAGTCGTATAGGTCACTCACACTTAATGATCAGAATACATCCTAGAGTGTTTTATAACTCCAGCTTCACTTTCTTGTTAAATTGACATTTATAGTGTAAAGCATAATGGATTAAGAAATGCTCTTCTACACAGACATAAGCTTTTTAGGCTATCAACACCACTTCTGTGGAATTTTGACAGGTGCAGAATTTTTGGATATTATTAATTCTTGTTTTCAGATATCTTGAGGCTGCCTGCAATGCTGAATCAAGGAAAACTGCATGTGCTAGTGCAAGTGCCACCATCCACCTCCAGAACAGGGCTGGACGCAGAGGGTATTACTTTCTGAGGGCAAGACACCCTGAATGCAATTCAGAGTGGAGAGGGAGAAGGGTATCAGGTGAAGACAGCCTTTTTCTGGGGAGCTGGATCACAGGCTAGTACTGCAATCGAGAAGCTGTGGATTACAATTGAGACCTCTTGGCAAAGCCATGTCAGGGAACCTCACGTATCTTCCGCTTGCATCATACCCAGAGCTGGCTACTTCAGTGTTAACTACTTCCTTTCTTGAGAGCAAAGGATCAAACATGAATCCACAAAGCATGCAGTCAGTAAACACAGAATGATCTTGACAATCAGGGAGTTCCTGGCACAGAAAAGAAAAAAAACCCACCAGATTTTTCACACAGTGACTGGTTCTGGAAGAGCAGAGGCAGTTGTGTGTATGGAGTTAATAACTCCCGCACTGCATGCGTCTGGGCTTTCCTTTTCACAAGTTTCACCACAGCTTTACTTTGCTCATCTGAGTGAATTTCATCTTGGCTAATCCAAAACTGGGTGGAGAAGAGCATCCCTTCTGGGTTTATTGCTCTGTTTCTCAGTTATTGATGTGCATTGCTCAGACATTGCGGCATTAGACGCACTTCTAAAATACAATGACAGCACTAGTGTCTAGAAGACTGCAAGGAAACAGCTCTAAAGGGCTTTGGATCTTTTTTTTTTTTTCCTTCCCTTGAAAACACCACTCAGGGCTGCGGATGACAGCTCTGGCAGATTAGATCCTAGCCTTTGCATGGCATGAGGTGAATATTAACTACAGCTTCATGTCACCCTTATGCAACAGGATAAATAAGCACCATCATTTCTGCTTTGGAGAAAGGAAGCCAAGTTAGAGAATACCAGTCAGTTAACTAAAGCCACATGGTAGCAGTCGTATGGGAGTACAGGAACTGCCCCACACACTGTTTTAAAGAAGCTGCTGCTCACAGACATGTCAGCTGGACAGACATGAGCTGGTGAGTAATTGTGGAGAGAGGCAGGAAATGTCTCCTCATCTTTTAGTGCAGAGAGCTACAAACACTACCCATGATCAGGGTTCCCAGCAGCATTGAGAGGCAAGTACATCTGCAAAGGTTGTTGGAGGTGGTAGAAAGGGTCGTCCAACAGCTTGTCTAGTGCCTTGTCACAGATCAGAAGAAAAAGTCCAAGACTAACAGGCAGGAGAAGCAGAACACTTTGACAGAGAGATAGACAGTGAAATAATGGAGGCTGGGTGGCAGATTAAAAGGAATCAGCAGAGACCTCGTGCCTTTATGACTCTTACACAGTTGAAAGTCTGACAGGGATGTCCCTGCTCATTGCAGGGGGGTTTGACTAGATGACCTTTAAAGGTCCCTTCCAACCCAAACTATTCTATGATTCTATGACATAGGCTGATAACATGATATTTACAGTGAGGAGGTAGCATTATTCCCCGCTTTGCTAGGATAGACCTAAATAATGAGGGGAAACAGCTAGAGGTCTTGGGTGGAGCACATGACAGCAGGAGGAAGACCAAGGGTTCACAGCTGTCTGGAACACACCTGCAAGGACAGAGTGAAGATGACAGCAGAGCCAGGAGGAGCACGAGAGGCCCTCAGCTGCATCAACACCTACAGCTATCCATGTCCCACCCCAGTTGCAGAGGGAGCATGGTAGGAGAAAGGCTTCCTTTGCGCTCCCTTCCCACCACAGCAAGGGATCTCCCCACAGCTGATCAAGAGAGCTTGGGCACATGGATGGAAATGTGTCTAAGGGAATTCTCCTGCAAGTGGTCTGTTTGCGCACTGCCTCCACCTTCACAGAGGTGCTGGGCCCAGCCTCAGAACAGCTCAGGCTGGGTTAGTCTAGGTCAGTGCTTTTGAGCCTTCTCTTTCCTTTTTCATGTCTCACTAGAGGCAGTTAAAGCCAGCCCTGCACAGCAGCACCCTGTGCCACAGGGAAACAAAGCAACCAGATTATGCTAAGTAGGCAATGAAAAAGCCCAGAATCCATCCCCTAAATCACTGCTTAAAGCAGAGAAGCCATCCAGATGCGCCTGTCACTAGGTTCTATGCAAGGAAGAGCAGCCAAGAGATACCTGACACGTGGCTAATTAGCCACTATTGGCAGTACCTGTTAATGAAGGAGGGGATGCACAGTGTTGGAAGTCTCTGGCATTAGGAAAAAATTATATTTGGAGGCAAACTAAATGTGAAAATAAGAGAAGGAGGGGGAGAAAGCCGCTAACTGCACGGAGAGACAGGCAAGGAGTAGTGGGCATCCCCCATTACTGAAATCCTATCTGACTCTTACCGTCTCCTCCCAGCCTCTATCCATACCATGGAAGACAAGGAAATGGGGCTGGGACTCCAGGAACCTGAACATTCTGGGGCCGATCAAACCCCACAAAGCTAACAAGAGGCCAAGCACCGCTGTGGCTGCTGCAAGTCCCACGAGAGCAACAGTCAGAACACCTCTTCCCTGCAGCCAAAGAATTTAGCTGATGAGCAAGAAATTGAAGGGATTCAGTACTAAAAAAAAAAAAAAAAAAAAAAAAGTGCTCATCTCCCTCAGCTTCATGGACTCAAAGAAGGACCTGGAAGAAGGCCTAAGGGTTACGTCCCAGAGACAAACAACTAGCAATTAATTTCAGGTCCCCTAATTGTTTCATCTCAAGACAGCTCTGAATTTGCTTACGTTAGCTGAGTTCCCAGGAGGCAGGAACAGTGACTGCGCCTTATGTGGGGCAAGGAAGATTTTTATCCCAGAAAAAACACGAGGGAGGCACAAGATGGTTTCATCCCTTTCCTAGTCCACATTTCTGATTTAGAGACAGAGCTCTTTCTTCTGACACCTGCAGGTCCCTCAGACCCCTATGCTGTCTGGACCGATCCTGGGTGGCTCTCACATGGCCAGGCTCATGGTGCAGCCTGGGGACTGCTGGCTGATGCCTGCTGAAGAGTAGAGTTGGCACCTAGGGAAGGGATAATTGGCAGCGAGGGTGGAAGGAAGACTGTTTGCATGTCAGTGGGAGAAAGGCCAGACCCCAAGGAGGGAGTTGTGAATGATGCAAGGGAAAACTTGTTTCATATGAGATAAACAAGGAGATGTGCCTAGAAGAGCTCTCATCCCCCAGCAGGGATAAGGGTTGCAAGCAAGGCGCTGATTCCTTATAAACAGGAGGACAGGCAGGCACCATTCCTCACTGGATGCTGCATCTAGCTCCAGGTGGGCAGTAGGTGATTGGCTGCTGATTGCCCTTGCTTGTTACTCCAAGTTTCACAGGATTCCTCACTTGCAGCCATTTCTCCAGCATCTGAGGGAGTGGGGGTTTGTTTCCTCTGTAAGCTTGCTGCAGATAATACAAACATAGTCTGCTTCCCTGCATCCAGGGTCCATATCCTCGTTAGATGCAAATCCCCACAATTATAAATCCACACACAGCACCAGTTGCAGTAGCATTAGGTTAATCCAGCCTCCAGTGCTTTGCAGTCCTCTGCCCACAAGTCCCATGGGCATCAAGAGCCATGTTGCTAAGTAGCTGTTTTGTCTCACACAAAGAAAAAAAAAAAGCTTCTGCAGCTGAAGCAATCTTTAAGCCTATTTTACTTGCAGAAATTAGGCGATAACAGATGACCCATTTCCCTGGAAATAAACCTGGCATTTTCTCAGCTGCTGCAGAAGCGTCTGAGAGCCTGGGGTCCTGTGTCTCGTGCCCACTCCCCACCCCCCCACCCCAAGAGATATCGAGATTAGCAGAGCTCAAAAAAAATACCAAGTGTCAGATAATTCAGACTAAAGCATCTACCCATGTCTCCCTGTCCCTTTTCTGACAGCAGATATATTTACCTCTAAAGCGATAGAGAAGGAGTGGTCAGTTACCCTGTGCCCTGCCCCAGAGATGGTATTTAGCTGCTCAGGAACACCGAGGAGAAGAGCTGCCAGGGTTTAAAGCACACGCGCAGCATCAGGTCTCATGCTTCAGCACTTACCAGAGAGCCGAGGGCCTGGCTGCAGCATTAGGGGCTACGTCCACCAGGGCAAGGCTTCTACAGACACATCCCTACAAGAGGCATTTTTACAGGCAAGAGAGCAACTTAAACACAGGAGCAGCACACAGTGCTGAGACAGGAGGCCCAGAGTCATCCTGGCAGGTACAGCAATGAGGGCAAAAGGAAGCAGCAAAAAACGCAGGAAAGGAAAGAAAAACAAGCCAGCCAAGGAGGGAGGGCGGGCCCTGGCACAGGACAGGAGGCAGGATGGTTTAAGCACGTTCAGCCAGGAGCAGCCCAGTCTGGAGAATCAATTACAGGAAGATAATTTGTCTGCTTGATTAAGGCCTCCTTGGGGTATTGGCTTGTTGCTGGGGGGAGCAGCAGAAGGTACCTGCTCTGGTCAGAGCATGATCCATGACTTATTACTGCAGTCCCTGCATAGGAGTCAACAGCAGGGGAAGCTTAACAGGCAGAGGCAGACAAGCACATTGCATTTGTCCTTCTGATATTTTCCCTCACTTATCACTGTCTGCACTCAGAGCCAAGTCACTCAAAAGAGGACCCCAAGAGCCATTCAGTCTTGCCTGCTGTTAAGAATGCTGCTGTTACAGACACAGCAGAAAAACAGCACCTGAATGCTGAGGGCCAGCAGAGGGAACGGTGCTGGCTCAGACATGCCCTCCAGTGGTCCCCACTCCAGCCTGGTTCCCATCCCAAACTGGAAGCTCTAAGGCTTGTTTCTTGTAGCTTTACAATAGGAAGGTCAGAGGAGGCTTTGCACAGACTCAGATAAGGCTCGGGGCTGGGAAGGGGGAGGGTATCCCTATGCTTACGTCTCCTTTCTGCTCCCCCCAGGATCTGTCATGGGTTGACAGCACTGGGCAAGAGAATGTCCAGGAGCCATAGGCTGCATTTGCACAAAACAGTCACTGAAGTAATTACAGGCTTGTTTATCCTGTATCCCCTCACATCCCCAACAAAGTCTTACTCTAAACCAACACAGGCCAGAAAAGACTTCCATCTCATCTCTCATACCAGCCCCTACTGGATTTAGGTGACTATTTCCTCTGTGCAGTCAAGTTTACACTCAAGATTCATTTCTCCCTGCTTTATCCAACCATTATGAATGCACACCTCCACTGTGCATTTGGTGCTTCATTTTGCTGGAACAACAAGTACTCCGTATCAGACACCCAGATAAACATCTAGCGCATCTAAAGGGATAACATTGTGCCGGGGAGACCTGAGACTCATCCAGGCTTGAAGCCACTCCCTCGTAGATTTTATACAAGTTGAACCCTCTTCTATGGTGGTGTGCTATACCACTGCCAGCAGTTGGTGATAAATTATGCAAAAAGAAAAAAAAGAAAAAGCACACATTTTCTCCCCCAATAAAATTGAAGAAATACAGCTCCCAGGCAGCCTGGGCTGGTATCAAGCATCCCTTGGATTAGCAGGAAAAGGGAGACTAGCCCAGCGCCATCCAGGCTGCAATATGCATAATTCACAACTCCTGCTACTGCAGCAGCAAAGAGAACTGCACTGCTGCTACAAGCAATGTGGTTGATTAATTCTTCACAGTCCTGTCTCTGGGGCCCTGATATTGGAGAGTTATCAAGTACCGTGTTCAAGTGAAGGCCCTTTGAAGAACTCACTAGTGTGCTTTCAGCCCAATTGTAATTCACCAGTACAACAGTCTCTGCTGTTCGACATACAGACAAGCACTGCGCCCCTTATCCCTCCCATGATCCACTGAGGAGTTGTCTGGGTTACGTAAAGTGTAAACATTTAGTAAGTAACACATAAGGCTCTTTTAAACCTTTAGGTCTGAATATAAGTTATTCCATACTGTTATTACCTCTCTACCATGAGAGCTCATTAGCTCAAACGCATGGTTGCGGATACAACCTCAGCCTTGCACAGCAAATTCCCACAGGAAGCACAAGGACACATAGAAGTAGCCTGAACAAAGTACTGCTAAACCCAGAGCAGGCATTTGTGGGCTTGAGAATTGATAGGGCAGGCCACAAGGTCTTTCCACTTCATACTCCTCCAAGGAAGCACAGCTACAGGTTTGTCAGTGCTGAATGTGTCCATGAAAGGCTGTTGCCTGCAGTGTTGCACATTTATTCACTTGTATTATCACATATTCATAGGGGATTATTAAGAACTGAAATTTGCTGTGGAAGTGAAGCTATAGAGGCAGCATCACATCCTCTCCACAACTGCAGAAGGGCCTGGCAACGCTAAAGCTCATAGCAACATTCTCACCTGCCACGGGAGCTCCTGCGGTGCTGCAGCCTCCTCCAGGGAAATTGCATGTCCCCATGTACCCATTGGTCTCAGGGACTGGCTGTGCCACAGGTGTGCAGAACACTACAGAGAGCCAGATAGGAAGAGTGGGGACCTTCAAATTGGTGGTTAATTCTTAACCCACCCTGCTCCTCCCAAGCTCAACAAGGCGCTTATAGTCCTACTGAGCACACGATGAATGACACTAGAAGGGGTCCTACTAGAGCTCCCATATCCTTAAAGCCAGATGTGCCTGAAAGGACAGCAAGACTAATACCATTTACAATAAGGGATTAGGCTTTCATATGTTACACCAACACACATTTCTACTCAATCTTGCAACGTATCCCCACCAGCTCCTATAGCCCCACAGCTCCCACTTCTTAGAGCACTCTCACAAACCCACAGTCCATCATAAAATGCCACATCCCACTTCTTTTGCATACCCAACAGCTACATAGTACAGCTATACCTCCTGTACAGTTTGCCTACCTCCTCCTCACTCCACTTGCCAGGCAGACAGCAGAAGAAATGGCTGAAACTACCTCTCTAGATTTCTTTTAGCACCCTTATGCCCTCCCCGCCTCCTCACAGCTGCAGCAGATCCCAGATGATCTGCTGACCACAGAGACCCAAATAGGCAGCCACTGGTACTGCTTACTGACTAAGTGCTGCTTGGGAAGGCTTTTAAAGGGACATGCAGTAAATCTGCTCCTGGAGTACAGTTTGCCTACAGATTGTTTTCCTGATAAAATATCCATTTCTCAGCCTTTTAACACTTCTCTCCTCTGCAGTAGCCCTGCAGCACAGTCTGTTTGCAACGGACCTTGGCGTTCACCTGGCGAGGTGGCACACAAACAGCCCACTCGCAGCACAAACCAGTGCACTCAGGAAGTTTGCTTGACTTGGTTACTTTTGGCTTCCAAGCGTGAGCGTCTGTACATGCACATACAGACAAACCCTTTGAAATGGGCTAGTGGAAGACACTTTAGCATCCTATGTTTAGCCAGTTCTGGCAAAGTGTATGTGTAAGTGCTGAGAATACATGGGAAAGCCCCAGGACACAGTCTGCCCAGAGGCACAGTGCAAACCTTGCGCTTGTTTCCCAAATGGGCTCCATTAACCCTTTGCTTAACGTTCTAGCCCATGTTCTTAATAAGTTCTCCCCTATGCCAAGTGATCTGTCACATGGATATGATCCCCTTAATGATCTCTCTCTATATCCCTTTCCATCATTAGCCTGAAGACCAGCCTGCAAAAGAAGGTGAGCCAAGACTCCATGGATTTGTCAGGGATCCCCCTGACCATGCGTGATGTCCACCGCATGGCCTACTACCTGCAGAACAACGGGGACCGCCTCACCTCTGTGGACCTGAGCTTCACTGAGCTGAATGATGACATGGTGCGCCTGCTGCTGCCCTTCCTCTGGGCACTACCCAAGCTCACTCACCTTTCTCTCAATGGCAACCGACTGACACGGGCAACCATGAAGGAGCTGACTGACACCATGAAGGACATGAACAAGTTCCCTTGCCTGGCCTGGGTTGACCTTGGCAACAACGTGGACGTCTCCTCCATGCCTCAGCCATTGCTCGTGGGCCTGCGCAAGCGCCTCAGCCAGCAGACCACACTGCCTACCATCTATGAGGCGCTCGACTGCGACTCGGAGATCTCCAGCGGGCATGAGGGCAGCCAGCCAGAGGATGAAGTAGCAGGAAGCACCCCACCACGTGCTTTCTCTCAGCAGGGCTGCGAGAGGTGACTGGACAACAGGCTGGCACTGGCACACTGAAGCCACCCCAAGGAGACCTCTTGAGTACAAACATCAAGCAGAGGGCCAGCTTTACCGGCTTCCTTTGGCTCTTTCCTCTCGCCTTCCCTGACATCTCCCCCCAACTTGCTGTGAGACAAAAGCCTGTCATCCCCCCACAACGTGCTCCGCTCCCCCCCCTCACTGCCAAACCCATCGCCCACATTCCGGAGAGGAACCAGTGACTTACAGTGAACCTGGTGCCCAGGCAGGGTCTCACTGGAAGACGGGAAAAGACCTGTCGGAGTCAAGAATATCCTCCAGCAGCCATTGGGTTGAGGGAAAGGGATGGGGGGGAACCTAAAACAGAAACAGGCTTGTAGTTTACTTTCTTTCTTCCTTTTCCTATGCACCTTGGGACCTGCAGCCCTGAGTGTGAAAGGAGGTACCCCAAGAGCCTAGCTGTTGTGGAGCCCGGCAGTGTGTCTCCCTCTTGTGTCTGGCTCCTTTTGTTTTGTTTTTTTCCTATTGTGTGTTTTGTATTAACGTCTGAACAAAGGGACTTGGTCAGAGACCATTGGATTGCATAGGCTGGGGCGGACACATGGCTTGGAACTGCAGCATCAGGATATTTGCTGTGTGACCGGGGTGAGAGGGAGGGGAAGGAGGTATGTGTTGGTGGGAGCATGGGGGATGGGATGAGTTGGGTTGGGATGGGGGGAGGGGGGAGGAGAGGCAGGGGGAACAGTCTTGTGGATTAGCAGGATTGGTTTCAAAAACTGTGCTTTTGTACTAAAATTACAAGTTCCAAGTGAAATTGAGGAAAAGCAGACAGCTAAGCGCATAAATGTGGCACTAGAGGAGCAAGCGGTGAACGTGCCAGAGGTGGGCACTTCCCAAACTAAAGCGCAAAGCTTTGGCTCCTCATGGCCTATTGCATACCTCGTAATACAGACATGACATGAGCAGCTGCATCACCATTTCCAATGCTGTCCCAAAACCAAGCCACCGATGCAATATTTCTAGTGTTTTCCACATTGCTCATGCTCTATGTAAACATAATAAACAGTTCTCTTGGACATGAGCATGAAGCACTACGGAGTCTGAGTATCTGGGTTGTTCACAAATTGAGCCAGAGCCCAGACACTGCAAGAATGACGAGGAGTCCTCTTGCAGTGCCGGAGCAGCATGGGAGAGGACCAGCAGGTACCTTTCCCGTTGGTGAGAGTGGTTCATTCCTCTAAGGAAAGTGAAACATGGGTGTTCATCTGCACTGATGCAAATAAACTGATCAGACTTTAGCTGATAAGTCAAGTCCTCTCACTTATCTGTCCCCACAGGAATTCAGAGAGCAGATATGTTTTTGAAAGAGTTAAAAGTTAAAGAAATCAGACATATAAAAACCCCCATATAAATCCTGACCCTCCTAAATTAACAATGGTAACTTTGCCTGCCTTTGCTGATTCTCTCTGGGAGTCTCAACACACATAAGCAACTCTCATATACTAAGCCACACAAATCCACATGAAACACATACACCTTCCATGCTCCTGGCTTCCTTGCTGATTTTACAAGACATTGCAAGAAGCAAACCAGTGATACTTATCAAGTGATTTATCCCTTTGGACCAAGAGTGTGAGGGCATTGAAAGGTATTGGTGTCTCTGATCAACTGCCAAAAGCCCCCAATAAATCCAGTCCCCTGAGGAAGAAAGCTGGGTTTAGAGACACCGTGCTGAGTATTATAACCTGACACTGCAAATGCTGGACCCAGTTCTGTTTGCACTCCAGTCACTGGAGCAGGACCTCATAACCTTCACGTTGTTAACTTGCAAACAGAAGTGTTGTAAAGTCTCTGTCCTGCTGACCAAAAAAGGCAGAAGATAAAACAAGGTAAAGCAAATGTAGCTAGGGCCAGGTGCTAGCAGCCCCATCCCAGCAGAGGCGGAAGAAAAAAGCCCCAGAGATAGCCAGAATACAATGTTTGTCCAGGAGGATGGGGAACAGGGCATGCAAATGTAGCCAGGCCCCAGCACAACCCAAAGTGGGAAGGGAACACATGCTCCCCTGCACACTCGTCACCCAAACCCACTTTTTAGCCCTTCTACTGAATCTGGAGAAACGGAGTAATTTCTATGACAAAGACTGTGTTTGGGGAGCACAAGGTTGTTTTTCAAAAGACAAAACAGAGCTGCTCAAGTGTCCATTCCCATTACTGGGGGAAGGGCTGTGCTGGTTCCAGAGGTCACCGCCTGCCTCTCTTCTCACAACTCATTTTTCCCTTCTCAGTGCAGTATCTGTTTCCTCCCCTCCTGTGGAAGAGATGGTATTAATTTTTTTTCTTTTTCTTCTTTTCCTTCCAAAATACCTTTCAGCAAAAATGAAAAGCATTTCAAATGTCAGCAAGATCTGCTTAAACTCTTACAGTCTAAGCAGAGCAGCACTCTGTGCCAAGAAGAAAACTCGGGCATGAAGCATTTAAAGGAAGGCTTGGAGCTGCCTGGTGAGTCAGTGGCATATCTAGGAAGAGGGAGCAGGGGTGCTGAGCGTTCCGTCTTTGGCTCTGAGCACTGTCTCTCTAAGGCTCTGCGTCAAGGCATCTTCACAGCTTTTCCATAACAGTGGGATGCCCCCAAAATGAGGCAAGACCCCCAGCGTGCAGCCCAGCACTGATGGAGCTCTTCCCTGCAGAGTCCCTGGCCCAGCCCCAGAGAGGATCTGTGCAGCCTGTTTCCAACCCTGCTGAAAGTTGTGGGTTTGGTTTGAGCTGTGCTCAAACATCCTCAGCAGGATGGAGATGAGACATTCAGCCCCTTGCAAGGGAATTCTGTGCTAATCACTGTCAATGCCTGGCTGCCAGTTGGGAGCTCCGGGAGCTGGAGATAAAGCATGGCTTGAAACAGACTGGTTCAGCTGGGCAGCTGTGGGATCCATGTTTATTTCTCCATATGTACTAAATTGCTTTGCCATAAAAACCTCCCCATGGAGAACTAGTTATGAATAAATACATATAAATGCAAATTATGAGGTCCTGGCCTAGGAAACTGCCACTGCTTCTTGGATGAATTCTGTTGGGCTGCAACTTAGCTGCGGAGAAACTATCCCAGCACACCCAGCTGATCCCTGCCAGCTCCTGACTGCACCGACAGGTGAAGAACTCTCAGGAGCACAGTGGTGTGCTTCCAGCTCCAGAGCTGCGAAGTGTCCTAGTGCCCCCCTACAGAGGAGAAGGCCTGGCAGCCCCAAATCCAGAGGAAGCTATTTTCATAAAAGCCAAGTTCACAAATCAGAGAGGATGACACAACCCGGATAAGCCTTTCCTTGCACTGAATGAGAAAGCTCAGGGCTCACAAAAGGGATTAAAGGGATGAGCTGCTAATTCAGGTCTCCTCACTGATACCCAGAGGGACCAGCTTTGTTATGCTCCTAAATCAGGGGATGCCTGCCCCACAGTGAGCCTCTGTCTCCTACTAGATAACACAGCAGGAGAGATGGATCCCTGTCATACTGAATACTTTCCTCAGTACTGTACTTGCTGGTATAGGGCTGCAACCTCAGCTACTTAAAGCAGCACACACACCTCAGTATCAAGACTCATACAGCCGGCTATCTCCAGCATTTGCAGTTTCCCAGACGGCCTCCCTCCCTCCCTCCCTCTCCATGCAGGATGCAGATGGTCAGCCTGCGATGGGACCCGTGTCATCTAGCAGAGAGGAAGCTGCAGCTGCACAGGGTAGTATCACAGCCCCTTCCCCACCCTTGACCTCCCACCAGGTGATCAGTCTCACAATAGATCACCTGGGGCCAGATAGCAGAGGGAAGAAGGAACAGGCCAGATGTTGTCAGTTACTCAAACAGAAACGCACTTGTTCCCTCCTTACCTAACTGAACAACACCTTCCCCAATCCTCCATTCTTTATTTTACCTCAGTCTCTGACCATAAAACCCAGGGTAACCATCTTAGCAAGCTCCAGGTAGTAATGTGCCTAGCACAGAGGTCACCACAAGCTTCCCTCAGTCCTGTGACTCTGTCTAAATAACTGGTAATCATTTTGTTGCGGTAAGGTTGCAAAAAGCAGCTGGAAGCACAGGCTTGTCTGATCTATTTTTATTTCACACACTTCAAAACCTGTCAAGGCCCTTCTCTTCTGCACTGCAAAAGCTCCTTTTTCAACTTACAACTCACTCTGCATCAGAAGCACTTGGAAGATGAAGGAGTTTGTACTGATTGGGGTAGACTGACAGGCTCCTTAGCGGACAGCTGCTGACAAAGATGACAAAATATAAATTGTTTCATCTTAAGAAAGCAAACA
Organism: Larus michahellis; assembly: GCF_964199755.1. Taxonomy (NCBI): domain Eukaryota; kingdom Metazoa; phylum Chordata; class Aves; order Charadriiformes; family Laridae; genus Larus; species Larus michahellis. The sequence continues at coordinate 6,045,955 of NC_133908.1, read as the reverse complement.
AGTGAGGATTAAACGTTTGCCTTTAGAGATCGCCCTGGCCACCACCAGAGCACATTTGTTTCACAGCTCAGAAGAGGCAATGGTGTGTCTCAATATGAACTCCTACCACTACACTATCTTGACAGCGCAGCAGGTGTAACAGCCTTCACGGGCAGCTGGCAGAGAGCCCAGCCACCCCAGCTCTGAGCGGCTGGGGACAATTATCAATGGACAAGAGAATCTGTTTTGCAGTTTACTGGCATTAAACAAGTGCTCTTGAAATAGATGCAATAGCTGGTTTAAGGCTGCCAAGAGGTAGTTCACAAAACAAAATAGACCAGAACACTTTTAGCTGAGGCCAGCGCTCTGGGAAGCCATGACCGCATCTTGATCTACTTTGAGACACTAAGTACTCGATTATGAATCTCTTCTGTTCCTCTCTGACTTGATAGTATTCCGGTTCAGTGATGCTGATTCAAAACCCACAAAACACAATAACCACACAGTAACTCTTCCCCAGGAGAAGGGTGAAGAGGAAAGTCAGCTTTCCTTCCTTGTGCATTTACTCCTTGTCCCAAAGCCCAGCACTCCCCCTGCTGCATCCAAACTGGCCTCAAATGCAAGTGAACCACAAAAAATCTGATGTTTCCTCCTACAGCATCAGGTTTATTCAGCTTGCATGCAGGCATGACACAAGGGTGGAGGATAGGTACTTTGCTGCTTACTGATCAGCCAGTTCCTCCACTTCTGGGAGGATTATTCCTCCCAGTCCGTTTTTGAGGCAATCTGCCCCAAGTTGGATACAATGATGGGAAGCATTTGGAAAGCTATCGAACCACTACATTATTCAACCTGTAACTCCCCTGAAACACATGGGGTCTCATTAAGCACAAAGATGGCACACAAATCTGGACAGAGGCACTTCCCCAGACTAAGAGCAGCAGCTGCCTTTAGGTCTCCGTGTCAGACTTCTGAGCGGAGCTTTGTTCTTCATCCCCTGAAATCTTCCAGTTTGCAGAGCCAACAGTTTAACGTGTGCACCTTTGGATGAACTCTGCTGCAACTGAATAACTGAATAAGTCAGAACCAAGACGCTCATTTTACCAACAGTTTTTTGGAGTTTTAGTTTTTCAGAAACTGCAATTGAAAGAGAACAAAATGGAGGACACCAAAGGAACAGCTTTGACATGCAACCAGATACTCAGAGGCAACAGCCCAGAGGGTCTCTCCACTGCAAGGTCCCCTCGCCAGGGTCTCAGCCCTGGACTGTCCCATCCCTCAGCTCCAGTATGAATATGAGTAATTTAGAGAGGACTGCCCTGTGCCTGTGCCAGTCTCCCACTGGTGGCGCCCGAGCCTCCTGCCTGCCCACTGCTAACAGCACCAGGACAACAGGGGTGATCGGCCATTTTGTCACCCTCTGAACTGAAAGGTCAGGAGCAGAAATGGCGGCTGCATCGCCTCGGTTTTTGTACTGATGCGCTGTTTCTGTCCCCTACCAATATTATTAGGTCACTGAGTTGCCCCTAAATCGGTGACGCTGACTGACTTTCCAGAAGACCATAATGGAGACTCCCTTGTGGTAAACACACAGAAGGGCCTTCTTTAAAAGGAAGGCAGGCAATGCCTGGCTCCTACGTGCCTTGCCTGCTGGCAGAAATTAAGCCAAGCCAGAAAAAGGCACTCCCTACCCACTAACCTCAGCTGTCCCAGAGGAGAGAAGACATTTTGCCATCCTGGGGCAGGTGCTCTGGAGCTGGGTGGTCACTTGTCCTCTGCAAGCAGGGAGAGCAGGGTGCCTCCACCAGAACACCTTTGTGTGGTACATGCAGCTGGCACTGCGCTGGGGGCCCAGCCCCTGGGGCTGGCGGTGGGGCTGCGGGGCTCTGTGAGGAGAGGTCGGGGCCGCCCCTGCTGGGCACAGCCGGTTCCAGCTGGTTCCAGCCGGTTCCGTGACAGCCCCACTGCCAGGCACAGCTGAGCCCAGCTTTGAGGCTGGTGGCACCTCTGGGAAAGTGTATTTAAGAAAGGGCAAAATGCCACAGGGCAGCGAGGGGTGAGGGGAAAAAAGTGTGAGGGGAAAAAAGTGTGAGAAACAGCCCTGCAATGCCAAAGCCAGACGAGGAGGAGGAGCAGGGAGACAACGTGCTCCAGGCACCAGAGCAGAGTCCCCTGCAGCCCGTGGGGTGACCACGGTGTAGCAGGGGGACAGCCCTGACAGAACCTGTTATGGCCACAATGACCACATCCCCACCCTGCCATTCCCCATCCCCCTGCGCCGCTGTGGAGGGGAGGTAGAGGAGTCGGGGATGAAGGAGTGAAACTGAGCCTGGGAAGAAGCCGGGCAGGGGGTGTGTGGGTGGGTGGGAAGCTGTTGTTTTAATTTGTCTTTGTTTCTCACTATCCAAACCCAATTTAACTGGCAATAAATTAATTCTCCTCAAGTCAAGTCTGGTTTTTCTGTGACAGTGGTTGGTAAGCGATCTCTCTGTCTTTATCTTGACCCACGAGCATTTCCATCTGATTTCATCTCCCTGCCCTGTTGAGGAGGGGGAGCGAGAGTGGCTGGGTGCCCTGTGCCTGTCCAGGGAGACCCCCCCCAGGTAAAACAACTGGAGCCATGGCTGGGGTTGGGGTTCAGAGGGAGACAGCCAAGATGTAAAACAGTATTGGGGATCAGGGTGCTAAAGTAAAGCTACGGCTGCTACTAGAATTATCCCCAGTGTAACCCTTAGACCGGGGGATTGGTGGGTCTCATAGCATTAGTTTCAGCCTAAGAACAGGATCACGTTGCAAAAAGACATAGCTGAAACACACACTAAACGCAAGGCTTAAACGGGGCTGCAGAAGTAAAATGAGGGCTGCTACTTGGACCCTCTCAGCAGTCTCTAGCCAGAGGCTTCAGCACATCCCAGGGTATTAATCTCAGCCTAGGTTCAGGATTAGACTTCACGCATTTGGAGTCAAATTCTGACATGAAAAACCTCTAATGAGTTCCCTGGAGCTTCACCCACTTTTTCCATGTCAAATCTGGCTCATTAACTAGAAAAAAAGCTTGTAGTGAAAAGACAAAACAAAGACAGCACATCCTAATAAATACCTGGAGAAAAGGCAGAAGCAACATTTCCTCTATGTGCATTCATCCCTCCTCTTCCCAAACCACAGCGCTCCCTACTGCTGTACCCAAACTGTCCTCAAAAGCAAGAGATGAACAAGACTGCAGGCAGAATGACGCACTCCTGCCTGGTTCTGAAGACCTCTCTGATGTGCACTTTTATATGGTGTTCTTCAAAGAGCAACAATATCGGCTAACAACTGAGCTTTGCAACAAAAGGCTTGCTGTGGAGCTGTTCCAGAGACACATGAGACTTCTGCAGAAAGGAGCTCATTCAATTGTGAAGCAATAAACAGCAACACCTTTTTGTTACAGAAGAGTAAAAATCTCCACGCTTCAGTTCTATTTCTCAGCTAGATATTGTGTCAGGGGGAAAAACCCCTCTATTCACCTTGCAGTCTACTTGAGATTTTAGAAGACTGTAAAGATACCAATAAGCAACCTAAAATGTCACCATATGGGTCTATGCGTTGTCACGTTCTCAGCTCCACAGCATGTCTGCTGAGGGCCATCAGCTGCAGTACTCCAGAACCTCTAAGAGGCTGTGGGCTTATAAAGCTTGTGGCCTGACTTGTGTTTCTAATGAGGGCTAAATGCTGCCAACTCACCAAAAAACCTCATCCTCTTTCCCCAAAAAGCCCGAATGCAACCTTGACAGCTCCTACTTTTAGACAACAAATCTCTGCTTTGTTATCTACAGATGTAAATTGCAGTCAATAGATTCAAAACTGGAATGCAAAGCCAACGTGCATTTGTGTTGCAGAGGTCTGTTCCCTACTGCCAAGTGGGGTGGAGAGGCTTCTACCCTGAAAACAGAACCAAGTCTTCTGAAAGAAGGATTATAAATAAGCGTAATCCTCTAATCATCATCTTTGATTGCACCTGGACAGAGGGGTTTTCAAGGTGTTTTTACCACAGTATCCAAGATCATTTGATCAGTGATTTATCTTCCCCATATCCTTGCAAGGAAAGGAGTACAACTATTTTGTCAAGGAACTTACCTGTAAACCTCCAGAACAGAGGCAGAGACTGTAGCCTTTTCTCCAGATTCAGTCTCATGTCTTTCCCTGAAAGTGCTTCTCCAGAAAGACATTTTTCACTTTTACGTATAGTGAGTAAACATGTTTCCCAGAAGCACAGGAATCTACAGCAGCATCAGACCTGCAGCTGTTATAAACTTACAGGTAACATTTTTTTGTTCTCCAGAAGGGAACATCAGTCCATGTCCTTTAAGGATGAAATTAAGGGAAGAATTAAGGAAGGAGAATGAAAATAAATGAAGGTAGCACAGATTCAGTAGGCCTTGCTGGAATTGCCTAACAAGGAAGATTGATGTTTGTTGCAGGAGAGCAAAGAAATCAGAAAAGAAGGTACGAAACAGCTGTAACAGACACAACAAAACTGCATTTTCCAGACGCCACTGAGGGACTTCCAGCAAAGCAGCCTAAATATCCTAAGTATCCACTCCAGTAAGCCACCACAAAGTGGTCTACTGTTCAAGAGGAGACTGATGTGGGAGGTAGTGCTCAGAGACCATCACTTCTGGGATGATCCAGCAGTTAGAGCAGTCACTGGGCCTCTGGAGACTTTGTCCCAGAGCTCCAGGAACACTGTTGGGCTGGTCACTTAATGATAGGTATTGAAAAGTACTTAGATGCCTTGCTCGTTGGTTTCAGGAGGAGTTGTGGGCCCAAATCTGTCTTCAAATCCTGGTCTGAACCTCTCCATGGCTTGGTCTCCATCTCCCTTTGTGAAGTGCAAGGTGACAATGACCTTGTACCCTGTAACAGCTTTGTAAAGAAAAACATGTGAAAGTGATGGTCAGGCACTTCAGAGCAGGGAGCCATGAACAAGCTGAAGAGACAGTTCCATATAACAAACTATTTCCCTGCAAATCCAGGCATTGCCATTGTCTTCCCTTTGCACCGCCAGCCCAGTGCTGTTGATATTCCCACTGAGTGCTCTGTCCCACTCCCTGTTAACATTTTAGGCACTGTGGGAAAAAACGTGAAGAGTTTTGCCTCACAACAAGCAGTGGTTTGCTCTGGAGTAGATGTACTAGCGTCTCTCCACTGAGCTGGAAATAGGGCAACCCCCCAACCGGACAACAGATTTTAAGTCCTCAGGCAAGGGAAAATGAAGAACAAATTAAATTTTCGCTGCAAGCAGTTCACTAAACAAAAGAACAATAGCAGCGTTTTTCTGCCATTCTTTTCATTTCTCCCAGCATAACTACACATCTTCTGGATACAATCTGTTTCTTTGCCAGGGCTTCAACATTCTCCCCTGAATTAATGATGCTGGAAAATCTCCACTTTTCATAGACTCTGATAGTCTCTGCTGAGCAGCAGAGGGCTGCACAATACTTGCTTATGCAATGACTGGTCCTGTGCCAGGAATAATAGCCTGTCTACTAGGAACAACCAATTCACACACAAAACAAAAATACTTTTCTCATTAAGCATCTGAATTAAGTGAAGTAAAACCACCCCGAACCTACTGGTCATACCGCACGCTACTGTCAGCCTCCACACCGAGTTAAATAATCCCATGCCTACTCTTTGAGGAACAGTTAGCATGAGCAGAGGGGAGGGTGGCACTTCCCTGTTCATTACCTCCAAAGTACTCTTGACACTATCAAGAACTATTATTACAGGTCCAGGCAACAACAGGACACCCAGAGTAGTTAATGTGCAATTTGACCTGGGAAAGTACTTGCAGACAAGCACTGCTTTGGCTACTTCAGGCACCAGCATGCTGTAATCATATGGTAGCTCTTTTGTCCACAGGCGTGATCTGTCCCTGAGCGGATGAGGAGGTGGAGAACAGTATCATCTTACTTGCAAAGTAATCTGCAGCACACTGCCCATATCAGCATTTGTTTCAAGACTATTCTGGACCATGCTTTAAACGTGGTGTGTCCGTATTTCCTCCCAAAGAAACACTGAAGGCAGGAGGGTCCCATAAAGGTAGCTTTATCTAATGTGAGAAGAAGACGACCAGGTCTTACTGTCTGAATCAGCTTAGCTGCAATAAAGTGCAAGTCCAGATCTAGGTTTTTGCCTCTGTCAGGATGGAAACATCAAAGAACCCTGGGAGAACCCTTCCTCCATTTTGACCCATGGCTGAGAAATAAGCAACCAAATCATTGATACTTTCTTGCAGACCTCAGAATTCCACCCTTTGCTACCTTACCAAACCATTACTTCACTGGGACGTCTGGCTTCCATCCTTGCTCACATTTTACTGGGAAGAGGAAATAGGACATCTCTACTTTAAATGGAAGCTCACAAGTTTAAGTAGCAAAGAGCTACACAGTGGACAGTTATCCTGACCACCAGCACCAGAAAATCTCATTTTCCACTCCATTCTGCCCTTCTAGAAGAGGTTTTCTGGAGGGCATGGAAGATCTAGGGGCCACATCCTTTTACTTCTCCCTTTCACTGGCAGAGATTAAGAGGCTACTGCCTCTCCCGCAATTTTAAGAATTGGTATAAACTCAGTTCTGTTACCGTGGAGAACAGGGCTTTTACAACATGGAATGTAATGATGCTCAGAGAAGAGACACCATAGCTTGCCACTCATCTCGTCTACACAGCATCTCTTCCCAGCCTCTCTCAGCTGTAACCCAGTATCTTGCAGACTGATATTTTGCAGAGCACCCTTGGAAAATGAACTAAAGAAAAGTACAGCTTTAGGGTCTCATATGAGTTAGACACGCCTGGAGAGCAGAACTGCACGTGCATGGGATGAAAGCACCTGGTCAGTGAGGAAAAGTTCTACAGTTCTGTGCAAAGCAATTTTTTCAAGTGATATGTTCCCCAATCATTTATCTCTTCTCTACTGTTATCAGGCTCTCCCCTCTGTTTTTGTACCGGAGCACAACCTCGGTTTTGACTCGGGAAGACTGGGTGAATTTCTGCCTGCACTTCCCCACACACATCATTTTGCATGGCTGCTGTGTGGCTTCTCTGGCCCACATGAGTACTACAGAGGCATCTACACGGATCATATCAAAGGGGCAAGTTCATGTCAAAGCTTCAGGCCAGTGGCTTGTGTGTCTCTGCCAAAAGCAGGAGCTATGGTGAGCCCTGAACCCACTGAACAGGAAGAGGTTTACAAGCCCCCACACAAAGCAATAGCAAAGAATGAAAAGAAACACTGCAATGTGTGACCAAAAAAAAAAAAAGATGACAAATAAGGGCTATTAAAATCAGACAGCTGCATCTATCCGTAGTATCCTCCATCCCAGAGAAACAGATCAATTAAGTTGCTGAACTCCAGGAATCTGCACGACCTACCTAAGCGCATATGCCCAATTAGCCAAGTACCAGGGACACTCACATCAGGGAACAGCTGGAACAGACTGGGTGCATATGAAGCCAGCACTTTGGGAACACTAAAGAGGAAAGAAAACAAGCTGTGCGTTTTCATGCTAGAGTTGTAACAGTACTGAGCATATGGATTTTACAGCAGAAGTCACATTTCTTGCATTTTTTCCTTCCAGAGGGTTCCGGTTTCCTGTATTTCATTCTCTTACCAACAGAGCCATCTAGTGGATGACGCATCATTTGTTAGAAGGAAATTCTGATTTATCCCATGGTAGGTAAAAATACACACATTGTACAAAGGCTCTTCAAAGCAGCTTATAACCAACAGGCGTTTGGTTTGTCTTGTCAGATTTTACTCGACTAATAAGAAATTGCTAAGTGATATGTTTGTCTTGGCTGGGGCTTAAATTCCTACCAATGTGAACCTTCAAAATTTTCAACACTAATTCACAATATCTTTCTTTCTGAAGAGGGTAAACAGTTCATCCTAGATTCAGCCTCAACTTGAATTTGCAGTGCAAAGCTTTTAATTTATACAAAATCCAGTATCTTCTTCAAAGCTGATGAGGATTAGAGATGTTACATGTTTTAAATAAAGCCTAAAAACTAAGGCAACACCGCTTGGAAAAAAAGGTTTTTAAAAAAGTTTCTTTTTGCGTGCTCAGTGGACAGTCACAAATATAGAGGGTGAGAAACATCGGAAGGGGTAGAAACTTCTTAAAGCAGATATGCTGCAGTTTGTTCTGTCAGTCAGACCTGCTGGGAAGGGCTCTTGTTTCTTTCCGAAATTCAAGGTTGTCCGCCTGCCCTCAGTGCTGCTGAACGCCACATCAACTGCTTCAGGGAAGAAAGGTCTCAGTGGAGAGAACAGAAGCCTGGCATTGCACAGGAAGAAGGAACAGCAACTTTAAAAACCAATAGAAAAGGTAAGCCAATCATCGTCAGTGGAAACAATCCCCAACAAACCTGTTACTGCCAGGCAGTTTTAATTTGCTTAAATAGCATTTAACCATTATACTTTTTAGGGTGCCCTTCGGTGTTTCAAAGCCTTTGCCATTCCAGTAGCTGTACATGTTCAAAATGGGTGCCATTCCTCCCTGACCTCTGCAAAAGAAGCGTGTAACCTTCAGAAAAGGCTACATGATACTTATCAGGCAGAAGGAAACAGTGAGGTGCAAAGCCAATAGGCCAGATTTGCAGTCTTGCCAAAATCTTGAATCTCTTCCAAAAAAATACTTTTAGTCAGGTCCCCCATCTGTGACTTACTTCCTTTTCCACATATTAATAGTTCTTTTTGGAGGCTTTACAGAAAAAGGAAGCAGTTTTGAGGGCTGAGAAGTACCAGATAGTCCCAGCAAAAAAAAGAAGCGTCAATCCTTACTGTTAGTTTCCTCAAGAGGTTACAGGGACACCCAAGAGAAGCCAGACACAAAGTGGTTCTGCCAAAGCGATTGCTCTTTGCTCAAACTGTGAGTACACCTCTTGTCTCTCCTGATACTAAACAAGGTAACGGTGACTTCTTCTGTCACTCACTGTACATTAGCCACAGCCTTTAGCAGAACAGCTTGCCACATCCTTCAACACACACATGCTCCATCCGACACTAGTTTATATTTATGGCAGTTAATTGTTGCACTAATCAATCTCAGATTTCTATTAGGTGTTTGCTTTGGAAAGAGAAGGCAGTTCTAGCTGCTGAAGAAGCACCCTATAAAATCTCGCAGCAGACACTTGCCTCAAGTTACACAGAAAGCAATCATGCATCATGCCATTCCTGTTCTGCCTGTAGTGACAGTAGTGCAACTCCACTGTACAAAAATTCCTACTCAATTAGCAACACAATCACAAGCCCGACGTGTTAAAAGCAGTAAGACCAGTTAACAGACTGCAAATAAAAGACATCTATTTCAAATGGCCATACTACTACCTACTAGGAAAGTGGACTCCTCGTATACCACTCTATAGCAACAAGCAACACCAGCAGATGTCAACAGGAATATCTGTTATTACCTACCAACCCATTTCCAGAGATCCCAGGCCTCAGGACGGGATACTATAAGCAGACAGTTCAATTCTTACCATGAAGCTCATGGTACAGCAACAGGATGGAATTCTTTTTTTCCTTTGTGTCTTAAAAAACATCAGTCTCAGTGGGCTTCTAGTATAAAGACTCAAAATGGACTTCAGCTTCATGTTGATTTTAAGATGTCCTTTCTCAACAGTCTTGAGAAATTCAGAAGCCTTTACTTAAGCAGAGGGAGAAAATTCTGTGAAAAAAAGAGATGTCTTCTCTCCCATAGTAAGAGCTAGAACCAAACCGATTATTAAAGTTCCAGAACATACAAACAGCTGTTATTATTAGTGATTAGAAAGGTTGTAGTTTGCATACAGACCAGTTTTATTTGCCCTTATATTACACAGATACACTCTCAGAGGGAAACAGCCTGATCAACTGGTATCAGTCACCAGTCTCCTTAGAATGACTGTGGATTTGAAGAATGACATTTCCACGAGAAAGCGTTTCATATCATTACTAAAGCCCTAGAGTGGTCATTTCAAGTTGGAAACGATCTCTTCAGGAAAGCACTCGTGCTATATGAACATGACTCACATGCCATGTTTTGAAGCAGGGCTTTATGAAAACTGTTTTGTCTTTTGGATGGCTTCCTGTGTCTAGGCATACAAGAAACTAAAGTGTTCTTATAATTTAAGCTCAAGCACATCTTAAACACATTTTAAGGAGGTTTCTAGTACAAATGCTTAGGATCATTACTACCCAGAAGATGTAGCAGGGTTTTTCTAGTGATGTGAGACCAAATACAGCTTTATTTACAGACAAAAATTCAACAAATTAATACATTAGTTCAACTTTCATGTCTGCGCACAAGGGAGAGTCTTCACAGCATCATAGCAGAAAAGCAAGACTAGGTATCTGATACATTTCCAGACTGATAATTGACTGTATGCAAGTATGTGATTAGGTACAGAAGTGTTAACATTCACACATTTCAAGCCTTTAAGTCAGTAAGTCAGCCACACTATACTTTTAGAAATAAGGTTACAACTACATTTGGCTTCCTCCAGATCAGCTGATAATCTTTATGCCTGTGTATAGATGTGAAGACCAAAAGCTAAAGTTGATCCTCCTACGCTTTGTTCAAAAGATTAGCATTTCTATTGAGTTGTATTTAATGGATAACCCCTTATATGACTTTCACTATACACCTGCACTACTTTTCAAATTTACAAAACACTTCAAATTTATCCTTGAAAATGCCTGGTTTATATTCTGTCTTCTTTTCCCAGGTAGAGAGAAAAAAAAACAATCCCACAAACAAGTGAACCACTAAGAAAGTTAGAATAGAATTTTTCACTGCAAATATAGACTCAGACTATCAAAGCTGTTGTGTTCCCAATGAAAAATTCTCCCTGTATCCTAAGAGAAAAATAAGAAACGCAAGAATACAAGCTCCACGTACAGCTCTGAAGATGGACCTCTATTGTAGATCCATATAAAGCAAAAGAACATAGTGCTTTGCTTCTCAGGAAGCTGCCTGTTTGGCAGTACGTTCCACAAATGTAGCTGCTAATATGACTTTAAAACATAATACCTTAAAATTCTTCATCAAGAATACCTTCCAATTCTTTACAGAATGAACGGCAACAGGACTAAACAAGAAAACCGCAACATTAAAAGTCAATGCATCACACAAATATAAAGTAGTCAAATCTAGATGTAAAATCCACTATTTTCCAGACAAAGCTATTTTAAGCTTGAAATCAACCTACAATGTACTTGCCCAAGAGGAGTCCTGTCATACAAGACCAGACAAGTTTTTGTCAGAAACATTTATTAAACAAAACTGATACCAATGCACATGTAGTCAAGTTAATACGCTCTAATAAAAAAAAAAAATGCACGTCGGTCAAGACCAAGATTATCTTCGCTTCTGGAAGATGTTGCCACGGCCCATGCCACGGCCTCTTCCTCTTGCAGCCACTGAAGAAAGAAAACAGCAGGGATGACATGGATTTGACATAACCGTGTATTTATCTCAACAACCAACAAAGAAACATAAACAACACTCAAAGTCTCCTGCTTAGAAGCAAGGAAGCGAGGCTGTCCTATGAAGTTCAGGAAGTGATGTAACAGGAAAAAGCTTTCTGTGAGAAGAACCAGAACTAATGGTTACACAGTCTTGTTACTTAGAACAGATGCAGTGGAATATTTGTACACTTTATGTTCCTTCTAATCTGACGCACAAATTTGTAGCCAGAGATTTAAAACCTCACAGTCTTCCAAGACTTTGCAACAGAACTCAGTATGTTTCAGCAGATGTTATTATTCCCCCACATAACTTTAGCAAATGCTGTAAGGTTAAGCAAGGACTCTGCAGCCCATGACTATTACTTAGTCTTGATATAATTAGGCTGTTCCCCTGAGAAAGATACAAATGAGAGTGAACTATAGAATGGCTGATAATTACAGCTTCCCACTACTTTAAGTACCTTCTTAATACCTGAATTTTACAAAAGCTCAATAAGAACACCTAGATCCTTCCCTAACTATTCCAAACAGCTAGCGGACACAAACACCGGAAAAAAGATGACAAAGTTTTATATAAAGCCTCCTTTCAACACGGCTACTCACTATATCTAAATTATTGTAGCATCAATATTACACATTCAGGTAATTGGGCAGTTTCAGTCTTGACTCCTACCATAAGATGAAATACACAGAAAAACAACATATGAACCAGTAATCTTTCAGTTTCTTACAGCTTGTTTCCTCAGTGATAGAGATGACAGTTTTCCAGCTCTTCTGCAGCAAAATGGGGGGGAGGAAGGGGGCAGAAACACAACCATAAACAAGTTGTACGCACCTTGAGCTTTGAGAATAGCTGCTTTTCCTCGTCCAGCTCCAGAACCCTGGTTTTTATTCTTCATGCTCTTTAGCATAGGAGCATTCTTCAACATATCTGGTAAAATAAGAAACCGTATCTTGCTCCCTCTGATGTACACCTGTTCAAGCTGTGCCACTCGTCCATCTCTGTATGTCACTGTTATGTTGGACATCTGGAAAATAAAGATCAGTCAGTGCTCACAGGCCTCTAACACAGTTCTGTATTCCTTCTCTTGCCTGCAGAATACACAGCCAAGATTCAAGTACTACTGGAGCCCCAAAGACTTCCCAAGGATACTGCTTTCTCAACTGGAGCTGTGACACAAGGCATCCAGGACCATTTAGCCATATTTCTAAGCCTGCTACTATTCAAGCAAGTCCAGGACTTTTGCTTTCTCCCCAGTTTGCAAATTAGTTTTATCAGCTATGTTAGTTTGGTTTTCTCATACTGAGCCAGTTTCAAGAAAGCTGTTCTATTCCTAACTATTAAGGAAGCATTTTGATTTCAACAATGACTTGCCTAAAGTCAATAAAAATTAAACCCTCTTGGGATGACTAAAGTAACATGCATTAAAACAGCTTCAATTTCTTAAATCAAGGGTTTATTCTTACACTCAGTGGCTTTAAATAAAGAACTCCAGCAGAAACGTTGTTCACAGAACAGAATCTTGATATTATTGACAGGAACATCTAATATAATTGACAGGAATGCCCAACCCAATCCGACTCTAAAACAAGAATAAGGTCTGGCCTCTTTGGCACGCTCAGTAATCCTGAACCCATTTCACTATGGTAAGACAGCACACGTACAGCAGTACAGTTTTCTTTATCCTAAGACTAAAAGCAACAGTCTTTTAATCAAGCTGCCAATAAGCTAGCTATCAGCCTTTCCAGACACATGTCAGAAAGCCTTGCCTCCAACCTCCTGAAGCAGGTATACCTGACAATTCATGTTGTCTTCAGCTTCAATAAGTTTGCCTCGGTAAACTTCTCCTGTATTGGTCTCACATGTCACAATATGGCCTTCAGCCTCATGCAGGACTTTAATTGGCACTCCAATCGACATGTTTGCAGTGCTGCGGTTCTACACCTGAGACAAGAAAAAACAAAGGACATAATTACAAAGAAAGTTGTAGACTAAGCTTTACCTACACAATCTATGATCTTTCACAGTGTAAAGCGCTGATTTTCTCTCTTGCCCAAACACACCATATGCTTTGACACTACATTAATAAAACTTAAAAGATCAGCAAAATTAAGTCTTTTCCAAGTTCATTCTGACCTGGGAAATTCACCTGTAAATACCAGCTAATTGACCACCCGTGTAGCCAGGTGCACCCCATAACGGTACAGCCAGCCTGGCCACCTACGAGCGCAGCTGCACCTGTGGTGAGGACAGCCACCCTCGCCGACCGTTCCTCCTAAGTGACAGCCTCTACCGTGAGGGAGCCGAGCCCAGCCCAGCCCACACACCACACCGCACCGCACCCCCACACCACCCTCCTTCGCTTGAAGGCCCCCCAAGGGCAGAGGGGGGCCCAGCCTGGCCCACCCCGAGAGGCCCAGCAGAGCCCCCGAGGCCTGCGGCCGCTCCACCGCGGCTTCGCCCCCTCAGGCCCAGGCACCTCAGGGAAGACGGAGCAGCTCGGATGCTTGCCCAGAGAGCGAGCAGGGCCCGGGAACACCACAAGACGCCGAGGAACCCGACCCGGGGCCGGTCCCGCCGCCACTCGCCACCCACCTCAGCCCGGTCCCGCGCTCAGCCGCTAATGGCCTCCTGCGCCTTCCCACCCTGCACCGCGCGCCGGAACCGGAAGGCACCGGCGGGAGCGACCCCTTCCCCTCCCCTCCCAGCCCTCCACCGCCATCGCGCCCGGGGCCGCCGGGCCGCGCAGACCCGGCGCCACGGTTCCGCCGCAGTCTTGTCCCGCCGGCCGGGGGCAGCCCCCTCCCACCGGCGGTGCCCCTCTGCCGGGGCAAGGCTGGCTTCCCCGCGCGCCCTCGGTGCCGCATCCCCCACCCGCCGTGTCATGCCCCTGCCCACCGACACACCCCGCCGCCCACACCGCGACCACGGCGCGGGGCAGACGCCCCGGGGCCCGGCCCCTCGCAGCCCCCGCCTCCTCCCCCGCCCCCGGGGCCGGGAGGAGCCAGCGCCGCGCCGAGGCATGCCGGGCCCCTGGGCCGCGCCGCCGCCCAGGCCGGCTCGGCGGGGCCGGCAGTGAGCAGGCGGCAGGCGCCGCCGCCGCCGCCATGAAGAGCCCCCAGGAGGCCGGGGAGCCGCCGCCGCCAGGTCAGTGAGCCCCGGCAACCCCGCAAGTACCTACTGGTCATACCCCGGCAATCCCGCAACCCTTCCCTCTGCCGGCGGGGACGCGGGGCGGCCGGGAGGAGCCCTCGGGGGGAGGGGGCGGGCGGCCCTGGCGGAAGGGGCCGGGGGAGGGAGCCCGGGCACGGCCCTGCCCGCGGCCGAGGGGTCTCGCCATCCCCCGGGGAGGCCCTGGCGGCCCCTCCGCCCGCCCGGAGCCGACGGTTCTGCCAGCAGCGGTGTGGAATCGCCGGCTCCCGGTGTGAGTTGTTTGCGCCGAGGAGCCGGCGGAGCGGAGCGGCGTTGTCGGTGCTGTTTACAGCCACAGCCTGCACGGGCTCGTATCGTATCTCGGGACAGCCGACAGGCATCGGTGAAGAAATCTGGGTGTGTTGGGAAACAGGATGACTGGGAGCTGAACATCCAAGAAGATTAAAGTTGTTACCCTTTGAAGTCTTCACGTAGGAAACGTGCACCTCTTCAGTTAATCTTGGGACTTGACAGAGGCTCTGGGTATTAACAGAAAAGGGACAGAATCATAACACGCCAAGAAAAAATGATGACAAAATACTTACAGATCTTGGTTAGAGGAGAATCTGAAAATTGCGTTTTCTTTTTTTTTTTTCTTTAGGATACTTAATCTATATTAATTAAAAAGATTGGATATACTAAAGGGTATGCCAGTCTTCAAAGTCATGATTAAACAGTGGCGCAACTATGAAAAGGTATTTGAAAAGAGTCCAGAATATCTGTATTGGCTTGTCCTGACAGTAGGCTTATAGCTTTTTTTAAAAATAAGATTACAAACAACACTATAAAACTTCTTAGATAAATAAAATTACATCAAAAGTAGACCAGCCCACATGACGTCAAGTACGTTTTTATTCCCACCTTAAAATGTAGCTGACCTTGTATTAACAGAACTTTTCAAAGGTCTTTTCGAGACCAAAGGTAAGGTTGTTGAGAAAAGCCCTTTATGATTAACTCACTTTGACTGGTGCTGAAGTAACAATAATAGGGACAACTCTTCATGTCCTTTGAGCGGTAAGGAACTTTCTGAAACTGAAACCACCACATCGCCAACCCTGTAAAAATAAAAACTGAGGCAGAAGGATGGAGTTACTTGTATTCTGGGACTTTTTGGTAGAGATCGTTCTTTTTCCCGCTCCCTTTGCTGAGTTATTGACTAAGTTAATGCGAAAGGCCAACAGGTGCCACTTGTGGAGCTTTGTTAACTGAAAATTACTCCATAAATTACAGTCCCTGAGGAAAAAGACATCCGTAGAAAAGGCTCTGATCTGTGTGATTTGTAAGAGATCAGCACCTAGAGATCTTGGTTGTATCTGTTTTCTCACAGAACTCCTTTTGTGGCATAGAAGTACATGCAGACACAAGAGAAGGGATGAATACCTGTGCCTTACCTACTGTTATTTAGGAGGGGGGGATACAGCTTCATAGTTGGCGGGCATGTCACCCCACCAAAAAGAATAAAATCAAACTTTCAAGGAGAAGGGGGTGGACCATATGGCAGAGTGATCCAGGATAAGGAGTATGAGATTAAACCAAACGCTTAAGCGTACAGAAATACCAAACTTACATTCCCCTAAGAAAATAAAAAATACCTGCCAATTAGATAAAGTAAAAAAATCTTTCTAAGCTTCTGCCACTATAGTGCTGAGGACAAGCTGACTTTTAATGCTGAGGTATGGAAAAAACACTCCTGTATGATCTGTGTTGTTGCGTGACATCTTTCGTGTTTTACTCACAATGGGGTGTTTCCACTACAGTTGACTGCATCCAGCTGAAAGTGCCGGTCATTCAGCAGTTGTACCACTGGGACTGCGGGCTAGCCTGCTCCAGGATGGTGCTTCAGTAAGTGGCTGTTTTGGTTTGAAGGGGTGGGAAATCCCATCCCATGGGAGAGGGGTAGCGGGAAGCAACACGCAGGGAGAAGAGGTGCGTTGATGCAGCTGTGAGTTTAACTTAGTCTTACGAGAGCACGTATTCTCAGGTACCCTTGGAGAATTACTATGCCTGGCACAGCTCTCCAGCAGGAGCAAGGGGAAATATAAACCAAGATGAACTTAAGAGCCTTTTGAATAATTGACTGTTTTGACAGATACAAAACATCTGATCAGCTCTAAGAACTTTGCAGGTTGGCATGCATAAGCTAATAAAAAGTTATCCCTCTTTCCTATTGTTCTAATTCAGAACGGATACTTAGCACAACAATTCCTTTCTGTGTTTTCAAGTGATGGGTAGGTGCATCCCAGTTGATGAGTATATACTACCTCTGTCCTGCTGAGCCCCCAGTCTGTGGGATGAGTGGTTTTGTTCCAAGAATGGTTTCAACTTCAAAACAATGCACTGTGTTGCCCTTTGGGTTTTTTTGGTTTTGTTTTGGTTTTTCTTTTTTTTTTTTTTTTTGAACTAGTAGCTGTCCTGCTGAACTCCTCTTTCCTTCCACAGAGGAACATGAGCTTAGGTGCAGGAGAAATACCTATTTAGATGTCCACTTAGTAGATATGAAGCAGAAGATTTTCATTTCTCTCCATCCCTTCTGCCAAGACGTTAGTCCGTGTGCTGGTAATTTCCCATCTTGACTACTGTAACCTCTGCCTCTTTATTCCCTTTACCTCTTTGCCACTCCAGTCTGCCCAAAACTCAGCTTCCAAGATTAATCTTCTCACCCTGCTGATCTGACCTTGTTTGCCCTGCATCCTCAATTCCAGTCCTTTTTTTTTTTTTCCCATTTACTTCCATTTGTTTTCTAACTTCCAGAACTCTCTGTAACTGCCTTTCCCCCCTCCTTTGCAACCTGTCCCAAGCCTGCTCCTGACTTCATCTCCCCTTTATTGCCTTTTGTGCCATCAGTGCCAAGACAAGCTTCCTTTGAATATTGACCGACTTCCTTTACAGTTCCTCCTTTTGAAATCCACCTATTGCGTGAAGCAAGTTTTAGTCTTTAACACTTCTTTCTGTGTTTGCTCTAATATGCTTGTACATTTAGACTGTAAGCCCTTCAGGACAGAGTTCTATACTTGCTCAGTATAGCTTGCCTATTGTACAGCACCTGTACACTTCTAGCACTATAAACAGTCAAGATACTCATACATTTCCAATTAAAAGAAGTCAGCAATAAATCCAGTTAAATATTCCCTACTCCCTTCCTTTCCCTTATATTTGTGGCTCCTTTGTGGGTTGGTTTGGTTGGGTTTTTTTTGTTATTTCTTAGCCAAACCATTTGTTTCAGTTTTTACGTCCTGTGATGTGGAGGCTTGGGCTACAGCACATGTTTTGCTTCTCCTAAGATCTGTGCTTCCCTTCCCCTGCCTTTCCTAATACCATAGGTACCTGAACCATTTGGACAATGATGAATTTCAGAAAGCCATCCAGGAACTCCAGTTAACAAAGAGCATCTGGACTATTGACCTGGCCTACCTAATGCGGCACTTTGGTGTTAAGCATAAATTTTGCACCCAGACGCTCGGAGTGGACAAGGGCTACAAAAATCAGGTTAGTATTCTCATCTACTGGGAGACAGGAGACAGTTTTAAAAGCCCTGTGTGTCATGTTATAAAAGCTCTGCTGTGTCACTGACAATTAACCACAGTTCCTGTAAACAAGGTTTGCCTATTGCCAGAATTTGCACTAATCAGTTCCAAAGGCAAAGCTAGATTCGATCCCACATATTTCACATCTTGGATTCCATAATACGAATTGTTTAAAAAGTTTTCACATAATGCTCATAAAAGGTTCCAGCCTATTTGACAGCTTTGGAGACTGAAGCCGTCTATTTATCTACAGAACAGGTAGAGCCTGGGCAGCAGCAGTGCTAGCTTCCACACTTTCCCCACCACCGTGCCTCAGCCCTGACCTGGAAGAACCACCTCTAGAGGTGAGAGGGGAACTTGACCCCCATGGCCATTGAGAGCTTGGCCTCTTTAAGATTGCCAGGGGGCCAGTGAGGGCCTATGGTGGCGATGGCTTTTCTAATGCAAGCTCCCGCCCAGTACGAACAAGACAGGCTTCTTTCATGCAGGCAGCTGAATAGCCACTGGATGGAAATTACAGCAATAACGGACCAGCGGTGAATTTAAACTTAGAATTTACAGTAGGAATCCTCATCCTGTTACCAGTGACCTACGAGAGAGATCTCTCGTCCCATAGCCAGATCTCCAATTTACGCAGCCCCTGCTAGCAGGGATTTTAAGTAGTAGATTACCTAAGGTAAACTTCATTCCAGTTCATAACGTCTGTTGTCTCCACAGTCGTTTTACAGGAAGCACTTTGACACAGAAGAGAATCGAGTGAACCAGCTCTTTGCACAAGCCAAAGCCTGCAAGGTGCTGGTGGAGAAGTGGTAAGATTATTGTTTTCTTTCCTTTCTCTTTGGAGATTCTGTGGGCCCCATGCTTTTCTTGGATTCACACAGCTAAAATGGTAAAAGAGACCGAAATCAAGCCTTGAGCCTTTTTTTGGTGAATTACAGCGTCTTTCTACTATATCTGTCTCAAAAAAAATGTAGACATCAGGAGTTAATAGTGAAGTTTGAGGAAAAACAGTCACGACACAGAGTAAGTGATTTGAAAATGCTGACAGGAGTTGACTATTGTTTATGTTTTGAATTTGATTATCCATTAAAATTACCCAGTAGGGAGTGCCTACAGTGCTCTAATTGGCCATTGTTGGAATTAAGGAGAGCGCTACGTGGGCACACAACCCATTGTTCCCAGAGCTATGCAAATAGTATAGCTCTCTGTTCCTACACAGACGCACAAAGAAAAAGCTGGCATATGAGCTTTTGCCAAAGGGAGGATGAAATAAGGAACCTCTATGAAAGAGCTGCAAACCCAGGAGAAGAGGAAAAACTGCAGAAATGTTTCACAACTGACAGTGATATTCTACATGGGAAATAACTAAAGTCCATGTTCAACTGGAGTTGCATTCCTTTTGATAGCGAAGCTGGATTTGGATCTCTTGTTGAAGTGGGGGTAAGCAATCAGAAGTAAGAAAAGAAGAGAGGGTACAGGGCAGTCACAACAGCATTTGAATGCTGCAATGCAACTTTCGTTTAACAGAATTTTTAAGTGTCCTTTTTAACGTACATGGAGTCTGTATGGCACCATCTGTTTAGCAGGACAAAAGGGACAGCCAGTCCATCTTGCTTTAGGAATCTTAAGATCGTGGCCTTGATCACAGCAGGGACAGAGGGCACATCTACCTGTGCAGTACTGAGGCTGGGGCATCAAAGAGGAGAACCAGTACTGGAAAAGGTTAAAAAGCACCTGAGTTCAGTTAGGTAGTGCACACAGCCTGGACGTGTGGAACATATCCAAGGGATGAGTTTCTAATGCATATGGAATACACCATCTGCCTCAGAGAAGGACAGCTTTTAACAGATGAGATTATAAATTGTTTGGTTAATAGTCATTCTCTGTAGGAGGTACTATAGAAATAAAGCCTCAAGAACATCAGGTAGTCCAAAATTGCAACTGGGAGAAACATTCCTGTGTGACAGAGGCAAATCTGGGCATGTCTTAAGTTGGTTAGTGATTATACAATCTTTAACCACTCAGTTGATAAAGATTTGGTGCTTCAGAGATAAGCTTTTCTAAGAGCAGGAGAGAACACTTCACTTATGATTTCCCCACAACAGAAGTCTCTGAAGTTATTGAATGAGGTGCTAGCTCCTTTAGTACTCTTCTCTGGGACACCTGATACATTCTGAGATTACGTTTATATTACTGCAGAATCCAGAGCTGTTACTCCACACTTCAGTAGCAGTAATGAGATCAAAAGGCCTTAAATGACACAGGTTTTGTCAGGCTTTGTCTGTAGCAAAGCCTTCAGGGTTTTATCAGCAAAAAGCTGTACCTGTGATACATAAACAACCATGCCAGCTGCAGTCATAAGTACTGTCCGTCACCACACACTTCATTGTATACCAGTGTCTTTCCTAAACTTGTTAGTAAGCAGATCTGATGTTTTTTCTGCAGCACAGTAACTGTTCAAGACATCCAAAAACACCTGTCCCAAGGTCATGTAGCCATTGTCCTAGTGAATGCAGTCCTCCTATTGTGTGATCTTTGCTCAAGTCCTGTCAAATACTGCTGCTTCCTCCCCATTGGACAGAAGTGCTTCTGCAGGAATCCCGACTACCAGGGCCATTTCATTGTGTTATGTGGCTACAACAAAGCCTCAGGGAGTATTTACTACAACAACCCTGCCTATGCTGACCGTGAGTAGCCTGTTCCTTTTGGGTGGATTCTCAGCCACCACATTACTAACATGTCTGTAATGCAGAGCCACAGCTGGGCTTCCCCTAATAGCCTGTATGTATTTCAGGCATCACTGACCAATATGTCAGAAGGGGTTTTGCCACATTAATTAAATCAGTGCTGTGATTTACTTAAGGCATTAACATACGCATTCTAGCAAACATGTCTGGCTTCCACATGGGTTAGTTAGAGATGCTGAACTGTTCAGAAGAGAACAGGATGGCCAATTTAGTACCTATTTACAGCACTACTTCAGCAAGCACTGCCTTTGAGGCAGAAAGACCTGAGTAAAGCTGTAACCTGATAGGTCTAGTCTGTGTACTAGTTACTTCTCTTTGCAGAGGCTGCTAGACCCAGTATAAGAGCCTTTCACAGGCAAATTCTTCTCAATTTTTAGTAACATTTTCTTCCTTCATAACAGGAACATGCTGCACCAGCATCAGTAACTTTGAGGAAGCGAGGACAAGTTACGGCACTGATGAAGATATTCTGTTCATCTACACAGACAGCTGACGTCCACGCCTGATACTTGTGGTCCTTTCCTGTGCAGCCTGCATGGCAGCTGGCTGCTTGTCTCAGGACTCCCCCTGCAGAGACCTTCCTCCTGAATTGCAGTGGGATCTTAAACAAGGGAGGCTTTATAGACATTGATAGGACTATATTGCAATGCTGTCTTTACCTTTTTTTTCTGATGATGTATCTGATTTTGCAATGTATGTATCCGTTTTTTGTTTGGGGTTTTTTTCCCCCCTCATTTTCAACATCGCATATTTGACAGCAGTTTTAAAATACAGGCTCAGAGCCTATTCACTTTGAGCTTATTTTCAAATTAAACACATGAGAAAAAAAGCACCAAATTTATGAACTTTAACACGTGGTAATACATGCATAGGTTTAGGTAAACAAAACCAGAAAAAAAAAAAAAAAGAAAAGAAAATACCTGTTTCTCTCTCTCTGTCAAAGCATCAAGGGTTTCTTCATCCTAAATCTAGGGATTTGAGGTTCAGTGGGGTATTATGGAAGGAAAAAATACTAACTTAAATCACTTTTAAATAACAAAAAAATACCTTGCTGGCTCATCAGTATTGTCTGCATTGTAGGAGTGAAACACAATTACTTAAGGAAGCTTCCTATGTACCAAATTCACCTTACACAAATTTAGCATTTATGCCACTATATTAGATTTTGACTCGTAGTTCTTGGTATTGTTCCTTGTACTACAAACTCGGTCCCTTTTAGCTAAATCCTCTAGAATGACTCCTCAGAGCTCTGTATTGCCCCAAAAGTTTAAGTGAAGATATTTTATTTGTACCTAGACGTTTTCATTGCTCTTTTCAAAAACCTCTGAATGTTATGCCACCCACATGGGCCAGTTTGCACAGACTCCATTCTAAATATAAAATATAAACTTACTAAGCAAATACAGAAAATTATCATCCATGCTAATTATATTAATTTTGTGTATAAATTATAAATACCTGACAGCATATACTGGATTGTAACTAAAATGCTGAATCATAATTTGAGCCAAATTTAGCTATTGTTACTAGTTCAGTGACCTTCTAAGAAGAGCTGAAATCAATTAAGAAAAGAAGGAATACAAATGTCGCTGTTACAAGTAAGAGGCAGTAACTCAGACTTTTTAGCTCTTATAATACAGCTGTATTTGGATTAAGTTGGAGTTACTGTATTCAGACATGATCAAATGAAATTTTCAGCAGCCCACACATAATCCTGTCATGGGTTTAATTACTTTGCTGAGGAGCACTGTTAAGTGTAAGAACCAAATTCATCCATCACAATTTCCTACAAGTCTTGATCTCAAGTCCTGCCTATGTTGAAATGGGTAGAAAAATCAATACTGATGTGATGCTAGCAAAATTTTATTTTGCACTTAAGACAGAGATCCCACATCTTTGGCATGGTTTTAGGAAAATTACTGTTCAAGTTCTGGAACTGCGTGGAATAACAGTAAAAGGACATTGTTACTTAGTAGTGGAAATAATACATAGGAATCTACTTTTTAGCATGGTAGCAATTTTTTCTTAGAGAAAATAGTTTATCATCAGTTGACTTACTAAAAAGTATCTGGAAAGTGTACAATAAGTACACTTAATAGAATCAAGAGTGCTCCTTTGTACAAAGGCTAAAAATAGTAACAGACATTTCAAAAGCAGTAGCCTTTAAAAAGTTCCAAACAGAAAGTATGTGACAAAAAATTTTCAGTATATTGAATTTTGCTTATCATTGGTGAGGTTGGAATACATTCTGGCACTTATACACGCAAAATGAGTAAAAGTTAAGATGTGATTTGTGAGCAGTAGAACCAGTACATTGCTGCCACCAGCAGTATCCCAGAAAAAAGGTACAAAACCTATTTACAAGAAAAGGCCTTCCCACTCCTCCACAGTCAGTCACCAGAAGGCTACTGATCTGGGAATTTTTATGTCCAAGTCCAAATTAATGATGTTTGATTTAGAGAGACTGTATTAGCTATGTTACTAATTAACAGGTATGTAAATTACAGGTTGATAGAGTACTTCCTTAACCCATTCATTTTCAGGTAGGTAGTTCATTCCATACCATTAAATTGCCAAAGGATTAATTTTAGAGCAGGCTTGGTTAGCTAAATAAAAACAATTCTTACAATAGGCTTGTAATTGACATTTAGCCTCTTACTGGTTCAGTTATCCAAATGCAAATCTTGAGCTTATACATAAAACATGAACTTAAGGGCATGCTTAAGTGTTCTGAAGTGCACAGATAGGTATAACAATATTGACTATTAAATGTTTGGTACCCAGGGTTTAAATACTTCAACAAAACTGAAAGATAAAGAAACAAAGCTGTTTAAGCTAATGCAGACAAAAGGAGAGCTTCACCATTACATCAGGATCTCTTGCAGCCGCCAAATGGAAGACGGCTATGTGAGATGAAAACATGAGGAAGAACCAAAAGCCAAGTGAAAAGACTGAGTATTTATATGACACAAATTCAGATTAAAAAGAAGCTCTCTGCGCAAGCATTCAGAACGTCCGCATTTTCTGAAACTGTTTTCCATTACAACATTGTCTATCAAAATACTCATTCTGAAAATGTTTTGTCACTTTGTTTCCTTCATGATGTCAATAGCAAAGGAAGGGGTATTTTACATGCAGGGATTTTATACATAAATATATTTTTATTTGTAATTAAGCCATTCTCAATAAAGGTTTAAAGTCACAGATAACCCTGTATCAATGTAGTGAGTGCATTTATTTACTAGCTTATTATGAAAAACGCTGGAAAAATCTTTAGAGGACGTTATATACTTAATGGAAATGGCATAGATGAAATTTTAATTTGGAAAAAATTATCTAAGAGTTCAAATATTTATTTCAGCTATAAATTCATAGTTGCTAGTCTGTAAATTTTAGTCATTCTGCACTTCCTGAACACATACTGCATCACCTGAATCATACAAAACAAAATTTCAATACACATCAGTAGCTGAGAACAGCAAATGTGCTGCTATTATGTATGTTCAACAGCTGTTTTGTGTACTCTGCAACCACCAAGTATCCTACTGGAGTGCAGCTCCAGGGAAGTAGTTTTTGTTACCCATCCTGATCCCTAATAGCATCTCCATGGCTTTCTGTTCACAATGAAAAGTAAGGCAACTGCACCAGCTTTGCCTGTGCTTTAGCTGGCGTTTCTATTTTTGCCTCACAACACAGCACTGAGCTTCTGAAGATATTAAAAGCATCTGTCTGCAGCACTACTTTTGCACCTCATGGAGCCCATCAAAGACATTGGTTGAACTGTGGCTGTAATATGTAGCATAAAGTGAAACAAAGAACCAGTGGTCTTGCTTTACAGCACCCACAAATCTTCAAACAACTAGGACGTCTGGCACGTTACTTAGCTCTAACATCAAATAGTTCATAATTTAAAAAAAAAAACAAAACCAAAAGAGATGAAAACAATTTATGCCTCCTTTCCCCCTAAAGTGTGCATTTGGGTAGAGGGTAAAAACTGGAAAGCAGAAGTAAATGATTATGTATAAACTTTTATGTCCTCTGAACCCATCATTTCCACCAAACTATATCACAGTACTGAATAAATTTCATCATTGTTTTATGTTAATGTATTCCTACTGGATATATTTCTACTAAGGAACAAAAGTTTGGACTCATTAGTGTAAATGACAAAAAAAAAACCCCACAACCAAGAAGCCATTTTTCAATTATTTTACTTAGCACAGTTTTAAAACCTATTATTTAGATGCCAGTTACAGGAAATTAAAGTGACAACATTAAAATAACAACTTGCGATCCACAGTAAAGCTATCATCCAACAGTACCTTTTAATTTGTTACGTAACATTTGACTGTAATGAGATGCTCTCTCTTACTCTTTGATTATATTGGGGATAAAATAAGGCTGGACTGCTTCAGTGAGCTTCTCTGCATACATTTCATATCTACCAGTCATCTGGAAAAGAAAAATAAAAGCTTCAGTTCTTTTAGTGAGCTATGAAAGTATGTCAGTAGAAAATATTTATATCCACCATTTTTTTTATGATGATATATTATTTAATTGCCCCCAAAAGTAAAATCATAATTGACTCAAACTGCAAGACCTCCAGTGCCTTAGCACAAACTGATATACTTTTATAAAATAACTCATATTGTGTTGCCTAAAACTGTACTTCTACCGAAAAAAGAGTAGATCTAAAAAGTAAAACTTCAAAATTAACACCTTCCTGCTTTGCAGCTCTCCTTCACTGACAGTCACTTCTGCTGACTAATTACTTAAGGCTATTTTGGTTATCCTAGATAGCTGAAAGTTGAATGTGAAAGGTGGACTCACTTTCTTATCCATCAACAATACTCTCATTTAAGTCAGTTATGTAAATGAAGACAAAGGAGTGTATCTGTAATTATGTCTTCATAATGTGGCCTTGACAACTGATGAACCTTGCTGCCAGCAATAAGTATGCATATGTGTCACTGACGGTATTTGGGTTGTTCTTACTTTATGCGTTAATGACACAAAATACTATCATTGCTTTGGGTCATACAGTAGCTGGAGGCTGGAATATAGCACTTCTCTTAGTGCACTATCGTCTTCTGAAGTGCACAGCCTTCAACATTGGCTCTGAGAGGGGCAAACTACTTCCTTCTTGCCACAGTGAAGTGAGGACAATTTAAATATTTTGCTGCTGTAAGTTTAGCAAACACTTTCTACTTAACATCCCTTTCAGGCATCAATGAATGCAAATTGCAGATACCAGAGCAGGTTAAATAGGTTCCTGCTTGCTATCAAGGGTTTTCTGCAGTGGATAAAATGATGACTTCATACTTCCTCATTCCCCTCATATCAAAAGCTACCTCTGTCTTGGCCACAAATGAGAGGAAAAGGAAACAGATATCCCCTGTCGTATAAACAAAAGCCACAGCTGTGCCTTATGTGCCAAATGACCAACAATAGCAATCCACACCACCAATGTAAAGCTAAGGTGCTGAACGCACAAGACTTGAAGACAACAAAAAATAAGCAATTCTATACAAAACAGCTAAAGGTCAGCGTTTTGCTTTTACTGTTTGTTTTTCCTAATCAATACAATTGCTTTTGTTCAGATACCCCTCCTAAACTGTTATAAGCAATGCTCCATGTGCTTCCTGACACACTCTGCAATAAGGGCCTCTGATTTCAATGGCAAAGCAAAACTAAATGCCTGCCTGACTTAAAAAAATTGGGAATCTCTCAGCACACTTTAATTCCACCATGTCAACAACCATATATGTACCAAACGCATTTGTAAAATAACAAGTGCAATTCTGTCCAGATGACCTGAAATTACTTTTTGTCTTTAGTCCATATGTATGGATTGGCAGCATTACCAAAATTCAGCTGTAGCTAAGAAATGAATATGTTTCAACTAAGAAGTTTATTCAGCATTTCAAATCCACAGAAAATTTGTATTTTTACATCAAATTGAAATCAAAACACATTATATATTGCACTATATTGTAATGCACAAGGTGGTTCCAAATAAACCAGCTCTTTAAAATAAATGCTTACAATAACATTATGTGCAAAAATTGACACTCCTTGCAAATATTTGCTTATTTTAAATACTAGTTTATCACTGAAGAATCTACATATATTGTGATGGTTGCTGGCCAGGAGTTCTGGTCTACTTTGTTAGGATCAGATTAAAAGAAGAAACTAGAGGGTAGTTTGTTTAAAAGAATAAAAAATAGAAAAAATCTGGTCTACTAAACCTGTATACAATACAGCACACCATATACCTGGTACTGGCACAACTGAAGGGTTAGCAAACTGCAGTGCTGAGGTGGCAATTTCTTAAACCAGCACTGCTGTTGTACAAATTAAATCAAAATTACAATCTCATGACAGATGATCCAAATTAGATTTATCTCAGACCGCAAAAAAATAGTAATAAATAAGTTTGCTAAAGCCGTGTGGAGACACTTGCAGTCCTCTTAATCTGATTTAGATTAATTCAAAAGTGGGTTAGGATGCTTCATAGATGAACGTGCACAGTTCTCCCTCTGTGGCTTCAGCACGTTCACAAATTCAGGGAGTTCACACTGCAAGAAGTTTGCACACAGGAAGTTCTCAGAAGCTTAAGGATTCTTGTCGTTTGGGGTTTCACTAACTTTCACCAAAACTGACAAGTAAGGCCTGTAAGAATATAAAGAACTACGATATTAGGTCAGATCAAAGGCCCATCTCTCAGCTCAGTGTCAAATGCCTACATACCTCGCACAAAGAAACCACACACACTTCTCCTAGCAGTTCTTGGAGCTCCTGGCAATCTGCACTTAAGGACCAAAGGTTAAGTTCTTAATTTAAAAGCTATTGGCCTAGTTTCCCTGATTTTGGCTATTCTTTTCTGAATCCATTTATGCCTTTGGCCTCCAGAACATCCTGTTAAATTAGTTCAACAATTTAAGCTTTGGACTGTTAAAAAAAAAAAAAAAAAGGCTGCCTTTTTTAACCATTGTAAGATTATATGATCATTATGAAAGCTTGTTTGTTCTAATATCATATGTAGGTTTGTTTCCTTACAAGGAGGCTTACCTTAAAATTCCATTTGTCACTGACTTGCCTGCAAAGATTTAGATCCATCTCTACCACCAGAAGTCCATCCCGAGTGCGAGAGAGTCCTGGGGTCCTACTGCCGTCTGGTGCAGCTACGTAACTCGAGCCATAAAAATGGCCCAAATCATGGTGTGCTTAAAGAAATTTTTAAAAAGCATGTAATGCCATCTGCAAATAAGTATACAACTTAACATGCAGTGTCCCATAAAACCTGGCTCAATTTCTTGTGGTTGCTCACTCACTGTGCCTTAAGCAAGATATCACCCTGAAGAGTCACAGCACAATCCTAAGGTAACTGCAGTTTCAACCTGTAGTTACTTTTATGCACATTACAGGTTTCAAATATATTGAATTAACAGGAAAAAACTCACTGCATTGCTTTTTAAATAATGTATTATTATGCTTTCCCATTATTAAGTCTCTGAACTAAAGTAAAAGCTTTGCTTTCATTGTTTTTTATTTAGCATTTAAATTAATTCTAATTGTCAAATCACACATTTCCAAAACAGCTGACAGAGATGCACCCATTCAATTTTCAATACAAAGTCAGAAGTGAAAACACTGGGATTTGAGGCACAGAAAAAAATATCTTACTTCATATTGCACAACTCCAAGTTGTGCCAATAATCAGCCACATCTGTTGTACTACTAAGCAATGGATACCACTGACCTTTTTGATGCAGCTGCTACAAACACTTAATTCCAAAACTAGCTAAAAAAAAAAAAAAGGCTCAGGCTGACTCCAGATTAAGCCAGAAATTCTGATGGTTATCAGAGGACAAATTACAGCGTTTCAACATACAAGTGAAGTACATACAAACAAATCTCATAGTTGTCTTTGAGAATGCTCTTCTTTAAGCATTTTTTATTTCCAGCAAATCTGTGAAACAGGGGAAAATGACTTGGCCGGGAATTCAGGTTAGGGCCTGAATCTTAATCTTAAAACTACATATAAAATATCATGCACACACTGAAAACACAGGCTAATTTGTGGGATTTCTGTCTTCTGGTCTTACAACACTGCATTGACTCAAAAACTCTTAGTCCTCTGAAAGCATATCGAAACCTTAGGTATGAATTTCTGGTGACCACATACTGTGGTACCACTACCTTTAATAGGAAGCGCTGCTTCTCTCCAGCTTACAAAATAGCAGACTTAAGTAAGGCAGTCACTAACCACCATTGCTGTCATGGGACAGACACTTGCAGGAGAGCTATTGTTTCTTCAGACTTTCTAGTTGACAATTATTAGCAACCACTGAATGTGATTTCTGAACATACCTTCTCCACCATCTCCAGAAGTAAAGGCATTCTTGTAGTATTCCTGTGAAATAAGAGGAATCCATAGGTGGCAGTATAATTCCATTTCACTCAAGAAATCCTTGCTAGTCTACCATATTTAGTATGGAAGTTTATATAAATCTATTAAGAATTTTTCTGGCATACTATCAGCACTGTCTAGAGGGAGCCATCAGAGGGGCCTAGTTTCTGTGATGGATAGGCTAGAAAACAGGATCTTTTTCTATCACTGCCTGTTGTTCATACACTTTGGGGAACATGCCTCGTATCAGTTTCACAAGTCTAAAGAAAAGGCAAAAGAGGAGACATTTAACCAAACACATCTGAGTGGACTGCAAAAGAAGGCAAATGTATTCACATAACTGCAAGAACAAGTCCAGAGTTTTGCAGAGAACCTTATAAAGTAGGGTGTTTGGACTAATCTGAAAGCAAGAATGACCTATTTTGTGCAAAATAAATTTTCATTATAGAATTTCAGTGTCCAGAAAGAGGTAGTATCTGTACAACAGCAACCAATTGTGTACCACTGACCTGAAGTTATATTTTACTTTCAGTCATTTTGGCTAAAAGAATACTGATTTCACCATAGAAACTAGGAGAATTAGCAAAAGGGTGGGTGCCTATTACAAAGAGAGCAAGTCAAGAACAGGAAGCAGCTGCAATGAAAAAGTAGGCTGCCAGCAACAAGGCAGCTCTCAATCTCTTTATCACTATCCATCTTCAAATCACATTATAAACACTAATACCGTAGTTATACAGTGGAGGAATCTATGCACTCTAGTGCTATTCAGTTCGTTAGCTTGAATTAACGTATGTTAAACTTATGAAAAGAAATAGCAAAGTGAAGATACATACCGTTCCTACCCTGTTGATGGGACATGTGAAGCAGTGATTAGCTATGGCAGCATTTCTTGCTTCAATTGGCCACAGTGACTCGCTGGAATACACAAAAGAGGCGGCAGGTATTCACTACTTGTCTATTTCAGAGCTAAATTTAGATTATGACTGTCTCAGACTGTACATTTTCTGTAAAAGAAGCCAAAGTTAGGTGCTAAGACTGATCTTGCTCTTACAGTCAAAATCTCCCCACAGATACAGCCAAGCACTACAATTATTTTCTGCTCAAATACAGGTATAAACAATTCTATCTGACAACAAATACGGCTTTGCCATGGCAAAAAAAAAAAAAAAAAAGAAAAAATAACACATCTCAAGATTTTCAAAGCAATTAAAGCATACAAAGCTCTACTCTGCAAATTACATAAAAGATTTACACATGTGCTTTCCCATTCCATTAGTTTTCAATATACCAAATATCATTCTGCAGCAAAACTGTAAGAGATTCATATGAGTTGCCTCCTTTTTCCCCCAAATGGTCGAGGAGTGGCTTTTGCAGAAGTGAATGAAAAAAAATTAATTACGGGAATAATAAAAAAAATGAAAGGAAAAAAAAAAAAATCAATTTCCACGAAAATTTCCTATTTCTGTTATTTCAACCACAGTTTTCATAGCACTTTCCAGTAAGTCATTTTCCCATGGTGGGCTGATGAAAAAGAAAGCATATTTAACAAAAGCATCCCAATAACTTCTCAGTAATTCTCTACTAAACCAGTCACTAAATTTACATAAAACCAAGAACTGAGAAATAAAAAACTCCATCTCTTTTACAAGCCTCTACCTCTTTTCCAAAGGAGATATCAATTCTGACTGATGTTTCAAACTGAAACAGTCTTCTTTTTATTAGATGGTTTGATACACAAGGATCAGACTAGTTAATAGGAGGCCTGGAAGTACTGAGAGCTCCAAAACAAAGGTGATACAATTTGTACACTCCTGTGACAGCATGTACCTGCCAGATCCTGAGTACCAAGACAAGGTTGCAAGCATCTGACTCATTAATCTCCCAGTCAGGCTCAAGAATCTTAAGAGATGGTCGCTGGACTGACTGAAAGGACTTGGTTTATTGCCTCTTTTCTCAATTGCTTTGAGTCTGGCAGCCAACTCTTCTAAGAAAAAGGGATTTTATTGAAAAGCTCCAGCAAATTACAATTTCACAGAAGACAGACAGGGAAAAAAGGCTATAGCCAAGAAACGACCCCAGAGACAGTTTTTACTTAGGCCTCAAGAGTCCTCTTCCTGCAATAAAAATTATATGCTTAAAAACAATCGAGTGAAAGCCAATAATTAGGAGAGCCTGAAGCACCCAGAGTACCAATGAAGTGCTATATGACAACAGGGTAATTTCTGTTTGCTCTCCTGTTAATGGACTATAAGTGGACAAACATCACAAATATTATTCTAGCAGTGACATAAATGCCCCAAAAGCACTGCATATTCATTCAGCTCTTTTTCAAAGGACATTTTCCAACATTACTCAACCTAAATTATCTTTTATACCAAAAACTATTAAAGGCAGTTTGAATGACAGAATACTACATCTAACCTACAGTTCTACACTCCAGGTTTGTAAACTCATGGTTCTCTGCATCTGAATTGGCTGTGGGTATGAAAATTTTATGCCTCTAATCTGTTTTTCATCATTTCTACCCTATTTTGAATGCCCATTTGTTCTCAGAATTTTCTAGCTGGTCAGCAACAAAAACTGGACAAACACTCTTGGACCTTGTTACAGAGACAGAGAAACTCCAAATTTACATTAAACAGGTAAAGAGAGGGGATTGGATGAATCCTGAAGAAATGGAAAATGTTAAAAAAGATATTCCTATTACATTTCTAACCCTTCTATCATCTTGTATACCCAGTTAGCAAGTCTATATTGCCTGAACATTTCATACACTAAGGTTTACAAAACTGACACTGGAAAAATCTCTTCCTCTAGGTTTAAAGAAATAAAAATGAAAGTTATCTGCAATTAGCCCACACACACAAGCCCAGCTGAAGGGAGAGAGAAGAGAAATGAGAAAGAATTTTTAGTATTATAAGAGATCAGTATGTCTTCTTTTTTTGTCTGCTACTCGATATTATACTTGTATTATGATATCATCAGTAACAATTAAACATGCTCCCGTTAGCTTCCTAAAACTTATCTTTGGAGTTGGAAAGTCAAAGACAGTTCAGCTAGCCCAAAGTACGGTTTTTTAACTCACAATGGAAATGTTTTTGTTCCAAAGAACTCTGCAAAGCCAAACTTCCCTCCCCTCGCCCTGTACAAAGCCAGCCACTTATGCTGAAAAGGGTTACAAATATTAATAATTAGGCATAAACTACCATCACTTCTTCAGTCATACGTATGTAAACATCATATAACAATAAATTACTTTTCAGAGTCTTGTTAGCAGGAAAAAAACATCCAAAAAGAAACCAAAAAGAAACAGCACAGTTGTTCCACCATGTGTTAAGCTGATGTGTAGACATGTTCTGGAATCCCACACTTCAATTTACAAATAGTCTAATTTGGAATGTAAAAGTATCAAGTAGTACAGCAAAGAACAGAATACAATGAGAATGAATGGAAGGTGTGGTGATTTTGTCAAGAGGAACGGTGTAAACCACTGAAACCATTTCTACAAGGTTTCTACCTAAAGAAAGCTCCCTCACTGGCCCCAAAGAAATGCAGTTGTTTTGCATCACATTATAGTATCCCAAGCAATACACAGCCTGTGTCAGACAATGCTTTAGAAGCATGACACATTCAAAGGTAATTATATTAAAATGTGACCGATGCTGATAGTGTAAAGGCAAAGAATATTCAAGATCTAATCCACAAATTAATCGTTATGAGCTAGCTAAGAAATATATTTTCTTAGCTCACTGAGCTGGTTTTCTTTTTTCTTTCAGGAAATCAAGTCAGTAGAGTGCAATTAATGTCAATCTGCAGAAGATTAATCTCAAGGGAAACAGTTTACACTGGTTCAGTCTGGTTCAAGAGCCCTGATAATCACAAAATTGCCAACAGTTTAGAAAAAAAAAATGTTTGTGAGAAAAGGGTTTCTCAGCCTGGCTCTGAAACTGCAATTTGATACCATACTTACTGGCTCCTAGGTGGACGATGCAAGCTGGCAAGCTAAGCCTGAACGTAAATTACTACTGCCTACGATAAAGCAAAAATATTACATAGATAATCTAAATAAATTCTCGTTAGTTTTCAGAACATCAGCTGGATGCTGGTTAACTCTGTCTCAGAGACAAAAGACCTGCAGATGTACAACTGAAGTTCTGGAAGAGAATTAGTGATTATGAGCAGACTGGTAGCCCAGAACTCCAGATGGCAAAAAATGCAGACTCCTTCATGAAGGCAAAACAAGGAGGTGGTACCTCAGTTTCCAAGACCTCAGCAAGATGCCCCTGAAGCCCCAGCGAGGGGCTCAGTTTTTCAGTTAATCCAGAAAGCGTGCAACAGCCTAAATTAGTTTGCATTTTACCTGAGCGTTCCAATAGTGGCTGAAGGGTTGAAGATGATCTCTGCTCCGTTCATACTAAACATTAGCCAGTTCAGAGGGTGATGGCGCCCATAGCATATATTCACAGCAATTGCTCCAAACTGTGTCTGAAACACTGGGTGTCCTGTATTTCCTTCCATATAGTAAGTAGACTACAAATGAAACAAAAAACCACAAATGTAGACTTCTTAAAAAAGTGAAAAGAAATACCTCCCACACTGCTTTGACACTTCCCAATTTCTGATTATCACCTTCAAGTTGTTAGACCATAAGCGAGGACACCTTTCATTTAGTACATAGCTGCACTGTAATAGGTATATAGCAAAAAGTGGCTCTTAGGCTGCTGAAATCAAATTCAAGCCCCTTTCTGTTTCCCTTCACTCATGTTACACTTAAGCATTGTCTGACTTTGACACAAACACCTCTATTAATGCTAGAAACTTCTACAGAAGCTTAAGAGGCATCCACAAATTGACAAACTTTAGGGACCTCTCTTAGTACTTTCCCCACATAAGAAAATTTTCCTAAGTCATCATGGTCCTTTGATTCTGATTAAACAGATGATGAACACTGTTTAAAGAACACGGAATTCCTTTACATTCACCTGTAATGACATGCAGTAATTTTATGAATGTTATAAGGAAGTGTTAGTGTATAGCTAAGATTGATTATTTAAACTTCTTATATGCCTACTGCTCCAAACAAACAGAAGGTTTGAAACTACCACCAGGAAAATCACAGGGTAGATCTAGAGAACACTCCTTAAAGAAACTGGAGCCAACTGTTGGCTTAGAAGATCCCATTTACCATATGCTGTGAACTTTCACCTTATCATATCAAACATTTCTAAACACTTAAAAACGCATTGGTTCCTGTAAAAGGCACTAGTGAAGAGAAGCATAGAGCATTGTTAACAGCTATCAAGAAAAACATTTAAGGAGATATTCTAAATGAAATGTGCAGAAACAGTTCTTCCCAGATACAAGAAAAGAAAAACATATGTGTGGAGTCACTGACGGTTGCCTGCTGAGTGCTCAGTAGTAGTCAAAACCCCAAGAAAATCTCAGGCATCAACAGGAAGGGTATTGAAACATAACAGAAAACATCGATTTGCTGGTTTATAAGAATTCTGTGTGCCCGTGGCTTGAGTACTCTGGGCAATTCTAGTTCCGCATCTCAATAAGGATATACTAGACATGGAATACGCAAAGGCAACTGAAATGACAAAAGGGATGAGGCAGCTCCCTTGGGAGGAGCAACTAAAAAGGCTCTTCAATGTGCAGACAGAAGGCTGAGGGAGATATTACAAACGAGATTTACAAAATCACAAAGGCGGTGGATAAGACGAATGACATACAGAAAACCCAAAGCAGCGGCAGTAGTGTGCATTGACTGAAATTACACTCCTGTACCTGTTTTCAGCCAAAGTAACTTTTTTCTTGCAGCAGTGCACTTCTGAAAAAGCTTCTTTGTGAAAGCAGGTATTATCACGAGGTTCAGAAGGGATTAGACAAAGTCATTGATAAAAGAACCACAGATAAGAAATGAAACAGACAGTAACATGCCATCCAACATCCCTAATACAATGTCTGTGGATATCACGGGAGTACAGAAGTTGCAGAGTGGCCAGACTTGTTCCTAATAGTACCTTTTTGTGATGATCTGAGAGACAAAAAAGTAAGGTACATAATCCACCAGCCTGACACAATGGGGCATGCCTCTCATCATATAAGAAAGTTGCGTTGTAAAACAATTCCCTTTTCATTGAAACTACCTGTCCATTTTAACAACCACTGCTGTTGGTCTTGAAGGAAGCAGAACCACATCAGGCCTAAAGCAAGCAGTTTCAGCTGGAGAACAAACTAGGGCCGCATCAAAGTGTTGGAGCATGGCATGATAGACACAGGAAGATCATCTTCTGAAACCAAGAAAGACTAGAGGTTCAGTATGCCCAGTATATCTAATATCTCATGTTTCTTATTTATTATCAAGGTCTCATGAATTTGAACAGTCCCTTGGGCACTGATTTTTACCTCCTTTCATGTCTGTAGAAAACATACCACATGGTGGGCACTCACACAATCCTTTTTCAAAACAATTCCACTGATTGACTGTATTTCCATTTTTTCTTCTATTCTCAGCTTTCTTTTATTACAGTAGGAGAAGAAAAACAAAAATGCTGTTGCTTCAGGGAATTCATCAGTTCTTAGTTCTTTATTCCTTACCAGAGGTCACAATCATCTCCACAGCAACCAACTGTGATGTCTCAAGAAGGATTGATTTTTGTTTATTTATATGCCCTCACACACACGGCTGAATAGGTTACAGACCAATCTCCTTCGCCTCTCCATTTAGTTCTCACCGATTCAACAAGCATGATTTCAACAAGGCTCCTTTCCCTATCTGCTCTACAGAGAAAACCCACAAAAAATAATTTCAAATTCCACCCTTCCTTTGGGGGTGAACTGTTGATAAAGAAAACAACATTAGAGTAACAGAGATGAGCATAATCTTTCCCTGAAGTCTTGGTGGTTTCTAAAATACTTCTATCAAAATTGCTCATCTTGGAAGAATGGACTTAATGCTTTGCTAACAAAATCAGCTAAAAAGACAGCACTGTTTTGGGTAAACTCTACTTGCTTCTATACTACCTCTATAATGAGGTAGATAAGACAAGGAATGTCAAATCATTATAGTATACCTGTAAGGTATAAAGAGATTGTTCTGTGGCAATCCTGGCATTTAGGATAAGAACTAACTCCTTTTAGGAATCATGCAAAACTCATAACGAAACTCTATTTATACTTCACATTGAAAAGTAAAAATATTTTCTTTTTTTCAGATGCCTTTCATTATAGTTTCATAGCTGGAAACAAGGAGTTTCTCGTAATCTGTTGCTGATCCAGAAAATAGTGTCTGGAAAACTGAAAGACATCATATTTTAGCACAAGCAACACGAATTTATTTTTTGTTTGATTACACAAGGAACAAATCAAGAATGTGGAAAGTAACCAAAATTCATTTTTATTAGTGCTTGTATTTTATATGGGTTTGTTAGTTACTGTTTCACTAGCTAAAAGACAGATCCAATACAACAACATTAAATATCAAAATAATTACTAAATATCAAAATAATTACTAAAGATTTCAGAAGTCAACACTGGTGGCTGACAGGCCTGTGCCAGAAATCCATTGTGTAGAAACCTATTAACAGCCCCCTCTGAAGAAACACAAATCAGCCCGATCAGGCCTGAGAGCCCAGCTCAAAACTTCCAGAGGTTTTTGAACACGGAGTTTCAAGATATAAAAAAGATTTTAAAATTAATAAAAAACCAGTTTGGATTCTGAGGCCTCAGTTTAGCGACTGGAGCATTTGGACTGGGAACAAAAGCAACTGCAGCTATATAGCCCCCAGTGCTCAGAAGAAATGCCTCTGTTAATTACCCACTTTAGCTGACAAGGAGAGATTTAGTTAGGTAAGACAATGTATTTTTAGACTTAGGTTAATTTTTAATCCTGATCTTTCTGCTTGTGACAATTCTATGGATGGATAAACACATTTCAGATCTACCAGTTTTCTTCTGATGTGGCCTTTGCTACCAGTTCAGTTTCTGAAGCTGATTCTGGAGGACAGTCTGAAAACTGCTGGGGGCTTCAGTGGAAGTAATGTGATAAGTAAACAGAAGATGCCATAAACCAGCTATTCAGTTAGAAACGTTATGAATTAAGGGATTCTGCTCAAAGAAACATCAGCAAAAGAACTGTGATTTCCAAGACAACCTCACAGAGAAACAGAGATCAAGACCATAAATAATGCTCACACATGACCCATGAAACAATTGCCTTCCAAATTAAAATAAGTTCAACATGCACACATGCAAAAACTAAGCCAATAATGCACAACTAATGTAACAAAGCCGTGACTTAGTGAATTTTCTTTTAAAGATCCTCAATACTTTTGTAGTTTCCCTCAGGCCAAGGAAGAGTACATGACAAAGACTCAATGTTATTTGTCCTTTAAGAGTCATCAATCCCTATTCTTGATAAATTAACTTACTATAATTTCACGTGAGAAAAACTGATTTGACACTTAAAAGAATCACATTTTCTAGAAATACATTATATTTCCTGCCAATGTGACGCTGATACAACACATGCTGTTACGAACAAGAGCTGCAAAGTAAGACTAGCTTGATAATCACAACACTGCATCTTACCTCATTGAAATCTCCAACTCTTGGAATGTGATTTTTCCTACTTTTGCCAAGGACAGCTCCAGAATTAGAAATGACCACTGCAGCATTCCACAGAGTTCCCCCATGTATGTCATCTCGCTCCAGGATTGGAGATACCACAACCATGTTGTATTTCTTTGCCAGCTATACAAACGAACACAATTATTTTATTATACACAACCCTGCGGTAATTATTTTCATTTTTTGGTCATAAAGAAGAATTTTAAAAAGTTTTCATCTGGTACATTACTCTGCCTGTTATCAACGGTTAGTGCTTAACCCACAGTGGCATGCCCACATCACCACAGTTTCTTCATCAAAGATGGATACATTGCAGAGAGCTTTCCACCTGCATCCTTCAACAAGAAACGCAAGGTAACAACAGGAAAAAAGCATCCTAACAGCAACAGTCAAGCTACAAAGCCCACCTCTATCTATTCAGAGGCAGAAGAGGAGATAGATCTCATCCCATTCTTTCATTCTGGTATACCACATAAGTAGTATACCAGAATAAAAGACACCATGCCAAACCTGGGGGGGAGAAAAAAGGTAAAATAGCATTACATGTTAACTATAAATGTTAAATAACATACACGTGAAAAATATAGCAACTTCTGGCTACCAGTTTACTAGCACATTGCCTTTTCCTTCAAATCACTTCTCTTTCTTTTATTTCTCCAAACTTCCATAGTGTCATTAATTCCACAGTGAGAAGCAACACGCACCTGCCCTAGATCAGACTAAAGATATTATGCTGTCTACAAAAGCTTAATAGGTCAGTGCATATCTAGGCAAATCTGACATCAAAACAGTGTTTTGTTGTTTCGATCACTTGTAAAAAGAAATAATTTAAATTTCTTATTAAAAAAAATTTGTCAGAAAAAACCCCCAACAAACTCTGTCACCTTTGCAATCAACAATCTCCATAAAAATAAGAGTCAGACAATAACAAATCTCCTTGGGTCCATAAAAAGCCCCCTACATTTTGTGTCATTTCACAGGGAGATGCAAAAAATGTGAAAGTGTTCTCTGTTCAGAAAAGGCTAGCTGTTCTACTCACACCTTCATACAAGCATTGTTTAATAAGCAAGAAACAACTTCTAAATGGAAATTAAAAAAATATTTGTATGAAGAATTGTTCCTCTCTTGTAAAATTCAGGAACAGTTAAATGGGCAGTTTCATATGCCTTCCATGATACAAGGAAGTCTACAAATGCAAAATTGTTTAAAAAATAAATATTGAGCACAGTTGTTGTCCACTTATACTTCACTCAGTATCATAATATTTGTCAAGTAAGGTGAAAATTTATTTTGATTATTTCAGTTTTCTCAGTGGTACGAGATGGGTTCATAAAGAAATCCATGCGAATCAGTGGCAGTTATGGGCTGAGGCTGGATGTGAGGTTTTTTTGCTTGACTGTTTTTTTACCTCTTGACAGAATTTTGTTGTTGGCCCATCCTCTGCTGACTCAGCAAATTCAGTCCAAGGAAGCTTCTCTCTTGTACAAAAAGCAAAGGGCATGGCTAGAAAACACCAATGCAAGACAAAATTTACAAAAGTGTTCATGTCACTCAAGAAATGCACACTGTATGCATGAATACAGATAAAAAAATTAAACACTTAAGAATGATTCAATTATTTTCCTTGTTTAAAGGCAAAAGCTATTTAAAACTGTTTTTAGCAAGGGCAAGGAGTTTTGCACCCATGTGGAGCAAAGTAGAAGAGAAAGAATGCACTTCATGAAGTCTTACCAGAGGTAAAAATACAAAATACACCCCAGTCACTAGCATACACTTTCTGTGAATAACCTGTTTTCACAACTCGGGCCTTCATTTTGTTTTTTCCCTCTCTTAAGCCTTAAAGATTCAATTTTAATTAAAATTAGATTTTTTAAATTTTCATATCTGTCTAGAAAAAATCCTAAGTTTTAGAAGAAAAAAAAATGAAGGAAGGATGACACAAACAAGGCCCACGCATACAAATATCGCTGTTGCAGCGTACACCAGTCTTCAATATAACAGACTTCACATACATCTTCCACACAGTTCTGCTAACTAAGACTGTTTTTTCCTTTAGAAAGCAAATCAGTAAAGTCAGCTGTTGTATCTTGGAATATCTCTGCTGTTTACTTAGAAGACATACTTCTAGTACAGGATACTTGTTAAAATAGAAGGAACTTGACCTCTGACAACCTAGAAGGAATCACAGAAAATACTCACTCCAAGCCTCCTGGAAACAAACTATGTTGACCCCACATATTGCAGCTACTTCCACAATCTCCTCAATTCGTTTGTGCAGTGCAGCCACCTGATCGCGAGAAGTGTCATGCTATAAAAAAAAGCTGTATGTTCAACTCCCTTGTATATTAATAGCCTGGTTTTACAAGCTTGTTCACATTATATTTATCTCATTCTATACTTAGTCCCACTGCTTTCAGGGGGAATAACTCAAGGAGTTATCATTCCTGAGCACTGATAACAGAAAGAGAGATGGATTTTTAAAAGCATTCAGATGCTGAAAATAGAGAAAGCAATCCAACGGAATTCTTATTTCATGGTTACAACACTTAAATATATGGCAACTCATTGCTGACTGACTTGAAAATAGCTAAAATTCTTAACAGAATCAGCAAAAATTATAATTTTGCTGCTCATCATAAACATCCTAAAGAACAATGCTAAGTAAATGTGAATTCAAAGTCAGATACTCTGAATCTTAAAATATGAGGCAAGGACTGTCTATCTCCCGGTCATCTCTGAATCCTGCTCACGTGTGGATCTTGGACACTCTATAGATGTTATTAACTCCAAACTATTTTCTAAATCTCTCTGTCCAAAGAGCTAATTGGATTATTACCAAAAAAAAACATCAAAGCATTTATTACTTAGTCAAAAAACATTGTTTCAAAGTACTTTTTTCTTAAGTATTCTACTTAAAGATAAGCATAGGTGTAGCACTTTGCATTGATACTTTCAGGTGTCAATAAGAAAAAAAAAAAGGGATGCAAGACAAGTCAACAGTCACCTACAAACTCAACAACTGTACACTGATTTACAGAAATAGTTAACTAGTCATTTATAAGGTAAAATCATTAATGTAACTGCTAGTCTTTTTAACAGATGCTACAAGGAATCCACAAACTTGATCCATATAGGGAATTAATTACTTGCATCTGTGACAGGTATCTTTCCAAAACAAATTACCTCAGAAATGTTCTGTCCTGTCACTGTACAAAACTACTTGTCCAGGAGATTTTATAAATGTGGTCTTTTCTTTCACTTTTTTCAAGCTACTTTTAGGAGGCTACTTCTATATGTCACCTCAGTGCTTTTGTGTCCAAGATGCCAGGATATGATGGTTACCTTGTAATAAGATTTGGTTTACTGCTGTACAAAGAATAATGAACACAGCTTTATTAATCTGTGTTTACTCTAATGGATTTTTCCGTAATGGAACATTTCTCAATTAAAACGAGAACTGCACCTGTGGTTCCCATGGGTTGCCATCTCTTTTGATTTTGGGTAAATGATTCTCTGTTACATTTTAGAGGCAAAGGATTTTCATGTACAAAAACAGTGACTAAATATTTAGCTTTGGAAAAACTGCAATCAGGTTGGTCAATTCACTAGGTAAATACAAGAGATGTTTCTGAGAAACAATAAAACCGAATGTGTCATTCGAATTTCTCACAGTATACTATATTAAGCTAGTGATGGGTCCTATATTGCCAGACAATCACCAGAGATTTCATGCTGGAGTTTCTAACATCAACAACTAAGGCGTGTTATCTCCCAATCCAGTAGAAGAGGAGTTACAGACAAACGGCCCAGATCCCAGTGAGTGTACCTGGACTGCCACAGCTGTGTCTGTGGGAAGTGGAATTTTATTTTGTACCAGTCCTACTCGAACAATACGCGGCCTCCTCAATTGCTCTGGAGCAGCTTCAAATCCATAGCCCTGTAGCTCAAAATCTCTTTCCTGAGCTGCTGATAGAGCAGCAGGTGGCAAATTAAGTTTTCTGGATTGAACAAGAAACAATGACATTTCAACATGAGACATTCTCCTTTTCTGCTCTGCATGC
The DNA here is from genome assembly GCF_964199755.1 of Larus michahellis. Lineage (NCBI taxonomy): Eukaryota > Metazoa > Chordata > Aves > Charadriiformes > Laridae > Larus > Larus michahellis. Next base: position 6,003,910 of record NC_133908.1, on the reverse strand, counting down.
AGTGGATCAAAATGATCACAAATACTGCCTACCCCTGCCGAGACACCCAAGCTCCCATATGCAACTATCAGACAAGGGAACAGTCTGACAGTACCCTGGTCACGTGCAAAGCTCGCTGCTCTCCTCCATGGCAGTGAACTCCCAGCATCATCCTCTATAATTGTGATTTCCAGCCACTATTACCTTGCTATGGAAATCGAGGAGCACATATGTACAAACTTTCAAATGTAACCCCCATATTATAAAACGCTTTCCTTCGAACGTATTTTTCCTCATGTTAGATCCCCACTTTTCCAGCTCCCTGACCCCGAAGCCACAACCTTCCCAAGCCCCCCCTCAAAATTATCCCCCTCAGGTCTTTCGTTCCAGTCAGCCACCTTCTCAAACGACCTCTCTACCGCCCTGCTCCCCAGACTTGGATTACCTCCAAACTACCCCGGCTTCCTCACCACAGCCTGACCTCGCCCGCAGCACCACAAGACCTACCCTTCTTTTTTTTCAGCCCAGCCCTGTGTCCTGCTCACCCGGCCTCAAACCGGCTCCTTCCCCTTCAACTCCCGGGCTGGGCATCCCCGCGGAGCCCGAGGGGGAGGGAGGAGGGAGACAGACGGCAGGGGGAGGCCAGCCCGTCCTAGCAGCGCACCTTGCCTCGCCCCCGTAAAGGATCCGCTTCACCTCGGCCAGGTCCTCGGGCGGGATGTGCTGCTCCAAGCACGACTCCACCGACTCCAGGCCTCCCGCCATAGCGCGGCGCCGGACGGGACGGGACGGGACGAGGCGAAGCGAGCCGACGGTTGGGCACGCGCTGACCGTTAGGCAAGCGCGCGCCCCTCCTTCCCCCGTGAACTTTACCCCTGGGCGGCCCCCGCCGGCACACGCCCCTTTCGCCTCAGAGGGGTTTCGGCGGGCGCCGCGGAGGGTCCCCGCCGTGGCACGCAGGGGTCTGGGTGCACAGCGCGGCCCGGGAGGGGGCACGGACGGGTCTGGGCGCACAGCCCCGAGGGCGCAGCGGGCAGCAGTAGTGGGGCCGGTCCCCTTCCGTTGTCGCAGGGCTGGTGGGGGATGTGCACCCTGTGGCCTGGTTGCTAACCCTGAGATATCCCTAAGGGTTAAAAGACGCATGGATGTGACCTTTCCCGCCTATTTGCCACTTCTGGACCAACTCCTCAGCCTCAGAAATAACTTATCTAAAAGCAGAACATCCTTAGGAGTATTTTTATAAAGATACCATTCAACAAAAGGGCTTAGAAATAGGAAAGGTGTCATAAAATGACAATGGTTTTCATTGTGCCTTTTAGTTGCAATAAGACTTTGAACAGGAGCCAATAATAAGCGATAATTTTGTCTTCAACATGGATTTGAGGCCCAATATAATTGGAAATGCGTCCCAAAGCCAAAGTTCATGCCAGACAAAGGATTGAACAAATTAAGACCTTTATCTGGGACCAAAAATGTGCGTCTAAATAAAGGATATTTTCTTCTGCGGGTACGAAGTGGACACCCCAGTTTAAACCGGTTATTCACACTGAACTATTGGCTGCACCTTCCGCTTCAAAACGCTACTGAAATTCACAACGTGGTAACTAGTTTTCTCATTCAGATGAAGCACTAAGTCCAGGGATGGCTACACATGGCTAAATATATCACACCGAGTTTAAGCACTGCTTTATGTATCTTGTGGAGGATGTAACAACATTCAGCACTTCGCATTCGCGGTTGTTAGGTATTTTGAGTTAAATATTAAGCCTTTCAGGCTAAATTAAAAAAAAAAAAAAAAGTCAGGGAGAGAGTGTCTAATATTTAACTTTAAACAGAAAGTGTCCAGGGGTAGTCTGGTTTCATCGAGGCCTTTTGAGATACGTGATTCTTTTGCTCTAATCCACTGTTTTTAACCCAAGAAGTTGCAGCAACGATGCGTGTGCCAAGTGCACCGGGGCAGAGGCGGTGCTCTCCCGCCCTATGGGGGCAGGAACGCCTCTGAGTAACTCCTAAAGAGCACACTAACTCCTTTAGGCAGCAATCAGGAAAATCCTTTAATCTTTGGGGGAATTTTCAAGATAAACTACAATTAGGGATGATGGTATGCTATAAAGCAAAAATGGTAAATTCGAAAGTGAAGAAAAAAAAACAAAAACGTCATTTGAAAGGAAGGAACTTTTTAAAAGTCTGGATAGCTAGTGTATTGTGTAAGTATTTGCCCTGCATTCATCAGTGTAGCATCTCCCTGCTCATGACCAAGAGCCTAAAAGCCTATTCTTAAGAATTATTTTTCTTTCCCAAACATACTTCCGAAGGGCAATAATAAGCAGTGACCGATACTTACATGGTATTTTTCATTTGATGAACCTAATTTGGTTTAATGGCCAATTTTAAAGGTATGTATCAGTAACATTTTGTTCCGTTCATGGCTGGCAGATCGTTGAACATTGGAGAATGGGAGATCAATGCAAAAATCAGCTGACAATACAGGAGGGAAATCAGGAGACCAAGTAAGTTCATTCCCATATCAGCATACTCAGGATGTCAGCTAACAGATAAAGCATTTCTGGAGGACTCGCAGAAACAAACAGAAGGGCTTGAGCTTCTCTGGGAACTGTTCAAGTTCTTTTCTGCCTGGACTGCAAATTAAAGGGAAAAACAGCAGGTCTATTTTGTATCCAGCTCCTGAAGAAGGTCACATAACTGAACTTTTCTCTTCAAGCTTCTATTCTTAGTGTGAACTTTCACTGACTTCTCTATTGGTGCCTTGTTTGTTTGTAATTTAGTGAATTGTACTACATGTAGGAAATGGACTTCATGGCAATAAAACTGAAGCCCCTGAAAAGAATACTCACGAACAGTCGAGACCTGAAAAAACAGTACATTTCCTGTGCACCGTATCAGCCATCCTGCAACAACGCAGTGAGGTCCAGACTGCGTGAATAGGAAATGACAAGCCTAGAATTACTAATAACGATGAAAGGAGATCAGGCTATTCCATAGGGACTATGCGTATATAAAGGTATAACTCTAGCCAACACAATAAACCTTCAAAGCACAAAATGTTAATGTTGAGCAGGAAAGTAACCTAATAAAGGAAGATGCCTTCCATATCCCAGACAAAGCATATTAGAGAGTGTGGATTTAAGTCTGAATGTTCCACTTCAGTCATTGCAATTATCTGTTAAGTATGATGCTTGAATCCAGCTCCCAGCTCTGGTTTTGACTTCTTCAACCCTCTGTATTTAAACTTCTTCCCAGTTCTGCATTACCTGGACCAAGTAACTGTTTTGGGAAATAGCTGAACCTTTTGATATGAACCCGGGCTGTAATAACTGGTTTAGAGGAAAATAAGCTGGATATAGAAGTCAGGACCACACAGTGTAATCTGAACAGAAGGCAGTTCTTGCGCGCTTCTGTGCTGAAACCCTGTGTTGCACAGATGCCATCTCAGAGCCAAAACTGGGGTTTGGTAACACTGGTCCACACACTCTGTGCTGCAAGACTGTTCCCAAGAGTTCCTGTAAAACCCCACAATAGCACCCTGGCATTAGTCAGAAGCACCCTGGAGATTGAATTTAAGAGCCAAATATCTAGAGTTCAGGCTAAAATTGGGAAAGACCCAAGAAAAGATTTAAACAAACAAACAAAATCTTTCCACTGTAACCCAAGATAGGAGCAAAGGCATCATGTATCAGAGCTAGTAGGCCCGACTGTAGGCAGCATTTCTATCTTTCCTTCCTAAGTGAGTCGTATGTACATATACTCCCTCTGAATCACCTCGCTTCTTACAAACCCTGCTACTGTCACGCGAATCATATTTCCAGACACTTTCTTCTGCTGTCATTCCTTGAAATGGGTCACACAGAGTTCCCCAGAGCAGCTAAATAGATTAATAACTTTTATCCCTAATGCAATAACTGTCTCGGATCACCCACGGGGTCATGCTGCTTGTTATTAACACCTATCAAGGGATTTAGGTGGACGTGGATCCAAACATGTCCTGCAAAGCCACATGATATTGATGCTCTAAACTTGCTTTTTAGATCCTGCAACACCCTTTCAAATGACCTTCTATGCTGTACTTTTCCAGTGGCCACAAAATAACGTACTGAGTTGTACTGCAAAATAGATCGCTGAAATAAATCTTTACATTGCTTCACCTCAAATACAGACTCCCTTGCTTCATGCGGAGATATAAAACAATTATCTCGGAACATACCTGATTCAAAACATTTCAAGTGTAAGAGACGGGCAGTGAAGGGTAATTAGCATAACACACATTGTAAGAGAAGAGACAGGTCTAAAATATAGGGGGAAGATAAAACACTAGCTTCCTGATACTTAATATACAGCTAAAAGAAGGAAGACAGTAAACTTACTTTCTGTCCTGCTTTGGTTTATACATTGAGACAAACGAGCTTTAAGGGTGCTGCGATTAAGGAAAACCAACATTCTCAGTTTTAAAGTCACTCTTTGTACCATGACCTCTTGCTAATAACACTTAACTTCGGTGGGATTTTGGGGGTTTGGGTTTTTGGGGGTTTGGCTTTTTTGTTTTGTTGTTTGTTTTGTTTTGGGTTTTTTTTGCCTTTGCACTGGTTACAGACAGAGAGCTCTTTTCCAAATTCTACTTAAATCTTTACAAGTATTTTTATCAGTTTTAGAAATGGGTCTGTACGTAAAGCAAAGTTGAGGATTTTTATACGGATGGAAAATTCTGGTCTGTGTTTAGATTCCCTGCCTTTCCCACGGACTCTGCAGAAACCACAGGTACAATCACCTATAGAGTAGGAGAGCCAAATTATAAACCTCTTATAGTTGGCTTTGTGTCATCTGCTCTTGGCTTCCTGCCGTTCTGAAGGCTGGGTGAGGGGAAGTGGCTGAAAACTGAGGAAGTTTATTGTTGACACTACGTTTTGTCTGTTCTCAGGCATGCCTGGGACCAAAGCAGTCCCTAACTAGTCCCAGGTCCGAGGAGCGAAATGCAAGTTTTCAGACACCTTCACCTCCTTCCTCGTCTGCCTCCCTCCCTCACACAGAAAAAGCCCAGCTCACAGTTTTCAAAGAGTTAATGTACCTTTGGAAGAGTCCTTCTGTTGTTAGCGCTATTGTCCCAGCTAGAAACATCCTCCTTGCTTGCCTTGACTAAACCACACCTGAAAATGTATCTTTAAACCAGAAGAGATTCACAAATTGGCCACTTCTGTCAATTAGAAACTTCATTCTTCCCTGGAATATGGCTATCTCCCTGGTGCACAGGAAGTGCATTAAAGAAGTAATAACACTCATAAAACACATTTAATGATCTAACATTTAAGAGCAGCGTTCTTGTTCATTACTGTAACTTTCTGCTAAATTACCACCAACAAGATTGCTCATGGGCTCAAAAGGTCAGTGTTATTTTTGCTGTTGAAATCGTGGAGTCTGGGAAACAACTGTGTGTAAATTGCTGATAAACTGGAACAAAGACAGAAGAGAAAAACACTGAACATATAAGAATGCAAGTAAACCAGCAGGAAAGGAGGGGAGGGGAAGAATCTCACGGACAGTTTATTAAAAGAACAAAAGAATAAAATCTGGCGCATTTGTTTTCCACGGGTTCAGGAAGCCTGGTCTTTAAGCACCTACTATAAATAGAGTGTTCTAATTCTTCATCAAAGCGGGTAGTAGTCTATACCAAAATGAATGAATTTTAGGTATATTCTGGGAAGAGGAAGATGTCCCTGCCCTCATAGTAGGAGAAGGATCTTTTGTTTCAATCCTTGCAGAAATTAGATATTTCAAAGTGTAAGAGCTTGAGAGATGGCGCAGACTCTGGAACATGATGTTTCTATACTGCCAGCTTCCTGGCAAGAATACTGTTAGAGAATGGAATTAGCAGACATCTAATTTAGGATTGAATAACCTGGTTTTGAGAAAGATGATCTTGAATTTATCGCATGGCTAAACTGAAAATCCTCAAGGAATTCCCCTCTGAGTGGAGGTTCTATGTGAACTCTAAAGACTTCAAAAAAGCATTTGATAGGGTTGATAGGGATATATAGAAAGAAATGGGAACTTATTTAAAATTCTGAAAAGGACTATTTTCAGTCATTTAGCTCTCTATAAAGGATTTGAGTGTAAAGAAATCCCAAAAAGCTACCTCAGAGACATCCAAGTTATAAACAAATGCAGAATACAGGAGCCTTACATTGCCCCTAAGGAAAAAAAAAAGGAAAAAAAAATCACTGAAAAATTATTTCATGCAAAACACTGTAAATTGTTTCAGGCAAGGTTATTAAATGGCCCAAACCCCATTATTTTATAGGTGAGACAGCTTTGACAGTAACAAAGTAGTATTAAATGACCCAATACACCACTCTGGCTGTCAATTGTATGGGTTTGGGTTCAATGTTACTCAAAGCAACTCAACAAGCAGGATGAAGAGGTTTGTTTCTTCAGCCTGCCCGCTGAGCTGAGTGCCTACTGAGTAACTTGTAGGGTAGGCACTGAATATTCTTCAGGCAGGTCAAAGCCTGCACACAGCAGTCAATAAAGGGCCCCATTAATCTTTAGTTTCACACTTGGCAGCACAAAAGAAATAAAAACATCCCCTAACAGTCAACATCTTGCATTTCTGGGAAGGCATTCAAGCTGTGAAGCAAGAAATTATAATAAGGCCTGTCCCTCACAAAGGATGAGACCCTTCCTACCATGAGGATTATTACGGAAAACCTGTTAGAACTCTACATGTGGGCAGTGCCAAACAAGGACCTCCAGTGCAAATTGCATGGACTTGCCCAAAGACAGAACTTATTAACATGCTTCCCTGTTAGTCTCTCACCATCGATATTCAACTCACAGCGCCCACAGACCAGAAGTAACTGGGGCTGCGGTATGATTTGGTGGAGGGAAGGGAAGAAAAAAGGGAGCATCTGTGGGATCACTCTACTGTAACATGAGGTGGGAGCACAGTTTTATCCTAAGAAGTGGGAAAGGGGGCTTCAGCCCTTCAGTTGAATTTGTCCAAATGAAATGATGCGTACCCCCAGGCACTCGGGAACCCAGACTCTCAAAGTTTCAGGCATTCAGGGATTTTAATATAGGAGGACTTAGATTGACACACAGCCTGGAAACTTCTGCTTCAAAAGAATTCAATCTGCTTTAGATTTATTTCTAAGTAACACACTCGTATTCCAAAGTGAGAATATCCACACAAGGTGCTAACTAGAAGTAATATTTCACTTGAACCGCAGACTCCACTGCAATCCAAATCAGTTGTCTGCTGTAAACAAGCCCTTTTTTCAGAGAAGTGGGAAGACGACAAAGCATAACATCTTTTAAGAACCCCTCATGGAAGGGACGCTGTGAGGCCTCAACGGCACATTCGTGTAGCGAAGGCTGATATCTCTGGCTCATAGCAACATGTGAAATTGGGCAGACGGTTGCAGCTGCACTTGGCAAACAAATAGTAGTAACCTAAGCTTGACACTATAAATGATGGTTATTGAACTAGTGTCTTCATGAGAAGGCTGGATGCTGGCAAAAGGGCATGATGAAGACAAAATAGAAGTTTAATTAACTTAACGGGAAAGCAAATGTCTCCTAGATAAAAGGAAAAGAGCCATTTCTGAGCCAAGTATTTAAAGGGTTCTCAGACCTTCCCAGGCCAAAGAGTGTGTGTAATGCCGACTTCCTTCCAGCTCTGTCTGTGCCAGAAATAACTCGTCAATGGACTATATCTCATTAGTGCACCTTTTACCAAAGCCATTCTTGCAAAAGAAAGTGATACTTGCTGCTGACATGCTGCTGGCAAATGAGGAAGAAGGAAGCTGCGTTTATGAAGTGTAACACATTCCACTGTCCTTCTGCTGGAGCACATACGAATGCTCGCAGACTCGTAATGGTATGAGCTAAAGACTTTTAAAAGAGAGAGAGAACGTGTGCATGCCAGGGCAAGAGTGAATCCGCAGCGACCAAGGGGAGAAGGGGAGGATTGAATGGCCTCTCCACGATCTTAGGTATCTTCAGCATCTCTCAGAGGCTCTTAGCAGTTTACATCGCTGATACTGTCTTTTGTGCCTTGTTGTTCCTAGCCACAGCCGAGCGAACCTGGAGTCTATTATGGTTGTCACACAACATACTGAAGTCTGGCCAGTTAGGTTGTAAGCACAGGAGAGACTTGCGTGTTGCCTGAAGACACAATCCGTAACTCTTGACCTGAGAGAGGCACTGAAGGAATCATATTACCTATGTGGTTATACTGTGGTTTGCCTGGCGTGCTCCAGTTCAGGATCTGTGCTTTAATTTAGAAAGAAAAGTACATTTCTATCTTTCACGGTTTCAAAGAAAATAATTCACACGTGAGTAGAATGGGGCAGCTGAAATAGCGTCTGCTGAAGTCTGCAGAGAGCCTGAATCAAAGCTCTGGGAAGAGTAATTACCATCCACCCAGGTATCTCACTGGGCTCCAAAACTCAAACAATGCCTTTATGAAGGGAAAAAACAAAACAGAAATAAAAAGTCCATGTTAACCATTTAATTGCTGGACAGCAGTCTACAGAGACTGGAATTCAAACTAGTTGGACTGAGATAAAAAGACAAGATGGATTAGAAACATAAAGGCAGCAGTAAGAAGGAAGGGAAGAGACTGTGGAGGACCTACTGGTGGAGATAATTTTCCTGCTGAGAAATAGTTACCATACCAATAATTTCTGAGGAAATTTCTAACAGTAACTGTAGGAGGGTTTTTGTTTGGTTTTGGGGATTTTTCCGTTTACCAGCTAGACTCCATACTGGACCTTTGGTCCAACCTCACAGTGCAGAGTTCTGTGGGTCCAGAGGAGAAGACAGAACTGAATTTATAGCCCCAACTATCATTAAGGATGGAATGTAGTCCCTTCCAGGAATGAGTAAGACCTCCTCCCACAGACAGAAAGGGGCTTTTATCTTTTTTCTTTTACACACAAGGCACCCTCCTGCCCCCCCACTGCACTGCATGCATATAGCCATTTCCTGAAACATTTAAAATTTGTTTTCCTTAGGTTATTTGTGTCTACAGCCACCAGCTGGTCTGTGTCAACGCTGATATGTTCAACATATTATTCCATTATCCTATTAGGTTGAACATGGCCTTCCTCCCATGAGAGCTGTTAAAATATCAGTCTTAAAGAAAAGAGACAGCTTTAGTCCCACTGTCACCTCCTTTCTCCTGAGTAACACACTATCCCCAGCGATCGTATGGCATATAGCTAACTTTTTAGCCTATCTTGATATTTTGTGTTCATACATGCAAGAAATGATACCTGGCCATTTAATATCCATCTCTCTCACCGAACAAGCTACACACATGTATCAAGTGGCTGAAAAAAAAAGCTCTGAAGGCTTGAAAGAGACAGTGCCTGATACTTTCTTTTTTCAAATTACAATTTTCTATATTGTATTATAAGACTCTATAATTTGAAATTATCCCTTCCTCTCCTCCATCAAGATATCAGTCATATTTCCAAAACTGCTCTCTTGATCTTAAAAAGTCTTGGAAAACATCTCCAATTCAGGTCAACGACATTTAAACTGAGCAAATGGTCACCTTTGGTTTTCCTCTGCAGGCTCCTCAAACCCCTGGGAATGGGAGAGCAGAAATTCCTGGCTGGTTTCCATGACCCCAGGGACTGAACATTCCTTGCTTGAGGAGCCTTCCCAACCCCTGCAGCAACTATAACTAAGGCAGCTTGTATCTGCAAAGATGATTCAAAATACGCCATTTAAAGTTGGTAGGGGTAGAAGGCACTGGGAGAGGAGAGAGAGGGAGAAAGAGACAGCACCACTGATGGGATGGAGGCAGCCAACACACAAACAAATGAGCCTCCATCAAAGATATGTAGGGTCTCCTGGGGGAATACTTAAAATCACTGGCAACAATATGAGCACTAGCTTTTGCTTCCCTCCAAGAAGCAACTCTGGGTGAGAAACACCCTGAGCAAAGGACCCTTCTCCTTTTTACACCCCAGAAAGAAATAGTTTTGGAAACAATACATAGCCCACTTCATTTGTATGCCTGGGGATTTCCTGCATTTTCACAGGACCTAAGAGATAACTGGTGAGGGAACAAACATCCCCAGGGTCACGTGAAATGGAGGGAGACGTAACACATGCTCCCTGGACAGATCATCTGCAAGACATGGTTCACACACAGATGGACAAAAGAGGAGCGCAGGGAATGCGCGAGTGTGGCAGGGGTGTGTGATGGATAACTAGGGCATGCAGGGATAAAGAGCTGGGGTAGCACATTGTCCCATGAACTGCTAGCCCAGAGCCTCCGTACCAAATCAAATCTCTAACTGTTCAGATAGGCTATTCATGGCACTTGGTGACAATAAAGGAGCTTTTTTTAACTTTATCAGTGGTAGCAGAAAGAAAGGCACTAACTGGCAAAAGGCAATGCTGCAGTACATCTTCCCCCAATACACACTCTACTTGATTCGGTCTCCAGAGCAAAAGGGAGGCTGCAAAGGCTTCATACCCGTGTTTTACCACCTGCTTACTCACCTTTTATGTTTTTTGTTCCACAATGGGAAGCAGTCACAAACATATCACCCACAAACATATTGACACTCAGACCATGCTTTTGCCAAGAAAGGTTGGACCAAGTGATCCTTGAGGTCACTTCCAACCTGGTATTCTATGACTCTATGATTCATTTCCTCCTGGTGCGGCGTAACGACAACCACCAGCATCAGCTCAGTTCCAGGAAGTGAATAAAATAAAATAATTTTTAAAAGCCTCCATCAATCCAGGCTGTGCCCAGCCTCCTCTTGTGTTAATCAGAAAAGTCAGGGAAGAACACATATGTGCTTACCTCCCCATCCATCTCCCCCTCCTCAGTCTGACTCAGCAGAGCATTATCAGGCACTTCAAGCAGGTGAAAGTGTGCGAGTAGGCTCCATATGGCTCTTTCAGGAGGCACCAAAATTCACAGTTGTCCCAGGAAGGCTGTGTTCATCTCTATTACTGCTGCATCCCCTCCAGTTGTATTTTTTTATGATCCTGTAAGATAAGGGTTGTGCGTTCTCCCCAGAGAGGTGGGCAGTGGTAGCTGAAAATTAACAGACATGCACGTAAAACATAGGAAGTTAATGAATAAACTGATATTCGGGAAGAATGGTAGGGGTTAATATCAGTAGCTCCCATTGGGAGTGGCTGGGGAATCACCGTTTACAGGTGATGGCAGAGGGGGTTTAAAGATGTTTATGCTGCGGAAGCAGCCACCGTGAGCCCAGGTTCCCAACAGAAGAGAGCAGCAGTGGTCCTGCTCTTACTGTGTCTGCTTACTGTGGGGTGGGACAGCTGGGGGATGCCAGAGCATCTCTTACATGTGCTGTGACTCAGACCATACCCAGCCCCTTTTCTAATACACAGGGGTACCATTTTTCATTTCCTTCCTCGCTGGATTCCTTTTGTCACCATAATCCAGATGTTCAGGCTTAGGGAGGGAAGAAGCAATTATACCAAAGGACTGCTCAGCACTGCAAAACAACGCCAACTTAGGCTGCGGTCCTGAGGAGTTGCAACACTTATGAGATTCACTTGGACTTGCATTCAGTGTACAAAAATGCGATACACTGTCACATCTGCTGGTCCGTGCTCTTCTGTTCACATTATGTGCTTAATTTCTTAATTTGTTAGCTACTACAGGTCTTCAAAGCTTCCTTCTAACATCATGTAATTTTCCACCATAAGCAAACCCGCTTTAGAAACCGCTACCAAACTACCTGGGAGGCTTTGTGTACACAAAGCTGTAGTTTTCGGTGCAGCAGTTCTCCCCAGGGCTAAAGGCACAATCTTAGTGGAAGGATTCCTCACTTCTTACAGGTACAAAGAACCATTCTCTAGTCATGCTGAATCACAAGATCTTGAATTACCAGTCCTAGAAGAATGCTTGCTTACAACACAGTGATTTATCAGAATGATGGAATAAAAAGGTGAGAGAAGCAGCAGCATAAAAATACCCACCGATCGACCACAGTTTCAAAGTGTTAGTGCCCAGACCCTGGAGCCACAGGTTATTGGACAGAGACTGGAAGCAGCAATAAGGGTTGCCTGCAAATGGGATTCATAACGATTGTGCAATTTAACCCAGCTATCGTGAAGATGGATGGATGTAGCATGCACGTGTATTGCTGTCTGCACCAAACAATGGCTAAAATTGGGCAGGGGGAAAGAAGACATAGAGCAATTTGCAAATAATTAGTATGCCTGTGGCTTTTCTTCACCTTTCCATCTCCTCGTGCATTAGACAAAATATTCATGTCCCAGGCAATAACCCTTCCCAGTTTGGACCTGCGCATCCCATTCTTTCCTCCTGCCTCTGATTCACCTTTCCTCACCCACGTAGGCTTGACCTGTATGTTCTCACTTACTTTCATACACTCAAACAAAACTTCTACAATGACTACCATTTAATCTGTCGGCTGCCTGCTTAAAATTCACAGCTTCCATATGGTCTGGATGAACTCAGACACACGACCAAATTGGTGCTTGTTCTCTCTGTTACTCCTTTGTCTTATTTCTATGTCTAATATTTTTACACTGTATTCTTTTTTAGCTTGTTCAATGTGTACAGCTGCTAGCAGAGCAAGGGCCAAATGTAACAACAAAACAAATATTTAAGATTGTTTCCTTTCTTAAATGCAGAGAGCTCAGTTTAACCCACAGAAAATGTCTCTCTGATGGTCCATCATCAGCCAGACACAGGAAGCACCGAGGCGGCTGTTCTTGGGCCTTTACGGAGAACTGCAGCACAGTGTTTCTCATTCGTGCTATGGACTGTTGTGCCACATCACCTCACTGTCTGATCAAACAAACAACAGAGGGAAGCATTGAAAACCATCTAATGCCCGGCCTCTTAGGATGACTTACCTTGTTTAACAATGAGCCCTTTGGGTTTATTGAGCCTCTGCGTCTTGTGCATGCTGGGACATGTGAGCGGTTTAACTGAGGTGAAGAAAAATAGCACTTTTATGAGTTGCCAGGCCAGTGAACAGTCAGAGCGAGAAAGTCTTGTTGCTCCTGACCAGAAGTTGCTCACCCTTCAGGGGCATCTAACCGAAATACCGTAAACAAAAGGCTGATTATGTTACAGCTGAGAAACGCAGGAATGTCTTCTTGAGCACAATTCCAAAATGTGGTCTGTATAGAGAGCGAGCTGGGGGGGAAAAAAACAGAAAGTAAGCTAGCAAAGGGGAATACCCTCCAAAAGAAGGAGGTGGCCTCACAAACATGAGGTGAGAGGCCATACCGAGCTGTCCAAGGCAAAGAGAAGAGGTGCCACCCGGCTTGCTGCGAGCACTCTGTCCAGTTCAATTAGTCAGAATGTTTTCAGGCTACATGAGAACAAATAAGGAACTGGGCTAATAACCTTAATAAGCCCAACATTCAGAGTAATTTAGAGGCACTTTTGCTCTTTAGTTGCTTAATTGCTTTTAAAAATCCCTTGTGGTTGTCCCATTCCCACCTGACTTCTTAGCACCTCCCTAAGAGCCTTAGTCTTGATGCTGAGTCAAGTAGCGTCACCTTGTGGAGTAGTGTCCTGGTGAAGACAACTGAGTCTCCGTCATTGTCTCGTTTAAGAGAGAGGAAACCTGCCTGAAGTAAATGCCTGGAAAAGTCTAGAGAAGAAGCTGCTTTACAGACCTGAGTGTTCTACCCAAAACTGAGCAGGATTTTATTTCCTCTGTCTTCCCGCAGGATGACACAGCACACGTGTTACCTAATCAGGGTAGACCTCTGGCATGAGTGTCTCCCAGTCTAGTCCATCCTCTGCTGAATACCAAAACTGAGACGTCCGTCCCTTCTCAGTGGTATATTACGCTGGGTCCAAACCTGAATTCAGGTTCACACACAGGTTGTGACCACAGAAGCCAGCAGAGCCACTCACAGGGTGCTGTGAGACACACTGCACCTCGCATGTTAACAGCAACGACTGTATTTGATATGAGTCCTTTACAGAGTCACCTATGGGCTGAACAGCTTCCAATGCCAACTCCACCCTGGCAAAACACTTAACCTGAGCGGGGACAGAATTAGTTGGGAGCCTGAAAGCCCACAGACAGCAGAGGGAGCTCTCCCTGCTCCCTGTCCTACCGCTCAAGCATCCTGTCAAGAGTTTGACAACGAAAAATAAAAGTAAAAATGACCCACAGTGGTCATCAGAAAAAAAAGAGAGGTACAACTATACACATGCTGCACTTGCAGGACAGGCTCTGCTGAATTATTACATCAAGTTATATTCCCAAATCAGGGGCTTAAGAAGGGCTGTGTTTTGGAGGTTGTTTCCCCTGCTGTACGGCCTGGCCGTCAACAGCCTGCACCAAATGCATCAGGACAAAACACAGCGATCAAAACACGCATTTAGTCCAGATTCTGGTTTGTATCTAGAGTTTCAGTGAGGATGTGGAGATGGCAGTGAGGTCTGGACTGGACTGCTGGGGCCACCAGTTTTGGTCCCACCTTTCCTGCTGTGCTGCTGGAAATCCCCACGAAGGCTCCCTCCCACCTCTGCTCCGTGACAGCCTCCAACTCTTGAACGTGTTGAACTCAGGCAACACTGAGCTCCCCCGAGAAGTGCGGAGACCTCTCGGGACAGTCACTAGACGAGACGGCCATTTTGTGAGCTGAATCCCATCAATTTAGTGGCTGTAACATTTCTGCAAATACCAAACATCAAGGAGCTAAAGAAAGAAAGAGTCAGGGGTGAAATGTCAAGTTTACACTATTGAAATGCAAGGCAGATGCTTCCTACTCTGTTTACGGGCACATCACCGGTGGTTTGGTGTCTGCAGTCCTGACAACCCAGTGTTTCCAGATCTCTGAGGAAAAACGCAAGTCCCCAGGTTCCAGACGTTACCTTTTCCCCACCACGTGCTTCCCAAGCTAGAGGAAAAGCAATTGCCTCTACTCTGCAAATCCAACTTGCTCAGTAAAAAACTCAAACCCTTTAGACAGCCCTTTTCTGCTACCCCAGCAAGCAGAAGGAAATGCTGTAAATAAGTGGAAAGGCTCAGTGCTGCCGCTATTTCCTGACTCCCAGCACGAAATGAGAGCACAGGGGTCTGTGATCAAGGAGAATATTCCTGAAGAGAACCTATCATAGAAGGAGCGAGGCTGGAGGCCTTCCCTCCACTTGAACACCAGTGCCATCTGCTTCCTTGGCTAAAGCAACCTGCGTGTGTATAGGAAAAGTGCACGTACTGAAGGTTAACTTGTGGTAGCACCTGGAAATCTAGGACAAAGAGGGGAAGAAACCAGGAAAGAAACAAAAAGCAAAACCAAAAAAGCAGAGAACAGATGCACAAGATTAAATGGAAAGAATACCCAAAAAAAGTGAGGCGGAGAGGAAGAGTGCAGCCACCTTCCAAACGCAGCACAGGTAGAAGCTGGGGAGACGGGGAGTTTAGACAGACACAACAAACCTCAGGATTTACTGTGACAAAAGGGTTTTCCTCTATCCCTCCCATCATCTCTGCCAGCCGTCCTGCCCTGTTCCCCCCACCCACCCATGCAAATTCACCTTCAGTTACCTCAGGAACATTCATTACAGGAAGATGCCCTGAGTGTATCAAATTAGTGCCTTACAAAAGCCCATTCAGGAAACATCCATGTGATCCTTATTCAGTTATCAGGAGGGGATGGAGTGGGGACGCCACCTGAGAAGGGGTTTTATGCAAACACAGGTCTCAGGACGGATGGGCCGGCAGTGAGCTGCGGGCACGGTGCAGAGGGACCACATCCTGCCTGCTCCCTTCTGAGCACTGACATCGCCTCACATTGCTTTCATGCGCTAAAATCATTGTATTTTAGAGTTGAAAAATTTTGAAGCCTAGGTGGGAAGTGCTGGGATGAACAATTGGGCCAGGAGGTATCCGCAGGGGATATTCCATTTTCACCCACACGAGAGACCAAGGACAATGAGCCTCAGATGCCCCTGGAGTGTGTTTTAACCTCAGAGCTTTGGTGTGAACTTATGGCATTGCAACAAGCAGCTGAGGCACTTGGAGCAACAAGATCATAGCACTCCAAAGTGTTCCCCTGTAGCTGGAGTTGGGAAAAGGTGAGACTTCCATGTCTCCTCCTCCACAGACCTCCACAGAGGTCTTGACTGCTGCAAAATCTACCCATTAGTTGAAACTGTGCCCATGACACACTGGTGCCTGTTTTCAGCAGGTTTTCTTGGGTGCCGTACAGAGATCTCAGCCAGAGGGCACAGCCACAGACTGATACCTCTGCTCCTTCAGGCAGGGTCTGGGAACGTGGTGTCTCATAGAAATGTCCTGTTCTCCTGCTTGTGTTGCCCCAGGGAAATGGGATGTAACACGTTGCCCACAGCTGTGAGCAAACAAGATTGTCCACACGGCAGCTGTAAGGCAATGGGACTGAAGAGATAAATTCCTGTCTCTGACAACAGCTAATGGGCTCCAGGCAGACTGGCAGCTGCAAAGCGCCCAGTTCTCTGCTCTGGTTCAGCTGACCAGGCACCTCTGGGACTGTACTTTAGCTGGTGAAGAAGAGAGGCAAAACAATTCTGCTTCCATCTATTTTTATACTGCAGATCCATCTGCTCCTCTCCACAGCTGGCAGGGCCTGGAGCTCAGCTTAGATCCCCCCAACAAAAGCCTCTTTATGAGGAATGGGAATCCCCCACCACCATCGGCACCATTTGTATTGGATTGCCCACGCAGAGGCTATTTTGGGCACCACAGGTGGCTTCTCCGTCTTGCTGAGCACAAGGATGGAGGTAGCAGATGCCTCGCCACAATACCTCCCAGCCATACCATCAGGGATAAGCTCTGAGCAATGTGGAGGCCCTGATACGCCCACAGGACCCGCCGGATGGGACACAAAGCAGAGGCCAAGAGGAGGAGTTGAGGGAATGGGTTTCACAGGTGAGACAGAACAGAGCTTCCACCAACACAGAGACCCTCAGAACTGCTTTTGAGACAGAAAAACAACCAGGTGGAGCAGAGCTAATCAGTCTCTGCCCTGAGCAAAGCACTAATTCACCCCACATCTAGACCCATTCCATTCCATTCCATCTTCATTCGGACCCTGTATCCTAGAGAGCGACTGCTACTCTGTCTGGGCAAAGCAGAAACCTGTTTTTTTTCTCTTTTCCTCTCTGTCCAGGCAGTAACTTTCCTTTGTGTTAAGGCTCGAGATCTGCTTGCTCCTGTTAAGAGAGAGCTCCAAGCTCTGCACTTCCCCCCGACACGCTCGCAGGAGAAAGCTGTCCCAGCCTCTCCTTTCCCTGTTATCTCATTGCATGGATGCTATTTCCTGTGTTTATTTTTCTTGTCTGGCTAGCTGGCCTGGAGGGTCTCACCTGCTGGAAATCTGCCATTACTTCTCCATCTGCAACACTGACCAAGGATCAGCAAAAAAATAGCCTTAAGGTCACTTCTAGTTTCCTTAGGATGCCTGACTACCAGCAGAGGCCAAAGGCCACAGATGTTGAGAGTGAGCAGGTTCCCGTGCGTCTTACCTGGAAGCTGACATCAGCAGATGCATCTCTTTAGGAAGCAGAAGGGGGACACGTGTTTTACAGCACTGGGATTTATCCAGCGTAGAGAGAACACAGACACCTGGAAAACACCAAATACATGGCTACGTGCACAAGGACCTCCCTTCAGAGAGAGCGAACGTGTCCATGCAGCAGACAGAGTGCAGTTGCTTCCAAGACCTGATTGACATGCAGGCTTCAGCATTCGGTGTCATCCACATGTCACTGACATCCTGACCCCAGGGTGCAGCCTCGTGCTTTTGATGGGAAGAAAGCACTGAACTCTCCCCGGGAGGATCATATGTCCCACACAGTGCTTCCAGATCAAGTGCTGATCGAAAGATCCTCCTGCAAGGGAATCAGAGACTGCTGTTAGAGAGCACATCCCTCCCTCCAGCCGCACCGTGAAAATCTGCAAGAACACTGTTTGCTACAGTTCTTTTGAAAGTCTAGGTATTGCTGAACCACGGAAAGGGACAGACAGCCCCTGCATCTTGGATAAACTTCTCGTGCTGCCCGGGTCTGGCATATAGCAGGAAAGAGGGGATCATCTGCAAATGTAGAACTTAGGATGGAGAGAACTTGCATGGGAAGCAAGTGCTCAGAGAAAGCAAGCTTCAAAGGTTTCTGATTAAAAGCCTTGATTCCCAAGCATTGGTTCAATCCATGAGGAATAGGGGACCTTGGGTTTAATTTAGTTGCAGACGAATGTTACATGGGGTAGTTCTGCAGACTGGAAGACCTCAGTGCAAGTGAGGGATATTACTGTATATTTCCCCTGGAAGGCAATCAAAATGCTATTTCTCATGAATTCAGAAAGGACGCAGCTGTAGACCAAGCAGCTGACTCTGAGCTTTAGTTGTGGCATTGAGTTACCAATGGTGAGAGAAAAGACTATTTCTGTTTTTCTAATGCAACCTTTAGCATTTTGATCCTTCTGGAATTAGAGGATGATCTTGAGGAGGGTCTGAGATTTTTTTGTCTCCACCCTATTCTGTTAGTGCTTTTGGCATGAATATAAAGAAAGGCAGGAAACACTTGGAATACTGGACCGTTCCCAAATGGCAGGCACCTCAGAGACGAGGCAGCCAGTGGTGCTTTGCTTTAAGGTGCTGAGTGCTCATGTAGCCCAGCACCCCGGTGCCAGTGCTGGGGGCTCTTCTCTAGAGACTCTGCCTTTGAATGAGCCACAATCTTTGTGAATTAACTGCAGCCCTGTGGCCTCTCTGGGACCGGGAATGCAACCATTTGCCCTCTTCTCCCCAGTGTCTTTCGGCTCTGCAGAATAACTTCACAATCTGATGTGCTGCCATCACGGAGCAGCTTCAATTTAGCAGCACATGATTCCCAGCTGTCTGCGAAGGAGCCCTGTATATCACAGCCCCGGCCACCAGGGCTAGCTCGGAAAACCTGACTGTGATTGCTCCCAATCGTGGTTAACAGAGGAGATGGTACAGCAGGGATTCACCCGGCAGCGGGCAAGTCTCAGAGCTACCATTCCTGTCACCTCCAAAATTGGCCACATCCTCTGGATGATGGAATTGTTTAATATCACAGGATCCAGCGCGCATGGCAGGGCTGCTCAAAACACACTAATAGAGGAAGCAATACTGTTCAATGCCAACTTAAATGCTTGATGGGTTACGCAGTAATGTGAAAGGATGGGAGTCCTCTTTGCCCCAAGATTCACACCACTGCAAGCCGCATTCTTTCTTTGCAAGACATTTCATTTCTTTTTATGGCCCAGCGGTAAAAGGTTGTATCAGCATGGATTCAAAATGACCTTCATCCAGCCTGGATCAGCATGGTCAGGGATGCCGGGCACAGTGCACCTGCCCTGCAGAAGGCCTCAGCATCTGCCACCGTTCAGCCCTTCAGCACACCTCCAAAATAGGAACTTGGCAAACAAAGCTAACGGAATGCATTGCTAAGCAGAACATTCTGCCGAGTCCCAACACCAGGACTGCATGTTATAGGGCACTTGCCAATTCCTGAGTCAACTTTATTTATTATACACTAGAAAGGTCATGACGAATCTCAAAAGATAAAATCTGTGTCTGTCAAGCCGCCTTCCTTATTTTCATTGGCCCAGACCCTCACGTTCCACACCAACAATAACAGGACATGGGTTCAAGAGGCACCATGAGTGCAGCTTACCCTGAGGTGGCCCAGGCTTGTTTTGCATTCTTCTTAGAACTGATCCAGGCTCCTCAATTCTCTTTATTAGGACTTTTTTTTTTTTTTTTCCTGGATGCAGCCGCCACACTGCACAAGAGCCTTACATCCCTGGGAACCCCAAAGCACAGGCACAAGCTTTTCCAGCCCAGATGATGCCAAATGTCCAAAGGATACCGCTGCAAGTCCTCCATCAACACAAAGTATCAACTGGGATATGCTTAACTTCCACGCAGAAGTAATATCCTGGACTAATACCAGCCCAAAAGACATCCCCATGACCTCATCAACAGCTGAGGCAGCAAGATCCCCCGTGCACATGGATTTTCCTCACTGTCATTATGAGCTGTTATCTAAGCTCCTTGCCCCAGGTAAGGCAAAAATGCAGAGCTGCCGAGGGCTCTGTGTAAAATCCTTGGCAAACACAGCCTGAGCAATCGCAGCTCCAGTGCTGTTGGTGTCCAAGCTAGCAGGTTTAAAGACTGCCCCGGGCTCTGTAGAAGTTGCAGTCACCTCTCTGGATTGCAGTAGGACACTCCCAAAAACCACAGTCCCAGGTTTGGAGTTCAGTACAAGAGGCTCAGACCACACAGTATGGATCTGCACTCCAAATAACCTCATCTTTACGCAGTTTATTCTGAATCTGCAGATTGAAAGCTCTTTTCCCAGTCCTCTCCTTTCACTTGCTGAAAAATCACCGTGCTACTCCCAGACCCAAATTTGGCTTAGATCATTTTCTTTGCCATGATGCAAGGACTCCAATTCTCGACATGAATTTCTGATTTTCTGAGATCTGGGTAGTACTTTCCTATCGCGCTGCAGGATCTCAGCAGTGAGCACTGCAGTCACACAGCAGAGAAATGATACTGCTTGTAAGAGTGGCGCATCTTACAGCCAAAACCCCTCTGACAGTTCCACCCACTGGGTCATTTCTGAGGAAATCTCTCCAACATTCAGAAGTGTCCCCCTTTTATCTCACTGAAGGACACTGAAGAGGCGATTGGGAAGTCAGGGAGGAAAATAGCTCCACTTACTATTCAGCGAGACTCCAACCTGCAGTGAGTCGCATCATCTAACTTCAGGTGCTCGTTTTCCGGATCAGAGAGGTGGATTCCTCCCGGGATCACCCTGAGCTGGCAGAAGTCTCTCTCCCTCCCATGAATGGACACACGGGGAATCCCACTCCTCACTTGCTCACTTCGGTCAAATGCAAGACAGTGGAAATCTTTCCTGTGAAAGTAAATTGCGAGGTCCACAGGGCCTCAGAGCTTTTAAGTCCCTGAAACTTCTTGAAACAGATGATGGTCCAGAGCACAGCAGGCACTTGTATGTACTATTCTTAGCAGCAAATGCTTCCTGTTTGGGGGCAGAAGTGACAAGGATGATCCTGCTGCTTTAAATACTGTGAAAAGCTTTTTAGCCAAAAACATTATCCACCCATTAGTAGGGAAAACACCATCCTCCATGGGCCCATCCTACTTCACCAGAAATGTCATCAGTTCCCCAGCGCTGCAGTGAACGTTACATTATTGAGCTATATTATCCTCAGACAGCTCTTAGTCTACAGCAAAAGCCCTGCAAAGTCTAGTTCCTCTGGGTGACTAAGCCAAGGTGCGGATCTCTGAGCAGAGATTTCCAGATCAGGCCAATTGTGTTGTTAAACTGGGAGCTCTCTCTGTTCTTTCAAGTACTCGCTTTCTTCCCAGGGCCAGGTACGGCCATTGTTTCCCTGGGCTCCTGCAGGCGCCCATTGTTCCTCCGAGCTCCTGGCCTTTGATGCTGCAGAACAAAATGCACAGTGTTTGTGAAAGGAGGGAAAAATCAGAAAGCTTTTCAATTACACAGTTGGTTGAACAGCTCGGGCACAGCTGGCCACCGAGCACCAGGGTGCCGGTACCTCTCCACAAAGTGGGGCCTCCAGGGAGCCCTCCAGCCCAGCTGCAAAGTGAACCCAAAGGGGGAATGAACTGTACCTGATGGTTATCTGGTGAACTTGCATTTCGTCACTTCCCAATTCCAAATGCTCCTGGATTGTACAGATTTTCGCTAAACTCCTCACACACACATTTAGTAGCTGCAGCTGGAAAAAGCTGGAGATTATTCCTGCTTCATCCTGTCAGCATTGCTCAGAATTGGCCTGAGAGACATCACAGTAGCATCTAGATTCACTGCCTCGATCTCCAGACTAATTTGATTGCATCAGGCTGGGGCTAGCTCAGCCTGAGAGGCGTTGGCAGAACAGGACAGAGGTCTGAAGTTGCCGTGGTCTTACAGGGAGGTCTGAGGCGCACCCCCAGGGCCACGTGGAAGGACAGCCAGCAGGCTGGGATGCTCCAGTCACAGCTACAAGTTATTTCACGGTCCAGGTATGGACCCTTCTGGTCCTGCTATGTAACACACCGTTTCTGACCCCGTGGTGGTTTGGGGGAATACAGTGCTCTACCTTGTGTTCAGTACGCAGCTATAAACATTTTCTCTTATTGCCAAGACAACAGATGGGAAGTCAGAGATGTGAGGGGTCTTCTAGTCTTGGGCATCTGGGTCTGTCACCTTGCTCCTTGCTAATACCTTCTGCGAAAGAAAAGGCAGCGCCAGGGAGAGAGCTCTCTGGAAGGATTAGTCCACGGAAAAAGCTAATAAAATAACAAGAAAACACTTGCACAAGAAAGGGCCAGCCAGCTGGAACTTCCTGCGACAAAGGCACTCACACTCTCTTTTACAAATATATTTTATTATTTTAATGCTTATTAAGAAATGTAACCAAGACAGACTCAGCAGCACCAGCGGCTCCTCACTGCCCAGCAGTCTGATGACTTCACAGATATGAAAACTTCACAGATTCAAAAGAAAAAAAAACAACAACTTTGGTCAACGCACTTTAAATACATTTGCATGCACAGATTCTCCCACCCCCTTCCCTCCCCTCCCACTGGTAACTGACAAACAGAGGGAAAACAACAACTATATTCATAAAACACTTAAATTAAAAGAGTAATTGTTTTATAGTGACAGCGTGTGCAGCAGGGCGTTCATAGTGTCTTGGCTGGCAGACCACAGAGACAACCGCTCCACAGGACAGGGGGCAGGAACACCAGCTCCTGAGACAGAGTTGGGGAAGCAAAGGACGTTCTCAGATCAACAGTTCCAGTCTTGATTTCAACACATCCTTGTGTGAACAGTCCCAGCAGACAAATAAGACAGGGTGTTACACACAACATTGCCCCAGTTTGGGGATTCTCAGTCTGTCAGGGTTAGCCACCTCTCACGCAAACGAGGAGCTGGTGTGATTTTAGTTACTCTTGATGTGTTTTACTGTAAAGAAGGCCAAAACTCAGGGCTAGAAAGAAAAAACTCTGTTGTATGACTCAGTGCAGTTTGATGCCCAAAACAAATTGGGAGAGAACTATTAGGCAGCTAAACTCAGCAAACATTGCCAGAGAGTATTCTACAGTTTTAATGCATGTCAGCTCTGTTACAGCATGCTCGTCCTTCCCAAAGAACATGGCTGGATTGATTTGTTATTGGGTAGGGCTCACGTTCATGAAGCAGAAGGGCTTTTGTTACACCTGGACACGCTCATGAAATGAGACAATGCATCTGAAAAGGAGACAATCCATAAGAACCATCTCTACCTCAGTCACATACAGACCTTATGAGGTCAACCCTCCGCACACATCAGGCAAGGCTGACCTTCTGCAGCGACCCCAGCAGAGCTGTAAGACTGGACATCCTTTCCAGAGTCCTTCCTCAGCAAGTCACACCTTGGTCTCATGCCAGCACCATCTGCGCAATCCCCACCATATTCCTGCTTCCCTGAAATCCTCCCAAACACCTACCCTACAAATCTTCCATCACCACCAAGATTTCCCACCTAACCCCAACCCTCCAGCCTACTCCCACACCTTAGAGACTTTTCTATATCCACCAGCATCCCCTGGAGCCTCTTTTCAAAGAGCGATCAAAGATTCAGACTACTCCATGTAACTCCCAAGTCCACCTGCACAATAAGCTTCCTGGCACCAACTGAGATCAGTGGCAAGCCTTTTCTGTCTACAGTAAAACCAACTATCCCACCATGCCAAATGGCTTCTGTGTTCAAGAGCTGCAGTTCAAGCTTGGCTTTGAAATATTACTGATCCAAAAGAAACTCTGCAGGACAATGCTGTAAGTGCATTCACTTGCACACACCAAAAGCAGTGCCCTATTGAGGAGACAGCCCCAAGAAGAACTCTTGATAAAGTTACTCCTGGCAACTCAAACTTTACTTTCTCCAAAACCCCATAAAGCAAATAAACCCTGGAGCCTAAGAGTCTCCAGGGAATGGTGAAATTCAC
Organism: Larus michahellis; assembly: GCF_964199755.1. Classification (NCBI taxonomy): domain Eukaryota; kingdom Metazoa; phylum Chordata; class Aves; order Charadriiformes; family Laridae; genus Larus; species Larus michahellis. The sequence goes on along the minus strand of NC_133908.1, from coordinate 5,979,886 downwards.
GGAATGCCCTCACACCAAACGAGGGACTACATCTCTCTCTGGGTCTTGAGCCATTTTTAGTAAGATGTTCCAGTTCAATGAAATTAGTCTCTTCTTACCCCAGCTCTTACTCTCTGGACCCACTGCACCTCGGATTCCCAAAGAGGTCTTCTCCAGCCTGTCTTGATGGTCACCTCATTCTTCCCTTTGTCTTGGTACCACCTTTGTTTATCCAGAACAGCTATATTTCATCACTAAACATTCTCCAGCTGGAAGGAAAATAGGGATATGAGAGGGGAGTATAAGAAAAAAAATTAGTCAGCTTTCACTTTTCTAATGATCCCTGCCCTGTGCAATCTGGAAGAGAGATACTTTTCTCAAGGGCAGAGTGTGCTGCCAGGAGAAGGAAAGAGCACACTTCGTTGATGGGATCCTCTGAATCCTTCTTTTATATGGAGAGAAAAGAGAGAAAAGAGAGAAAAGAGAGAAAAGAGAGAAAAGAGAGAAAAGAGAGAAAAGAGAGAAAAGAGAGAAAAGAGAGAAAAGAGAGAAAAGAGAGAAAAGAGAGAAAAGAGAGAAAAGAGAGAAAAGAGAGAAAAGAGAGAAAAGAGAGAAAAGAGAGAAAAAGAAAGCCTTGAAATCCCAATCCTTAGGGAACAAGAAATAAGAAGCTCAAAATGCTGTTCAAAAGGCTCATGCTGGCCACAACAACTGCTTCAGAAACATCTTCTGAAGGTCCACCTCAGACATATGTCTGCCAGAAGGCACACAGCATGTGGTGCAATTGCCATCCCTTCCTTCCTGTGACTACAAACTTCCAATTCTATATAAAACACGCTGCGTCCTTACCCCCATTGCACTTCCTCCTGCACACATTCCCTGGCCCCTTCACACACCCTTTTCATTTCAAATCTGGATCACTAATATTGAAAGGGACTGGACACACTTGGGGGGCATCTCAAACAGCAACAGAAATGCTAATATCAAGACATCTGGAAACTCAGTAAGCTCGCGTGGCAATCTGGTTGGGCAGGAAGGTTTTCCAGAGGGACAATCCTAAATTTATCGCATCAACATAGATCAACTTGATTCTTGCGGCAACCAAGCAAGAAGCTGCCATAATTGAGTGTGAAGAAGCTCAGGAAACAATAGAAAGCAACCAACCAACATCAGCTGTTGAAAGTCTGATGCAATGTGGCATAAAACATCCATTTACAATGGCAACTAAAGCTCAATAGGAGGCACTTCTGCACTCGCGTGTTCTCCAGCACATGAGCGATGCTGGTATTTTCCCACACTTCCTTCCCTGCTCTGCTTCTTTGTGGACCTAATTGTTATTGACATGAATACCGGATGTAATCTTGTGTTATTCTTAGAAACATTTCGGCTCCCAACTGAGGCCTGAAGAGATCAGACCCCCATTTTCCTGACTGAGTTCCTCTGCCACTGTTACAGGAGGTCAGAGGAGCCATCCCACAAATAACCTACAGAAATATTCCATCAAGAAAGAACAAGAGTAACAAGATCCCAAATCACCCTACAGAGGAATTACCTATGACGTCTGTCACGGGGAAATGGCTTAGCGTTTGTTAATGGTGCTGGAGTGATAATCCACTCCTCTGACGTTAGACTACGTGGAAGAGCTGTGCCAAGAAAGGAGCGATTCAATTAAACTGTGAAGTCTATTGTTCTACAAACTTGCCTGTCTTTCTGCTAAGGATCGTGGTGGCAACTACATCTTTTTATCCGTCTCACAGTAAGCTTTGTGCTAGCCTGGAGTACTTACATACTTGAACACGTTCAGTATTATAAACTACTCCCCACCTTCATGTAGGGAGACTGGCAAAGATTCTCCTCAAATAAAACTGACTTTTCATTTTAATAGTTCACAATATTTAAAATAAACATCGAATAAGAACACACAAACCCAACCTGCTTTTCCTCAAATATCAAAATCCAGTTCCCCTTTCCTCTGTGAAAATGGGATTATTTGGCTTCTGAAATGTTAATGGACAGACATGAGGAGGAGTCAGTTTTGGGGGATGATATTTCTGGTGTTTTAAGCTTCAGCTCCCTGGAATTACCAGACTCCTAGTTTTCCAGTAGGACCATTACTGCCTGTTTCTCCAGAAGGTTGATGGTATTGGACATGGATTATTTGTCTGGAACACAAAAACCAGACAACCTTTAGGTAGAATTCAAGCTGATGTGGCATTCTGCTGTGCTTGAGCTACCAGGCTTCATAAGGGATACAGAAAATTATCAAACTGCTGTGGAACACCTCTACAACAAGCCATATCAGTGCACACCCTTGCTGCAGCACAGATTTGCCTTTTCTCTTATACAGACAACCACTGCAGCTTCTAAGTTGGTTTCCACTACTACTGACGCCTTTCCGCTTCTCAGAGCAGGAGCATCTTCTAACCAGACAGGCCCAGCTCTGTTGGCCTCTGCACCACAGGGACACATCGGGCTTCACAGTAAAGCACATCAGGAAAAAACTGAAACCACAGGAGAAAAGGTGCTTAAATAGAGCTCACTGGAATTCCAAAAACAAGTGTTAGGTACGTGCGTGTGTTCCTCCTTACTCCAATAAAGAAGAAAAAAAATCCCACAGCCTTTTGAGCGAGGATGAAAACAACCGTGGAAAACAACCGTGGAAAACAACCGTGGAAAATTAGTTCCCCTCACACATGTTTGGGGCCATGGAAAGAATTTGCATTCTAGGAGCTCAGGAGGACAAGCACAGAGACAGGGGAAAAAGCAGACAGTGCCCACCAGCCTACAGACAGCTCTTCACAACATCTCGGGGCACAACCACCCTGGAGACACAGACCACAGCCCGGCCTGCTTGTGTACTCTCTGCAGCACCAAGTCCTGCTAACAGCCCTTCTACTAAGGGAAATCCATATTACAGACGCCGTTTTCATTATTTGTTAGACAAAGTGGAGAGCTATGAGGTTATATTTGCCTTGTGCATCTGGAACATTGAGCGCTCAGGGAATGGATATGAGGTTTTGCCCATTTTTTATAACTTAACATAAAGTAATCTTATCAAGACAAGAAAAAAACCCAAACATTCGAGCAACCTGTTGCAGTATAAGCTTCAAAAACATGAACTGAAAGACCAAATGCCATGGTTGAAGGTATCCAAAGTTCCCATCACATAAATTCCTTCCCTCTCCAAGCAGCTGCTGGCATCCTTCCTGACCAATAGATGTTGCTCTCCCCCTTTTGTTTGTTGCAGGGCGAAAAGTACTAAAAGGCCCCTTCCCTGTTGCTCTTTGCAATTCAGTGAGTACTTCCAGCCATGCTTTTATTTCTGTTGGTAAAGAGCAAAACTGACATACGACCACAGATACACAGTATAGCATTATGTCATGATATGCCCTGCATCAGCAGAGTCTCCCAGTGCTGAACTTGGAATGACGTCTTTGACCTTGGCACTGCTCCTGGTGACAGGTCATTGATGGGCAACGTGTCCCTCCTTCCTTAGTCCGTTTCAATGGTCTCTTGGCTTTTCTCCAGTCTAGTATTTAGGATCATCCCAACAGTCCTGGGTAGGGACCCCTTTCTCCACAGCGATCTGAATACACACGTCTCCCCCCGCCCCCCAACCTCCCTTTCTGCCATGGCAGAGGTCACCAATCAAAAAAAAATAATTCTACCAGGAAGACTTTGACAGTCTCATCAGGAAACATCCGCTGCTGCGAAGGCTGCTCTTTCCAGATCTGAGTAGGACACCTGGGCATCAATTAGCTCTTCACTGTGAAGCTCCCTGTTCATACATGCATCTGAGAGAATCCCATTTTTGCAGGAATGTGGGAGATGCCCATTTGTCTCCACGTCCAGAGCATTTCCATTCTGGTGCCATTCCAAGCCAGCTTTACATTTGTTTAAGTCCTGCTTTTCAGGATCCCTGTGAATCTCTCCATTGGTGTATACCTCTAACGCATACTCACTGATCCGTATGCTGGCGTTCTCTGCGTCCCCACCATGCATGGAAGTCCTAGAGCTGGCTGTTCCTGCTTTGAACGGCTCCTTCCGGCCCAGGATATGCTGGCTGATGATTTTACGGAAGGTGTATCGGAACTCCCTGATTCGGTAGGCATAAATTAGAGGGTTTACAACCGAGTTGGCATGAGACAGGATAATAGCCAGATACATCAGCCAGAGGGGAGCATGGGCACAATTTGGGCAAAAAAGGGTAAAGCAGTTAATAATATGTAGTGGAAGCCAGCAGACTGCAAACAACCCGACAATGATGGCTAAAGACTTAGCTGCATGGACTTCCTTCTGCAAAGTGGAGCGAGAACGTTCCCCGTGTACCATCTTGTTCTCCATCTGCTTCAGCTGTCGCCGGGCTGCCATGAAGATTTTCAAGTAGATACCAAACATGAGGAGGAGGGGCAAAAGCACACAGGCAAAGAAGTTGTAGTAGACCATGTACTCCATGGTGACCACAGCCTCAAAGAGACATGCGACCATACTGTTGCTGCAGTTGATGGGAGAGGACTTATTGGAACCCAGCTCTTCGATCTGGGAGCGATTGTGCCACCCTAGCATTGGTGTCAAGCCGATGATGAAAGATAATACCCAGCAGATGGCAATGATACCTTTAGCTCGAGAGCCAGTCACCAGGCCATTGTACCTACAAAGCAGAGGAAACGGGAATTACATCAGTATCATTCAACAAGCCCCTCACACCCAAGCAACTTCCCAATGTCTGAGAAGACAGCAAGAAAGACACCTGCTTCTTCAGATGAGCCTTTCAACTGCCATGCAGAACCCACGCAGCACGGCAAGGACTCCATGGTGACAATGTATGCCACCTATTTCCCTCCCCTTTCCTTTAGGCAGTGAACAGGTGACAGACAGAAAAGCAGGGAAATTAATACAGTTTTCATCTGTGTTCCTTCACTCCGCCAGCCCATTTTGTCATGCACATAGATCTTGCAGCCTGGATAATCAACAGCACGGCTCTGACCCTTGGTAATGAAGCCCACCGTGGCTCTCTTGCTGAAGGCTGAGGTAGTTCCTCCTTTGCAGCAAAGGAGCAGCCTTGTAGCATGGAATTGCTAGGTCTGTCTTGCAGTAAACCTGTAAGCCAAATAGCACAAAAGAACTCGGAGGCACCGTGCTATCGCCCCCCTGCCCACGTTCAGGTGTGCTCCTGGGAAACTCTGCTGACCCAAGTGCAGAAGCCAGGCTGGCATCGCCTTGCACAGCACCTCACTCTGCTCCACAACGGCACTTCCAGGAAGGCAAGCACCACCGACCTTCCTTAAATAACTGAGATAAATCAGCTGTTTTCCTCACCAGCCCAGCTAAGCTGACCCCACGTCTTCCTCAGGAAGGAAGAATTAAGCTGACGGTGCTCTGGCTACAGGTGTGCTGTGGGCTGCACCGCACACACCAAAAGGGACTTCAGTGGTGGAGGTATTGATATGCCCGGCTGAGGCCACTGCTCTTAGCAGTAAATTCTCCAAGATCTGTTGAACGAGACAGCAAGCAACATGGCAAGAATCTGACAGCGCAGGCAGGGACACTGGTTTGTTTGAAATATCAGCCAGTTCCCAAGGCCTTGCAGGTTACTGTGAGTCCTGAGCTGACTCCACCAGTTCTTCTCTCTGAAAATGTAAATCAGGGCAACAGTTTAACATTTCAATGCAATTTCCTTCCCTTGGTAATGCTTAGCATGGAAAGTAGATGGCCGGATTCCCACATTGTCCAGCGTGGGTCCCACACTGTGCTTGACCCCATGTGTCTGTGATCGGACAACGGTAGTGCTGGGCTCCCAGTGTTTACCCAATGCTCCTTCTCCCTCTGTCCCCAGAATTCTCTCAGCAAACAAACATTTAAAAAAAATAATCCAACACGCCATAGAAATCTTTCCATCTCTCAATAAAATAGTCACTCCCACAGGTTCATGCTCCTATCCCAGTGCAAGTTCAAGACATGGGATGAGAGAGGCTGCTTTTGCCAGGCACGGCACAGAATGGAGATCCTGCACATGCTTTAAATCCCTGCTGATGGG